>NC_089842.1:199882535-201137535 GCF_035609145.1 Eleutherodactylus coqui | reverse complement strand
TGATCAACGCTCAAGAACACATTGTGTATACGGTGCTTAATGCTTTCCTCAACCTTCGCGGCCTAAGTCACATGACTCTACTATACCTTGCAAGGTCTAAAGCAAAGGAACCAGAAGAATGGTCCCTTATGCAAAAAAAGTATTGACATGTAAGAGGACGATTATTATTAACTGTATGACATATTGTCCATAGTATCCCAATATATATGAGAAGTTGTAAGCAAGAATCTCATTGGTTGGCATAAACGCCTGCGTTGGGTCACTTTATAGGTAAAGTATTTACAGATATAACATATCTGATTTTGTTACCAGAGCTGAATTTCTTACTTCTTGCAAACACTTTTATGTCTTTTCCGCGGTTTTTACATACCCCAGTACACAACTAAATGAAAGATTTAGCTCTGCTACATTGCTACATATGGTGCAGCAGACCAGATGACCACCAGTCTAACATCCCAACTTATTTCCTGAAAATATCTTTTATTTACTCTCACTAAGTCTAGTTTTATTAACCTCCCCGGTTAGAATCAGGAATGAACCCACTCGTATCGTATAAGTTCACACTTTATTCATTGAATGTAGTGGTTCATGTTTAGAAAGAACTTTTTCTGGCGCCTTACAGGTTAATTATAACCAGTCTGTGAAAATAAAAAAAAAAATAAAAAAAATCTCTCTCATTTCTCGCTGCCATCGCCTCTGTAGTTCTTAAAAGTTCTGTAGTTTAAAATAAAAAGGTAAAAAGAAAAGAAATTGGCTTTTTTCCCGCTCGCGGAGAAACAATGTATAATAATATGTCAGCCGAGATTGAGCAATTTGGAGAAGTGACGGGTGAAAGGACATAATGTTCTTTTTTTCCCTTGTCACGGTCGGTATTTTTCTGTCAGTTTTTGCAGCGTGTGGAGAACACAAGGCTGACAGCCATCCAGTCATTCCTAGCAGCGGCTCCGGGATCACAGCTACTTTTATGCACACTAAAATGTGGGATGAAAGAGTGGGGAGAGGAAGTATAAAGAGTTAGATAAGAAGACATTCTCTTTCATATCAGCTACAGATACTTCTAGCCCCATTATCGATATACTCTGAATTGTCCTGTCTCCCCTTAACCCCTTGTAGACATGCAGCATGATTATTACTATTAATTAATACAATAGATACTTGTACAATACTTTGTAAAACAAGAAATGACATTATACAAATAGAGCATACTTGGAAATAGGACTCATACTAAATACTAAAGCCTAAGACATTAATTAGCTGTAGTACTAGAAAGATATCCACCCATACAATGTGTGATGGAATCTACACTAGAAATGATTAAATTACACATTTTGCATACTTTGTATATCTTACCAGTGTAAAATATCACTATGCAATTACACTGTACAGTGCCGTATAAGTATATGCACACACAGATAAAAAACTATATATCATATCAATGTTCGCTCTTATAGTTAAGTATGACTGTAGATTTCGAATCGCTCATCCGCTGTTACAAAAAATTGCATGTTAGAATAATTTATCGTTTTGCAGTTATTGAGCTGTAACTAGACTTCTCTTCCAGCAGGGCAAAGATTCAGTTTGCTGCTTAAGCCCTGTATTAAAGTACCCTGACCAAGGCAGAGCGGCTTGTTGGCACCTCTACTAGACGTAGCAGAAAAAAGTGTGAAACTCTGTGCACTTTATGAACTGTAAAACCTGAAACAAAGATTCAAGTATCACTACGGCTATCCTTGCAATATCCTATTTGCCAAGTCATGAGAATATAATGGGGTTAGCGGGACCTCCTGTCGCAGGAAGTTAGGAATGTGCTGATGTCAAATAGCAAATAAATGGGGTCAGGGTTGCCAACCATCCGAAAGTTCTTGGACAGTCCTTAAAAATAGGCACTTTTTACCAGTGTTTGTGAAAAAATAAATGTGACCGTGATTTTTTTGAGGTGATTATGATAGTAATTATTGTCATTTTACAGTTCACAGTAAATGCTAGTAATGAGTTCATACCAGTATGTGACCTATAGACATGTATCACAATGGGCGGATTTGATTTGCGGAATCTGCGCAGGGCACTCGCGCGAAAGATTCACAATTTAAGCCACCCATAGGGAGTTTCCGCACCTCAATTGAAATATGTGGCTTTGTTTTCACATGCGGAAAGCAAATAAGAGCAAAACTGTTCTGCGCATGTACGATGGCGCGCTGGCAGGCACTTACATACACATCCGCAGTACAGATAAAGAAGACTCGGACAGGTACACGCGGTCGCCGGCCGTGGGCAGGGTTGGATTCCACTGCGGAAGCTGACCTGCCCATGCACATGAGGCCTTATACTCTATCTTTATCATTTATTATGGTTTTCCAATTTGTCAGTAAAAATGTTGTCTGTCCATGATTTTTGGATAAGTTGTCCAGAAATCTTGAATGGGGCACAGTTTTTATCTTCACATTGCCCTTTCCCTTGTCCCCTAAGTGCACAGCCATCCCGGAAGCTGAGACATGGGGAGATGTTTAGTCATTGTCTTTATAACTGGAGTTGTCATTGGTTACGTTCTTTGCCAGAGTGTATTGATGGCACCCAATGGCACATGCCCTGCCAGCCTCCTCCTCTAACTTGACCCCTAGTTATAATGAATTGTAGGATTTCCCTGACTTGTAGGAATCCACTTACATTTCCTTAATGACATGACATAAAATGAAACCATAATGGATGTTTTCTAATTCCCTTGCAACCTACAGTATATGCAAATTACACACAACTGAAGGATGACTACCAGTTATCGTTGCCAGTTTTAGCACACAGCCATCTTTGTTTAATTGACAGATGAGATATTGAGCACTACATTGCGTTTGTGAACATTTATTTCTAGATGATGTCATCAATGAGCTCTTTACAGAAGTCATTGGAAGGTGATGTTGATTGCAATACAATTTAGGATGAACTGATGATATAAGAAACTTATTCCAGTTCATATACTAAAAGCTGAACTTCATAAACTCAAAAATTCAGTTTTAACAAAAGGTCACCCCTTTCCATCCACTATAGAAGTGCAGGAAGCTGATCTCTTTGGCAACATCTTTAAAGCATATTTTCAACCAGTTTTTTAAAGTACACCAAGTTCTCCTTACCCTCTCATTTGCTGCAATTTGAACCCCGTTGCATGTCTAAGTTCAAATTTTTAAGTGGTTTTCCCTATTTATCTGCCATTCTGCTGTTTGAAATTTATTTTCAGGGAGGGGTATGTTGCAAGCCTAGCATTCTGCCAGTAGTTCACTGTCCTGCCTTCCTTGCCCTTACTTCCCATGCTGCATTGCACTGCCTCTGTCCAATCATCAGCATGGCAGTAGCTGAATGTTCCCAGGATGATTCCGGCATTCAGGGACATTCAGGACAACTCGTTAGTAAACCCCATATAATGAGTGTGTGTAATGTGCGCACACAGACACACACAAACGTCACATTCATGCAGCACTTAGTTTTTCATGCCTGCATGAATTTGCTTAATTAGTCCCAAAAACCCCACCTATTTTGCACATGCAGAGCAACAGTCCTCGACCTGCATAGATGCAAACAGTAATGTTCAATCAGGACAGTAAGTATCTGGACATGAAGACAGGACAAAATGTATAGTAACAAAGTATGCTAGTCTGGAAAAAGGCATATGTCTATTTAGTTATGTCTATGAAACTCTAGTCTAGGCAAAAAAAAAACAATGAAGTAGAAGACAATTTGTCTCACTTAAGGGGAAAAATTAATTTCCGACTCGAAGTCTGCCAATCTAAATAATCCCTGGATCAATAACCCTTCTGAAGTAATGAGTGACTACAACATATAATATTGTGATATTCAAGAAAGGGGTCTAGGCCACTTTTAAACTGTTTTGCTGCATAGCATGCAACTAAGATATATAAATGCATGCTCATATTATTAGACAAGACAAAGTTACAATATACAAATCTATTGTCATTAAAACAGCAATGAGACATCCAACTCTGGTCTAATCAAAGACAGGACAACTACCTACAAGCGGAATAATAGTCGCAATAAGAACAGTCCCACATCAGGAACCTAAAGCCTAACTGTCTCTCCCTAGTAGGCAGCAGGGAGCAGTGGGATAGACGGAACAGTTTATAAAACTACAGTAGTGCAAAAAACAAACATAGCAAGACATAAACAGGTAACACACAGAAACCCCAAGACCTGCTAACAGACCAGAAGTAAGATAGGTTATAGTTGAGACAGGACAGATACAGATGGGGCAG
Organism: Eleutherodactylus coqui; assembly: GCF_035609145.1. Classification (NCBI taxonomy): domain Eukaryota; kingdom Metazoa; phylum Chordata; class Amphibia; order Anura; family Eleutherodactylidae; genus Eleutherodactylus; species Eleutherodactylus coqui. The sequence continues at coordinate 201,133,279 of NC_089842.1, read as the reverse complement.
AAACCTCTAAAGTCCGGCCATTACCAGACAGAGGACATAGATGAAACTAGACTCGGACGTCCGTCCACCAACGGACAGGTGGAACAAACAAAACTTGGGCATCTGAACACCATAAGGACAGGTGGCAGACACAAACAAGACAGGACTTAGACAAAACCTAGATAGCACACAAAACAGCATGCATGCAGATTAAATGCGAGATGGACAGAACTAGATACAAACAAATGAACAGAGGTCTAAACAGCATGCATCCAGTCAGGAAAGTGAGCAGGACCCTCTAGCAAGAGGGGCTAGAATATATGTGCACAGACCCAAGGTTTGGCTGGCTGGGGGGAATCCACTCAACAGCTAGCCAAATCAACCTACACCTGCAGAGCTGTGTTCTTGTCAGTGCATAGCACCACAGGAGCACAGACTGACACACTGTGACATGCACGCTGTAACAGCAGGAGAGGCAGAGATTGTGGGCATCGTTATCACAGTGTCTGCAAATCTGTCAGCCTGCAGCTTGTAAATGCATCACAGTCACCTGTGTAGATAGCTACTCCCCCTGTTGTTATGGAAATGTCCCTATGTTCCTATTATTACAGAAGCCGTGTACTTAATGACAGAGAGTGGAAGTGAGACCCCCAGTAGCAGCCACTTCAAATGTGATTCACAGGAATAAAGCAACAACACAGTAGATGTGCAAAAGTTGTATGAAAAGTTAGCACCCCATTAAATTCGAAAGTTGGTAGTAATTGGTGATTTTCTTTACTTGACTAAAAAAAAACAGCGATGCCACAAGGTCAATAATCAATTTACAATCCTTGACCTCACAGAGCTACTCTTTGGTTAGTAAAGGAAAGCACATTACCCTTAGCCACAGAGTTTCAGCATTTAAGTAGAATTTGGATAGAATGGAGTATTTATGAAGAAAGGTTGTAGGGTTTGAGCACCAATTAGAAGGCTTTAGTTAGTTCCACCAACATTCGGGAACTTGCCATGTAGGCAGTAACATAATTGATGCCATTCGGTTAGATTTGCTAATCCTGCACCAAATTTATCTTAAATTTGGTCCATCTGCAGTTACTTTTGTCTGACTTTACACCACCTATTGGTTGGCTTACTTTGTATCAGTGTTTCACAGTAAAATTTTGGTGCAATTTTGGCATACATTATCATGTATCAAGCCACACTCTTTCACATTAAGCCATGTCAACTTGTCGAGTGAGGCACACAAAGAATTCTGGTTTACTAAGCTTACAAATCTTCCCCTTTGGATCTGAATATAGTCTTCCCTGCTAGAAAAATTTTCAAACTCAATCACTGCAAATGCAAAATCCCCTTTTAGGAAAAGGTAGCACCGTAATGTAAAGGGGTTTTCCGGTAGAAAAGCTACTGACTGATGTGAACGGGAAAGAAAATTAAAAATGCTGTCTGTAGTGCAGTTGGCCAGTATACATCTGGCATACTATAGTGGGCAACTGCACTAGAGTTAGTGTTTTGAGTCTCCCGGCTGGCAGCAGTCCCTTCACATCAACTGAATGGTGCAAGTCTTGGGCAGCGGACCTCTGCCAATCTGTTATTGATGACATCCTCAGAATAAGTCATTAATAGCTTTTTTTACTGGAAAACCCCTTTCCATTATTGTCATGATAATAAACTATCAGGGTATAAGTTGAGACCATACTCTCTATAAAGGCCCATTTAGACACAACCATTAACGCTCAAAATTCGCTCAAAAGCCGTCTTTTCAGCGATAATTGTTGTGTGTAACTGCACTTACATTGTGCGGTTTTCGTTATGCCGTTGCTCATCGCTGTCTTTCAGCGTGCTGAGGGACGACGATGAGCCTTATCAGGGATTCACAGCGGTATACAGCTGATACTATTGTTTCAGCTGTATACCACTCTTTGATCACAGGCTGAGTATGAAGAACAGAGCAGTCCAGCTCTGTTCTCCATACCCGGCATGGAGCGCTCGACTGTATAACAGCCGGGCACTCCATGCAGAAAACATCTGGATGCAGAACACAAGCGGAGACACCCCGCTTGTCTTCTGCATCCTCCGCTGGCAATGCAAGGTGATCGCTTACTGTAAATGACACAACGATTATCGCTCAAAAGTCGCTTGAGCGACATCTTTTGAGCAATAATCGTTGTGTCTAAATGGGCCTTAAAGGGGTTGTCCCGCCATAGCAAGTGGGGTTAAGCACTTCTGTATGGCCACATGCGCAGAAGACCTCTGCAGCACGAGCACGCCGGAGCCGGACAGAAGGAGGCAGACAGCGCATGCGCAGAATACCTCTGCAGCGCGAGCACGCTGGAGCAGGACAGAAGGAGGCAGACAGCGCAAGCGCGTCTAATCCAGGGAGAAGGCAGCTTTAGTCGGCGCCATGGAGACGGGGACGCTAGCACCGGAGGGGGTAAGTGTATAACTTCTGTATGGCCAATATTTAATGCACGATGTATATTACAAAGTGCATTAATATGACCATACAGAAGTGCTTAACCCCACTTGCTATGGCGGGACAACCCCTTTAAGCCAATTTATTAAATGTAAGGTCCATAAATTCAAGGTCACTCCCTTATCATAGAGTCAGCATGTGAAGTGCTATGAGACACCTATAGAGGAAAGCCCATTCTTGTTGGTCTTGTTTCTCTATTTTAATGGGTGGTAAGAGCATGCACAGGGATGTGAACTACACAGGTGCTGCAATGTTAGCAAACAAGGTGGAAAATATGTGCCAGTTATGTTTTGGAGACATCAGGACCTCCTTTCCTGGAAGGGTAAGTATCTGGTAGTGTCAAGTAGCATCTGAAAGCAGCCTAAATGATATATTTGCAATAAGATCCTTTTTGTACTTTATTGTACAGAAGTCTAGAACATGGGGGATTGTTTGGTAGTCTTTATAAGGGACAATTGCTTTACATTGGTGATTTTTTTTTCTCGCCTGACTAACAAAACAGTAATTCTGGCGTACTGAAGTAAAAATGAATGCTTATTTTGAATCTGCAGATCTGACAATTTATTGCAGAAGATGACTAATAACATCACTTCTCCAGTGTGTGGACCCTGCCAAAGAAATGCCAATATCTCAACTTCCTTCTCCCTTTTAAATGTGATGCAGAGCTGTAAGATACATGGGTAACCGGCAATCATAGCTGAATGTTCCATTTTAAGCAAAGATAGTCTTTAAAGCCTTTATATAGTCTGTATGGAATAAAGAATGTGATGGTGACACATCAAGACCCTTTCAAAGGGGTTGTGACCTCCAGCGTGATATTCTTTGTTTGGACCATTCACACTAAAGCCTCTGCTGATCCAAGCTGTGTTCAGTAATACATTGTATAATTGTTATTTGAATATCTAATTGCATCAGTATATAATGTAATTTGCAGATCAACAAGCTAGAAAATACATACACTATGCACCGCCAAACATAATGTCATCACAGCGGTTTACCTCCTCGCGAGCAAGTGTGCATCTTAGGATGTATAAGCAATTCCTCTGATGCCTTCTCTTCTCTATGAAGATCAGACGGCTTAGCACTACTTTAATTAGGATGCATTAATTTAAACCCTTTGCATGGTTACTGCAGAGGAAGAAAATTAACCCCCAATGGGAGACGCCCCCGGGCTATTTTGTCTTTTGAGAGGAAAAAAGGTAAATAAAAGACATGGCCACAGGGAATTCATTATTGTTCATTACATTGCTGATAATGATATATTCTAGATTCAAGCACGAAGACAGCTATGTTCCGAGGCAGAATTAAGAAAGACATAGTAATAAGGCAGCATTTCTGAAAATCATTCTGCATATACACTTGTAAAGATGTGACTAGCTGTGTTGGGTATGGCAATGTAATAGTTTATGTCACAACACAAAATGTATTGCTAACATTAAATATAAATATATATATATATATATATATATATATATATATATATATATACAGATAGATATATTGTATAAAAAATATGTATAAAATGAAATGAAATAAAAATTGTTATAGCACCAACTTATTGCACAGCACTTTCAGGTTATTAACTTATTACCCTATGAACCAGCTACCTGAACCAAGCGGGGATTGAACTTGCAACCTTCAGGTCATGAGCAAGAGCTTAGGACCACATCACGTATATATATATATACATGTATATATATGTGTGTGTGTCAAACCAGAATAAAGTTTTGTTCCAATGAATTTGGGAAATTACGAGATTATTCATTATTTTATTACACATTTTTAATCATTTCAATACAGTGCTATGTCTGTATTGGTCTTGTGATTTTAGAGTTGCTAGATTATAATTATTTCAGCACATTCAAAAAATAATTCCCTATTAACACAACTAACTAATGTATAAGATAATTCACCCCTGCCATAAATTAAAACAGAAACTACAGGGGAACATGGTTCTGTGGCCACCAGATTTTGCACAAGGCACAAAACTCCAAGTTGTCTATTAATAATGTATACCTTATGCATTATATAAGCAATACAAAACAGACCCACATGGAGAGGGCTGATTCATAAAGTGTCTGAGAGTCGGCCCAGACTAAACGATTCAAGTTAGATAGATTCCAATGCATACTCCAACCACTGGAGAACTGAAGAGAAACTTTGTGGATGGAGGAGGAAGCAGAGACTCGTTCGCTCATTGCATTGGGCCAAGAATCGCCCCGTGTAAAAGCACCATAAGGCTCTAATACTCTAATTCACATCTGTGTCAGAGGCTCTGTGATGAGCCTTAATCACAGATTCAGTTTGACCCAATTACAGATTCCCATTTGACCAAAAAGTAATACAGCATACAGTACTATTTTTTATGGTAGGACAATGGACGCCATAACTAAATTCGATATACCCCATTATAAGTCAGTAGAGTCCAAATTTAATTCCATTTTTCTCCTCCTATAATGGAACAGAAATAAGGAATTTACATTGCAGATGTGAACTGATACTAAAGGCAAAGCCTCTGAATCCTGTATAAAAATGTGTACCAAGGTAGACCAACTAAAAACCAATGACTTCGTAGGCAGACATACAGTATGTGGTGATGAAGGATATATAATTTTTATACATTAGGTTGCCGTTATATTTCCACTCTGATTGTCATCCAGAGAACATATGTACCTCAAACTATGCCTGCTTTCTGCCTATATGTTGTGTATGGATACATTTTACTAGAATTAAATAAACCAATTATAATATAATAAGAAAAAAAATCTCCACATCCACGGAAAAGTCTAACCATCACACTTCTGCTGTCTCTATGCAATGTCCTGCCTTAAATAGAATCTATTGCATCAAGTTTACTAACCCTACAGATAGAAGGTTATAGACCAGGAGTAGCTGAGCAGATTGATACATAGTTTTATGAGAAAGGTTCAGTATAACTTGTCATTTATTGATTTAAATTCCTGCTCATGGTGGACTAAAGAGTCTGATGGGTGGTCCTATCAGGGGTTGAAAGCATTCCCTCATTTACACACAAAGACAATCTTTCAAATAATTGAAAGATTGACAATTCTAGTGATCGTTTTGCATAAACTGCTAATGGACACTAATGTCCATGAGCAATTTATTACCTTCATTTGCATGTAAATAAGCCTCCAGCAGTTGTTTGCAAATCCTAGTATGTGGTCTGGACTTTGCATTCGGCTGCATTGTCTTTGCAAGGGCTTTTGCTAGCTGTCAGCTGAATACAATGTAATCAGCTGCTCCCATGGAGAACACAGCGTGCAGTCCCTGCTATTTCTCTCTGGCTAAATGATGGACTTTATGCTCTCCTAAAAATCATCGTTCAGCCGAAGAGTGAAAGATGGAAGTGTTTACATGCAACAATTATTGCTCAAAAGCCATTGTTTGAACGAATTTTGAGTAATAATCCTTGCGTGTAAATGGGGCTTTAAGCTGCTTTCACATCTGCGCTGGAACCTCCATTCGGAAGTTCCTTATTAGATCCGACACACAATACAAGAAGAAAAAGTCTTGCATACAGCGTTTTCTTGTTCAGTAAACTTCTGGACAGAAGGGAAAACTTAACGGACCCCATTATAGTCAATAGTTCCATTATAAGATTGATCTATTTGGCCAGGGGATTCTCCTTTTCTTCTCCCATAACAGAGCAGGAAAACGGAACTCCCGATGCAGATGTGAAAGCAGATTTATATATAGTCTTGTGGCAAGAGTTTCAGTATAACTTGGAATGTAATGATTTAATCTTCTGCTCATTGTGGACTAAGGAGTCCAGTGGGTGTTCTTATCAGTGATTGACAGTTATTTCTTCATACCCATTTGCAGGAAATAACTGTTAATCGCTGATAAGAACACCCACTAGACTCCTTAGTCCAGAATGAGCAGAAGCTTAAATCATTACATTCTAAGTTATACTGAAACTCTTCCCATAAGACTATATATCAATCTGCACACCTCCTCTTACCCTATAACATGCTGTCCACAGATGAGACAGAATGTTCAATGTGACAGTTTCCCTTTCAGAAGTAATATTTTTATCAGATGCACACTTTAGTAACACAAGACTTTTAAAAAATGGTTGTGATTTTTGGATGCAGTTCTGCTAAATTTTGAGATATTTTATTATATGTCCTTCTGTTAGCTGCCTGGATAATGCAATTACATTCTGTACTTATTCCTGAGTAGCTATTTGCTGAGTTCTTTATTAGCTTTATGACAATCTTTCAGAAAAGGAATTTAGCTGTGCATAGAAAATGACTCTGCTCTGTATTATAGCTAGAAGATGTTGACTTTTGGAAACGTTCTGAAACTTTGGTATATGTGCATTATCTGTTCACATTCCATTTTATAAGAATACGACCTACGGGTAACAGTGAGTGACTGTCAGGACAGGTTTTATTAAAAATGGGGCCCTAGGCAACAAGCAACGTATTACCCCACTTGACATTTTTTAGACAGATTTTAGGCCACATAATAATTTCATACCTCTATATAGTGCCAAGAAAATACTACCATACATACCCCAAATAATAATACCACAACATAGAGCCCAAATAATATGCAGCATTCGCATAATGATCCTACTGCCACATAGGAACTAGATAGAGATGAGTGAACTTTTGAAAAGTTCCGTTTGGCTGGTTAAGCATTTTTCATCAAAAAATTCAGTTTGGTCCGAATTAGTTTGAACCAGATTGGAAGTCCATAAAAAACAAGGTTTAACACTGTCTAAAAACTTGATGGGGACCTTCTTTAATGAATGTAGCTCAGTGATTAGCACTATTTATTTGTAGGGCTGGGGCTCTAGGTTCACATTTGACCAAGGACAATATCTGCATGGAATTGTGAAATTCCATGCAGATGTTATCCTTGGCCAGATTTGAATTTAGGACTCCAGTGCTGCAATGCAACCAGCCTAACCACTAAGCCACTATGCATATTCCTTTTCTGAATGAGAAGAAGGATAAAAACAACAAGAGAACATGAAAACACCATGCAGATGTTACCCTTGGTCAGCTTTGAACCTAAGACTCAACACTGCAAGGCAGCAATGCTTCCTTCTCCAGGAAGATAAGCCAAAAGAGAACATATAAACTCCACGCAGATGTTGTCCTTGATCAGATTTGAACCTAGAGCTCCCTTGGCGCTAGGCTACACTGCATACCACTATGCTGTTTCTTCCTTCTCAAAAGGAGGAGAAGAATTAAAGAGGAAAAACACAAGGAGAACGGAATTCCATGCAGATGCTGTCCTTGGTCAGATTTCAACCTAGGAATCCAGCGTTGCAAGGCAATAGTGCTAAGCACTAAGTCACCAAGCTTCTTTTTTATTTTTCTTCCTCCTGCAAGTTCCTCCAAAGGAGGAAAGTAAGAAATAAAAGAATATCATATCCTTATTTTTCTCCTTCTCTTTCTTCTCATCTGTCTCTCTTCTCCTGCTCCTCTTCCTCCTCCTTCTTCACTTCATTCTTCTCTCTCCTTCTCCAGAGGAGGAGGAGGAGGAAGAAAGAGTAAGAGGAAGAAGATTAGTACTGGTGCTTTGCAGTGCTGGAATCCTAGCTTCAAATCTGACCAAGGACAACATCTGCATGGAGTTTGTATGTGCTTTTGTGTTTCTTGCTCTTCTCCTGAGAAGAAAAAAGAAGCATGGGGGTATCGCAGACCTGGAATACTAGTTTCAAATCTGGCCAACGTTAACATCAACATGGAGTCTATACATTCTGTTTGTGTTTCTTCTCCTCCTCCAGTGAAGAAAGATATATGGTGGCTCAGTGGTTAGCATTGCTACCTTAGGGCTTTTACCCACTAGCGATTTTTTTAAAAGCTGCGATATCACAGCATTTTTTTCAATGAGACTTTCTAATGTTAAAATCGCATCGCACAAAAATCGCAAGTTACGATGCGATTTTAACATTAGAAAGCCCCTTTGGAAAAATGCAGCGATATCGCAGCGTTAAAAAAAAACGTTAGTGGGTAAAAGCCCTAACATGCTGGAATCCTAGGTTCAAATTTGAACAAGGACAACATCTGCATGCAATTGGAAAGCTCCACACAGATGTTGCTCTTGGTCAAATTTAAATCTAGTACTTCAGAAGTGCTAAACTCTAAGCTACATTCATTGAACCACAACCTTCCCTATGATCTCCAATTCAGAATTAAAATACAATTAAATCACTTAAATATTTCATATCTGATTTTTTTTACCTTTGCATTATACAACTCATCTATTGGAGGAAGTACAGAAAGTTGCTGCATTCCGTCCATATGCCTATATGAAATATGGTCTGTACAATGGGAAATGGTATATTTCTGCTACTCTAAACATATATATCAGCAAAGCAGACAGACAAAAAAAAACGCTTTGGCATAGGGAATATGGCAATTCTCTGTTTGTTACTTAGTTGGCGGTGCTTTTTATGTTAACCTAAAGAAAACCAAACAGGGAAATAGCAAATACATATAGTGCTTGTCAGTCGCCTTAGACGTGGTTCAAAATAGCCAGTCTGGCCACTATGAATTATTTGCAGGCTATACACAGCTAGCAGTGGTTTTCTGGAAACTACTAGTTAGCTGATTAGTTGTATAGAAGGAAACACTACACTAAAAAGGAAACGAAAAAATAAATAATAGCAACACATGAAGAGAGCAAGGGGTAGGGGATGTGTCAGTGGTGGTGGAACTACTGCTGCCCTTATTCTCCAACTTTCACCATGTTTCCTTCTCTTCCTTCTAAAGGACAAGCTCTACAGTTTTTCCTTGGAGAAGGCCCGTGCTTGGCTGTTCTGTTCAGCTGGTAGAATTTGTCATTTGCAAGCTTGCTTTTAAAACAAGCACCACACCTGCTGTCTTACAAAGTGAAATGGAGCAGGCCCGTGCTTGAATGTTGTCTTCACCTGGCAGAATTTGCGCTTGTAAAATTTATGACACTGGTTTAAAATAAGCAGCATGCCTGCTGTCTTTTGTAGCAAAATTGTTTGTAGATCTACAGCTGTTCCTTGGAGCAGGGGCGTAACTATTGGAGGTGCAGGGGGTTGCACCCGGGCCCAGGAGCCTTAGGGGGCCCATAAGGCCTCTCTTCTCCATATTAGGAGCCCAGTACTATGAAAAAAGCATTATAGTTGGGGGCCCTGTTACAGATTTTGCACCGGGCCCAGAAGCTTCAAGTGACGCCTCTGCCTTGGAGGGTTGTGTTTACCTGGCAAAATGTCTCCTTGTAAAATTTATGACATTTCTTTTCAGACAAGCAGCATGGCGGCTGTTTTCCTTGGCATAATTTCTGTTCTAGGAGAGCCTTTGTGAACCTTCTTTTGTTTTCAGTGACACCCCTGTACTACAAGATAAAGCATACGAATTGCATCAACAGCACCAATGTCATCCCACACTGGCTTAGGCCACCATATGCAATAGCCAGTCAGGGAGCATCAAACCTTCAACTCCATAGAAATTTCCAATAACAGAAGAAGTGGACCAGCAGCATGTAGGGATGCAGTAAAAGCATTGTTCTATTCTCCCATCACAGCAAAAATAGCAGCAACGTTTCGGCGTTAAGGCCAAAACGTTGCTGCTATTTTTGGTGTGATGGGAGAATAAACCAATATTTTTACTGCATCCCTACATGCTGCCGGTCCACTTTTTCTGTTATTGGACCCCTGTACTATAATTGACTGCTGTGCACTACTGAAGACTATTTTATCCAATTTATGGAAGGAGCACTGTGTGGACATATTGCCATGCAATTTTTGCATCTTTGGCTGCATTGCAGACCTTTTGGAGGGCAAATTAGTGAACCTAATTTTTACTCCTATTGACTTAAATGGGAGTTGGAATCGAGTATCCTGATAAAATCGGCCCCACACCAACATGAATTGATTATTCCAGTAAACACCCCTCACTAAGTACTACTGCTACACTTGTGACCTAACATTTACTTATTGGTAGTCATTGTGTATATTTGGTTTGGAGAGACCTGTTGACCACTCTACTGAGTGCCTAATGTAGGAGGGGCTCTGCCACTGAGTTTCTTCTCTGGTGGAGGACATAAATTAGGGTAAGTGGAGCCCTTGCTATTGCTTGTTGGCCTGACTCTAGGAAAAATTCGATTTTTTTAAATATTTAGATAAGCTCATTTTAATTTTATTATTTATAACAAACAATCACAGTGCAGCTTTCATGTTACCTCAGCAGTATAATATATAACAACTAGAGATGAGCGAGCACCAAAATGCTCGGGTGCTCGTTACTCGGGACGAAATTATCGCGATGCTCGAGGGTTCGTTTCGAGTAATGAACCCCACTGAAGTCAATGGGCGACCCGAGCATTTTTGTATATCGCCGATGCTCGCTAAGGTTTTCATTTGTGAAAATCTGGGCAATTCAAGAAAGTGATGGGAACGACACAGAAACGGATAGGGCAGGCGAGGGGCTACATGTTGGGCTGCATCTCAAGTTCCCAGGTCCCACTATTAAGCCACAATAGCCCCCCCCCCCCCTCCCAACAACTTTTACTTCTGAAAAGCCCTCATTAGCAATGCATACCTTAGCTAAGCACCACACTACCTCCAACAAAGCACAATCACTGCTTGCATGACACTCCACTGCCACTTCTCCTGGGTTACATGCTGCCCAACCCCCCCGCACGACCCAGTGTCCACAGCGCACACCAAACTGTCCCTGCACAGCCTTCAGCTGCACTCATGCCACACCACCCTCATGTCTATTTATAAGTGCGTCTGCCATGAGGAGGAACCACAGGCACACACTGCAGAGGGTTGGCACGGCTAGGCAGCGACCCTCTTTAAAAGGGGCGGGGCGATAGCCCACAATGCTGTACAGAAGCAATGAGAAATATAATCCTGTGACACCGCCATCAGGAGCTGCACACGTGGACATAGCAATGGGGAACCTATGTGCCACACACTATTCATTCTGTCAAGGTGTCTGCATGCCCCAGTCAGACCGCGTTTTTTTATAAATAGTCACAGGCAGGTACAACTCCGCAATGGGAATTCCGTGTGCACCCACAGCATGGGTGGCTCCCTGGAACCCACCGGCTGTACATAAATGTATCCCATTGCAGTGCCCAACACAGCTGAGGTAACGTCCGATTAAATGCAGGTGGGCTTCGGCCCACACTGCATGCCCCAGTCAGACTGGGGTTCTTTAGAAGTGGACACATGCAGTTACAACTCCCTGTGGACCCACAGCATGGGTGGGTGCCAGGAAGCCACCGGCGGTACATAAATATATCCCATTGCATTGCCCATCACAGCTGATGTAACGTCAGCTTTAATGCAGGTGGGCAAAAAATTAATTGGATTACACTGCAGGCGAGGGCCCCAAAAAATTGGTGTACCAACAGTACTAATTTACCTCTGAAAAATTGCCCATGCCCAACCAAGAGGGCAGGTGAAACCCATTAATCGCTTTGGTTAATGTGGCTTAATTGGTAACTAGGCCTGGAGGCAGCCCAGTTAAAATAAAAATTGGTTCAGGTGAAAGTTTCAATGCTTTAATGAGCATTGAAACGTATAAAAATTGTTTATAAAAATTATATGACTGAGCCTTGTGGGCCTAAGAAAAATTGCCCGTTCGGCGTGATTACGTGAGGTTTCAGGAGGAGGAGCAGGAGGAGGAGGATGAATAGAATACACAGATTGATGAAGCAAAAAAGTCCCCATTTTTGATGGTGATAGAGAACGATGCTTCCATCCGCGGGTGCAGCCTACGTATTGCTTAGGTATCGCTGCTGTCCGCTGGTGGAGAAGAGAAGTCTGGGGAAATCCAGCCTTTGTTCATCTTGATGAGTGTAAGCCTGTCGGCACTGTCGGTTGACAGGCGGGTACGCTTATCCGTGATGATTCCCCCAGCCGCACTAAACACCCTCTCTGACAAGACGCTAGCCGCAGGACGAGCAAGCACCTCCAGGGCATACAGCGCGAGTTCAGGCCACGTGTCCAGCTTCGACACCCAGTAGTTGTAGGGGGCAGAGGCGTCACAGAGGACGGTCGTGCGATCGGCTACGTACTCCCTCACCATCCTTTTACAGTGCTCCCGCCAACTCAGCCTTGACTGGGGAGCGGTGACACAGTCTTGCTGGGGAGCCATAAAGCTGGCAAAGGCCTTGGAGAATGTTCCCCTGCCTGCACTGTACATGCTGCCTGATCTCTGCGCCTCCCCTGCTACCTGGCCCTCGGAACTGCACCTTCAGCCACTAGCGCTGTCGGATGGGAATGTTACCATTAGTTTGTCCGCCAGGGTCCTGTGGTATAGCATCACTCTCGAACCCCTTTCCTCTTCGGGTATGAGAGTGGAAAGGTTCTCCTTATACCGTGGGTCGAGCAGTGTGTACACCCAGCAATCCGTAGTGGCCAGAATGCGTGTAACGCGAGGGTCTCGAGAAAGGCATCCTAACATGAAGTCAGCCATGTGTGCCAGGGTACCTGTACGCAACCCATGGCTGTCTCCACTAGGAAGATCACTTTCAGGATCCTCCTCCTCCTCCTCCGGCCATACACGCTGAAAGGATGACAGGCAAGCAGCATGGGTACCCTCAGCAGTGGGCCAAGCTGTCTCTTCCCCCTCCTCCTCATGCTCCTCCCCCTCCTCCTCAACGCGCTGAGATATAGACATGAGGGTGCTCTGACTATCCAGCGACATACTGTCTTCCCCCACCTCCGTTTCCAAGCGCAAAGCATCTGCCTTTATGCTTTGCAGGGAACTTCTCAAGAGGCATAGCAGAGGAATGGTGATGCTAATGATTGCAGCATCCCCGCTCACCATCTGGGTAGACTCCTCAAAGTTTCCAAGGACCTGGCAGATGGTTGCCAACCAGGCCCACTCTTCTGTAAAGAATTGAGGAGGCTGACTCCCACTACGCCGCCCATGTTGGAGTTGGTATTCCACTATAGCTCTACGCTGCTCATAGAGTCTGGCCAACATGTGGAGCGTAGAGTTCCACCGTGTGGGCACGTCGCACAGCAGTCGGTGCACTGGCAGATTAAACCGATGTTGCAGGGTCCGCAGGGTGGCAGCGTCCGTCTTGGACTTGCAGAAATGTGCGCTGACCCGTCGCACCTTTCCGAGCAGGTATGACAAGTGTGGGTAGCTTTTCAGAAAGCGCTGAACCACCAAATTAAAGACATGGGCCAGGCATGGCACGTGCGTGAGGCTGCCGAGCTGCAGAGCCGCCACCAGGTTACGGCCGTTGTCACACACGACCATGCCCGGTTGGAGGCTCAGCGGCGCAAGCCAGCAGTCGGTCTGCTCTGCCAGACCCTGCAGCAGTTCGTGGGCCGTGTGCCTCTTCTCTCCTAAGCTGAGTAGTTTCAGCACGGCCTGCTGACGCTTGCCCACCGCTGTGCTGCCACGCCGCGCGACACCGACTGCTGGCGACGTGCTGCTGCTGACACATCTTGATTGCGAGACAGAGGTTGCGTTGGAGGAGGAGGAGGGTGGTTTAGTGGAGGAAGCATACACCGCCACAGATACCAGCACCGAGCTGGGGCCCGCAATTCTGGGGGTGGGTAGGACGTGAGCGGTCCCAGGCTCTGACTCTGTCCCAGCCTCCACTAAATTCACCCAATGTGCCGTCAGGGAGATGTAGTGGCCCTGCCCGCCTGTGCTTGTCCACGTGTCCGTAGTTAAGTGGACCTTGCCACTAACCGCATTGGTGAGGGCGCGTACAATGTTGCGGGAGACGTGGTCGTGCAGGGCTGGGACGGCACATCGGGAAAAGTAGTGGCGACTGGGAACTGAGTAGCGCGGGGCCGTCGCCGCCATCATGCTTCTGAAAGCCTCCGTTTCCACAAGCCTATACGGCAGCATCTCCAGGCTGATCAATTTGGCTATGTGCACGTTTAACGCTTGAGCGTGCGGGTGCGTGGTGGCGTACTTGCGCTTGCGTTCAAACAGTTGCGCTAGCGACGTCTGGACGCTGCGCTGAGAGACATTGCTGGATGGGGCCGAGGACAGCGGAGGTGAGGGTGTGGGTGCAGGCCGGTAGGCACTCGTGCCTGTGTCCTCAGAGGGGGGTTGGATCTCAGTGACAGGTTGGGGCACAGGGGGAGAGGCAGTGGTGCAAACCGGAGGCAGTGAACAGCCTTCGTCCCACCTTGTGGGGTGCTTGGCCATCATATGCCTGCGCATGCTGGTGGTGGTGGCTCCCCAGCTGATCTTGGCGCGACAAAGGTTGCACACCACTGTTCGTCGGTCGTCAGGCGTCTCTGTGAAAAACTGCCACACCTTAGAGCACCTTGGCCTCTGCAGGGTGGCATGGCGCGAGGGGGCGCTTTGGGAAACAGTTGGTGGATTATTCGGTCTGGCCCTGCCTCTACCCCTGGCCACCGCACTGGCTCGGCCTGTGCCCACACCCTGACTCGCGAAAAGGATGTGAAAAGAACTGGTATGGAGGCGCAACACTCTAAGCTACTAGAAGATGTAGATCAAAGTCCAATGTGTGATGGTGAAAGCACTTCTTTTTTATTATTTTTTCAGAAATTAAAAACCAGCAATGGAATACGCGTTTCGGGGAAGAACCCCTTCGTCAGTTCGGCTGGATAGGACTGTGTGATAAGTACAAATAGATAATGGAGGAGTGATTAACAAAGAAAGGGGAGGAGAGGGGGAAAAAAAAAAAAGAACAAAATTCATATACATAATGAAGTCTATGAATTTTGTTCTTTTTTTTTTTCCCCCTCTCCTCCCCTTTCTTTGTTAATCACTCCTCCATTATCTATTTGTACTTATCACACAGTCCTATCCAGCCGAACTGACGAAGGGGTTCTTCCCCGAAACGCGTATTCCATTGCTGGTTTTTAATTTCTGAAAAAATAATAAAAAAGAAGTGCTTTCACCATCACACATTGGACTTTGATCTACATCTTCTAGTAGCTTAGAGTGTTGCGCCTCCATACCAGTTCTTTTCACATCCTTTTCGCTACACTTACGCCCACACTGGTGGAGCGTCATCTGGTTGGCAGCACCTCCACCATTCAAAATACTCAATCATTGAAAACTCTTTGTACTCCATAAATATTCCACTACCCTCACTGGGTCTTGCTCCACCCTCCTTTTTCATTTCTTTTACTCACACCCTGACTTGGGCCTCCGCGTCCTCGCCCGCGTCCACGTCCTCTAGGCCTACCCCTACCCCTCAGCATGCTGTATTATCAGTAGTGCAGAAACAGAACGCTGTAATTAAATGTGCCGCTTATTGGCCTGTGGTTGGAGGCTGACTTCGCTTACGGAACGCACAGCAGAGGCAGGAAAGAATTTTGCGCAAGCCTGCTGTAACACTTAGCTGGCTGCGTATGAATTAGGACAACTACCCCCAGCAGAGACCCAGTACACTTGTGGACAGGAATACAGCGGTGATGTAAGAGGCAACACAGAGGCAGGAATGAATTTTGCGCAAGCCTGCTGTAACACTTAGCTGGCTGCGTATGAATTAGGACAACTACCCCCAGCAGAGACCCATTACACTTGTGGACAGGAATACAGCAGTGATGTAAGAGGCAACACAGAGGCAGGAAAGAATTTTGCGCAAGCCTGCTGTAACACTTAGCTGGCTGCGTATGAATTAGGACAACTACCCACAGCAGAGACCCAGTACACTTGTGGACAGGAATACAGCGGTGATGTAAGAGGCAACACAGAGGCAGGAAAGAATTTTGCACAAGCCTGCTGTAACACTTAGCTGGCTGCGTATGAATTAGGACAACTACCCCCAGCAGAGACCCAGTACACTTGTGGACAGGAATACAGCGGTGATGTAAGAGGCAACAAAGAGGCAGGAAAGAATTTTGCGCAAGCCTGCTGTAACACTTAGCTGGCTGCGTATGAATTAGGACAACTACCCCCAGCAGAGACCCAGTACACTTGTGGACAGGAATACAGCGGTGATGTAAGAGGCAACACAGAGGCAGGAAAGAATTTTGCGCAAGCCTGCTGTAACACTTAGCTGGCTGCGTATGAATTAGGACAACTACCCCCAGCAGAGACCCAGTACACTTGTGGACAGGAATACAGCAGTGATGTAAGAGGCAACACAGAGGCAGGAAAGAATTTTGCGCAAGCCTGCTGTAACACTTAGCTGGCTGCGTATGAATTAGGACAACTACCCCCAGCAGAGACCCAGTACACTTGTGGACAGGAATACAGCGGTGATGTAAGAGGCAACACAGAGGCAGGAAAGAATTTTGCACAAGCCTGCTGTAACACTTAGCTGGCTGCGTATGAATTAGGACAACTACCCCCAGCAGAGACCCAGTACACTTGTGGACAGGAATACAGCGGTGATGTAAGAGGCAACACAGAGGCAGGAAAGAATTTTGCACAAGCCTGCTGTAACACTTAGCTGGCTGCGTATGAATTAGGACAACTACCCCCAGCAGAGACCCAGTACACTTGTGGACAGGAATACAGTGGTGATGTAAGAGGCAACACAGAGGCAGGAAAGAATTTTGCGCAAGCCTGCTGTAACACTTAGCTGGCTGCGTATGAATTAGGACAACTACCCCCAGCAGAGACCCAGTACACAGAGGACGGTCACAGGCAGCCCAAATAGATTTTTTTTCCCAAATGTTTTTGGAAAGCCCCACTGCCTATATACACTAAATATGTCTTCTGTCCCTGCCTCACCACTACTGGCCCTGGACAATGTAAAATTACTGCAGGACGCAATGCTCTGCACGGCCGATATACAAAAAAAAAAAAGTGCAACACTGCAAAAAGCAGCCTCCACACTACTACACACGGTTAGATGTGGCCCTAAGAAGGACCGTTGGGGTTCTTGAAGCCTAAAATAACTCCTAATGCTCTCCCTATAGCAGCTCCAGCACCAGCAGCACTGTCCCTGATCTCTGTCAGAATGCATCTGTGGCGAGCCGCGGGAGGGGCCGATTTATATACACGGGTGACACCTGATCTCGCCAGCCACTCACTGCAGGGGGATGGTCTAGGGCTTGAACGTCGCAGGGGGAAGTTGTAATGCCTTCCCTGTCTTTCTATTGGCCAGAAAAGCGCGCTAACGTCTCAGAGATGAAAGTGAAAGTAACTCGAACATCGCGTGGTACTCGTCTCGAGTAACGAGCATCTCGAACACGCTAATACTCGAACGAGTATCAAGCTCAGACGAGTACGTTCGCTCATCTCTAATAACAACCAATCACAGCGCAGCTTTCATGTTACCTCAGCAGTATAATATATAACAACCAATCACAGCGCAGCTTTCATGTTACCTCAGCAGTATAATATATAACAACCTATCGCAGCACAGCTTAGATGTTACCTCAGCCTAATAATACATAGTTTACCTGTCACGCGTTGCTGCGATATCTGAAGAAAGGAAATTCATGGAAACTCGTTCTGATAACATTGAATTTACATTGTGTCATTTTTATTGAAACTTATTCATTTTCAAATGGAAAACATTTCAAACTGTCGTTTTAATACTATTTATTTATTTGAGTGCTTGTGCATCCATGATATTTTTTGTTTTTCCGTCTGGTGCGTACGCGTATAAATCAGAAGCTTTTCCGAGGCGTGAGCTGGCCACACACAGTTGTCCATGTGAGAGCCATTGTGCATTCGTCCCATATGATAAGTTCACGTGTTTGGAGAACTTTGCCTATTCCGGAATTTTTGGAGCGACACACGCGCCACCTATGGTAAGATAGATGGACTATGCCAGAAACCGTAGCAGGAGTGTACTCAACAACTTCCCAAAGTTTCATGGCGATCGGATGAATGGTGTAGTAATGCATAAAGGACAAACAGACAGACACACAGACATACAATCATTTTTATATATATAGATTATGGACTGTAAAGAATGAGTTATAGCACTAGGCAGACACCTTTTTAAAATAATTGCAGAGGGCAGGTTGAAACTTTCTTTCTGCCCTTTACTGAGAGTGGTCATCTGTCATCTGAAGGCAAGACATTTAGCCATTTGTTTAACTGATTTCCATTGGAGCAATATGTAGGTCCATCTATTAAATAATTTGTGGTGGGGTAGTTGTCCGTATTGGACTTTATCTCTCACAAAAAGTAAGGATGGTTTTACATAAGCAGATATTCTGCTTGTTAGTAATATAGCATGTTAATCAGCATTTGCTACTACCATTTACATGTGATAGATGATCGCTAGTATGAGGACGAATGATCATTAACTCCTTCCCGCTGCAGCCCTTTTTCGTTTTCTCAGTTTAATTTTTTCCTCCCCACTGCCACCGATAATGATGCTGTTGTGACGGCTTCCTGCTCATTTGTCATGAGCCGTAGAGCTGCGATCCATTGCAGATGCATACCCTCAGCCATGGGTAAATGCTATGCTTAAGCAGTTTTTCTCCACCGCTGGAATGAGATTTGTCATTTTTGATTTGTAGATCAAGGAGGGTGGCCACCTAGTAATGATTTGATTTTTTGATGTGGGCTATGCGACAGTCCTTCTGCAAGCACTACAGCATAAGAACACACAAATGCCTCAAAGTGCCTAAGAGTGATGGCTGACATTCCCCGGGGTCCACCCTAAGAGTGTCCTCTGGCTGGTCCTGTCATTCATGTAGAGTAGCTCTGGTTAGAGATGGAAGAAACATTGCATAGCCCTCTCCCCTGCCTTTCATACTATATTATCTCCCTCCTCTTTCTGCTTTTTTTCCTCCTCTATACTTCTCCCATGGGTGGAGAAACATGTTGAAGAAGATGCACCCCTTTCTTGCCCAAAGCCACTCTCCTTGTGGTGTTTAGTAATGGCGGACTGTCCAGACAGTTGGGAGATTGGTATCCCTTCCTCCTCCTCCTGGACAACAACACATTATTGTTCCTGAGGTACTATAGCCTCTGTTCCAGCAGGTCGACAACAGGAATGGTCATACTGATCAGTGCGGCACGAAGACTGACCATTTTGATCCCTTCCTCAAAGCAGGCTAAAATGGCACATACATCTTTAATCTGCAGTCATTCCACGGGCATCAAGTGACCGATCTTCATACAATGTCTGCTAATGACATGCAATATTTGGTACTCTGTGATTGCTTTCTGCTGCTGTCTTAGCCTCTGTAACATATTCAATGTGGAATTCCACCATGTAGACATGTCACGGATAATACAGTTGGGTGGTAGCCCGAACTGTCACTGCACCTCCACTAGACAAGAGATGGCTGGGTGTGAATGCTAAAGGTGCGAGCACAGTTTCCTGGCCTTTTCCAGCACTGGATGTAAACCTGGGTAATTGTTTAGGAAATGCCAAGGAGCAGGGCTGCAAACAGATTGGCCCCATTGTCACACACGATCATGCCTGGCTTCAGATTGTGTGGGCTCAGCTACATGTCAGCCTGGACCTGCAGAGCCGTCAACAGTTCTTTGGCCCTGTGGCTGTGCTTTCTTAGACATATGAGTTTAAGGAGAGCATGTTGATTTTTACCATGTGCAGTGCATATATAGAGGACAGTTTTTGTCACATATGGATATCTGTGCAAATGTGGAGGGTGTTGAAAGGTGGTATGAAGAGGTGTCAGAAAAGAAGAAGGAGAAGAGGGTGAATAGGGGACATACACAAATGAATGTCTGCCAAGTCTTTGGGCTAATGCCCATAGCCAGATTTCTGCCACGTTTTACGCGGCGGAAATCCGCAGCGCTGTCCAGCAGCTATTAGGTTCTATTGAACCTAATAGCTCAATGTTCACTCTGCGGAATTCACTATGAAAGAAATCGCAGCATGCTCTATTTGCCATGGGGATACGATGGGCCCGGCTTCCATTTTAGTCAATGGAACCCGGCAGTCACACTATACTTCCGCTGTAGTACAACGGAAGTATCACGTGAATATGCATCCCCGCCCACCGCCGGCTGCGTCATCCCGCACTGCCGACGCATCGCGCGTGGATCCGGAGTGGTGAATATGTGGGTTTTGGGGAGCACCATGGCAGACTCCACTACGATATTCCGCTGGCGGAGTCCATCACGGGCATGGGCATGAGGCCTTACTATGAAACATGCACCAACACTTTCAGCTTCATGCCTTATCTGCAGGACATAGAACCAGCTCAAAGACTTGCCAGACATTCATTTGTGTATGTCCCCTATTCACCCCCTCCTCCTTCTTTTCTACTGACACCTCTTCATACCACCTTTCAACACCCTCCACATTTGTACAGATATCTATATGTGACAAAAACTGTCCTGAAAAATATCCTAAAAAAGTGTAAAAAATAAAAAAAAATCTATACTCACCTCTCTGTAGCTGCCGGGGCTCAGCCACGTCCAGCCGAATCTTCTCCTGAACTGCTTTTAGTAGTATTCAGCAGGCGGGGATTTAAAATCCCCGCCTGCTGAATGGGCTGCCTCTGATTAGCTGAGCACTGTAAGTAATCAGAGGCAGCTCTCAGCTATTGAATGACAGCACAAAAAATCGTGCAAAAAACCGCCCGTGTGACTGAGCCCTGATAGTGATTAAAGTGCAGGTACCTTTTTAGAATCATTGTTATCTTCTCTCTGGGTCCAGACCGCCAGTGAGATTTGTTCAGCTTCTGCACATTTTCCCATCCTGCTTCCAAAACCCCTAATGAAATTTTCAGTGCCTCCTATAGTAATAACTAGTATCTATTAGGAAATTATAGTACCTGAGCTTCTGGTGGCGCAATGCGCCACATAGCTGTGCTACAGGGTACATGTATTATAATCCCCACACATCACACACACAGCTCTACTACATCCATCCTGACCCCACACATTACACACAACACATTACACACAGAGCTCTACTACATGTCACACACAGCTGTAGTACATCCATCTCGATTTCCACACATTACACACACAGCTCTGCTACATTGTACATTCATTATGATTCCCACACTTCACACACACAGCTCTACTACATCCATCTTGATTCATACACACAGCACATTACACACACAGCTCTGCTACATTGTACATCCATTTACATCCATCCTGACCCCACACATTACACACACAGCAAATCACACACACAGCCCTGCTACATCCTGATTCACACACATCACACACACACAGCTCTGCTATTCCACACATCACCAGACTCTTGGATACACTGATCACCCCTGGTAATGTGATTCCTGACTCCACCCACACAGGTGATCACTTGATGGTGACATCATCACTGGTGGCTGCTGTTGGCTTATCCAGTATACAGTACTTTCTAACAAACTGAACAATGGCTCCTCCCCCAGCAGTGACATCACCACAGGTCCTTCAGCCCTCCGGATCTCTGTGGTGGCGGTAGGTCGGTGTCTTCTATCAAGACCGCTGAGTTGTGCTTGCGATAATAATGGGTTAGTTGTATTCTAATTTTGTTATTTTTGTCCTTCCCTTTTCAAGAGCCCCAACTGTATTTTTCTTCTGTCGGTCAGGCTCTGTGTTTTATATATGTTGTAAGACCTGCGATGATGACACTAGGGGGCGGAGCGATGACATCACCAGGGGCGAAGCATGAGAAGTACTCACATACTAACGGCCAAGTGTTCGTTAGATTATGCAATGAGTGTGCTGAGGCCCCACCAAGTAATAGTGTCCTTGCTGTGGCGACAGTTAACACCCTAATAAGTATTAACACAAAAAACAAAATGAGTACGAAGCCAAACAGTCACTTTATTAAAGACATGCATTTAACACATGACACAAACACAAGGAA
Source organism: Eleutherodactylus coqui (assembly GCF_035609145.1). Lineage (NCBI taxonomy): Eukaryota > Metazoa > Chordata > Amphibia > Anura > Eleutherodactylidae > Eleutherodactylus > Eleutherodactylus coqui. The sequence goes on along the minus strand of NC_089842.1, from coordinate 201,111,144 downwards.
ATTTATTAAAACCCTGGATGATTTTAAAGATAATTGCATATGATTAAACAGTGTCAAAGCTACATATAGGAACAGTACCCACCAATGAAACCAACAGGCAATATGATGCGCGTTTCACAGCCTTTCTCAATGGGTTACAAACAAACACTCCCACAGCTCCTAATATACCCCTCCAAATGATCAGGAAAACAGCACTGAAGACAGAGCGGCGCATGTACGGAAATTTGCAAGCAAAAAGACGCTCGATCCAGTGCATGCGCACCATCGCACAGCAAAGATCTAGGGAATTATCACAATAAAGTTAAATGAAGGTTTTGTTTATATATATATATATATATATATATATATATATATATATATATATATATATAGTTACACGGTATCCCATACTAAAAGTGCTGAAAACATGCAAGTAAATAAATAAGCTCTAAACCAGAAAAAAAATTGAAAGAAAAGAAATTAAATCCAAGACGATGCATCAAAAAACGATGCACTAAAAAACAGTCCATTAGGATACTTAAAAGTGCAATTGGAAAAAAAGGACGGTGTAGATCCTGCAAATATGACAATAATAAAATAAATAATTAGAACCAATTTCTCATATAAATAATATACATAGATGTGGATGTAAAAAACAGAGTTGTCTCCTGATCCGCTTCCAAAGTACATACATAGACACACAGAGTGAAGTGCACAAGGCATGGAAGGTGAAGAGGCTGCAATCAGTACAATAATAGGACCCCTCTCTATTGCCCCTATTAGTAATAGGAACCTCCATTTTTGTCCCAATTACTAATAGGGCCCCAATGCGGCAAGTGAAACTAGCCCCTCAATGGCCTCCAATGAATAGGACCCCACCTGTGTCCCCAATGAGTAATTGGATGCACCTGTATGGCCCCAACAAATAGAACCTCCTCCCCTCTGTATCCCTAATGAGTAATAAGAACCCCCTCTGTAGCCCCATTAGTAACAGGAGCCCCTCTTGCAATTAATGTACGACCCTGTCTCCCTAGGTGACCCTGCAACTCATACCACTGATAGAGCTGATATTACCTGCTTTAACAATGCGCACATGCAGGACCTGACATCAGCCCCCAACTTCCTCACTCAGACTATAGTGAACACTGTATCTGGGGGAATAAACGAGGTTAGGCTGTGCGGCCTCAGACTCCAAGTCCGAATCTGGGCCAGGGGTAGACTGAGCGGGGGATGATGGGAGGTGTGCACATCATCCAGACATTTAGATGTGTGGGCCAGTGTCCCTAAGCAATTACTCAGGACCTCTTCTACAAGATAAGATTATTGTATACATGCCCTTCCTTTTGTGGTGCAGACTCAATTATCAGATCAGAATAGGGATGTTCCATTTTTGGTCACTCTCAACTGCCTGAATTAATGCAACAGGGAGATTCTGTCACCGTCCATATAAATGTTCATGGAAAATCCATGTACAAGAATCATTTGTCTTCCTTCATGTTGACATGATCCTGTTCTACAAGCAATTGTTTGTTTCAGAGACGTTTATAGGATCGTTATGAATACAGAAGGATATATGTTCCACAATGGGACTTGCCTTTGCAAGAAGGAAATAATTTGTTTCCCTAAGTTTTCACTGGATCTACATCAAATGATTTATGACAATAGAGTTTCATTGGCCTCTGTATGGTAGGAACTGGCTTGTTGAGTGTATCTGTCAAGTTTGACAAATGTCTGATCAGTGCATTTTATGCCTGATAAATTATCTGTGAATAATGTGAAGTCATTGTCGTATTGCTCAACAAAATAAGCTTTGCATATTAGAAAAGTCTAGCTCCAAGGTGAAAAGTACTTGCCATCTCAGACATTGTTTATCGTTATGGATTTTCTTATTCTATTACAGAAATCGTATAATAGATGCCTAGTCCAAACTCAATATATAAGGGTTTAAGATCAGCTGGATACATTTCCAGGAACAAAGAGGTTAACTAGACCAACCATGATCATTAACATACCATGAGCAGGGCATTTTAGACATTATGTAGGTAGCTGCACCCGTCATCTCGGTTTAGAAATCATTTATTCCTACAAATATATTTAAAGTGCACCTGTCACTGCGTATTAACATTTTCTAATTCAGCAGGATATGAAAATACCAAAATATCAAGATTGGTATGCATTTCTGCAATATTTGCCTTTTAAATCTTTCTCCTCCCTCTTGCGTTGACTTCAACCTAATTTCAGTCACTCCAATTTGCAAAGGAGCCAACAATATATAAAATGTATTTAAAACATCCTATGTGAAAATATGTTTACGGAATTATCAAAAATAGCCATAGATGCTCTTTTCATTGCATCACAATTTGGATGCAATAATGATTTGTGAAACATATCTTCAATTAAACATCCAATCTTGTAAGAATAAGAAGACTCTATCCCTCCTCTGTGTTACAACAACGAGAACTTCACTGGACACACCAAGTTATTCTCAGTCGTGGTCAAGGTCTTCAAACCCTTCACCCTGGGAATAGCAATTCTATCATTCAAAAGGATTTCCACTAGAGATGAGCGAGCATACTCGTCCGAGCTTGATACTCGTTCGAGTATTAGGGTGTTCGAGATGCTCGTTACTCGTAACGAGTACCACGTGATGTTCAAGTTACTTTCACTTTCTTCCCTGAGAAATTTGCGCGCTTTTCTGGCCAATAGAAAGACAGGGAAGGCATTACAACTTCCCCCTGCAACGTTCAAGCCCTATACCACCCCCCTGCAGTGAGTGGCTGGCGAGATTAGGTGTCACCCGAGTATTGAAATCTGCCCCTCCCGCGGCTCGCCTCAGATTTGTTCTGACATTAGTTCAGGGAAAGTGCTATCGTGTTGGAGCTGCTATAGTGAGAGTGTTAGGAGTGATTTTAGGTTTCAAGAACCCCAACGGTCCTTCTTAAGGCCATAAATCTTCTCTATATGCGCTCAATGGGGCCGGCGGCAGCAGCGCCGACCCCATTGAGAACATATAGAAGACAAATCCTTCTTCTCTGCCACAGCTGTAACAGCTGTGGCAGAGAATAACGATGTTTGCCCATTGAATTCAATGGAGCCAGCAATACAGCAGGTTCCACTGAAAGCAATGGGCTGCCGGCGATTGCAGGATGAATTGTCGGGAAGGGGTTAAATATATAAGCCCTTCCCTGCAATTCATCCAGAAATGTGTTACAATAAAAATATATACCGGCGTATAAGGCGACGGGGCGTATAAGACGACCCCCCAACTGTCACCTTATACGCTGGCAATACAGTGGAGCAAAGAATAAAAATCATTACTTACTTCTTCTGACGTTCTGCGCCGCTCCTGCAGGCTGTCGCTCCCTCCTGGTGTTCTGTGGTGCTCCTGCAGGCTGTCGCTCCCTCCTGGTGTTCTGTGGTGCTCCTGCAGGCTGTTGCTCCCTCCTGGTTCCCGGCAGAGCATTGATTTCTCTACGAAGGGCTTTAAATCCCCGCCTCCAGAAACACACGTGCCTTCAGCCAATCACAGCCAATGACAATGATGTCATTGAATGGCTGTGATTGGCTGTGTTTCTGGAGGCGGGGATTTCAAGCCCTGCGTCCAGAAAGCAATACTCTGCCGTGGACCAGGAGGGAGCGACAGCCTGCAGGAGCGGCGCAGAACGTCAGAAGAAGTGAGTAATGATTTTTATTCTTTGCTCCACTGTATTCCCGGCGTATAAGGTGACAGTTGGGGGGTTGTCTTATACGCCCCGTCGCCTTATACGCCGGTATATATTTTTATTGTAACACATTTCTGGATGAATTGCAGGGAAGGGCTTATATATTTAAGCCCTTCCCGACAATTCATCCTGCGATCGTCGGCAGCCCATTGCTTTCAGTGGAACCTGCTGTATTGCCGGCTCCATTGAATTCAATGGGCAAACATCGTTCTTCTCTGCCACAGCTGTTACAGCTATGGCAAAGGAGAACGATCTTTACGCTGACAGTGCGGGGGGGGCCCACTCTTGCCGCTATTGTGGCTTAATAGTGGGACCTGGGAACTTGAGATGCAGCCCACCATGTAGCCCCTCGCCTGCCCTATCCGTTGCTGTGTCGTTCCCATCACTTTGTTGAATTGCCCAGATTTTCACAAACGAAAACCTTAGCGAGCATCGGCGATATACAAAAATGCTCGGGTCGCCCATTGACTTCAATGGGGTTCGTTACTCGAAACGAACCCTCGAGCATTGCGAAAATTTCGTCCCGAGTAACGAGCACCCGAGCATTTTGGTGCTCGCTCATCTCTAATTTCCACTACAAACCTCAAACTATCCATATAAAAGTAAATCAAAGGTTCTAAGAGAAAAAATCCTCTCTGTGAGAACCACTGAAACATAAGGGGAAGGGACTTGTTATTTGTATAGTCCCAACGTATTCTGCAAGGCTTTCAGGTAATTTGTTTATTACCCCCCAGCAAGCTGGGTACTCATTGTACCGCCCTCGGAAGGATGGAAGACTGAGTCAACTTGAGTCAGCTGCCTGAACCAAGCGGGGATTGAATCCGCAACCTTTAAGTTGTGAGTGAGAGCTTAGGACTGCATTTTGCTGCCTTAACACTCTGCGCCGTACGAGGCCCCAAACATTTTATTAAATAATTGAAAAAAAAGAAACAAGATACAAAACTTCAAGCTGATAAAAAGTATTAGATAATGCTAAACTAAGGAAAATTAGAGTACTCAATTGCTCACTTAGTTAACATATATCTACAAGCAAACCAAAAAATTATATTAAGCAACTGGAGTCCAAACCATGCCACTAAAAATATTGTAAGGAGAGGATGGAGCACATAGGGACTCCTATATTTTTCATACTGTGCCATTCATCAAAAACCTCTCCAAAGGGCCCACCTCTTAGTACTTTACCTAGTAGAGTCTAAATTTCATACCACCTACATTCTGCGTAGGATAACCCATAAAAAATAAATAGTAACCACTACTGGTCAACCCATTAGCTAGAAAGTCTATAAGATGATATCTAAACCTGTTATCTAGTATTATTATGAAGTTCTATTCACTGGCTGGTAGCCCTTAGAATACTATCTGGACCTGCCATTTACATTAATCATGGTACTCATCAAACCTTAGTCCAATATCTAATCTTGTCATCTGTAATAATAACACTGCTCTACGCATTTTAACAGTACTAGTAGACTACTGTTTCGACAGGAGCTATAACATAAGCCAGAGACAGATATAAAATAGATAGATAATAACAAACAGCCTCCAGTGGTGATAGTAGGCTGGGCGCCCGTATGTGAAAGTCCTTTGGAGTGGTTTTGAATAAATGGGACAATATGACAGAAATATGAAGCCCTATGTGCTGCGTCCTCTCCTTAGAAAATTTTTACTGGCTTGGAATGACCTCCACAGAGGTACTTGGTTTCCCTTTTAGGTATATGTTAACTAAGTGAGCAACTTTAATTCTCCTCAGCTTAACCATCACCTAACATTTTTTTGATCAGCTCAAGTTTTTGTTTCTTTGTTTGTTTTTTATTATTATCTAATAAAAGTTTGTTTTAGTGATTCTCACAACGAGGTTTTTGCTATTAGAAAGGGGATCTATTATTTTCCTTCTCAGCGATTTGAGAAGTTATAAAAGCAGCCAATTTTTGGTAATTATGGCTCTTTTCCTTATAGAGATAGAAATTTTTTGCGTTGGCAGACATTTTTGACAACAAGAAGCTATATTGATTGTCATTTATGAATTATTTTAGAAAATCTCAGAAATTTGTCACTTTACCTAACATGCTGACAAAATAAGATTTGATCATCAGTTCTAGAGATGATAATTTTAAAGTAACCAATATGGCTGTGCTTCCTATTGTCAAACTTGCAAAAATGGCAGCTGCAACAAAACAGAAACAATACCAATATTTTTGGTTCATTTCCTATTTCTTTTTTATTGTGTAAAGGGGGTTTACTAGGAATTTAAAGCTGATGGCCTATCCTTATAACAGCTCATCAACATCAGATTTGGGTATGCCAGGAGTCGGACCCCTACCACCAGTCAACTGACTAATGGGGCCACGGTGCTAGGGTAAGCACTGCAGCCTCTTCAGTGTTTACCAAGCATAGCACCATGGTAGAGCAACTTACTGAAGCTCAATCCCTGAGTCAAGTTGAACTATAAGTATTAAAGGGGTTGTCCCGCGGCAGCAAGTGGGTCTATACACTTCTGTATGGCCATATTAATGCACTTTGTAATATACATTGTGCATTAATTATGAGCCATACAGAAGTTATAAAAAGTTTTATACTTACCTGCTCCGTTGCTAGCGTCCTCGTCTCCATGGTGCCGACTAATTTTCGCCCTCCGATGGCCAAATTAGCCGCGCTTGCGCAGTCCGGGTCTTCTGCTTTCTTCTATGGAGCCTTTCGTGCAGGATGCCGGCTCCGTGTAGCTCCGCCCCGTCACGTGCCGATTCCAGCCAATCAGGAGGCTGGAATCGGCAATGGACCGCACAGAAGAGCTGCGGTCCACGGAAGAAGAGGATTCCGGCGGCCATCTTCACAGGTAAGTATAGAAGTCACCGGAGCGCGGGGATTAAGGTAAGCGCTCCGGTAAGCTTTCTGTACGTCCCTGCATCGGGGTTGTCTCGCGCCGAACGGGGGGGGGGGGGTTGAAAAAAAAAAAAACCCGTTTCGGCGCGGGACAACCCCTTTAAAGTCCCAGAAAAAACCCTGAATACAAATTAATTTTTTACATTTTGGGTGGAATTTGACTGAAAGAGAATTTGCAAGATAAGCTATATACCTTTACAGCCACAGCCCTGCACACTTCATTGCTGTTCTTTTTTCCTTAATTTTGATTAACACTGGGTGGTGGAGACCATCCAATTAACAGACTAGTGTCCTGCTCTGTATGTAAATGGAGCCAATGCAGACAAACAGGTGGTCTTGAAGAAAAATAACAATGGCAATTGATTCAGTGGGTATGCATCTTTAAAGGTATTCAGCCAGTCTTGTATGTCCAAGGAGGACTTAACTGGTCTTCCTTAAAGGAAGCACAGTGTGGGTAAAATTCCCACTTCAAGTCTGAACCAGCACATGCCTAGTTAACAGGTAAAATTGCAAAATAAAATTACAAAATTAACATTTCTGCTGGCCAGAATTCCAGTTTCTCAATTCAAGTTTAAAATCAGCACAGGGTATTTTATGAGTAATTAATTGGTGCATATATAAGTGTGCTTTAATATTAAGCTATATTCTATGTACTTGACCCTGGTCAAGATGAAATGCTTGCTTGGCATACTGGCAGGATGGTAGACATCTGCATTCAGGGCAGCAAAGAAGGTGAACATCGGCTATTCATGTACAATTCACTTGTTTGATACTTCTCGATCATCTATAGATATATAGAATATAGTATTATGCAAATATGATACACATAGTATAAGAGTCCAAACTAGAATAGATTGTAGTCTTAATTTTGTTGCATCAGAAGCCTCACTTTGTATAATAATCAAATGGGATCTAGGATGGTGTTTTAACTAAACTCTACATATCTTATCTTTTGTAAAATCTAGATTTGATATCTCCTCCATAAAACACCATAAATCATATTTCAATTTTCATATTCTCTCTTTTTTATTTAAGTATTATGTTATTTCAGAGCATTTAGAGTTATTCTGATATCCAGATTGAAAAAAATAGGAAATTCTTAAAGCAATGTCACCAAGGAATATTTTCTAGTGTAAAACTCAGTGTTCTTACCTATATTCGGGGGGCTGAATCCACATACAGCAACCAAAATTGTCTATCAGACAAGATAATGAAGTTATAGACATCATAAGAATGTAGAATATTCAATATTCTACTATTCTGTTACAGTATATTGACCAGTAAAACCATGGGCCTCATTTATCAAAACTGTCAAATAGAAAAACAGTCTTTGTTGCCTATAGCATTGACTTATCAGATGAACATAGTGAAAGATTTCACCAGGACATACGTGCAATTGAAAGACAGTATGAAGGAAAGTGGATGCCCGGCGGTGCTGGCTGATTACCTCTGGGATATTCCAAGGGAGAACACTGGAGGACATAAAAGAAATAAGTGACTTATGCAAACATTACACCTAACTTCTCATATTTTCCTGCCACTTATGGAAGTTTTTTGTTATTATGCATCTACCACCTGGTGATCTTATGTCCTGCTTATAAGTGTATGTTGTTCCATTCAGGATTTACTGTTTAGCAGTACATTTATAAAACATATTTCATTGCAATTATATCTGCACTTCTTTATTCTACTCTTAGGGCTCAGTCACACGGGAGCTGATCCACCCGTGTTTCTGCACGATAGGACGGCCGCACTGCGTGCGGATGACTCTCTGCATGATCGGCTCCATTGCCGGCCATGTGTTCTTTCTTCCGGCCGGTGAGGAGAGTCGTCCGCACCGCAGTGAAGCGGTCTTATCGTGCAGAAACACGGGCGGATCGGCACCCGTGTGACTGATCCCTTAACCCCTTAAGAACCAGACTGTTTTGTACCTTAAGGACCAGACACTTTTTAGGGATTTTACCCATGTGGCGGTTTTACTACCCTATTTTTTTTCCTTTAGCTATCAAAATTATTTTTACTGCGTTTTTTTTTCCGTGACATATAGGGATATTTTTTAATATCTTTTACACTGCCTTTTTTTTTCTGTTTTTTAGTTTTATTGGGGGTAAAATACTAAAAAAAAATAATTTTTTAAAGATTTATAGTTATTTTTTTTTAAATTTAATGTATTTATGCTAAAATAAAGTATGGGAACGAGTTCCTCTATTTGTTTCGGACATTTTGATATATAATATGTATGGTTTTTGTTTACAGGGCGCATATGGCAACAGTTTTTGTTGGCATGGCTTTGTGTTATTTTCTTTCTTATGGCCGCCTGCAGACGAGCGGAAATCCCGCCGCGGGATTTCCCGCGGGATTTCCGCCACTGAAAGTCTGCATAGGAGTGCATTACAATACGCACTCCTATGCAGACGGCCGCGGTTTGGCCGCGCGAAATCTCGCGCGGCAAACAAACCGCGGCATGTTCTAATTTTGTGCGGAGCACGCACTCACCTGGCCGCCGGCTCCGGTCTGCGCATGCGCCGGCTGCGCGGCAGCCGGCACATCAAAGAGCCGGGGCCGCCAGGCGCGGGTGAGTACGCGCTCGCCCCTGCAGGCTCTGGGGTCGGATCGCGCGGCGAGATTTCTCGCTGCCGGATCCGACCCGCTCGTCTGCAGGCGGCCTTAGTATGTATTGTTGTTTTATTCTGTTATTTTGTTTTACTGATGTATGGAATTATGTTTTTTAACTATCTATGTCCCCCATGATGCCATGTAAGACCTCTGGGGGACATTCATTTTTTTTTTCTATTTGACACTTTCCTACTGTAGCTGGAGCATCCATAGGAGCCCCAGTTACAGGGAAAACAGTCCCTGCAGTGACAGTAGTCACTGGCAGAGCTATCCAGGGTCTAGTTTGACCGTCCAGCTCTGCTGTAGCAGGGAACCCAGGCGGTCACATGACCCCCCGGGCTCCCGATATGAAACGTATGGTTTACTTTCACTTTGAGTACACAGTTCTCATTGAGCACTGTGTGCTTGGGGAAGCAGAAGGCAGGAAGGGTTAACCCCCTCCCCCTGCCTTCTTCTCCGGGTTATCAGCTGTTACTAACAGCTGATAAACCGTTCCTGACTCTGACTCATTGCAGAGGCAGGAGACCTAAAGCGCCGCCGTAATTTTACATACGGTGGGCTTTAAGCCCAGGACCATGCGCCGTAAATTTACAGTACCTGGACCTAAACGGGTTAAGGTTATTGTCTGTAAATTTGTTCCTGACCTTCAAAATCTGAGCATAAATTTGGAATCCGCACCCAAAACTCTTTAAGGCCTTAGTCAGACGGGCATTTTTTCGCACAATTTGCGGATCGCATGACGGATGCGCATCCGCAAATCGCGTGACCGGTGCGCGCAAGTCGCCCGCAAATCGCCGGAAAATCTGCTCCTAGCCGCGTTTCATTAGAAACGGGCCGTAGCTGTCCAGCGCATTGCATTCAATGGAGACGGCAATAGAGCCGTCTCCATTTAAAGCAATGCGCTGCGGGCGAGCCCGGGATGAATTGTCGGTAAGGGCTTAAATATATAAGCCCTTCCCTGCAATTCATCCTAAAATGTGTTAAAATAAAAAAAAATTGTATACTCACCTTCTCCCGGCAGCTGGAGCTCCGCGCGGCCGTCCTGCAGTGGGTGTGAAGGGGGTGTGAGTCAGACCTGCCCCCTGATTGGCTCAGCGCTGAGAGGCAGCAGTCACTCACCCATTCATGAATTCATGAATGGGTGTGTGAGTGAAACCGGCCTCTGATTGGTCAGGGCTGTGACCAATCAGAGGCAGATCATTCAGCAGGCGGGGATTTTAAAGCCCCGCCGGCTGAATAGTGCCAAGAAGCAGTTCAGGAGAACTGACAGCGGCCGCGGCTGGACTCCGGCTGCAGCGGAATGGTGAGTATACAATTTTTTTTTATTTTAACACATTTTAGGATGAATTGCAGGGAAGGGCTTATATATTTAACCCCTTCCCGACAATTCACCCCGCGCACGCCGGCAGCCCATTGCTTTCAATGGAGCGGCTGTATTGCCGCTCCATTGAATTCAATGGGCAAACATCGTTCTTCTCTGCCACAGCTGTTACAGCTGTGGCAGAGAAGAATGATTTGTCTTCTATATGTGCTCAATGGGGTCGGCGCTGCTGCCGCCGGCCCCATTGAGCGCATATACAGAAGAGAACAGGAATCGCAGATCGCAGATAGGTGCGATCTGCGATTTTTTGTTCTATAATTTATCGGACGAGCGCATAAAAAGCGCTCATGTGTCCGATACCATTGCAAAGCAATGGTTTTATAAGATCGCCGGACGCATGCGCATGCGCAAATCGTGGCTAAAAACGCCCGTCTGACTAAGGCCTTAGAAACAAAAAAGTCTTGTCCAGAAAATATAAAAACATTTTTTTTGTTGCACAGTGTAATTTTTGTCCCCTAATTCCTATCACTGTATCCACACGAAAGCTTCAGGTCCATCTGGCTCATCCATGTTTTATTGTGTTTTATGATCTTGCTGGCTCACAATGCAATTAATGGATACAATTTGAGATGATATATTACAATATGAATTTGCTGTTGAATTTTCTGATGCTGAAAGCGTTAAGTACGGGGTGAGGACTCTTGTCAGTGATTTGGAACCCATGCATTTATGGTTCTTTGGTAGTAACAAGACTCATGAAATGACAGAAGCAGTATGGCAGTAATTCCATGTAAATTACATTCTTAATGATCTGTGTCCATAGCTTCAAAATGCTGCATTTTCTTCACAAGCTGGAATGCTTCTGTCCCATTGACATCCAGCCGAGTTGCATTGTTAACACATACCTATCAATTTAAAGAAAAATATAGTGTTCCTGCACTTAGCTGCTCTAATCAATATTTTATGTGACCCAATAGCCAGCATTTATTTTCCACAAATGTGCTTTAGGTGGCACACTATTACACAAACAATCCACTTAAGGCAAGCAGAAAAGCATCAACAAATAAGTAAATTAACAGGGCGTAGAAATCCAGCATATTGGTAGAATGGTCGATTCACCATAGTGGCTTCTTTATCTTTTTACTGTCTTGTCTTCGATATGTCTGTGATACAAGAAATACTGAATTATGATATTGATCTCTTATGACAGCAAGACCCAAACTAGAAGTAGACATTTAAGGGTACCAACCAGAATGAATACTAACAGTGTTCAGAAATGTCAAATGAAATGGTTTAAAAGATTGCAACGAAAGGATTATTACTAAAATTAAAATGACCCTTCAGTCCCAGAACAAAATTCTGCCCCTAGGGGGTGTACAATACCTGTCGCTGTTCTTCTTTTGCCAATATCCCTCCAGTCTGCTGGTTTAAGATCCTGTTTTTAGCCACCCAAGATTGCTACTGCAATTTTTTTTAGCTACCTAATGCACAATATGCACCACTTTCTGATTGGCAAGCACTGATCATGTAAGCGCTGTGAAGATTAGGTTGGCATCTTGGACAGCCAAAAACAGGACCTGAAAGCAGCTGATCAAAGAGGTAGCAAAAAAGAGCAAGAGCAGGTACTATATCTGTCCACTCCAATCCCAAAACCTGTCCTGGGTTTCTGTTTAGAATTACAGCTTCAATTAAGTGAATAGGACTAAATTGCAATACCACTCACAAGCTATGAATAGATGTGGTGTTGTATATGAAAGAAAGCCGCCATGTTTTTATAATTCTGCACAAACGCTTCAGATTGACTATTTGGTAATATTTTTAAATACTGATATAGGTCCTATCATTTTCTGCTGTCTTCGTATTTATTATTATGTCCCAGTTTCAATCCACTACTCTAACACTTGGTCGGTCAACAGCTATTTGTCTACGCTTTGCCATACACACGAGAACTTGGTTAAGTTCAAGTGTTTTCAATGGACAGAGAGTTAAGCCACTTCCAGGTCGAACAAAAGTTTCAGGTGACTTAATTTTTCACGAGAGAATCAGGAGGAACTAATACACATGTAGTCTTTCTGGTAATTATGCTTCTTTTAGTTACAGTGATATTGGTGCTCAGAAACGAATGATGAAACTGTCCATGTGTTACTGTTTGAACATGCTGCCAAGATTACAGTTTTACCATCATTTTCTGAAATGCAAATTTAAAAGTGACAACCAATATCGCTACAAATTCTATTGCAACATTTGCAAAAATATCGAAGTCACTAAAACCTAAAATATCAATATCTCTATAAAAGTAATAAATGATGTAAAATATTTAAACACAAGAAAGAGGACAGTATATGGTTTCAAATGGATCTGGATAAGTTAGGGGCTTCGGCAGAAACGTGGAAAATGAGGTTTAACACTGATAAATGTAAGGTTATGCATATGGGTAGGGAAAATACATGTCACTATTACACACTAAATGGGAAACCACTGGGCAACACTGACATGAAAAAGGACTTGGGGATTTTAGTTAACTGTAAATGTAACTGGAGCAACCAGTGTCAGGCAGCTGCTGCCAAAGCAAAGAGAATAATGAGTTGCATCAAAAGAGGTCTAGGAGGACATGAGGAGAACATTGTTCTTCCTCTTTACAAGTCGCTAGTCAGACCCCACATGGAATATTGTGGATAGTTTTGGAAATCGGTCCTCAATAAGGATATATCAGAGCTAGAGGTGGTTCAAAGACGGGCAACTAAATGAATAAACGGAATGGGTGCCCTACAATACCTAGAGGGGTTATCAAAATTGGGATTATTTAGTTTAAAAAAGAGATGGCTAAGGGACAATCTAGTGACTAGTTATAAATATATCAGGGGCCAATACAGAGATCTCTCCCATCATCTATTTATACCCAGGACTGTAAATGTAACAAGGTGGCGCCCTCTGCGTCTAGAAAGAAGGTTTCATCACCAACATAGATAGAAGGGTGTTCTTTACTGTAAGAGCAGTGAGACTATGGAACTTTCTGCCTGAGGATGCGGTGATGGAGTACAAGAGGGACCTGGACATCTTTCTTGGGTGATACAATATTACATGGTATAGTCAGTGATTACTCAGAAGGGTTGGGGATCCAGGGATTATTCTGAGTTGGAAAGGATTTTTTCCCCTAGAATGAGGAAAATTGGCTTTTACCTCCTCTAACTTCCTCTGGATTAACATTGGGGGGAAAGGCTGAACTAGATGGACATTTTTTTTCATGTAAGGCTTTTTTTTCCCAGCCTTACATGCTATATTACCATGTTACCTTCTTGGCTCCTGGAGCTGTATGTATTCTGAGCACCTTTTGAGCAATTTGTTCAATGTCTCGCAAAAGACTCAAGGCTTTTCCCTCTGGACAGCCACACACAGTAGGCAGCTATTTCTCAATATCAATGCCATTTCATGGTTGTTCCTCTGGCATTTGGTCCACCAGCCTTCATTCAGTACTTTTAAGTTTAAAAGGTATTTACTGAAATATTAAGCAAACAGGGTAGCAACACTCTGCCAAAAGAACCTCAAACAAAGGGATTGAAAGGCTAACAAAAAGCAGGTATAAAATAAACAAACATACCAATTAACCTAACCTAGGACATTAGTATATCTTAGGCACAGCTTGGGATAAGAGTGACCGTAAGATAAAATTGGCACAATCAAGAAATTGGCTCCCAAATATCCCTAAATAAAATTTAAGGCTAAATATAGTAATGCAGATTTGGAACATTAATACGCATATAGCAGTTAATTGTTCATAAAGCATTGTATTGTTTATGCAGGAGATCAACAGCTCAAAAAGAAGATGTAGCTGGAACCACAGCTGTTTCATTCAGTGTGTACTTTTTAGCACATAATATTGATCTGATAGAAAAATCCTTAGTTGTACAATACTTAACCATCTCTGATATTCGTAAAGTACTCACCTCACAGCAATTGCAGCCTTAAGGCCCTTTTACACACAACGATTACATTTACAAGCCATCTTCTGTGCGATAGCCATTGCGTGTAAATGTGTGCCCATCGTGCACTTACCGTGAACTTTTCGTCCATCGCTGAGCTCAGATCAGCTTAAAATCCATCATCCCTGATAAGACGGACCACATGCTGAGTTCTCTGCGGGCAGCGCTGATAACATTCTTTCAGCCCCTGTTCCACTGGAGAACAATAGTAATGTATTTAGAGAACAGACCACCCGCTGTTCTCTAAATACATGTGAATAAAACTAGTTAGCTACTAATGGGCTGGAAAATGATCGCTCAAAACTGTCAATTTCTGATGAATTTTGAGTGATCATCTGTGTGCGTAAATGGGGCTTTACTTGAGTGCAGCACAACAGTTTATAAAATTCCCTTCTCAGGATTTTAGCAAATAGAAAGGATGAAAAGGAGCTTCATGTGAAGACTCTCAGGACAGGAGAATTAGATAACTCACTTCTGTCCATGAAGAATAATCTTTAGATCGCTGCCCTTTCCACAGATGCCACAAAGATTCGGAGTACAGACTGTAGTTAGAATGAAGCTCTCTCTGGGACAGGTCCCAATAGAATCAGTCGAAATGCATTGTGTTGTGTTTTGATACCAATAAAGGTTGCTAACAAAGTAAGCTATTCTTGACTGATTCTACTGGGACCGGCACCCATGAGAGCCCCAGTCTAACTACAGTGATCTTAACATTTCCACCAGAAGCACCAAACTTGTCATTACGGAATAATCCTTTACTTCATCTCTTCCTGTTCTGTTTATTAAATCATAGAACTATAATTCCTTGAGTACAAAGCTATATATTTTTTACAATAGATTGAAGTGGCCCTGGTTCCATAACAATGGTCTGGGGTTCTATCTTTTGTACATTGGTTGAGCTATTGAGATTGGCCACTTTGTAAAGGGTGTTAAACAGGTGACTGCCTAAGGGTCCCTCGGGCAAAGATTTACAATCGATTTGTGTTATAGTAATCTTTGAAATTAAGAAGTGTATCCTTGCATTTCATTAAATTCCAGCTAATGAGATAACTGTCTTCCCAAGGAGCGAATGATAAAGCACTGATGTCATAAAGCATAAATTAATCCTGCAAGGTTAAACAGTGGAACTAACTCGTGTTACCACTGAAGCCCCTACCAGCAGTTAAATTAACTGACATAAATACCATAAAATCTGTCTTTATTTTAGTCTCAGACGATGCTCCTCTTTACACCCCGGCTTTCAGTTTGTATAACTCATTTTTGCACATTATTGCATGGCCCATTTGCTAGTTAAAGAATTTCCTCAGGAAAAAAGGTTTTATGAATTTGCACGCACATAGAGAGAAAAATGTATTTCTAATAAGTTGCTTGGGGAACATTTTAAAAATAAATTGGCGCACATTTCAATAAGAATAACAGCATGTGCGGTCCGTGACAGTCCCTGCTTTGCTTTGTCATTGTTTGTGGCATGTTGACATAATAGCAGAAGAAGTGCACATTGGAGTGGTGAGCATAAAATCAAAACCGGAGCGAACATATCTACCAAATCTATTTAATTTCTCTACACATTCTATTTCTTTACGAATTAAATCCAGAAGTCTGGCTGTAGGGGAGGCAGAACACTTGATCCCTGGTGCTTGATGGGACCAAAGGTGTTTGTGCCACATAAGAAGATGCTAGTATTGTAAGCAATACATGGTAAATGGGGACACTATTACAAGTTTTGCATTGGACCTCCAGTTATGACTCCAGTTAGCATCTTTAACTGGTATTTATGAAAAGCATCATCCATTTTAACTGATTGAAATGGCATCTGGAGCAACTAAAGCAGCAACATCCATTTCAAGGGGAAAAATACTTTATGTTTTTGGATGGCTCTATGTAAAATGCCCCTTTTTATAATTGCATTAGGGGACTTTTTCCTAAGCCAAGTACAGCCCTTCTCAAAAAACTGCATGAAAGTATTCCCAAGGCTATGACCATACAATGTGTTGACTATTAAACAAGAGCACTGTGGAGGCACCCCTTAGAGACATGTTGCCCTGGGGTGTGCAAATTTTAGCATGAAGGAAGATTTATTCAATCTAGACATTATGGGGTATTGAAAATGGGACAACAGTATTCCATGGTGTTTCGGGCTTTGATAGGCCATGATGTCACTATGTAATGACTTTGCAGCCCATGTCTATCGAACTCATGTACAAGAAATCCCAGCCAACAAGTCACAAAAAAGACCAAAGAAAAAACAATCCATCATTACTTGAATGTTATTGCTGTCAGTAAAAGAAACACAATCTTGCAGATATGATAAAGTACCCTTTAATGGCTAACTAAAGGAAATTATTTTACAGCAAGCTTTCGAGACTACTTCATCACGTTGTATCTTTAGGATTTGAAGTTGATTTTTAATATACCATAACAATCCACATAAGTTCTAACTTGTGTCCTGGGCTAATTTTCTTCAGCTTTAATTGTGTAGCGATGAACCTTCATCCTCACTTTATACCTTTGTCTTGTTTTTTCCAATATAAAGACCGGCAAAAGGACATTGATTTCACAGAATCGGGTGCACAACACTAGATATAGAACATGTGAATATCCAAGGAGTATTATAATGCTTCTGTGTGTTGGGGATCCATATCTTGTCTGTGGTCATTATATGTGAACAGGTTTTGTGGCTCTTTACATTGCAGTCCCATATATCTTTTGATTATTTAAATTGTGTATTTTCTATTTTTCTTACTGGTCACAGCAGGCTTTACCAAGTTATCACATGCCCAATTTTTGGCGCTCTCATTTAAATGAATGGAGCTTTGGCTGAACATGTGCGCTGTCATTCCATTCATGTTACCAGGCTTTTACCGGACACAGAATCCCTGTTCTGGCTATTGGTCAGGGTCTCTGCGGTTAGAACACCACCAATCAGTTAGTTATTAGAGATGAGCGAGCCTACTAGGTAAGGCGAGTAACTGCTTAGTGATCCGAGCAGGCTCGGGTGGGCTGCGGGGGAAAGCCGAGCGGAGCAGGAGGAAGAGTGAGAGAGATCTCTCTCTCTCTCTCTTCCCCGCTCCGCTCCTCCCTGCAGCCTACCCGAGCCTGCTCGGATCACTAAGCAGTTACTCGAGAAGAGCGATGCTCGCTCAAGTAACTGCCTTACCGAGTAGGCTTGCTCATCTCTACTAGTTATCTATCCCCTATAATGTAATATTACCCGAATATCCTTTTACAATAATGTCTTTCAAGGATATTGCAACAAATAAAAAATTAAGATGCCATTTTCTAATAATAAAAGCTGTGGTCAACCCCCAGCATCATCCCAGCCCAGTGTGCATGTCTTCATTCATTGGAAGGTACAAAGACTTGTTAACATTGCTTTGGTTTTATATATATGGGGCTCAATGAAAAAGCTCAAGTGAGCAAGTCTCTACAGTCATGCTGCTATTTAGTCTATGACCTACAAGTATACCCAGATCCCCCTCTTCAAGTGACTCTACCAGTTTTACTCTCCATAGGACATATGGTGTATGCAGATTATTAGATGAATACAAAGATGCACATCTTTGTATTTATCCACATTGAACCTTTTTTGGAAAGTGGATGCCAAAACACTGAGTGTGTTCAAGTCAGCTTGTAGTTTATGAGCATCTTCCATATACTGCATTCACATGAGCGTAACACAGGCACATTTTTGGGCCCATATTATGGACAAGTATCTCCGCCCAATCATCAGTCTACTGAACAAAACTTATAGCATCATGAGTAAATTCTGATACTGTGAGTTTGGGTCAGTAGCGATACCCATCTGTAATCTTGGGAAAAAATTGTGTCCATAATGCACTTGTATGAATGTGGTTTTATACTACATAGTTTAGGATTAACTACAAAAATAGAAATCGTGCCATTAATCCCATCATCTACATCAGTGTTTCTCCACTCCAATCCTCAGAGACTCCCAACAGGTCATGTTTTCAGGATTTCCCCAATATTGCATCGGTGATATAATTACTGTCAGTGCCTCAGGCATTGCCACAGGTATTCTTACAATAGGAGATCCTGAAAACATGATCTGTTGGGGTCCGTCAGGACTGGAGTTAAGAAACACTAGTCTACATCATTAGCACGTAAGTTGTATAATAGCAGAAAAAGTACTGAACCTTGAGGTACACCAGTTATAACCGGGGACCATTCAGAGTAGGAAACATACCACGACTGGATATGGTCCTGAGCCAGTTTTCTATCCAATTACAAACTATACAGTGCTTTCCAAGCCTATTGACTTTATTTTATTCATTAAGTATCTAGGAGGGATAGCGCCATCCATTCAGGTCTAATAACTGCCCTACCTGACTGGATCATATTGTTAGCCAAAGGGTCTAGTATTGTGACATTACGTCCTATAATAAAGATATTTTGCTAAATCTGGTCATTGGTGTCATTTTTTGTTATGTTACAATATTTTTTTCGTTAATGGAACACAGGCTACTAAATGCGACATAGACTTCAAGATATGTGCAATAGTTTCAATGTTATGCCCATGCAAAATTGTTCATATTGGTGCAAATAATAATAATAAATTCCAATTTTAGCAATTAGACAGCTTGCTATTCTGTGATTATTTATTGTCAATGGTATTATGCATTATATATTGTGATAGTTGTTAGCTCAAAAACTTTTATCACCTCAGGAAAGTAGCAAATAATAATAATAATCTTTATTTGTATAGCGCCAACATATTCCGCAGCGCTTACATGTGACCTATATAGCACCAACATATTCCACGGCGCTGTCCAGAGATTAGCAACAATCAATAGGAGTTGACAAACAAGGAAGCGAGCATTATCAAATTTCAGATTCACATGACATTTCATCTATTTAAGGCTACCTGTCCATGGGCGTTGCGGAATATGACTAGCGATATTCTGCCGCCCGGGAGCAGGGGAGAGAACTGTCAGTTCTCCGCGGTGAGCTTATCTGACAGATATCTCACTGTGGAGAATCGCGGCAAATCGCAGCATGCCGCGATTTGCCGCCAGTGAGCGGAGAATCGCTGTGATTCTCCGCTCGTGGACAGGGGCGCTGTGCTTTCCATAGCAACGCTATGGAAAGTGTTCAGTGCGTTGCCCATGGCCGGATTATCGTCGTGGGGAACGTAGTGAAAATTCGCCCGTGGACAGGAGCCAAGATAACACAAGATAATTTGTGTTGAGTTTACAACTTTTATTTACAAGAAAAGATAAAAGAGACACATGCAGCCATTTTTTTACAGAACCAGAAGTTTTTATAAGTTATATCACTGTATTGCCGGCTCCATTGAATTCAATGGGCAAACATCGTTCTTCTCTGCCACAGCTGTTATAGCTGTGGCAGAGAAGAATGATTTGTCTTCTATATGTTCTCAATGGGGTCGGCGCTGCTGCCGCCGCCCCATTGAGCACATATAGAGAAGACAACAGGAATCGCAGATCGTAGATAGGTGCGATCTGCGATTTCTGTTCTATAATTTATCGGACGAGCGCATAAAAAGCGCTCATGTGTCCGATACCATTGCAAAGCAATGGTTTTAAAAAATCGCCGGACGCATGCGCAAATCGCGCGAAAAAACGCCCGTCTGACTAAGGCCTAACACACATTTGTAATATCTACTGTTTTATCCGATGTGTTGGCCATCACAATGATGCCTATGACAATTCTAAGGCAAATCACACAATTGGTTATTTTCATCCCCACCATTATTGCAGCCCTCACCAGTCATAACCTTTGGCACCTCATACCCCTTTTACCTTTTTGTTGCCGATGGCTGTTCCTCTGTACCCCGCAATCATGCAACTGTTACATTTTGTAAATCTTAAACAAAGAATAAGTGGCACTTCTCACTGCATTTTCATATCTGTTTGTTTTTTTCATGTTGCTGACTGGAGGTGTGTGGTGATAACAGGGTTGATATATATTCAGGCAAAGATTATATCCCATTATAATGAGGCAGCTTAAAGGGTTCATGCATTTTGTAAGAGGCATTTAGATGTATTACTATAATTAGCACTGATGAGAAAACTGTTTGGAGCTGAATTACCTTGTGCAAGTTCATAGAAAGCTGCTGAAAATGAACAGAGGGCCGGGCCCGTCCCTTGGAGAGCTGCACAATTTGGCCACTGCAGCTAATTGGATAATCATTTCTACAAAGCTCTCGTAGGGCTGAGGGTTTGTCAATTTAATCTTTCTTTTTATTTTAGAAACTGACCTTGACCTTCTCCTTACCAATTTTTTTGTTTTTACAATTTTCGTGTAACAGTATATATCGTTTATATATTGTATATGTCATACATTCCAAAATAATTCCTATGCTGCTCAGTTATTCATTTATAAATAAAAGGTTTTATGACATTAGTGTATCTCTACCGCTTCAGGAAATATGTAGCATTCCCTTATAACCGTAAGAGCCGGTGCGATATCCAGGAGTCCTGATGTCATGGACTTTGGGAACTGTAGAACATAGAAATTGGACAGCACACAGTTGAGAAAATTCATAATGGTTTATTGCAAAAGCTCCAGACACACACAGATAGAGCAGCAAAGTTTTCAGGCTAGTGGCCCTTTATCAAGTCAAGGGAGGTAGAGGTGGTTGCTTCTAGTCCTAGGTCTGCACTTCCCTTGGCTTGATAAAGGGCCACCAGCCCAAAACATTGCCTGCTCTATCTGTGTATGTCTGGAGCTTTCCAACAAACTCTCAAGAATCTTACATATTTACTCAAGTGTGTGCTGTCCAATTTTTACATTCCACATTATCTCTACTTCTAGCGTTAGTATATCTTTACAGTACAGCAATGCTCAACTTTTGAGAAGCTGCATGAAATTACACGATAGATATCTCAGTAGAAAGGGTGCACCAACCAATTTTTACATTATATGAATCCCCAATGTCCCCAGCTCTATTAAGATTGGCTACACATACAATCAGGTCCTGTATCCTTTTTTCCTGGTTCCAGCATAAACTCAATAGTTCTTGATGGGTAGACCAACCGGCAAAGAGTGTTAATGATGGAATCCACTTGGGTATTGGCACCAACTAAAATGCAAAGGTAATTTGGTAATAGCTACTTCCATTTGAATCTAAAGCTACCCGCAATGTCTTCTAAATGCAATTATCTTTGTGCTCTCAACACTAAATATGGACAATGCACAAAAATATACTAGTTCTATACATTCTCTTTTCCTTTGATTGTATTGTGTCACATATTATAAAGTAATCTTTTCTACAGGAGCTCAGCCACTTCCCCTTCTATTCACTGTTCTATGTCTGACTGTAATACAAGTGCCTGCAATAGGAGCCTCCCTCCTCTGCTTTGTCTGTAGTAGGACAAAAAGAATGTTAAAGAGATTTGGTCCTGGAGCCTTCAGTTTACTCTTCTCAGTGTTCTAGGTGTGCCCTAACGTTCTAGTTTTATTCTGAGCAGCTGCTGGTGCAGCCATGTCATGTTGCAGAGTTTTATGTTCTTGCAAAAGAGAATGACAAATATATTTTTGAAGCATGCATTGATCCTAGTGCCACTTTGATACCAGCAGTGGTACTAGGAAACTTGCTGGGTAGTGTGTGGGCAGAGTGCGCAGCATTTCAGACTTCTGTATTTTGTATAATTCTTCCTCTTTTTATTCTGAGATGTGTGTTTCCTGGTTCTTGTTACCTGTCTGTCAATCTCTGCCAGTACACCAATAAATTAATCTCTCAAGTAGCCAATAAGAGTGCTTGACGGTCTATTTGAACTTGCTCAGTCCTTCAACCCATGCCAGTTACTGTGGGTTCTACAACCTGGTGTGTCTTGAACTTGTTATGCCTGATCTTTTATGCCTTTTGTTATCCTGACCCAATTCTGAATACCTGTGTATTTGACTTTCCCAACTACTCATTTGCCTGTCATTATGGTTCCTGTAGCCCCCCTATTCCTGACTCTGATATATTGTATTATCCTTTGGATTTCCTGGTTCTGACCCCTGGCTTGTTTGATACTGTTGCCCGTTTGCTCCACCAGAGTGGCTGCTCCGGGGATGCAACAAATGCCAAATCCCTTAACAAATGGTTAAATGGTAAAAACCTGCTGTCCCTTGGAACTGCTAACCAGAGTAGCTAACACCAAGCCTGATTCTAACCATGAAGTTGCTGGACAAGTGATTAATTCCTTGACAGCTTTGTGGCACTTGCTTAAAGCTGACCTTATACTAGTATAAATGTAGCTGTGTGCAGGACTTCTATACCGGATGAGGTTCTAGTTCAATTCTATAAAGAGTGGTCTTCAGAGTGAAATTTTTAATGGAAGGAATTTAAAGCACAAGTCTCATTGTGCCCAAAAGATCCAGAGATGTAGGTATGGATCTGATAATACCACCACTAATTGAAGGTAGGTCTTCTCTGAAAGAACGTAAACCCATGGTTGCTCACCATACCATTCTTGATTCAAAATATTATATTGCTATTACAATAAGTGCTCATAAAGTGCTTTTAATTTTAGTCAGAAAATATCCTTGTTTTGAGGTTCATTAACTCCTATTTCCTACAGAGGTGTTTATAATACACCTGTCAATGTTCTCCAAGCATGAGCCAGAAAATTCTTCATGGCAATATAAAAGTAGTACCTATTATTTTAGCAATTATAGCATTGTGCAGAGTAACCTAGAACTCATTACAGGAATCATCAGACAAGATGGAAAATGAGAATTTAGTACAGTAAGTCTTGCCTGGCCTGAGGCTTTCTTCTTTCTGCACCTTTAGAACTAATAATGTTGTCTGTAGTTTTCTTCTACATATCAAGAAATTAATTGCAACGAGGCAGATAAGTGTATAGTGCGGAGTGATCAGATAGAAGCTACGGTATGTAACTGGTGGACCTTAAAGACAATTTAATACCACTCCAATTGCATTACCCTCCCCCTGCCCATACACCTCAATGCCTTCTATAAGTCAGTATATTTCACTAGCAACAAAACAATATGATGGCGCTAATACAAAAATTATTTCCAGTCCACATCCTTGTCCCAGTGTCTCTGCTGACGCTTCACTGGAGAAACATTCTGAGCTTTAATTTCTAAGGAAATTTTTTCCATTTCAGTATACAAAAATATATTGTTTGTGAAAAGTGTAAGGGAAAGGTTAGATAAAGTCAGAGCAATAGAAAATTTGTTTTTAATGGTATGCCTTCCTTGGAAATTGACATGCTCTTCTGTCCGTAAGCTAATATTACATTGTTTCTAGATTTTTCTTCTTCAAAAAGACTTGCTTTTTGTGCTTAGACCAAATACTGAAATTAGGACATAGTCACAATTCCAAATATAACCTAATAATGGTGGAATTTCAAATTAATAGTTAAGCTTTGGAAATGAGAGTTACGTAAATATAGTCAATTACTAATTTGACTTAGGACTACTCCTAAGAGCAGCTCCAAGAAGTCGCTGGGCTTCACCCTTCAACTGCTTTTTAGAGGGATCTGGTTTTTGCTGCCGAGATGTTAACCTCGGAGGTACATTCAGTACAGTGACAGCTGACCCAGGCAGGTCAAAAGATATCGAAGCGTGTTACAGGGGAATCAGGCTAGGACAGAGTCAATTAACAGGCTGGGGTCAGGGCAGGCAGGGTTCGTGCAATACAGTAAACAGGCTTGAGGTCAGGGAAGGTGGTGTTCAGGAAAAAGAGTCACTTAATTGACTGAGGTTGGGACAGGCAGAGTTTTGGAAAAGCTGGATATTATGTCAAATTGTCAAAACTGGGAAGCAAGCAGAATACTGGAACACCTTCACTGGAACACTAGGAACTTTATTGCTAAGGCACTGTCCAGTGGGGAAAGGTGGCTTTAATAAACCAGTAGGAGCTTTATGTAGTGCAGAGTGTTAACCCCTTGAGTGGCAGGTTTCCTACCACCCTGTCGTGCCCACCAGGGCAGGTTTTCTAAAATGGTCTAATCATTGAATTTCAACTAGTTTTGCAGTTGCGTCTCAAGAGCCATAACTTTTTCATTTTTCCATTGACATGGCCATATGAGGGCTTGTTTTTTGCGGGACAAGTTGTGATTTTTTAAACAGGGGGGAGGAAAAAAAGAAATGGGGAAAAAAGAAAAAAAGGGGCCATGTCATTAAGGGGTTAAATAATGTATTAACTTCCTTATCTGGGTCATTACGAGGCACATGGATACCACATGTGTGATTGTATTTTTGATTTTTTTTACAAAGTAAAGGGAGACAAGTGTTTTTTTAATTTTTTTAATAATTTTTTTACTTTTTTTTTTTAAATTTTTTTTTTTTTTTGTCCCTTTAGGGGACTTCCACAGGGACCCATCAGGACCCCTGATCACATTCCGGGGGTCCGATGGTGACAGCCCTTTACATGCTGCAGTGACAACCCTTTACATGCTGCAGTCACATAGACTGCAGCATGTAAAGGGTTAACACAGCAGAGATCGGAGGTTTTCTCTGATCTCTGCTGTAAGAGCTAGTACCTAGCTGTCCTCTGACAGCTAACAACCAGCTCTCCCTGCCACCGAGACCATCGGCTTGCTTCTGACAAGCCGATGGTCTCTATGGCAACTTGTAAACAAAGCAGGACATTGCGACATGTCGGCAATATCTTCTGCTGGTTTTTCAAAGCCCTTGCACTGCTCTGTGTGGGTCTGTGCAGGCAGAGCACACTGTCACAGCTTGTGGCATTGTGCTCTGCAGCTCCCATAGTGATACATAGCCCGGAAATCTTCCGGGCTGTATCGTTATGAGCAGTGGAGCTCGTCCCGGAAAATTTCCGGGCGTGCCACTCAAGGGGTTAAGGCTGCATAAATGCAGTCCTAAGCTCTCACATGGTTCAGGTTCCCAGCTTGGTGTATGCACTGACCCTTTAAGAGGCAAGCTGAGTGCCTATGCGCCTAATAGGTCCAAGTAATGGCAGGAGGAATAATCTGGCACCAACCGCACAGCAGATGGAAAGGCAGATACACAATGAGGGCTTCTTCAGACGGGTTCATGCGCAAATATGCTCACCGAAATGGAGCGTATTTTTGCATGAACCAGTCCAAAGTCTATTTTTTTTACTGTTTAAACTACTATTGGGTGGGGGGGGGGGGAAAAAGTTGAAAGATAGATCATGCCCTATCTTTTCTCGCATGTATATAAACTACATGCGAGAAAGATAGGGCAAGGCCTATGCGTGACAACGAAACCATTGAAATCAATGGTTTTGTTTTGTTACATTTTCCAGGTGTGATTTTCATGCCTGCAAAACATTAAACACGGCCATCTGAAGAAGCCCTGAATATGTATGAAACGTGCCTGTTCGCTGCATATTTGCACAATCAATCAATGGTCCCTTCTTCCTTTTTTTGGTGCGAAACAGAAGCAACGCTTATTCGTTAAGATATCGCAAGTGAGGATGAAGTACACCATGGATAAGCAAGTTTCGGTCAATTTATATACTGCATTTTCACGGACAAAAACCCGCGTACGCCCATGTAAATGAGCCCTTAAACTATGTGTCTTAAAATATGCCAGATTTATCACAGTGACTCTACTGGATGATAAATCTGTCAGTCTGGCACAACTTTAGATTGTCTTGTCCAACTTTATACCACCTATTAGTTGGCTTAATTGGTTGGTACAAATTTGGCCCATTTTTGGCACACAGACACAGCGAAAAAAGTATTTGAAAGTATCTAAAACACATTATAAGTATGGTGCAGAGAGCAATACAATTTACTGGCGCAATTTGTGCCAAACAACTGGTGCCTCTTCAATAGTAAATCTGCTGGTTTATCTTTTATGGTCTAGTTTAGTGCTGCTCTCAGTTTTTGTTTACTTTCAGTGCATTTTGTGATTATTGAATATCCCAGAGAATTTCCCTTTAATTATAATTATTTTTTACTTAATATACTGACAGCAGTAAAGAGGTTAATTCAGCATTCGTCCATTAAGGTCACATCCCTTGGTTTTAACGTTTGCTGGTGCATTTGGCAGCTCTGGGCAATTTGACTGTAACGCTACATTTGACGAAATAAATAGATCTGTGCAGGTTTGCCAGTAATGACTGATAAATGAGGATTGCTATCTATCACACAGGAAAGGACAAACAGAACTGTATGGTGTGTTAGGAGAATAAACGTGGTTAGAGGCAGACACCTGTTAGACTGTGATGTCGGAGCAGTGATAACGTAGGTGGGTGTAAAGGAAATAATCAAATTTACATGATTTTATGCAATTATTAAAAAAAGCATAACCAGAATATAGTAAAGACATACCCAGAACCCACATAAAGTCCATTTCCACTGTAATGAGGGTGCTGCCATTCTCCCCTCCACTGTGCTAACGTTGCTTGATTTTGTTTTCCCTCCACTTAAGGTGTGGTCTCTTTAAGATGTTAGGCATAAGGTCGGAGCGTTGCTCTTGCCAGAAAGTCAGAAAGAAGGAGATACAGGAAAAAAAACTTTGTTTATTGCTGTGCGGAACGTGTACTGCCTACACGGGTCATTTTTATAGCTATTTGCCCACAATGACTACCACAAGGGCTCTGCACCATACAGAGGGACTGGAGACCTCGTTGAGGGAAGATCCAGGGGGAGATAGTGAAGATTTTGTTGTTATAAAAAGTTGAATATAGCCGGGAAGGCTGGTCACTCCAACTCCCACTGCCTTCGGAGATTACCATGTGGCATGGGTCAAGATTAACCTGCCATGCATACCACACTCTTTATTATTATGTTACGAGTGGGTCATTTTTCATATCAAGGACTTACTTAGGGTGGTCTCACACTTGCGCCCAGGGTTCCGCTTCCCTGCTCTGTTCGGAGATTCAGGGCGAATCGCTGTGGATGGACGGAACCAAACAGCACCGAATGGACCCCATTGACTATAATAGGGTCCATTTGGTTTCTGATCAGCTGCCTGGCGTATAGATGGAAGAAAAAGTGCTGCAGGCTGATAGGATATATTTAAGTTTTACAGCTACTGTCCTGGTTTTAATCATACAGGCACAATGGCAATGTCAATGCAAAAAGAAAACCTTAACATTATTGAGGACCCCTGTCTGTACCAACCTGTTATGGAACTGGTCTTCAAAGTGTTATGGTTGTACATTCTGCATTTTGAGATGCACTTATCCAAGGTCTGGCCATTTTATCATGTATAAAGTCCGAAGTGTGAATGCTTGTTTTGGCACTAGATGTACATACAAGACTTATCGCTATTAGGAGTGGTACATAATAGTCACATCACTTGTTAAATATAAGTCTACCTTTGACTCAATGGCAGCATGTTTAACAGTTCATTGTGCTGTACGTCGTCTTACCATATTTTATAGCCGTTTTCTCTGAACGTGTAAATTCACATCTCCCAAGGTGGATGTTCCTAACTCTGGTAAGAGTCTTCAGTTTTATACTATTCCAAGTAGACAAGAAATACTTATTGATGTTTCTATAGGAAAAAGTGTACAAGACTGACAGACATAAAGTAAGCAAGGAAGAGCACAACATAGGATAGTATCTAATCAGTGACCAGATGACTGGGTTGATGGGTAGAATTATTGGAGACGCGGAGATTGTAGCCACACTTTGACTTGGGTACCTGAGGGGAACAAACTGTTACTCTGTAACAATATAAGTTAGCGGCTCTATGAATGGAGGGGAAGGAAAGCTATCTATCTCATATCTATCTATCTATCTATCTATCTATCTATCTATCTATCTATCTATCTACAGCGGGTATAAGTTATACATGTCCCTATATATACTGTTTATAATTGCACACTTTACACATAATTAAAAAACGCATCAAAAAGACTTGCAGTTTTTAATAGTGTATGCAGTTTCTTAAAAATGTATGTGGTCTTTTAATACCGCATGCTTTTTTTATGTGTTCTTATTAATTGTGGTTCAAAAGTACAGCAAAAAATATAAACACATCCTAAGGCCACTCTCACGCATGAATTCAGAAAATGAAACTCGAAATTGTGACATTTTTACCACAATTTGAGGAGGTGAGGAGTTTAAAAAACATGAAAGTGGAAAAATAGAACAGACAACTCTCGAAGATTGCAGATTATAAACACTGCATTCAAGCTCAGGTCTGAGTAACCCCAGTAAAATCAATGGGAGAGTTGTACTGCAGTTAGCACTGCGCTCGGGATGCCACGCTAATAGCAATGAAAAGTGGTGTGTGAGAGTGGCCAAAGGGGCTGCAAACTAATTTTCATGTAGTGCATTAAATGAGTCATGTTTGGAAAGATTTTGCCAAGGGGCTAGATCATGTATAGTATGGAAGTTTGTTTTGTAGCTGTATTTACGGGAAGGAAGGTGGGCTAGAGTTGAACCTTTGCACCCAGGCCTCTGAGCTTTTAGTTACACCCCTAAGAGTGTACTCAGAGTCTGCTCTTGAAAACACTTGAAAAAGGCATAAAAAACGTAAATGTTTTTACTGTGCTTTGAAATACACATCACATTCAAAAAAAACATCCATTCTTAACATATGGAACAGATTTCATGTGGTCCACTCAATGGGAGTACTTTCACGCAAATCTACAGCGTTTTCAAATTCTAATCTATGGTACAGATCTGAAATTTAGGGCTCCTTCAGGAAACCGTATTTGTATGCATATTTGCATGCTCGAAATTTGCCTGCACAATATGCAGAGAATAGAACCCATTTTTCAATGGGTTCGTTCTCATTTTGTGCGTGCAGAAAAAAACAGGACCTGCGTTACTTTTGGTCACATTTGCATACCAAGGTCCCCATAGAAGTCTATGGTAGGTGTACAAATGCGCATTCAATATGCAGGCAACTGTGCATTACGCTGCGCAATTTCATGAAAAAAATAGCACATCAAAACCTCATTAGGCTAGCTTTTTAAATCACAGCGGAATGTGTCTTGTGCACATTTGAACTGGCCCTGCATGTGCAAAAAGTACAGTACTATGCGCTGATACTTGTGCAAATCTACCTTGTCAAATATGTTGCGCTGAAGCAATTGCGCATATGGTCATCTGAAGCTCACCTTAGCCTCAGATTTCTGCCATCAATTACGAGGTGAATCCACATCAGATTTAATAGAGTGTGAAGGAGGTCTAAGGGTGCATCTATACAGGATGTATTGTTCTTAGGGGATTTTCCACCAAGGATTTCAGCCCCTAATTTAAAGGAATGAAATCTGCAGGTCAATTTATTCAGTGAATTTTATCTGTAGTGCATGGGTGATATTTCTTTAAATCTTGTCTACATTGGTTGCACCGTAAAACACTGTAGATTTTCTGCAGACATCTCCAAAGCAGAAAACCCACAACGCTGACGCTAAGCGAGAAAGAGAATCACCACAAATGTTTGTGATTTACAGCTAACTGCCAGGCTGCACCTTGACTTAGCACTTCAGCCTGGCAAATAATGGAAAATAGCAATTAGCAGCTAATGCTGGTGCAGGGCATGTTCATATTAGCATCAGAGGTTCCTTCTGGAACCTCTATATGGGACTTCTCTGAAGGGTTAAACGGTTGTTATGGCATTGGACTGTGAGATGCAGCAAATGTTGTGCCAAATTATCATATCAACATTTTTGCCAGATTTTGGCATGGCCAAACAGCATGCCTGAGGGACACTTACTGACTAAGACTACCCACATGAAAAGGAATTTCTTGCTGCGCCACTGGAAGAGCATAGGGACCATGTAATTGAACAGAGGTGTTGCCATTGAGCTGCCATGAGAGGTCCAATAGTCTGAAGAGGAACTGCTGCTGGAGAGAGATAGAAAGGAAAAGTAGGAGGCTGGATTACTGGAGGTGAAAAAGCCATTTGGAGAGGACAAAGTGCCCTGTACAGAGGGATCAGAGACTACTTGCTACCAAGAGAGAGAAAGTAGCCAGGTTACAGTCACTCTCTGGTGGAGACAACTAAATGCGATCTGGAACTTAGGAGAACTGCACATTAGAGTTGCGCTCTTGACTTGCGACAAGCCTGAGTCAGTAGTAATGGCAGCTCCAATACACTGAACTGTAAGTGAGGCCAGCCTCAACATTGAGTATGCACACCCCTAGAGACAGGACTAGTTAAATAATGTCTGTGCTGTGTTAAGAGACTTCGCCTATTTATAAAATTGCTGTTGCTCTTAATCACAGACTGAAGGGCTAATTCACACGAGTATACGCGTTTTTACATGTGCCCACTGGCAAAATGCGTGAATAAGCACACAAATCAGCCATTTGTGCACCCGTACAGATGACCCGGGTCTGGCACACATATACCGAGCCCAGATTGCCAACGGGCAGGGGGAAACAGTTTAACTCTGCTAAACTGCCTGCCCCCTTTCCGTCCCCTTGCCGGCTCTTGGCAAGGGAAGGGCATGGGCCGCTGCGGGAGCTAGTGTGCTAAGCTCCTGCCCCCTGTCGGCTGCCAGCAATAGCAGGGGCGGGGCGGGGTGGGAGTTTAGCAATTAGCTCCTGCCCTGTCCCATCCCCTCCCATTGTAAAGAGTCAGCAAGGGGCTGAGAGTAGGAGGGAAGAGGGTGGGAGTTTAGCAGACAAGCTGCCAAACTCCCACCCACCTGCCTTCTATGGCAGCTACCATTGGCTCCCAAAGGAGTATATGGCAGTAGCCAACGTATTTTCCGGCCAGCAAGATAGTTCCTGAACTGTCTTTCCTGGCTGGCATAATAGTCCAAAGGCACTTGTATGCGCTATCTTTAGCGGCCGGGCGCTTTTACGCTGCAGAAATATGCCCATCTGAACTGATGCATTGCAAACCAATGCATCAGATGGGCAGTGTATATCGGCCGGGCATGAAAGCACTGTCTATATACTTCATGTGAATAAAGCCTGAGACAGTATTACAGAGGTATGAGCCTACCTAACAGCCTGGAGTTTGAACGCAGTGTTCCTAATAGATTGTATTCATAATAGTAGAGTGTTAATCCTTCAACACAAACTGGGATAAATTACATGATCTGTATCTCTGTGTAATGAGACTGATCACTGTAAAGCATTGTTAATATTGTTCTTAAGGCATTACAGTAATTTTGTATTGTGCACCAAGTAAAATCTTAGGATCTAGTTAGTAGTAGCTAGTGTCAGGGCATTTAACAGTAAACGTTCAATTGCCTAATCATCATAATTCCATTATTCACTTTCATTTTTTGGTCACAATAAATATTGCTTATTTTGGTTACTCCATCTACTGCATTGTATCTTGAATCCTGTGTAGCAATAACAACACCCACGACACCTCCATTGCTGAGTTCTGTTAAAAAATAGAATGAAATAGTGCAGCATGCTGTACTATTTCATACAGTAAAATGCCAGATAGATGAATGGACCCCATTTTTGCCAATGGATCCATTTAGCACACAAGACAAAGGTTGCCGTTTTCCTGCTCCCAAACTGAGCTACAAGAAAACGGAATCCCCTAGTGTGAACTAGCCCTAATAATACCCCCTCAACCTCTTAGACCTTCCATGCTAAAAAGTTAATTGGCTTCCTATTAAATTGATTCCAATGTGTTTATGTGTCTAAAATAATAAAGTGAGATTATACAGAGGCCAGTCTTTGTCCCCGATGGAGTTCATGTTGGCTCTATAGAAATAATGGGAATTAAATTGAATAAACACTGCATATTCTTTGTAAGGTTACAGTATGTCATGGGAGTTAATGTTTCTTAGTGACTTGTGATTTTTAGACATAAATTTCCTATATATACCGAAGTCAAAGTTGTAGATGAATCTTTAATACACATGCTAGAATGCCATAAAATTTCTGGCTCTGTAATAAAGCACATCCCGAAGTTGTTTAACACGAGGCTCCAGCAGTGTAACTAGGTAATTGTCCCGTAATGAGGATGTAGGTAAATGAAACATAAGAAGACAGCCCTTAGGCAACAGTTTGCTCAAGAAAGTGCAGTAAAATAACTAGCACAATGCTATTTTGGAAGCGTGTTTAATTAGCTACGTGTATGGATTTAGTAGGCTGGTGGATGTGTACGCATTAGACTGAATGAACCTTCTCTAAGGTTGGGAAGCAAGCTTTGGAGATTAGATAGAGGGATGTGAAATCACTATTTGCATATACTAATCATTACATGTATATATTTGTGAACCGAGAGCAAGGCAGGTGGTTTGGTCTCCGCAACCAGAAAGGACGCACACGGGGTGGTCAAGTTAAGAAAAATGTATTTACTACAGGTTAATAAAGGCAAGTTAATGGTAAAAGAACAGGAATAAGGACAAGCACAATACACAGTATAGTTGGAACAATTCAAGTAGGATTTCACAATATATTCCACGTTTACTATGTCCACCTCCACAGCACGGACACTGAAAGAACAATATTCCCAAAACTATCCCTAACTGACCCTAACTTCCCATTTGGGTGCGCACTAGAGATGAGCGAGCACCAAAATGCTCGGGTGCTCGTTATTCGGGATGAACTTTTCGCGATGCTCGAGGGTTCGTTTCGAGTAACGAACCCCATTGAAGTCAATGGGCGACCCGAGCATTTTTGTATTTCGCCGATGCTCGCTAAGGTTTCTTTGTGTGAAAATCTGGGCAATTCAAGAAAGTGATGGGAACGACACAGCAACGGATAGGGCAGGCGAGGGGCTACATGTTGGGCTGCATCTCAAGTTCACAGGTCCCACTATTAAGCCACAATAGCGGCAAGAGTGGGCCCCCCCCCTCCCAAAAACTTTTACTTCTGAAAAGCCCTCATTAGCATGGCATACCTTAGCTAAGCACCACACTACCTCCAACAAAGCACAATCACTGCCTGCATGACACTCCACTGCCACTTCTCCTGGGTTACATGCTGCCCGACCCCCCCCCCCTCCCCCCACAGCGCACACCAAAGTGTCCCTGCGCAGCCTTCAGCTGCCCTTATGCCACACCACCCTCATGTCTATTTAGAAGTGCATCTGCCATGACGAGGAACCGCAGGCACACACTGCAGAGGGTTGGCACGGCTAGGCAGCGACCCTCTTTAAAAGGGGCGGGGCGATAGCCCACAATGCTGTACAGAAGCAATGAGAAATAGAATCCTGTGCCACCGCCATCAGGAGCTGCACACATGGGCATAGCAATGGGGAACCTATGTGCCACACACTATTCATTCTGTCAAGGTGTCTGCATGCCCCAGTCAGACCGCGGTTTTTAATTCATAGACACAGGCAGGTACAACTCCCTATTGTGAAGTCCCTGTGGACCCACAGCATGGGTGGCTCCCTGGAACCCACCGGCGGTACATAAAAATATCCCATTGCAGTGCCCAACACAGCTGAGGTAGTAATGTCGTGCTTAATGCAGGTGGGCTTCAGCCCACACTGCATGCCCCAGTCAGACTGGGGTTCTTTACAAGTGGAAACAGATGCATTTATAATTCCCTGTGGACCCACAGCATGGGTGGGTGCCAGGAAGCCACCGGCGGTACATAGAAATATCCCATTGCATTGCCCAACACAGCTGAGGTAGTAATGTCGTGCTTAATGCAGGTGGGCTTCGGCCCACACTGCATGCCCCAGTCAGACTGGGGTTCTTTACAAGTGGAAACAGATGCATTTATAATTCCCTGTGGACCCACAGCATGGGTGGGTGCCAGGAAGCCACCGGCGGTACATAAAAATATCCCATTGCATTGCCCAACACAGCTGAGGTAGTAATGTCGTGCTTAATACAGGTGGGCTTCGGCCCACACTGCATGCCCCAGTCAGACTGGGGTTCTTTACAAGTGGACACATGTAGGTTAAACTCCGTGTGCACCTACAGCATGGGTGGCTCCCTGGAACCCACCGGCGGTACATAAAAATATCCCATTGCATTGCCCAACACAGCTGAGGTAGTAATGTCGTGCTTAATGCAGGTGGGCTTCGGCCCACACTGCATGCCCCAGTCAGACTGGGGTTCTTTACAAGTGGACAGATGTAGGTTAAACTCCGTGTGCACCTACAGCATGGGTGGCTCCCTGGAACCCACCGGCGATACACAAAAATATCCCATTGCATTGCCCAACACAGCGGATGTAACGTCAGCTGTAATGCAGGTGGGCTAAAAATTCATTTGATTACACTGTAGGCGAGGGCCCACAAAAATTGCTGTATCAACAGTACTAATGTACATCCAAAAAATTGGCCATGCCCAACCAAGATGGCAGGTGAAACCCATTAATCGCTTTGGTTAATGTGGCTTAAGTGGTAACTAGGCCTGGAGGCAGCCCAGTTTAACGAAAAATTGGTTCAAGTTAAAGTTTCAATGCTTTTAAGAGCATTGAAACATATAAAAATTGTTTAGAAAAATTATGAGTGAGCCTTGTGGCCCTAAGAAAAATTGCCCGTTCAGCGTGATTACGTGAGGTTTCAGGAGGAGGAGCAGGAGGAGGAGGAGGAATATTAGACACAGATTGATGAAGCAGAAATGTCCCCGTTTTGGATGGTGAGAGAGAACGTAGCTTTCATCCACGGGTGCAGCCTACGTATTGCTTAGGTATCGCTGCTGTCCGCTGGTGGAGAAGAGAAGTCTGGGGAAATCCAGGCTTTGTTCATCTTGATGAGTGTAAGCCTGTCGGCACTGTCGTTTGACAGGTGGGTACGCTTATCCGTGATGATTCCCCCAGCCACACTAAACACACTCTCTGACAAGACGCTAGCCGCAGGACAAGCAAGCACCTCCAGGGCATACAGCGCGAGTTCAGGCCACGTGTCCAGCTTCGACACCCAGTAGTTGTAGGGGGCAGAGGCGTCACGGAGGACGGTCGTGCGATCGGCTACGTACTCCCTCACCATCCTTTTACAGTGCTCCCGCCGACTCAGCCTTGACTGGGGAGCGGTGACACAGTCTTGCTGGGGAGCCATAAAGCTGGCAAAGGCCTTGGAGAATGTTCCCCTGCCTGCGCTGTACATGCTGCCTGATCTCTGCGCCTCCCCTGCTACCTGGCCCTCGGAACTGCGCCTTCTGCCACTAGCGCTGTCGGATGGGAAGTTTACCATCAGTTTGTCCACCAGCGCCCTGTGGTATAGCAACACTCTCGAACCCCTTTCCTCTTCGGGAATGAGAGTGGGAAGGTTCTCCTTATAGTGTGGGTCGAGCAGTGTGTACACCCAGTAATCCGTAGTGGCCAGAATGCGTGTAACGCGAGGGTCACGAGAAAGGCATCCTAACATGAAGTCAGCCATGTGTGCCAGGGTACCTGTACGCAACACATGGCTGTCTTCACTAGGAAGATCACTTTCAGGATCCTCCTCCTCCTCATCTTCCTCCTCCTCAGGCCATACACGCTGAAAGGATGACAGCCCAGCAGCATGTGTACCCTCACCAGTGGGCCAAGCTGTCTCTTCCCCCTCCTCCTCATCCTCCTCATGCTCCTCCTCCTCCTCCTCAACGCGCTGAGATATAGACAGGCGGGTGCTCTGACTATCCAGCGACATACTGTCTTCCCCCGGCTCTGTTTCCGAGCGCAAAGCGTCTGCCTTTATGCTTTGCAGGGAACTTCTCAAGATGCATAGCAGAGGAATGGTGACGCTAATGATTGCAGCATCGCCGCTCACCACCTGGGTAGACTCCTCAAATTTTCCAAGGACCTGGCAGATGGCTGCCAACCAGGGCCACTCTTCTGTAAATAATTGAGGAGGCTGACTCCCACTGCGCCGCGCAAGTTGGAGTTGCTATTCCACTATAGCTCTACGCTGCTCATAGAGTCTGGCCAACATGTGGAGCGTAGAGTTCCACTGTGTGGGCACGTCGCACAGCAGTCGGTGCACTGGCAGATTAAACCTATGTTGCAGTGTCTGCAGGGTGGCAGCGTGCGTGTGGGATTTGCGGAAATGTGCGCAGAGCTGGCGCACCTTTCCGAGCAGGTATGACAAGTGGGGGTAGCTTTTCAGAAAGCGCTGAACCACCAAATTAAAGACATGGGCCAGGCATGGCACGTGCGTGAGGCTGCCGAGCTGCAGAGCCGCCACCAGCTTACGGCCGTTGTCACACACGACCATGCCCGGTTGGAGGCTCAGCGGCGCAAGCCAGTGGTCGGTCTGCTCTGTCAGACCCTGCAGCAGTTCGTGGGCCGTGTGCCTCTTCTCTCCTAAGCTGAGTAGTTTCAGCACGGCCTGCTGACGCTTGCCCACCGCTGTGCTGCCTCGCCGCGTGACACCGACTGCTGGCGACGTGCTGCTGACACATCTTGATTGCTAGACAGAGGTTGCGTTGGAGGAGGAGGAGGAGGAAGGTGCTTTAGTGGAGGAAGCATACACCACCGCAGATACCACCACCGAGCTGTGGCCCGCAATTCTGGGGGTGGGTAGGACGTGAGCGGTCCCAGGCTCTGACTCGGTCCCAGCCTCCACTAAATTCACCCAATGTGCCGTCAGGGAGATATAGTGGCCCTGCCCGCCTGTGCTTGTCCACGTGTCCGTTGTTAAGTGGACCTTGGCAGTAACCGCGTTGGTGAGGGCGCGTACAATGTTGCGGGAGACGTGGTCATGCAGGGCTGGGACGGCACATCGGGAAAAGTAGTGGCGACTGGGAACCGAGTAGCGCGGGGCAGCCGCCGCCATCATGCTTTTGAAAGCCTCCGTTTCCACAAGCCTATACGGCAGCATCTCTAGGCTGATCAATTTTGCAATGTGCACGTTTAACGCTTGAGCGTGCGGGTGCGTGGCGTCGTAGTTGCGCTTGCGCTCAAACTGTGGCACTAGCGACGTCTGGACGCTGCGCTGAGAGACATTGCTGGATGGGGCCGAGGACAGCGGAGGTGAGGGTGTGGGTGCAGGCCAGGAGACGGTAGTGCCTGTGTCCTCAGAGGGGGGTTGGATCTCAGTGGCAGGTTGGGGCACAGGGGGAGAGGCAGTGGTGCAAACCGGAGGCGGTGAACGGGCATCGTCCCACCTTGTGGGGTGCTTGGCCATCATATGCCTGCGCATGCTGTTGGTGGTGCCTCCCCAGCTGATCTTGGCGCGACAAAGGTTGCACACCACTGTTCGTCGGTCGTCAGGCGTCTCTGTGAAAAACTGCCACACCGTAGAGCACCTTGACCTGTGCAGGGTGGCATGGCGCGAGGGGGCGCTTTGGGAAACAGTTGGTGGATTATTCGGTCTGGCCCTGCCTCTACCCCTGGCCACCGCACTGGCTCGGCCTGTGCCCACACCCTCACTTGGCCCTCCGCGTCCTCGGCTGCGTCCACATCCTCTAGGCCTACCCCTACCCCTCAGCATGCTGTATTACCAGTGATTTGATTTCCCAGGCAGGAAAGAAATTGGCGCAAGGCTACACTCAACCGTAGCTGGTTGCGTCTGATTTTTGTACGTTGTCCACGCAGCACACGCGTACACGGAGACCGTAGGACTGACACAGGCTGGCCAAATATAATTTTTTGTCCTTTTTAGCAAAGGGAAGCACCCACTGCGTATATTCAATGAACAAGAAGTTTAATATCTGTGGTGTGGCCCTCAAAAAGTGTCACACAACTATAGTGTAGCAGAGTTATTAACTCTAGCAGAGCAGGTATTTGCCAGTCAGGAAAGACAATGGCGCAAGCCTGCAGTAAACCGTAGCTGGTTGCGTCTGATTTTTGTACGTTGTCCACGCAGCACACACGTACACGGAGACCTTAGGACTGACACAGGCTGGCCAAATATAATTTTTTGTCCTTTTTTGCAAAGGGAAGACCCCACTGCGTATATTCAATGAACAAGAAGTTTAATATCTGTGGTGTGGCCCTCAAAAAGTGTCACACAACTATAGTGTAGCAGAGTTATTAACTCTAGCAGAGCAGGTATTTGCCAGTCAGGAAAGACAATGGCGCAAGCCTGCAGTAAACCGTAGCTGGTTGCGTCTGATTTTTGTACGTTGTCCACGCAGCACACACGTACACGGAGACCTTAGGACTGACACAGGCTGGCCAAATATAATTTTTTGTCCTTTTTTGCAAAGGGAAGGACCCACTGCGTATATTCAATGAACAATAACTGTGTTGTGGCCCTGCCTACACAATTCTGTCCCTGTAGTATCAATGGAGGGTGCAATGCTCTGCACAGACGATTTTTAGAAAAAAAAAAATATGCAACACTGCTAACAGCAGCCAGCACAGTACTGCACATGGTTAAATTTGGCCCTAGAAAGGACCGTTGAGGTTCTTGAAGGCTACACTCACTCCTAACACTCTCCCTGCCTATACACCACTTCTGTCCCTAATGCCGGGTGCAATGCTCTGCACTGCCGATTTTGAGAAAAAAAAAAAAAAAAACACTGCTAGCAGCAGCCTGCACACAGGTAGATGTGGCCCTAAGAAGGACCGTTGGGGTTCTTGAAGCCTACACTGACTCCTAACGCTCTCCCTACAGCAGCACCAGCACGATAGTACTTTCCCTCAGCTAACTCACAAGGCATGTGTGGCGAGCCGCGGGAGGGGCCGACTTTTATACTCGGGTGACATCAGATCTCCCCAGCCACTCACAGCAGGGGGGTGGTATAGGGCTTGAACGTCACAGGGGGAAGTTGTAATGCCTTCCCTGTCTTTCAATTGGCCAGAAAAGCGCGCTAACGTCTCAGAGAGGAAACTGAAAGTAACCAGAACACCGCGTGGTGCTCGTTACGAGTAACGAGCATCCCGAACACCCTAATATTCGCACGAATATCAAGCTCGGACGAGTACGTTCGCTCATCTCTAGTGCGCACCCCTCTTACCAGTGGTCCGGGTGGACTGCTTACAGTTTGTAGAAGCGCGCGTTGGGGCCCAATGTCGCTCTTTCCTTGTATAGCGAAGCGTCCTCTCCTCACGGTTATCACAACATCCGAGGCAATAAGATTCTTCTCAGCAGGCAGGAAAACAAAATGGAGGCAATGAAATCCAACAGCAAGTAGCTCAGCACACTGACAGTCCTGCAGAATCCATACACCCCGGTGTGATATAAGCCAGGGGTTGTGCAGTTACCGTCCGGTACTCAACAGCACTGCCAGTCTTTAACTTTGGTGGCAATGTCCACAGCCACAATGTCAGTATTACTGGTTAGCCACTGGGCACAGTCCTTTCAGCATGGCTCCACTGAACATACTGTCTCTTTACACTCTGTCTGCCTCTGGACTGAATTACACACAGGTTAGCTGCACAGGAAAGTCCTATAAGATCTCCACACACTCTCAATGCAGCACAGACACTTGGTTCTCTCTCTGCAAAGATGGCTGCTGCTCTCTGTGTGTCGTCACATCCTGCTTTCTTCTCATACTGGGTATGCAGACAGGCAGGCTGACCTCATAGGGCTGTGTCCCTCCAGCATCACATTCCCAGTGCAGGGGCTGCTGACCAGAATCACAGAAACACATATACACTCAACTTTAACACAGTTTAAACAAATGGAACTTGGCACATCATTGGGCTGTATATTAGGACAAGTATATGCACAGAAGCAGCACTCCTATTGCCATAAGGCTGGGACACAGTCTGTATATTACATATTCTGCTTTGCGGACAGGGTTTAGTTATTTCGGAAGCATGTTGGACAGTACCACGATATCTATAGAGGTTGGCTCTAAAAATCAAATACTAGCACTCTTTACCAGTGTAGATGCATTGAAGTCTATGGGTTAAACTTTATATGAGTGCTTCTTGTCTATCCTCACTATCTCCAGATTACTTCTATCCTTTACTCCAGGACACAAATAAATCTGCCCCGCTACCTGATTACTTATGAAGCAAGATTTTGGTCAGCGAAATTACACAGCGCTCTGCTGTAATTCTTCCTTGAGAGCTGAAGGTGCTGATTTTTTTTAATCTTCTAGGGGAATGTGTATGTTATACAGGAGAGATGGATGGTAGGAACATGCCGTGCAGAAGACTATTGCTGCCAACCCTTGTGCACAAGACTATTACTGACAACCCGGGATAGTCATGATTAGTATTTTACATCTTTAATAAAGCAAAGAATGGTCAGTGAAAAAACAAGGGACAAGATGTTTTCATTTACAGTATGTTTTACTTTAACAAGTTTGGACTAAAATGCTTGAAAATTTGCCAACAAGGCACAACACATGATTGTACACAGTGGCACAAAAGAATGGTGTATCTTTGTACACTATCATTAGAGATGAGCGAGCACCAAAATGCTCGGGTGCTCGTTACTCGAGTCGAACTTTCAGTGATGCTCGAGAGTTCGTTTCGAGTAACGAACCCCATTGAAGTCAATGGGCCACTCGAGCATTTTTGTATATCGCCGATGCTCGCTAAGGTTTTCATTTGTGAAAACCTGGGAAATTCAAGAAAGTGATGGGAACGACACAGAAACGGATAGGGCAGGCGAGGGGCTACATGTTGGGCTGCATCTCAAGTTCCCAGGTCCCACTCTTAAGCCACAATAGTGGCAAGAGTGAGACCTCCCCCACCCCCCCCCCGCACTGTCAGCATAAAGATCATTCTCCTCTGCCACAGCTGTAACAGCTGTGGCAGAGAGGAACGGTGTTAGCCCATTGAATTCAATGGAGCCGGCAATACAGCCGGCTCCATTGAAAGCAATGGGCTGCCGGCGATCGCAGGATGAATTGTCGGGAAGGGTTTAAATATATAAGCCCTTCCCTGCAATTCATCCAGAAATGTGTAAAAATAAAAAAAAATATACTCAACTTGTCTCGGCAGAACAATGTTAGCCCATTGAATTCAATGGAGCCGGCAATACTACCGGCTCCATTGAAAGCAATGGGCTGCCAGCGATCGCGGGATAAATTGTCGGGAAGGGCTTAAATATATAAGCCCTTCCCTGCAATTCATCCAGAAATGTGTAAAAATAAAATAAATATATATACTCACCTGGTCCCGGCAGACGGAGTTCAGCGCGGCCAGCGGCAGTCCTCCTGAATTCATGAATGGGTCTGTGAGTGAGATCTGCCTCTGATTGGTCAGGCTGTGACCAATTAGAGGCAGCTCATTCAGCAGGCGGGGATTTTAAATCCCTGGCTGCTGAATACTACTCACAGCTGTTCAGAGCAGTTCAGGACGACTGCCGCCGGCCGCGGTGAACTCCGTCTGCCGGGACCAGGTGAGTATTTTTTTTTTTTACACATTTCTGGATGAATTGCAGGGAAGGGCTTATATATTTAAGCCCTTCCCGACAATTCATCCCACGATCGCCGGCAGGCCATTGCTTTCAATGGAGCCGGCTGTATTGCCGGCTCCATTGAATTCAATGATCAGTGCTCGTTTAATCGAGACGAGTACCGCGTGGTGCTCGTCTCGAGTAACGAGCATCTCGAGCACCCTAATACTCGAACGAGCATCTAGCTCGGACGAGTATGCTCGCTCATCTCTAACTATCATACATTAAAGGGAATCTGTTACCATCTTTCTAAGAGCAGCATAAGATAGTCACATTCTATATCTGTACAGTAGTTTGGGAGAGACCTTTTTTTAATAGTAGCAGCCAAACATAGAGGATTACAGGAAGTAGTCCTCGATATTCATGACTTGCAGCTTGCCCCGCCGACCCTGCTCTCCAGTCATTAATTGACTAGTGTCTTTCTATGCACAATAATAGGCAGAAAGCAGTCAATCAGTAACTGGAGGGGTAGCTGCAGCTAATGAATATCTGTAACTACTTCATGTAGTCCTCTGGCTGCTACTAATAAAATGCAAGTTTCTCCCAAACTACTGCACAGATGCATACAACAGACATATATCACTGTAATCAGTGAACCTGTAACTACCTTGTACTGTTCTCAGAATAAGATAGGCCATCAATAGTAGATGGAGGAGATTTGCTGCCCAGACTCAACCCATCAGCTATTCCTTCGGCATATGTGCTTGTGCATGGAGCTGATTTTGGTAGGAAACAGACAGCTTTGTCCCCACTGCAGTTCACCAGATTGGTATTACAAGCAAAGTTCCCATTCACTTCCATGAGACTGCCATGATAAGCCTAGTCACTGTAGTGGGAACAGCTGTCTTCGTCATCAGTGCATGAGTATATTGGCCTGGCAAACAACTGATCATCAGGAGCCCCTGGCAGCAGACCCCCACCTAACTACTAAGCTCTCACTCATGACCTGAAGGTTGTGAGCTCAATCCCTGAATGGTTCAGGTAGCCGGCTTAAGGTTGACTCAGCCTTCCATCCATCCAAGGTTGGTAAAATGAGTACCCAGCTTGGTGGGGGGTAATAAACAAATTACCTGAAAGCACTGCGGAATAAGTTGGCGCTATACAAATAACAAGATTTACTGATGGCCTATCCAGAGAATAGGCCAGCAAGACCTCTTACATTTTAATGGTTGGATTATCTGTATTCAGCTTTCATTTACTTTGTGTTACACTCTTGCTGACAAAAGCAAAAATTATTCCAGGTGCTAAACCTGCTGAGAAATACAGTATTTTTTACCATCTGATTGATGATTCTATTGAGTAGGAATAGTGAAGATTTTAGTAATCAGCTGCTTCTCTCCATTCTGTAGATACTGAGAATGGAAGACAATTATTTGAACTGGTCTGTCAAGTGGCAGCAACTTTGGGTATATTCGCACACAGTAGACTTGTTGCAAAAGTTTATGTGATGGAAAATCAGTTCCATAGATCAGGACAAGATTGTTTCTGCAACATATACATGGATTTTTGCAAGTCCTATTCAGATGAATGGAACAGTTACACAAATTCCTGCAGGAAATCTGCCATGGTAATTCACTCTTTCAATGATCAACAACTTATGGCAGAAAGAGCCGATTTCCTTAAAGGGAATCTATCATCAACCATAAGTACCATAAACTAAGTTATGGTGCTTACAGTTTAAGTGATGTGGAGTCCAGGGAGCTGTGTCTACTACTCATCTGCTCCCCCTTTTCTGCAGTGTTCCCAGGCAAAGTCAGTTTGACTCTTCAGAAGGCTGTGTGTGAGCACTCCCGTTCATCTCTATGGGAGGTACGCACAAAGTAAGACTCAAGCTGCTGGCGAACGCTGACTTTGCTGGGGGACACCGCAGAAATGAGCGATCGGGTGAGTATGAGATAGAGCTCTCTGAACTCCCCATCACATAAACTATAAGCACCACAACTCAGTCTACAGTGCTTATAGTTGATGACAGGTTTTCTTTAATCAGAAGGCAGCAGTACTAATACTAAATATGCAAGTCCGCAAGTAACCAGACTGTCTAAAAGAAAAATGTCCATGCTGCCTATAGCTGCCAGAGTCCATGTTTTATTTTTTAAATGCCATTTAACACATTTTAATAGATAAAGTTCACTACTATAGACTGTGTCTTAAACTGATTTTATCCTTTAAACAACTCCAAAAACAGAAGGAACCACACTAATGGCATTGCTGGACAGTTTGTAACTGGAAACTCACAATGCCTGAAATTATGTCCAACATTTTTATTAACTCATAAAAACCACAATGTACAATGTGTTTCAACCTCCTCAGGGGTCTTCATCGGGTACATACTTTAATCACATATTGATGACTTTGTGCCATGGCTCGCCAGCCATATATGAGGATCGATACCAAGGCGATGCTATGGCATTAGCCTTGGCCCTCATGATCATCACGCAGGCGCATGCTCACTGTCATCTAAGAGCTAGATACCGATGGGGACACTTCTCTGATAGCTTATTGTTAGATTGCTTGGCTGGGAGGTGGCATCCAAGCCAGCTAATCAGCTTTAGTTTATGTATAATTATTCCAGCTCCTGCTCACAAAGGACATCAGTTATACACTTAGTCTGAAGGTGTTTCTGGTCTTGTCAGTAGCTTCTTGTTCTGACCTGTATCCCTTTTAAGATATGTCTGCTGGTGACATCCTTTTTTTATCTAGGGTGTTTGAACATTTTAATCCCTGTACTCTTGAGGAGTTATCTTCATTAAATGTCATATAGCCTTTGCCACTTTTCCCTGCCGTCATCTAGGGAAAGTTAGGGTTGCCTCAGGTTCCTGATAGGGGGTCGTCCTCATTAGGTCGAGCACTCCCCTAGTAGGAAGAGTCTTCCTGTATCTTAAGGTTCAGAGTTACATCCCCCATCTTCCCTGTCTTGTGTTTCCTTTTTACTTTCTGTTAGAGATGAGCGAACG
This sequence comes from Eleutherodactylus coqui, assembly GCF_035609145.1. NCBI lineage: Eukaryota > Metazoa > Chordata > Amphibia > Anura > Eleutherodactylidae > Eleutherodactylus > Eleutherodactylus coqui. Next base: position 201,066,638 of record NC_089842.1, on the reverse strand, counting down.
TACTCGGTAAGGCTGATTTCGCAATCGAGAACCGCGATTTTCGAGTACTTCACTACTCGGGTGAAAAGTACTCGGGGGCGCTGTGTGGCGGGGCGTGGCGTGGTGGAGCGGGGGGTAGCAGCGCAGAACAGGGGGGAGCTCTCTCTCTCTCCCTCTCCCCTCTGCAACCCCCCGCTCACCCACAGCGCCCCCGAGTACTTTTCACCCGAGTAGTGAAGTACTCAAAAATCGCGGTGCTCGATTGCGAAATCGGCCTTACCGAGTACGTTCGCTCATCTCTACTTTCTGTGTTATCCACATTTATATTGTGTGTGCATATGTTCATTCTTCTTGGATACGGCAAATACGTCCGGGTCAGACGTAACACTTGGTTCCAGATCTATTGTAGTATATAGAAGCTAAATTATGAAAATTATTTAACTGACCAAATACTTCTGGATCCAAGTGTATATTCATAAAGCGATATGACAACTAGGTCACGCTGTAACGCGAGATAATAAAGCCTGATATATGTAATTGTGTTGAATCAGAATATCATGATACATGACTAGCAAGGGTGTAATTTTATAGTGCTAAATATCGTCTTCATCCAACGAGCGGTATTCAGGAGGGAAGGGGAAGCAGAAAAGCTGGGCGGGACGTGAATAATCTAAACGGAAAAGTAGAAATAACTTTCCCTGCAATTTCCAGGAATCGTAGCTGCGCTTTATAAACCAATCCACCTCTAATGGCCAAACTTAATGTGATTTACAGTGCCATCATTACCCTCTCTCCGTTAGTAATTACTTCTAAAATACCAAGGAACCCTGTCCCTTTTTTTAATTCTTTCCCAAGGTCCTGCTTCTGATTTACAGCGCACGCCTTGCTGGAGTCTCCTATCAGCACTGACATTTGAAAATATTTATAGCCATTTTTTCATTAATGACTTTCTGAAGGTGACCATCTTTTTAAAACCCCTTCTTATCTTCATTGCACTACAATGCTGTGAGCGTGGCACAATCTATACATACATAAGAATACTAATTACACACACCTATATAGTACGTACATAGTTGAACATGCGCATATTCACACACTTACAGAAAACTTTGCTTCTATCAGGGCTAATTATTCATACCATTATTCACATGATCGTATGAAAAATTGGTCGCAGTGCATCCGGTAAAAAATGGACTTCCTAAGGGCTCAGTCGCACGGGCACATCCGGGCGCCGATGCACCTGTCTTCCTGCAGGATAAGACGGCTGCACTGTAGGTACGGACGATTCTCTGCGCCGCCGGCAGAAAGAACACATGACCAGCTCCATTGCCAGTCATGTGTTCTTTCTTCCGGCGCTGCGGAGAGTCGTCCGCACTGCAGGTGCAGTCACCTTCTTCATGCAGGAAGAAAGGCACATCGGCGCCCGGATGCGCCCATGTGACTGAGCCCTTATAGAGTTCTGTAAGCATGGTTTGTATTTGTTCGTATTGGATCCTATCTTTTACATCTGCACAAATTCAAAGTAATCCTCAACTATTCTCTATTGTCCCGCGCATTCATAATACGGATGGAATCGCGTTTTTTTTTATCTGAATAATAAAATGCAATTATTTTGGGTCTCCGTGGGCCATTCTTGGCTACTAATTACCATTCGATGACGTATTCTATTAAACATTTTATTTTAAAAGCGGTCAACTGCATGCATGCAGAAAAATATAAAGAGATAAACAGTCATGTGAATTAGTCCTTATTCTTTATTATCCTGACTTTTCATTATAGGTTTGAATTTGGAAACCAGGAATGCATTGATTGGAAGAATTTGGACACATGATGGGGTTCTATAAGCATATCTCAAGTACTTAAAGGGATTGTCTGATTTAGAAAAACCCAATCCATGTCTAATGGCCCATACCCTATGAGGGCACTATGAGGTAACAGAGGGGAGTCCTAGGTTCAGAACCTGCATATATTAGCTAGGTGAAATTTATCACTTTGGAGGAACTAGCACATCTGTGCATTACACAGTCAGCCCAATGATCTCAATGAGAACTGTGTAATACTTGCATTGGTGGCACTAAGGGGGAATTCAATACTTGAATATATTTATGATAGTAGTCAGCAGGAGGTGTAATTTCTTACATATCTAGTAGTTGTGCTGTTTTCAATGTTTTCCAATAAGGCAGCACACATAGACATCATTCAGTGAACCATATGACTGAAAAGAGTGCCAGACGGCCATGCAGAGTATATTATAATGGCCTTATTCACACGGGCTACAAAATAGCACTACCTTGTAGCGCTACAAAAATGCATGTATGTGTATCCCATGGTTTCCAATCAGGCTACAAAACATCTCTCATGTGAATGAACCCATTGGAAACCATGGGCTTCATATACATGCGTTTTTGTAGCACTACAAAATCTTGTGATTTTTTAGTCCGTGTGAATAAGGCCTAATTAGAGTAAGGCTGCGCAACCTGCTGCTCAGAGTCTACATAAAGCCCATGATGCCATTTCATTTGGCCTCCAACCATAATAGGTTGTCTGTGTGTAGCTGCTCACATCTATCAGAGAGAAGTGGCACACTAGAAGCAGGTATGGGCAAGTATTAATGGTGCTCTGTGTAGCCATCTCAGAGTCCCCCATATATAACGAGAATGGAGTCCCAATCTTTAACCCTCTGTTTTGCACTCCAGAAAGGAGTATATGAGTTGGAGGTGACATCTGTGCATGTGGCTTTTTCCATTAAAGGGGTTGTCCCGCGAAAGCAAGTAGCTGTATACACTTCTGTATGGCCATATTAATGCACTTTGTAATGTACATTGTGCATTAATTATGAGCCATACAGAAGTTATTCACTTACCTGTTCCGTTGCTAGCGTCCTCGTCTCCATGGTGCCGTCTAATTTTCAGCGTCTAATCGCCGGATTAGACGCGCTTGCGCAGTCCGGTCTTCTTCTTTTCTGAATGGGGCCGCTCGTGCCGGAGAGCGGCTCCTCGTAGCTCCACCCCGTCACGTGCCGATTCCAGCCAATCAGGAGGCTGGAATCGGCAATGGACCGCACAGAAGACCTGCGGTCCACCGAGGGTGAAGATCCCGGCGGCCATCTTCACCAGGTAAGTAAGAAGTCACCGGAGCGCGGGGATTCAGGTAAGCACTATCCGGTTTTCTTTTTTAACCCCTGCATCAGGTTTGTCTCGCGCCGAACGGGGGGGCTATTGAAAAAAAAAAAACCCGTTTCGGCGCGGGACAACCCCTTTAAAGTTTATTGGAGTTTTGAAGTACATGGTGTTACAACAACACCCAAAATCTTCAATACAGAGAGTTACATGCATGTACAGTCCCATTCTCGATAAAGTGCTGATTGGGGGAGAAGAAGACTCCTATTCTAAATATTAGTGGCAGTAATAGAACTGGAAAGTGTACCTATCAGACTTCTATTGATTATACTTTTGAAAAACCAGAAATGTCACAGATAACATAGTATGCAAGGCTGAAAAAAGACAAATGTCCATCCAGTTCAGCCTGTTTACATTCCCCCTTGTTGATCCAGAGGAAGGCAAAGAAATCCCAGTAAGGCAGATGCCAATTTACCCCATTTGGTGGAAAAAAATCCTTCCCAACTCCATAATGGCAGTCAGAATAATCCCTGGATCAACATTTGAAAGTTCCTACCTGACTCCAAAACCCGGACCAACAACCCCTCTGGTTAAACCCCTTTAGGTTTTATTGCAGCCATAGAATAAGTAACAAAAGTCTGATTGGTAGGCGTCTCACTGCTGAGATCACCACTAATCCAGAGAATGAAGATCCCATTTCCACCTTTCCTGCTCACTGTGAGATCAATACAGCCCCCCATAGTGCAGAGGAGATTGAATGAAGCAGTGGTCGAACATGCGCATTCATCTTCAATGGGACTTCCAGCGATAACCGAGCATTTGTACTTGGCTATTTCCGTCAGCCCAATTGAATTGAATGCTTGGCCATCACTCCATTTAGTCTTCTTTACACTGCAGGAGATGGAATGAACCCACAGGGAGAAGGCGGGGGATGACACAGGATCCCCATTCTTGGGATTAGTAAGGGTTCCAAAGGTAAGACCCCCAGCAATTAGGCTTTTATCACCTATCCTATGGATAGGTGATTAAAATCGATTTTGGAAGAACCCCTTAATGATAAAGGAATACGCCAGTCAAAACTGATACACTGTGTTATATCTGGTACAGGGTACTAAGGGTACATAAAGATACCTTTACAATGGGCAATTATCACTCTAATTATTGCTGGAAACAAATAATTAAGATGCTAGTCGTCCCATGTACAAGTAGCCGACGACAGAGCACCGAAAGACAAATCACTCATTTGCCAGAGTCACTTGGTTTTTAGCTGCCCTAAAACCAAGCAACTGTCATGCCATGCAAACAGGAGTCACTGGATCTTTGAGTAACTGCTTCTTTACTGTGTATGAAGGTAGGCAGCCGGAAGAGATCTTCAGATGCTCTGCTTCCATTCAGTAAAAGCACAGGAGCAATGGTCACTGGAATGGCTTTCGGGCACTAATCTCATGTAAATGGACCTTAGCATAGGGATTCAAAAAAACCAAAGAGAGAAAAAATGTGCTATTCTTCATCCCCTTAGGCCTCCACTAAGCATAACACAGTATACTAGTTGGGCTTTAAGTCTACCTTTAATGTGATTATTTTTTTCTGTAACGCCAAGTTTTAGTACTGATGACTAAAATTACCTCTTGAACCTAATGAGAAATATTACCAAGAGTAAAATATAATGGAAGCTTTCTGATTGTGTCTGGAAAATGAGACCCTACCTTCAGAGTAATAAATCTAGAATGTTTCTATCGATAGTTAAGCTTTAGGCTCACCCCACTTTTACAAATGGATCAGATTTATTGTGTGGGTATCATTGCTGATGGTGGAAGGCTGTCTGAGGCAGAATCTTGTGCCAAGGCAAAAGAACTGTAGTATTTTATTGATCAGTTCTAAACCTTCTGCCCAAAGTGGCAATTAAATTTCAATTAAACTGACTGAAAGCATCATATTAAATTTCAGCTCTTTACGAGCTATCGGAGAAAGCTGCAGGACAAATCCTGAGTATCATCACACTCTGTTCAAATCATATTATCCTGTTCATTCACAATAAAAGTGACAGTTTTAGGTATACTTTCAATATTTCTTGAATATAAACCCTCTAATGAACAGGCTTTATTGCCTTTAAATCAATTATTATTGGATATTTTAATAAAGTGAATTGAGCACTATGTTTTATACACTGCTTAGAAGTTACTATATTTTGCAGCTGGCTAGGCAGGGAACAGGGAAGGTCTGATTGGTATCTTCAACTTCTAAATGTTACGCCTTGAATTTAATTAAACATTTTCAAAGCTATTTCATTCTGCCGCTTTAAGGGATGCTGAATGTTAATTAGCTACCCGGCCCTTCCATACAAATGTACACCAATATAAAGTTCAATTTAAATATTTTAACATTTGCTAATTTATCTTTGGCGTAATGTGTCATTTTATTATAAGTGATATATCATTCATTCTAGTAGTTTAAATTGAGGTATGAGGTAATTTAGATAAAGTGTAATTTTCCCTCAAGCTTATCAGATAATATATGCCTTCATTTTGCCCACAGGAAACACAACAAGACTTGTTGGCAGATGTGTTCCAGATGCGTCTTCCACAAGGGTCAATACCGCTGTTCTTGCTTTTTAGATAATCATTTTCAAATGTGACGACATTTCATCTCGGTCGAGTTATAGCATCACAATATTATAGCAAATATGGACACATTCCACAGTTTTAGAAAGTGGAGATCAAAATGTCTTAATCTTGTTGTCTACTTATGTCTGATTCCTTGCCTGGCCATCCCTGTTGCATGACCAAGAGGTTTCCATTAGGAGACCCAACTGCATAATAAATCATTTGCTTAATTTGACTTTTTAGCTAATGTCAACCCCCTACATGCATATGGATCACTGAAAGAGGACCTTTCTCCTTTTTTGACATGTTGGTTTTAATAAATATTTGTATTCTCTACAATATAATTATTCTGGAGCATCTTTTCTTATCACTCTATGTTTTACCATCCCTCTGTTATTCCTTTTAGAAATTAATGAGTAAATTGACACCTGGGTGTTACCAATTAGGAAGGAGGAGTCCCAGCACACTCTCATATTGTCCAATCAGTGCCCACAACTGGAATAGTAACACCCATCTGTCAATTTATTCATAAGTATCTAAGAGAAATAAAAGAGGAATGTGCAGTGCAGAGTTCTACGAAATAATGCTCCAGAATTGTTATATTATAGGGACTACAAGTATTTACTAAAAGAGACAGGTGAGGAAAGATGGCAGGTCATCTGTAAACACAAATATTCTGTTACTAGCATATACAGAAAAGGACAATTCATGGTCTGCTCTATTACATACACCCATTTGGTCACCCAAAACACCAATTTAGTTTTTATAGGTGATAAGTATATTACCATCTTCTCCAAAGATTGGGGAAAAGATGATTGCTGTGACAAGTGGCCAAAGCATATCATTACATGCACCTACGTGGACTAGTTAAACATTCTTTTGAGCAATCAAAGCAGTGACATTTCTCTGAGCCTTGAATATTTGAAGTTGATCCCTTAATATAAATTAAAAACTTAGTTTTGGCTTAAAGTTGGTTGGTTCTTCCGACTGCTATACTGGCGTTTAATGTTGAAAGTTGGGTAATTGACTTGTCCAGTCTCCACTTAAGTTATAAACAATATTTTGACTAATTACTATTAAAAGGTTTCTACAATGTTTAATTATTTCACCATTAATTTTCATTTTATATACATATGGAAAATAAGACAACAGAGTTATGTCCTATTTAGACGGAATGCTAGTGGTTAAAATGACTGCTCAAATGCTGACGTTACCACTAGGTTGTTAGCGCTCATGCAAAGCGTTTAGACAGGCAGATCACCGCCGGCTTCTCACTGGCTTCTTGCTTAGTGCTTTACAGTCTATGTGAAGCGCTGAGCGGTTGCCCTCAGCGCGAAATCAGCAATCAAAAGATAATTTTCTTACTGGTTAAAAATGTGAGTGACTAATGAACTGTAAACTAATACTGCATGATGGCTAGGGATTTAGACGCGACAATTATTGCAAAAATGTATTCATTCGAAAGAATTTTGCCTGGTAATCATCCAGTGTAAATGGCCCTTTATGTACATAGGATAGTTGACCAACACACCTTTTTCTTGCAAGGTATTTCCTCCTTGAGTAAGTACTGATACAATTGTCAGTAGCCAAGTGTAGACCATGGCTACTTGCTTTCTCTTTTAACGTTGTTAACACTCACATGCTGGATTCCCTGGCTGCTAGGATCAACACATCATTAAGGGACCATTCGAGTGCATAGGGGTTGTCAAAAGAGTACAATTCTTTTAAGACTGTGTTCACATTTTGAGTTTTGATGCAATATTTGCATCCTATCTCATGAATGTCAATGCTTCCTATTCTAGTGCATTCTCTGCATGATGAAAAAAGAGAATGCTTATGTATTTTGACTTACCTAAGACAAGATTTCTCGAGAAAACATTGCAAAGATTCCTGAGGATTCCGTTTTGGAATCATCAAACTACTAATGATCACTTGTCAGTTAGTATGTATGTGATGTCGCCCCCTGGAGATATCATTGAAGGTCCTACAACATATATAAAACACAGAACCTGACTGACAGCAGAACAACATAGTTAGGGTTCTTGAAAAGGGGAGGACAAAAATAACAAAATGAGAATACAACTAAGCTAGTATTATCTTAGACGCAACTCAGCGATCTTGACAGAAGACACTGACCTACTGTCACCTCAGAGATCAGCGGGCTGAAGGACCTGCGGTGTCATCCATGCTTTGGGAGTAGCCATTGTTCAGTTTGGTAAAAGAGATTTGGTGGGCTGAAGGACCTGCGGTGATGTCACTGCTGTGGGAGGAGCCATTGTGCAGTTTGGCAGAAAGCACTGTGTACTAAATAAGCCGACAGCAGCTACCAGGACCTGCTATGATGTCACTGTCATGTGATCACCTGTGTGGGTGGAGTCAGGAATCACATGACCAGGGGCTGATCACTGTATCCATGAATCTGATGATGTGTGGAAATCAGGATGGATGTTGATGTAGCAGAGCTGTGTGTGTTTAATGTGTGTGAATCTGGTTGTAGCAGATCTGTGTGTGTCATGTGCTGTGTGTTTAATGTGTGGTGTCAGGATGGATGTAGCAGAGCTGTGTGTGTCACGTGCTGTTTGTGTAATGTGTGGGGTTAGGATGGATGTAGTAGAGCTGTGTGTGTGATGTGTGGGGATCATAATGGATGTACCATGTAGCAGAGCTGTGTGTGTAATGTGTGGGAATCAAGATGGATGTAGTAGAGCTGTGTGTAATGTGTGGGGATTATAATGGATGTACCATATAGCAGAGCTGTGTGTGTGTGAATCAGGATGTAGCAGAGCTGTGTGCGTGTCATGTGCTGTGTGTGTGTGATCAGGATGGATGTAGTAGAGGTGTGTATGATATGTGAAAATCAAGCTGTGTGTATAATGTGCTGTGTGTGTAATGTGTGGGAATCAAGATGGATGTAGTAGAGCTGTGCGTGTATGTTGTGTAGGAATAATAATGGATGTATCATGTAAAAGAGCTGTGTGTGTAATGTGTGGGGTCAGCACTGGATGTAATAGAGCTGGTGTGTAATTTGTTGGGGTCAAGATGGATATAGTAGAGCTGTGTGTGTAATGTGTGGGGTCAGGATGGATGTAGTAGAGCTGTGTGTGTAATGTGCTGTGTGTGTAATGTGTAGGGTCAGGATGGATGTAGTAGAGCTGTGTGTGTAATGTGATGTAATGTGTGAGAATAAGGATGGATGTAGCAGAGCTGTGTGTGTCGTGGTGTATGTGTAATGTGTGGGAATCAGGATGGATGTATTAGAGGATAATGGATGTACAATGTAGCACAGCTGTGTGGTGCATTGCACCCCCAGAAACACTGGTACTATAATATCCTAATAATTACTAGTTTTAGAATAGCAGTGTCAGACATATTTGCATGCTTCATATCTGCCATAACATTAAAGGGTCACTCTGGTGAATTTTTTTATTAATTCGTAATGTATCTCCCCCCACCCACCCAACTCCCATACTATATAAGTGAGCTAATGTTACCTTGGTTAGTTATTTTTTTCTGTCTGAAACTCCTGGCCCCTTTCTTCGCAGATGGTCATGTGATCTCACTTCTGACTAGCTTAGATTTACTTAGGGTTATGTATTCATTTTCTAGTGAAATTCTTAGTTTGTGTGATGCTGTTATGTGGATCTACCACAGCAACTACATACAGGGGGACACGGAGACTCCTGTTACAGTTACTGATGATGATCACACAGCTTCTGTCACACAGTTATAATAGAGGATATCACCGCTCATCCTCCTGACTGTATACTTATGTAGCTTATTTAGGTGAGTATGGAAGGCAATGACAATTAAACTGACCCCCTGCAGGTAAAATTGCTATATTGATGTATTAAGGGATTAACATGAATTGGAAAATAAAAATCTCAGCCTCAAGATGGTTCCTGATAAGCATCAGACAGGGGGATATACTGCAGTGAAGTGGCTAGAATACACAGTGGGAAACCTCGAGAGTGTAACAGGCAATTACGTGAGGGGCAGCGATAAAAAAAAATGCACTTTTGCCAAATTAATCCTTTAAAGCCACTGACAGGTGAAGTAAATAAGAATGTTTATCTCATTACAATAACACATGTCAAGGGGTGGGATATTCAAGGAAGCAAGTGAGCAGTCAGTTCTTGAAGTTCATGTGCTGGAAACAGGAAAATGGACTAGTTTAAGGATCTGGTCAACTTTGACAACAGCTAAATTGTGATCGTTAGATGACTGGATCAGAACATTGCCAAAATAGTAGGCTTTATGGGGTGTTCCCAGTATGCAATGATAAGTACCTACCAAAAGTCATTCAAGAAAAGACAACTGATGAATTGGCGGTTTGGAAATCAAATCCTTATTGATACATGAGTAGAGTGAAAGATAGCACGTATTTTCCCATCCCACTGAAGAGCAGCTGTAGAACAAATTGCTGAAAAGCTTACTGCTGGATATGATAAAAATCTGTCAGAACATACATACGACTTGCTGCATATCGGGTTTCATAGTTTCAGAACAGCCAGACTGCATAGGCTGACACCTATGCACTGCCAAAATCATCTATAATGGACATGTAATATTGGAACTGGACTATAGAGCAATGGAAGAAGGTGGCCTCGTCTGATGAATCACTTTTCCTTTTATATCATGTGACCAGCTAGGTGCATGCACATCACTTACCTGGAGGAGAGATCACACCAGGATGCACTTATATGAAGAAGAAAAGCCATTTATGTTAATATAGATATTACTTTACCACTTACCTAAACATTGTTGCAGAACAACGTACACCCTGCCATAGGGACGATATTTCCAAATCGCAATGACTGCTTTCAGTAGGATATTGCTTCCTGCCACACTGTAAAAATTGTTTAGAAGTGGTTTGAGGAACATGATAAAGAGTTTAAGGTGTTGACATGGTCTCCAAATTCCCCAGAAATTAATCCAATTCAGCATTTGTGGGAAGTGTTAGAAAAACAAGTCCAAACCATGGATACCACAGGGTACCTTCAAAGGTCTTGTGAAGTTCATATCTCATCAGGTCAAAGCTGTTTTGACAGTACTAGAAGGACCTACACAATATTAAGTGAGTGGTTTTAATCTCATAGTTGATCACTATAAATCAATGAGTTTTGTGAAAAAGTAGAAATATCATTATAATATACTTTAACTTCTGATTCTATACCTAAATATAGTCTTATAAAAATATGGTTAAGGTGATATGGTTGTTTACTCACAACAATTTCTGTCCTGATAATGTGATGGATACATATGTGCATAGCTCATTACAGGAGTGGAGCAATTAACTGTACTGTGACAAGGCATGCACCTCTGTGTGATCAATGAATGAACAGGACAGATTTTTATATCTGAGAATTAAACAATTAAGTATTGAATGATAAGCTGAGATCTTGGAAATCATGAGGAACAGACACAAAAATAAAAATGGCCCCATGTTAGTGATAACCGTTATAGTCGTATATACAGAATTCAATTTCAGCTCTCAACAGCACTGCGTCGCCCTACATTGCCTCCCTCATCTCAATCCACCACCTAGTTTGTGCCCTCCAGTCCGCTAAGGAAATCAGATTAAGTGCCCCTTTAACTTGAATCTCTCACTCCCGCCTCCAAGACTTCTTCAGAGCTGCACCAGTCCTCTGGAACGCACTACTCAAAACTATCTGGGCAGTTACTGACACACAAAACTTCAGGCGTGCTCTAAAAATGCACCTCTTCAGGGAGGCATTCCATACCTCCTAAACAAAACCCCTCTGTACTTTGTCTGATAACATGCTCCCTGTCCTACTGACTGCAATCCCTGCTAGCCGCCATCAACCCGCTGCAGTCATATTAATTCAGCCACCACACAACGATAGCCTATGTGTATACACTCTATATACACTCTCCACCTCGCCATACCTTGCACAGCTCCAGCCCCTTTACCTTCTGTATCACCCCATTATCTGTAGTATGTAAGTTTGTTGGAGCAGGACCCTCACCCCTACTGTCTCCATCAATTGATTACTTCATGGTTTTGTTTGTTTCCCCCTGCTTTGTAAGCGCTGCAGAATATGTTGGTGCTATATTAAAGTAGTAGTAATAATAAACAATAAAAACATTTTATTCATCTGTTCTGAATGTGACAAAAGGATCTGCTGCCATATTGGTTTTCACCTTTGATCTAGCCCCTCAACTAATGAACAATTGCAATTTATTGTTAAGAGTACCTGCCGGAAAAGTTACAGCTAATGACATATTAATCTGGTTTTCTAAAAATAATCTTAAATAGAACAAGACTAAGGCTACTCAAGACTTTGACTGCCATTTTGTGCCATCTATGGGTCATGGTTACAGAAGCCTGCGAGTCACACTATGATCCCATTGACTTGGGTCAATGAAAGTGCAACATTGCAGGGCTACACAGTGATCTTTGGCTGCACAACCTGTGTTCTGGCCAAAGTCACAGTGTAACCATAGCCTTAAAAATAATCAATGTCTCTTCCCATATCACATCTATGGCTATGAGAATGAAATGACTATACCACTGATTAGATGCTAGTATCTGCATTCTACACTTGGAACCAATGGAAATAGTAGTATTCTGTAGCAGATCTCACTTCCAAAAACTAAGCAAAAACTAGAAAGAAAAGTCTTGCTGTCAGGGAAGACTATAATAAGGGCATTCATAGAATATAATAATTGCTATGCTCCCTAATTTGTCCCACAAGGCAGATGTCATGAATGACAGTTCATTAATGGTATATGCTCTTGCATGATGCTGGTGGTTCCTCTTGTAGTGTTATTGCTGGTACTCAAGCAGTTGTCACTTGAATGGTAAATGAAGCTACTGAGCATGTAGTCAAACCAAATGTATAAAAATTCAGCAACAGTGGTGTTGCTCTTAGTGAACCACCAAGTTAGAGTCCTCATTTTTCAAAGTAGTTTGGAAGATTAAAGGGGTTGTCTTAGGCCACTCTCACACAAGCGTTCTTTTGCTGCATTTTTCAGGACCCGTGCTGACTGCAGCTCTCCCAATCAGTTTTGTGCTGAGAGTACTTACTGTTAGTAATCTGCTATCTGTGGTTCCACCTCTCCCTTGGTTGCTTGACATCTCCTGCGGAGCAGCAAAGGGGGGGTATTGAGATTAGCGGCATTGACCAGGGAGGTGATGGATGCGTGGATGGGAAGGAGAAACATGCAATGGGACAGTAGGCTCTACAAATCTACTGGTGGACCAGCCCAGGGAGCACATTCCCACTGCCCATACCCCAATGTACCCCTGCTTTGACTTCGCTAGATTTACAACAGCAAAGATCATCTCTTTTTCTGGAGGACTCAGCATGGACATGTATTATGTTTCCCTATTCATTTAAATAAGCCCCATGTAGTATCACAGTTCTCCAGCACTATCTTCTTATTAATAGGCATCGCTGAAGACTCATGGGTCTTGGTGCAAAAGATCAACTTGAGCGCCCTGCACAACTTCCCATCATAGCTGCTAGCTGTGGTCCACCCAGAACTTTAAGAGAGGGGCCTGAAAAGTTATGGGCCCGACTCCCTTCCTGGAATGTATGCAAAATTTGGTCATTGTTCCTATAAATTGTGTTCTTTTATAGGTTTACCTGCTAATTTTTAGGATAATAGTACAATTTTTATTCTTCTCATCACTAAAAGGAGCATGGCAGAGAAAAATGTGGAATTCTCCAGCATTGAACTGTGAGGCATCATGAAGTTCTTGTTCGTGCAGAACAAAACACCAAATTAAATTCATGAGTGCATGATGGAAACACTAGTTGTCATTGCCTGCTATACTCAACTCTAAAGAAATGTTGTGCCAACTTACAGCAGAGTGATTTTTCCACCCAAGATGCTGGAAGATCTGGGAGACCCATAACAGTGTCAACACCTGAAATTGCTGAATATGTTTATGACATGGTTTTGGAGGATAGGCAAATCTCACTGAAAACAATAGCTGAGACATTGCAGATATCCAAGAAATGTATTTGGAGTGTAATTCATGGACAATTAGTTAGGTAAGTGTTTTCACTCAAGTGGGTGCCAGAATATTTGAACGCTTACCACAAGCATAACTGACTGAGCACTTCCATTTTGAAACATTTTGAGGAAGCCAGTGCTAATTTTTTAGAATGACTGGTGATTGTTGGTGAAACTTGGTTACCCTACTACAATTCGGGGACCAAATAACAGTCCTCACAGTGGCAGCACTTTGGATCTCCTTGGCCAAAGAAATTCAAGACACAGAAGTCAGCAGGAAAGGTCATGGCCACCACTTTTAGGATAGCATGAGTATTTTATTAACAGACTATCTTCAGAAGGGCCAAACCGTCAATGCAGAACATGACTATCACTTACTGGGCAAATTAAAGGTTGCACTTTAAAAAAGATCTGGGCAATTGCAAAAAGGTGTGCTTCTTCAGACAATGCTCCTTCACACAAAGCTGCCAAGACAGTGAATCTTTTGAAGGATTTGGGGATTCAGTGTATAGAGAATCCACCCTCCTCACCAGATCTTCCTCCATCAAACTATTACCTCTTTCCAAATGTTAAATGAATCACAGGTGATAGCAGCAACAGAGCAGAATTTTAGTGACCAAATATCTTTTTGGACTTCAGCAATGATAAAACTAGTGTGTTGAAATTCAAGGGGAATATGTTGAATAGCATTAAAGTTTCATGCCCCTAGTCCATTCCCTTCTTGGTCAAGCTGAAAACTTTTCAGGCAGGTAACAGAAACAAAACCACGGTTACATGTAGTAATCAATTGATGGAAACAATAGCGGTGAATTGCCTGTTCCTATGAGCTTACATACTACAAATAATGGGGTAATACAGAAGGTAAAGGGGCTGGAGATGTGCACGGTATGGCGAGGTGGAGAGTGTAGGATGCTATACACATAGACAATGGTCAAATTGAGCCATATAGTGTCTGAATCGGTTTGACTGCAGGGGGCGGTTGATTGCGGCTAGCAGGGATTGCAGTCAGTAGGACAGGGAGCATGTTATCAGGGGGAGTAGAGAAGGGTTTAGTTTAGGAGATGTGGTATGCCTCTCTGAAGAGGTGTGTATTCAGAGCACACCTGAAGTTGTCAGTTAGGGATTGCCCAGATAGTTTTGGGTAGTGCGTTTCAGAGGACTGGTGCTGCTCTGGAGAAGTTTTGGAGGCGGGAATAAGAGGTTCAGACTAAAAGGGGCGCGTAACCTGATTTTGTTGACAGAACAGAGGGCCTGGGCTGGGTGGTGGATTGAGATGAGAGATGCAATGTAGGGGGGTGCAGTGCTGTGGAGAGATTTGTGGTTGAAGGTAATAATCAGGGGAGGCAGGTCAGCAGCGAGTTGCAATAATCGAGCTGAGAGTGGATGAGGGCAACGGTTAGTGTTTTTAGCATGTCCACGGTGAGGAAGGGGTGCATTCTTGAGATGTTCTTGAAGTGCAGGTGACATGTACGGGCAAGAGATTGGATGTAGGGGATAAAGGAGAAATCAGAGTCGAATATAACCTCAAGACAGCGGGCGTGCTATCTAGAGTTATGGTAGTGTCACACACTGAGATGGAGATGTCAGGATGAGGTCGGTTAGTAGAGGGCGGAAACACGAGTAGGTCACTTTGTGAAAGTTTCACTTTTAGATAGAGAAAGGACATAGTGTTAGAGACAGTGGACAGACAGTCGGTGGCATTCTGAAAGACTGGTGCTGTGATGTCACCGGAGAAGGTGTATAACTGTGTGTCATCATTATAGAGATGGTACTGAAAGCCAAATCTCCTGATGGTTTGTCAGATAGTTTTATTCATGTAAGATCTTTCTTTGAAGGAACATTCAAAGAAAGACCAGTCATCCATCACCCGGTGTCAGAGAACATGTGTAATGGCCAATATGGACTAAAATGTGTACAGCTTAACTTGTAAAACAATTGCTCACTAGATGATTGTTACATAGTTGTTCAACCATCAACTACTATCTAATACGTATGGCCACCCATACACTTTATGTTACGGCACTCTGACCCCCCGAGCGCCAGGTGGGGTGCCCTGAACTTCCCGCACCCCACTGTCCCTGCCTACTTGCCTCAAGCCTGGCTAACCCCAGGCGGACAACTGGACAGCGGTCCCTACTCTGGCTAGGGACCTGGCGACTACAAGGAAGAATCTAACTAGCGGGGGACAGAGTGCCGACAGAAAAGGCAGATGGAGTGACCAACAGAAAATACTCAGCAACAGGCAAGCTGGACTAGAAGCTGACAAGCAAACTAGGGACTGACTGAGACTAGCTGCAGACAGACTGACTAGACGCTGACAGAACCAATAACTGGCAGTGAGCTCAGGTCACTACCAGCCTTATAACTACAAGACTCCACCTGGGGGCGGAGAGTGGGAGGAGCCAACTCCCCCACTGCTGCATAAGAAAGGTGGAGGAGTGCGGGCGGCATCCTACGGGCGGACACGCCCACGTCGCCGCACACCGGCCGCCCCACGTCGCCGGGAGAGCCCTGACCCCGGAGCTCCAGGACGCCGGAGTCGACGCCAGAGACCCTGCGCCGCCCTGCATGGTAACACTTTAGTGTCTAGTTGTCTGAACCTACCAATAATGGCAGGGTCGGATGACTCTCTAATGTATATGGGGGCTGCTCAACTATCTGACAGATGATGTAAAGGGAAAGAAGGATCGGGAACATCGTAGTTAAATGAGAGAATACCTCCCTAAGCACATGAACACTGCTTCGACAAATGTTAATGAATATGGCGTAGCTCCAGGAAAGAGCTGTCAGCTGAACACTCATTGACAGTTTATAGTTGTTGATGGTGTATGGTCTCCATAAAAGTCTTAGGGTGGTTTCACATCAGATGAATATAGTCCAAATGGTTTCTCAAAAGAGCAAATGTAAGAGATAGTCTTCCATGTAAACATGGCCACCCAGAGGGTGGCGAGTGATAAAATTTTGCATGGCGTTATGCATTTCAATGACTACAAACTGAACATCAAGTGAGCAGCAATCATTGTGTGTCAAAGAAAAATACAACAGTTGTTCATACACTAACAACTGGTTGTAGCAACTACTTCCAGAGACGATTCAAAAGATAGTTAACCTGTTCAAAGCCACCCTTACATCTTACGTAGTTTTTGCTCTATGGCTTTTTACAGACCTTATACATTCGAATACCATAGATGGGGATCCTCAATTAATGATTCTTTGGCCAGAGTATGGAGAGGCTACAAAAGTCACCTCTCCGTCTGGAGGACACGTCCATGTATTACGACAATAAGACTGTGTGATGTTTCCTTTTTCCTGTGGAGGCGCTGGAGGGAAACTGAATGCTTTTTGTTGTGCTTCTTTCATAAAATGCAACTGATTCCTGAGGCTCCCATAAGCAGGATGACCCTTCTAACAAAAAGGGATTGTCCTTTGAAACATCTGACACAACTATCCTAATCCATGAATGGTCATTCTATCCTTGCCTGTATGGTTTTATATATATATATATATATATATATATATATATATATATATATATATATATTGTGAGGGATTAGCATTTAGGATCGGTAGCAACCTGGGCATAAGCAGTCAGAGACAGTGACACACGGGATAAAGTCTTTAGTCCAGGCTTCGCCCGGGTTTATTTCAGAGCAAACAAAGCAAAACACAGGCCTTAACATCAGGCCAACATAAAATAACTCCTGCTCATCTGAGCACTTACTAAACATGGAGCGTCCCTGTCTACACACTTGTAACCGAATGGTTCCTGCGCACAGCCAGCCAGGACTCTCAGACCTGCAAAGGTCTCAGCTCTCTTCCCAGGCCCTGTAGGCCCAGGCTTTATAAGGCCTGGTACCAGCCTCACCTGGTACGTGGGAGTGGCCATCCCACCCTTCGCTTTGACCACTCCAGGAAAAGCCGGCCCGGATTATGTGGCTTGGAGCCACTTACACACTACAACGTGTCAGTGACTTAATGTTACTGACACCATACTGCCGGCTTCCTCCACCGAGCCCAGGCTGCTCGGTGGCACGTATCTGCCCAAGTGCTCCCTAAAGCCGCATAGGAGAGCATCCTAGGCGAAATGTAACGGCCCTCCAGCACTTTGCCGGTCACTGTCTCACATACCCTCCCCCTCTGTTCGAGCCTGTGGGTTCGGACACCTTTAGCCGCCATGCAATGCGTCCTTGACAAGGCATCGGCATTGCCCTGTAGCTTTCCTGCCCTTTGTTTAATGACACCAGTACACCCTGGTATATCGGAGAACACAGCTGAATTACGTCGTATAAATTCCCTAGACTCTTGCTGTTGGGATTTGGACAGGGACCCTGATACACACACCTCTGGGACCCCACCATGGGGGGTGCTCACTGCAGTCAGGGCTTCTCTGTCCTTCCATGGCTTAATTAGGTTTACATGGTACAACTGTTCTGGCTTCCGCCTACCTGGCTGGTACACCTTATAGTTTACCTCTCCGACTTTCTCGATTATTTCATAGGGCCCTTGCCATTTTGCTAGGAATTTACTTTCTAGGGTGGGCACCAACACTAGTACCCGATCCCCAGGGTTGAAGGTTCTCACCTTGGCGGACCTGTTATATACCCGGCTTTGGGCTTCTTGAGCCTGCTGTAAGTGTTCTCTAACAATGGGCATGACCGCCGCAATGCGATCTTGCAGGAGGGAAATGTGTTCAATAACACTCCTGTAGGGGGTGGACTCATGCTCCCAGGTCTCCTTGGCTACATCAAGGAGCCCCCGAGGATGTCTACCATAAACTAATTCAAAGGGAGAGAACCCAGTGGAGGATTGTGGGACTTCACGGATTGAGAACATTAAATATGGCAGCAGACAGTCCCAGTCCTTCCCATCCTTATTGACTACCTTTTTGAGCATGCTTTTTAGGGTCTTATTAAATCTCTCAACCAGACCATCCGTCTGTGGGTGGTACACAGATGTCCGTAAGTGCTTAATATTCAGCAGCTTACACAATTCCTTCATGACCTTTGACATAAAGGGGGTTCCTTGGTCCGTCAGGATCTCTTTTGGTATGCCCGTGCGGGAGAACATGTGAAGTAGTTCCTTTGCAATACCCTTGGATGACGTATTGCGTAAAGGAACGGCTTCGGGGTAACGGGTGGCGTAGTCTACAACCACTAATATATGTTGGTGACCCCGGGCAGACTTTACCAAGGGCCCAACTAGGTCCATAGCGATACGCTCGAACGGCACCTCTATGATGGGCAAGGGCACTAAGGGGTTTCGGTAATGGGGCATAGGAGCCGTTATTTGACACTCCGGGCACGACTCACAGTAACGTTTTACATCACCATGTACCCCAGGCCAGAAAAAACGCTGAAGGATGCGTTCCCTAGTCTTTTCGCTCCCGAGATGACCTCCCAGCACATGCTTGTGCGCCAGGTCTAAGACCATCCTACGATAGGACTGAGGTACCACCAGCTGTTCCACAACCTCCCCACGGACCTTGTCAACCTGATACAACAATTCTTGGTTGACTGCCAGATGTGGAAACACAGTATCAGCCCCTGGGAATTGAGGCTCCCCATTTATCACTTTAACATTTTCCCTGGCTTTTACTAAGGTGGGGTCTCGGAGCTGCTCAGTTCCGAAATTGGCACGTGAGACCTCTAAGTCAGGCATAGCAACCACTTCATCCTGTACCTCCGTCCCACCCGCCAGTACTGTTAAGGGAAAGTTATCCCCATTCTCTTGGGTTACCCCTACTGCCGTAACCATACCCTCAGGGTCAAACGGTTCTGGACATACATCATACACATTGGCATCATCATGAACCTTATTTGCAGATGACCCACACACGGTGTCGCCACAAGTCCCAAAATAGGGGAAAGTCTCTCCCGAGGATCACGGTGTGCATTAAGGATTTTACGACGCCCACCTCATGGGTGGCAAGTCCACACGGAGTCTCAAGTCTTACAAGGGCAATAGGATACTCCTTAGTGTCCCCATGCACACAAACAACCCCCATGCGACGGCTGGTGACGGTTGTGGGATCGACCAAGCTGGAATGCACCAGCGTAACCAAGCTCCCTGAGTCCAGTAGAGCTGTCGCCACAAAGTCATTCACCTTTATGTGACATAATGGTCGATCAGTCTCTGACACAGTCTCTGCAGAGCATACTGGCCGTGCGAACATTGATCTCCGCCGGGCAGAGTCACAGTCCATTGGCTCCACGGTGAGTGGACAGTTGGCTGCAATATGCCCGGGCTCACCACAGCGCCAACACAGTATGGGGCCCCGCTCCCCTTGGGGTTCTACCCGGGACCGGACTGTCCAGTTGGGACTCCTCTTCTGTCCCAAATGATCGCCCTCTGAGCCGCTGCCCTTTGGGACACTTTTGACACCCCTTACATACGGAACAGTCTTACCAGGTGCTCCGGCCGACTTGCTATTCCCGGGGTTGGAACGTCCAGGAGGCACGGCTTGCAATAAGTCCTCCGTGGCTTTATACCTCTTGACGAGGCTCACGAGTTGGTCCACGTCCTGGGGACCCCCTTGTGCCACCCAGTGCTGAAATGCGGGGGGCAACGAGCTGATTAACTTGTCCAGAACCACTTTTTGTACGATCTCTGCTGGGGTTGACTCCTCCGGTTGCAGCCACTTTCTCACCAGGTGGAACAGGTCGTACATCTGGGAGCGAGCTGGCAGGTCGTCAGTGAAAGTCCAGGCGTGTACTCGTCGGGCCCGCACATGGGTGTCCACGCCCAAGCGTGCCAGGATCTCACCTTTGAGTTTAGTATAGTCCTTGGCATCCTGCTCACCAAGGTCAAAATAAGCCTTTTGGGGTTCTCCCGTCAGGAAAGGCGCTACTACCTCAGCCCACTGAGGCGCCGGTAATTTCTCCCTCTCGGCCATTCTCTCAAAGACTGCGAGACAGGCCTCGATGTCATCGGTGGGTGTCATCTTTTGTAAGGCCGCCTGTACCGCGGTATGGGTAGTGGGGAGCGAACCAGACGTCCTCTGCACACTTTGCGCCACCGCCAGGATTTGCTCTTGCAGCTGCTGGTTAACCCGCTGTTGCTCCTGCAAGGCTAACCGATTGGCTTCCACCAGGAGGGCATTAGTCTCGGCCTGAGCTCTCATGGCCTCCTCATGGACCTTTTGCTGGGTCGCCGTAACTTGTTGCTGCTGCATGTTCATTTGCACCAGCTGCTTTATCAGTTCCTCCATCTTGGCCGTGTCTGATTGCTGCGCCGTTGCCGCTTTCACCCAGGACATGGGAGTTACAGCACTCTCCGGTCAATCTCTGTTGGGCGGTTGCCTTTAGCAATGGTTCTCCAGCTGCTGCAGCAAAATGTCCATTAATTGGTGTATGTCTCTTTAAGAGCGCTGCCCGCATCCAAACACCATATGTGAGGGATTAGCGTTTAGGATTGGTAGCAACCTGGGCATAAGGAGTCAGAGACAGTGACACACGGGATAAAGTCTTTAGTCCAGGCTTCGCCCGGGTTTATTTCAGAGCAAACAAAGCAAAACACAGGCCTTAACATCAGGCCAACATAAAATAACTCCTGCTCATCTGAGCACTTACTAAACATGGAGCGTCCCTGTCTACACACTTGTAAACGAATGGTTCCTGTGCACAGCCAGCCAGGACTCTCAGACCTGCAAAGGTCTCAGCTCTCTTCCCAGGCCCTGTAGGCCCAGGCTTTATAAGGCCTGGTACCAGCCTCACCTGGTACGTGGGAGTGGCCATCCCACCCTTCGCTTTGACCACTCCAGGAAAAGCCGGCCCGGATTATGTGGCTTGGAGCCACTTACACACTACAACGTGTCGTGACTTAATGTTATTGACACCATACTGCCGGCTTCCTCCACCGAGCCCAGGCTGCTCGGTGGCACGTATCTGCCCAAGTGCTCCCTAAAGCCGCATAGGCCCTCCAGCACTTTGCCGGTCACTGTCTCACAATATATATATATATATATATATATATATATATATATATATATATATATATATATATATATAGTAGAGCCTCATGGTGTAGAGTGTTAAGGTAGCAGAAATGCAGTGCTAAGCTCTCTTTCATGACCTGAAGGTTGCGGGTTCAAACCCTGCGTGGTTCAGGTAGCCGGCTCAAAGTTGACTCATCCTTCTGAGGTCAGTAATATGAGTACCCAGCTTGCTGGGAAGGAAGGGGGGGGGAGATGTGACTGGGGAAGGCAATGGCAAACATCACTAGCATGACTTGGTGCTTGCACCATGGGGCTATATATAATGAAAGTATAGAGAACTATATACTCAATTTCCTAATCTATCTATATATAAAAATTGAGCATGTAGTTCTCCATACTTTTATGCATTTTATAGAAGGTTTGTATTGGAGTAAAACAATCCATGCCCATGATAAGAAAATAATCTTTTTGTTAGTGTGGAAGCGGCACACTGGGGGCTGTAATCGGACCATGTACCTCATAAATCTTCTGCCTAACTGTGTGCATCAAGCTGAACGCAGTTAATTTAAACATTTTTAAATGTGCAGCAGATATAATAGATATAATTAACCCCTCCCCCGCCAGCTCCCCAAATAAATAAAGGAATCCCGGCGCAATCTTTCTACTCCCAGTGTTTGGATCTCTGTCACCGGTTCCATTTTCTCAATGTATTATATTGTCTGAACCAGGTGAACAGATTAATTAACACCGCACAAGCGTGCCAGCTATTAATAGTTACATCCCAGAGCCATTTCCCTGGCAGGATGAGAACCGTGTCTATGTCTCTCCGGCATTCACGTCCTTTGTCATTCACTTCCTCTTTAATCTTGTTTGAGTATCCGGCTCACTCGTCCTTATTTTATTGACTCAATCACAAGGAGATCTGTCACTTTTTATAAAAATGGTCACTGCAGAATCACATCAAGCAAAATCGTGATTCTGCACTCTATAATTTAGTACCTTTATGAAATTGCAATTTCAGGCCTCACTGCTTGTTTTTTTTTTTTTCTAAAATGTACTTTAAGAATTAGTCAGTCCGTCCACAAATCAGCGGAATTTATGCACAGTTGTAATACAGTTTATGGCCTCATGGTACATTGCTTCAAAAACAGCAGATGTGAAATTATGATAAATATAATGAGTGTTTTTTTGCCTGATGTAGTGGAGTAAGGAATGGTCTGTCCTGTGTTTACCTATCCCATACAGTACATTTAATGTCTTAGTCAGGGCTGCTGACAAAGTCTGATTAATGGCCTCATCTCTTTTATTAAAGATAAGGCTAGCACTGCATTCAGGAGATAGCAGACACACCATTAATCTTGGTAAAATGAACAGTCAAATAATCACAAGTCAGAAATGAAATCTACATACATTAACGCTGACACTCAGCCTAGCATAAGAGCCACCATAAAACACAGAGTGTGAGCCGGGGCGCACCAAACCTTTTCATTTTCCTTGCTTTCTTTATATTTAAAGCCACAGTCTTACATTTGTAGCTAAGAAAAAAAACCGATTTGCTTTGTGTTGGATTCTTTGTTTCTTCTAACGCCTTTTTATTTACATTTAAGCCTACTTTTTTTATACAATTGTGATTTTCTTTTTGGGTCATACCGTATAGACATAAGCGGGGTAGGATTATTTATTCCTACCCTCGCTGTGTTTTGTTCCATATTGAACATATTAGTCAACGTAATCTTGATGTATCGTCATAGTTATACAATAGTCTTAGCCTTCATCCAAAGACGTTACTTAATAGTTACTCACTAATTGACCTCATAACATCTTAGAATATGACATGGTTCATATAAAATAAGTCTAACGTCATATTTTTGTTACATAGGTCTGGTCACGGAGGGATAAAAAAAATTTAAAAATCAACCAATCGTATAGATTGCCCATGGTTTGTTTCAGAAGAAACATGCAGTTCTAGTAACCCACATGCAGAAAATGCCATTTAATAAAATCCAAAGAAGCAGATGCAGTGTCGATATATTAAGAGCACAGAGCAAGCGACAATTAAGTGATGCACTGGAAGGTCATAATACTGATCTATGCTCGGAATTAATCACAAAATACATTAGAAAATCACAGTGACCTACAAATTTTTGACAAAATAATTTTTCATCATGTTGGCAATTCTTTAGTCTAATATGCCTGCTAGGTACAGGGTTCAAAGCTGTCATTTATTCCCCATCTTCCTGTGACAAGCGGCAACCTGTCTTCAAGACAAAATGAACATTAGCCGCGCTCACTACACATTAGCCAGTCTTAGCATATAACTAATGATAATAGGCAGACAGAAATGTTCAAGTCTGAAATAATGTTCTCTTTGTTTAAGAAATTTCTTTGAGGTTGGGGGGAAAAAAAGAGCAAATGCGTTTTATGGTCAAATAAAATATTTTTTGCTATTTTCTATTTTGAATAACATAAAGAATTTTTTTTTAATGCTATAGTATTTTTTTTTTTTAGAGCAACGCCTCTTACTGAGTGTCATGTAGCCTTTGTGAATAGCGAATTTCTATGGATTAACTCCCCTTTAGTCTGAGCTTGTTTACTTAGTTTTGTGGGGCAGGATTATACTGTTTGCGGATAAAGGGTAATAGGAATTTCCTGGTTTCATAAAGAAGTTCATCCACATTATTGAATTTTGGGAGGGTTAGTGAATGTTGACAAAGCATACAGGAAAAATGAAGTCATTGAAAACAGAATTGTACAAGTATAGGGTCAGTAACATAAGACCTGCAGGTTGGATGTGGCCGGGGTGAATTCTGTTCATTGAATTGGATTGTAGCCATAAAAGACTCCAAGCTCTGACCACGCTGATGCTTCCTTTAAAATTTAACATGTTGTTTCCTTGTTTTCAGTGTTTAAATATGTAAAAAGTGGAGGGACAGACATATAGAATAATCAATTGCTGATATTTTAGGTAAAATCTGTAATATTTGCACTTTTTAAGTTAGTTTTTTTTACAGGTTGTCCATTTGACAACTGCTATGAACAACAAAGCAGATAAAAAAACGAACAAAAAGTCATATGCATCCCATAATGGTATAAATATAAACTACAGCTCACCCTGCAAGAAACAAGCCCTCACACAGCCCCCTTTGCAGGAAAAAAAAACATTTAAAAAGTTAAGGGGTTCAGAATATGGCGACAGAAGCCAATTTTATTTAATAAAAAAGTAGTAAAATATTTTAAAAAATCCATATATTTGGTATTGCTGTAATTGTACTGACCTGCAGAATAAAGTTAGTCATTTATACACTATGAACCCCATAAAAATAAAAACCCAAAGAACAATGGTGAGTCAGCATTATTTTCCATTTCAACCAACTTAAAAACTTGTTTTACATTTTTCAGTACATTACATGGAAGATTAAATGGTACCATTACAAAATACAACTTGCTCCACAAACCACAGTCAGGCAAATCCAAAGTCAGAATCACAGATGTCAGTCAATATCATAGAGATAGCACACAAGGTAGTTAATAACTGGCACAGAAAATCCATAGAGAAGGGTTCAAGTAGAGAACCCAACCCTCTCATAGGCTTCGGGAGAATAAGACAAATTGATCTACTGACTTGTCAATCAGGTTCAGTTAGCAGACCCAAAAAACACCTAAGCTCAGATTAAGGGCACGGTCACACGACCGTAGGCGTATTTACATTCGCACGTGCGCAGCGTTTAAACGCCGGAAAGAACGTTTTTCGGCGATCATGACCAGAGCTAGAAAGCGTATTATCGTTTGTTCCTACTTTGCAAACTATCTTTTCGGCCATCGAATATGTGTTGGCGCGTATTTCGGTCGCATATGTGCCGTTTTTTTTTCGGGTTGCCGTTTTTACGCGCCGTAAAATCGCCCGTGCGAACGAATACATTGGAAACCAATGCCTCAGATGGTCACGTTTATACGATTGGGCGCAAAAACGCGCCGTTTATGCGCTCGTGTGAACGCACCCTTAAGGAGATACACACCCAAGTGTATTATACCAAATTGTCTGGATGTTTGTGTGGTCTACCCACACACAGCCCAGTGGGTTCTTTGGTGTCACCGCTATCATCAAGGTGGCGGTGCCTCACCCCTCGGACAGGTGAGTGCTTTACACTATACAGTGACTGGCATAATTAAGTTATTTGACTCAGAGCACTTCATTTGAATCATTTGACTTTTTCTTGGAGCACTTTCCAACAGATGTCAATATTAATATAATGCAACCATCATGCAATGCTTTTACCAAAGTTATAAATTCACATTGTGCCATCCAGTGCAGGTGTATGCTTAACTTTGGCTGTCAAGAAAAATAGTATCGACTGAACTTGGGAAAAAATGGAGTGCCCAATTATGGAATCCATAATGCCACTCATTTGTTCTCATAAAGAACCATTATGGGTTCTATTAGGACAGTCCTCCATTTTGATATAACACTGGACCTGTCTGGCAGTTTCTTTATTCCTCCCGTGACATGAAAGTCCACCAGCCTAAATGTTAGAACCCAACTAATATTAATTCCCAATTGAATATTAAAGGGGTTGTCCCGCGAAAGACAGTGGGGTTATACACTTCTGTATGGCTATATTAATGCACTTTGTAATGTACATCGTGCATTAATTATGAGCCATACAGAAGTTATTCACTTACCTGTTCCGTTGCTAGCGTCCTCGTCTCCATGGTGCCGTCTAATTTCAGCGTCTAATCGCCCGATTAGACGCGCTTGCGCAGTCCGGTCTTCTCCGTGTTGAATGGGGCCGCTCGTGCTGGAGAGCAGCTCCTCGTAGCTCCGCCCCGTCACGTGTGCCGATTCCAGCCAATCAGGAGGCTGGAATCGGCAATGGACCGCACAGAGCCCACGGTGCACCATGGGAGAAGACCCGCGGTGCATCATGGGTGAAGATACCGGCGGCCATCTTACTAAGGTAAGTAAGAAGTCACCAGAGCGCGGGGATTCGGGTAAGTACTAAACAGGTTTTTTTTTTAACTGATGCATTGGGTTTGTCTTGCGCCGAACGGGGGGCCTATTGACAAAAAAAATAACCCGTTTCGGCGCGGGACAACCCCTTTAATGGGCAAAGCAGAGGGGAAAGGATGCTGCTGGCCAAATAGTTTTGTCATTATAGATGGTTTCTGCATTCATTTTTAGTAGGAAATACTATATAATAAAAATTCACACTATATTGTAATATGTAGTAACATACATAATACAGTCACAGAAAATGGCCTTATACTTACCAATGTACTAATACAAGATAGTAAGGTAGGTGAAAACACCACATCGCTCAACATGCAGGTAGCTAAAATGCCAAATAGAGGAGCATTGCACAGGTGCAAAGTATTGATGAACAACCACTCCACGCCTATCCTGTACTGGGGGGTTGACTACTCAGCACTATACTTGCACCATATACAACAAGTACAGGGTGGGCATGGAGCGGTTGTTCATCAGTACTTTGCACTTGTGCAGTGCTCCTCTATTTGGCATTTTGGGTGCCTGCATGTTGAGGGATGTGGTACTTTCACCTGCCCTTCTATCTTGTATTAGTACATTGGTAAATATAGGGCCATTTTCTGTGGGTTTTTTTTATTTTTTATTTTTTTCTTCTACTCTTTTAACATACACAGTATGATAAATTAGAAGTTTCCTGGTAAATTGCACAATTTCCTTCTTATCTATTTAAAAAATGGTCAATAAAATTACTCATATAAAGTGCAGTGTACACAGATTTCCATAGGGAGTCGCTAATAGGAAAGGCAATGGCAAACCACCCCGCAAAAACAGTCTGACAAGAAAACATCACAATATGACGTCCCCCTAGGAGTCAGTCATGACTCAGTGCTTGCACAAGGGGACTTTACCTTTACCAATATAGTAATATATGTTAAAAGAAAAGTTAAAACAAATTATAAGGAGACAGACTTAGTGTGTGCTAATTTATTTGCAAAGTCAGCTTAGTGTGCTGCATGTCAAATGACCACTACATATTTGAGACCAGCAGGAAATGTCGGTGCCCATGAACCTGACGTCAGGAACATGATGGGGCTACTCTGACTTTCCCTAGATGGTGACAAGGAATAGTCACAAGAATCAGATGACACTCAATGTATATAAAGCATCTATATTGCAGGTTGAAGGAGGAGCAAGCGCCCCAGATAAATTAGTGGAACAAAGGCAGGCTTATCTTAACTGAGATGCAATTCAAAGCAGGAGCCACCAACATGACTAAAAACATATTCCGACGGAAAGTATAACCAGCTTCCTCTGTGAGAAGGCGCTGGAATAAATATGCACAAACTAAAGCTAATTGGCTGATTTGGATGCCAATCTCCCTCCAACCAATCTATCCATAGACCAACAGAGAAGTGACCCTGCTGACATCTAACGGCAAAATGACAATGAGTATGAGCCAGCTTGAAGATCATGTGGACCACGGCTGATACTGAGACATCACCCCAGTCCCGATCCTCACTCATGGTCAGCATGCCGGGACAGATATTCTCCTAACCACATGAAAACAGATGATGAACAAATACTAAAAACTTTTTCCAGCCTAGTTTTTGCTGGATGTCTGTAAAGAGTTTATCATGAACGATAATTTGAGAAAAAGTTAGCTGAAACTGTCTATATTGACCAGTATAAAGACATTTAATGTAATTTCTATTGGTGTCCTTATAGTTTTATACATATCAGACTGCTCTCACAGTGCACACAATCATGATACTACTGTGAGGCACATCCAGAAGCCTGTGCCTCACATCTATTAATGTTCCTGTGGGCAGTTCAGAGGGAATCCAACATTAAAAAAGGCACGTCACATTCAATTCCCAGAATCCAGCAATGAGGAAGGATCCTCTTTCATTCAGAGTGGCATTTGACAGCTGAAAATCAGAACTTTTAAATGTCACTAAGCTCACGTCAAGAAAAATTGCATGAAACTTTCAGGAATCTTTACCCTTTGAGGGCTGCACAGTCCAACCGCACGTTGTGCTCTTCAACACATCGAGATAACAAGACGTGTGTGATACAATATTCCTCTTATTCAGCCATATATCCTTATGTGAAGTGTTAATGAGGTATTCCAGTTTCAGAATATAAATGTTAAACGTTGTGTAATATAAAGTTATACAATTTTCCAATATATTTTCTGGATCAATTTCTCAGAATTTTCAAAATCTCTTCTTCCATTTATTCTATAGGTTACATCCAGAGGATAAAAATCTGTCCTTGATCAATCATGCGATCCTAACATTACCTGGAGATATACGTCACTGTCATCTGATCTCATGTAAAGTTATTTTCTATTGTTTTCAGTAGTTGATAAAAGTACCCCATGTGCAGGTCCATTAAGAGATGGAGCACAAGTCCCAGTAAGCCAGTAATCAGGTGATCACCGAGGATCCAGAGAGTCAGGTCTCCGGCGATTAACTATAGATGACCAATCCTGAGGATAGATTAATTGTTTTTGCCTTTAATGCTAGATTTGTGTTGCCTAAATCACATGTAACTGGTAACGGGCTTTTACTGAGTCTTAACTGTGATTTTGTACCAACTGAGATGATATTTTAGCAGGCCCTATTTCCTATGCAGCCTATCACTGCATGTATCACACTCAATCATGGCAGATTGTAAAAAAAAAACATGTCATTGCAAGCAACGCATGCATTTGTTATCTTTTTGCAATTCTGGAGCTACCTGGAAATCTGAACTATACTTTCTGCTTTTTGCAGGAGAATCAGACAAACAAGTTTCCACATTGGTTTTTTCATTGCCTGGAGAGGTTGCAGGTGTATAATTGCAACGTCTCAAAGCCATGGGGAAATCAATGTGGATACTTTGCTTGCAGCAGACAGTAGACTTCAGATTTCCAGGCAGCTCCAGACTTGCAAAAGCATAACAGATGCATGCACTGTGCGCAATTACATGTTTGTTTACAATCTGCCATGATTGGGTGTGATGAGTGGACTGATATGCTGCATAGGATATAGGGCCAGCTACAATGCCAGCTCAATTGACACAAAATATTGGTTATGAATAAAAGAACATTACTAGTTAAAAGTGACTGTTAGAGCGTTCTGCTGGTATCTGTTGTTCTACATGGGTTTCCAGCAGCACAGATCCACAGGTGGAGTCGATTGAGCTGGCTGGGTGTGGATTTCTCCAGCCAGCCAATCCACCAGGTATACTGCTCATATATACCAACTCCTCTGCTGTGGCTGCTTTGTTTGTTCAGCATGTTTAGTGTGAATAGTGTCATGTTCCTGTGTGTCTGGGCAGCTTTCAGTGTGTTCAGTGTGAACAGTGTCATGTTTCTGCATATCTGTGCATGTGGCCAGACATGAGGTGTGAGCATGTTCAGTGTGTGTTTTGATTTAATCAGTGTCAGGTTCCTTTGTGTCTCTACAGTTTGCATTTTGTGTAGTGTGAACTGTGTTCTGCTGTGGATCTTTCATCATCTAGGATGCAGGTAGGTTCCTAGGTTCCAACACAGGGTTGGCCCTATTGGGACAATTACCCCACATGCAGGCAGGTTTCCTGGGGTTAGTTGTCTCATGAGAGTAGTGACCCGTGAGATAATGAGGACCCGTGAAGTGGGCTCGCGGGCTTAAGTATCTTGGCCAAAATACGAACGAATACCTTGTACATCTTATAGTTATTCCATTTGGCTTTGTGTGCAGGCATGCAGGTGACTGTTTTGAGTGCTTCTCAGTTGTTGGTTTATGTATGTTCACGAATATAACGTTTGTTTTGCAGTTCTGCGGTTCCATCCGGTTTCACCTGAGTTCGTCTGTCGGCAAGTATGAAGTCAGTTTCGCAATTCTGCGGTTCCATCTGAGTTCGCCTGTTGGGGAGTATGAAGTCCATTTTGCAGTTCTGCGGTTCTGTCTGAGTTAGCCAGTTCGTGGTTGGGAAAGATGTAACGGTGACCTACACAACACAAAACAAGCAATGCATTCCCAAGTTTTTTTTTCTATTGTGTTACTAAGTGTTATTTGTGTATGAATAAATGTTGTTACTTAATTTCAGTTGGGTTTACTGATTTTTGCAACCAAGTATAAGGAATAATCACAGGTTTTATTGCATAATAGGAATTTTTCAGACGGGGGTGGTCAAAATATAATTGAGGGCGGCTTCCTACAGACGTATATGCACGTGCATACTGCAGAGAATAGAGCCCATTGATTTCAATGAGTCTATTCCTACTTTCGTTTTCCTGCGTGAAAAAAAAATGCAGCATGCTCTATTTTAGTGCGTATTTGTCCACCAAAAGCCCCATAGGAGTCTATTGCACTGCACAATTTGGTGGTAAGAGCACACATCAGGGACTAATTAGGTTACATAGCCATTTAAATCATGGGATAGGTGTGTCTCAAGCCCATGTGAAAAGTCCCAGTCAGCGCATTGTTTATAATGGGGTCTGTTCAGTTTCCTTCTGGCTTTCCAACATTTTCACAGATGAAATAGCGTAGAATGCTGCCCTCTTTTTATCAGGATTTAAACGATAATCAGTGATGGAGGCTCTGAACAAATGCCTAAATGTTAATGTGAACAGAATTTTTATTTAACAGGAGTGGACTGTTGGCTGTTAACCTCTTCACCAACCCTAAAACCTCTTCACCAACCCTAAAATATCAGAAAAGAGAGCACTACCCTAGACCACAAAGTTAGTGAGATTGACCCCTCAGCTGCCTTAAACCACTAAGAAAGTTTTAATTGGTAGAAAATAATTGTTTCCTATTTTTTGTTGTGTAAAGCAAGTATGCGTCTTATAGTCTGGAAAATATGGTAATGCATGTATTTTGGGCTTACAATCATTTTTACAATAGGGTTTTAGTAAAAAATTTTCACCCATGGACTTCTGCAGCTTTTACATATCATTCTTAATAGACACTGCAGTCTAAGGCCTTAGTCAGACGGGCGTTTTTTTCGCGCGATTTGCGGATCGCATGACGGATGCGCATCCGTAAAACGCGTGACCGGTGCCCGAAAATCGCCCGAAAATCTGCTCCTAGCCGCGTTTCATTAGAAACGGGCCGGAGCTGTCCAGCGCATTGCATTCAATGGAGCCGGCAATACAGCCGGCTCCATTGAAAGCAATGGGCTGCCGGCGAGTGTGGGATGAATTGTCGGGATTGGGTGTGAGGGAGACCTGCCTCTGATTGGCTCAGCGCTGAGCCAATCAGGGGGCAGGTCTGACTCACACCCCCTTCACACCCACTGCAGGCCGGCTGCGCTGAACTCTGGCTGCCGGGACAAGGTGAGTATATATATATTTTTTATTTTAACACATTTCTGGATGAATTGCAGGGAAGGGCTTATATATTTAGGCCCTTCCCGACAATTCATCCCGCGCACGCCGGCAGCCCATTGCTTTCAATGGAGCCGGCTGTATTGCCGACTCCATTGAATTCAATGGGCAAACATCGTTCTTCTCTGCAACAGCTGTTACAGCTGTGGCAGAGAAGAATGATTTGTCTGCTATATGTTCTCAATGGGGTCGGCGCTGCTGCCGCTGGCCCCATTGAGCGCATATAGAGGAGAGAACAGGAATCGCAGATCGCACATAGGTGCGATCTGTGATTTCTGTTCTATAATTTATCGGACGAGCGCCTAAAAAGCGCTCATGTGTCCGATACCATTGCAAAGCAATGGTTTTAAAAAATCGCCGGACGCATGCGCATGCGCAAATCGGGCAAAAAAACGCCCATCTGACTGAGGCCTTATGCTGCATTTACATGGAACCATTATCGATCAGAAAATCGTTCAAACAAGCAAAGCTGAACGATAATTGTCCAGTTTAACTGTGAGCTAATGACTGAATGACAAACGAGAATCGCGTGCTTCTCATTCGTCGGTCAGTTTCAGTTGGCAGTAAACTCAGTACCGGTTCATCTGAACGCAGATTTTGACACAAAATTGCCTGTAGAATTAAGCCATTTTCAAAATCTGCATGCTACACATGTAGATTTTAGTCCACTTTTTTTGCATGGTGGAATATTCCATGGCATCCTGCAGAATTTTCCATCACGTGTTAAAGAGTGCCCTTTATACACTGCTATGTTATGTCAAGTGTTTTGAATAAAACTGACTGTAGCCATCTTGGAAAAGGAAACACAGTATTTGTTGGGGTAAATTGGTTTGTTTACTACTCATCTTATAGTAACATAGTATTTTAGGCTTAAAAAAGACTTGTGTCCATCCAGTTCAGCCAATTACCCCCCCACCCCCACCCCCCACCCCCAATGCTTCATAGTAACATAGTATGTCAGGCTGAAAAAAGACATAAGTCCTTCCAGTTCAACTTCCTACTCCACCAGAAGCTAGATTGAATTTGTTACGATCATATCCTCAGGCAGAGAGTTCCATAGTCTCATTGCTTTTACAGCAAAGAACCTCCTTCTATATTGGTGCCCCTAAACCTCTTTTGATGCACCCCATGATCCTATTTGCTTTGGAGGCAGATGCCTGACACTGGTTCTTCCAGTGAAGTTTAAGAGTTAACTAAAATCCCCAAGTCTTGTCTCATGTTGATCAAGAGGAAGAACAAAATTAGGTAGAAGCCAATTTTCTAGAGATGGCAAGAATGCATTGACTATCCCCAAGTTGTCATAATATTGAAACTGATGAACTTACAGGCTGATGTACATGAAAAGCCCATGTGTTTCTCTATGTGCCTTATTGCGGCTCTTTACAGAGGCTGTAATACTGCCATGTACTCTGTTTTGCCCTGCAGTTTTTGTGCTACTACTATCCCTGAGTGTAAATAAACTGCTCTGATCGATCACCACTGAAAACCAAATGGATAAACCACAATTTGGGCATTTTTATATGGTGTGTAGCAAGCTCAGTTTTCCATAGCAGGGATTCTAGAAACATCTCCAAGAACAGCGTCTTTAATAAATACACAACTGCAAAGTGTAGCAAAGCTAAGTGCCGCGGGTTTTGAAGCAGCGCTTCTCCCGGCGGAAATTTCGCGGTTTTTCGCCGCTGCCAGACCGCGAGATTTCCACCGGGAATCCGGCATGTGAGAACACGGCCTTACAGTACAGGTGTAGCTTGATGTCACTGTGCCATTTATTTAGGTTAACCCAGATGACAACTTCTAATTGCAGCTCGAATAGTACGCATAATTGTTGTCACTCAGCTATCTTAAATTGGCATATTAACCCTGCACTGATATACAAATGCCCCCATTCTAAAGTCATGTGCTCCTACCTTCATAGTAGGCCTGGCATTTTGTAGTGCATGGATTCATCAGAGGACAGATAGTAACAGATGCAAAAAATAATAATGTGAAGATAAAGTGATAAATAATACAAATCAGATTTATAGCATGATACATTTGCTGTGATGTAGCTTTAAAGGAAACCTGTCTCATTAACTACGTTGTCTGATCTGTAGTAGTATATTACAGAGCAGGAGGGGCTGAGCAGATGCGCATGTAGTTTTGTGGGAAAAGTAAACTTATACTTCATTCCTTTAAACTTCTATTCATTCTTTGCTAAGAAGTCCAGTGAACGGTCCTACCGGTCATTGATGCCTTCCCTATCTGTATGATGGTCTATACAGAGATATCTGTCAATCAGTAGGACCACACATATGATTCTTACAACCTACCTTAGTTTTCCACAAGTTTTCTAAAATACACCAGGTTCTCCTTACCCTCAATTGCTGCTATTTGCACCCTGTTTCATGTCTGTAAGTTCTAAATTTCAGGCGATCTCCATTTTTGTGTTACCTTGCTGTTTTCAGGGAGGAGACGTGTAGCAAGCCTAGTATTCTGGCAGTAGTTCCCTGTCCTGTACTTCCTTGCCCTCACTTCCCATGCTGCACTGCACAGCCTGTGGTCCAATCAGCAGGAAGGCAGTAACTGTGTGCCCGCCCCTCTGTTTTCCAAGTATGATTAAATGGATTTTCCAGGGAAATACTATTGATGACCTATCACCAGGATAGGTCATCAATAGGTGATTGGCTGGGGTCCGTCCGATGGCTGTCAATGCCACAGTAACACAGAGGTCGGAGCAGAAGCCTCTGCACCAACCTCTGTGTAGTCGCCGGCGCATGTAACTGCAAGTACGGCTCTCATTGAAATCAATGCAAGCTGTGCCTCAGCAAGCACCCACCACTACATGGGAGGTCGACACGAAGACTTCCGCTCCAAATACAGAGGTCAGAGCGAAAGCTGACCTCCATATAGTGGCCGCCACTTGTAACTTCAGACACAGCTCTCATTGATTTAAATGAGAGCTATGCCTGAAGTTAAAAGTGCCGGCCACTGCACAGAGGTCGGCGTGGAGAGTTTCCTCTCTGACTTCTGTATTTGCAGTGCTAACAGCATGCACCTGCTCAGTTGATTGGATGGGGTCCTGAGCACCAGACCCCGGGCTGATCAACTATTGAGGATCTATCCTGACAATAGATCATCAATAGTATTTCACTGGAAAACTCCTTTAAGGCATTCAAAGACTTTCTGGCAAAGTGGTTAGTGAACCCTCTATAATGTGTGCAGAGACACACATACAGAGATGCTGTAGCAGCAGGAAAGACAGAGATTGTGGAGATCATTATCACACTGTCTGTAGATCTGTTAGCCTGCAGATTGTAAGTGCAGGAGAGCTGCCTATGAAGATAGCCCCTCCCCCTTTTTCTACAAAAACGCCTTTGTGTCCTTGTTGCTTTGGAAGCTCTGCTAGTGGCAGCCACTTCAAACATGATTTACAGTGGTAAAGCAACAACATTTTTAATGCAAGTATATCACAGAAATGATGAGGCTAATGCGAGCCAGTAGATGATTAGACGTTGACTTAAAAGTTAGTGCCCATTTAAGTATAGAAAGAATAATAAAACATAACAAAATTGAGACACCGCTCCCAAAATAGTGATAATTGTAGCTGAAACAAAATCACAGAAAAAGTATCACAGATTCCAAGCCTTATGTCTGATTTAAGGGATTACAAGGACTTTTTAGGATTGATGAAATGCACTGTAAGGCCGACCTCATACAGGTGTGTGCAAAAACGCTGCATTTTTTAACATTGTGCTTACTGCGTTTTCAGCAGAGCTGGCACGTGTTTTGCCAGCATTTTGACTGCAAAACACAGCTAAAGAAGCTGACAAAAAGCAGTATTCACCTAGTAGGCGCTGTCAGGCCCCTGATGCTGCTTTCCGTACCTCTGTGCAGGCTTTCCAGCACTTGTAATCCCCGACAGATCATCTTTTGCTGGTAACGTGGGTTAAACACCACGCCTGCAGCAAGAGATTGCTCTGATTGGCTGAGGCATCCAATGAATGGCTGTTATTGACCATGCAACTAGCCAATCAGAGCAATCTCTTACTGGAGGTGGGGTCTTTAATCACCATTACCAGAAAGAGATGCTTGGTCAGGGATGACAAGTGCAGG
Source organism: Eleutherodactylus coqui (assembly GCF_035609145.1). Taxonomy (NCBI): domain Eukaryota; kingdom Metazoa; phylum Chordata; class Amphibia; order Anura; family Eleutherodactylidae; genus Eleutherodactylus; species Eleutherodactylus coqui. The sequence goes on along the minus strand of NC_089842.1, from coordinate 201,030,589 downwards.
AGAAGCCTGCACAAAGCGACAGAGACTGGCGGCAGGAACCTGACAGAGGCAGCTAGGGGAGTATTGACTTTTTTCTCAGGTAGTGTAGCTAGGGTGTTTAGCACTGCCAAAAACGTGGTACCTAGTTATGCCGAATTTTTGGGAGCGCTGAATTGCTGCCCATTTATTTCAATGGGCGATGCAGAGCCAAAAATGGCCAAAATAGATCATGCATCGCTGTCAAAGCGCAGAGTTGGAAATGCTTTCACATTTTTCCGCTTGTGTGAGCAGCCCCATGGAAATGAATTGCAGCTAAATGCTGTACCAAAATGCCTGTGTGAGGGAGGTCCTGAATTACCATTTTTATTAAAGATGTAGTGCTGGTAATGTATTTGGGTAGACAGCTGAGAGCTGCCCCTCATTGGTCCCTGCGCTGAGCCAATCAGAGGCAGCACTCACTCACCCATTCAAGAATTCATGAATGGGTAAGTGAGAGCTGCCTCTGATTGGTGAGGCTGTGACCAATCAGAGGCAGCTCATTCAGCAGGCGGAGATTTAAAATCCCCGCCTGCTGAATACTACTCAGAGCAGTTCAGGAGAACTGCCGGCCGGCTGCGGCTGAAGTCCGTCTGCCGGGACCAGGTGAGTATATATATTTTTTTTGTTTTTACACATTTCTGGATGAATTTCCGGGAAGGGCTTATATTTTTAAGCCCTTCCCGAAAATTCATCGTGCGATCGCCGGCAGCCCATTGCTTTCAATGGAGCCAGCTGTATTGCCGGCTCCATTGAATTCAATGGGAAAACATCATTCTTCTCTGCCACAGCTGTTACAGCTGTGGCAGAGGAGAATGATTTGTCTACTATATGTTCTCAATGGGGTCGGCACTGCTGCCGCCGGCCCCATTGAGCGCTTATAGAGAAGAGAACAGGAATCGTAGATCGGTGCGATCTGCGATTTCTGTTCTATAATTTATCGGACGAGCGCATAAAAAGCGCTCATGTGTCCAATACCATTGCAAAGCAATGGTTTTATAAAATCGCCGGACGCATGCGCACGCGCAAATCGCGTGAAAAAACGCCCGTCTGACTGAGCCCTAAAGGGAAAGAAGCTAAATATTCTTTCCTTCCGATATGTGCATTAGGGTTATACATTGTTTTTTATCTGTACATAGTATTAGTACATTTTGAAACTAATTGGTGAACTCACTTCTTCATGGCTCATCTAAAGTAACAGGCTCATGTTATGACATTATATAGTGACCACATATGACATTATATAGTGACCACATTCAAAACTATCACACTGATATAAGCATAACCATGCTTATATCAGTATTTACTTCCTTCCAGATGTCCTCTATTAGTCCTTATTTGTCACTAGTGTTGAGCAATTATTGAAATAATTGGGTTGGGAGTGATTACCAAAAATAATTGGTAATCGAGACTCCTGATTCTGAGTTGCAGTAAAAGCAATGAGAGTAAAAATCAGGTTCTATAACTTGGCCTCCAAAATGTTATTTGAACAACACTGTCGGTGAAGGTGGTGGTAGCAGCACCCCAGTTGTTAGCACTGCTGCCCTGCTGCAGTGGGATCCCAAGTCCAAATCTCCATCAAGGTCAGATTTGAACCTACAACTCCGGAACCGCAAGCCAGCAGTGCCAAGCCAGCGCATCTGTCATATCTGCTCGAAGCAGAAAGCTGATATTTTTTGGCGATTTTTCTTAAAATTTGGAACAGGATGATCCAATCCGCTTTTGCAAAAATCCACTTGATCTAATTGTCCTGCCAATCACAATGAGCAACACTATTTGTCACTAGTCTTCTCTAGTCTTGACATCGTTTTACGGTGTGCATGCCATTTTTGGATAATGTTTGTAAATTAGTAAAAATAAAACTGGTGGTTATCAACTGTGTCTTAAGTTATCAGTAGAGGACAAATTTCTGTTGTGGGCCTAACTTTCTTTTCATTTTTTATTAATCACCTTATAGTTAGTATAAAAAATAGCAGAGTTAAGTTTTGCTGATTGCACAAAATAATGCAGATTCATTTAAAATTTAGCAGGCTGGCATCATAGTCTGTTAAATGGCAGAAGAAATTTAATATTAATAAATGCAAGGCTATGTAGCAAGAACTCGGTAATAATATGATGCCTACACATGAAATAGATTTTATATGGGGAAAGAGTAAGAGAAGAGTTCGTGAAGAGTGGTTGACAAAAAGCTCAATGCCAAGCAAGCATCTGTTGCAAAGGAAAATGCAATTCTAGTTCTTGCTGAACCACACATCAGCTGCAACTTTGGATAATTGACCAGACATTCTCCTTATAGAGTTTTTATTATATAGAAGTCAGAGCTTCTCTGACCCTTGGCAATCATTTGTTATTTGCACATGCACAAATTGCAGGGGCGCAAGTAGAAAAGGCTGGGCACCAGATCAAAATTTTGAATGGGGCCCCCTTCGAGCGTGATCATTTACCAGCCCCATGTAAAAGTTTAGATGACGGAGTAATATAAACATAATTTTACTGAATAAAGACCACTAAAAAGATCAATATTACCAATAAGACCACCAGATTGTAACCATAAAATACCACCACAAAGTAACTGAAAAACACACTATACAAAGATCAATATTACCCCCATACAGTGACCATATAGTGGTAGATACCAAACAGATACCTATACAGGTGCTCTGCAGATTGTGTAGGTGATTACAGCACAGTTACCTCCGGTGATCACAGGCAATGTCCTCTCTGGCTAGAGTCATTCACTTTTGCCATCTTTTCCATCTGGCCCAGACTGCTATGACAAATTTTACTTGCCAAAAATTGTCTCAGCAGAATTTGACATATAGTCATCTTTGGCTCCTTGCTTTTCCATCCCTTTTCCCTACGTTTTCCTCAACTCTACACAATCTTCCTATCTACAGTGTTCCACATAGTAAAAATGCCATCTACAGTGCTCTAATAATAGTACCCCCTTTTGTGCCCTGTGTGGACCAATCATAGTAAGTGTTCCTTTTAGTGATAGCACATAGTAAAAGTGCCTCTTTGTGCCCCTAGTTAGTAATAATGTCTCTTTATGCACCACTCAGCAATAATATAATAATGCCTCCTTATACCTCTACTCAGTATTTGTGCCCCCTTAATGCCCCTACTTAGTATATATGCCCCCTTTATGCATCCACTCAGATTTATTTCCCCGCTCTGGATTTCTGCCCCCTTTAGGCTCCACTCGGTATTTAAAGCTTCCTTGATCTCCGATCAGCACTTACAGTATAGCTTATTTATGTTGTAAAACAAGAAAGGACAGTATACGTACTTACCATCTCTTACTCTTTCCAGCAACTAAACTGCCCCGACTGCTCTGCTCTGCTCTTCCCTTGACTCTTGGCAGCCGGTCATGTACTCAGATGCACATGACCACAGCATCCAATCTTCGGCCTCATAGAACTGAGGCCAGGGATTGGCCATAGTACTGTCGAGGGCCGAGGAGGAGCAGAGCAGCAGGGAAAGAGCAGTTGTGGGGAAAGCGTGAGATGTGGCAGAGGAGTATACTGTCCTCTTGTTTTACATTCCACTTTTTGTGGAAATCACAGTTGCAGGAAGGCTCGGGTTGCCAGCCTGGGCCATGCCCCCCTTAGATGTGCTCCCCGTAGTTATGCCACTGCCAAATTATTTTTATGAGACAACCTCTTTAAGAGCAGAAGTAATTTGGCATTGAAAATTCACAATTATTTTGGTGCAGATTACACCAGAAAATTGTCTTACATACTTTGCACTACATTTATAATGTTTTAGACATTTTTACATACTTTCTTGGCAGCGTTAAAAAAATAGGGCTTATCTTCACTAAAAAGTGTTGTGTCCTAAATGTGTGCCAAAAATTGTGCCACAAGTTTGTTACAAAAACTGGTGTAAACTAAGCCAATTGATAGGAGTTATGAAGTTATACAGAAGATCAATGATCCTGCATGAATCACTGTGATAAATATGGCATATTTTAAGACTATATAAAGTCCTCTATGAACATTAGATTTTAGTTGTCCAACCCCACCAAAACCGGCAGCGTCAGATGACTTTCTGATGTATATGGGGGCAGCTCAACTTCCAACCAACAGATGATGTCAGAAAAAAGAACAGGAATGTTGAAGTCCAGTACCCGATCTTTTTGTTCTTGGAGAGATATGTCACTGGCAGAGCTGTCTGGCTGAGGTCTTCCTCCTAAACTCACGAACGTTCAGCTAAGCCAAATGTTCATGTGTATGAGGGAGCCAAGGGAAACTTGTCGGATAAAGGTGTATCACAGGTTAAAGGAGATGTCTCGAGGAAGCAGTGAATTTTTTTTTTTGCCCAGTCCCCCTAATTAAGCAAACATAACTAATTACCCCTGTAAATGACATTTCTAGCTGGTTTGTACTTACCGTTCCAGCGTTTCAGCAACTTATAAAAGTTTCCCCAAGATGGCCGCCGACTCTTTTCCCTTCGCTCGCTGCAGCCCGACGTGCGCGCTCCCGAGACGCTACCAGCTGTGTCTCCATGGCAACCAGACGCCCCGCAGCCGCCGACCGGACCCCTGGAGTGAACACGGCCGACCAGTCACCCACCGCCAGGCAGAAGGTAACCGGCGCAGCGCGCCCCCCCTCCATCACAGCGGCAGCCCCCCCGGCCCAGCGACAGCCCCCCCCCCGGCCCAGCGCTAGTTCCCCCGGCCTAGCAACAGCCCCCCCCGGCCCAGCGCTAGTTCCTCCGGCCTAGCGACAGCCCCCCTGGCCCAGCGACAGCCCCCCCGGCCTAGCGACAGCCCCCCCCTGGCCCAGCGCTAGTTCCCCCGGCCTAGCGACAGCCCCCCCGGCCCAGCGACAGCCCCCCCGGCCTAGCGACAGCCCCCCCGGCCCAGCGACAGCCCCCCCGGCCTAGCGACAGCCCCCCCGGCCTAGCGACAGTTCCCCCGGCCCAGCGACAGCCCCCCCGGCCTAGCGACAGCCCCCCCGGCCTAGCGACAGCCCCCCCGGCCCAGCGACAGCCCCCCCGGCCTAGCGACAGCCCCCCCGGCCCAGCGCTAGTTCCCCCGGCCAAGCGACAGCCCCCCCGGCCCAGCGACAGCCCCCCCGGCCTAGCGACAGCCCCCCCCCGACCCAGCGACAGCCCCCCCGGCCTAGCTACAGCTCCCCCCGACCCAGCGCTAGTTCCCCCGGCCTAGCGACAGCCCCCCTGGCCCAGCGACAGCCCCCCTGGCCCAGCGACAGCCCCCCCGGCCTAGCGACAGCCCCCCCGGCCTAGCGACAGTTCCCCCGGCCTAGCGACAGCCCCCCCCCGGCCTAGCGACAGCCCCCCCGGCCCAGCGACAGCCCCCCCGGCCCAGCTACAGCCCCCCCGGCCTAGCGACAGCCCCCCCCCCGGCCCAGCGCTAGTTCCCCCAGCCTAGCGTCAGCCCCCCCGGCCCAGCGACAGCCCCCCCGGCCTAGCGACAGCCCCCCCGGCCCAGCGACAGCCCCCCCGGCCCATCACTTACCAGGACGGCAGGACAGCTGGGCGGCCTCTCCGGACAGCTGGGCGGCTCTGCACCTTCCTCTAACAGAGGATAGTACAGAATGGCCGCTCCAGCGCGCTCCCGAGCAGTGACAGCTCATCTGCGCATGCGCAGAAGAGCTGTAGCGGGGAGCACACTGAAGCGGCTCGTGCTGAAAGGAGAAGACCGGACTGCGCAAGCGCGTCTAAAAAAGCAAGCTGCCAGCGAATTTAGACGGAACCATGGAGACGAGGACGCTAGCAACGGAGCAGGTAAGTGAATAACTTCTGTATGGCTCATATTTAATGCACGATGTATATTACAAAGTGCATTAATATGGCCATACGGAAGTGTATAACATCATTTGATTTCGCGAGACAACCCCTTTAAGTTTACACTGTCTAACTAATCATTCACAAAATTAGATGAATATTGATGTTACACTTGAATAGCAGCGGTTTTCACTTAATATGTAACCACTGTTTGGTTTTTTTTTAATGTACAGAATAGGCAATTACAAGCATTTTTACAATGTTTAATTGGCCTATTCTGTACAATTTTTATTCAAATACTCTTATTCAGCTATGCAGCCAGAAGAAACTAAGGAGAAGTTTTAGATCTTCTGTTTGGACATTTTGTCGCCTAAGGGACTACACAGAGGCACTTGAGTATACTCAAATTTTAACATTAATTTTAACCATCTACTGGTTCTCCCTTGGCCTGCCTCCTGTTATTCCTGGCATTTTATTTATCTCATATTTTTATAATGTTATTACATGATTTTTATTTTTTCTTGCTTTTTTAATAATTTTTTTTGGTTAAGTGCAGTGCCAGAAGTGACGTCAGACGCCAGGAAACGGGCGCCAGAAGATAGCCAGGAGCAGGGGACACCGAAGCCGCCCAGGAGCCTATGCTGGCACCGGGAGGCTGCCAGGAGTCCGAGGAAGCGGCTGGCAGAAGCAGAGGAGCGGGTCCTGACGGGGAGACTGCTGGTGACATCACTGGAGCTGCCGACAGAGCTGATAAGTATTCTCTGTGTGTCTTAGTGTGTGTGTGTGTGCCTGTGGGACTAAGTGTGTGTCTGTGACTAAGTGAGGGGTATTACAATGTATTAGAGCGGGAGTGTGTAAGTGTCTGTGTGCAAGGTGTAAGTGAAGCAGGATTAGGGGATTGAAAGAGAGTGCGAGCGTTAGTTAAAAAAGAAAAAGTGTGGGCAGTTGCGCACGGGCGGTGAGGTGTGAGCGGTTGCACACGGGCGGCGAGGTGTGAGCGGTTACACACGGGCGGCGAGGTGTGAGCGGTTGCGCACAGGCGGCGAGGTGTGAGCAGTTGCACACGGGCAGCGAGGTATGAGCGGTTGCGCATGGGTGGCGAGGTGTGAGCGGTTGCGCACGGGCAGTGAGGTATGAGCAGTTGCGCACAGGCGGTGAGGTGTGAGTGGTTGCGCATGGGTGGCAAGGTGTGAGCGCTTGTACACGGGTGGTGAGGTGTGAGCAGTTGCGCACGGGCGGTGCGCGTTTGGGCAAGTTTATCTTCACTACTTCCACAAGTAAATTGTAGATCCTCATTAGGATGAACTCCATGCCTGACAATGTCATCCAGTGTGCTACTTGTGCGATGTATGCAGTCCTTGATCAGCCGATCAAGGGTGCATACCGTTGCTCAAGATGTGTGCTTGTCACACATTTAGAAGCCCAAATCCTGGATCTAAATGAGCGACTTGCAACACTGAGATCCATTGACAACATGGAAAGGAGTTTTCTGCTCACTGAGCAGGCGCTCGCTGGGGTAGAGGTGGGGGAGGATGGTAGTACAGAAGAGCGGGGGAGCAGGCAGTCAACTGGGTGACAGATAGAAGGAGGGGTAGAGGGAAGAAAACCAGGGAGGCTAGTCCTGAATTGGCACAACCCAACAAGATATCAAAGTTGGCAGATAAGGGGGAAGCCATTACAGAGCTAACACCACTGCAGCACGACATGACCTCTGAACACCAGGGGGATGACTGCTCCAGTGAGAAGGGGACGGGGAGCGCAGGGCAGGCTAGACAGGTGGTAGTGGTGGGGGACTCTATTATAAGGGGGACAGATAGGGCAATCTGCCATAAAGACGAGAATTGTCGAATGCTGTGTTGTCTTCCTGGCACTCGAGTTCGACACATTGTGGATCGGATTGACAGATTAGTGAGAGGGGCTGGTGAGAATCCAGCAGTCATGGTGCACATTGGCACCAATGAACAAATTAAAGGTCAATGGAGGGCCCTCAAAAATGATTTCAGGGACTTAGGGGCCAAGCTTAGAGCGAGGACCTCCAGGGTAGTTTTCTTGGAAATACTGCCTGCACCAAAAGCCACACTAGAAAGGCAACAGGATCTTAGGGAGGTAAACAAGTGGCTCCGGAGTTGGTGTAAGAAGCAGGGATTTGGGTTCCTGGAGAACTGGGTTGACTTTGCTGTCGGCTACAGGCTCTACCATAGGGACGGGCTGCATCTTAATGGGGAGGGTGCAGCTGTGCTGGGAGAGAAGATGACTAGAAGGCTGGAGGAGTGTTTAAACAAGGGACTGAGGGGAGGGCAAAAAGAGAAATAAGGGGGTAGTCAGTATAGCTAGCAACCTGGGTCTAAGCAATGGGAATGGGGGTCGAGCAGGGGGTGGGGTTAGTACAGTTAGAACTGTCAGATCAGCCAATAGTACCATTAGCAACAAAACGAATTTAAAGATCAAAAACAACCATATAAATTGTATGACCACAAATGCAAGAAGTCTGATCTGTAAAGTGGGTGGGCTTGAAGCAAGAATGACCGACGAAAACTACGATATAGTCGGAATAACGGAAACATGGCTTTATGATAAGTGTGATTGGGCAGCGAATCTCTTCAGAAGAGACCGTGGAAACCAGAAAGGGGGAGGGGTATGTGTGTACGTTAAATCCTTATTAATGCCGAGGATACGGGAGGATATAGGGGCAGGAGATAAATGTGTGTAATCGCTATGGGTAGAAACACAGGGAGAAAAAAAATAACAAAATCCCGATAGGGGTTTTCTATAGGCCACTGAAAGCAACAGAAGAAACTGAAACCTTACTGTTAAGGCAGATAGAAGAGGAGTCAATCCGCAACAGAGTAATTATCACAGGGGACTTTAATTATTCGGATATAATATGGGATAACTAGACCTGCAAATCTCATAGGGGTCATAAATTCTTGAGAACAATTAAAGATAACTACCTTATCCAACTTGTGCAGGAGCCAACTAGGGTGAGGGCCACTCTGGACTTAGTATTAACTAACAAACCGGACCAAATAATGGGGGTGCAGGTTGAAAGGCACTTGGGGAACAGTGACCACAATACAATTAACTTCCAGCTGTCATTCAATAAGAAGCCTTATCAGGGAGCGACAAATAAACTATGGGACAACATCCTCAAAAATATCAATACAGACGACAAATGGGATAGGCTTAAAAAGATCCTAATCCCCTCATGTGAGCAGTTCATACCCTTTAAAAACAAAAGAACTACAAGTAGAAGGCAACTAGAGATGAGTGAGTATACTCGCTAAAGGCAATTGCTTGAGCGAGCATTGCCTTTAGCGAGTACCTGCCCGATCGAGACGAAAGGTTCGGGTGCTGGCGTGGGAGAGCGGTGAGTAACGGCACTCAGCAGGAAGGAGCGGGGGGGAGCTCCCTCGCAGCTCCCTGCCCGCCGCCGGCACCCGAACCTTTTGCCTCGAGCGGGCAGGTACTCGCTAAGGGCAATGCTCGCTCGAGCAATTGCCTTTAGTGAGTATATTTGCTCATCTCTAAAGGCAACCAACGTGGCTCGACAAGACGGTAAGGGGAGCAATAAATGAAAAAAAGAAAGCATTTAAACTACTAAAGCAAGAAGGCAGAGAGAAGTGCTAAAATCATATGGGAAAAAAACAAAATATCAAAGATCAAGATTGCTAAGGAGGAGGCAGAATGACTGATCACCAAAGAGAGCAAAATCAACTATTCTTCAATTATATTAACAGTAAAAGGATTTGCACTGAGAGCACTGGCCCTTTAACAAATAATGCAGGAGAAATCATGAAAGACGATGGCGGGAAGGCAAACCTATTAAATAGTTTCTTTTCAAGTGTATTCACGAACGAAAAGGAAATGCCACATGAGATGTAGGGGATTAAAATGAACCCCTCACAAAATATTACATACCTAACGCAGAAGGAAGTGCGGAACTGGTTAAAGAAGATTAAAATCGATAAACCGCCAGGCGAAGATGGAATACACTCAAGGGTTCTAAGGGAACTAAGTGATGTAACAGCTAGGCTGCTATTTCCAATATTTATGGATACTATGAAGACCAGGGTTGTACCACTGGATTGGCACATTGCCAATGTAGTTCCAATATACAAAAAAGGAGTACAAAAGAGAGCCTGGTAACTACAGGCCGATAAGTCTCACTTCAGTAACTGGAAAAATATTCAAGGGATTTCGGAGAGACGCCATCGAAGAATACCTCAAGGAGAACAATGGAATAACTCCTCACAAGCATGGGTTCATGAAGGGTTGATCATGTCAGACCAATCTGAACAGCTTCTACGATGCAGTAAGTTCTAGGCTGGACCTGGGAGAGTCTATTGATCATATATAGTTGGACTTCTCTAAAGCAGTTGACACCGTGCCGCATTATAGGTTGATATATAAAATGAAACAGCTCGGTCTTGGCGAAAACGTGTGTATCTGGGTTAAGAACTGGCTCAGAGATAGAAAGCAGAGGGTGATAATAAATAGTTCGTACTCTGATTGGGCCACCATTGCTAGCGGGGTGCCACAGGGTTCAGTATTGGGCCCCATTCTGTTCAATATATTTATTAACGACCTGAGAGAGGGGCTGTGTTACAGTAATCTACCCTGGATACGCCCGCCCGGGGTGCCCTGGATCTTCACCAAAGGGACAAAAGGTTTCAATAACGACTTGTGAAAAACCCTATGTACCCTCCAAGTAGCTGGCAATTCAAGTTCATAAGCCAGTGGATTTACTACCCGCATAATGACAAAGGGACCCACGTAATGTGGCGCCAGTTTCACAGATGGAACCTTCAATTTGAGATTTCTAGACGACAAATACACCTTCTGTCCCACCCTGTAAGGTTCAGACACCGACAGACTCTTCCCACTACGCAACTGCACACGAGCCCCCGTTGCTTCCAAATTCTTCTGCACCTCTCTCCATACTCCCTGCAGCACATCTGTGGAAACATCAGCTGGAGGACAGGCAGTCGGAGTAGAGATAGCTGTAAGGAAGCGGGGATGCTGACCATACACAGAATGGAGACACCCCAGTGGAAGAACAAGTATGGTTGTCTAGCGCAAACTCTGCCAGCGGCAGGAATTCTGCCCACTGATGACCCTTTTCACTAGCAAACAACTGCAAATATTGCACCAAATCCTGGTTCTTCCGCTCAGTCTGACCATTAGTTTGCGGGTGGAATGCTGACGAGAAGGAAAGTGACGTTCCCAGGTTTCTACAGAAGGCTCGCCAGAATTGCGCAGCAAACTGAACCCCACAATCAAATACAATGTTCTCGGGAACCCTATGTAGACGAATGATTTCTTTTACAAAAATTTTGGAAAATTCTATCGTGGTAGGTAACTTCTTTAGTGCGACGAAATGAGCCATTTTTGAGAAGCAGTCCACAACAACCAGGATCGTGGTGAACTTCTGAGACTCAGGTAGATCTGTAATAAAATTTACTGTCAAATGCGTCCAGAGACGAGAAGGCGGCGGTAACGGTCTCAAAGGCCCCTCCGGACGCCAACGACAACTTTTACTGCGTGCACAGACAAAGCATCCTTTAACAAAGTCGCGGATCTCCCGAGACATGCCTGGTCACTAGTAGTGTCTAGAACAAAGATTCAGAGTCCCCTGAACTCCCAGATGATCTGCGAGCACAGATAAGTGACACTCTTCAATGACCCTGAGACGCAAAGTCTCTGGCACAAACCATCTGCCCTCCGACACCCCGAGTGAGCATCCTGCTGATAATTTTGCAGACGAGGGACGAGATCAAATTCAACAGCTGCCACCACCACCCCAGGTGACAAGATATTCTCGGGAGCCACTGTCTCACTTTCCGGCGAACCGAAACTCCGTGAGAGGGCATCCGCCTTCACGTTATTCTCCCCCGGAATATAAGTAACGATGAAGTTAGACCAGGCGAAGAACAACGCCCACCTGGCTTGGCGAGCTGTGAGTCTCTTAGCATTGGCGAGATATAGCAAGTTTTTATGATCAGTATATACAGTAATGGGATGCCTTGCCCCCTCAAGATGGTGACGCCACTCTTCTAGAGCCCACTTAATCGCTAATAACTCGCGATTATACACATCGTAGTTCCGTTCCGCCGAACTGAACTTACGCGAGAAGAATGATTTCCTGAGACAATACAGCCCCCATCCCCTCCTCAGATGCATCGACCTCAATGAAGAACGGTTGCCGTGCGTCAGGCTGTACTAGTACCAGGACAGCAGTAAATGCCCTTTTGCGATGACTCAAAGCCTCCAGGGCTTCTGGTGACCATCTTACCAAGTCGGCCCCCTTCTTGGTAAGATCGGTCTGGGGTTGCGCAATAACCGAATTATTCTTAATGAATTTATGGTAAAAATTTGCGAACCCTAGGAACCGCTACAGAGCTTTCAGGTTATCCAGTCTGACCCATTGGGAGATTGCTGCCACTTTATCAGACTTCATTTGAATCTCCATGGGTGAAATCACATAACCAAGGAAGGACACTTGTTTAGTACCAAAATTGCATTTCTCCAACTTGACAAAAAGTTGGTACTCACGCAAACAGGTTAGAACCAACCTCAGGTGCCGCACATGAGAATCCCAGTCTGGGGAATACACCAGAATGTCATCGAGATATATGACCAAGAATACCCCCAGGAAGTCATGGAAGACCACGTTCATAAATCCCTGGAACACCGTGGGGGCATTACAAAGTCCGAAGGGCATGACCAGACATTCGAAATGTCCTAACGGGGTGTTGAACGCAGTCTTCCACTCATCTCCCTCTCGGATGCTAATTAAATTGTACGCCCCCCTTAAGTCCAATTTGAAAAAATCGGGGATTATGCAGTGCCAACCAGGGCATACCCAGCACTACATCAACAGACATCCTCTCCATCATAAGAACGACAGATTCTCAGAATGGAGAACACCCACAGTGAACTGTACTATGGGAGTCCTCCACTGAAGTAAGGACATAATCAATCCCGCTTTCTGTAACTCTGAGCTGGATGAGCCGGGCCGCATCCCGAAGTACAATCTACATGCCTGCTGAAAAATAAAAAAACTTGCTCCTCTCCCTAAAAACACCTCCGGAAGAGGACACTTAAGCTCAGGAATGAAAGGGGCAGCAGAAATATGCACTGACTCCTGCTGCTCCTGGGCCACCATACGACCAGACAGGTCTTGGATCACGACCACTAACTCCTGCAACTGACTTGCGAAGGTACTCATGACCTCCATTGGAGAGTAAAAACAAAACCTGCTGGGCAATTTTAAAGGCCAGTTATTATGTTACAGTAATCTGCCATGGATACGCCAGCCTGGGGTGCCCTGGAGCTTACCCGCAACCCCTGTCCCTGCCTACTTGCCTCCACTCCTGGCTAACCCCAGGCAGGCAACTAGGCGGGGGTCCCTACGCTATCTAGGGACCGAGAAGGAGCGCTGGCGTACCTAGATGAAATGGGTAAACTACCAACAGGACAGGCAGATGAAAAAAAAACAACACGAAACAAATACTGATAGTACCGAGGCAGATGGAACAACCTGGCAGATGGTAACAAAATAGCAGGCAAGCTGACAGAGGTAGCAGACCTACAGATGCAGACTAGCTAGCAACCTGAGGGAAACCAATAACTGGCAGGGATTTCAGTCACTGCCAGACTTTTAAACAGAAGCCTCCGCCCAGAGGTGGAGAGAGGGAGACAGCCAACTTCCCATAGCACATCAAAAGGGAGCTCGTGCACGGCAGCTGCACTCCAAGGACTACCAAGCAAGCGCACCGCGCCGTGAGCCACCAGCACCATGCCAGCCCGGCACCCGCGCCCCCTACAGCTGGACCACAGGTCGGGGGGACGCGCCCAGACCTCGGGACACAGCACACCGCCGCTTCGGTAGGAGCCGCAACCGCCGCATGGTAACAGACTGCACAGTAAAATATCAATATTTGCAGATGACACAAAATTATACAAGATAATCAATGCAACGGAGGACAATGTACGGCTACAAACGGACCTAGATAAGCTAGGGGCTTGGGCAGAAAAATGCCAAATGAAGTTCAATGTTGATAAATGTAAGGTTATGCACATGGGCAGGAGAAACGGATGTCACCAATATACACTAAATGGGGTACTGCTAGCGAAAAGTGATATGGAAAAAGACCAGGGGGTACTAGTGGATTGTAAATTAAAGTGGAGTAACCAATGCCAGTCAGCTGCTTCAAAAGCTAACAAAGCCTTGGGGTGCATTAAAAGAGGTATGGGGGGCGAAGGATGAGAACATTATTCTACCACTATATAAGGCCCCACATGGAATACTGCGTACAGTTCTGGTCACCAGTAGAGATGAGCGAACGTACTCGGTAAAGCACTACTCGTCCGAGTAATGTGCTTTATCCGAGTACCTCCCCGCTCGTCCTGAAAGATTCGGGGAGTGCCGCTGCTGACAGGTGAGTTGCGGCGGGGAGCAGGGGAGAGCGGGCGGGAGAGAAGGAGAGAGCGATCTCCCCTCCGTTCCTCCCCGCTCTCCCCTGCAGCTCCCCGCTCCGCGGCGCTCCCCGAATCTTTCAGGATGAGCGGGGAGGTACTCGGATAAAGCACATTACTCGGACGAGTAGTGCTTTACCGAGTACGTTCGCTCATCTCTAGTCACCAGTGCTCAGGAAAGATGTTGCAGTGCTTGAGGGGGTTCAAAGAAGGGCAACTAAATTAATACATGGAATGAGCGGACTGGAATACCCAGAGAGGCTATCAAAATTAGGATTATTTACCCTGGAAAAAAATGGCTAAGGGGTGATCAAATAACTATGTATAAATACATGTGGGGACGATACAAGGATCTCTCCCACAACCTGTTTATACCCAGGACTGCAACGGTAACGAGAGGGCACCCGCTACATCTAGAAGAAAGCAGGTTTAAACGCCAACACAGAAAAGGGTTCTTTATTGTAAGAGCAGTGAGACTGTGGAACTCTCTGCCTGAGGTCGTGGTGGTGGCAGAATCAATAGAGGTGTTTAAGAGGGGACTAGATGTCTTTCTAGAGTGGAAGGATATTACAGGATATAAATTTTAGGCGACCAGCGGGTTGTTGATCCGGATATACAGACAGGTAGCAACTATTAGAGGTTGATCCAGGGATTAGTCTGACTGCCATTAGGAAGTCGAGAAGGAATTTTTCCCCCAAAAGAGCTAATTGGCTTCTGCCTCTTAGGATTTTTTGCCTTCCTCTGGATCAACAAGGAGGTTAAACAGCCTAAACTAGATGGACATTATTCTCATTTGGCCTTACATACTATGTTAATATATGCAAAGTTTCCTATGCGTGAATTTTTATTAATATTCCCCGCACGTTTGTCAGGACTCGGGGTCCGGGAAACTGGAAGTCCCTGAAAATACCCGCAACCCCTGTCCCTACCTACTTGCCCCCCCTGGGCTAAGCCCCAGGGCGACAACTGGGCGACGGTCCCTACACTCACTAAGGAAGGGGGACACTGGGACTAACAAACGGACAGACACTGGAACAAACAACAGCAAGGAGAGTCAGACAATCCGGGTCCGCAACGAGAGGGTATGCGGTACAAGAGGGTCAGGCAAAGACAACGTCAGGTCAAAAGCAGAGAGTCAATATCAGGAGTCAAAAACAGGAAGTATGCTGGTGTAGCAGGAGAACCAAACTAACACTGGCACTGGTCTGCAGACACCAGCAGGTTTAAACGCTGTCAGAGCTCCCGCCCCAGCAGCTGATTGGGGCGGGGAGCCTGACAGCAGCTGAGTGCACCCAGCAGCACTGGGGAACCCGCCCCCAGCCCTGCAGGAGGCAGGAAAGGAGACACATGCCTGGTTGCTATGATACCGAGGATACGATGTGGGGCAACACCCACCGCGTCCCTAGCAACCCGGCGGCGAGGAGGAGCTCGGCGGCCAGGGGAGGTGACGAGGACCGGGGCCCCCCTGCGCCGCACAGCAGCCGCACAGCAGCCGCACAGCAGCCGCACGTGTGGCAGGACCGGTGGTGCGGGCACGATGGACCCGCGAACCGCCAGTCCTTACAACGTTCCTTTACTTTCATATTTTAACTCTAACATAATGTATTGTAACACATCACCAAGTAGTAGGACTGCCTTCCTTTCTTTTTTTCCATACACTTTTATTTAAAATCCTTTTCTGTTTCATTCGTTTATTTGTACGTTTCACATTTTTATACATTTTAAAACATGTTTAGGCTTTTTATGAGTTATTATTTTAATATCTGGATAATGTGTGATACTTTAGAAGCCAACCCGAAATTTTGAGGAGATTCACCTATGTCCACGGACCCCTCATTCAAGTAAGTACATCTTATGTATATATATTCTCTGCTGACCACCAACTCACACTCTTGGAGCATTTTATTGATATATGTAAATATATGCCAAATAACTGTTAGAATCCAGCTGCCTCCTCTGTTATGGTGCTATAAAGATGAGACTTTGGTTGCTACAGACAGCTTCTCCTCTTCATATCATGTCTGCTCCCCACCAGATCCAATGCACTCTGTCAGTGTCTCAGTGCATCATGTTGTGAGTACACCCAATGCCCTGAAAAGAAATAACCAGATTCAGTGGATGGGTCAGCAATTGGCCTAGGATTAAAGGGGTATTCCAGAAATGGGGTGTTTTGTTTCAGTCTTCACCTATCCACTGGATACATGAAAACTGATAGATCCAAGTAGTCGAAACCGCATCAACCCTGAGAGCAGGGGATTATGTTTGCCACACTTCCAGTCTCTGTTCCGATCTGAGTGAATTGACCGCTGGCTGCTCATACATGGTGCCACTCCATTCATTTCAATAGGTCTGATGGAAATAGCATAGCATATGGGCATCCAGGGCTCAGTTGACTCTGGTTGGATTAGCAATCCAGCAGTGAGCAGAAGTGAGGCAAATGGGACCCCTGTTTCAGGATCAGTGGATGGGTAAAAACGGAAAAAAACAAATAAACCCCTCCAGAATACCCCTTGAATGTATGCATATCTTTAACAATAGATGTATACCTCGTATAATAGCATCAGTCACAGGGATTGCATTGTGCTGAGTGGTATGACATGGAAAGTGATCATTGGAGCCACATTTCATATAACACAAAATAACTTTACTTTACTGATGAACTCAGCAGTAATCAGAAGGCAGCAGTTTCTTAGTCCCTGTACAGTTTACTGATGGTTTTGACGTACGGCACTGAAGGCAACTGATATTTCAAGCTCAATTCAGATTCTTCAATAGCCAACTCAACAATTGACAATGCTGATGACTGCAATGTCGTTGAATTTCTTAGTGCACCATAGGTGGGAATTTCCTAAGAATAGGCTCTTTCGCCAGCCACTCTCTGACATATATCCACTCTGCACTGACTATTTTTTTCGATACTGATGGCCTAATTTGCATAAAAGTATGTCTAAACATGCACGCCCAATTAACTGTACCATACGCACCCCCTACACCATTACAGCCAACCCAGAAACTTGTTACAAAGAAAAAATTATGGCGCACTCTTAAATTGACAGTATCCCTGAAATAATTGATGGTAATACTAGTCGTCTTCCTACCCTAGATCTTCCCTCTAATGACCAAAAGGACTCTTAGCTTCAATGATATTGTTATGCATTGCTGTCTTTGTAGTTCAGTAAGCAGATCCATGGGCATGAAATGTATCTTAATATATCTAGCAGTTATCAGATGTTTGCCATATTCTATTCCATGTATTTCAAAATAATAGTTTTGGGAAAAAGACAGCTCTATTTTAGCACACAGTATCTTCTCTTTTATAATAGGATGCTGTCATTTATATACTTTGTCAGAGAATGGGTTCCTGCAATCATTAAATCTCCAACCTAAATCCCACATCATGGGAGTTCTGATAAAAAATAAGCTTCTATCCCCGAGGGACAACTGAACAAATACTGTAATCTCAGATGTGCTATATTAGTCCATATCTTTATTAGACTTGATACCTTAAGCATTCGTCTAATAGATTAAATCCTAATTTGTATTAGATGGATTAGGATTTTTTTAAATTGGTAATATAATGGATTTATCATGCTCTTTATCATATTGTAGTTGCTGATGCTCAGCCATAAAAATGATTTGGGTAGAATGCAGAACAGTCCGTACAAAAATCTTATTTTAAATGTATTGAAAAGTTTGTATCTTAGAGGCAATACTATTTTCCCTACTCCACCGCCTTTTGTGTTATACTATTGTATTCGTACATTTTCAAAGTTCTCGAGGGCTACTGGTTCTTCATACGGAGATCCATCTGGTGTATGGAGTCTTACAGGCAATGCTCTTTGTGAACTAGTAAGCACATTAATTTCCCATAAAGAAGAATTCTCTATAGTTCTACCTATAGGCACTGGCGTAGCTATAGGGGATATGGTTGCACCCAGGCCTAGGATCCTTATGGGGCTCATAAGGCTTCTCTTCTCCACATATGGAGCCCAGTACTATGAATAAAGCATTATAGTTGGGGGCTCTGTTACAGGTTTTGCATTGAGACCCAGGAGCTTCAAGTTACAACTCTGCGTTAAGGGGTTAAGAGAAGTTGGGGGGTCCCAAGATAAACTTTTGCACCCGAGCCCATGAGCTTTTAGCTATGCCCCTGCCTAAAGGTATTTACCCTGTGAGTCAAGGTCCGATGCATTAAGGAGCCTTGGAATATGAGTAGGGCTATGAGCAAACTGCACATGGGAGTCTCGGGTTTGGCTGAGCAGCTAAGGGAGCATTTTTACAGGAAACATCATGTTAGGGAATTGGTGGCTGTGAAGTTTATTTATATGTTATGAAAATTGGTTCCGAAGGGGAATCTTAACCTTAACCCCATCCCAACCCAGGATGTAAATGTATGTTCTGGCTGGGAAAAGGTTCCCAGTCAAATGGACATAAACTTGCATCCTATGGATGGTGCAGGCACAAAAGCTGACCCCGTGCCATCTGCTGTGGGAGCTGGCTGTGACTCACCAATTTCTGCTATTAAACCCTTACATGAATGTTGATTACAACATGCAAAGTGTTCACAGAGGGAGAGTGTTCCCTCTGTGATGTCATTAGGCCTCCACCAAGTTATTGCAAAAAGGGCGTTCTGTTCTGCCAACGCCTGCGGACATACAAAAAAACACGTAACAAACAAATACAAAATTTGTATGCTTTTCCCTTTATTTAAAAATGTAAAAAGAACTTAAAAAACAGTGTTTGCTTTTGGTATTGTCGCAGCCTGTACAATAAATTGAACATAGTTTTTATCCTGCACTGCAAACGCTATAAAAAAAAAAGCAAAAAAGCTGAACAAAATAGCTTTTTTTTTTCATTTCATCTCTCAAAACCCAATAAAAGTGATCAAAAAATCTATATGTACTCCATAATGGTACAAAAAAAACTACAGCCTATCATACCTCAGGACTTTGAATGCAGCTAAAAATGAATGTTTCCAAAAAAAAGGTTTTTTATTGTGCAAAAGTGCAAAAACCTAAAAAAAATATCATTTTGGTATAGTCATAATCGTACCAACCATTATTTGGATATTGACTACCAATAGAGGTCTAAGGAAAGACAATAGGTGAACCAGCAAGTCATAGGCAGCCAAGGCTTATTAAGGTGCATGGGGAGCAAAACCTAGCCTGTCTGATCCAATTCCACAGTAGAGCCACTGTAGTACAAATTAATCGAAAACTTAATGCTGACCATGATAGATAGGTACTAGTACATTATGCTAGGTATGTGTGTATTGCACTATGGGAAGAAGGCAAGCTTGCAAAGACAGTGTAATGCTCTGGTTTATCATCTGATGGAAAACCTTGGGTCCTGGTACTCACATGGATGTAACTTTGACATGTACCACCTATTGTTGCATAGCAGTGGCCTCTGTGCCTCTTTTAGCAGAATAATGCACCCTACCACACTGCAAAAGTTATTCAGAAATGGATATAAGAACATGACCAAGAGTTCAAGATGTTGACTGGGCCTCCAGATATTCTTGATTTACTCTAATCAAGCATGAGAAGGATATGCTGGTAAAACAAATCCGATCCATGGAGGCCCCATCTCACAACTTCCAGGACTTTAAGGATCTGCTGTTAACATCTTGGTATCAGATACCACAGGACACCTTAAGAGGTCTTGTAGAGTCTATGCCTGGGCAGGTCACAAGGTGGACCTACACACTAATAGACCGGTGGTTTGAATTTATGTACATAGACCTGCTAATAGTTCAGAATGTCATCTCCAAGACAAAAAAGCATAACATGTGTCATCGCAGAATGGTTGATGAAAGGCGGATTTTTTCATTAATCACCTAATGTAAATTAGTAGCTGTAATGAATGTATGACCCATATGGATTCAACAGATTACGATGGAAACCTTATGTTTTCATTATCACTCTTGACGGTCTATCGTCTTTCTTCTCTTTGGACTGCATATGGGTTGTCAAGAAGTCCCAAGCGGTGCACGGCCTTGTGTCACAAAGCCTTAAGGTGCTCTCACATCTCCGAGCAATGTTCACACTCGTTTGCCTTATTTCTCAGTGATGCACACCTATTGTATATCCCTGTTTAATGGGCCAACCAAAAAGAAGCTGTCATGTTTTTTCAGCAACTCTGTCTCTCTGCTGATCTGTGCCAAAGTGGGGGAGATAACAATTCACTTATTTGTATATTCACAGAAGACTGTTGTTGAATCCCCGCTATCATCCCTGCCATCACTGTCCTGACAATATTAATGATCCACTATAAAGGGTCCTCGGAGCTGTGATGTGTGACAAACACACTAGTTTCAATGGGAGAGCTAGACAGTTAGGGACACTGCAGTGGCATATTCTATCTTCAAGGCCTCTATACATATTGAGAAGGGATCTCTGTGGTTTGACTAGGTAGAAGACAGAGGCTATTTTTGTTATACGCTTTTTTGAAAGGGAGTAAAAAAAATATAAAGAAGTAGGATGCCGGCAGGCGGCAGAAGTATTATGGATAATGGAAGACTTTTGCCTGAGGGCACAGGGCCTGCTTTGCCTATTCCAGCATAACTAGAATATTTATAATTCAAATACTTATCTTTAATAATTAAAATAGCGAAGAATATTACAGACAAAAGATTGAGTATTTTGTGTACACACTTTTTAGACATTGTGCATTGAAAGCCCTCCAGCTGAGCTTCCTGGAAATATGTTTAAAGAAGGAGACAATATAAACAAGTATTGTTGAAAATCTTAAGAAATCAGAATTTATTTGTAATATTAAGGGTTTTTCCTTGTTTACAGCCTCAGATCTCCTGCACTGCCCATGCATTAATGAGGAGAATGATACATGAGTTATTAGAATAATCCTTTTCTGCTATGGTTGTCATTATTTGTTGATGTGCTAAGGAACAATTATGCAAAGTTGCACAAACTTTGCACTGCTTCTCGGCACACATGAAGCCAATACATCCCAATTCCCTAACTATGTGTGATCTTATGTCTACGCAGACACAAAGACACAAAAGGAGTTGGTTTCCTTCTCTTGATGGAAAGCCTGCTTGAAAAGACACAGGCCTCAAAACATGCCCCGCTCTCCACACTGACTATGTGACGCTGTCAATTAGAGAGCTGATGACAGTCAATGAGGGCAGAAATGACAGTATTTACAATTTACAAAGAGAATTTAATTTAGTTAGAGGCTAAATAACCCCAAGTGCACTACATTCATGCAGCTGAATGCTATTCCTCTTATAAACAGTGAGGGTTTTCTTTGTTTGCAGGCTGGTTTCATGTGTTCCTGGGGTTGTCTTGTTTGTTTGCTTTCCTTAATTTAACTACTCCTTGAACTGCTAGTGAGTTTGTTAAGTCATTTGTACAAAAGGCTTTAAAAAAAGCCAAAAAAAGCAGCTACTGTATAGACTGGACCGTGAAAATCGACGGCACTGTGGAAATCGATGGTTAAATCTAGCAAACGTTATTATGTGGCAATCCGGGGAGTATAGTATGTGTTTGAATCAAACATGTCAAGGTTAAATTTCCTTAAGCTGCACAAAACTACGTCCGTTCCTTAAAGTCATTGCAGAAGGGCGTTCAGCGCGACGCCAACAACTGATTTCTGCCTGCATGCTTGACTCCAGCAGGTGTGACCGAGCTAGTAGGCAAACAAGGATGGAGATGCACTACCTTCCATCTTCTCTGAATCCCTTGTTGAAGTCTCTGGTTAGTGGTTTGCTGAGTTAACTGCAGAAAGAAGAAATGAGATTTAGGCCTCCCTCACACAGGGCGTTTATACAGCGTTTAGCGCTGCCTTTTCTGCCCAGCGCTAAACGCTGTACAACACTCCCATTCATTTCAATGGGGCTGCTCACACAGGGCTGAAAACGCAGCGCCTCCCAACGCTGCGCTTTGACAGCGATGCATGTTCTATTTTGGGGCGTTTTCAGCCCTGCGTCGCCCATTGAAATGAATGGGCAGCGGTTTTAGCACTGCTAAAAACGCGGCAACACTTGGTGCCGCGTTTTTGGCAGCATTAACCGCTCGCCGATTTTCGGGGTGAGGGCTTGCAATAGAAGCCCTACCCCGAAAAACAGTCCCAGCGGGCTAGGTAGAAAAAAAGAAAGTAATAGCCACTAGCTACTGCAGTCCGGGTCGTGGCCGCTGATCTCTGCCGCTGATCCGGGCTTCCTCGGCACTCCCAAGTCTATTGCCCGAGGCCAGGTTTAAGAACCCCGCCTCCGGCAATAGAGTGCTGTGATTGGTTATCAGCACGCTCAATACCCAATCACAGCCCTTTATTGACTGTCTCAGCCAATCAGCGCCGGCAAGCTCTGATTGGCTGAGACAGTCAATGAAGGGCTGTGATTGGGCATCGAGCAAGCACCGACAACCAATCACAGCACTCTATTGCCGGAGCCGGGGTTCTCAAACCTGGCCTCTGGCAATAGACTTTGGAGTGCCGAGGAAGCCCGGATCAGCGGCAGAGACCAGCGTCCGCGACTCGGACTGCAGCGGCTAGGTGAGTATTACTTTTTTTTTCTTTTCAGCATTCTGCCAAAATGCTGGCATAAAGTATGCCAGCGCTGCTGAAACGGGGCAGAATCTGCAGTAACGCAGCATTGAAAAATGCTGCATTTCTGCAAACGCCCTGTGTGAGGGAGGCCTTAGGGACACACTGCTCATTCAACATGTAATTCATTGTGGGGAAGAATCTTACAGGGGTGTAACAAGGGAGCGGGGAATGGGCAAGGGTGGTGTTATTTCGATGCAGAATTCAGAATACAATGCAGCCGATGGAGTAACCAAATATATAATATTTATTTAAGAATAAAGGAATGAAAATTAACAAGGTTGTGAAACTAAATAAGCAATTAGACTTGTACCTTTAAATAACCTGGCACAAGCTACAACTTACTATATCCTAAAAATAGCAATACTTTGTACTCCATGTGAATTAACAGCAGTACCTGAAGGACAATATTAGTTAGGCCTCAGTCAGACGGGCGTTTTTTCGTGCGATTTGTGGATCGCATGACGGATGCGCACCCGCAAATCACGTGATCGGGGGCGATGATTCGCTGAAAAATCTGCAGCTAGCAGCGTTTTCGGCGAAACGGGCCCGATCAAAGGAGCGCTGTTCGCCCATTGAATTCAATGGAGCCGGCAATACAGCCGGCTCCATTGAAAGCAATGGGCTGCCGGCGAGTGCTGGATGAATTTTTGGGAAGGGCTTAAAAATATAAGCCCTTCCCTGAAAATCATCCTAAAATGTGTAAAAAAAAATGTATACTCACCTTTTCCCTGCAGCCGGAGTTCAGCCGCGTCCGGCCAGCAGTTCTCCTGAACTGCTCTGTGTAGTATTCAGCAGGCGGGGATTTAAAATCCCCACCTGCTGAATGGGCTGCCTCTGATTGGTCACAGCCCTCACCAATCAGAGGCAGCTCTCACTCACCCATTCATGAATTCATGAATGGGTGAGTGAGTGCTGCTCATGATTGGCTGAGCGCAGGGACCAATCAGAGGCAGCTCTCAGCTGTCATTCAATAGCTGAGAGCTGCCTCTGCTGCTGCTGGCCCCATTGAGCGCATATATAGAACACAGCGATGCGCAGAACGCACATAGGCGCGTTCTGCGAATCGTTGTGTCCTATAATTGATCGGACGTCCGCATCAAAAGCGAACATGTGACCGATCCCATTGGGATGTATTTGGTCTATAGATCTGCAGATCGGACCAAAAAACGGTCGTGTGACCGAGGCCTCAGGCTGTACAAAGATCAGTCCAATAGAACAAAACTACAATTCTAGTAACGTAATACACAGTTTGTCTTTATTAGGAGGATTAACACTCTACTATTTTCAATATGATTTATTTGAAGAACAGCATTCAAGCTCACTTGAAAATGCCTCTCTAATTGCCAGCCCATACAGTGCTCTCTGTGTAATATCTCAGTTCAGGAGTGGCAGCCTGTAACAGCAGTCTGCTCAAAATTACAGTCTATTCAGCACTGTTCAAGAATTCTCCCACAGGCCTGTTGACTACTTACTAGCATACCTGTTGTCGGAATTGAAGCTGGCCTCACTTAGAGTTGATTGAAAAGGAGTTATTGCTACTAACAACCTAGGCTTGCCCAGGGTCAGCAGTGCGACTTTACCACTTTTCCCTGGAATCATTGTCACAATCTTGGTTCCTCAAGATAGCACTCACTGTGCTTTCTCACACAGTTCCTTTAGTCTTAGGCCCAGTGTTCTTGATGTTTCTCTACTCACTCTCCACTGCAGATCCCTATAGTCTGTAGAAGCTCTCTGGCAGCACCTCAGCTCAGCATCAAACACTTGGCACACTCCCTGTAGCACAGCAAAAATTGTCCTTTTATATCACAGCCTCAGCTAATCGATGAGTGCCTATTGAGCGTGCATAGTTCTATTGTACCAAAATAAGTTGCCAATTTTGGCGCACTTTTTGAAGCATCTTCCAGTCCATCACCATAGTAACCTTTTTAACTCTTTAGGGAAGCCCCTTATATGCAGTTAAGTAGGAATGTGGAGGAAGTGCAAGATGAAGGTATCTGGAGAACCTGCCTTTTCCTCACTCTCCTCTCTATGTTCCTTTAAGTTACAACAGCTAGAACTTTTTACCAACTAGATCGAGGTAGCAGTTCTATCAGGATGGACAGTAAACTGAGGGGGAAGAAGGTCTGCACAGAGACTCTGTCCTTTGTTTACTGCAGCTCCCTCTCCATTGCTGTGATGATCAACTGTGATCCCTAACTGTAATCTGCAGTACCAAAGGGAATTGTCTGATTTCCATGCAGCTCCACAATAAAGTCACAGGCTGTCAGTGTAATATCAGGTCTTCCCGGCAGACAGAAATTCTTTCTAGTGTCTCTTTGCTCTGGCTAATGGATAGAAGTTATTAATGAGGAACTCACATCTACTAACTTAGAATTTCCTAAATTTTTAAATGGATTATCTAAACAGGACAACTCCTTTAAATGTTTAAGTATAAGCATTTCCCTATTCTCTAGTCTAATATTTTTCACTTTGAAATATAAGGACACCAAAAAGAATTCCACACAGGGTGCCATCTAACGTAAGGCCAGCCATGCCTGTAAATTAATGTCCGACCCATTCAAGAGCCTTAAAACATGACTAGCCAAGCTACAGTCGCCTCCAAAAAGAAGAGCTGCCCATCAGTTAACTGCTGTTTGAGGGCTGTTGCCTCTTTCCGGCACTAAGCGGGGTACTGGTTGGCTACAGTAACACATGCACCTTCTTAAGGCCCTTTTACACTGAACAATAATCATTCAGATTCTCGCTAGATCGCGTAAATCACAACAGTAATCGTTCAGTGTAAATATCAGCAATGACTGAACGACGAACAATATTTAGTTCATCATTCCCTTTCTGCAGGCATAAAAATCAAACAACGATCGGCCTGAGGAAACAGGCAGTCATTCATCTTCGACTACACATGTCTTGTGAATGGAGACAGACAGCTGGAAGCGATCTCCAGCCTGCTCTGCCTACATTCACTGAGCGGTCCTCGCTCCTGTATGAAAACAGTTGTCCCATGTAAATGGAGCATTATCCATTGAAGAAATTATCTCTATCTGCATAGCCCTTAGATGTTTAGCCCTTAGATGATTGTCATTTAATTGATTGTAGACTTGGATTAGGTGATCTTTAGTGCATATGATAAAACATAGGGTAGCTGACATAGTACATGTTGGCTAAAATCTCAAGAATACAAGATTGCTAGACTTCATCCTGTGGTCAAGAGAGCAACATAAACCCTGGAGGATAAAAAATAATGCGACACTTAAACAGTTCCTGTTTTTACTATGTCGTTGCTCTTTTATCTAAACAAAAGCCCAAAAAGGACCACCTGTTTAGAGGACCCGGTGAGGACAGACAATGGAAGTCTGTGGTCTATATTTTATAGCCACTACAGATCTAAAAATTGGAGTTTGCACTGTTGAGGTGACATTGAGTTTACATAATGATGATGGAGGACATAAGAAACTTTTGTATCATAAAATCAAACTTTAGGAGATATAAGCTGTATAGTCGTCTCTGGAATTAAGTTATTGTATAGATGTTGGATAATTTCTTATCTGAGTTTATTAGTTAGCACTGTTGTCTGGATTCACTGAGGGCAGGATCCGCATAGAGTTTGTACGATATGTAGTTATATGGATTTCCTATGGGAACTCCACATTTTGCAAGACATCAAAAACTTTCTGGTAGGTTAATTGACTTGTAAGGGTTCATGTGCACAGATCAATAACATAGTACTCATATAAATTAATAGGTCCCTACTGTACAGCCACATGCCCTAGATTTTCTATGGAAGCACGAAGAGTTTTCTTTTCTCCTCGGTAGCATGTAGAATCATAGAATGGTAGAGTTGGAATGGACCTCCAGGGTCATCGGGTCCAACCCCCTGCTCAGTGCAGGATTACTAAATCATCCTAGACAGATGTCTGTCCAGCCTTTGTTTGAAGACTTTCATTGAAGGAGAACTCACCACCTCCTGTGGTAACCTGTTCCACTCATTCATCACCCTCAATGTCAGAAAGTTTTTTGAAAATAGTGGTATTTGTCATCGTATGCTATTCTATGCAGATATTCTAAAACTATTGGCTATAAGGAGCATGTGGTGCTTTATACAGAGTGGGTCTTTAAATCGGTTGCCCGAGATATTTTTTACCCACAAGCAGGAAATGCTGCAAGATAAAAAAATAAGGACCCACTGGTCCGATCTCCCACAGGTTTAGCACTGTTACTCAGTTCTTACCTGTTGGGTTTTGTCTACATGGTTGCAGAGTTGATACCAGTAGAGCTGCTATATGATACCATGCAGAATTTGATGCCATGAGGCTTTACTATGCATAACTCCATTTAAAATTAAAGAGATTAGATTGTAAACTTTACTGAGGATAGAGACCAAATTAGGGACAGCCCTTGCAATGTAAAGAATACATAAGGAAGAAATTATCATTTGCTCATTTTCCTACTGTGCATAAGTTACTATATTGCTCCCAGTATTTGTCTTTTGATAATGGAATATCCTACTCACAGTAAAAATATACAGTATGGCGATTTATATGTTGAACATGAGACACTATAATGTCCTCGGCATTGTACTTGTATAGTAATCTTGCATGTACTGTAGAGTGGTTACTCAAATGGTATAGTTTTTACTTTATCTTGTATCTATATATATATATATATATATATATATATATATAAAGGTGAAAGCCCTCACTGACTGACTGACTCACTCGTTCACTCACCACTAATTCTCTAACTTCCTGCTGTCGTACAAATGTGAAAATTGACCATTTTTCAGGTCCTAAATAGGAAAAGTAAAGGGGTCACAACTCGATTATTCAATGCTAATTGCAAAAGTAAGTGCACTCCTATGTAATGTACCTAATCTAATTCTCTAACTTCCCGGTGTCATACAAACTTGAAATTTGGCACAACCATTCCTTACGTCCTAAATAGGAAAAGTAAAGGGGTCACAACTCGATTATTCAATGCTAAGTACAAAAGTAAGTGCACCCCTATGTAATGTACCAAATTCTCTAACTTTCTGGTGTTGTACAGACATGAAATTTGGCACGACCATTCTTTAGGTCCTAAATAGGAAAAGTAAAGAGATCACAACCTAATTATTGCTACATAGTTTATGACATATGAGGAATAGAACATGCCTTTAAGGCTAAGAAGGGGTTGAAACCTCCAGTTAAATTTGAATTAAAATGGGCATTACCTTTAAGGGTAAAAAAGTGAGGAGAGTGGGAGGTGTAACATATTTTGCAGAGGGACATCGGTACATGCAGCCTGAGGAGAATCTAACGCTCCTCTATGTGTATACATATTTTATTCCTCGGTTCCTCTGCAGTAACCATGACTTCATGAAAATTTTCAGTGCAAACAACAGGTAAACACCTGTACCAAAATTATTTGGGCGAAGCCGGGTATATCAGCTAGATTTATCTAACTAGTTACTACTTTTTAGACACTACCCTCTAAACAAAATGACCACTTAGAGGCAGTAAGTAAACACTTCAGTAACTTTCTATACTGATCAACAGTTTACTCTTTTGTCTTCTGTTAAATCACCTGCACATGGCTACATTGTGGTTCTGTACAAGCCACAGTTGTATAAGTCATAACATAGCACCTATAGAAGTCTATGAAACATACTGTACCACCATATGCTTCTAGTTTCATACAGAGACATACACATGCTTTATCTGTCCAGTCTATTTGGAGTGTGAGAAGAAAAAAAGTGGGTTGGGAGAAGTATCATCTCTCCTTAAGGAGAGCACCTAGAAGGTGTGTGAGGTGACTTATAAGGCCATGCATGCTCCTCTGTGAAATATATGCAAATAACGAAGTTGGAACAATACCTCTGCAGCGCCACCTATTGGATGGCAGCATTCCTTCAAATCAATGTCAGATCTTTATACAGGTCTTTAACAAAGATTGTGTTTATAAAGTGTTGAACATTAATTTGCAGGAATGCTGCCATCCAATAGGTGGCACTGCATAGGTATTGTTCCATCTTCATATTTACAAGACAAAAAGCCTCATGTTACACTGGATGCTATAATATGGAGGTATTCTCCCATTGAAGTGCTGTAAGCATAAGTCCTTGCATGTGGCCATTCGTAGCAGAGGTGCAGTTTAGATTAGGTGAAGGGTTCATGTGAAGTTCTTGTCCATCAAAGTGTGAAATAAAAGTAAGTGCTAAAAAGCTAAAAACAGAAATAACTAAATACAAATATAAGTCTTCTTAAAACATTCTCATTCCTGTTACTCAACAAACTGCCCGGGTTTTTTCTGATGCTCAATCTAGTATAAATACAGTCTGACAAAAAGCCACTTTTCTGGTCCATTTACTGTGACTCCTCTAATGGCTTATGAGGAAATGGAGAACATAAGATAATGGTAAACAAGGTCAGGTGCTGGAGTCTATTGGCAAACAAGCTTTGTCGCTTTATTCCCCTGCTACCCAGTAACTGCATATTTTTTGCATGGAACATTTAGTCACTTGTTTAGTCGCTTTACAAAATTGATTATCTACTCCTCTCCTTCACTTCAGCCCAATACCAGTTTAGCTTTTATCCCCTAACCTTAAAGAAGTCATCTCAAAAAGACAACATATTCTCAAGGAGAAGGCTGCCCCTCGGAATTAGTTGACTTGCATGGGTCTGATTTCTGAAACCCTCTGCAGAAATTTGGAGTTGGCCACACTACCAGAATGTAACATGGTGCCTATTTAAATGAATGAGTGATTGAGAGCTGCTCTTTCTTAGAGATTTTCCACTCTGGCAATGGGCATAAACAGACGTACGTGTTTGCACATGTTTTTGCGCACGTGTGAAAATTACACCCACAAAATGTGATGAATAGAATTTATTGATTTCAATGGGTTGGTTCTCATGAGCCTGGAGGCTTCTTCACAGAGAATAGAACCCATTGATTTCAATAGGTTAGTTCTCAAAAATGCGTTTTGTGTGCCCATTTCCAGCATGCGCATAAAAATGTTGGGCCTGATCTGTCTTTCCACATTTTGCATACCCAAATACCATAGAAGTTTATGGAAGGCGTGAAAATGCATAAGGGGAACGGTGTGAGACTGCGCAAAATACAGGTAAAAGAACACAGCTGGACCTTATTAAATTCTCCGGAAAGGCTGTGTCACGCGCGTGTTAACTGGCCCTGCATGCGCAAAAATTGCAGTACTATGTGCAGACATGCACACAAAACCATGATAATAGACCTCTCCAAATCTCCTTCATGCACAAATATGCTGCGGGGAGGGTATTTGCGCAAACGCTCATGGAAAGCCGCCCCTAATCTTTGATAGAGAGTACAAGGATTTAGTCTCTTAACCAGACATCAATATTCCCGAATCACAATATAGCCCAGAACATCAATATAACCACAATCTCTAGACTCAGCAAAATTGGTGATCATGATTTCACAGAACGAAGGATTTGACACTCAGGGCTTCTTCAGATGGACGTATTTGCGCAAGTTTTTACATGCGTAAAATATTGATATCAATGGGTTTGTTCTAATTAACTATTTTTTTGCTCGCATTTCGTGCACATGCAAAAAATAGGACCTGCTCTATCTTTCTGCATATTTGCGCACCAAAGGGTTTATAGAAGTCCATGGAAGGTGCCCAAATGTGTGCGTTATCTGCAAGGGGTGTGTAATACGCTGCGCAAAACCACGGGGGCAAGAACACACCTTGACCTCATTAGGCCACATAGCCTTTACAATCATGGGGGGGGGGGGGGGGGGGGGCGTTCACACATATGAACAGGCCCTGAATGCACAAGAACATACAGCACTAAGTGCAGACACATGCGCAAATCAGCCTAGTTCACTGTGCAAATTAATTGTGCTTAAGCGAGCATATTTGCGTATACACTCATCTAAAGAAGCCCTCAAGATTAACATCAATGGTCCTTACACACCTACTAATACATATAAATAATACAATAATTCCCTGCGAACTGACAATTCACAAGTAGAATTGTTTAGATTCTATATTGTCTGGTATGAGGAAGTCAGATTATTTTTAATGGACTTCTAAACAGGTCAAAGTGACAAAAGAGTGAACAATGTGCCGATACAAATAGCAAAAACTACGATATACAGCAAAGTCAACAGTACAATTCCAAACTAAAGCTACAAAAGTGCAAAGGGTTTCCAATCCCCAAAAAAGGATGAACAATCCCTTTAACGTCTGAACATACAGGTAAATATCAAGCTGTAGAGCAGCAGTAATTCTTTAGGTGATTCTCCAGTTTTCTGTGCATACACTAGACTACATGGTTAAGAAGTGGTGTCAATTGATTTACAGAAGGATGTCATTTAGAGCAGAAAGGGGCAACACATAGGAAAATGACCTTAATGATTTTGCCATGTACCATTCGTAACAACTAGTGGAACCAGGGTGACATTATTACTTCAGCTTGGTCCACTTGGCTATGCCTTGAGCTCTGCTGCTTGCCTGTCACTGCAAAACATCCCTTTGGAATTGTCTGTTTTCCTAAATACCTCACTGGGGTCTTTCTCTTTACTCTGCTGCAACATTTCATTTGGTGTGTGAACTGATTGGTCTACAGGGAGGTGTGTCCCCTGTTGGCCAATCAGCCATGGTGTGAGTATATCTAACCCTGTTACGCCCATTCCTGGGTGTGGGTCATTCTGTAGTCTAGCTGTTTGTGTGAGGATGTGTGCTGTGCAGCTCTCTGTCTGGATCCAGTTTAGTGTGTGAGTCAAGCTCTATGGTCTGTCAGATGGGTGTAGTCTTGTTGTTGGTGTTACCCTGGTTCCAGATTGGAATTCATGATTGGTGTTGTTTGTGCGCCTTCCATTCATAGTTGTGTTGAGTACCTATGGAGATTATCTTACATCTGTCTAGCTCTTTTTCCTACTTTCCATCTAGAGACAGAGTAGGTCCTAAGGTATGAGATAATACTTTTGTAAGGGCATGTCCATTAAGGGTAGCCCCTTAACCCCAGCTTTTTGGTTCAGACCATTTCTAGCTGTTGAACCTGGCTTAAGGAAAAAGTGTTACACCAACACTTTTTGATCTAAGATTTGCAAAACCAAGTTCATTTGATCTGTGATCAAAGCTTCTACCTGAACCAAATTTTTTGTTGCACATGTTTATTGGCACTGTAGTCAGGCGATCTTCCCAACATTCACAGTGATAGCAGCAGCAAATGTGATTGTAATTTTCACCACCCATGAAAAGCCTATCAGACTGTCAGCTGAGTCCATCTTGGATTTCGACTGCTAAACTAAGTTTAACTAATTTGATGCGCCAAAATTATGGAATCAAATTGAACATAGATCACTAAACAGTGTTGGTGCAATGTTTTTCAACTTGATCTTAGATCAACTCTTATTGATCTGAAATCAAAACTTTGGTGCAACAGGCCCTAACTTGGTATTCCAAGTTTAAAAAAATAAATGAATTAAAAATAGGCTGCCCATGTTAAAAATAATAAAACAAAAAATATTCTGTACTGGCCCATCCTGGGTTCCTGCACCTCCAAAGTTGCATTTCCATTCTCACTGCCAGCATTAGCAGGCTGCAAAATGCCTAGTGACAGGATGTCACAGGCTGTTGCAATCACTTACAAAGTTCAGTATATTTCAAAAAACATTTTAAGGGATTGTCTACCTCTGATAAACCCTTTTTGTTAAGTGGAACTCTCAACAGTAGGCTGATCAAAAGTTGTCCTGATTTTATGACCCCAAGCAATCAGCTGTAAAATGGGCTGCAACGTGGCACCATATCGATAATTTCCCAGCTGTGCCACGACAGAGGGAGAAAAAGCATTACGCATTTCTCATTGAAAATAATGGGCTCCCAGATCTTCTATAGAGAGAGTTGCTCTTGACAGCTACTATCTGCTATGATGACTAATAGAAGGTCTAACCTTTTACTAACTCCGCTTACCCTACGACTGTTTTTGAAAATGAGTTTTCTATATCACACAATATGAAACATATGCAATAATGGTCGGCATCTAGACAAGAAGAGATTTTACTCAAAGCATCACACTAGTAAAATGAAACATTGTTGCCTAGAGTAAAATAACAAAGGGCATACATTGTATCAACCATTTTTACAATTTATAAATCCCCTGCAATAGATCTCCATGCTTCAATTTGTGCCACATGCAACTGGATGAAAAGCATATTTGAAATTGGTTTCTCAGGAACGCTTCCCCCCTCCCTCACATCACTAGTTTGTTCTTTGGGAAGCTCATTACTCAGGTGATGACAGGATTCAGATAATCATTTCCACAGTAAGCAAAGCAAATGCAGCATCCTGGACATTCCCTGTATGTGAGAGACCAGAGGGTGCTTGTTTCCTGTCAGTACAGTCAGCGAACCCATCGCCCCCCCAACTAGCTCCTTGCTTTACTGCAGCCAAATTAACTTAGAAGTAATGAACTAATAAACATTTTTCCTGATCACTATCAGTGATTAGGCATTTTTATTAATTACTACTTTTCTTCTGGTATGTTTTTCTTTAACATCCTTAATGGATTTGGAGGAAGGGGGACTTTTTTCAAGTTGATAAATCTCATGTAACTGTGGACTCTGAGTGTTCTACCTTTGTACTCCAGACCAAACTACATCACACTTTTTATTGTAATGCATTGGGAGGGAAATCATTTGTTTATATGTTTGAGTCTATATATCAGTCTACATGGACATGATACAGTATGTTCATACTGATCATTGTAAATAGTTGAGGCTACTATTTACCACAAGAGCAGTGAGACTGTGGAACTCTCTGCCTGAGGATGTGGTGATGGCAAATTCGATAAAAGAGCACAAGAGGGGTCTGGACCTTGAGTGATACAATATTATATATTATAATCATTAATAACTTCAAAAGCATTGTTGATCCAGAGATTATTACGATTATTCAGATTCGAGTCAAGTAGTAATTTTTTCTCTTAAATGGGGGAAAATTAACTGGTACCTCATTGGGGTTTTTTTTCCTTCCTTGGGATCAACATTGGAGGGTAATAGGCCTAACTGGACGGACATATGTCTTTTTTCAGCCGTACATACTATGTTACTATGTTTACGCCCAGAAGAGGTCAACGAGCAAAGCAAGCTTTTTTTCTTTTTTCGGTGAAAAGAAGGCAGATGAAGCGCTGTATCACTGAAGTTTTGATGTTGCTCTTGTCACAGTGAAGTTAGCATAACCTTAACCTTCTTTATACATGTACAAATGTAAGCAAGTGTTGGCATTCCCAACAGATATGGACTATTAGTTTAGTCCTACAACAGTCTACATAAGTTCTTGATTGATTGATTGATTGATTGATATTGGTATTAAACGGCTACTCTACTGAAATTTTTTTCCATTCATTATGTAGTTAGCCTCCCGGTATATATAAGTAGTCTAGTGTTGCCTTAGTTATTCCTTTATATCTGAAACTCCTAGCCTCTTTTTCCTTAGATGGTCATGTGATCTCAATTCTGACCAGTTCAGATCTACATGGGGTTATGTGTTCAGTTTCTAGTAAATTTCTCAGTCTGGGTGATGCTATTACGTGGTCCCTACCAAAGAAACTATCTAAAAGGAACGCAAACACTCCCATCACAGCTACTGAAATTGATTACACAGCGCCTGTCACAAAGTTATAATAGAGGAGATCACAGCTCATCCTCCTGACTGTATCCTTATGGTTTGTAGTTTATTTAGGTTAATATAGAAGGTAGTGATAATTAAACTGTCCATTGAAATTTAAGAATGGAATAACTTCTAGCTAATGCTGTGTGATGCATCATGGGATTGATGTGAAAGTAAAAATCTCAAGATGCTGCCTGATAAGCATCAGATAGGAGGCTGCACCACCTTCAAGTGCTTCAATATACGGAGCAGATATCCAAAGTGTGACAGGCAATCAGGTGAGGGGGCAGGGATGGAAAAATGTGACTTTCTCCTATCTCAGGAATTCTATTTTAATGTGTTTGAAAACAAAAAAACAATACATTCACCCATAAGATGTTTATTTCCAGAATTTTCCATTCTCCAGATATTGCAATTATTGATTTCTCTGTCCTCTGGTTGTTTACTGCTCGTTGCCAAGGAAACAGACTGTCTATTCTATGGAAAAAAATAGCAGAGGAGCAAAGGGCTGGCAAATGTGCACTTTTTTCATCTAAATCTGGTGGCCCGGATCTCGGGAGAGCATGCACACTAGATTTCGGCCCAGCCAGCAGCTACTGTTGTGCTCTATTTCTTTCCATAGAAGAGGTGGTCTGTTTCCCTGGCAACGAGCAGTAAACAACTAGAGGACAGAAGAATCAATAATTGCAATATCTGGAGAACGGAGCATTTTGGAAGCAAACATCTTATGGGTGAATGTATTCTTTTGCAATTTCAAACACATTGAAATAGCATTTCCAAGATCGGAATATCCCTTTAATTATTGATTATTGACAAGTTCTTCAACTCTCTAGTATATTGTGTGTCTCAATTCCTTACCATAATATATATTGACTAAATACATTGCAGCAAAACTTCTCCTATGAGATATATAAGATCCTTCAGCCTCTGGATTTCTGAAACAAAACATGCACAGAAAGTTGCAACTTCAGTCCTGAGCATAAGAACATCAGGTGCAGATATTATGTATGCCAATGTTAGACTCGTTGGATTTTTCGGTACTGTAATATAGAAAATGGAGCCCCATGTGGCAGAGTGGTAAGGCAGCAGAAAAGCTCTCACTCATGACCTGAAGGTTTCAAGTTCAATCCCCACATGGTTCAGGTAGCCAGCTCAAGGTTGACCCAGCCTTCCATCCTTCCGAGGTTGGTAAATTGAGTACCCAGCTTGGTGGGGGGTAATAAAAAAAATTACCTAAAAGCGATGCGGAATAAGTTGGTGTATAGTTGGTATATAAAATAACAAGATTTATTTATTCATGTCTTAAAGAGGTTTACCAGGACTATATTATTGCTGACTTGTCTTACATATAGAGTATCGATATCAGATCTTTGTGGACCTGACTCACAGTACCCGAGCTGATGTGACTGAAAGGGGTGTGGCACTCTATTGTTTACCACCCACCACAATGTACATTTGTTAGTGGCTGAGTCTGGTAATGCAGCTCATTGATGCTCAATCCACTTCAAATGACTGGACAACTCGCAGTCACTACCAAATGTATGACACTGTGAGTCATCCCATAGGTCTTCAATATTCTAGTGTTAAAGAACTCCTTTAATGGGAAACAAGTAGTAATTAAAATAGAATTGTGAATTGATATTTCAGCAGCAAGAAGCCTGCTTGCTAATGGTTTCCATATGGCAGCAGATTCTTATACGATACCGCAAAAGGCAAAAACAGCTTAAAAATAAATTAAAGTATAAGGATGTTAAAAAATAAGTGCTGCTTACCAGCCCAGGATTGTAAGTTGCTCTCTTCCTGCTGCATGACTACATCTTATTGCTGTGCAAAATATTTTTCTTTCACTCCCCCACACCTCATGCAATTTTTATCTGTTCATATACAGATACTAGTGACTGGTTCATGCAGCATCCAAACTTATTTTTATAAAAAAAGATGGTTGGACTTTGTACAAAACAAAAACCAAATTCTCTAATAGATTGTAAGCTCTTGCAAACATGGTCCCCTCTCCTATTGTTTGAATTGGTAATTAGTTTGCAAGACTGGAATATACATTCAGTTTTATGATCCACTGTCAGGAGTGGATCCATAAAGCAGAAAAATACAGGAAAAACTGATACTTCTCTCTTTTGTATCCACTCCTGTCATCCTTGTTACAGCCTGGAGATTCTGTCTTGAATTCTGTGATAGTTGTGGCAAGGTGGTGTAAAGAATAGTCTGCAGGCACTGTATATAGGCAATTAGGTGCTAACTAATGAGGGAGAACACCTCAGGTGTGGCAGGAATAAAGATAAAAGCATCACTTTCTGCCAGACCCAAGGTGAAGAGGTTGCTGAGATAGCTAGAGGAGATATAAGCCTGAGGTCCAGTGCGGACTAGACTGTGTCGGTCACGAGTGTGACAGAGAAGGGCGCCCCCTATATGCCCTGGAAGAGTATAGTGACAAGGACACAGAGGGTTGAGTTATGTTCCAGTCTATATGCAGGGTGTCGATGCTGTAAGCCAAACATAGTAACATAGTATGTTAGGCTGAATGAAGACAATGTCCATCTAGTTCAGCCTGTTTCAACCCCCCCTTGTTGATCCAGAGAAAGGCAAAAAACCACAATGAGGCAGAAGCCAGTTAGCCCATTTGGGGGAAAAATTCCTTCCTGACTCCATAACAGCAGTCAGAATCATCCCTGGATCAACGTTTCTACCTGAATGTTAGACCCGGGTCAACAACCCACCAGTCACCTAATGTCTATATCCTGTAATATCATAGTACTCTAGAAAGACATCTATTCCCCTCTTAAACTCCTCTATGGATTTTGCCACCACCACAACCTCAGGCAGAGAGTTCCACAGTCTCACTGCTCTTACAATAAAGAACCCTCTTCTGTGTTGGTGATGAAACCTGCTTTCTTCTAGATGTAGAGAATGTCCTCTTGTTACCATCGCAGTCCTGGGTATAAACAGATCATGGGAGAGATCCTTGTATCGTCCCCTCATGTATTTATACATAGTTATTTGATCACCCTTTAGCCGTCTTTTTTCCAGGGTAAATAATTCCAATTTTCTTAGCCTCTCTGGGTATTCCAGTCCCCTTATTACGTTTATTAATTTAGTTGCCCTTCTTTGAACCCCCTCAAGCACTGCAACATCTTTCCTGAGCACCGGTGTCCAGAACTCTACACAGTATTCCATGTGGGGCCTGACAAGTGCCTTATATAGTGGAAGAATAATATTCTCATCCCTCGCCCCTATGCCTCTTTTAACGCATCCCAAGAATTTATTTGCTTTTGTAGCTGCTGACTGGCATTGATTGCTGCAGTTAAATCTCCAATCCACTAGTATGCCTAGGTCTTTTTTCATATCACTTTTCCCTAGCAGTACCCCATTTAGTGTATATTGGTGATATTCATTTCTCCTGCCAATGTGCATAACCTTACATTTATCAACATTGAACTTCATTTGTCATTTTTGTACCCAAGCCCCCAGCTTATATAGGTTCTTTTGTAGCCGTACCTTGTCCTCCGTTGTATTAATTACCTTGTATAATTTTGTATCATCTGAAAATATAGATACTTTACTGTGCAGTCCCTCTATCAGGTCATTGATAAATATATTAAACAGAATGGGGCCCAATACTGAACCCTGTGGCAACGGTGGCCCAATCAGAGTACGAACCTTTTGTTATCACTCTCTGCTTTCTATCTCTGAGCCAGTTCTTAACCAAGCTACACACATTTTCACCAAGACTGAGCTGTCTCATTTTATACATCAACCTATTATGCGCCACGGTGTCAAATGCTTTAGAGAAATCCAGATATACGAGATCAATAGACTCTCCCAGACTAGAACTTACTTCATCGTAGAAGCTGATCAAATTGGTCTGACATGATAGACCCCTCATGAACCCATGCTGATGAGGAGTCATACCGTTGTTTTCCTTGAGGTATTCTAGGATGATGTCTCTCAGAAACCCCTTGAATATTTTTCCAGTTACTGAAGTGAGACTTACCGGCCTGTAGTGACCAGGTTCTCCTTTGGACCTCTTTTTGTGTATTGAAACCTCATTGGGAATGCGCCAATCGAATGGTACTCCGGTC
This sequence comes from Eleutherodactylus coqui, assembly GCF_035609145.1. NCBI lineage: Eukaryota > Metazoa > Chordata > Amphibia > Anura > Eleutherodactylidae > Eleutherodactylus > Eleutherodactylus coqui. The sequence continues at coordinate 200,992,054 of NC_089842.1, read as the reverse complement.
TTAATAGCGTCCATAAATATAAGAAATAGCAGTCTAGCTATTACGTCACTTAGTTCCCTTAGAACCCTTGGGTGTATTCCATCTGGGTCCGGCGATTTATTGATTATAATCCTCTTTAACCGGCTCTGCACTTCCTCCTGTGTTAGGCATGCAATATTTAGTGGGGGTTCGTTTTATTCCCCTGCATCTCGTGTGACATTTCTTTTTTGTTCGTGAATACACTTGAAAATAAACTACTTAATAGATTTGCCTTCCTCCCATTGTCTTCTATGATTTCTCCTGCATTATTTGTTAAAGGGCCAATGTTTTCAGTACAAATCATTTTACTGTTTATATAGTTGAAAACTAGTTTAGGGTTATTTTTGCTCTCTTTGGCAATCAGTCTTTCTGCCTCCTCCTTAGGCCTCAGTCACGTTTTTATGTGAGCATGTTACTTGCGTTTGCGATCCGCATCTATATAGAACCAATGCTTTTCAATGGCAGCAGTCACATGTCCGATTTTACATGCGCATAAAGTTCGCACCTACAAAAGATAGAACATATGGGTAGTGTGATCTTTTTTTTACATGCAAATAAAAGCATGTAAAAAACACCTGTCTTACTGAGCCCTTAGCAATTTTGATCTTTTCTTTACATATTTTGTTTTTTTCCCTGTATGATTTTAGCGCTTCTGTGCTGCCCTCATGTTTTAGTAGTTTAAACGCTTTCTTTTTTTCGTTCATAGCCCCCCTTACAGTCTGGTTGAGCCACAATGTTTTCCTTCTACTTGCAGTTCTTTTGTTTTTAAAGAGTATGAACTGCTCACATAAGGTAATTAGGATGTTTTTAAACTTATCCCATTTGTCGTCTGTACTGATATTTTTGAGGATGTTGTCCCAATTAATGTTACTGATAGTAGCTCTGAGCTGATCAAATTTTGCTTAACTAAAGTTTAGTTTATTTGTCACTCCCTGATAAGGCTTCTTATTGACTGCATCTGGAAGTTGATTATATTGTGGTCACTGTTTCGGTCTGGTTTGTTAGTAATAATAAGTCCAGAGTGGCCCTCCCTCTAGTTGGCTCCCGCACAAGTTGGGTAAGGTAGTTATCTGTAATTGTTCTCAAGAGAACTTATCACTCTTGTGAGATTTGCAAGTTTTGTCTTCCCATATTATATTCGGATAATTCAATTCCCCCATAATAATTACTTCATTGCAGTTTGACACCTCTTCTATCTGCCTTAATAATAAGATTTCAGTTTCTTCTGTTGCTTTCGGTGGCCTATAGAAAACCCCTAGCAGGATTTTGTTGTTTTTTTTCTCCCTCTTTCTCTACCCACAGAGATTCCGCACATTTATCTCCTGCCCCTATATCCTCCCGTAGCCTCGGCACTAAGTAGGATATAATGTACAGACATACCCCTCCCCCCTTCTGATTTCCACAGTCTCTTCTGAAGAGATTTACTGCCCAATCGCACTTATCATAAAGCCATGTTTCCATTATTCCGACTATATCGTTGTTTTCGGCGGTCATTCTCGCTTCAAGCTCACCCACTTTACCAATCAGACTTCTTGCATTTGTTGACATACAATTTATACAGTTGTTGTTGTTCTTTATATTCATTTTGTTACTAATGGTACTATTGGCTGTTCTGTCAGTTTTAACTGAACTAACCCTACCCCCTGCTCGACCCCCATTCCTATTATTTGGTCCCAAGTCACTACACTGTCTACCCCCTTGTTTCTCTTTTTGCCCTCCCCCAGTCACTGGTTTAAACATTCCTCCAGGCTTCTTGCCATCTTCTCCCCCAACACAGCTGGACCCTCCCCATTAAGATGCAGCCCGTCCCTACGGTAGAGGCTGTAGCCGACAGCAAAATCAGCCCAGTTCTCCAGAAACCCAAACCCCTCCTTCTTACACCAACTCCGGAGCCACTTTTTTACCTCCCTAAGATCCTGCTGCCTTTCTAGTGTGGCACGTAATGCAGGTAGTATTTCCAAGAAAACTACCTTGGAGGTCCTCGCCCTAAGCTTGGAACCTAAGTCCCTGAAATCATTTTTGAGGGTCCTCCATTGATCTCTAATTTGTTCATTGGTGCCAATGTGCACCATGACTGCTGGATCCTCACCAGCCTCTCCCAGTAATTTGTCAATCTGATCCGCGATGTGTCGAACTCGAGCGCCAGGAAGACAACACACTGTTCAATGATCCTGGTCTTTATGGCAGATTGCCCTACCTATCCCCCTTATTATTGAATTCTCCACCACTAGACCTGTCTTACCTGCGCTTCGCTTCCCGTCCCCTCCTCACTGGAGCAGTCATCTTTCTGGCGGTCAGAGGGCATGTCGTGCTGCAGCGGTGCTGGCTCTGTAATAGTATCCCCCTCATCTGCCAACTTTGCAAACTTGTTGGGTTGTGCCAGTTCAGAACTAGCCTCCCTCTACCCTTTCTAACTGTCACCCAGCTAGCTGCCTGCTTCCCCTACTCTTCCAAACTACCATCTGCCGCTGCCTCTACCCCAGCGAGCGCCTGTTCAGTGAGCAGCAAACTCCTTTCCATGTTGTCAACGGATCTCAGTGTTGCCAGTCACTCATTTAGATCCAGGATTTGGGCTTCCAGATGAGCAATGTGCACGCATCTTGCGCAATAGTATGCATACATTGCACAAATAGCACACTGGATGACATTGGCAGGCAAGGAGCTCATCCTAATGGGGATCTACAATTTACTTATGGAAGTAATGGAAATTGACTAAATCACACTTCAAACATGCCTCAAACACGTGTATATTAAAGCTGGCAGAAGCCAGATATTTTGAGAAATCCATTGTCCAGAGTCTATGTGAGAGTGGCGCAATCCATCTTATGGAAGAAGATGGCGGTTCCTGTGAGCGATTAACCCCAAAGTTACCATACTGTCCATTGAAGCCTTCACTTGCACAGATGCTACTGAATGGAAGATACTCTGAAGACCGCGACCAGGGATTCTCCTGCAATAAAGTGCATATTAGAAACTTATGTTAATGCATCCTCTGAAGCCCACTAAAATATAATGGCCCTTAGAGATAAAAAAAAAAAGAAAATGTATTTTAAAAAAAAGTCTAATTTTATACAGAATTATCGGCATCTTATATAAACCATATATTCATTTCCTAGATACTATTGTTATCCATTACATACAGCACTTGAATAATGAAGTAGAAAGAATCCTGTAATTAGTAGTAGATATTCGTAAGGTTACTGCCAGCTAAAGAATATGTAAAATGGAAAGTATAATGATATAACGTGTGGGGTTACAGCCACTTGCTCATTTCTTAAATTAGTAGGAAATTTTCCGGATTTTACATACATTATCAGAATGGAAATGATACTGCAGAGACATGACACACCACTTCCCTCCAACCCCTGAATAGTAACTACCAGCAAAATAAAGGAAGTGCAGAAATAAGTAGGAAATGAGACACCATTACAGTAATTTGCTAACACACAATTTGATTATATTAATGTAAGATCAGATTTTTTTATACTTCAGCAAAATATATTATGAATGAGTTTATCATAAGCATGTAAATGGCAGTAAAAGTGGCTTACAAATCAGCCTGTGTTCTTTCACACAGGCAAATAAATTATTGGTAATGAGCGACGATGTAGTAAGTTGATCGGTGCTCATTGAATTGCATTTATATATTTCAATTATCTGTCCTTTTTTCATCCTTATGGTTGTGTGTCTCCAACTCAAGGAGTTTCCATTATTGTCAGCAGCACATCCTGTTTTAGAGGAGGGGATGTGCTGCCGACAAATACATTTTTTGGGTGAGCATTAGAGATGAGCGAACACCAAAATGTTCGGGTGTTCGTTATTCGTAACGAACTTCCCGTGATGCTCGAGGGTTCGTTTCGAACAACGAACCCCATTGAAGTCAATGGGCGACCAGAACATTTTTGTATTTTGCCGATGCTCGCTAAGGTTTTCATGTGTGAAAATCTGGGCAATTCAGGAAAGTGATGGGAATGACACAGTGACGGATAGGGCAGGCGAGGGGCTACATGTTGGGCTGCATCCTAAGTTCACAGGTCCCACTATTAAGCCACAATAGCGGCAAGAGTGGGCCCCCCCCCCCTCCCAACAACTTTTACTTCTGAAAAGCGCTCATTAGCATGGCATACCTTTGCTAAGCACCACACTACCTCCAACAAAGCACAATCACTGCCTGCATGACACTCCACTGCCACTTCTCCTGAGTTACATGCTGCCCAACCGCACCCCCTCCCCCCCACAGCGCACACCAAAGTGTCCCTGCGCAGCCTTCAGCTGCCCTCATGCCACACCACGCTCATGTCTATTTAGAATTGCGTCTGCCATGACGAGGGACCGCAGGCATACACTGCAGAGGTTGGCACGGCTAGGCAGCGACCCTCTTTAAAAGTGGCGGAGCGATAGCCCACAATGCTGTACAGAAGCAATGAGAAATAGAATCCTGTGCCACCGCCATCTGGAGCTGCACACGTGGGCATAGCAATGGGGAACCTATGTGCCACACACTATTCATTCTGTCAAGGTGTCTGCATGCCCCAGTCAGACCGGGCTTTTTAATTCATAGACACAGGCAGGTACAACTCCCTATTGTGAAGTCCCTGTCGACCCACAGCATGGGTGGCTCCCTGGAACCCACCGGCGGTACACAAAAATATCCCATTGCATTGCCCAACACAGCTGAGGTAGTAATGTCGTGCGTAATACAGGTGGGCTTCGGCCCACACTGCATGCCCCAGTCAGACTGGGATTCTTTACAAGTGGACACATGTAGGTTTAACTCCCTGTGGACCCACTGCCTGGGTGGGTGCCAGGAAGCCACCGGCGGTACATAGAAATATCCCATTGCATTGCCCAACACAGCTGAGGTAGTAATGTCGTGCGTAATACAGGTGTGCTTCGGCCCACACTGCATGCCCCAGTCAGACTGGGATTCTTTACAAGTGGACACATGTAGGTTTAACTCCCTGTGGACCCACTGCCTGGGTGGGTGCCAGGAAGCCACCGGCGGTACATAGAAATATCCCATTGCATTGCCCAACACAGCTGAGGTAGTAATGTCGTGCGTAATACAGGTGGGCTTCGGCCCACACTGCATGCCCCGGTCAGACGGGTTCTTTAGAAGTGTACAGATGTATTAAAAACTCAGTGTGCACCTACAGCATGGGTGGCTCCCTGGAACCCACCGGCGGTACACAAAAATATCCCATTGCATTGCCCAACACAGCTGAGGTAACGTCAGCTGTAATGCAGGTGGGCTAAAAATTAATTTGATTACACTGTAGGCGAGGGCCCACACAAATTGCTGTATCAACAGTACTAATGTACATCCCAAAAATTGGCCATGGCCAGCCAAGAGGGCAGGTGAAACCCATTAATCGCTTTGGTTAATGTGGCTTAAGTGGTAACTAGGCCTGGAGGCAGCCCAGTGTAACGAAAAATTGGTTCAAGTTAAAGTTCCAATGCTTTTAAGCGCATTGAAACTTATAAAAATTGTTCTGAAAAATTATTTGAGTGAGCCTTGTGGCCCTAAGAAAAATTGCCCGTTCAGCGTGATTACGTGAGGTTTCAGGAGGTGGAGCAGGAGGAGGAGGAGGAGGAATATTAGACACAGATTGATGAAGCAGAAATGTCCCCGTTTTGGATGGTGAGAGAGAACGTAGCTTCCATCCGCGGGTGCAGCCTACGTATTGCTTACGTATCGCTGCTGTCCGCTGGTGGAGAACAGAAGTCTGGGGAAATCCAGCCTTTGTTCATCTTGATGAGTGTTAGCCTGTCGGCACTGTCGGTTGACAAGCGGCTACGCTTATCTGTGATGATTCCCCCAGCCGCACTAAACACCCTCTCCGACAACACGCTAGCCGCAGGACAAGCAAGCACCTCAAGGGCATACAGGGCTAGTTCAGGCCACGTGTCCAGCTTCGACACCCAGTAGTTGTAGGGGGCAGAGGCGTCACCAAGGATGGTCGTGCGATCCGCTACGTACTCCCTCACCATCCTTTTGCAGTGCTCCCGCCGACTCAGCCGTGACTGGGGAGCGGTGACACAGTCTTGGTGGGGAGCCATAAAGCTGGCCAGGCCCTTAAAGACTGTTGCACTGCCTGGGATGTACATGCTGCTCGATCTACGCACATCCCCTGCAACATGGCCCTCGGAACTGCGCCTTCTGCCACTAGCGCTGTCGGCTGGGAATTTTACCATCAGCTTGTCCGCAAGGGTCCTGTGGTATAGCAACACTCTCGAACCCCTTTCCTCTTCGGGAATCAGAGTGGGCAGGTTCTCCTTATACCGTGGATCGAGCAGTGTGTACACCCAGTAATCCGTCGTGGCCAGAATGCGTGCAACGCGAGGGTCACGAGAAAGGCATCCTAACATGAAGTCAGCCATGTGTGCCAGGGTACCTGTACGCAACACATGGCTGTCTTCACTAGGAAGATCACTTTCAGGATCCTCCTCCTCCTCCTCCTCCTCCTCAGGCCATACACGCTGAAAGGATGACAGGCAATCAGCCGGTGTACCGTCAGCAGCGGGCCAAGCTGTCTCTTCCCCCTCCTCCTCATCCTCCTCATGCTCCTCCTCCTCCTCCTGTACGCGCTGAGAAATAGACAGGAGGGTGCCCTGACTATCCAGCGGCATACTGTCTTCCCCCGCCCCCGTTTCCGAGCGCAAAGCAGCTGCCTTTATGGTTTGCAGGGAATTTCTCAAGATGCATAGCAGAGGAATGGTGACGCTAATGATTGTAGCATCGCCGCTCACCACCTGGGTAGACTCCTCAAAATTACCAAGGACATGGCAGATGTCTGCCAACCAGGCCCACTCTTCTGAAAGGAATTGAGGAGGCTGACTCCCACTGCGCCGCCCATGTTGGAGTTGGTATTCGACTATAGCTCTCCGTTGTTCATAGAGCCTGGCCAACATGTGGAGCGTAGAGTTCCACCGTGTGGGCACGTCGCACAGCAGTCGGTGCACTGGCAGCTTAAAGTGATGTTGCAGGGTGCGCAGGGTGGCAGCGTCCGTGTGGGACTTGCGGAAATGTGCGCAGAGCCGGCGCGCCTTTACGAGCAGGTCTGACAAGCGTGGGTAGCTTTTCAGAAACCGCTGAACCACCAAATTAAAGACGTGGGCCAGGCATGGCACGTGCGTGAGGCTGCCAAGCTGCAGAGCCGCCACCAGGTTACGGCCGTTGTCACACACGACCATGCCCGGTTGGAGGCTCAGCGGCGCAAGCCAGCGGTCGGTCTGCTGTGTCAGACCCTGCAGCAGTTCGTGGGCCGTGTGCCTCTTATCGCCTAAGCTGAGTAGTTTCAGCACGGCCTGCTGACGCTTGCCCACCGCTGTGCTGCCACACCGCGCGACACCGACTGCTGGCGACATGCTGCTGCTAACACATCTTGATTGTGAGACAGAGGAGGAGGAGGAGGAGGAGGGTGCTTTAGTGGAGGAAGCATACACCTCCGCAGATACCAGCACCGAGCTGGGGCCCGCAATTCTGGGGGTGGGTAGGACGTGAGCGGTCCCAGGCTCTGACTCTGTCCCAGCCTCCACTAAATTCACCCAATGTGCCGTCAGGGAGATGTAGTGGCCCTGCCCGCCTGTGCTTGTCCACGTGTCCGTAGTTAAGTGGACCGTGGCAGTAACCGCGTTGGTGAGGGCGCGCACAATGTTGCGGGAGACGTGGTCGTGCAGGGCTGGGACGGCACATCGGGAAAAGTAGTGGCGACTGGGAACTGAGTAGCGCGGGGCCGCCGCCTCCATGATACTTTTGAAGGACTCCGTTTCCACAACCCTATACGGCAGCATCTCAAGGCTGATGAATTTTGCGATGCGGACGGTTAACGTTTGAGCGTGCGGGTGCGTGGCGGCGTACTTGCGCTTGCGCTCGAACACTTGCGCAAGCGACGGCTGAACGGTGCGCTGAACTACACTGCTGGATGGGGCCGAGGACAGCGGAGATGAGGGTGTGGGTGCAGGCCATGAGGCGGTAGTGCCTGTGTCCTGAGAGGGGGGTTGCATCTCAGTGGCAGGTTGGGGCACAGGGGGAGAGGCAGGGGTGCAAACCGGAGACGGTGAACGGCCTTTGTCCCACCTTGCGGGGTGCTTGGCCATCATATGTCTGCGCATGGTGGTGGTGGTGAGGCTGTTGGTGTTGGCTCCCCGGCTGAGCTTTGCGCGACAAAGGTTGCACACCACTGTTCGTCGGTCGTCAGGCGTCTCTGTGAAAAACTGCCAGACCTTAGAGCACCTCGGCCTACGCAGGGTGGCATGGCGCGAGGGGGCGCTTTGGGAAACACTTGGTGGATTATTCGGTCTGGCCCTGCCTCTACCCCTGGCCACCGCACTGCCTCTTGCAACCTGCCCTGCTGATGCCCTTGACTCCCCCTCTGAAGACCTGTCCTCCTGAGTAAGCGTTGCACACCAGGTGGGGTCAGTCACCTCATCGTCCTGCTGCTCTTCCTCCGAATCCTCTGTGCGCTGCTCCCTGGGACTTACTGCCCTTACTACTACCTCACTGCAAGACAACTGTGTCTGATCGTCATCGTCCTCCTCACCCACAGAAAGTTGTTGAGACAGTTGGCGGAAGTCCCCAGCCTCTTCCCCCGGACCCCGGGAACTTTCGAATGGTTGGGCATCAGTGACGATAAACTCCTCTGGTGGGAGAGGAACCGCTGCTGCCCAATCTAAGCAGGGGCCCGAGAACAGTTCCTGGGAGTGTTCCCGCTCCTGAGCAGGTGTCATTGTAGTGGACTGAGGAGGCTGGGAGGAAGGAGGAGCAGCAGACAGAGGATTCGGATTGGCAGCAGTGGACGGCGCAGAACTGCGGGTAGACGATAGGTTGCTCGAAGCACTTTCTGCCATCCAGGACAGGACCTGCTCACACTGCTCATTTTCTAATAACCGTCTCCCGCGTGGACCCATTAATTGGGCGATGAATGTGGGGACGCCAGAAACGTGCCTCTCTCCTAATCGCGCAGCAGACAGCTGCGACACACCTGGATCAGGAGCTTGGCCTGTGCCCACACCCTCACTTGGCCCTCCGCGTCCTCGGCCACGTCCACGTCCACGTCCTCTAGGCTTACCCCTACCCCTCAGCATGCTGTATTACCAGTGATTAGATTTCCCAGGCAGGAAATAAATTGGCGCAAGACTGCAGGCCAAATATAATTTTTGCCCTTTTTGGAAAACGAAAGGCCCCACTGCCTCTAGTGAATGAATTATCTAAGTTTAATAACTGTGCTGTGTCCCTGCTTATGTGTCACAGAACGTGAGGGTAGCAGAGTTATTATAACTCTTGGAGAGCAGGTATTTTTTTTCCCAATTAAGGAAAGCAAATGGCGAACCCAGCAGTAAAGCGTAGCTGGGTGCGTATGATTTAGCAATGTTTTTCACGCAGCTCACACGTCTACACAGGCGTAAGGACGGACACAGGCTGGACAAATAGATTTGTTTTCAGTTTTTTCCCACCAACAGGCAGCACTGCGTATATTCAATGAACCTGCGAAGTTTAATAACTGCGCTGTGTCCCTGCTTATGTGTCACAGAACGTGAGGGTAGCAGAGTTATTATAACTCTTGGAGAGCAGGTATTTTTTTTTCCCAATTAAGGAAAGCAAATGGCGAACCCAGCAGTAAAGCGTAGCTGGCTGCGTATGATTTAGCAATGTTTTTCACGCAGCTCACACGTCTACACAGGCGTAAGGACGGACACAGGCTGGACAAATAGATTTGTTTTCAGTTTTTTCCCACCAACAGGCAGCACTGCGTATATTCAATGAACCTGCGAAGTTTAATAACTGCGCTGTGTCCCTGCTTATGTGTCACAGAACGTGAGGGTAGCAGAGTTATTATAACTCTTGGAGAGCAGGTATTTTTTTTTCCCAATTAAGGAAAGCAAATGGCGAACCCAGCAGTAAAGCGTAGCTGGCTGCGTATGATTTAGCAATGTTTTTCACGCAGCTCACACGTCTACACAGGCGTAAGGACGGACACAGGCTGGACAAATAGATTTGTTTTCAGTTTTTTCCCACCAACAGGCAGCACTGCGTATATTCAATGAACCTGCGAAGTTTAATAACTGCGCTGTGTCCCTGCTTATGTGTCACAGAACGTGAGGGTAGCAGAGTTATTATAACTCTTGGAGAGCAGGTATTTTTTTTTCCCAATTAAGGAAAGCAAATGGCGAACCCAGCAGTAAAGCGTAGCTGGCTGCGTATGATTTAGCAATGTTTTTCACGCAGCTCACACGTCTACACAGGCGTAAGGACGGACACAGGCTGGACAAATAGATTTGTTTTCAGTTTTTTCCCACCAACAGGCAGCACTGCGTATATTCAATGAACCTGCGAAGTTTAATAACTGCGCTGTGTCCCTGCTTATGTGTCACAGAACGTGAGGGTAGCAGAGTTATTATAACTCTTGGAGAGCAGGTATTTTTTTTTCCCAATTAAGGAAAGCAAATGGCGAACCCAGCAGTAAAGCGTAGCTGGCTGCGTATGATTTAGCAATGTTTTTCACGCAGCTCACACGTCTACACAGGCGTAAGGACGGACACAGGCTGGACAAATAGATTTGTTTTCAGTTTTTTCCCACCAACAGGCAGCACTGCGTATATTCAATGAACCTGCGAAGTTTAATAACTGCGCTGTGTCCCTGCTTATGTGTCACAGAACGTGAGGGTAGCAGAGTTATTATAACTCTTGGAGAGCAGGTATTTTTTTTTCCCAATTAAGGAAAGCAAATGGCGAACCCAGCAGTAAAGCGTAGCTGGCTGCGTATGATTTAGCAATGTTTTTCACGCAGCTCACACGTCTACACAGGCGTAAGGACGGACAGAGGCTGGACAAATAGATTTGTTTTCAGTTTTTTCCCACCAACAGGCAGCACTGCGTATATTCTATGAATAATAACTGTGTTGTGGCCCTGCCTATACAATTCTTTCCCTGCAGTATCAATGGAGGGTGCAATGCTCTGCAGAGGCGATTTTGAGAAGCCCAAAAAAAATGCAGCACAGCTAACAGCAGCCAGCACAGTACTGCACACGGATAAATATGGCCCTAGAAAGGACCGTTGAGGTTCTTGAAGGCTACACTCACTCCTAACACTCTCCCTGCCTATGCAGCACTTCTGTCCCTAATGCCAGGTGCAACGGTCTGCAGAGGCGATTTTGAGAAAAAAAAAAAAATCCCACTGCTAACAGCAGCCAACACACAGCTATCAGTGGCCCTAATAAGGACCTTTGGGGGGTCTTGAAGCCTACACTAACTACCAATTCTTTCCCTACAGCAGCTCCGGTATAAACAGCACTGTCCCTCATCTAACTCACACCGCATCTGAGGCGAGCCGCGGGAGGGGCCGACTTTTATATTAGGCGAACACCTGATCTCGCCAGCCACTCACAGCAGGGGGGTGGTATAGGGCTTAAACGTTGCAGGGGGAAGTTGTAATGCCTTCCCTGTCTTTCAATTGGCCAGAAAAGCGCGCTAACGTCTCAGGGAAGGAAGTGAAAGTAACCAGAACACCGCATGGTGTTCGTCACGAATAACGAACATCCCGAACACCCTAATATTCGCACGAATATCAAGCTCGGACGAACGCGTTCGCTCATCTCTAGTGAGCATTAAACATGCAGTCAACGATAAATTAGTGAATAATCATTTTTCATTCAATCGCTAGACATGTTTGCATAAAGAAATTATCTAGAAGGAACATTTGTATATGTAATCATTCAGGCAATATTCCCCCCACATAAAAGCCCTCTAACAGAAGGCTAAAACCCCTTCCCTGTATACGTAGCTCGGTTTTCCTGCATCCTTTGCAAAGATTCAGTTCTGCGTCCCCTTCATCTTAAGTTGAACTCCATTTGCTGAGCCCCTCCCTGCCACCAATTAATGTAATATACAAATTAAACCATGGGATGCCCAGTGATCTGGTATTTATCAACTATCCTGTGGATAGATGATAAATGTCAATATTGGGAATACCCCATTTGACTAAAATTAATGCAAATGATAGTCATTCAGTGTAAAATGGACACCAACAGGGTGATGAGTGATAATTTACTCACTAGTCAATAGTTGCTAAATTTCAGCTCACCGAAAAAGTAATCACTGATTGATGAAACGTTGCTTGGCGTAAAGTTTAAGTCGTTCATATTTGAATGACTTGTGAATGAATTATCATGGAGTTCCCCCCAAGAATTATATCTCAGCGAACAAGTAATGAGCAATAAGTGCTCTGAGTAAAGCTATTTTTACATGGTGTGACTATTATTAGTGTGTATTCACACAGTAGCAACAGTCGTGCAGTGAATGGAGGCAGAGAGTACCAGAGATTTCTTTCGCTCACTTACCTTTCCTCACACTGAACAGGCCTGTTGCACCGCCGGTTCCCATCCTCCTCCCCGCTTTGTTTCCAAGGCTGTCATGTTTTGGGTAGTATGCTTCACAACTGGTGGTCCTGGCCGGAGGTGGAGAAACTGTGGACGCAAATTTATAACTTACTAAGCCAGCTGTTTGTAGGTCCGATACCTAAATCATCCACAGTCTTCCTCCTGAGGGATCCTTCTCCTAGCATTAGATTCAGAGCCCATAAGCTTATATAGGTTATTTGTATGGCTATAAGGATCCACATCGCCTCTAGATGGAAATCCCCAAACCTCTGTTTCCCAAAGGTAATCAATAGAGTTTCTACAATTATACTATACGAAAGGATCCATGCTATTCGGACGGATACCTTAACGAATTTCCTAGCTACGTGACAACCCTAGATTAGCTATCTCGAAGTCCCAGGACTACGTCACATTTTTGCATTTACCTAAAATTCCCCATTGGAAGGCGGCTCTGGTTCTTTACCAGGCTACATCAGGGAGCTGATTTGGATCTTTGCCTACCCCGTTTTATACCCTTTGTTACCCCCTCCCAATAATCCACACTAAGAGTAACATGTTGTATTAAAATCTAGTGTACGTTACGAAGACAATAATTAGCCCCTGCATGGGGACGCAAGAATGTTTTATTCCTGTACCACTTTTGAAAATATTTTAATAAAATCCGTTGAAACTTAAATCATTTGTTAGAGCAATTTTCTGACTGATAGTCGTTCTGTGGAAAAGTGCCCTAACAGTTTTCAAACAACTGTCATTTTTGTGCTTTGGCAACCTTTTTGAGTTACCATTTGAATGATAGTTGGTCAGTGTAAGGGTACCTTTATGCTGCATTCACACCTTGCATGGGCCCCTGTCCAAGCTTTTCATCCAAGAATTCCGTCTGACATGCCAAAAATGGCATTCAGACGGAAAACTAAATTACTCCATAGCCTGTCACTTATGAATAGTGTTGCTCGTTGTCATTGGCCGGGCAATAAAATTGGGCCAATTTTTGCCAAATCAGATCATCCCGATCTGATTTTCAGCAAAAATTGCCCAAATATTGTCTTTCTGCTTTGAGCAAAAAGGACAGGTATGTTGGCTTGGCACTGCTGAACTTCTAGATTTGAATCTGACCATGATGGGCATTTGAATCTAGGACCCCACCACTGCAGGGCTGCCGGCACCACCACTGTTGTTCAAGGAGGCCAAATTAGAGAATTTGATATTTAGTCCTATTTATTTTAATGAAGGCAGATTGGGAGTCCCTATACACAATTATTTTTTTAAATCAGATCAGTCACTCCCAACCCCATTATTTCAATAATCACTCAACGCAACTTATAAAACAGAAACCATAGCTGTAAAAGTTTAGTCGATTGTAGTATTTAGGCTGGCCAAAATCTCATATAAGAACAGAAATCTGCAGAAACAGAGCAACATTGGTCTCCATTTCATAAGTCATTCAGTTTTCTGTCTTGATGCTGTTTTCAGCATGGGAGATGGAACCCTCTGGCAAGAAGCCTGGACAGGAACCCAATGAGTTATGAATGTAGCCTAAATAAAATGGTGTTTAACTCAATTCCCAATCTTTGTTTGGTTTTCAATTCCCATTTTTTGTTAAGACCTGTATAAAGGGTCGGGCATTGAATTATTGAATTGCAGGAATGCTTCCATCCAATAGGTGGCGCTGCAGGGGTTTTGTTCCATCTTCCTTATTTGCATATAATGCAATTCACAGACACACCTGCTACTACAAATCCTGATTTGCAGCTGTTGAAGCCTAGCATCTGTCAGACTCACACAGGAGAAGAGTGAGCCTTGGACACTACATAAACAACTTACAGGTCTTCTATTGCTGCAGCTGCCTGAGCCGAACCTGATGCAAATCAACTCTGACATGACAGGGATGATAAAGGAAACTGCTGATTGTTGCTGTTGTGTCAGAGGTGCTCTTTATGTTGGGCTCGGCTTGAGTGACTGCAGCCATAGAGATAAATTCCTTTATGTAGTGTCCAAGGCTCAGCAACACTCTTCTCTTGTGTGTTTTAGGTTATGCTGGGTTCCAACAGCTGCAAATCAGGACTTCTCTTCTGATTGCACCTGGGGCACATGCCCCACCTAACCCCTCTAGCTACAGATTGGCCTTCCCATTATCCTGATATCTACCATACATGTACATTGGATGTTGCAGGGGAGTATATGGAGCAGAATCAGGAGGCTGTTGGCTGTGTTATTCAACAGGCAAAATCAGAGATAAATACAAATCTGTATTGACCTCTAGAATACCAAGGCCAACATGACTACATCATTTTAGAGGTTAAACAGATGGAGGGGGTTCCCTATGTCACCACATCAAGCCCCCATAATAATATTGGGGGCTGCCAGTACTTCCAGATGGCCTAAAAAAATTTTAGAAACGTTTAAAAACATGTACCAAAATCTAAAAAGTATATACTGTATATAAAAATGTATATAAATTCCATTTATAATATATCTAAACAATGAGAAAAAAACATAATCAATATCACTCCATCTATAATGATCCAATCTATTAAAAGCCTCACACAGGAAAAAAAGGGATCAAAAAGTCATATGTACCCCAAAATGGTGCAAATAAAAACTAAAACTAGCTATGCAAAAAATTACACCCTTCCACAGCTCTATCAAAGGAAATCTAAAAAGCTGTTTGTCTCAGAATATGGTGCTCAGTATTATTTTGAAAAATAATTATTTTGTAAAAGTAGTAAAACATAACAAAAACTATATAAATTTGGTGTTACCATAATAGTGCTGACCATAAGAATAAAGTTAGTATGTAATTTTACCACATAGCAAATATGATAAGAAAACTCAAATAAAAAAGACCATAAAATTGCACAACTGCTGATTTTTCCATTCCACCACACTCAAGATAATAAGGTTTTCTATACATAATATAGTAGATTAAATAGTGACATTAATACATTTTGGGGGGGAAATCTAGCACCGAAAATCTTCTCTAAAGTTACAAGTTTTCAAGTATTTAAGAATTATAGGTTAATCTGTGAAAAATCTATGTGTTTCAGACCAAGTATGGTTCTTCCTCATGATGTCTTTTGGGGCTGAAACACATAGCTTTTTACCAGATATTTTCCTATAATTTTTCAATGAAGTTGAAATTTTTCAATGAAGTTTTCAAAAAACTAAAAAAAGAAAATGCCAAAATAGCTGTTTTGTAATCATCTTGCTTCCCCAAAACAGAAATAAAAAGTAATTAAAAAGTTGTATATACTGTGACAATGCAGTAGCAAGAGTGGCCTGTAGGGGGCCTCTGCGTGCAGTCACTGTGTTTGGTTTAGTTAACCTGCACCTGAAAGGGTGCGGCTACACAGGTTAAATTTCCCCTCCCTCACAAGCTCAGTGTCCTTGAAGCCGGTGGAGCTTAGGTCCATTAAGGCTTGTGGGGCCCTGAGGTATATGTAGACCTGGTGCTGGTCTGTGAGGGACCTGGAAGTACGGAGCGGACAAGGGGTAGTCGGCCCCTCGCTCATTGCCTGCCGGGGCAAAGTCACCTTCCTGAAAGATCCGCTGAATGAAGCAGTACGTGTTGCTGTGTGCACTGTGACAGACAACAGTGTGAAGTTGCATATGACATGCTGGACTATGTGTATACTGAATACGCTGCTATGCTGAAATAAATGCTGGAGGGAAAATTGCAGCATGTTTTATTTCCGCGCAGACAGCTACCATTGAAGTCAATTAGAACCGTCTGATCCGTGGCCTGTCCGCAGGTAATACTGCGGACGGGCCGTGGAATCCGCATCATCGCCTAGCAACGGTGCGGCACAATCTGTACTGCGCATGTGCGCCGGCGTGCACAGAATAGAAGAATCCGGACAGGTAAGCAGGGGTCACCGGCTGGGTACAGGGTTAGATTCCACTTCGGGATCCCGCATGCAGAATCTGATCTGGCCGTGTGCATTTGGCCTAATTCAATTTGCCCTAGCATGCTGGATATCAGCTTCTGAGCCAAATGATAATGGTTGGCAATGGCAACCCATTCTCACCTAATCAGTTCTTGGAGTAAATCACAATTGCTGTGTTTTTGCATGTCTATCCACTTTTTAAGGATTGACCACAGGTTCTCAATGTGGCAGACATCTGGAAAGTTTCCTGGCCATGGACCCAAACTTTCAATATTTTGTTCACTTAGCCACTTAGTTATCAGTTTTGCTTGGTGACATTGTGCTCTAATGTGCTGAAAAAAGCATTGTTCGTCACCAAATTGCTCCTGGATGGTTGGTTGAAGTTACTCTTGGAGGATGTTTAACTACTATTCTTTATTTATGGCAGTGTTCTTAGGCAAAACTGTGAGTGAGCCCACTGCCTTGGATGAAAAGCAACCCCAAATATGAATGTTCTTAGGGTGCTTTACTGTTAACATGACCCGGGACTTATGATAGTGCTCACATTTCTCTTCTCCAGACAGTCATTCTTCTAAAAGTCCCAAATAATCTATAAGGGGTTTTATCGGGGAAAATAACTTCCCTCAGTCCTCTGCAGTAGAATCCCTCTACAGTATTTGAAGACAACCTGGTTCCACTCTTTGGCAGTCCAGTTTTGTCATTCACAACACCATTGCAAATGGAGGCGATGGTGGGTGTCAAAGGCAGTACACTTAACAGGCTCCATAAGACCAAATGTCCTTCAGCCAAGTGCCTGGAAATGGTCCCAACAGACAGGGTGTAACGATGGTGCAACTTATCTCTGGATGGTGGACAAGGAAACAGTTGGAGTTGCAAGTGCTTGTCAGACGATCCTCTCTACTGGTGGTCTATGTGTGTCCTTACGCATCCACTAGTCCCGTCACCTCCTAACAGTCTGGTCAGAACGCCCCAGGTGGTGGCAATTTATTGATATGGCCATCCAGCTTCTTGTATTCCAATAATGTGCCCCCTCTAAAACCTTGTTAACCGTGTGAAATCTCTTCAATTGCATCTTAAAGGCCTCTAGTGGTCAACAAGCTCTACACAAGAAGAAAAAAAGGTCACTACACACAAGGAGCCTCCGAGAGCCTTTTTATAGGCCAATGTGAGGGTATATATATATATTGCCATATGTTCTTTATACTTTTATACCTATATGCAAGTTTTATTCAATTCCAAATGAGAAAAAACTTATATGTCGCCTTACATCAGATATTCCAAGGCTTTGCAAGGCTGAGAGATGTTCTAGAAATTCAGAGATGATACCGAACCAGACATGAAGGACGCGTGTACTTGGCCGTTTTCCCAGAAGCAAGATATCAAGATGTTCCATTATGTACATAATTTTCACTGTCTTAGGCCGGAAATCCGGACTTCCCATATATGGAGAATGCATGCTTGGCCGTTTTCTTAGAATTGAGTGGGTGATTCTTTGCACTGGAGTTAATTGAATACGTGATTTTCTGTACATAAGCCAGAGGCGCCGTAGCAAGATAACGGCAGTTTCCACTGTCTCAGGCCGGAAATCCGGACTTCCCATATATGGTTATAAGCCCATCACCCCTTGTTGGTGATGGGACAAAGGGTATAAGATCTCATGTAATCTGTAATAAACGTCGGCGAAGCGCAGCCATGTCCCGTGTGAGGAATGATACCAGACCTCTGTGTGGTGTTTTTTTCTTTACCGCCGGCAACGGGGCAAGTGGGGTGGGCCCGATTGGTGCTGTACTTAGAATATTTTATTACCCTGACACCAAGACTGGAACCACTTTTAGGGCCTACGGTGGCAAGACCCTTCATCTAATACAATTCTAATTGCCAAACGCAAAAAATACCTATAGGTAATATCCCCTAAAATATCATCTAAATACTTTATTATTCAAAAAGACAAAGACAACATCGAATGATATTTAACATAAAGGGGCAAATGGTGGTAGCAAATGAAATGTGAGCAGCAGTCATCAATTAGTATCATGTGTGTAACTGTGCATATACAAACTAAAACATAGGCCTGGATGCCAACTTCCAAAAGCCTATGTAGAGATTAATAAGTCAGCACCACCAAAACCCTATTAAAATCTAATCTACAGCCACCCCGACATGTTTCACCTTGCAGCGTCCTCCGGGGGAACAACAGCCAGGGCTATAGTGAGACAGTTCATTAATCACACCACAACTCTAATCATTTACATATCGGCCTGAGATGTAACTGCATGTCGAGTTTTGTAGCAAAACGACAACATCTTCTAGGCGATGGATCTTTTTTACAATGAGTGTATTTACATGAAACATAAATTCAAAATCTACGATAAAAAAGTGAAATTTTTGGCATGGTTCTTCTAATTTTAACATGACTGTTAGGCCTTGTTCACACGAGCGTGTGTTTTGTGTGCACATAATGCACGCTTCTAAAAGAACCAGTGGGCTCTTATAGAAACATTCATATGCGTGAAATTAGCAGCGCAAAACAGCACGCACTTAAAAAAGATAGGACATCGGCTATCTTAGGTGCGCACCGACAAGAGATTCCATTGACTCCTATGGGAGCAGAAATTAATGGAAACTCCTGCGTTGGGAATAGAAACCCGCTGCTTACAGCTGGACATTTGAAAAGCATTTCTGGGCAGCACCTTTTAAATGTCCTCCTGTAAGCAGCGGGGTATTCCTACTGATACAGTTGTCACAGCAGTGTTCTTCTCCCATTGTTTTCAATGGGGCTGGCGCTGCCACCACGCCATTGAAAGCAATGGGATGAAGGCAACCCCCACAGGGATTTTCGGGGAAGGGCTTGAAATAGAAGAAAAAAGCGCAATTGGGGCTTTGGGGCATTTTGTCTCTGGCTCCCCGGCAGTGTTCTTCATCATTTTCTTCTGGCCAGGGCTTTAAAAATCCCCGCCACCTGGAAGCACTGCCTCTAATTGGCTGAGCACTAGGACTAATCACAGTCATTCAACGATTGCAGGGGTTGCCTTCATCCTATTGCCGGCCCCATTGAAAGCAATGGGATAGCATCGCTGTCCTCTGCCACAGCTGTGACATCATCACTGAACACAGTGACAGTGCACTGTGCATATGAAACTTTGCCCATTCACCCATTTTCAGCTAATGTGAAAAGCGTTTTTTTTTTGTTCACATAAGTGCATAAAAAAACAAACTTTTCTGACTCTGGCCTTAGGGCTCGGTCAGACGAATGATTTTTTTGCACGCCTATGTGTGCAAAAAATGCGCTCCACGGATGTGCAAAATGCACGAGACTGAAGCTCCATGCTTTTAAATACCTGTGTGGAAAATAGAATGTTCAGCCCTTCAACAGGCAAATTTCATATGCTCCTAGAAGCTCAGCTGCTCCACGAAAGTCCCCTCATCACTGAACACTGTGGCAGCAGCACCAGCCCCATTAAAATCAATGGGATCGCATCACAGTTCTCTGTGACAGCTGCAGCAGGGGATTCTTTCATCCCCCTGCAGACCCCTCACAGTGCTGTCACAGTGTTCAGTGATGAGGGGACTCCCTGCGAGATTAACGGAACCCTGTAGGAGTCCCCTCATTCCCTGCCACCTCTGTAACATCACATGATGTCTTTACGTGCGGTACGGACCTTACCGGTGCGCATTATAGACACACATGTCCTATCTTTTGCAGGTGCTGTGGGCGTGTCTTGTGACGTGGCCGGCGTGTCACATGACGTTGCGGCGCGTCATGCGGGACCCAGGACGCCGGATCTGCTGGTAAGTATGGGTTCTCTGGGGGGCGCCGTGACGGGCTTTACCGCGGAATATTCTGCGGCGGAGCCCGCCACGGCCGTGTGCAGCCGGCCTTACAGACCCAAGTATATTAACCAATCAATAACCAGTTCATATAAACTCTATCTTATAGACACAAGTTTACCACCACCAAACTCAGACACAAGTTTACCTGCCCACCCGCCTAATGCGGGCGACAATCCCCCACCAAGCCATGGCATCTACTAATGGCATGGCCCCCCCAAGAAACCGCAGCCTCCTCAATCATCTACACAAATCCATATTAAAAATATCCAACACAATCTCTGACAAGTATACTATAACACTCCTATGGAAGCCTGGAACAAGACCTTCCATATCAGCATGTCCAAAAAGAAAGAATCCACTCCTGGCATGGAGCTCTCTACCACCGGGGTAACCCTTCTCCGAATGCTCTCGCTATATACAGACCTCGGCAATGACCATAATAATCGAGGAACAATATCTGAAAAACTATCACTGTATCTGGAACCTTGTTTCAATGCTCTACATCTCCCTTTCAATGTCCCATGACATATCAATGTGTTCTCTTCTATGTCATTAACCCCTAAGTGTAAAATTAAAACATCTGGACAGGGCCCACGTGACTCTCCAAGCCCACGTGACCCTCTATACATCAGTTCAGCCATTAATCCACTCCACCTCATACATCTATTACCGCACCAAGAATTTCAAACTGTGATCTGTACAATCCCACATTTTCAGAATAACAGTGATCCGCTGCCGTTCTCCAAGCCCGGTACACAAAGGAGTGTCCAACAATCCACACAATACTTTTCTTAATTCCTAAAATGAAAAAAGAATTAGTACACCATATTATTCAGACGTATGTACAACTTAAAACGAGATGATCCCCATCTGTCTACTTTTTCTTCAATAAAACCACACCTGTAAACAATTTACGCACCATTATACATTAAAAGCAAGATAATGACTGTCCATCATCCCTGTCTCCCCGGAAACAAGACAGGGTCTTCTACTAATTGTTCCATAAGATCTTACTTTTGCCATATATAGCTGCCTGGACACTATTAACATTGACTTTTTTTTTTAATTAACTGCAACTAGGGCTTATTTTTGGAATAGGGCTTAAAGTTTAAGCATCCTCAAAAATCCTGCTAGGGTTTATTTCTGGGGTAGGTTTTATCTCAAGGAAAACAGGGTGCATGGATCAACAAAGAACCTGGTGCTTGAGGGCACAGACACATAAACGCCTGCAAATTCCTAAGCAAGCATATATTCTCATGAAAATGAGCAAACAAGCGAATCCGCACCCCCTTACCCATTTTGTCTTTTTTTTCTTTTAATTATTATAAAGCTCCCATGGTTTGCCACATCCTTAAGGCCCCAAAGTCACACCTAAACAGCTGATCTACACACTTCAGGCAATACTTTTACCAACTTCCCTAGTAAGCTAAATGTGATAGCAGAGCATTGATCAGGGGCCTCAGCTACTGCCTTAGGCCTTAGTCACACGGGCGTTTTTTCACGCGATTTGCGCATCGCATGACGGATGCGCATGCGCAAATCACGTGACCGGCGCCGAAAAATCGGCCCAAAAATCGCCCGAAAATCTGCTCCTAGCCGCGTTTCATTAGAAACGGGCCGGAGCTGTCCAGCGCATTGCATTCAATGGAGCCGGCAATACAGCCGGCTCCATTGAATGCAAGCACTGCGGGCGAGTGTGGGATGAATTGTCGGGAAGGGGTTAAATATATAACCCCTTTCCTGCAATGCATCCTTAAATGTGAAAAAAT
Organism: Eleutherodactylus coqui; assembly: GCF_035609145.1. Lineage (NCBI taxonomy): Eukaryota > Metazoa > Chordata > Amphibia > Anura > Eleutherodactylidae > Eleutherodactylus > Eleutherodactylus coqui. Next base: position 200,970,174 of record NC_089842.1, on the reverse strand, counting down.
AAAAAAAAAGGATGTACTCACCTGTTCCCGGCAGCTGGAGATCCCGGCGGCCGGCCTGCAGTGGGTGTGAAGGAGGTGTGACTCAGACTTGCCCCTGATTGGCTCAGCGCTGAGCCAATCAGAGGCAAGTCTCAGTCACACCCATTCATGAATTCATGAATGGGTGTGACTGAGATCTGCCTCTGATTGGCTCAGGCTGAGCCAATCAGGGGCCAGTCTGAGTCACACCCCTTCACACCCACTGCAGGCCGGCCGCGGGGATCTCCAGCTGCCGGGAGCAGGTGAGTACATCCTTTTTTTTTATTTTTTCACATTTAAGGATGCATTGCAGGGAAGGGGTTATATATTTAACCCCTTCCCGACAATTCATCCCGCGCACGCCGGCAGCCCATTGCTTTCAATGGAGTCGGCTGTATTGCCAGCTCCATTGAATTCAATGGGCAAACATCGTTCTTCTCTGCCACAGCTGTTCCAGCTGTGGCAGAGAAGAATGATTTGTCTTCTGTATGTTCTCAATGGGGTCAGCGCTGCTGCCGCCGGCCCCGTTGAGCGCATATAGAGAAGAGAACAGGAATCGCAGATCGCAGATAGGTGCGATCTGCGATTTCTGTTCTCTAATTTATCGGACGAGCGCATAAAAAGCGCTCATGTGTCCGATACCACTGCAAAGCAATGGTTTTAAAAAATCGCCGGACGCATGCGCATGCGCAAATCGCGGCAATAACCGCCCGTGTGACTAAGCCCTTACAGTCCCTGATCAATTGCTCTACCTGAAAAACAGAATTAATAGGTACAAGAAAGCAAAACCCGACAATACCTTCCAAACTGAGCTATATGAGCACTGCATCCCAAGTTTTGGACTCTTCTTCCTGAATTGCTGCATCAGCAAACAAGACTATGAAATAACAGCCGCATTATTCTCACACCGACCATCTCTAACCCTCAATAAGAGATTATATGTTAGACCTAATCTGACTAACATACGAATTAACTGGTGCTGACCGCCTCTTACCAACAATCACTCCATAACCATTACCCACTGATGTCAGCACCTAATGATAACTTATCCGCTTCCACAAACTCCCATCCCCAAGCTGACTGACCATTAAAGTTTGTCCAACCGCACATCACCACACATTACCTGCGGGAATAACTGCGACCAATAATAATTACATGTGAAGCAAAGAAGAAACGACCTGCTAACTGCTGCAGCTCCCTCCATGTAATCGTCCTTCATACGTAATGTCTGACTAATTAAACCCATAAACTATACACCCCTGACATTGGCAATTAGAAAAACCATCACAATGCTATCAATTGAATACCTAAAAACTCCAACCGAGTACAGGGCCATACCATTTTTTCCGTTCGCCAGCGGCACCCCAAAATCCTCCATCCTGACCACATGCCCTCTAAAACTTGTGCACCCCTCCTTACCCTGATGCCCCATAAACAAAAAATCATCTAAGTAGTGTATTACACCAACATCAGGAGATTCCTTCCTCCCACCTACTCTAAAAATGGGGATAGTTCTAAATAATAATAGGATGCCTTAGATCCCATCGGTAACGCCAAAGCGGAAACCCAAAGAATTAACACTCCAACCAATAAGAAGTTATCCGAATAATGCATCACATGACCGAAGGGCCATAATAAAGCCAATGTAGTCACATGATGCATATCTTAATGCCAGCAGCTCAGGAGCGCCTCAGCATTCAGAGACAACTGCTTGGGGTAAGATAGATGATAAATAACCAGGAGGAGATAGACTCCTTCTGTGGCATCACCCTTAAAGGGGACAACCTCAAAGGGAGGGGGGATCAAAATGACCGGCAACTCTGCCCTCAGCTATGTGATTAGCAATTTAACTAGATCAGGATCATAAACAGCTGAAATTAACTTATTAACCCCTTCACAGCTGAGTCCCTTTAACTCATGCACATATAGGCCGTACCGGGAGCCTTCTCTAATGAGCCGGACCTACTTCCCATATGAGAGCCTCACTGGAGTCTGGCCCTATTGCAGGAAATTCTCTATTTCCTGGATGCAAGGAATTTGTACTGATTTCTGACTAAAATAACCATAAATGGATAAGACCGGCACAATATGAGCCCTCATGTCAGTACCCACACCTCTCCATTACCTCGATCCCATAAATATAACAGCACATCCAGGTAGTGAGGCGCCCCAAGGATGTCTAACCACCACCTAACTAGTTACACCGAGGTAGTGAGGCGCCCCAAGGATGTCTAACAACCACCTAACTAGTCACACCGAGGTAGTGAGGCGCCCCAAGGATGTCTAACAACCACCTAACTAGTTACACCGAGGTAGTGAGGCGCCCCAAGCATGTCTAACAACCACCTAACTGGTTACACCGAGGTAGTGAGGTGTCCCAAGGATGTCTAACAACCACCTGACTAGTTACACCGAGGTAGTGAGGCGCCTCAAAGATGTATAACAACCACCTAACTAGTTACACTGAGGTAGTGAGGCGCCCCAAGGATGTCTAACAACCGCCTAACTAGTTACACCGAGGTAGTAAGGCGCCCCAAGGATGTCTAACAACCACCTAACTAGTTACACCCAGGTAGGCGCCCCAAGGATGTCTAACAACTACCTAACTAGTTACACCGAGGTAGTGAGGCGCCCCAAGGATGTCTAACAACCGCCTAACTAGTTACACCGAGGTAGTGAGGCGCCCCAAGGATGTCTGGCAACCACCTAACTAGTTACACCGAGGTAGTGAGGCACCCCTAGGATATCTAACAACCACCTAACTAGTTACACCGAGGTAGTGAGGAGCCCCAAGGATGTCTAACAACCACCTAACTTGTTACACCGAGGTAGTGAGGCACCTCAAGGATGTCTAACAACCACCTAACTAGTTACACCAAGGTAGTGAGGCGCCCCAAGGATGTCTAACAACCACCTAACTAGTTACACCGAGGTAGTGAGGCGCCCCAAGGATGTCTAACAACCACCTAACTAGTTACACCGAGGTAGTGAGGCGCCCCAAGGATGTCTAACAACCACCTAACTAGTTACACCGAGGTAGTGAGGTGTCCCAAGGATGTCTAACAACCACCTCACTAGTTACACCATGGTAGTAAGGTGCCTCAAAGATGTCTAACAACCACCTAACTAGTTACACCGAGGTAGTGAGGCGCCCCAAGGATGTCTAACAACTGCCTAACTAGTTACACCGAGGTAGTAAGGCACCCCAAGGATGTCTAACAACCACCTAACTAGTTACACCCAGGTAGTGAGGCGCCCAAAGGATGTCTAACAACCACCTAACTAGTTACACCGAGGAAGTGAGGCGCCCCAAGGATGTCTGACAACCACCTAACTAGTTACACCGAGGTAGTGAGGCGCCCCAAGGATGTCTAACAACCACCTAACTAGTTACACCGAGGTAGTGAGGTGTCCCAAGGATGTCTAACAACCACCTCACTAGTTACACCATGGTAGTAAGGTGCCTCAAAGATGTCTAACAACCACCTAACTAGTTACACCGAGGTAGTGAGGCGCCCCAAGGATGTCTAACAACTGCCTAACTAGTTACACCGAGGTAGTAAGGCACCCCAAGGATGTCTAACAACCACCTAACTAGTTACACCCAGGTAGTGAGGCGCCCAAAGGATGTCTAACAACCACCTAACTAGTTACACCGAGGAAGTGAGGCGCCCCAAGGATGTCTGACAACCACCTAACTAGTTACACCGAGGTAGTGAGGCACCCCAAGGATATCTAACAACCACCTAACTAGTTACACCGAGGTAGTGAGGAGCCCCAAGGATGTCTAACAACCACCTAACTTGTTACACTGAGGTAGTGAGGCGCCTCAAGGATGTCTAACAACCACCTGACTAGTTACACCGAAGTAGTGAGGTGCCCTAAGGATGTCTAACAATCACCTAACTAGTCACACCGAGGTAGTGAGGTGCCCCAAGGATGTCTAACAACCACCTAACTAGTTACACCCAGGTAGTGAGGCGCCCAAAGGATGTCTGACAACCACCTAACTAGTTACACCGAGGTAGTGAGGAACCCCAAGGATATCTAACAACTACCTAACTAGTTACACCGAGGTAGTGAGGAGCCCCAAGGATGTCTAACAACCACCTAACTTGTTACACCGAGGTAGTGAGGCGCCTCAAGGATATCTAACAACCACCTGACTAGTTACACCGAAGTAGTGAGGTGCCCTAAGGATGTCTGACAACCACCTAACTAGTTACACCGAGGTAGTGAGGCGCCCCAAGGATGTCTAACAACCACCTAACTAGTTACACCGAGGTAGTGAGGTGTCCCAAGGATGTCTAACAACCACCTCACTAGTTACACCATGGTAGTAAGGTGCCTCAAAGATGTCTAACAACCACCTAACTAGTTACACCGAGGTAGTGAGGCGCCCCAAGGATGTCTAACAACTGCCTAACTAGTTACACCGAGGTAGTAAGGCACCCCAAGGATGTCTAACAACCACCTAACTAGTTACACCCAGGTAGTGAGGCGCCCAAAGGATGTCTAACAACCACCTAACTAGTTACACCGAGGAAGTGAGGCGCCCCAAGGATGTCTGACAACCACCTAACTAGTTACACCAAGGTAGTGAGGCACCCCAAGGATATCTAACAACCACCTAACTAGTTACACCGAGGTAGTGAGGAGCCCCAAGGATGTCTAACAACCACCTAACTTGTTACACTGAGGTAGTGAGGCGCCTCAAGGATGTCTAACAACCACCTGACTAGTTACACCGAAGTAGTGAGGTGCCCTAAGGATGTCTAACAATCACCTAACTAGTCACACCGAGGTAGTGAGGTGCCCCAAGGATGTCTAACAACCACCTAACTAGTTACACCCAGGTAGTGAGGCGCCCAAAGGATGTCTGACAACCACCTAACTAGTTACACCGAGGTAGTGAGGAACCCCAAGGATATCTAACAACTACCTAACTAGTTACACCGAGGTAGTGAGGAGCCCCAAGGATGTCTAACAACCACCTAACTTGTTACACCGAGGTAGTGAGGCGCCTCAAGGATATCTAACAACCACCTGACTAGTTACACCGAAGTAGTGAGGTGCCCTAAGGATGTCTAACAATCACCTAACTAGTCACACTGAGGTAGTGAGGTGCCCCAAGGATGTCTAACAACCACCTAACTAGTTACACCGAGGTAGTGAGGTGCCCTAAGGATGTCTAACAATCACCTAACTAGTCACACTGAGGTAGTGAGGTGCCCCAAGGATGTCTAACAACCACCTCACTAGTTACACCCAGGTAGTGAGGCGCCCCAAGGATGTCTAACAACCAGCTAACTAGTTACACCCAGGTAGTGAGGCGCCCCAAGGATGTCTAACAACCAGCTAACTAGTTACACCCAGGTAGCGAGGCGCCCTCCGGTCATCATTAGATTCTGCTTCTTTATATGAAAGTAACAGTAAAAAAATTACCAGTAATTATAAACCAAATCTGATTAACAGCAGCAGCCACCTTAACCACAGACTGCCTGCAGTTACCTCACAGCTGACAGTCTGCATAATAGGTGGCCAGTTATCTCACAGATGACAGTGGTTACCTCAGAGCTGACAGTCTGCATACAGTGGCCAGTTACTTCAGAACAGTCTCCTGCAGTGCTCAGTTACCTCAGGGCTCAGTTACCTCAGCTCAGACATGATACCATTAATAAAACACAACTGTTAAGTAGACATACATTCCATCATCACCCTGACTCACCCTTTCTTTACAGCCTAGTAAGGGTTAACACTAACACATTTAAAACTGACCAATCTATCTTAGAGGGCGCTCACACGACGGCCCCGGTGCCCAGCACCTTGTGAGCCAAAGCCAGGAGCAGAGAGAAAGTATGATGGAAAGATTCACATGTCTTCCCTATAATGGACGCACTCCTGGCTCCGGCCCGCCAAAAAACGAACACAAAAACCGCCATGCAAAATCCCTCCCAACTGGTACACAAGCTAAATCCATCTATACACAGGAGCCAGTGACCAGGGGTACCACCTGGTTACTGGGGATCTCACCACTTGTAGAGCTTCACCTGCACCTTGCAGATGCAGCAGCACAGGACTTGGAAGAGTTGCCGTCGCCATCTTGTAGAGCTCCACCCGTACCCTGCACGTGCAGCAGCACAGGACTTGGTGTTGTCATCTGGTAGCACTGTTCCTGCTGGTGTTGGCATATGCTGGGCACTGTTCCCCCTGCCAGGTTTCAGGCTTAGCTGGTGGTTTTCTACTGACAAGTCCTCAGATACAAGTGTTCACACAATGTCCTCTGCAGCTCCTCCTGGCCGGCACTTCTGACAAGTCCTAAGCTGAGGCGCAGGGGATTCTGGACATCTGCGCAGCTATTCCTCACCGTCCGCTTCATGCACACCGACAATCAGCCGCTGCAGAAGGTCCTCCATCTTCACAGAGGATCTGAAGCTGTGACAGGAATTGTGAGGGGAGCTGACAGGAACAGGGAACTGTCACCTGGATGCTGCATGCTGCTTCCTTTCCAGATGATGATGGCCCACATCTCTGCACCTCCATATCTCACTGCTGCTCCTCTCAGCTTCTTCCTCTGGACCAATCACCAGCCACTGTCAGGCCACCAGATTCTGCCTGACAACCACAGGCATTTCCCGCCATTTCTCTTCAGCCAATCATTTGCTGCTGCCAACCAGTCCATCACTGGGCAGAACTCACCCTCTGCCATCTCATCTGACCCAGTAATGACCTTTGTAACATATCATGGTTAACCAGAAAACCTCCTCCATAGAAGGAGACATATCATCCATCCATCATGCACATAAAGCTCCCAGATCCCATGAGGCTTTCCCTCCTAATTGTCCCTCAAGCCTTACAAGAGGTAAACAGCTGTGTACATTGTGCAGTGGCTTGGTGCAGCACTGCAAGCACAGTTCCCATTGAAATGAACTGAGGCTGTGACTGCAATACCATGCTGGGCCATTAAACAAGGTATGGAGCTAATTGCTTTCTGCTTCTTACAGGGTGACAGCTGGTAAACAGCTGATCTGCAAGAATTGAGGGCAGTGAACCCCTGCCGAGCAGTTATTGATGACTTAACCTGTGAATAGGTCTTCAATTTTTAAGATTTGGAAAACCCCTTTGAAGCTAGGGAACAGGGCACTAGCTAGGTGTATTTAATCTTAAACAGTAATTTTGATATTCTGTATCCCAATGTAGATGTCTGTGTAACATCTGAATTTTATATTAAACTTGTAAAAACAAAAATAATAAAGCTTTTGGATATTTTGCTGTACTATTTTGTCCTAATTTTGTATTATTAGGGTGGCGAAGAAAACAGGAGAAGAGGACAGGACCTGGGATGATAACTGAATAATAACCTGTGGAGACTAGGATGTGTGGTGGGCAGTGGGGCTGAAGGATCTGTGATGATGTCACGAGGGGTGGAGCTCCGCAGTGGAGACTATAGGTCCTGTGATGATAGATTTTTGGGTGGGATCATATAGCCGGGGAAACGCTGAAAGTTGTAATTCTCCTCTAACATCCCATAATAACAGCCTGAATGTGCTGGCAGTTGTGGTTCTGTTATACCCCCTCCTAATAATGTCTTCTAATATCATATAGTGACAACATAAGTATGCTGGCCCATGAGTAGTGACCCACTCTTGGGGTGTGCTCACATCATGTGGTGGGTTTACTGCGGATTTTCTGCAGCAGAAAAAAATCCACAGCAAATCCACACAATATTGTGTGTATTTTAATGTGTATTTTGATATGTATCTGAAGTATATTTCACCTCTTCAGCTTTAGGGGTGAAATCTACTGTGGATCTGTAACAAAAGATACAAGTTTTGACATGCATTTTTGATGCAGATTAGCTGCAAATTTTTTCTGCTGTGAAAAATCCACAACAAATTTGCTAAATGTGAACACATCCTTAGAATGGAAACACGGTGTGACTGTCCGCACCCTGCCAAACCATGGCCACACAGAATATTAGAAAAATTGTGTGGTCATTGACCACCATGAGTGAGTTTGGCTTTAAGTTTGCAACCTCACTTTGTCCTTCTGTTCTTAACCTATTTACAAATACAGCACCAGAACTAACCTCAGTACATAATAAATACAGCGCCAGAAGCAAGCTAATAACATGAATACAGCACCAGAAACAAGTTATTACATAAATACAATACCAGAACCAAACAAATTACATAAATATAGGCCCAGAACTAATCTCATAACATTAATGCAGCACTAAAACCAAGCTCGTAACATAAATAAAGTACCAGAACCAAGCTTAGTACATAAATATACCACCAGAACCAAGCTCATAAGATGAATACATCACCAGAACCACCAAAATAAATGATATATATTTGGTAAGACAACCTTTAGAATGCAGTGGGCTTAGATACAGTGTCTCAGCTCTTGTGAACCTTAGCACTGGCACTCATTATACTTAGATATTGGGCTCACCAGTGTGAATGCACCCTTAGTATCCCTCCTAGTGCAAATGCTCTCTTGGCTGCTCTCTGGTTTTTACTATTTTCACTTAATTTTCTATGATCTTCTAAACTCACTCCACAGGAGGAGATATCCAAGCTGCAACAACACTTTTAAAAATTTATATGATGAATAAAAACTATTTCTATAATGGGAACATTGCGATTCAACAAAATAACTGATGCAATTAGTGATAACTAGATGGTCCGATTTTATTTTTAAGTTTAGTTGTTCCAGACATTAAACATGTCACTGCTTCTCATCCTGATTTTTCTTGTCGCCGGGTAAAAAGGAAAGTTTAATTATTTCCTCCCCCTCCATCAGAAACAGTTACAGCCGCCTCCACAACTTTTACTGTATGAAGGGGGTTTGATACTGTCGTTACAGTGAAATGGTGAATCATCTTAGAATTAGAAATTTCACACATTAACCCCTAAGAGTTTAGGTTGATGTATTGATCTATCTGCATTTTTACCTTAAATATATGCAAATAGGAGATGGTACAATGCCTTGGCAACACCAGCTATTCCTACAAATCAATGTCTGACCTTTTAACAGGCCCTATAACATGACTGGGAATACAAGCCAAAGCCAGAGTACTCTCCAGAAGGAAAATATAACCCTGTGCAGACAGCTGTTTTGTGGGTTTGCCACTGGTTAGAATACAATAGGCCGGCCCAGTTATAGGCCCATGATGTGGGTCGGGAGGTGAGCAGTTTCTTCTTGTGAAGGGGACCTAGTAGGCATCAGTACCTTGCATGACCTTCTCAGTTTCCTCATACCTACTAGACAGACTCCACAAAGAAAAACTGAACCCCTTCTGACCTTTAAATTACCATATTTTTCCGTGTATAAGATGCCCCTACTTTCCCACCCAAAATTAAGAAAAAAAGATTTAAAACATAAAACATTTCTATGTTTAAATCCCAGTATAGGTCCCTGTTATACATACCGGACCGTCTTCTCTGTGTTGCCTGACAGGTCTCTGTAGCTCTTCACAGCACCCCTGCTGTCTCACGAGAAGTTGCTGTTTACAAGTTGCTATGGGGACCAAGCGCAGGAGACAGAAGACCGGCCGGGCACAGCTGAGAGGAGACGGCTGGTAAGTAGACTGTTTTGTATGTATGTATGTACTTTATATGTGCTGTGTGTGTAATGTATATGTGTGTGTATGTGTGAGGGTGCAGGCCTACTCACCTAACCGCACCGCTGCCCTGCTTCTCCGTGTCGCTGCCCTGCTTCTCCACGTTGCTTTGCCTCCCCACTCCGGTACTGTGACGGAGCCCTAAGGGCTCCCACAGACCTGTGAACAGTACCTTGCAGTCAACATTCATGTAAGCTTTCATGTCCACTTCCCGTATATAAGACGCGGTGCGATTTTTGAGCAAAATATTTGTCAAAAAAACGTGACTTATACGCGGAAAAATACGGTAGTCATAGACTTTATTGACAGTAAAATAATTTCCCATTAACAATAATTCTCCTGTAAACGGTACCTCTACAATTTTTTAAGCATCTTCATTCTGCAAAAATTGCAAACTTATCTTTGTCAAAGCCTCATAATCTTATAATCTCTTTAAAGAGTTCAATTCACCCTGAGCATTAAATGGGTTGTCTTTCAACAACTCATTTCCTATCAGGACATACGGACACCATAGAGGAGGATCCCCTGCTTGAGACACTCTCTACGAGCTGAAATATAGCTACTATCAAAAGCAGACCTGGCCCATGCTTGCATTGTGATCAGCCATTCATAGTTAGCAATTTTCAAGCTTCTGATTGTCCTTAAGGATGATTTCTACCGAATACAGAAAAATGATCATATTTTAGCAACGTTAAAGGAAATTATTCCCTATCAATATGATATTGCATGAGTATCTGATCAGTTGGGGTGTGACTGCTGGGACTACCACCAATCACCAGCACCCAGGTCCAGAGTGCCCCTAAACGAATGGTGCTCACATGTGTGGACTACCTCTCCATTCCTTTCAATAGGCCTTCCAGAGATAAAAAAACAAAAGTATTAAAATGTTAACAAAAAAAGATACTTAATTGGTAATGTCATATTCATACTGACCTGTAGAATAAAGTTAACTTGTAATTTATACTGAATGGAGCTAGCAAAATATATGTAAAAATATTTTTAAAAAACAGGTCAAAATTACTGCTTTTTTGGGAATTTTTTTATTAGTCTTTTTGTTTTTGCATTGCTTACCCCACAAAAAAATAAAAGAAAGATATCCAATAAATTATATATACTTTAAAATGGTTCAATTAAACAGTACATCAATGGAAAAATAAAAAAGTTATGGTTCTTGGAAAATGATGATAAAAATAATAAGAAAAAAGGGGTTTTCAAGGAATAGCATAAAATGGGCGCTGTCAGTACAGCAAGTGGAAACTTTTCCTAGGATGGGAGAATTCATGTGCAGCCTGTAGTGGGAAAGCAGGCAGAGCCTAATGCTAAACTACTCTGATCACTGCAGTATTAATGTTACCATGCAGGGCGGCGCTGGTTCCCACGGCCGGCGCGCGGCGCTCCGATGTCGGCTCCGGCGTCCCAGAGCTCTGCTGTCGGGGCTCTCCCGGCGGCGTGGAGCAGCCAGCGTGCAGCGGCGTGGAGCAGCCAGCGTGCAGCGGCGTGGGCGTGTCCGCCCGTAGGGTGCCGCCCGCTCTCCTCCACCTTCCTTATGCAACAGTGGGAGAGTCGGCTCCTCCCACTCTCCGCCCCTGGGCGGAGGCTTTTAGTTAAAAGGCTGGCAGTGACCTGAGCTCACTGCCAGTTATTGGTTCTGCTAGCCTCTAGTCAGGTCTGTCCCAGTCTGTGCTAGTTGCTCGTCAGTAGCCTGTCTGTTTACCTGTGAGCTCCATCTCCAGACTTACTCTGCTTGTAAGTTTTGTTGGTTTGTTCCACCTGCCTCTTCTGTCGGCACTCTGTCCCCTGTTAGTAGTTCCATCTAGGTAGTCGCCAGGTCCCTAGCCAGCGCAGGGACCGCCGCCCAGTTGTCCGCCTGGGGTTAGCCAGGACCGAGGCAAGTAGGCAGGGACAGTGGGGTGCGGGAAGATCAGGGCACCCCACCTGGCGCTCTGGGGGGCAGAGTGCCGTAACATAATAACTGGCCCTTAAAAACCGTTTGTCATGGAGGCGATCAGTTCCCTCACAAACCAGCTGCAGGCCCTGGTGCCTGTGATCCAGTATTTATCTGCCCGCATGGTGGCCCAGGAGCAGCAGGGGGTGTTGCAGGGATCGGACGCCGCAACCAGCCCTGAACCCAAGTGCCCTCTTCCCGAGGCGTTTTCTGGGGAGAGGAACAAGTTTTTTGTTTTCCGACAGGCGTGCCGCCTGTTTTTTCGGATGTGTCCCCGTTCTTCCGGGTCAGAGGCTCAGAGGGTCGGGCTGATAATGTCCCTGCTGCGGGGCTCTGCCCAGACATGGGCCTTTTCCATCCCCGAGGGTTCCCCCTGCCTGCAGTCTGTGGACTCCTTTTTTCAGGAACTCGGGGGTATCTTCGATGAACCGGACCGAGTGGGGTTGGCGGTTTCGCGGTTGTTGGCGCTGCAGCAGGGGTCGGCTTGTGTGGAGGATTATTGCTCCAACTTCAGACGCTATGCGGGGGATACGGCATGGAACGATAGCGCGCTGAAAGACGTTTTTCTGCAGGGCCTCTCGGACGCAGTTAAAGACCTGTTAATTTCCCATCCCATTCCCGGGTCCTTAAGGGAGGCTATGGAGCTAGCAGTGAAGGCAGACAGGAGGCTCAGGTCTAGGAAGCAGGACAGGCAAACCCGTAGAGTCAGGGAGGTCGGTTATCCCGGTCCCTCTTCCTCCTTACCAGTCCCTGTGTCCGAGCCGATGGAGGTGGATCCGCTGGACCCCAAAGAGCGACGCCGGATCCGTTTGTTGCACCGTCTCTGCCTCTACTGCGGGAAAGCTGGACACCGGGTGATAACCTGCCCACTGAGGGCTCAACGCTCGCAGCCGGAACCGGCGGAAAACTCCGAGTCCTAGGCGATTGCAGGGAGGATCGCCTAGGACTTCAGGTACTTCCTAAACTTTTGGTACCGTGTCATGTTAAATTCCGGGATTTTTCCCGATCAGGGCGGGCGTTTATTGATTCTGGAGCAGCCGCCAACTTGATAAGTCTGTGTTTTGTCCGTACTCTGATGGCGGAATTTGTGGCGCTGAAGACGCCAATTCATTTTACCAGTATTGATGCTACCCCCCTCTCTACAGGCCTGGTACGATGGAGGACCCCAAGATTACAGTTCACGGTGGGGATCCTCCACTCGGAAGAACTGTCCTTCCTGGTTATGGAGAAAATGTCGGTTGATGTGGTGCTTGGTATGCCCTGGTTGGCACTGCACAATCCCCAATTTGATTGGTCCACCCGGGAATTGACTCATTGGGGATCATCCTGTCATGACCACCTGTCTACCATAGCTGTGTGCTCCGCAGATACGGTGCTCATTCCGGAGTATTTGTCAGACTTTCAGGATGTATTCTCCAAAAAACTGTCTAAGGCTCTGCCTCCTCATAGGGAGTGGGACTGTGGTATTGATCTGATTCCCGACAGCCCCATCCCTAAGGGAGCCATTTTCAATTTGTCAGGCCGTGAGCATGAAGCCCTCAAGTCCTATGTCTCGGAGGCTCTGGCCAACCGGCATATCCGGCCGTCCAGGTCCCCTGCCGGGGCGGGTCTCTTCTTTGTAGAGAAGAAGGACGGGACACTAAAGCCTTGTGTGGATTATCGGGCCCTGAATAAAATCACTGTGAAGAACCAGTGCTCCTTGCCCCTAATTCCTGACTTGTTGAATCAGGTGGTAGGGGCCCACTGGTTCTCCAAACTGGACTTGCGGGGGGCTTACAATTTAATTCGCATTAGAGAGGGAGATGAATGGAAGACGGCGTTCAACACCCCGTTAGGACATTTTGAATGTCTGGTCATGCCTTTTGGACTTTGTAATGCCCCCGCTGTGTTTCAGGGTTTTATGAACGCGGTCTTCCACGACTTTCTGGGGGTATTTCTGGTCATCTATCTTGACGACATTCTGGTGTACTCGCCTGACTGGGACTCACATGTGCGGCACCTGAGGTTGGTCCTGACCCGTTTGCGCGAGTATCAACTTTTCGTCAAGTTAGAGAAATGTACGTTTGGTTCTAAACAAATATCCTTCCTTGGTTATGTAATCTCACCCACAGAGATTCAGATGGAGTCTGATAAAGTAGCAGCAATCTGCCAATGGGTCAGACCAGACAACCTCAAGGCTCTTCAGCGGTTCTTAGGTTTTGCAAATTTTTACCGCAAATTCATTAGGAATTACTCAGTTATTGCTCAACCTCTGACCGACCTGACTAAGAAGGGGGCCAACTTGGGTAAGTGGTCGCCTGCAGCCCTTGAGGCCTTTAGCCGTCTAAAAAAGGCATTCACGACTGCCCCGGTGCTAATACAGCCGGACGCACAACTACCCTTTTTTATTGAGGTAGACGCGTCTGAAGTGGGGACAGGAGCAGTATTGTCGCAGGAAGTCAGTGGGAGGTCTGGGTATAGCCCATGTGCGTTCTTTTCGCGGAAGTTCAATTCAGCAGAGCGCAACTACGACGTGGGTAACCGCGAACTATTGGCTATCAAATGGGCCCTGGAAGAGTGGCGACACCATCTTGAGGGTGCTAGACACCCAATTACCGTATATACTGATCACAAGAATCTGGTATATCTCGCCAATGCTAAAAGACTCACAGCTCGTCAAGCCAGGTGGGCGCTGTTCTTCGCCAGGTTTAATTTCGTCGTGACATATATCCCAGGAGAGAAGAACGTGAAGGCGGACGCCCTGTCACGGAGTTTCGGGGTACCGGATAGTGAGACCATGACTCCCGAGAATATCTTAGCCCCCGGCGTGGTGGTGGCAGTTGTGGAGTCTAACTTCGTCCCTCAACTACAGGATGCTCAGCAGGACGCTCCTTCGGGGGTGCCGGAGGGCAGATGGTTTGTGCCTGAGACCCTACGCCCTAGAGTCATGGATGAGTCTCACTCGTCGGTTCTCGCCGGGCATCCAGGGTTCCAGGGGACCCTGGAGCTTTGTTCCAGACACTTCTGGTGGCCAGGCATGTCTCAGGAGATCCGCAACTTTGTGAGGGGTTGCTCGGTCTGTGCTCGCAATAAGAGTCGGCGGCGTCCTCCGGAGGGTCCTCTGAGACCGCTACCGGTTCCTTCCACCCCATGGTCGCACCTATCAGTAGATTTCATCACTGACCTTCCAGAATCCCAGAAGTGCACCACTATCTTAGTGGTGGTCGACCGGTTCTCCAAGATGGCACATTTTGTGGCGTTAAAAAAGCTACCCTCGGCAAAAGAATTCGCCACGATTTTTGTAAAGGAAATAATTCGCCTACATGGGGTTCCCCAAAATATTGTATCTGATCGCGGGGTTCAGTTTGTGTCGCAGTTTTGGCGTGCCTTCTGCAGAAACCTGGGAACGTCGCTTTCCTTCTCTTCAGCGTTCCACCCGCAGACTAATGGTCAGACTGAGCGGAAGAACCAAGATTTAGTGTAATATTTACGGTTGTTTGCTAGCGAAAAGGCTCATCAGTGGGCAGAGTTCCTGCCCTTGGCAGAGTTTGCACTAAACAACCGCCTTTGTTCTTCCACTGGGGTGTCTCCATTTTTTTGTGTATACGGTCAGCATCCTCGATTCCTTACAGCAGTCCCTACCCCGTCGGTCTGTCCTGCAGCGGATGTCGCCACAGATACGCTTCAGGGGGTATGGAAAGAGGTACAGAGGAACTTGGAGGCAGCGGGGGCCCGTATGCAGTTGCGTAGTGGGAAGAGTCTGTCTGTGTCTGAACCTTACAGGGTGGGACAGAAGGTATACCTGTCTTCTAAAAATCTCAAATTGCGGGTTCCGTCCTTGAAGCTGGCGCCACGTTACGTAGGGCCGTTTGCCATCACACGTGTGGTGAACCCTCTCGCCTACGAGCTGGGGCTGCCACCCACATGGAGGGTTCACAGGGTATTCCATAAGTCGCTATTGAAACCTTTTGTCCCTTCGGTGATGCCACCTCCGGTCCCCCTCCGCCCACCCTGGTCCGGGATGAAGTTGAATACGAGGTCCAGGAGATACTGGATTCTCGTCGGTGTCGAGGAACCCTACAATATTTGGTGGCCTGGAAGGGGTTTCGACCAGAAGATCACTCCTGGGTGGCCGCACGTGATGTTCACGCTCCCGTGTTGGTACGGCGGTTCCACCGTCGTTTTCCGTATAAGCCTGGTCGAGTTTCCAGGGGCCCGGAGGTCCCCCGTCAGAGGGGGGGTAATGTTACCATGCAGGGCGGCGCTGGTTCCCACGGCCGGCGCGCGGCGCTCCGATGTCGGCTCCGGCGTCCCAGAGCTCTGCTGTCGGGGCTCTCCCGGCGGCGTGGAGCAGCCAGCGTGCAGCGGCGTGGAGCAGCCAGCGTGCACCGGCGTGGGCGTGTCCGCCCGTAGGGTGCCGCCCCCTCTCCTCCACCTTCCTTATGCAACAGTGGGAGAGTCGGCTCCTCCCACTCTCCGCCCCTGGGCGGAGGCTTTTAGTTAAAAGGCTGGCAGTGACCTGAGCTCACTGCCAGTTATTGGTTCTGCTAGCCTCTAGTCAGGTCTGTCCCAGTCTGTGCTAGTTGCTCGTCAGTAGCCTGTCTGTTTACCTGTGAGCTCCATCTCCAGACTTACTCTGCTTGTAAGTTTTGTTGGTTTGTTCCACCTGCCTCTTCTGTCGGCACTCTGTCCCCTGTTAGTAGTTCCATCTAGGTAGTCGCCAGGTCCCTAGCCAGCGCAGGGACCGCCGCCCAGTTGTCCGCCTGGGGTTAGCCAGGAGCGAGGCAAGTAGGCAGGGACAGTGGGGTGCGGGAAGATCAGGGCACCCCACCTGGCGCTCTGGGGGGCAGAGTGCCGTAACAATTAACCTCTGCTCTGGCCCCATCCCCTTCTTCCCTCTTGGCTGCACATGAATTATTCTGTTAGTGTACTCTTAGGCTCCACACCCTGAGTATGGCCCTGCCCCTTCTGCTATATATAAATTCTCCCATCCTAGGATGGGTTTCCACCGGCTGCACTGTCATCAGCTATTTTATACCATTCCCAGAAAAATAACCTAGTAGAACTTACTGATGTCCTGTGTGCACAATATGTACATTATCAGCAACAAATTTAAGTTGCAATTAAAACTGGACAAACACATGTTCTGTATGGATGGAGAATAAGCGCTCATTTCCTCTAGTGGTCCCGAAGAACCCCAATCCAATACCAACTATTACTAGGTTATTGATGTAACATGCTGACTACATAAAAGCAGGTCAAAATATATATATGATGGACTGACCAAACTAATATCCAGAAGTACAATGACCATGGAAGCCAAAAGAATCAACAGCAATCACAGTAGGGTTACCATTAAAACATAACCTTTATTATATAAATCTAAAATAACTTCATAGCCCCAAAAATGAACACAGCAAAAAGCTGAATGTCAAACACCCCATACAACTAGATAACCAGGAAATGGTGTTTGACCATCTGGGGGATTTTCACTCGCTCAAGATCATCTTCTTTTCTAAAACAGTTGACAGCTCTCAGAAACCCACTGTCCAGTTTGTGGTTATTAACACATTTCAATGACATAGGGAAGAAACCAATGACCTCCTGCTCCCAGATCAGTGGCTCTTCTTGTTGAGCTATGCAGGCCTTTGGACAAATTCCTCCTGTTGCTGACCCCTGGCTTACCTTCTGACTACGTTACCAGCCTCATCCTTCTGTACTGCATACCAAGACCACCTGTTGCTGATTCCTGGCTCATCCCTGATTACCTCTCCAGACCTGCACAGCTACTACACCAGTGGATCCTACCCAGCGCCAGTAAGACGCTACATCAGGGCAGCAACATTTAAGTTGCTCATCCCAGAGAGTGCAGTCTCTTTCAGCCTCAAGGAACTCCACAACCTCTGAGTGTCAGTGCTCCACAATCAAAATATCCACAGTAATAATACTTATATATTCAATCCAGAGACATTATTACCCTCCCACACCAAATTATCCATCTCAGCACCAACAAGTTGTCCTATGAAAAAGGCCACAATTCATCTGGGAGGTTAAACATGCAAATGTAATGCATAAGTAATCTTGATAATACCTCTATCTCCAAAAACGGTATCAACATAATCTTCTTGCAGAGCCAAAAATACTTGCATGACCATGAAGTGGTTTGGTAGAGCCACAGAATCATAGCTCATACATTACAGCTGGTCATCAGATTCTGAAAGGTTATTGCAAAATTGACAACTAGTAGGATACACTTCCTGTAATCAAAAATGCAACAAAACGAAAAATGCAAAATAAACAGATCTAAATTGGCTACAGCGCTGCCTTCTGATTTATTCAAATACAGGCATTTTTTCCCTTTTTGAGTGGAAACTGCCTTAACCCAGGAAGAGCTGGATCAAATGATTGCTGCACTGTCACTATGTAATTCCCTGAATCTTAGCCTAGCACTTCAAAAAAATCCACTTTTAAATTTCAATTTAAGGTAATATTCTCCTTTAACTGGTCAACTACGAAGGCAGAAAAGCAGATTTATATTTTGTTTGTACAGTATTAAAAATCTGCATATAGAAGAAGCTACCTTAGGGCTACATTCGCATGAAATTTCATTACAAGAGGAAGCTGTGCTTAGACATCGTCTGGAAAATATGGAGTTTTATAAGCTCATAATTTCAATGACTGGATCATTAATGGCAGGCTTCCAAATAAATCTGGCAAGCCCCAAACGAGTGCCTGTTTATTTGCTGCAACAAACTACAATCACGGTATTTGTTTTCACTTACAAAACCCTCCACTTACTCTTCATTCCGTTTTATATTCCTTAGCCTTCTGCAATTTTGCAATTTGTCACAGGAAGGCCACTGTCATGGGTTATGATAGCTAAGTGCCTTTAACCGCACAATCCACAGCATTATCAACCATGACATATGCTTCCAAATGTCTAATTGTGATCATAACATCTCCCTGAGCTAAATATCAAGAAGTTACGGGCCAAATGTTTTCCTATTCTCAGCGTATTCATAAACTTTTTACTAAGAGGAGCGCTGTAAGAAGCCAAGCCAGTCATGACATGTTTGATGGCTTCGCAAATAAGAGATGATGTGTCTTTAGTGATATTAAGTTGGACATATATCATTCCTAGTATATGGAATTTAAAAGCCCATGTGGACATTTCTACTCTGATGACTGAACATTTCTTCAATAATCTATGGCCATTTTATTTACACTGGTTGACGATGGGATTTTTTTGATCTTTATATCTGTGACATGAAATCTAAATGTCAAGTGTATACGTTTTGTGGGATCTTAGAAACTATATGCTGCATAAGAGAGAAAAATATTTTTAGCATTGTATTTTTTTGCATAATGTTAGGTTTTCGCGTTACTGTTATACAGCAAACTCTTAGTCTCATGAACTAACTCAAAGTTGGGCTATTTCCCCATTTTTGTTAGATTTTTGCTGCCAGTCTCTAGGAGGGGTTTATCTACCTTTCTATCTCCTATTTGCATACATTTTTTTCCTAGGGAATATTGGAGGACTTATAAGACTCCTTACGCCATCTTGACACTCTCCACAAGGAGAAACAGTACCCCCAGAATAGTATTATCAGAAAGCTGGTCAATGTATGTGCCAGCATTGTTGAAAGGCTGTAAAGGAAATCTGTAGCATATGTGCACACAAAACTCTCACACTTCCTAACATGGTTGTTTCTACATTCAGATGTGGCTTATACAATGGCAGTGTCAGGGCTCAAACCCACAACCTTCTGTGCTCCAGTTGGTGGCTCTCCCTTGTTCTTATCCCTAGCTCCTGCTCCTTGTTCTCGATTTGCCCCTCCCTGTTCCTTGCTTGTACCTCCTATAAAAAGCCTGGCCCTGACAATCCCTCAGTGTGTGATTTCTGCTTTGATTGATCGCCTTCACTTCTGCCTGCTTCTCGGCTGTTGTGATAAGACCTCCTGATACCGACTTCTGGCTTTCTATCTGACTACGTTACCCGCCTCATCCCTTTGTACTGCAAACCAAGACCTCTCGTTGCTAACTCCTGGCTTGTATACTAAGCAATTTTTTTTCCAGATACAAATGTAGCAGTTTTCAACTTGTCCATAATAACTTTCTGTAACAAGTGATCTAATCTTCAAGCGTACCTGAGTTTTTAACTAGTTTTTTAAAATATACACTACTATCTACCTATTTCTTCTACTTGCCCATAATGCTGGTCATATACAGTACAAAAATAGAAGATGTCTGTCTCCAAGTTTTTTTCGGCTACAGGACAATGGCCCCAATCACGCAGCCAATGTCATAAAGAACTATTTTCAGTGTAAAGAAGAACAAGAAGTCCTGGAAATGATCATATGACCCCACAGAGCCCTGATCTCAACATCATCCAGTCCGTGTGGGATTACATGAAGAGACAGAAGGATTTGAGCGTCTACATCCACAGAAGATCTGTGATTAGTTCTCCAAGATATTTGAAAATACCTCCCTGCCAAGTTCCTTCAAAAACTTTGTGCAAGTGTACCTATAAGAATTGATGCTGTTTTGATGGTGAAGGGTGGTTAAACCGAATATTAATTTGATTTAGATTTCTATTTTATTTACTTAGAATTTTGTTAACTTTATTAACTCCTATTTTTGAAAGAATTTTTGCTTTGGAGCATTTTTTTGCACATGCCTAAAACATTTACACAGTACTGCAACAGGTTCTCCTTACCATCATTTACCTGTTGTTTCCACCCTGTTTCATGTCAGTAAGTTCTGATTTTGATCTGGTCTTTCCCATTTTTCTGCTGTCCTGATGTTTGCAATCCACTTTCATGCAGGGACATGTAGCAAGCCTAGCATTCTGCCAGAAGTTTACTGTCCTGCACTTCCTTCTCCTGATTTCCCATGCTGCATTGCACAGTCTCTGGTCCAATCAGCAGGAAGGCAGTATCTGAATGGCCATCTCTCTGCTCTCCCAGAACGATTCAAGTATTCTTGTCAAATGAGTAAACCCAACATAATGTATGTACATATAAAAAATAAAAAGGTGAAATACTGCTCACCAAAAATCGTGATCCACAGTGTTAGGCCAAACAGCCAACCTCCAATAAGGGGAGTGTAAGCACAATGCCGTGTTGGTTTTTCAGGAATGCAATGTGGCAAACATGATGTATATAGCTCCAGCACTTCTCATAAAAAATGAATCTTTATTTCTATATCCATAGAAAGGAAAAAAATGCTCACATGTGAGAACAGGGACCTTCGCATTATAGCAAAAAAATAAGCCTTAATCATAGCATGTACAGTACACAGACACATAGCATGTACACACAGAAACACAGACACATACAACACCAGGAGGAGCAGATATTTTGGAGATCTTTATCACAGTGTGTGTAGATCTGTCAACCTTCAGCCTCTGAGTGAAAGTGAGCTCCTCTGTGAAGATAGTCTCTCTTCCCATCACTAAGGAAATTTCCCTGTGTCCTTGTTACTAAGAAGCACTGTACCTAACAACAGACAGTGGATTTCAGAGGAGCTGGAAGGGAGATCCTTAGTGGCTGTAAGGTCGCTGCTCATCTTCTGCTGCGCTCATGCGGTTCTGGGCAGCTGCTAGCATTCCTCTGCTCTCCCGTTCTGCTTTTGTCCAGCACGGAGAGGGTTAACCAGTGCTGAGAGGGTGGCAAGCATAAGGCTGAAACCGAATGTGAGCAGAGTCTTAGGCTTCCTTCATACGAGCAGAAGCAAATCGGCGCACACATGAACATAGAATGTTTGCGGAGTAAACAATATTTTTTTTTACATGCGCATCAGCGTATTTTACTATACTTTTTGTGCCCACAGAACATATTCATTTGCACGTGGCAAACAAAGACGTACCAATTGAAATCTTAATGAGTTTCAGGTTGTTTTTTTTTCCAGTGGAATTACGCAATGTGTCACGCATCTCCTTGCATATTGCGTGCGCATTTGTGCATTGCCCATTGATTTCTATGGTTCACCTTTGGTGCGCAAATGCGCAGGAAAATATAGCATGCCAAGGTTTTATTTTGCATGCATGTGAATGAACCATTGAAATCAATGGCTTCTATTCTCTGCGTATTGCGTGCAAAAATTTAGCATGTACTAATGGGCACGCAAATACGTCCGTGTGAATCTAGCCTTAGTCTTCTCTCAGGCCCGAGCTGCCGCTATAGATTTTTACAAAGCAATCTCTGTCCTCATAATTTAAGGCACATTTGAGCTTTGTCTGCCTCATCTTTCCCTGCTCCTCCATGGCCGCTCTCAGTTGGGTTGTATTTCTCTGTTGGGGGTGAAGGAGCTATCTGGAATGTATCCATCAGGAAGGTTGGAGATGTTACTTGTTGTTAGTAGATTACTTCAAGGTAAGTTATTACAGTCTCTGTCTTATATTCTAGTATATGTACACTGTAGGCCTCATAAACCAAAACTGTATCAGAGAAAAAAAAGTCTTGTTTCCGAAAGTAGCCAATCATAGTTTACCTTTCCTTCTCTAAAAAGTAGCAGAAAAATGGAAGCTGATCTCTGATTGGAAGTCATACACAATAAGGTCCCAATTTTTTTTTGCTCCATGTAGAGTGTTTATTCTCTATAATAGAAATTGTAGGTGACTATACCACAAAAGGACGTTTGCCCATATATGCCCTTGCATGGCCATTCTTCTATGTTGGGTCATCTTGCTTTTTCTTGGTATATTATATAAGCCAACTGCTGTACCAAATTATTGACAGCGCCTCCAAATAAGTCTGTATGTAGACATTGGACTGGACATTGCTGTACCCAGCCATATAACCATTTAAAATAACACATAAGACACAAGTCCATAATTTGACTTAGAAACTAAGGCCTTCCTAGGACATCTGCACTTCAGTAGGTGACATAATTGGAAATTATGGACAAAGAGGGAAATGCATAATAGGCCTCATTGAGACAGCCTAATGCAACAACATTTTAGTATCCGCATTATAGCCACAAATCGTATCAGGATCTATGATGCTGTTAGTTCAGGTCATTAGACCCACAGTCATCCCAGGATTTACGGCCTTAACACGGACATTAAAATTTGGGTGCATTAGGCTGTCACAATAAGGCCATATACTGAGAAAAATATACAGAAGTGATATTTAGCATTTCCAGTGTTCTGGCATCATAGTAGGCAGGCCACAAAGACCTGATGCTATAACGTAGAGAATGTGTTTTTCTATAAATCTAGGTTACACATTGTAGCACCTGTTTTAAGGCAAATTATGTTCCTTTTTCTTTACAAAAGATGAGAAGGTGACTATTTTTTATTTTTTGACATGGATTTATTTTGGGTCCATGGTGTAATCAATAGAAATGTTTGCACTAGAGATGAGCGAGCACCAAAATGCTCAGGTGCTCATTGCTCGAGTCGAACTTTCCGCGATGCTCGAGGGTTCGTTTCGAGCAACGAACCCCATTGAAGTCAATGGGCGACTCGAGCATTTTTGTATATCGCCGATGCTCGCGAAGGTTTTCATTTGTGAAAATCTGGGCAATGCAAGAAAGTGATGGGAACAACACAGAAATGGATAGGGCAGGCGAGGGGCTACATGTTCGGCTGCATCTCAAGTTCCCAGGTCCCACTATTAAGCCACAATAGCGGCAAGAGTGCCCCCCCCTCCCAACAATTTTTACTTCTGAAAAACCCTCATTAGCAAGGCATACCTTAGCTAAGCACCACACTACCTCCAACAAAGCACAATCATTGCCTGCATGACACTCCGCTGCCACTTCTCCTGGGTTACATGCTGCCCAACCCCCCCCCCCCCCCCCCCCCCCCCGCACGACACAGTGTCCACCGACAGCATGGGTGGGTCCCAGAAAGCCACCGGCGTTACATAAATAAATCCCATTGCATTGCCCAGCACAGCTGAGGTAACGTCAGATTAAATGCAGGTGGGCTTCGGCCCACACTGCATGCCCCAGTCTGACCGGGGTTTTTAATACATAGACACTGGCAGGTACAAATCCGTAATGTGAAGTCCCTGTGGACCCAAAGCATGGGTGGCTCCCTGGAACCCATCAGCGGTACATAAATGTATCCCATTGCAATGCCCTGCTCAGCAGAGCTAACATCAGATACAATACAGGTGGGCTTCGGCCCACAGTGCATGCCCCAATCAGACTGGTAATATGTACCTTAACAGTAACCGCGTTGGTGGGAATGTGGTGGCGACTGCGGACCTAGTAGTGCGGTTTTATTTAGTTGGTTTTCGGAATGTGGCCAGGATTAAGTGGGCCTTGGCGGGGGGATGGTGGGGGGGGGCTCTCTTGTTGTGTCGTTAAAGGTGAAATTCTTGGACTGCCACCAGATGGACCGATGCAAATGTATTTGCCAAGAATGTTTTAATTGTTGGAGGAGGAGGGGGATGTTTTTGAGGCACTACGTGTCCTCTCCACGTGTCCATGGTTATATGCACCTTAACAGTAACCGCGTTGGTGGGAAATGGCCTCGCAGCCATCATGTCTTTGGGAAGCCTCCGTTTCCACACCCCAGTGACATAGCATTAGCAGCCGTATAGGCAGAGCCCAGAATTAGTAACATTTCAGCGGTAGCATTAGGGACAGGCCCCAGTAACATATCACTAGCAGCAGTATAGGGGGAGCACAGTATTAGCTCCATTTCAGTAGTA
The DNA here is from genome assembly GCF_035609145.1 of Eleutherodactylus coqui. NCBI lineage: Eukaryota > Metazoa > Chordata > Amphibia > Anura > Eleutherodactylidae > Eleutherodactylus > Eleutherodactylus coqui. The sequence continues at coordinate 200,945,939 of NC_089842.1, read as the reverse complement.
GTAGCAGTCAAGACAGGCCCCAGTAATAATTCCAAAGCAGCAGTATAGGGTGAGCACAGTCTTAGTTCCATTTCAGTAATAGTAGCAGTCAAGACAGGCCCCAGTAACAATTCCGAAGCAGCAGTATAGCGGGAGCACAGTATTAGTTCCATTTCAGTAGTAGTAGCAGTCAAGACAGGCCACAGTAACATTCCCGTTGCAGCAGTTTAGGGAGATAACAGTCTCTTTCACATTTCAGTAGTTGCAGTATAGACAAGGCCCCAGTTACATTTATGTAGCAAAAGTGTAGGCCAACCCCACATACCTTGCTGTACCATGAGTGCAGGCGAAGCCCATAAAAATTACTAGGATTACACTGTAGCGAGGGCCCCAAAAAATTGGTGTACCAACAGTACTAATGTACCTCAGAAAAATTGCCCATGCCCAACCAAGAGGGCAGGTAAAACCCATTAATCGCTTTGGTTACTGTGGCTTAATTTGTAACTAGGCCTGGAGGCAGCCCAGTTAAAGTAAAAATTGGTTCAGGTGCAAGTTTCAACGCTTTAATGAGAATTGAAACGTATAAACATTGTTTACAAAAGTAATATGACTGAGCCTTGTGGGCCTAACAAAAATTGCCCGTTTGGCGTGATTACGTGAGGTTTCAGGAGGAGGAGCAGGAGGAGGAGGATGAATATAATACACAGATTGATAAAGCTAAAAGGTCCCCGTTTTTTATGGTGATAGAGAACGATGCTTCCATCCGCGGGTGCAGCCTACGTATTGTTTAGGTACCGCTGTTGTCCGCTGGTGGAGAAGAGAAGTCTGGGGAAATCCAGGCTTTGTTCATCTTTATGAGTGTAATCCTGTCGGCACTGTTGGTTGACAGGCGAGTACGCTTATCCGTGATGATTCCCCCAGCCGCACTAAACACCCTCTCTGACAAGACGCTAGCCGCAGGGCAAGCAAGCACCTCCAGGGCATACAGCGCGAGTTCAGGCCACGTGTCCAGCTTCGACACCCAGTAGTTGTATGGAGCAGAGGCATCACGGAGGACGGTCGTGCGATCAGCTACGTACTCCCTCACCATCCTTTTACAGTGCTCCCGCCGTCTCAGCCTTGACTGGGGAGCGGTGACACAGTCTTGCTGGGGAGCCATAAAGCTGGCAAAGGCCTTGGAGAGTGTTTCCCTGCCTGCGCTGTACATGCTGCCTGATCTCCGCGCCTTCCCTGCTACCTGGCCCCTGGAACTGCGCCTTCTGCCACTAGCGCTGTCGGATGGGAATTTTACCATCAGTTTGTCCGCCAGGGTCCTGTGGTATAGCATCACTCTCGAACCCCTTCCCTCTTCGGGAATGAGAGTGGAAAGGTTCTCCTTATACCGTGGGTCGAGCAGTGTGTACACCCAGTAATCCGTAGTGGCCAGAATGCGTGTAACGCGAGGGTCACGAGAAAGGCATCCTAACATGAAGTCAGCCATGTGTGCCAGGGTACCTGTAAGCAACACATGGCTGTCCTCACTAGGAAGATCACTTTCAGGATCCTCCTCGTCAGGCCATACACGCTAAAAGGATGACAGGCAAGCAGCATGGGTATCCTCAGCAGTGGGCCAAGCTGTCTCTTCCCCCTCCTCCTCATGCTCCTCCCCCTCCTTCTCCTCCTCCAAAACACGCTGAGATATAGACATGAGGGTGCTCTGACTATCCAGCGACATACTGTCTTCCCCCGCCTCTGTTTCCGAGCGCAAAGCGTCTGCCTTTACGCTTTGCAGGGAACTTCTCAAGAGGCATAGCAGAGGAATGGTGATGCTAATGATTGCAGCATCGCCGCTCACCATCTGGGTAGACTCCTCAAAGTTTCCAAGGACCTGGCAGATGTCTGCCAACCAGGCCCACTCTTCTGTAAAAAATTGAGGAGGCTGACTCCCACTACGCTGCCCATGTTGGAGTTGGTATTCCACTATAGCTCTACGCTGCTCATAGTGCCTGGCCAACATGTGGAGCATAGAGTTCCACTGTGTGGGCACGTCGCACAGCAGTCGGTGCACTGGCAGATTAAACCGATGTTGCAGGGTCCGCAGGGTGGCAACGTCCGTGTTGGACTTGCGGAAATGTGCGCTGACCCGGCGCACCTTTCCGAGCAGGTCTGACAAGCGTGGGTAGCTTTTCAGAAACCGCTGAACCACCAAATTAAAGACGTGGGCCAGGCATGGCACGTGCGTGAGGCTGCCGAGCTGCAGAGCTGCCACCAGGTTATGGCCGTTGTCACACACGACCATGCCCGGTTGGAGGCTCAGCGGCGAAAGCTAGCGGTCGGTCTGCTCTGTCAGATCCTGCAGCAGTTCGTGGGCCATGTGCCTCTTCTCTCCTAAGCTGAGTAGTTTCAGCACGGCCTGCTGACGCTTGCCCACCACTGTGCTGCCACGCCACGCGACACCGACTGCTGGCGACATGCTGCTGCTGACACATCTTGATTGCGAGACAGATGTTGCGTAGGAGGAGGAGGGTGGTTTAGTGGAGGAAGCATACACCGCCGCAGATACCACCACCGAGCTGAGGCCTGCAATTCTGGGGGTGGGTAGGACGTGAGCTGTCCCAGGCTCTGACTCGGTCCCAGCCTCCACTAAATTCACCCAATGTGCCGTCAGGGAGATATAGTGGCCCTGCCCGCCTGTGCTTGTCCACATGTCCATTGTTAAGTGGACCTTGGCAGTAACTGTGTTGGTGAGGGCGCGTACAATGTTGCGGGAGACGTGGTCGTGCAGGGCTGGGACGGCACATGGGGAAAAGTAGTGGCGACTGGGAACCGAGTTGCGCGGGGCCGCCACCGCCATCATGTTTTTGAAAGCCTCCGTTTCCACAAGCCTATACGGCAGCATCTCCAGGCTGATCAATTTGGCTATGTGCACGTTTAACGCTTGAGCGTGCGGGTGCGTGGTGGCGTACTTGCGCTTGCGCTCAAACAGTTGCGCTAACGACGGCTGGACGCTACACTGAGAGACATTGGTGGATGGGGCCGAGGACAGCGGAGGTGAGGATGTGGGTGCAGGCCGGGAGACGGTAGTGCCTGTGTCCAGCGAGGGGGGTTGGATCTCAGTGGCAGGTTGGGGCACAGGGGGAGAGGCAGCGGTGCAAACCGGAGGCGGTGAACGGCCTTCGTCCCACCTTGTGGGGTGCTTGGCCATCATATGCCTGCGCATGCTGGTGGTGGTGAGGCTGGTGGGGGTGGCTCCCCGGCTGATCTTGGCACAACAAACCTTGCACACCACAGTTCGTTGGTCGTCTGCACTCTCAGTGAAAAACTGCCACACCTTTGAGCACCTCGGCCTCTGCATGGTGGCATGGCTTGAGGGGGCGCTTTGGGAAACAGTTGGTGGATTATTCGGTCTGACCCTGCCTCTACCCCTGGCCACCACACTGCCTCTTCCATCCTGCCCTGCTGCTGCACTTGCCTCCCCCTCTGAAGACCTGTCCTCAGTAGGCTTAGCAAACCAGGTGGGGTCAGTCACCTCATCGTCCAGCTGCTCTTCCTCCGAATCCTCTGTGCGCTCCTCCCTCGGACGTACTGCCCTTACTACTACCTCACTGATAGACAACTGTGTCTCATCGCCATCGTCCTCCTCACTCACTGAAAGCTCTTGAGACAGTTGCCGGAAGTCCCCAGCCTCATCCCCCGGACCCCGGGAACTTTCCAAAGGTTGGGCATCGGTCACGACAAACTCCTCCAGTGGGAGAGGAACCATTGCTGCCCAATCTGGGCAAGGGCCCGAGAACAGTTCCTGGGAGTCTGCCTGCTCCTCAGAATGTGTCATTTTCATGGAGTGAGGAGACTGGGAGGAAGGAGGAGCAGCAGCCAGAGGATTCAGAGTTGCAGCTGTGGACGGCGTAGAAGACTGGGTGGTCGATAGATTGCTGGATGCACTTTCTGCCATCCACGACAGGACCTGCTCACACTGCTCAGTTTCTAATAAATGTCTACCGCGTGGACCCATTAATTGTGAGATGAATCTGGGGACCCCAGAAACTTGCCTCTCTCCTAATCCCGCAGCAGTCGGCTGCGATACACCTGAACCAGGAGCTCGGCCTGTGCCCACACCCTGACTGGGGCCTCCGCGTCCACGTCCTCTAGGCCAACCCCTACTCCTCAGCATGGTGTATTACGAGTAGAGCAGAAACAGAACGCTGTAATTAAATGTGCCGCTTATTGGCCTGTGGTTGGAGGCTGACTTCGCTTACGGAACGCACAGCAGAGCCAGGAAACAATTATGCGCTAGCCTGTAGTGAGACCTAGGTGCGTATGACTGAGCTACTGGAATTCACAGGGCAGAACCAGTCAAGTGGCCAAAGGCCAGTGGTAGGCCTTAAGTATTTTGCTTCTATTTTTTTAAATGGTGAGGTGCAAAACCAGACAGACCAGACCGTATATTATGTATACTGTTTCCCTCTGGCGGGATGACGGCGGCCATGTAACGGGCACAGCAGAGCCAGAAAACAATTATGCGCAAGCCTGCTGTAACGCTTAGCTGGGTATTAATTAGCGACTACTACCCCCAGCAGACACGCAGTAAACTGAAGACGGTCACAGGCAGCCCAAATATAGTATTTTCCCCCAAATTTTTTGAAAAAGCCCACTGCCTATATAGCCAGTATACCTCTTTCCCTGTACCACTGTCCCTGCCTCACCAGTACTGCCCCTATACTAAGTAAAATGACTGCTCATTGAGGACGCTATGGTCTGCACGCCCGATATACAAAAAAAAAAAAAAATTGTGCAACACTGCTAAAAACAGCCTCAACAGTACTGCACACGGTCAGATGTGGCCCTAAGAAGGACCGTTGGGGCTCTTGAAGACTGAAATAACACCTAACACTCTCCCTATAGCAGCAACAGCATCAGCAGCACTTTCCCTGATCTCTGTCAGCATGCATCTGTGGCGAGCCGCAGCGGGGCAGATTTAAATACTCGGGTGTCATCTGATCTCCCCAGCCACTCACTGCAGGGGGGTGGGATAGGGCTGGAATGTCACAGGAGGAAGTTGTAATGCCTTCCCTCTGCTTCTATTGGCCAGAAAAGCGCGCACATTTCTCAGGGAAGGAAATGCAATGGAGTCGAGCACCGCGTAGTGCTCGTCTAGAGTAACGAGCATCTCGAACACCCTAATACTCGAACGAGCATCAAGCTCGGACGAGTACGCTCGCTCATCTCTAGTTTGCACTTTTCCAGATTCACGTTCAGAGATTGTGCGCCCAATGGAAGAGATCACACAGAGATAGACTGTCAGTGTAGAAAGTCTTCCTTGACTCTTGTCTTTTTTCATCCGATCCTGCGTGAGCTTCTGTCATCATGGACGTCCGACATCACATGGTTTCAGATAAAAAATGGCAACATCTTAGGTGTTCGATGGAGGGGGCAGGGGCGGGAATGAGCAATGTGTCGTCAAATGACAGCTGAGGGTTATGTGCGGGTAAAAAATGTGCTCTGAGGTTATGAGCGTGTATTTCCATCAAGCTGCATATTCTGATAACGGTTAGCAGAACAGGATGTGGCCTTCACATTAGTGAAGGCCACAGATAGTGAAATAGACATGTCACCTTATATATATATATATATATATATATATATATATATATATATATAGAAGGCCACAGATAGTGAAATAGACATGTCACCTTATATATATATATATATATATATATATATAAGGTGACATGTCTATTTCACTATCTGTGGCCTTCACTAATGTGAAGGCCACAGATCTTCCACAACCCCCCCTTGAAACTGTCTGTTTTACTAACTGTCCCTACACTACCCCGCAGTGCTCACTGGTGGACACTCCTCGACGTCCCAAATTGAGGCAGGCCCTTCGAGCCAACCAAGGCAAGCTCTCCGAGCCAGCCACGGGTTTTTCACAGCCATTACGACTGGACCACAGCTAGCCCCCATAACCACTGACTCGTTCCAAGGAGGGGGATCTGGCCCTAAGGCTGGAGTGTGTTGTAGACAGGGGTCAGAGGCTTCAAGGGGTTGTGAGGCTTGTTCACATTCTCTGAGGACACGTTCAGCAGGTTCATGGTGGGAGTAGCACTGGCGGCAGCGGTTTGACAGGTCCACCGGACACAGGGGATTATACAGCAAGCTACACGATAAAGAAAATTAATACACACAGGACAGTGATCCCTACTTGGGCCCTACTACAATGGGTCCTAGCTGGTCAGCAATTTCCTGTAAGGCATCTCTGGTGTGATTTACAAATTTTGGGTATAATAGATATAGTTCAACCAATCAACGTTTTTTCTAACAGTGACAATGGTAAATAATGACTCTCGTCCTGCTTTAACTTGATCCCTGGCTTTGTATTCATCTGGTACCTCCCTAGGTACCTCTATGGCATCTATGTACACGTGGGGGTCAAAGCTACCTCCTGGGGTTTCGATTTCTCTTTCTGTTCGGTGTGGGGGTTTGTTCTCTGAGGCATCTGTATTGTCGGATAGTCTGTGTATGGGCATTAAGGCCTTCTCAAAGGCACATTCTCCAGTCCTTCCCCTTTACGTCTGGTGCGTATCTTCCCATCACCACACATCCAATAGACATTTCCTAGGGACTGGACTTGTCTCCGTGCTGGAGCGCCATCCTTCCAAACAGCACAGTACCCATTTGTGAAGTTCCCTAGGAATCTACTATTCCCATAATTGACAAAGCAGGTGTAGTTTCCCAGGTATATCACAATCCCCTCCCCTGGGTGTGGTACTTTAGTAATAATAGGGTACTCTTTCTTCCATCTTTTCCACAGCAGCAAATCTGCATCAAAATGATGTGGATTTGCCACTGTAAAATTTCCTGAAGATTTGCTGTATCTGGACAGATTTTGGACAGCAAATTCGTCCCGTGTAAACATACCTTAAAGACTTCCTTCATACACACTTCTTTGGGACAGGTTTTTGGAGCTTGTAAAAAGCACCATCAGATTTATGCATTTTTTATAAACTTTCCTTTGTGGCTTTTTTTGGTCACACATTTTGACTTTTTTAAGTGTTTTCCCCCTATAGACAAGTCTATGGGAAAGCACCTGAAAAAATACCAAGAGCATGCTGCTTTTTGGAAAAAGGATGCCATGAACCCAAAAAGTGAGAATAAAATGCTACAAAAAAAACAGTGTAGTGCATTTCATAACTCCTTATTAAGATACAGCTAACATTTGGCCATGTTGTTTTTCTTTTTTGCAAAGCAACAAAAAAATTGGGAAAAACTTGTAGGATTTTGTTTTGCGTAAAAACCACACTTAAAGGGGTCCTCGCGTTGCAATTAACTATATAAAATTACAACTAAATCTGTTAAGACAATAAAAAAAAGGGTGCTTACCTGTCCCCAGCAACAGCATTCCTGTGTTACAGCCAGGGGTGGACTGTGCTGGGTCAGGAGTGAATGTGTGGCCCTGTGCCAGTCCCCTGGAGACTGCCTGGGGCCACCATGTGGAGCAAGTTTCTGGGCTGTTAAGATACACTGGCGTGTTCCTTTTATCAGTGCAGCTTTCCACACTATTTCTGACACCACACATCAGATCAGCGTTGCACACAAGCCACAGCTCTATCCCTTTCTGTTTCCAGTCCAGAGCTTCAGAGCACATCAAAGAAAAGGAAAGTGGGAGGGATCTGTGGTGTCAGTGATAGCGCAGCAAGTTGAACAGATAGAAGGAAGACCCGGTGGCCTTAAACACCCAGGAAACTTGCTCACACCTGGATGGCCCTACTGTTTCATAGAAAGATATGACAGTAGTAAGGGTACACCAATGTAATTCAATGAAGATGTAAATGGGGCAATAAACAGCAAAAAAGAAAGCGTTTAAAGTACTAAAACAAGAAGGCAGCGAAGAAGCACTGAAAACCTATAAAGAAAAAAAAATTATGTAAAAAAGCAGATAAAAACAACAAAGGTGGAGACAGGGAGACTTATTGCTAAAGAGAGTAAAAATAACCCTAAACTGTTCTTCAATTATATTAAATAGTAAAAACATTAATATTGAAAGTATGGGTCCTTTCATAAATAATGTAGGAAAAATTGTAGAGGGGGATGAGGAGGAAGCAAATCTATTAAATAGTTTTTTCTCCAGTGTATTTACAGAGGAAAGTGATTTGGGGGGATGAGATGTAGAGTGATCAACTATCCACTAAATGTCACCAGTTTAACCCAGGAAGAAGTGTGGAGCCACCTTAAAAAGACTGAAATAGACAAATCACCAGGTCCTGATGGCATACACCCCTGGGTTTTCAGGGAATTAAGTCATGTGATAGACACAGCATTGTTTCTTATATTTAAGGGCTATATAGTGACGTGGTCTGATCGACTGGATTGGCCAGTGTGGTACTAATATTCAAAAAGGGGTCAAAAACTGAACCTGGAAACTACAGGTCAGTATGTCTTACTTCTATTGTGGTTAAAATGTTTGAAGGGTTGCTAAGAGATGCTATCCTGGAGTAACTTAAGGAAAATAGCTGTATAACTTCATATCAGCATGGGTTTATGAGAGATCGCTCCTGTCAAACCAATGTGATCAGCTTATACGAGGAGGTAATTTCTAGACTGGACCGGCGAGAGTCACTGGACCTTGTATATCTGGACTTTTCCAAAGCGTTTGATACTGGGCAACATTTTTGACAGAATGGTGCAAATAACCACATGAAAAACCAAAATCTTATCTCTGCCTGTCACTAAGGCTGGGAGCACACTACTGTATTTTGACCGCCATTTTGCATCCATAATACAGAAGTGTGTTCCTGCCTGACTATGCGTCTCCTGATGTGAACAAAGAGCATCATACATTCCTATGATGTTTGGAATTTGAGTCAGGAGACCTGCAGTCAGACTGGGATGCACTTCCATCTTACTGATGCAAAATGGCGGTCGAAATATCGTAGTGTGCTCCTAACCTAACTACAAATCTTTAAGTGTCAGGGTGGAGGCTTACTGCCCCACACCACACAATGTGCATATACAGTAATTTGCTACTTACCACCAACTGTCAGCACAGCTCCCACAGGCTTGAATCACCTGATTTTCCTCAGATTTTGAGACTGGTGTGAGATTATCACACCTTATCAAGCATGCCTGTACACAATACGGTCAAGCCATAGTATTTGAAGTGCATGGTTTTTATGTCACAGCTGTAAAAAAATGCATAAACTGCACATCCACATTCAAATATTTAAACCACCTGTGGATTTAGGTGGGGTTGGCAATAGGGGCAATTTCCCCTTCTAGGTAGTGCCCTACTTCCCCTAGTGGTGAGCTGCCAGTTAGTGATGAATGCAGGTCAAGCTTTGTTGGTCATGCAGTTACTTCTGTCTCCTACAGCACAGTTACATGCATAGCCTGACTTCTCTTCTCCCCCATCCCCTGATCATACTAAACATTGAGAGGAGAAAATGGAGGACTAGCCAGCTTATGCATGGAGCCAAGCTGTGGAAGACAGCAGTGGCTGTATGACTAATAAAGCTTGACATGCATTTACCCCCATTCAGTGGGAAGCAATGGGAGCAGGGAACTGGGAATGGCTACCTGGTAAATTTAAAGGCAACTTTAATGGGGGTACAATGACTTTGGGGACATTATTTGGGGGCTCAATAATTTTGGGAGCATTATTTGGGGACTTTATTACTTTTCATGGACATGAAAGAGGCATTATTTATTGTGTAGGACACTAACAGAAAAGTATTACTGTCAGAGGGCACTATTATTCTGTGGGATACAGAGGAGGACATTATGGGGGCAGGATGGGGATTTTGTGTGTAGAGAAAAGTCATGCTAGAAGAAGTCTTGATGATGGTCTGGGCCTAGATGGAGAATAAAATGAAAACGGACAACTACAATCAGAGAAGTCGTCATCTGTGGAACCTGGAGGCAACGGCACTGTAATCATTTTTCTTTGTAGAGCTTGAATCTATTATTTGAAGGTACTGTATACTAGAGCTTAAGCAGTTTTTTCTGAACCTGCCATGCTATGAAAGTTGTCTCCAATATGCTGTCTACGATGTATTTCTTTTGGTAGGGGGAAGCAAAACATATGTCTTTAGGCTTGTTCTCCTAATCCTTGTAGACTTAAGCAGCACTCCAGCGGACAGTTTTCACTCTGGCTATTCAGCCAGCTAGCAGTCATTGTGCAGGCAGAGAGGAGGAGGTGAGTGTGTTATCTGTCATTGTAATCCTGCTTCTGATGATAATGAAATGTCTACTGAAAAGTTTTCTCTACAAGACAAAGAATGTCAGCCTATTATCAGGCTTAGTGGTCAGTGTGAAAACTGCAAGATTCTAGTTTCGTTTTTTTAAATATACATAGTGCCATGGAAAATGTAAAAAACAATTACCTTTTTTTTTAAAATATATGTTTAAAGAGGTATTCTATTCTTATAATATTGATGGCCTAACTTCAGGAACTTCAGAATAGGTTCTCAATATCAGGTTGGCGTGGATCTGAGGCCCGGGACTCTCAATGATCAGCTGATGTGAAGGGGCGTCGATCAGCTGGAAGACTCAAAACTCCATCTGTTGTGCAGTGTACCAAAACAGTACTGCAGCTCTTTCCAGTTGAGGTGAATGGGGTATGTTCAAACATGGCAAATTTGTTGCAGGAATTTCTGTCACTTCCCCTTTCATCTGAATGGAGCTTTCATAAACACGTGCACTTGCTACAGAAACAACTCCAAGCCATGTGTGGCATCTTCCCTTGTCTTCTCAATCCCATAACGAGGCCCTTGTACCAGGTTTCCTACCGGTTCTACTGGAAAGAATCCTTTCTGTGCCAACACTTACTTTCTGGTTGTCTTAGGTTGGAATCACACATGCAGTATTCTGTGCAGTTTTGTTTAGCCAAATGTGAATTAAAATGAAAGGGAAAGTATTAAAAAGGATACATCTTTTGTGTATCCACTCCTGTCCTCAAACAACTAAATCAAAGAACGCATGTGTAGTCGCTGCTTATAAATCCAGATTTCTATACATTAGTGTATTAAATTGTACATAGTAACAAAGTATGTAAGGCCGAAAAAAGACATGTCCATCTAGCTCAGTCTATTAACCCTGCCCCCCAATATTGAGGAAGGCAAAAAAACTATGATGTAGAAGCCAATTTTCCCCATTTAAGGGGAAAAAAAATCCTTCCTGACTCCAATCTGGCAATCAAAATAATTCCTGGATCATCTCTAAGAAGCAGCCTCCATACTACACATACTTGCGATGTGGCTTTGTTCCATGTCCCTAGCACCAGGGGTAAATAGCATAAATGTAATAGCAAATATTGATGAAGGTGTTTTAAGCAATAATTGTTTAACGCATGAGAACATGGCAGTTTTTCTGACTTCTGGTTTAAATCAGTCATATCTGTTCTTAGCAGTGGTCAAAGAGCCTTTGTTGTTTGATCTACACATGGCTCTTAAGTGTCTGGGTACCTTGGGCACTAAAATGTGCTTCCCATAGGTGACCTGTGGCTACCAGTTGAACCTAAAAACAGCATGATGTTAAATAGTGGATATTCTCTTTCAGACCACGATTACAATAATTGGAAACTGACAGAATAAAAATAAAATGGAGACCACATTGTGTATTTTTATTTCCTTAAAGGGAATGTCTCCTTTAAACCCCAGCAGCAACAGCATTTCATTGTGATCCTCCACTTTATAGAGGTTGTCCCATCACAAATATTATTTATAGCTAAAACAGTGCATAACACTAAACATTTTTTGTATTAACACTTATCAACCCCTTAAATAATCAGCCAATAACTGTCATTATTGGGCTTTTGTTTTGTTTTTTGCATCCATAACTTTTGGTTTTCCATCAACATAGTCATGTGAGGGCTTGTTATTCGCAGCACAGGTTTTATTTTTTAGTGCTACTATATAACGTATTGATAAACTTTTAAAAATTCTTTAGTGGGGTGAAATAGAAAAAAATGCAATTATGACATTTTTCAGGAAGGGGGGTTGCATTTGGGTCCATTAGGCTTTAGCTACACCCCTGCCCTGTTTACACGGGGAGATGTGTCACTGACAACAATAATTTTTTGTGCCACACAGAGAATGGCATCTCTTGATGAATGAGCGTTTGCTTGCACATCATCTGATCAGCTGCATCTTCGCATGGCCCGATGACTGGACAAAGGAATGTTCCAAGGAAAGTTCTTGCTCAGTCATTGGGCCGGGTAAATGAGCCTTAAGTTAAAACCCTTTCCTTGTTGGCTTACTTTAGACTAATTTTTTTGTGCCAAAATTTTGGCACACATTGGAATATTTTAGCAACATCCCTTTTGTTTAAGCCATGACCATTGTTTAGTGAGGCACAATAATACACGCAAGATAATCTGTGACCGTTTGGGTGATTTCATTGTATTTGGACAAAAAAAACATGAATATCTATAATTTTATATACTTATTAGTCTATCTTAAAGGTACAGTACTCACCAATGAAAACCATATTTCACTTCTCGCACCTGTAATCATGATGTTATCTCTTATTGACTCTGAGTAAGAAAATTTGAGACATAATGAGCCTGGGCCATTTCATAGCAACAGACCAAGAATATCCTCAGTGCCAACTGCAAAGTTTCTTTTCCCACTGTATTTTGCTGATATGACTGGTTCTCCTGCAGGCTGCTGTATCCTGCAGGTTATGTATGACTACTACCAACCAGTCATCTCTGTCACTGTCTGCAGTGGCTTGCTGTTTGCACAATGCCGATGACATGCATGCTGCTGCACAGGCACAATCTGCAGCCTCTCCTGGGCCTGTCACTGACTCTTCAGCTTTCTTATCACAATTTGAAATGATTGACAAAATTAACTTGCAACGGATATCATCTGGTCGCAGCTCTCTATATGATGGTTGTCCAAAGCATCATGGGACATGTCATTTCCAGATCTACTGGCTGCAGACAGGGCTATCTAGAATCAAGATGGTGCACAGATGCTGGATCATTGCTGTCTACAAAGCATGTTAAAGGTGGCATGTAGGACATAGAAGAATGCTCTTATAATGTCCTATAATGGACTAGGATCTCAACTTTCTGTTACATTTGTAAAACAGCATATGCAAAAGGTTAGAGTTGTTCAGTGATTATGACCTGCATTGTCATATAAACTTCTGCAACCCATAGAACCCAATTGAGCACATTAAAGGGGTTGTCCCGCGCCGAAACGGGTTTTTTTTTTCAACACCCCCACCCCCCCCCCACCCCCCCGTTCGGCGCGAGACAACCCCGATGCAGGGACTTAAAAAAAAAACAGCACAGCGCTTACCTGAATCCCCGCGCTCCGGTGACTTCTATACTTACCGGTGAAGATGGCCGCCGGGATCTTCTTCCTCCGTGGACCGCAGCTCTTCTGTGCGGTCCATTGCCGATTCCAGCCTCCTGATTGGCTGGAATCGGCACGTGACGGGGCGGAGCTACACGGAGCCGGCATCCTGCACGAGAGGCTCCATTGAAGAAAGCAGAAGACCCGGACTGCGCAAGCGCGTCTAATTTGGCCATCGGAGGCCGAAAATTAGTCGGCACCATGGAGACGAGGATGCCAGCAACGGAGCAGGTAAGTATAAAACTTTTGATAACTTCTGTATGGCTCATAATTAATGCACAATGTACATTACAAAGTGCATTAATATGGCCATACAGAAGTGTATAGACCCACTTGCTGCCGCGGGACAACCCCTTTAAGTGTGTGACTGCAACTGTGACATTGTTGAAAATCCAAACCTGAATATTTTTCCGAGACATGGTGGGTGGAACAATTCCAATCAATAGGTTCAAGAAATTAGAAAGTGGTTGCAGTTAAAACAAGTAGATGTTGGGTGTACTAGAGTACAGCTTGTTTGTGCCCCCAAATCAATATCCCCCCATCTCTACAAACCTGTGCATCCAAAGTCAATTCCACTTGGGTGTTCATCCTGCAGATCTCCCCATGGGAGTTAAACACTTTCATGACTGTCCGTGATAAGATGGATGGCATGAGCTGCGCACACTTAACAGCATCTGCAAGGTCAGCTATAGATCACACTGCCTGTAGAATTACTGCCAGGATTGGAAAAACTAAGCCCAGTCATTTTATTGTAGCATGTTTCAGCAAGTGTATGAATTTTTAGGGAATTTGTCAGTCCTTGGCTATGAATTGATTACCATTGATTAAATGGGGAAATGCTTACAGCAGCAACCGAAAGGTTAAGGGGCTTTGTGACCTTTTATCCTGCCAACAGAAAGTCATTAGGTAAATGACAAGACTTACATGAGAAAAACCATGAGGTCAGACTCATTTGATGTGCTGAAGAGGTCAGTCATCTAAAAATATCTATTCTCTGATCCTTGGATCATGAAATTTCATGTTATGTCAGCTTTCTGCTCCCAGACTTTAAAGGGGCACTCAACCTAGATTCTACCTTCTCTACAGTTTGTCTGCAGCTAACTATGGTATATTATTCCCTGCTATAGGTGATACCAGGCTGGGTAGAGGCGTCAATGGGATTACTGATAGGAAATCTAGAAAAACCCTACCACTACAATCATTAATATTTCAGCTCATATATCTTCAATTCTGGGAACCCTTAGAATGATGTAGCAGCTCATCCCACAAACTGCACTTGTATGAACTGTCGCCTAGAGCGTTGACATCCCTAAAGTGCAACAATACATACTTCTACTTAGATGCAGAACTCTTCAACTCAACAGCTTGTGAGGTGACATACGGTACAGTGACCCATCTCAGCATTTCTGGAAAGTATGTGCCAAGTTATTCCCACTTTTCTCCAATGAAATGAGCTGTACATTTAAAAAAAACATACATAGTAGAGCTTAGACCATAGACAAAAGAAATCGGGGGAAATAAGGATGGGGGATGTTGAATTTCAACACCCAAACCTTTTAGTCCCTAAGAGATAAGCCACTACCAGAGGTATCTGGCTGCAACTTACTTCCTAAATACAGGAACGCTCAGCTGAGCCAAACTTTTATGTGTATGGGGAGCTCGTTAAAACAGCTGTTGGACAAATGACATAGGGGCAGATTTACTATTCAAAATACAACCATTGCGTCAGAATACTATCTTACATGCTTTGCGCTCCATTAACTGTGTTTATACACACTTTTGGACACTTTTTCTGACTTCTGAAAAAGGGGCGCGACCTGAATTGTGCCAAAACTTGCACAAAATTGTGGCAGATTGCACCAAAAGCCAACTAATAGTTTGTATAAACTTTCAGGAAATGTATTAAGATTGGCATTTCAAACACCTTTCTTAATAATATTTCAACCAGATCCTGATACACCTAACAGATGAAGAGGTGCGAGGCTCTTCATGTGTTAGGCGCATCTTAGCTCATCTATACGGCTACACAGAAATGTATAGCAGATCCGATTTTGTGTTCATTTCTGGCATAATTTACACCAGTTTCTGACATAAATATGTAGGTGCGAGACAGCAACGCCCCCTTATGACAAGCCATGCCCCTTTTTTTAAATAGTGGCTGACAGCAGTGCAGACAGCAAAAAGTAGCACATTTTTGTGCACATGCCCACTTTTTTAAACCAGAAACTGTCTTAAAAAGTTTTATGAATGTTCCCCATAGACTAGACCACCTTAAAATTTGACAGATTTATCATCCTGCTGCTCTGGTGCATTTTAAGACTGTCTGTCTTGGAGTGTATTTACATGGGTGAGTGCAATATCAGCTTGAGGAAATTGAACAGATATTGCACTCGTAAATCGGACATTTTTGTGCAATTGCAATGCCTTTTGCAAGAAATCGCTGTACACGCAAACTTCATATACATTTCTCACACACGTGAAAAAAATACATGTTGCTCCAATAGTTAAAACTAAAAAAACACGTTACACTTGCATGAAAATCGCATTTTGGCCCCATAGGAAATAATGGTCAATTCTTGAACAGATACACAAAAAAATAAGGCATGCGGTGATTTTTCTCTCTCGCACTATTGCTGCTTGAAAAAAAAATGCTCACCTATAAATAAATAAATAATAAATAAATCTTGGTATTTGTATAGCGCCAACTTATTACGCAGCGCTTTCAGGTAATTATTACTTAATTACCCCCCACCAAGCTGGGTTCTCATTTTACCGACCTCGGAAGGATGGAAGGCTGAGTCAACCTTGAGCCGGCTACCTGACGCATGTATCACCCCATTAAAAATAATGGGTTCTTTTCACGTGTGATTTCTGTGCATCTTGTACTGCACAAAAGTCACGTGTGAAAATCACCCATGTAAATACACTCTTAGGCCTTAGTCACACGGGCGCATCGGTACCCGTACACCAGCGCCAATGCGCCCGTCTGACTGTCAGTGAGAAGACGGACGTACCTGCAGACGGCCGTCTCTCTGCAGCGCTGGAGGAAAGAACATGTGACCGGCTCCATTGCCGGTCATGTGTTCTTTCCTCCAGCGCTTCAGAGAGACGGCCGTCTGCAGGTACGTCCGTCTTCTCACTGACAGTCAGACGGGCGCATCGGCGCCGGTGTACGGGTGCCGATGCGCCCGTGTGACTAAGGCCTCACATGGGTGACTTCAAAGGACCGTTTTGCACAAATATGATCACCCCAGCGTGACTTTTTGGCCCCTGAATGAGTCTTTTTGGTGGACATGTTGGTGTATAGGACTGTATATTTTGCGCACGCATGGCATGTTCACAAGCACGCACAAAATACACTCACCCTCATTTAAAAGATTATTGATCCTGATTAGGTTCAGATGTGTTCTCTTCCCCACGGTTTTGTGCAGCATATTGTGCATTTGCGCTGGTACTGACTGCATATTTGTGTATTTCTCACAGTCTTCTATGGGGCCCATGCTGCGCAAACACGCAAAATATAGAATAGCTCCTACTTTTTTGCGCACATGGAATGCACGCACAAAAAATATTCATAAGATCTGACCCATTGAAATCAAAGGTATCTATTCTCTGTGATTTGCGCACGAATATTTTACGTGTGCAAAACTCACGTAAATACAATCGTGTGAAGGAGTCCTTAGTCCTTAGACAGTATTAGTAACTGTGCCCCATAATCTTTGCCAGGTGAGCTTGCTCATATTGAGGTGACCCTTTCGAAATCCTATAGGACAGTATAGATAACTTTGAGGGTTCGTACCATTTGAAGAAACTGAAAGAAAATGGCAAAATATATGGAATTCTCGTTTGACTTTGCATCATAAATCTCGATTCAGATAAGGCCTCCTGGCCACACACGGATATTTGATGCAGAATCCGCGGCAGGCTTCCACACCGCAGATCCACAGCAAATAGCGCCCATAGCATGCTTAGGAAATTGATTTTTCCTCACACTTTCAGAAACCAATTGTGGTTTCTGCAAGTGGAAGAAAAATTGCAGCATGCTCCATTTTTCCGTGGATTACCTTTGTATTAAAAGTTGCTAACGTTGACATGTTCTCTACCTGACACAGACATCATTCAGTATAAGGAGAATCCAATTTATTAATTGTGGAATTTTAGCAGATCTTCGAGTGCATTTAAAATTGTTTTGTATCCATTCTAATGATTATTTTGAATATTTGAAATCTATTACAATATTAGATTGTTTATTATTCTATTATGATCATAAGACACAAAAATGGAGTAGAAATAATATTAGATAATGGGGTATGCAGTACTGTGCAAAAGTTTTAGGCAGGTGTGGGAAAAAAAGCTGCCAAACAAAAGTCCTTTTAGACAGGACGAGTGTCGGGCAAACGATGCCCGACACTTGTCCCCATGTATACTCGCTGCAGTGCTGTTCACATAGGAGCGAGTATCGCTGGATCACTCACAGCACGGCCAGCAGGGAGGCGGGGCAGCTGGAGGAGAGTTTTTCCTCTGCTCTCCCCCGCCCCTCTCCACTCACTGTAAGCAGAGGCCGCTCAGTACTGAATGGCTGCTGTTTACACTGAACAATGGTCATGCAGGATTTTAGGCATGCTTAAAACTGATAGATAGATAGATAGATAGATAGATAGATAGATAGATAGATAGATAGATAGATAGATAGATAGATAGATAGATAGATAGATATGGGATAGATAGATAGATAGATAGATAGATAGATAGATAGATAGATAGATAGATATAGGATAGATAGATAGAGATAGATAGATAGATAGATAGATAGATAGATAGATAGATAGATAGATATGGGATAGATAGATAGATAGATAGATAGATAGATAGATAGATAGATAGATAGATAGATAGATATGAGATAGATAGATAGATAGATATGAGATAGATAGATAGATAGATAGATATGGGATAGACAGATAGATAGATAGATAGATAGATAGATAGATAGATAGATAGATAGATAGATAGATAGATATGAGATAGATAGATATGGGGTAGATATTTAGACAGATAGATATGGGATAGATAGACAGATAGATAGATAGATAGATAGATAGATAGATAGATAGATAGATAGATAGATAGATAGATATGGGGTAGATACATAGATAATAGACAGATATCAAATAGATAGATAGATAGATAGATAGATAGATAGATAGATAGATAGATAGATAGATAGATAGATAGATAGATAGATAGATAGATAGACTTGTTTTTTAAGGAACTTGGCAGGGAGGGTGTACCAAACACCTTGGAGAAGTAACCACAGATCTTCTGTGGATGTAGTCTTCCTCAAATTCTTTTGTATCTTCATATAATCCCAGACAGGCTTGATAATGTCAAGATCGGGGCACTGTGGAGGCCATATCATCACTTCCAAAACTTCTTCTTTACGATGAAGATAGTTATTAATGAGATTGGCTTTATGTTTGGTCTTGTTGTCCTGCTGCAGAAAAAACTTTGGAGCCTTCTTTTTTTTAAAGCATATTATGTTGCATTTTTTCCAGACCTGTCTAAAATATTTGCATAGTACTGTATAGCACCAGTATTATTGGCAAGATAGATAGATAGATAGATAGATAGATAGATAGATAGATAGATAGATAGATAATATATAAGAGATAGATAGATAGATAGATAGATAGATAGATAGATAGATAATATATAAGAGATAGATAGATAGATAGATAGATAGATAGATAGATAGATAGATAGATAGATAGATAGATAAGAGATAGATGGATAGATAGATAGATAGATAGATAGATAGATAGATAGATAGATAGATAGGAGATAGATAGATAGATAGATAGATAATATATAAGAGATAGATAGATAGATAAGAGATAGATAGATAGATAGATAGATAGATAGATAGGAGATAGATAGATAGATAGATAGATAGATAGATAGATAGATAATATATAAGAGATAGATAGATAGATAGATAGATAGATAGATAGATAAGAGATAGATGGATGGATAGTTAGATAGATAGATAGATAAGAGATAGATAGATAATATATAAGAGATAGATAGATAGATAGATAGATAGATAGATAGATAGATAGATAATATATAAGAGATAGATAGATAGATAGATAGATAGATAGATAGATAGATAATATATAAGAGATAGATAGATAAGAGATAGATCGATAGATAGATAGATAGATAGATAGATGATATACAAGAGATAGATAGATAGATAGATAGATAGATAGATAGATAGATAGATAGATAGATAGATAGATAGATAGATAGATAGACAAATTATTCTAGAAAACTCACTGATTGCTACATGGATAACATAGAAATCAGCCTGAGATCCACGGACATAAAGTACATGTGCATCCCGGACATTATTTATCAGTCTACACTGTTTGTAAACGAGTGAAATCTGATTAACCTCTTATGTACAGGAGCAGTTTTTTTTATCCAGGCGCTTTTCATCTCCAGCACATAGTGACTGATTAATTATAGTGTAAACCCGTGAGTGGTGTAATTAATTATATCAATAATTAACAAGATAGTCAGAGGGACTAGATGAGATAGACAGACAGATAGATAGATAATCACTAACAGCGATGAATGCTTCCCGTATGTGTGACTATATATATATATATATATATATATATATATATATATATATATATATATATATATATATATGTGTGTGTGTGTGTGTGTATGTAGATAGATTGCTTCACTGAGAACAGGCTGCTATCTATATTTCTATATACGTGTTATTGACTGCTTGGCTGATGTGTATAAATAAAGTGCACTTTCGTTGGTGTCATGTGTAATAAATAAACCCATTATGAGGACTGGGATGTCAGGTAGACACTCGTGTATTTACTTACCCACAGAACAAACAGAGAACCATGTGCACACACTGATAGCAGAGACATATGTGAATACTGTGTCATAGTCATAAACAAACAGGAATACATGACTGTATACACAACGTGGACATTACCATCTATTCATCCACAGCATATATATATAGGTGGCATACCCAGTGCCACCTCTGCCAGCAATCCCACATCTGCAAAAATAAGCCACTCTTCATCTACTGTAATGGCTACAAAGGTGTCTACTAACCTGCTGTATAGCATCCTCTCTAACCTCCAGTATATTGCACATATAAATACCTATATATATATATATATATATATATATATATATATATATATATATATATATATATATATATATATATAACTATATATTTATAGATGCAAACTAACTAACAATAGAGAAGTGCATTTCTACATATTATACGATTTCTATAAAATTCGATGGATAAATAGATAGATAGAATATTGTGTGTACGTCAGTAGGTACCGGTTGTCTGTCTAATTATATATATCCACTTATCTATCTCATATCTTTATATCTCATATCTATTATATATTTACTTATCTAACTATCTCAAATTTACCTATCATCTATTTCTACTTGTCTATCTATCAGTCTGTCCCATATCTGTCTGTCTATTCACCTAATTTCTATATATAGATCTCATTGTCATATTTCTCCTATTTATTATCTAGAAAAAATGTAAGAAACGTAAAAGTAATTTTTTAAGCTCGCTCTTGTAGAATTAGTAGTTGTACTAGTATTTTGCTCCCTGCATGTGATGGAGATATAACAAAGGCTTGTGTAAATGTTAGGATTTCAGATGTGGAGAAGGGATGTATACTGTATACGGTGTATAGACGCAGATGGCCGGCAGAGCTCGGTAGGTACATCGCGTCCATCGATACTCTTGTCTGTGATCCAGCAGATTTTTTTCCAGAAGTTTAAGGCCAATTCCTGAAATGTGATCATTTTCTTTCATAAAAGGATATATGTCTTCCAGTTATCCTGACTTGCAATGTTAATCGCTGCCGCAGGATCCTAGATGTTGCAATTAAACTTGTTCTCTGCACTTTTCTTCAGATATTTAATGTTGTAACCAGAATTAGTTGCGCCAAATAGTGAAACTAAGAATACAAATGCTTTTTTTAGCGATCTTCACGTCGATGAGTAGAAGAAGTGCCACCAGGGGGCGATAGAGCGCTGTGCATAGACTGCGAACCCTGCTGCCTGCTCAGAGGAGAAGGACGCTGCAGACACCAGGGCACATACATGGTCTGAACGAGACCCCCATACCCCAAATCTATCAAGGTCACGGAGAGGTCACATGGACTTTGGAGGGAAATAAAATACTCACAAAAAAACAAACCAAATTGACAGTGTTTAGAGAGGCACAGAGTGATGAGGGGGCAGGGAGAGGCATAGTATACATATATGTATATACTGTGCAGCCCACCTACTTTATACAATGTTCATGTTATCTTATGTCCTGCAGAAATACAGAACAGCTGAGAAAATAGCTAATTAGACATAAAAAATCTGATCATTTATTTTAAGACAGAATAAAATTCTAGAACGAATCAAACACTTGAGACCTGATAAAGGCATGTAAGGGTCCGGCAGTCTTGTGGATGGACTTTCCACCATACAATCTATTGTAATCCAACAAACTCCTGCAAAGTGACAAACAAGATGGTTATTACAGAGGAGGCAAGTGATCCCTGTTACAAGAGGATATGGAAGGTGTCGGCTGATACCTGCACATAAGAGTTTGGACCTCAGAAATTAGCGCCTCATCTTATTCCTTTTCTTGTAAGGTGGATCTTGTGATATAAAGCTAATGCTCAGCTGCGGCAGTCAGGGGGTGATATTCATGCCCTGCTGCAATTGTCCTGAGCGCTGCTCAAAAGGAAGATCTGAGCTGTTTGCATTGTTTTAGTGTTCTCCTAATGAATCTCCACACAGCTGGACCCCTCACTCCGGGCAATGAGAGCTCTCACCCCAAAGTGACCTCAGCCCTGCTCCCACTACTGATAGCTTACCGGCTGCTAAAGCCATTTGCTGGCGAGGAAAGCAAGGCAGGCACTTAGCCTGCTAAATCTTACAAACATATATATTATGCTTACAAGATAATTGAAATATTAATTGAATTTTTATATATATATATATATATATATATATATATATATATATATATATATACATACATACACATATATACACATATTATTTATATTTTTTGCCTGCGGTGTCCACGATCTGTACATCTCTGTCGGTGACCTTCTTTTTCTTGCTAGCATACACGAGTGGGAGAAGCAGTCAAATAATATTTTCTTGGACATCCCTGAGGTTTAATCGCTTCTGCAAATTTATGAAGTCTTGCTTACCTTTCTAAAGAATATGTCAGGATAAAGGATCAATGTGGGTAGAAGCTCCTCACATTCTTCTCTTACATTCTACAATTTGTTCTTGCTCCTCCGCACTTTACTATTTAGTTTCTTTCCCCTCCATCTGTAATCAGCTTTTTTATAAGTAGTTATTTGTGTGTAACACTTTAAATTAGATATTACTGTTAATTGTATGGTTAATAGGGGATAGTTTGGAATGCATACATTGGGCTTGTGCTTGTACATGTAAAGATACCGCAAATGGAGCGCAAAATAATGCGGGATTTTTTTAATTGGGCTAGGTGGGATGACACACAAAAATATAGATAGATAGATAGATAGATAGATTAGATAGACAATAGCTAGATAGATATTACTAGACAGATAATACATGAATAATTTATACTACATATATCATTTATATTAGCGATAATAGCGATAGAATATGTCATCATAACGAGATATTAGATATTAATAGACCTATAGATAAATAATGGACAGATCAATCTTTACACGCATAGCCAGGTACATACAAGCGCTGCATGCAGGTGTCGGCAAAACTACATCTGTATAGCTTACTTAAAAGTCTGAGGTGAAAACTCGAGAGAAGAAAATCGAGAAATTACCCCACTGTTAGAACATATTATGTGAATATGTCGATATGTCGTATAATGTGGATGTTTGAATATATACATACATAAGGGCTATATGTACATGTAGCGTGTGGCGTTTGTGCATGCTACATGGAAGTTTATATGTAGTTTATATGTAGCATGTCTGCAGCGTGTGTACATAGCATGCATGTGGAGGTATGTTATCACACATAATCTATATATATATATATATATATATATATATATATATATATATATATATATACACACACACACATAGCTGGTGTTCAGTGCGTGTATTAACCCATACGGGTCAGTGATTTTAGCAAATGCACTCACCTTTCTTCAAGTTCTAGTCACAAGCTGAGAGTCTGCTGCAGAGTAAGTACTGATCCCCATGTGCTGAGGTGTAATTACTGCCTATGACCCGACTTCCCTACAGAAGACCCCCATCATTTGTGGCTGCCTGCAGGGTCTTTGTCCCGGGCCCCTCACTAAAGGGACTACAGCTCCAGCCCCAAATGTCCGAGAAGAAAGCAATGCAACAACTGTCCATTGAGTGCTATTTGCTCCCCTTCCACTATCTTCCTCTCTTTCTGTCTGTCAGGATTTTCCGTAGACATCTATGTTATGGAAGCTTCACTCAGTGCAGCCCGTCTTAACCCTTCACCTACCGGAGTCCAGTAGGCTACCTCTATATATGCAGGCAATGCACCTATTAATGAGTGAGCAGCACACAAAATCCATCCTTATCACCATCCTGCTAGGAGAAAGCACATTAACACTGCAGGAGAAAATTAACCTCTTCATTGCTGGGGCATCCAGGAAGTAAAATTCGGTCATTAACTAAGATTCCTAATTCTTTTCTACTTTCTGGAGCTGCTGTGATCATGAGATGGGGCATAAGAGGAGCCATCACTAAACAATCTAAAGACAGCCCCCTGCCCCCCTTATACAAAAAAAAAAAACTTCAGGCTTCGGCCATGATTGATGGGCTCCAGGACTTGTGGTAATTGACTGTTCTGAGGTCTAAAGCAAGTTTCACTTGCAGCAAAGGGATTGGACAACAAGACAAAAACGAGAGAGGCATTTTCTTCCCCCTCCTCTCCCTGAGAAGCTCTTGGTGTTTTTGCTTCTCTTGGAAAAGATCGTTTGGTGCTAGGGGGTGCAGCATTTTCCTTCATTTAGTAAATAGCCCTGGTGTAATTAGCACTGCCATTAGGAAGTATTACTGTGCTAATACCTGAGCACACAGCCCACAGTCACACTACATAGCGCAGGGACAACATGGTTAGCACTCTCTAGGACTCTTCAAGTTACTCTTTTATAGTGTTTCACCAATTCCCAGTTACTAAAATGGCACAGACAGAATCCTTATTAAAGTTGAGAACAATACTTTTTGGGTGACCCCAAACCTTAAAGGACACTTAACATGTTCTGTGCAGCTGAATGTAAACTATTGCTCTCAGTAATAGGCAATTTCAGCAGAAGGAAAATGACTACCCCATGATTACTATTACGTATTTCCAGGTCTCAAACCTCCAGAAACATTTGCATATGATATTAGATGCTTTTTGCATTTTAAACAGGGTTGGCTGCCCTAAATATATGCATCCCCTTTATGAGGCTTAGGACGGGACATGTTACCAAATCAATCCCTTGCATATGAATCTGTCAACAGAAATTATATAACTATAGCAGTTTACTCTTTACTGTAGAAGCAGGATACACTGTAATGCATGCTAAAGTTATGTGCAAGATACACTGTAATGCATGCCCGTGTTATAGGGAGTTGCAGAATGCACTGTAATGCATGCCCATGTCAAGTGAGACTAGCATTTACTGTAACGCATGGCCATGTTATGTGGGATTGCTTGCAGAATACAATGTAATGAATGCCCATGTCCTGTGGAATTGCAGGATATACTGTAATGCATGCCCATGTCATGTGAGATGTACGTGTAATGCAGGATTGCTTGCACGATACACTGTAATGCATGCCCATGTTATGTGGAATAACAGGATGCACTGAATGCATGCCCATGTTATGTGAGGTTGCAGCATACACTGTAATGCATGCCCATGTTATGTGGGATTGCAGGAGATACTGTAATGCATGCCCGTGTTATGTGAGATTGCAGAATACATTGTAATGCATGCCCATGTTATGTGCAATTACAGCGCTGACAATAGCTATAAGATTGTATAATAAGTACATAGTGCTGCAATGCAATGGCTTTTGATTGCAAGAGAAGTCATCATCACATCAGTGTGTCTGGCTTCTGGTCACTGATGTAGATGCAGGATGCCAATCTATGGGGCAAAGGATTGTTGTGGAATGAGCCTGTGACTGGTAGGATGGTGAAAGGATCAGTAGAGTAAGGAAGGATCTTGAGTCAGTAGCCTCTCCCCTTCCCTGCCTCCCAGCACTCCTGATTGCACGCCAGGCATTGCATTACCTCCTAGTCTCTGCCTCCCTCCATGTGTCTGTGTCGTGTAGGACTGGCTCTGGCTCCCTCTGCTTCCGGGTCCCGTCATTTTTTCATTCTCCCGCCGATCAGCTCAACAAAACTGAGTCTCTTGTATAAGCCAGCAGCAGCCAACCTGCCAGCAGTCACTCATCTGCCAGTGCCAGGCTGCAAAATCCCACCTCATCCACCCAGCTCAGCTCCTCACTCCCTGCACAAGGAAGCACTTTGCTCTTTTTATTGCTATTTTTTTCTTACCAAATTTTATATTTATTTGCATTTTTTGGATTTTTTTTTCATCATCTGGATCTTGATTTTGTCATTGGAAAAAAAATAAATAAAAGAGACAGAGATCTATAGGGAGCTGTCAGGAGGAGTTACGAAGAGATAGCAGAGAGAGGGAGAAGGGGCTGGAAGATCTGCTGCTCAAGTTGAATCTTCATCACTCTCATCATCATCATCTTCCTCCTCCTCTCCTGCCACCATCCCTCATTCAGCACCTTGACATGCTCTGCCTCTGATTGACATCTCAAGTGGCTGAGCGCCATGAGAATCCCCAGCCTTGGTCCATGTGGCTCTGCTCAGGGCCGACACTAGAGCTCACCTGGAAGATTTAACCATAAATTGCAAGAAGAAAATAAAACAAGAAAACAATCATTAAGGAGCAAATTTCCTTCGTCAAGCCTGGCACCTTTGTGTTCAGCATGAGTGTATGATTGGCATCCTAGTGGAAGAAGCTTTCCTGGATAGCACATACATTTTGGTTCTTTCACCTTTGCCCCTTGTTCCCTTTCCATCAGCCCAGAACAAGGACAGCCTGAGATTCTGGCAGGAGGGCTGAGGATACACTCAATATAGGGCGCACTGAGGAGTTTATTGATGGCGCAAAGGGTAGGTGGCAATGTCCTGAGCATGGCATGGAGTGACCAGGGTGGGGGAAGCAGTTTAGGATTCAGTGTGTGTATATGGGTGTTAATATTAAAGAATGGATGTGAGTGATCAGGGCTTTGTGTGTTGTGTCTCCTCTGCACGCCTCACTCTCTGACACTCTCTCTTGCACTCTCTCTCTCTGACACACACCTCTCTCTCTCTTCCTCTCTCTCTCTCTGTTTCTCTCTTTCAGTAGTCAGTCTCCTCTCTCCCACTGCCCTGCTTCCTACTTCTCTCAACATATTTCCTCTTTTTCCTTATCGATAATAGTCTTTGATATTTTTTCCTCCTTCTACTATTTTCTCTCTTAGACATTGCACTTTCTTATTCTTATTTTTGGGGGGGATTTTATATTTTTGGATGAGCAGTAAAGACCCCGCACACGCCTCAATGTTCCTGGTAACTCCTTGTGCAACTCCACCGATTTATTTTTTCTATGGACTCCTTAAGAATTTTTCCTGTAAATTATTTTTTTTACTTTACTACATTTATTCTATTTATTTTAATGTTAGTTTTTTTTTCTTTTATCTGCATTATTTCATAGATCTATTTATTTCTACACTGCATGTATTATCTGAAATATTTTATTTTATGTGTATTATTTAATTTCTAGTTTATCATTATCATTATTTTATTTAGCTGTCTTTATATTACATATATTTTTACATGGCTTTATTCATTTCTTCCATCTATCAGGCCTTTACTACATTTTATATTCTGTCTCTCCCCCACACATTCTGTTTCTCTCTTGTTTTGCTTTATAAAAATGCCTCTCTTTTAATTCCCTCTTTTCTCCCTGGCAGTACGATGAGTTACCGCACTATGCCATGGATGGAGTGGGGGTGCCAACTTCTATGTATGGTGACCCACATGCCCCTCGACCTATCCCACCGGTACACCACTTAAACCATGGACCCCCTTTACATGCCAGCCAGCATTATGGAACTCATGCCCCTCATCCAAATGTTATGCCCACCAGCATGGGATCTGCTGTGAACGATGCCCTCAAACGGGATAAAGATGCCATTTATGGGTAGGTACTTGATTAGATGGCATGTTTATGTCTACAAACTGGATGGCTATCTGGAAATCAGAGGAATAACAGTTGTTAGATCCTCATTACTCTCTGCACCCCTATGCAAAGCATAGAGGCTGCTCTAGTATTTTACACCAACATAGGAGATAAACATCTCCTAAATGAAATCACAGGGTGATAACACACGTAGGAACAGCAGGATTTTCAGGTTTACAGTGTGGAAAGTGCAGGGATCCCGGGCCTGACTGCTTCATCCGCGATATCCAGCGCCGTAACTGTAGCTTCATTAACACACCAGAGCTAATACCAAGCAATTAAGGATTAAAGCAGCAAATAAAGAGCGGATTAAAAATCAAGCTTGTTGCTATGAACAGCAAACTGCATCCCCCCTAAGTAATTGTGGGTTATACCAATATTTACATTTTAGCCATTTCCACCTGTTTTTATAGTTTATTATACCTTTGTTTTGCTGTTGAATGATTGTTTCTAGTTTATAGAATTTTACACTTTATATCTATTTCACAGTGTTTGGAAATACAATACTGAGTTTGCCGTGATTTTCAATAATTATATTATTATTGTGCTATTTTATGTTTTTGGATAATAGTATTAGGTACTCCTGTATTGATGCTGTTCTCTGCTTGTATTGGGGGCCCCGAAGACACCCCCTCTTCCCTCTTCTAGCCCTGGTCTTTGAGAAGTGTGAGTTGGCGACGTGTACCCCCCGGGAGCCCGGAGTCGCAGGAGGGGATGTTTGTTCCTCGGACTCGTTTAACGAAGACATCGCTGTATTTGCAAAACAGGTCATTATGTCCTGCACCCCTATATATTAGTCGAACCCTGCAACACCCGGGCCCTGTCTGATATACTGTATAGTCTTCACTGAGCCCACCAGATATTTGCTTTACAGCTACTGAACTACTGACATGTGCACAATTGTGCAAAACTAGAATAGCACTGCACAACACCAGGGACATTTCTACTATTGTGCAATTAAAAAAAGCGTGTTCATACAGCGTTCAGTACATATATATATAAAATGTATGACGGTGCGGGTGGATATATACGCTGGCGTGTACATCATTTGTGGCTATATATAGATATATAAATATATATCTATACATAGACATATATATATATATATATATATATATATATATATATATATATATATATATATATATATATATATATATTCCATACAATTGTACACACTCCACATACACAAATTATATATATATATATATATATATATATATATATATATATATATTGCTTATTGCCAAACCTCTATAGTTTGTTGCTGAAGAACACTGTATTTGCATCGTCTTCTACCCAGGGGTATGTGAGCACTGATCAGTGTCCTGTCCCCGCAGGTTCGTGCAGAGAAGCCCCTTTTCTCCTCCAACCCCGAGCTGGACAATCTGGTGAGTATTTCTCCTAAACAGAATTTGAAGAATTTTTAGTAAACTTGAGAAGCGATGCGGGAATGTAATAACCAGCAGTGACTATACAGGACAGTAGTGTCTGCACTATGTACACATGACAGTGTCATTCAGTGTCACCTGTGGAGCCCTTTGGTTTGGGGATTGTTATTACCACTGAATAGAAGGGCACTGATGAGAAATCGCAGGATTACACTTGATCAGAGCGACTCAACCGTGACCGAGGAATAAACTAAAATGCTGGATAATTAGGATTGGTATTGACAAGGACAGGGGAGGGGGGATCGGAGCTGAGCTCATATATGGACGATATCGGTGCAATCTTGTATGCTATGATAAAGACGAGAAATGAGAATATATTAACATAAAATCTCCTACTGATGATGATAATGATTGCTGCCGCCTTTATCGCAGATGATCCAGGCGATCCAGGTCCTGCGGTTTCATCTCTTGGAATTAGAAAAGGTAAATGTATTAATCTGAATTCATCTGACAATCGTCTTTGTTAGTTAATGGCCTTCACGGGCGGTGCTGTCAGGAATATACTGATATATGTGATTAGAGATATATATATATATATATATATATATATATATATATATATATGCCCATAAATTGTGTATATAGAACTGTGCTGTATATGTATAATGTGTAGTGCACTGTATAGTATCGCAGGGCTTTTGTGTTTTCTCCCTTTTTGTCTCTTCTCCTCTGCGCCATCTCCGCCGTCGGGTTCAATTATGCGAATTTCATGTGGAAATGTAATTGAGCGGAGCTAATTCGCAGCTAAAGCTAATTTGTAATGCAGTATCTGTGAGCGGAAAATGTCGCCAGTGAGTAGCCGGAGAAGTGCTCCCAGGAGCCGCTGAGGAGCTCACATGCCCAGGAGGTGAAGCTGGACCCGGGATATCCAACATTTTTCTTGGGAGTCATTTCTACCATAGAGAGTCCGGACTCTGGAATATATTTCACATTGGACTGTATGATGATGAGACTCCGAATGTGCCCAGTGCCCGCGGTCTATAGGAAGGGTGGGCTCTGGTCTTCATGAATTGCCCTCATTCCACCAAGTGCCACCATAGTTCACTTCACCACCCTATTCACTCCACCTGCTCACGCTGCTGATGGTTTCAGTTCTCCTCTTACTTTTTACATCGATTTTCTCTGCTTTATCCTTATGTCTTACTTTTTCGATTGACATCTACTTGTTCCCCTCTCATACTCCCCAACTCTTCTAACCCTCTTATTTCCAAAACTCACACTCTCTTCTTCCTTAACCCTAAGCTTCTTTTCCTCATCTCTCTTCTCCTGCACTAGTCTAATTTTTTCTTCTCCCTCAATTTTTTTTCACTTCTCACTTTATTTCTTCGTCATCTCTCATCTTTTCCCCTCCTATCTATCCCTTCTCTTCCAGGTCTTTTCTTTTCCCTTCTACCCCTCTTATATTTAGAACTCACATTCTCTTCTTTCTTAGCCTTCAGCTTCTTCTCCTCCTCATTTCCCTTCTCTTCATTCTTCTTCCTCACGTCTCTCATTTTCCTTTTCTTCTCCTCATCTCTCTTCATTGTCTTCCACTCTTCTCATTTTATTTCTTCTTCATCTCGCATCTTTCTTGTCTCTCAACTCTTTCTCTCCACTACCCCCTTATTTTTAGAACTCACCTTGTCTTCTTTCTTAACCTTCATCTTCTCCCCATCTCCCTTCTTTACCTCTCACTTTATTTCTTCTAGTACCTCTTCTCATCTTCCTCCCTCTTGTTCATTCTTTATATCTCAGTCCTTTCTTTCTTTCCTATACCCTTCTTATTTTTACAACTCACATTCTCTTCTTTCTTAACCTCCAGCTTCTTCTCCCCAAATCCCTTCATCACTTCTCATTTCTTCTTTTTTTCCCACCTTCTTCCCTCCTATCTCTTCCTTCTCCCTCAGCCTTTTCCTTTTCTTCTCTCCCCCTCTCTACTTGTTGCTGCTTGGGTCTCCAGAGAATAATATCTGCTGCTGCAATTTCTTTATTGTTTCCTTGCCTGCAACTATTACAGTCTTAATGATAGTTAGTCTTGGAGGACACCAGCTTGTTACTCTGTACTCCACCATAACACAGCCGGCCTCTCCCCCTCCCCAGGTCCATGAATTGTGTGATAATTTCTGCCATCGATACATCAGCTGTTTGAAAGGAAAAATGCCCATAGATTTAGTGATTGATGAGAGGGATGCAAGCTCCAAGTCCGACCATGAAGAACTTTCTGGATCCTCCACAAACCTTGCAGACCATGTGAGTCCAGTTTACTATTATATATGTTATTCTGCATGTAACTATTAGAAATGTGTATTTTGTATGTCTCCTGTTGTTATATGACCCCCTTCCTAAAGGGGTAGAGGTCTTTGCAGTTGTGTCATTGCTGTGGATGTATTGAGGAAGCCCTCATGCACTGAAATGTCCCATTCTGGTAGCCTGTGGACTGTATATGACATGTGCTTATGGCTATTTGACCTCTATATGGCTATGTATTTTGTATATATTTGTGTAGAGTTGAACAGTGTAGACTTGTATCATTCAGACTTGCAGAGTCCTTCTGTGTAGAGTTGTAGTGCTGAAGATGTATATTTTATTTCTATATCTTTTATGTGAGGTTTTCTTTTTATTGGGCACAAGTTACAAGCCAAGTAGACGCCTGGAGCCCCATCTTGTAAAGGCTCGTAACCTTTAATGAACCAATAATTGACTTTCTATTAAGGAGAGCTGGAGAGAATTATTAACAGCAGTATTACAGGTTACGCATTGATTTCTAACACTTTAATAATTTGCCGCATTAGAATGAGGCTTTTTTTATTGAAGGCCTGACACAAGTAAGCTGGTGTGATAGAGCTTCAAGTTTGTGCTAATGGACATCTGAGGTGATTGTGTTGCCATGGTTGTTGTTGTAGTTTATTGTTGTTGTCTGGGGTGTTATTGCTCATGTAGTCTACCACGTGATCCGCACTGTTTAATCCTACTCATTTGTGCTGACTATATTTAGAGAGTTAACTGATTTATAGCCCAGAAATGTGCAGCTATTTTGAACTCACTAACATTAGCCTAGGCCTTATATTAACTATAGCATAGACAACCATGGTGGCCTGCAAATTCTGAGCAGTTACTTTGGACTCCATGTATAGTGTACTGTATATTACACACCATGGCGTTCTTGTGCATTTTGTGGCTTACTGCATAAGCAGTATACAGTGTGAATCCTTAGTGCATTCTCTGGTCTGTTTCAGCCAAGTCTTCCACGTCTAGTGTATTAGTTGCCAAATGTTTGAGGATTTAGGAAGGGATGAACAATAGACAGGATCTGTATATATATTCTGCTGTACATGTATACATCCCCCACTCCTGTGTAAAGTCCAGCTTCCTTTCCCAGTGTAGTCTGAGAGCTGGTGTCCCTCTCAGTGGATTACACACCCGGCCTGTTAAGGGTCTAACAGATGGCAACAGCTAAAGCCAATTTACTCTGCTCCCTGGTAATAAGGGACCTTTTATAGTCCATATTAGCTGCAGGATTTAGGTGACCAGGTCATTCACAAATTCAACTTTTTATTTTTTTTTCAGTATGTGATCGGTAGGCTAGACATGTAGTAAAACTAATGATTGGATCTATCATAATATAGAAAGAAAACAACTTATGATTAAACTTTTTCTTTTTTTTTACTTTTGATGTTTCAGTTTACATTACATTATAATTTGTCCCCAGATGCACAAAAACACTAATTTTGTTTGTTTAGAAAAATAGATTATTCCATCCTATATCAATATACAAGTAAACTCTAAAGCAAGATTCTTGGAAGAACTGATCATTAAAAAATACAAATTTTTTCTTCTTTATAATAATTTTTTTTATAAATTTCAGAAAATTATCAAATTGGCTTTTGACGTATTTTAATACAAGCCCCGTAGCAGCTTGGTTAGATAAATATTCATTAAGCATAATACTTTTGTGCAAAGAGAATACCGGTCAATAATATATTTTTTTGTGGGGGGAGTGGGTGGGTGGGGGGGGGGGTCCTTATTAAACTGATCATAAATAAATATTTTTTTTCTTTTAAAAAATGTAAGCCATATAAAAAATATTTCTATTATAAAAAATTGTCAAAAACGTAACTTTATATTTACATAAAATTATTGCCTGAGATCAGATAACCCAAAATGACGGTCTAGTTCTATAGTTCCCATTTAGTTAGCATTAAGTTATAGCAGTAGCTGCTAGATTTTGGATTCTTCCACTATCCTATAGTCTTAAATTGTATTACCTTTTTTCTAACCTCCTCTAATAATCTATATTACTTATTATTATTGTCTATATGGTTACCTATAGGAACCCTTCATTTTATGGCTACAAATTATCAGCCACTCCCGTCTTTATTGTTAGCGTAAATGTTGACTTACTTAGTTCCTATGTCTGAAATTAATCACCATACTGCAGCTTCCCTATCATACATTTATGTGATTAGTAAAGCTTGTCCTTACTGATATAACCAGAAACAGACCATGCTGAGATTGGTAAAATCTTTACGCCACATAGTACTTGACACATATGGGGGCATGCTAGACTCAGGCAACTCACAACACAACGTAAGTGCTATTTGAAAAAAGTATGTAAACCTATAAACATACGCTTCAAATAAAAATTGAGAAATGCCGTCTAATCATTGGTTGGGAGGCTATAAAAATCTGCAAATAGAGAAATAGCTGCATGTTCCTCTACTAGCATGTTTGTATATGGCCTAACAGTGCCTAGCATGTCACAACTGTAGTCATGTTATAAAGTATAATTATTGTCACTCATGGTTCTACATAAGTAGTCATTATTGGACCCAAATAACAATTTTAGTCACTTGTTCACACATATTCACAAATGTACTCTTATTATTTGTGGACACTCTCCACTAATGCCAGTCATATACCCACTCTTGGTCTCTTCAAGGGTTTCTTAGCCATTCAGTCACTGTCTGACTCTTCATTGAAGCTGTTACCGTATTAATTGCCTTTAAAACAATGTATTTTAAAGAAATGGGTAACTTACACCTCTTCACTAAAGTATCAAATATTTAAGAAAGGGATTACCATGCAAAATTGATTGCTGAGATAACTGAGGTCTACAAAGCATCAAGCTTCTCGTTCTTTATGTAGAATTATTTGTCAGTCATTTTTGAAATATTATATATTTTTAAGATATTACGCCAGTTCAATGCTTCATTTACATTATTTTTCCTTATTTATATTGTCTTTTATTTTTGAGCTCGAGCTCTTTGAATGCTACACATCATGTATTTGCCTCATTATGGTTCACATCACAATGCCTTGAAATGCACAGTGCTTATTAAATCCGCATACCTTGCAAAGTTATGCGTGATATTCTTTTATGCAAATGCCTTGTTTCACACAAATTATATAGTCATAGGCCAACCCGGGTTCACTGTGAGCCCTACTATGCTTTGCCATGCTTTATTCTGGTTGAGGGTGCTGAGACTTGCAGTTCCACAACAGATTGACAGCTACAGATTGCAACAGTGCATTCTATTACATGGTAGCTCATTCACTGCATTCATTATTCTACTTCATACAAAGCTGATAGGTGTTTATACAGTCTATGTCAGTTTTCTGCTGTCAGTTTTGCCCTGGGTGTGGCATTATGAAAGGTGAATTTTCTCTGGTGAACAATGTAATAATTGCTTGGCATTTGAAAACTTTTTGTGTTGCATTTTGTGTTGAATTTGCAGTAAAGATTACTGCAGAATTTTTGTCTTTTCATAAACACATTTTTTATTACATGATATCTCTCACGAATATGTAGTAAGTCTTGTAATGTAGTATGTCTTATTACTAAGTGCAGTTTGGGCTCGTATCATTGTAAAATGGCTTCATTCTGATGATGAGGATGATATGTCTTCCTTCTTTCTTGGAGGTGAAGTGAGGTCAGTAGGACCTGATCATTGATATAGATAATGAGAGGATCTCTATAGATCCAAATCATGAAGCAATAGAAGCATGAAGTAGAAAGAACAAGGCTCGTGATTTGTACAGTAACTTCAAGGCCGCAGGGTCTCATGGTTTGGCCATGTTCTGTACCATATAGTGGTACTAAGATGATGCTGAATTATCACTTGGGCTGAGGTTCTTCGGTAATGACTTGGTATAACCATTGTTGTGAGTAACTTTAGTAATAGTTTGTGCTCCATTCTCAATATTTTTTTTTTTTGGGGGGGGGGGGGATTTTCATAACTGGTTTCGCCTTAAGTTCGCTTCTACAAATCCGAGAGTAAAGCAATAATTAAATACATAAATTTATTCTGTCTTTCTGATAGCTACAAATGTAGCCAACCATTCCATAATTACAAAACACTTTTATGTAAGAGTTATGGGCCCTATGAAAGAAAGGAACTTTTAAAGAAGTTTCAAGTTTGTTAAAGATCCATTAACAATGTCAAGATTTTTACATTTTTCTATATTATCCTCATTTCCACCTCCCATGCACCTTATTACAGTAATACTCCCCTTCTAGCGCATTGCATTTTTTCCTATCACTTGAGTGGGGTCTCTACATACGCACATATATAATAACCCTACAACGTCATTTCAAACTTTTAAAAAATATTTTCCCTTTTTCTTATTTCGATGTCTGTCTAACGTTCTCTACACTGGTATGTACTAGAGTCTTTAATAAACAGTGCGAGGGAATTTTGACTTCTGTGAGTTTGGCCTATATTCTACATGTTAGAAATTACATCAAGGAAGCCCAACACTGAACACTTAATATTTTGCTGCAGTTTAATATTTCTGTATACAAATAGACTTTATGTAAACTTTGAAAACCCAACAAAAAGTGGGTGCTAAGATCCAAAATGTTAAGACCATGGTGGAAGATATATTGATGATGTATGTGCCCAGGAAGATTGATTTGCCTGATTACTTATTTTTTTTCTGCATAAAAGGTACACAAGCTCAACCGTCAGGTACTCAGTATAAAATATTGGGCCAGCTCTTATACGGAATTTGCTTTCTTCAATGCTTTTTTGATAGACAAAAACTTTAGTTTTGAATGAATGGTAAATAATATTTTTATCCTTTATTAAAGGGATTTTAAAGCATACTGGGATTTTTTTCAATTAAACCACAGCATGCTTTATGTAGGGTATTTTGGGGCCAGATTCTAGCATTTTTATATAAAAATGCATGCACAAACATATTAAATGCGGATGTGGGACAATAATAGCAACCAAGAGAAAAAGAAAGCATAATAAACATTAGGCTTTTGCTGTGGTTCCCAACCGCACCACTATCGCCCTGGGCTCATCTATGGCCCCACTGAGGTTACATTGAAAAGCTTCTCCTCTTGACTCCTTAAACGTTCCATGAGATCCTTAGATTTGAATGAACTCTGAATAAATATTATTATTGTCCTAATTTATAGATTTCCTTTGAGTAATAAGTCATAGATCACATGTAGATCTGGGCCAAAGAACCAAACGTCTATTGAAGCCAGTTAGTTTGTAACTGTCTGTTCTCAAAGTGCTTTTATATCTTCCTATTTACATGGTGTGGTGCCACTACACAGCTCTGGACACTTGAGGGCCTTACCTTGCCTCCCTCTGGGCTCAAGCTGTAGTTACTATGGGCTCTATGCCCCCCTTACCTCTTCCCCTGTATGGGCATTGTCTCTGTGTGTTTGGTACTGTCAGACAAGTTTATTCAGGTGCAGAATGGTGGTCATAAAAATACTCATAGTTTACAGTCCAAAAACCCTCAAAGTTTACATAATAGTTTAAAAAGAACAAGAACACATTATTAAGCCACATTAATCTAATATTACACAGTGTTCTTTAGAATTTACATTTTTTCTCAAGTGTAAACTTTTGAAACCTCTTTAATAATGTAAATAGAACTTTTTTCCTTTTGCATCCATAGACTGTAAATTAAGTTGTCAGGATTCTGGAAAGTATTTGGTGTTATAATGGCACCTGTAAAAATATGAAGGTGGGGGGTGGTATTAAATTTTTTTTTCTGGGCGTCAATTATTAGTACTTTTTTTGCCTGAGAAGAGGGTGTAGATTTGTGTTAGCTGTGTGGCGTATATGTTGCCGTATATGCCATTTGTGACACCACTCATAAATGCTATTTCTCATCTAGTTTACTGAAATTATCAAATCAACATATACATTTTATTAGACATAATACAAGCACATTTCACACCACAGACCTGTTTTACACATGTACCTCACAGTCATTTATTGAGTTGTAGTATGACTCAAGCCCCTGTCTGTATATATATATTATATATATATATAACACTGGCCTAACTATAGGGGATGCAGGGGATGCGGTTGCACCCGGGCTCAGAAGCTTAGGGGCCCATAAGGCCTCTCCTCTTCAT
This sequence comes from Eleutherodactylus coqui, assembly GCF_035609145.1. Lineage (NCBI taxonomy): Eukaryota > Metazoa > Chordata > Amphibia > Anura > Eleutherodactylidae > Eleutherodactylus > Eleutherodactylus coqui. Next base: position 200,908,424 of record NC_089842.1, on the reverse strand, counting down.
ATAGGGAGCCCAGTACTATGAATAAAGCATTATAGTTGGGGGCCCTGTTACAGATTTTGCTTTGGGGCCCAGGAGCTTCACGTTACACCTCTGTATATATATTCATATTCTATAAGGCTGACTGATAATTAGAACCTTGTGGTAATCTTTTCTGAGGTAAATGGTGAACTTGTTATATTGAGCGATACATTGTGCTTGCTTTTCATAATAATACCTATCATACTAAATTTATAACAAGAGGCCATTTATTAAACCCTATTAAGGTAATACTTCATTACAGTAGATATAAAATATATTAACCTCTCATAACAGTGATATATTAGGGCAAGCATGACTTGCAAGAGTAATCCAGATAGAAGGGCTTCATTTCACCATGTTATAGCACCGTACCCTTATAAATCGTAGCCTGACTTTACGTAGAATATTTGTATTTAACTTTGGAAAGTTTCCCTATAGATATTAACTACATAATATAATTATCTGTATTGTGTGTGGCATTGTTGTGGTTCCCTTGCTCTCTTCACTGATTGCATTGGCAAAAGTATATTGTTGACTGTGCTTGAGATATTAATTCATTTATTTGTTGTTATTGTGCTGTGCTATATAGTGAATTGTATTTTATCCACATTGTTCTGGCTTATAACATACAGGGACTTGAGATCGATCATGGCACACTATAGATATTGTGTGACTGTGTCAGCAAATATGATGTACAAGGCAAGCTCCATATTTATGAATGCATTGCGATTGTTTTACGAACGTCTCTATCAGTTTTTTGTGGCTTTTTTATAGTTTGACAAGACAGTTGCAGTATTGCCACTTATATGCCATCCAGTTATGCTATATACAATATATCGTCATAACAGGCTAGTAAATACGTTACCCTACAGACCAAGTCATGAAATGTTTATGAAGAGCAGTGTGACTCTTTTTTCACTGTTTTCTTTTGTTTTAGTTTGTTTTCCTTTTTGGGTCATTTTGGGAAACAAAGTTTGAATGATCATTTGGATTTATGATCCTTGTTGTAAAAGAATATTAAATTTGATATACATCTATTTTTGGGTCCTATTTAATACAATGATTTCTACATTCAGCTCAGGTAAACTGCCAATAATGCTCAACTTTTGGCAGGTAGAGCAACATGGGAATTTAGTGCGATGGCTATAGTGTGCATTGTCCCACACTCCTGCACCAACGTCTGGTAGTTTTTTGGTCTGCTAAAGTTGTTGAAGGAAGTACAAAAGCATACATTTACGCATTGCAATTTTTTTTACATATGTTATGTAAACATATTTTATAGTTCAATTATGGATGTAAACAGATAAAAATGGATTTTGATACACTCTTTATTAACTCCTAGCATTAAATCCTATATGCCTACTTAAACGCATGTAAACGCAATAAAAAAAGACACAAAAGACCTGCAGTAAACCCTATGGTCAATGAATTCCTTAATAAACATGGCAGAAAGCAGTACCAGGTCTTACCTGGTGTTGAATTTAGTCCACACTGCATGGCAGATCTATCAAAATGAATCTGGCCTTAAAGGGGTTATTGGATAACATCCCTTTAATAGGGCTGACTGTAGTAAAATAATAAACTAAGCTGTACTTACCCCTCCGCCAACACCAGTCCCGGCATTTGTTGTGACAGTTGCCGTCACTGGAAGTCAGGTGACCACTGCAGAAAATCAGAGGCTGCAGCGCCACTTTCCCAAACCCCTGGCATCATGACGCTCAGAAGATCAGCATTGATACAGGTGAATGAGCGATGATGCTGCAGCCTCTGATGGGCGGCAGCCATCACCAGACTTCCGGTGAGTTGTCACAACAAACAACTCAGTTTATGATTTTACTACAGTCAGACCTATTAAAGGCATGCTGTTTATTAACCATACACCCCCTTTAAAGGGGTTCTCCACTTTGGACAATCCCTACTTATTAGATGTTTCCCATGATATTAAGGGGATCACAAAGTGTCCCTCTTTCAGGCAACCCAGCAATCAGCTGTCATCTGTGGGGAGAACTGGCAGTAGGCATTCAATTCCACTGCAGCGCCACCACAGGAGAAATTAAGCATTACACAGTGCCATTCAAATCAAGGGATAGTCTGTGTAATGCAGGACAGGATAGGTCCTTCAGTGCGAGAGATGTTCTACATAGCTGCTCTGCACTCTGGCCAAGTAATAAGGATTTTCCAAAGGGATCCTCTATCTCAGAATTCTTTAGTAGAGTATATGAAAATGGGTTTTCTAAACTGAGCAACCCATATAAAGTAGGCTTGTATGCTCCACAGATGATCAAATACACTAATAATAGCAAATGCAGGCGAAAAGCGTTAGCGCTGTCCATACTTACCAATAATATCACGTTTGAGCATGAAAGAAGTGACCTGATAGGCCGTGATGGGCAGCACTTATTTGTGTCTACGGATGAGAAGTTGACTTTAGCAACTAATCAGGTCATTGTTTTCATTTTCTAACTTTCTCTTGAAAAATCAAAGCTTAAATCTGATTGGTTGCAACACATCCACCTTTGCCTGTGAACCTGAAGCCCAATATGTGGGAATAGTAAAACCTCAATGAGAAATTACATTGTAACAGACATGATGCATCTGTGTTGGAGACTTATGTTATATACTTCTTCATTTAAATAAGAATGAATGACTTTCTTGTTACCTCCTTTAAATCAGCAAATATAATATTCTAAAACGTGTCCCAAGAGACATCCTAATACACTCTCGTTCTTTATTTTTCTTGTGAAGCTCAGTTTGGTTGTTGTAAAAAATGAGGTCCCCCTCCCTTTCCTGTTTCTTCTTTACAGTCATCCCTTATCTTATTGTACCTCCCCAGCAACGTTCCCTCTCTGCCTCCCCTCCCTGATGCCTCATCTGCTGGAATGTCTCAAGTTCAAAGGTCTAACGCTATGAAATAATATATGTATTTCATAATTCTTTGGATTTGTAGTTATTTGGTATTTCAATTCTGACACCTAAAATTAAAAATAGTCTTCCACTGCTTGTACCGCTTGGTTCAATGGAGGTAATAGTGACATTTAGAAACGGCAGCAGAAAATGCACATATTCAGGGTATATTCATATATGGAAGATTTGTTATGCAGAGTTCTGCAACTGTCCCATTCATCTGAATGGCTGTCCCAGAAATCCATGCAGGTGCGGCAGAAGCAGCCTATTCACATGTATGGGAAATTTCCACTTTCAGGAGCTCCTACAACAAATGTGCTGCTTGTGAACATACCCTAAGGGACCTTTCATGCAAAATGAGATAGACCAAAGGACGTACCACAAGCCGCAGTAAATTCTGCACCAAAATCCGCAGGATTTTGATGCAGAATGGAAAATGGCTTAAAACCTGCCTATATTTCCACATCAAAATCCGCAATTAGACTTGAAAATTTGGGGATGGAGTTCTGCAGCTGCATCCTGTAGTGTAATTCCGCCCCGTGTAAAAGGCTAGATTCACGCGAACGTATTTGCGGCCGAAAAAAATTGCACATGCAGTATGCAAAAATAACGCTGATTGATTTCAATGGGTTCATTCACATGCACATATTTGGCATGTGCAATATGGTTGTGCAAAAAACAAACAACATGTTCCGTTCTCCTGTGCAGGGAAAGTAAACATTATAAACTCATGAAAGTATTGGCCATTTCAATGGCTGACAGCATTGGTGTGTGCCTTTTTGTGCACATACTACTTGCGGGCAAAAAGTATAGTAAAATACGCCAAAGCTCGCACAAATACACAACGTCCATCCTGCAAAAACACACGCAAAAACTCTTACAGTCATGTGAATCCGGCCTAAGGGTGTATTCACATGAGGAACAATCAAGAATCACACATTATGTTCTATGGGAGCCTTAAAAAAACACATTGCAATTGAAATACTATGTGATTTGTATGTGATTTTCATGCAGGTTAATATGGGGGCCACATTAAAAAAGAATCAGGAAGAGCAGAGAAATTTGCAGGATAAAAACACATGACAATAACAAGTAAATCGCATGCAAAACAGTCAGTTTTTCACTGCCCAAAATCTTTTCACAGAACACGGAATATTCCGTAACAGCGTTGTGTAATATGCCATCCCAGTATTCTGCATGGCTAACTGCAGATTTTGATGCAGAATTGCCGGGAGGATTCTGCTATTTTCCGCATTAGCAGTGTGGATTTTGGGGCTGAATATTCCGCAGGAGGGCATATTCCGCAACGCTGTGTGAAAGGTCCCTAATGGCGCCTTCACACAACCGTATGAGTTTATACATTCGCCCATACGCACCATATATTCGCATGAATATATTTTTGCCACAATCGACTCCCGATCTTAATTGGTGTATTTAAAGCCATTCACACGGGGCGCTGCTGCGTGAATGGGAAAAAACACGCTGAAGTGATGGCAACCTACGATTGGATTAAAATAGTCGGAATGACAATTAATGCCTAATTAGAGCAAGCGGTCTTCTTTTCTCAGTGTTGTCCGCAGAGTAATCCCCCCTCCCTTTTTTCCAGCCGCCATAGAAGTCTATGGGAGCTTGCTGCGTATTACAGCCAGAGATAGGTCAAGACTTATCTTTTCAAGCACTGTATAAGAAAGACGACCAAAGTAGATCGAGTAGGTCCTATTTGTCCTTGTGTGAATATTTTGCGCTAGAAAAAAAACGTTCGACTGAATGAAGCAATTGAAATCCAATGCATCGCTTGGTCACATTTTATGCACTGAAATACCTGCGTAAATACGGTTGCCTGAATAAGCCCATAAGGGTGTATTTGCATGGGGCATATTTTCAGCTGCGGAAAATTTGCAAAAAATCTGTGGCTAAATCTATATGTACAACATGCAGATTTGTCATGGATTTTGGTGCAGATTTGCTGTAGATTTCACCCTTTAACTTCAAGGGTGGAAATCTGTGGTGAAAAGCCATTGCATTTTAATTAATAAACTGACTAAAAATCCGCATCACAGGTCAATATACGCTGCAATTAGCTCCGCAGCATGAGGATCTGAATTCGTGAAATTTCATCTATTTTTCGCACATAAATCCATTGCACAATAGGTGCATTGCGCGCCGCACACCTTTATACATAGGGCTTTGCTGCAGTTGCAAGGCTAAAAGACAACAGTATATGTGTGAAGACACCATAAAACCACCTAGCATGCTGGGGGTCGGAGTTTGCAAAGAATCAGTTAAAGATGCTAAAATACAGGAAAGTGGTTCAGTACTGCTGCCTCTACGTGAGTGGATAGTCACTATTGCCATGCTTCCAGAGGCTGTGGTTTGGACATTAATTCATTAGCACAATCCGGGACCTGTTGGAGATTTGTTTAGGGGAGGAATGTAAATAATTCCGGGAGCGCATGAGGTGGTGCTCATATGCTCCGCACTTGGGCAGCGGCCTGCATAAAGTCGGTTTGTAGTAGGTTGCTTGCTTGAGCACAGAATTGGACTTGCCAGGAATTCCTGGGTGTTTGCTCCAGGCTGGCTGCTGTAAGTGTACACACGCTAGTTGTGTTATTCTGGGTTGTCACGTGGGGGGTCTTTCATCTTTGTGTCCTGAGAACTTTATTAAGTGACTGGTGGTATAGACAAGTTCTTGAGCAGTTACATTATTAAGATGATGTGTTGCCTTATTACTCACTTTCACATAGAAGCTTATAGGCAGAGTTACCACAAAGTACTCTGAGGGGCCATTACTAATTGTAATTATCATCGCAACTCCAACTATTTGGAGCTCTTATACTGAGAACTGTGTAAACTATAAAAATAAGCAAGAAAACTATTTGTATACTTCTGAGTGAGACCTAAATGGACAATTTGAAGGATATAGAACAGTATTATGGCCGTGTGCATAAATCCTTAGCAATTGTAATAGCATAATCTCTATTTACTGGTGTTTTTAGTCGGTCGCCATAAAAAATAGTATGTAATCTATAAATATCTGGAATAAGTCCAATGACAGATATCATTACTACTGTTGTTATACACAGTAAAGTCCTAATAGTCCAGCAACAGATGGTTCTTGTGACTATGCCAGACCATGTGCATGCAGTTTAAAATCCTGTACAATGGGTCAGGTACTTCGACTTCCATGTGAGAGTTGGATTAGTAATAGTGCTGGACAGGACTGTTGGGTACCAGACTTGTAGACTCTATGACATATATGCAGAAAAAAAGGAAAAGGTAGGCAACCAGTTAACCACCTAGCAAATTGTATTGGCACATGAACGGAGAGGCTAATCAGATGAGCCTGATGTTCTGCAGCGTTGCACAGTTTAGAAGGTAGACAGACAGAGATAGATAGATAGATAGATAGATAGATAGATAGATAGATAGATAGATAGATAGATAGATAGATAGATATGAGATAGATAGATAGATATGCGATTGATAGCTGGATAGATAGAGAGACAGATATGAGAGAGAGAGAGAGAGAGAGATTATAGATAAATAGATAGAAAATACTTCCTGACAGTAAGGGTGATCAATGAGTGGAACAGGTTGCCACGGGAGGGTCTGAGTTCTCCTGCAATGGAAGTGTTCAAACAAAGGCTGAACAGACATCTGTCTGGGATGATTTAGTGAATCCTGCACTGAGCAGGGGGTTGGACTTGATGACCCTGGAGGTCCCTTCCAACTCTACCATTCTATGATTCTATGATAGACTACTTCAAAAACTGCAAGTATGTTTTCCAAACAATGTTGTGTGTAAAGTGACACTTAGGGCTTATGTCTACTGGCATTTTTTCACCATGCACTACGTGTGCATGACACGCACATATGATACACGGTGAATGGAGGCAATGAAAGTCAATGGACTACTTCTCTGAGTATGATATGGAGCCCTCCTATGGGATCCATTTCCAAACTCTGCCCCTACGCAGGCATTGCGAGAGGGGCAGCGTGGAATTGGAAAAACAAAAGCACATGTCCTTGACATCAGATTCCAAGACATGCATAGTGCATACCCGGACGATATGCGGTCTCTGCCGGCAAAGTGACAGGGCTCTGTATGTATAAAATGGTGTGGGTTTTACACATTCGCCCATGGAGATGAGCCCGTTCACATGTAGTGGATTTGGTGTGCATTTTTCTCAGCAGAAAATCTAAATGAAGTACATACCAAAATCTGCACTGTTTGTCCAGATTTTGCCATGGATCCGCAGTAGACTATACCCCTTCAATTGAGGGTGACATCTGCTGCGGATCTGTACCAAAATCCGCTACATGTGAGTGCACCCTTAAGCCGTCTTTACATATGGTGGAAATGCGGCAGAATTTCCCCTGCTGGAATCACTACGGAAAATCTGTAGCAGATACAAGGGTTAAATCCCACAGCAAATCTGCTACCCAAACCCCTAGCTGCATCCGTACCATTTAGGTGCAGATTTGGCCACTGAGGTTTTCCAGCACAATCGCTGTAGTTTTCCATTGCGGAATAGCCGCTGCTCTCAGTGTGAAGGTATCTAGAAAGACACGTTTCAGTTTCTACTACTATTTATGATGCATGAAAAACTGCAGCAAAACTGCAAACTGTGAACAAGGCTTTACTTCTGCAGACGGATGTGCATCAGCAAGAATAACTGTAGCCACATAGAATATGATAACTAATACCAAAGCAATCGTAGCGGGTGCAGTAGATGGGAACTATGCAGAGATGGTAATTGTGATCTGTGCATCTGAAGTCAATTAGACTGTACATATGAGGAATAGGAACATTGGATGATTTGTTCCCTTACAATGTATAGCACTGGTATTCCATGAAAAAAAAACTATATCCGGCATCACTGTTCATAATTTGTATGTCTGCTGAGTACTTTTGTGTATACAAAGCAAATCTCACAGCACATACTACGTAATTAACATGGAGGAGTATGAAGAATACTGCTCTCCAGGGGTTATACTAGTAGAATACAGAAGTTGTTCCCAAGAAAACTCAGTTATTGTTATAAAACTGAGGGTCAAAAGTCCAGCACAACTGCTATATAAGGCCTCATGAGCTTAAAGGCGTGTACGGAGCAAGTATGGTAATACATAGTCCTTACAGACCTGTAGACACTATGTGTGTCGCCACATGGTACCTCCATGAGGATTCATCTGTAATCTGCCTTGTGATGGGACATGCCGCAATTTGCAATTTAGATTCCATATAAATCTGTGAGGACACAGCTCTGTATACACTTGTATGACATCAGAGTCACACATAGATATAGTATGTGCCCATAGCAGTGCAACAAAGATCCATAATATGGCCATATGCATGGAGCCTTACAGTAGTAGTACTTGCATACACACATTAAACCCACAGTCTACACTACATCATCTCCATATCAGATGCAACCGAATATGCAAGTCATAAGAAAAACTAAATCGGCCCTCCTTGAATTCTTAAGCTGTATGCATTCACAACATAATAAAAAAAACATACCTCACTGGACTTCACCAGGGTTAAACGCTGAATGAATTGGTACCTGATTAATGAGAAATTAACATCAATATCAGAGGATAGGTATGACAGATTTCTAAGTATTTGGACCCCGTGGATAGATTACACCCTACCTACAGTGGAGGCTGGCACCTCAACTGCACTGTAAATACAAAGCCCGAAAGCCAGTACTTGCCTACCTCCCTCCTTTTCCCCTTCTGTAAGTTGGCCCAGGCCAGGTCACTGAGGTTTTTGAATAGTTTCTAAAACAAAAACAAGAATGAAAGGCGGAGAAGAATCTGGCCATAACGGATTAGAATGATACTACTACCACTAACCCAGCCAGCCTTGTATGCCTACATTCATTATCTCAATGTTATATTCCTTTGTAAAATGGAAAATTTTCAATAAAAATTATTGTTAAAAAAAACGTCTGGTTCTTAGAAGGTCTTACATTTAGCTAAGCACAACCTCAGGTAAGCAGCAACACATGACAAATTACACCATGTCATTATTTATTTAGCAAAAATTAGGCTAAATTGCAGAACCAGTGTGTTAAAAATTAGATTCACCCTTACTTCTTCCATAGGAATTCTAAGGGTAACCATCACATGTCCTTGATTAATTATCAGCAGGAAGTGCAGCCACATTTATAAAAAAAGAAGTTTAGGCAGTTTGCTGGTTTGGAGCATTCAGGTGTGTATTAACACAATGCTACGGAGTAAAGACATCAGCAATAATCTTGGAGATGGGAGACCTCGCATTGTCTGCATCTAGCATGTGGTGCGCTGCTGCCGCTCGCCCCAAGATAGAGCATGTCACGATTTGTGTCCTGCATAGCGGTGCCATGAGAGAAAACATCGCTCTTGTGTTTGACCCCAATCCAAAGAATGGGATTTATATTTGTGCAATATCTGTACATCTCGCAATGCACAAATCCTATCGCCCGTGTGAAGCCGGCCTTAGGGGGTCTTATTGGAATGCTTTGTTTTATTACATGTATAGAGCTCTAGTTTTCTGCATATTAGCGCACCAAAGGTTTCCATAGAAGTCAATGGGGGGGTGCAAATACGTGCGCAATATGGAAGGAGATGCATGAAACACTGTGTAATTCCATTGGAAAAAGAAGACATCTGGAACTCATTAGACTAATTAGCCATTTCAATTGGTACATCTTTGTTTGCTGCACGCAAATGAACATACATTGTGGGCACAGAAGGACAGTTAATGTGTGCGCAAAAAAAAACATTGTCCATTCTACAAATACACAGCACTGAGGCACGCACAAATACACGTATGCTCGTGACAGTATGTACGAGCGTACGTATACACATATGCTCCTGACAACAGAACCTGCAAGTTGGATAGACATTGTTAGGGCTCCTTTACACGGTTGTATTTGTACATGCAGAATTTTCAACGAAATACGCAAAGAATAGAACCCATTGATATAAATGGGTTCGTAAACATCTCGACAAAAAAATAGGACAAAGGCAAAGGTCCCCATAGAAGTCAATGGGAGATGCGCAAATCCGCTGAAAAAAGAACATATCTGGAGCTCATTAGTCTAAATAGCAATTTAAATCTGGCGTGATTGTCTGCTGTGCGCAAATGAACATGCCCCATGTGCGCAAATAGTGCTTTACACATGTGCCAATACACACGCAAATCCTCCTCATTCATAGCGCAAACATGTTGTGCAGAAGTGTGCGCATTTACGCTTACGCCCATGTTAAGAAGCCCTTATTGTAGACATTATGATGCAGTCATCCATCCAGCTCTACGAAATCAGCAAGACTGTGTCTATTAACGTGAATATAAAGAAATGCATTCTAATACAGTATTTAGGTGTGAGGAGTAATTGTTCTGTAGCTCCAAGATCTCTCCAACCTTGGCACAGGGAAACATATAATTTGGGCAGATTAGTAAATGTTGATTATATATTTGATTATTATAAAACTGATACATTTGTATTATATAGTTCTATTATGTATTTATAGTATATATATATATATATTTATGTTTATAGAAGCACACAGATTTTTTTATATATTTTTTTCACTGTTTGATTCTGTTTCAGGTTTAATAAAACAAGAACCTCATTGTGCAGCTATCATGCACTGCTGTAGGTTTAGCAATATCCAATGATGTTACTAAATCAATTTTTAACCTTCCCAGGGAGAGTGTTCTGATAAAGTAGTGTTTTGTGGGGCAGGCTGGTGTGTAAATGAGAAACACATTCTAGGCAGAGAGATCTCTTGTGGCAGTGCAAGTACAAGCTCTTCCCATATTGTCTCCTGCTTTTATATTAATTACAACTTGCATTATCAGCTGCGGGGCTGCGGCCCGGCAAATAGAAAATGCCTTCCCAGGGGACCTTGCTTCTTGGATGTCTTTTTCATCCGCTTTGTATTGGGCTGCTCAATATTCTCAGCTTTTCACCTGGAAACTCTTCTCTTTAATACAATTAGATCGGAGAAGGAAATACACATTTGTATCCTAAATTATTAAACCCTGTGCAGCCTGCCTACATGTTAACATATCAGTAAGCTGATTATCACCTCTTGTGAGCAATACATATTTATATCTATCTATATGGAAGGGAAAGATCTATCTCTCCATCCATCTATCTATCTATCTATCTATCTATCTATCTATCTTTTATCTTGAATGTAGTCATGAGTGTTGGAGATAGGCAAACATTACCTTGCATGATGTCCCTTTTCTCTCTAATTGTGGCTCCTATTTTATGGGTTTACATTATGACCACCCCACCCCCATTGTTTTGTCTATTGAAGAGCTGGCCTTCTTTGTTCTTCCTGTGTGTTGATGGGTCACTCTGTATTTCCTGCTATTTTGTTTTTGCATGTTGCATTTTCCAGCGTTTACTTTTACAATGTTACATTTTAGCCCAGTGTTTGTTTTTTTATATGTGTCATCATTTTACATAATCCTAGTCAGTTCCCATAGCTATGATCTGGTTCTAGACACAACGATGTGGTCATGATCGGATGAACTATCAGGCATTAGACGCTTACTATGCATATACAAACTATGTCATGTGCATTGTCTCGAATAGCATATTTTTGGCCAATGCAAGGACAGCAGTGATCGCTGGGAAGCAAGATTAGTATTGGAGCATCTGTTATACGTTCTGATCAATAGAATAGATATTCAATATATTGAAATTGGTTGCTTTGCGGTCACAAAGGTAATGATTATGGTTCCAACTGGTTGGACAGAAATGTATCATTTTGACAGTAAGGAAGGGTGTAAAGGTATCTTTATTCAGGGCGATTATGACCAAATAATCACTTGGAACAGCGATTTTCGGCAATAGTCATGCCATGTAATCCCTCATTAGTCGCTAGTTGGTACTATTCAGCTCACTGAAATGAAGCAGCTAGCAAGTGACTTCTCGTTTGGTGTAAGCAGGAGTTGTTCATCTTTGAACGGCTGCCTGTTAATCTGAATAGAGGGGGGCAACCAGGAGAGATCTCCATTATGCTCTGTCTCCATTCACTGACTGACTATTGCTCCTGTATGGAATTGCAGGAACGATAGTTGTTGGGACGACTGTTGGACGCTAATGCACCCCATAGTCCCCCGGTGTAAAGGTCCCTTAAGAGAAGACTACACTTTTCTGCTTATAGACCTATTTCTTGCATTGGAATGTTTATCTGGCAACTCTTTTATCCCTTTTAGGGGTCATTCACTCCTGCACCAGGGCTCTCTTATGGCTTTCTGTCTCTCTGTTCCATTTTTGGAGCAGAGAAATGGAATCAAACATTTTTGTTTCTTTTTCTCAATTGATTCAATTGGGTTTAAAAAAAAGGGAAAGCAAACAGAAAGCTTTCAGTTTATTTCCATTCCGTTAGGTTTTTGTTTTTAGCTGAACAACTACCAAACTGCGCTATTTGTTCCATTAAAAAAACAGAAACCTAACGGATCAGAAGCAAACAGTTTTTTTTTTTCTTAGAAAACCCATTAAAGTCAATGGGTAGAAATCGGGAACGTTTAATTCTTTTTTTAATTCCATTTCTTTGCTCCAAAAATGGAACAGAGAGACGATAAATTCTTAACAGAGCCCTCACACAGGTGTGAATGGGCCCTTATTTAGTTTAATGATAGTTACTTTGTTATGTTTTGTTACAGAATTGCATAGCGTTGAATAATAAGTGTCACACAACAACTTGTAGTAGATTCACTTGCTACACTACATTCCATGGCATAGTATAAGTATGCAAACTAAGGTCTCAGGTAGATTTGCAACTTGAAGCTTAGCTCAAATGGAACATTACATAACATCTTAAAGAACATTTCTCTTTAAGATGCAGTTCTTGAGATATTCTCTTATATCAAATTGTATCCAGACCTTAATTACATGTGTTCTTGGGTGACAAGGGATATCACAGCTTTCAAAGAAGTTGTCACCTGACCTTCCTAGAACCCTACATGGAAAGTCTGTATGTATACTCACCTCTATAGGGCCTTTACAGTTGGTGCGGTAATGATCCTGGGCATACGTGTCTACTAGAGAGTGATCCAATATAAATCCAGTGTTGTTACTGGTGTAATAATTTACCTTCATTTTCCGAGAGCAGATGCCATTCTTGTCATGGAGCTTTGTGGCCTGTTTGGCGGCATTATTATGAGAGTGTAGGATTGCATTCACACTGGGTGGGAGGTGGGATGCTGGGTGTTACAGGACATTAATTAGAGGGGGTTATTAGCAGGTGACAAGTAAGGCAGCTGTTCTATGTGTTTAAAGAATACTTTCACCTTGCTTTCCAGCTTGTTATGGCAGACAGTTATATGGCTGCAGAGAAGAAAGAGTGTTAGAGTTACTACATACATTAAATACAATGATACAACTTTATCCTTTGAGCCATTTCAGATTGGGTGGAGGCTGGCTGTAGTGTTCTACATTGGGATTACTGACAGAAAGTCCATAAAAACTCCCGCTGTTACTTTATTTCACGTATATCATTTATCTTACTTATTTACATAGTGAAGATATATTCCTCAGTGTGTACAGAGATTGCCATCACTCAAATCAGTCATTCTTTCCATTGCGGCTCACAATGTAAATCCCAATTTAACCTATTAGGCCTCAGTCAGACGGGCGTTTTTTCGCACGTTTTGCGCATCGCATGTCGCATGCACATGCGCAAATCGCGTGACCGGAGGCGAAAAATCGCGTGAAAAATCTGCACCTAGCCACGTTAATCGTCGCAGAAAAACGCCCGTCTGACCGGAGAAAAATCGACGTGCGCATCAAAATGCGCATGAAACTTCGTCTGACCGGCGAAAAAAATGATTTTGGTGCGCACATTAATCGCAAAACGCCGATAGGCGCGATTTGCGAATCGCCGTGTCCTATAATTTTTCGCAAAAGCAGACATGTGACCGATGCCATAGCGAACCATTGGTTCCATATATGCGCGAAACGCATGCGCATGCGCAAAACGCGCGAAAAAACGCCCGTCTGACTGAGGCCTAAGGCTGTATTTACATGGGTGATTTTCCAATGTGCATTTTATCTGATTGCAATATTAAGGCAACTGGCACAGGAAAGGAACCCATTGATTTCAATAGGTTTCTACATATGAGCGATTTTTCTCTTGGACCGATAGTACAAGATCAAGAAATCACAACATCCTATTATTTCCCATTATTTCTCATGGGAGCATGAAAAAAAACCACATCAAACTCACATGCCATGCAATTTGCATGCAAGTGCAATGCATTTTTCTAGCATTTTACTAATGGAACCACTTGGGATTTTTTCATGCGTGAGAAAAACATAAATAAATTTTTAACGCAAAAATATTAATCAGAAGTGCATCAAAATCGCTCAAAAATTGCTTGCAAAATAGTCAGAATTTCACTGACTGATGTTGCAAGCAATTGTGTAAATACAGCTATTGGCCAGTGTCAGACAGCCGAAGGCACAACTATGCTCGCCGATACGGAGCATAGTTCTGCCAGAGTGAGGGAAATTTCTTCCCCTTCGCTGGCCATTCAAACTTTGTGCCATAGCGTAGGAATTTGAAAAAAAAAAATGCAGGAAAATAGGTCCTGTCCTATCTTTCTCGCGCGTAGTTAATACTACGGTACGTGCGGGAAAGATAGGGTGAGTCCTATGAGTGTGAAGGATATCATCAACTCCATTTAATACGCTCGTTTTACAATCTCCGCACTGGACGTTTAGTGGCCCTTTAAGATGGATAATGGGTCACATATGTCAATTTGTTTTTGGCAGATAATGGTGCAATATGTAGCATGTACAGTGCATGGTATACTCCAACATATAGTGGAATCATCCTGTAATACAAATGGGTCCTACAGTTTTCTTTCCAGCTATATAGTGACGTATATAGCAGGCAGACTTATTATATAGGCTTCAGGTTGTGACAAATGACTAAGAAGTGTCGTGAATATTGAATTTGCTTGGACGGGGAGCATCTTATTTACTATGTCCAGTTGTAGCATTTTCTCTTCCCCATTCATCATGTGAAGTAGTGTCGCTTTCATACAATGTATCTATCAGTATTTTCAATTGTGCTTCCTTTCCTCTTTCCTGTCTCTTCCTTTCCTGTCACACTCTCTTTCACTTCTGCTTGCTCTGTCACATTTCAGTTACTTCAATAGACTTCCATGTGATTGTGTATACGATCAGCAGGGAACATTGGCCCTTAACACAGTAGGATCCAGCAATTTACTGTAATAACACTTCCATGTCTGTTTAGTGGATTGCATTCTATGTAATCTGTGTTTAGCACTGCATTTACAGCCTGATCTTAGTTTTTTTTTCACACCTATGCCCTGCCGATTATATCTTCTATAGAGAGGCATGACGCTTGTTGTGTGTGATATATAACAGTCTGAATGTTAGGTGAAATTCCTTCTGTCACTATGCACATAGCATCTGTTTTACTTTTTATATCGGCGTGACGTTGAAAAGGAGGAGTCTGGTTGCCATCTGGTTAGCCTATCCAACAAATGGCCTGTACAAAGGTTCCATAGTGTAGCTATCTACAGTAGGCTAAGAATCCCTCCTGGTGTCTAATACATGCCTAACATGTACTTAAAGGCAAAGTTATATAAACTTTCTACTAATATCATCACACATATGTGTGTGTAAATGTCTTTGGGGTTCTCAGAACTGGAGATATGTGGAAAAATGGGTGTCTGTCCGAAATCCGATTGGAGAAGCCTTTTCTCACCTTGAAATGACCGACTACAGAGAACAGTAGATTGGTGTATAAAGCCTTACTGGTGCTTTTTTGGCATCATTTTGTTTAGAAGCTGCAACTGTTCAGTTGTATACTATTGATGCTCTATCCTTAGGATAGGACATCAATAGTAGAACTGCTTGAGTCCAGCACGCAGGTCTCCCAACAATCAACTATTAGGCCAGTTGGTGCACTGAGCTGATTACTACAGGAAGCAGACAGCTCTGTTCAAATTGCAGGACCCTGGCTTGGTATTGTAGGCACAAGTACCATTGAAGTGAATGGAAACTTTGCTTGCAATACTAAGTCTGACCACTGTATTGAGGATTGAGCTGTCAGCTTCCTGCTGAATTTTCCAAGCCGCACCAGTTCACTGGAACGCGCTACCCCAGACAAGCAGGTAAATTCCCAATATCCACAGCCTTAGGCATGCCATAAACACACATTTTTTTTATGGAAGCTTACCATATACCCTAATTTAAACTCTGCACCATCTACCCTGCTTCTACACTCTCACTTGGAAACCTGAACCCCTTCTTCCCATTGTATCCCCCACTTCACCTTTTATCTATTTATTCACAAACATGGCTGGTGATCTACTCTCAGAGCTTTATGTATATATGCATAGCACCCTGTGTGTATATATCCTGTAAGCTCCAGCTGCAAAATGACCATCAGATCAGTAAAATGATCTTCACATCTGTAGTCACCAGAACTAATGGAAGAAACAATGAAATTCATATTTATCTAGCAATGTGTTGAAGAGTTTAGGATATTAAGAATGAAAGGCATTACCAGCACACAGCTTGAGGCCAGAACTAAATAATGGACCGGAAAGTACTGACCTTGTGAGGTGGTTGTAGATTCGCACTATACCCCATGTACTACAATTACTTTCTCTTTTTTCCTTCTCTTCATGGAAATCTTCCTCATCTATGCTGTTTATCAGAATCCTGCCTCATGGAGAGATCACGATGACGCCGTATCTACGCATTCAGCAGGCACGCCGGGACCTTCCAGTGGTGGACATGCGTCACAAAGTGGGGACAACAGCAGTGAGCAAGGTAGGACCCACCTTTATAGTAAGCAAGTATGGCTATTGTGAGACATATGATTCACTGTCCTTCATAACTCATCTGAACTCTTTTTGTATCACACTTCAATTGACTTCTTTCAGTGTGACATTTCATAGGTCCTCATACCCAATATTTGTCATTGGGGGCTTCCCCTTCAGTGTGATATTATAGGGTGTGTAATTCCCTGACACATATCTCTATTAATTGTCATACTATGATTCTCAGTGTTGCCAGATTGCACCTATTATATGTTTGCACTGCTTCTACAATGCTTGTATGATGGTTGCTGGTGAATAAGGGTATTCTTGTGGTAGCTGAGTTGGGCAGATCATTGCAATCTTCATTATTTTGTTTGCTGGCCCAGTGATGGCTTACATTTTTAGGAAGCACAACCAGTTTACCAAAGAATCATAAGGTATCAAATTTTTCATAGTCATTGTTTAATGAAAAGTTTTGAAACGTTCTAATATACTATATGTATTGATAACTTATACTTTTAAATGCATCTGTTTGCTGTAAGTGAATAGAACCTTCACTATTTATAGCCAGAAGATAAGGACCTGTCCTGGTCATATGATGAATGATCACAAAGGTACATGACTAGTTAGAAAGCACAACTCTAATACCTGTACGGTCATCACATGACCAGTACAGATTCTCATCCCTTTATAGGCTATATAAACAATGAAGGTTCCCATTCTGACAACAAGCAGAGATCTTTAGAGTCATGAAGAATCCCTACAAAAAGTATATTAGAATGTAATTTGTTGACAATGGTAGGAATTACTCCAAGAGAACTTTTAAGTCTGCTGTCTTCTGGAATCTGTCCAGACTCGGTTTGAGCACTCCATGACACTTTTATACATTGTGTAGAATGCCTTTTATGTAGTGTTGTACCTTTTGGCACATCTTGGACTACTTTGTGGAGTTCTGAGAGCCTCTGGACTTTGCAACTCATCTGCTTGGAATTCTCAGTTGGAATATTCTAGTTGCATGTGGAACTTCCCATCAATGTGTTGTGTGCCACCTCCCAGCCCTGCGGCTGTAAGAAGAACATGGTGGACAGACAGTATTGTCTTCCTTTGGTCGCTCACATGCTATGTTTAAGATACATAGGATTTTAGTAGCAAACTGTGAGGTTTAATTCCATGAGGAGACTAAGGAGGTCACCTGCAGCAAGACCACTCATACTGTCCATTCTACTCTGCTTCCTCTTTACACTGTGGAAGTGTTTGGATGGTCTTGTAGTAAGTTTTAACTTATGTCTTATGAATATGCAGGTCTTCCTATCACAGATTTTTCTCTGGGCTAAATAAGGGTGAACTATAATTCTTTTTTTCTCCTAACACTTCTTTTTTTATGGTTGATATTGATGGAAATATGTTATTTTTGGAATGATATAAAATGAACTATATGACTCAGAATTCCCACCTTGGAAAGTTGTCATGAGTTAGCTTGGTCCCTTCCATCAGTGTGCAGGTGCAGTGGAAGAAAGGACCACTTTTCAAGGCTGTTGGATTTGCATAAGGTACAGAGATGTTCCTTCGCCAAAACTTATATCAGAGGAGGAGTTTTCAAGTTTTTATGAGAAACTGTTCAGGATATTTTACATTTTGAAAGTTTTTACAACTTCCAAAAGTGACTCTTCCACCTCCTTGCATAAATATGGCAATACTATTTCTTCGTATACTACTTTTCTGTATATAAGAAGTAGTTTCAGTGCTGAGTTATCTACAAAGCTGCACCTAAAATGATACAAAATTCCCTCGGACAATACTAACAGCTCTGTGCAAGAATTCCTTATGATGGACACAGGGATATCGGGGAGGGCGGCAGTGGAATTCTTTACCCTCAGGAACAGGTTTTGCTGAACTGCCCAGAGGGTTCACACACAGATCACACATCGGATTCCAGCGCATTATTCACACACCAGTGCTGCAAGTTCTTTATTTGTGTTATTAGTCGCTTAAATATTTGTTAGAAGCATGTACAAGCTCCACTTACAGTCAATTGTCTGTGAGAGCCCCAAACCTTCATCCATCATGAGTACCTCAGCTGCCACTGTCAGGCTGGGACCATACTCGCTCTTATCGACTCTGTACTTTATTCTAAGTGTACTTTATTCTGCATTTCTGAATTGTGGAGTCTTTCTTTATTAAGCATCTAAATTACTACAATTATATCCTTAGAGCAATATTTTTTATTCAATGAGAGAGGATAATTTCATATTTAATGGAGCCCATAGCAAAATTTACAGGGAAATGCCCCTCCTAGTGCTGGGTCTTATGACCAAACTCCACCATCTCAGGACAGGATGCATACTTATTCCGCAGAGCTATACATCAGAAGATTTTGTCCCCCATTGGGCTTAGAATCTAAAGTCACCTGTAGTATGTGGTAGGATGCTGGAGTACCCGTTAGAAGCCCATGCCAACACAGGAAGACCATAAAAACTCCATGCAGATGTTCTCTGTGGTCAGACTTGAGCCTAGTACTTTAGCACTGCAAGACAACAGTGTTAACCACTGATCCACAACGCTGCTAGTTTGCCTTATTCCTGGAGGCTAGAACAACTTTTGGGTCTGTTTCCAGTTCATTGTACATTAGTTTTATGGTGGCTTTGAAGGACTGGACACCAAAATCATATCTATTAACCAGTAGGGAGCCAACACAAGCCAGAGCCTACATATTGAATGGGCCCTTCTGCAGATGCCAACAGTATAATACCAACAGAGTGCTTATAAACTAGATCCATCCAACTCAAAGACCATTCAAGAGCCTACAAACTATGACACTCACTTCAAACTAACAGACCTTATTGATTACGGTATTTTAATTATCCATGCACATTGATAAAAAAAACAATTGAAATATTATATACATACCAATATTTTTCCAAAATCTTCCACCTGGGTACTGCTATCTAAGAGGGCTACTCCATAAAGGAGTAACAATGGGTTAACCATGTCACAGCAGTGGGAAACCCCCCATTTTGGCATAGACTGAATTCCAAGACAGGCTGGGACAGCAACTGCATAGTCCTGAGATCTCAGACACCCCTTCAGTGCTGGACCCTCCGCTGTTACTTAAGTGTAAACAGCTGTCTCTTTGTGTATGTTCCATCTCACACTGTGAACAAAATCTGTGTTGCTCTGCAGAAAAATAAATTAGACTTCAGTTTTCATTGTAACTTGCAATATTATATCCTTTGGTGATATTTTGATGGTTGCTTTAAATCTTCTTGTTACATAGATATACATTTTTGGGATGCTAGACCCCAAGATCCTCACTGCCTGACATGGAAAATCCATCATTTAAAGGTCTACATGCTTACTTTTACAGTACATTGCTGTCACTTTAAATTTTTCAGTTGGCATCAAGTTTATTTCCTACGTTGTTGGCCATGCGTAATAGACAAATTCCTGAAATATAGGCCTAAACAAACAATAATAGAACATTATTTTTGTGCATTGCAGTAAATCAAAGCCTAAGTACCGTAATCATTACAGTTCTACCTGAAGGTTGACATATGTAAGTGTAACCTTCTGAAGACATAAAGCTGTTGTTTGCTAGTTAGATATTATTGCATAAGAATGAAAAACATCATAAAAGTGCAATGGAAAAGCTGTTTTCACAATAAAAAATGTGGTTTTCTTTTATGTGCCCATAATATTTGCAGTATTGTAGCTTGGGGTAACAGTTTTGTAATTACCATACCTTGCAATGCGGTAATATGATCGGGATGGCAGTAGTGTAGATAACCTATTGACCGCAGCCTTGGACAGTTGACTTGATTAATTAGTACAATTTTAGCAGATTGCAGCACTGAGGCCATTTAGTTATCTGAAAACCTATCACGATAGAATGTAAGCTTTTGTATGTCTTTCCTTCCTTTTTTCTACTGCATGTATACTGTATTGTTTGCACTATGTAGTATATAGCCTATACATGCAATTTTACTCCATAAACTGCATATATTGCACATTGCCTCCCATTGGAAAAAATATATATACCATATAGTATATGTGTTTTTCTATTAGCATTTTTTTTCTCGTATCACTTTGTTTTGTAAAATGTGGTTAACTATGGCAAAAGACCCATATACTTCAGGCCCTTAGATGTCTATAGGTACATTCTGTACACTTGTTCTGTTGCATATATGCTACACACACATGGGGCGTATTTTCTGTCTGTATTACGTCTGTACTTTTTACAGACAGCATAAAGCCCATTGACTTGCATTGGGGTATTCAGATGAGCGGGTTTTTTATGCACTGCCCAGACTCAGACCGAAATCACACATTAAAGTCTATTGAAGTGTAAAAACGCAGTAAATAGACAGTTGCATGCTTATTCACTGCAGTTTTATGCATGTTACCAGGAGGCAATTGGTAATAAAATAGTAACATCAATTGGGGCTTCTAGTTTGTCTTTTTGCACATGAGTGTTAAAAAAAAGCACACGCAAAAAACCGCACTGAATACGCTAATACACACGCCTTGAAAATGGTGTGATTTTATACACCAAAATTGAACGTGCCTGTGTTTGGGCATATGCACACAAATATATATTTTTTACATCTGCCATCTGTGTATTTTACAGTTGGTACATAGACCCATTATAGCCAATTAGTCTATACCCGTAGGGTGATCACCTAACGTCTAAGTTATTGCTTACAGTTTACTTAGTTACAGAGTTAGATTTCTTCTTCTGGCATATTTGGAGTCAGGGAAATCTGCGTGAGATCTACTCAGAGAATAGAATTGATGGCAATATTAGTTGTCACTTGTCTGTATGAGGCCATTCTAAAGACTTGTACTGAGATTTTTTATATTTTAGGTAAAATTAGGGTTTAAAGGGCTTGTTTCATCGTCTCATCAGAAACAGCCCCTATCATCGAGACAACCCCTATAAGAGTGAAAACCCAATCAAGGAGGAAGCCCTATCAAAGGGACAGCCCCTATCAGAGAGAAAGCCCCTATCAAAGACACAACCCTTATCAGAGAGACAACCCCAATGAGAAAGACAGCCCTTACCAGTGAGACAGCCCTTACCAGTGAGACAGCCCCTATCAGAGAGACAACCCCTATCAAACAGCAGATGTAGTATTACATGGCAGTCATTCAGATGAATGGCCATCCAGGAAATATAAGGACTGTTCAAATTGGAAAGAATGGGAGCATACTCATGAGAGTGACTGTCCATTCTGGCTCATGGCGGGGCATCTGGAGCAGAGCCCCCACCCTCCACAACCCTTTATAGCATCCATATGTTTAAAGAGGAATTGTCTTCATGACATAACCCAATTAATGAAATATCTTCCCCGTAGAATTTACCTGTTCTTTATTTGTATTTTGTAACAAACAGTGAAATATTTCCTTTCGTTTCCTTTGTACCGATAAGTAGAGATTCTGTCCATGGACTGAAACATTCTCTAATTCTATACCTTAAGTTACTTGGAAACCGCAGTGTTGTGAAAACACATATCCTTTTCTCTCAGTGTTTTTTCTTCTTTGTGGAAGAAGAATTCTCTTGACGCCTGTTAGACCTTAATTTAAAGGTATAATTAAACTTGAATGTAGCCTCATAAACAAAAGATAAACAATAAAGCAGCCGCATTCCCTGCTGCTTCATAGCTTTGTCAGCCAGCTGTTTTTGGCCTAGTGATTTTTGCTCTGCGCGCCACAAACTTCTGAGCTCTATGGACACAGGTCAGGAGAGCCGCGTTCCTGCTCACAACACTTTCACAAGCCGTTTTCATCACTTGAGATTATTAAATTCCTCTGAATGCAAAGGATGCGGCCTGGCAGGGAATAGTCATCAGGCTAACATGAGATTTCAACATGATATTTCCCTCTTAATGGCTCATTTTCCTTTGTTTTGTTTGTAAAAGTTGTGAGTTGGGTGGAGGGGAGTCGACTAATGGAATTAAAAATAAAGTACCCATTGACCCTGAAAATGGGCGTCAGATAACAGGAGAATAGGCAGCCGAGTGAAATCCTATTATGGAGCAGAAACTTCAGGTCTCCACTATATGCACACAAGACTAGATGAAGAAAATATGACTTTTCATGTAGGAACCAGAACTTGAATTGTTACGTTGTCTTTTGCTGTCAACATGTTTTATTTTTTACACATTTGTGTTGTTTTTTATTCTGTCAAGTTTGTATCTCACTGAATTGCTCTTACAGAAGCCATTGGGAATATTTTAATACATTGAATGAAAGTTAAATGGACACAAATCCTTATAAAGGGTTCAGACATGCATCTAATGACAAATTGATTCATAAGAAATATTTTAATTGAATCTAGTTGCCATTTAACATAACAGAAAGTTTTCACATTACGTTGACAACACATTATATATCACTGTAGAGCCACTGAAAACCAGCTGATTTCCTTTTTACTGACAGATCCAACTCTGTTACATCTGGATGTTGTTGCTAGGATTTTGATGCTATGTTTATGTGACTTTAAAGACCATTATTATAAGCATAGCATTGGGTAAAACCTGGACTGGACGGGTTAAAGGGATTGTCCAGTTGTAAAGCATTTATGGCCATCAATTTATGAAAAAGCAGGGTTTTGCAGCCCTGGAAACCCACTGATGAGCTGTTCACTGGTTTGGTATGTTTGCGCACTGAGCTGATTACTGCAGGAAGCAGACAGCTCCATTCCCACTGTTGTGGCATGGCTTGGTATTGTAGGCACTGAAGTGAATGGAAACTATGCCTGAAATACCGAGACTGGTCACTGCAGAAATCATCTCAGTACACAATCATACTGGCCTGGCAAGCAGTTCATAAGTGGGGGTCCCAGATGGTCAACCACCACCAATCTACTAGGGACGGCCTGTCCTAAGAATAGGCTATCAGTTGTTTACAACTGGACAACCCCTTTAAATTTTACCTCTCCGATTGATTTTTATTAGGAAAGTAGTATTTGCTTGTCACGTCCATATAATGTTTATATCCACTTATAGTGTGTCTAAAGTAACAATTATATTGCCTATGCAACATAAAAAAGTAACATACACAGATGCCACCTATGTATTTAAATCATTGACATTTTCTGTGACATGAAAAGCCGGTTTAGAAACATGGGAAAAAGTTTAAAGGCAGTGTAAAAGTTTATTGACTATTTTTTAACCCTTTGTTATTATAGAAACTCGCTGTTGCTCTGTGTGGACTTTAGTGTTAATTTCCCCTGGGTTATCTGCATAATACATACAACTCCCAGCCAAGTGCAAGATCCTGCTTCCAAGAGACGGAAGAGGCTATTACTTAGGAATTTTCTTGCATCACTTCCATGTTAGAAATTGAACATAAACCGCCCCCTATGCTCCAACTTCCAGGCAGTGCCCAGATAAGACATGACTATACTGCAGAGGGCTTGTGCTCCAGATATCTGCTCCTCTCTCCTCTGCTGAGAGGTTGCTTCAGGCACCCACTACCACGCAGCTTGTTTTCATGCGGTTCCATGTACATAATCACTGATACTCCCCTGGTGCTGCTCGTTCTACTAGAGCGGACTCTGTGATCCTTTCCCCGGGTGGGGTCTGTTACTAAAAGCTGAGAATAGATGCATTAAAGACGAAGGGAGACTTTCATGATCCCATTAGCATAAGAGAGGGTAAATTATTCATGCAGAGTGAGAGTTCATGGGTTGGGGCTGGGGAGTATGGTTAATGCACAGTGTTTTCAGATGTATCACTCTCTGCTTGGGCTCCTAGATTTACGGGATTGCTCCTATGGCTGCTTCACACTGGTCTCTGTCCCTCAGCTATCAAACCTCCCAACAGAAATGTCTGGCTTGGATCCAGCAGGTGATAAAACAATCATCAGCTGATAAATTAGTTGATGTGCATGTGTGTCTATCTAGTAGCTCTGCAAGCGACATATTTCTTTAGGGTTACAGATTCCCTTATACAGGGGTATATGTGACAGTATTAATGTCGTAGGACATGTTTGAGTAGTATATTACTTTGTTGTGAAATTCCAACATAGATTTGCAATTGCTTATCTATTGTACATGAATATTCTCTCTACTTTCCGAATTTACTAGGTCACCTGGACTAGGTCTCTTACTGGCTATATTGGTGACATAGGCCCCATTGTGAGGGTCTTGTCTTATTAAATATTCTGTTCTGATAACATATGCTGCTATTGTATGTTTATGAGATAAGAAGCATAGTTCTGCATTTCTGCTTAGAAACTTCACCAGCCCCTTCAGCGATGTATATAGCAACGCCTAGTAATTAAATGGCTGCCTTGGGGCTCCATGCATGAGGTGAAGGGGTATGGACATTCTTAAAAGCAAGTTATTGTGACAGGAGTAATTAGATGGCAGGAGGTCATGAACACTAAAGTGATATTTGTAAAAGACTCACAAATGCAAGTCTAGGCAAAGTTGCTTTTAACCCATTTTGTTTTCTAAACCTTACATACTGACTATTGCTCAGTCACATAAGAGCATAGATTCCTTGGATTAAGGAGAACTAAAGGTCTAATAGTAATAAAGTGCATTTCTTTGTACAGTACAGTGATATTGGGGTTGGCATAGCATGTGGACATTCTCTAGCCTTTCACTATGTGTGATTACAGATAATAAGCAGATTGGAGATAGTCATGAAGCTATCAGCACAGAATTGCCTGTTTTTGCTAGAGATATGGGTGGCAGGATAGGAAGGATATGGGTGGCAGACATTAGTCATTGCCTA
Source organism: Eleutherodactylus coqui (assembly GCF_035609145.1). NCBI lineage: Eukaryota > Metazoa > Chordata > Amphibia > Anura > Eleutherodactylidae > Eleutherodactylus > Eleutherodactylus coqui. Next base: position 200,882,951 of record NC_089842.1, on the reverse strand, counting down.
TTCTTGAAGTCAGATGGCACTTGGTCAATGGAAAAGTGGAGAGTGAGAAGTAAATAGGAAGAGGAATTGGCCCAGACAACATGCTTATCACTTCCAGCATAAAAATGGTAATGGTTTAGTAAAAATAAAGGATGAAAAACACATCTAGAGGCCCAAACTTGACTAAACAGTATGTCTATGGGTTACATGATTGTTCAATCACATTAGAGAAGGCTTCTATCTGAGCCTAAGATAACCACTTAAGTCTTAATTCTTGCTCAAGTGGTACAATGATATATATAAATATTTCCAAAGTAGTGTTGTACATTCCAGTATATAGCATTGCCGTAGAGTCAGATGGAAATGTTGGTAAAGGTAGCAATGTATGACATCCTGGTTGATAGGTGACAACAATGCTGTTAGAAATGTGAATAATGTTTTGTAGGGATCTAACTTTAATCATGACCTTGTATGAGTCTATCCTTGGTGTAATAGAAGCTGTCAATCTCCTGACTTCTGTATAGAATACTACTGTATATTATTTATACATATTAATAGCAAGAACGGTGCACATTAGTGGTGATCTGCCCGTGACCCCACACAACCTCCTGATCCCATTACACAGCTGTAACCCTCTATGAATATACTGTAGTGTCAGGTCAGTGGGTCCCAGTGAAAAAGCCCCTCTGCCCTGGGAATAGAGTTTATTACAGTTCATGTATTGGCTCTCTCACTGGACTGGTTGGCTATTGATTTGTGTGGTGTCCTCAGCACTTATTGCCTTATCCCAGTGGGATGCTTCACACTCCGATATTATGTTGCCTTTTTGGACACTTTATTCATATCCTCTGCAGAATGTCTTGATACCTATCAGATATTGTTGCTTTTCATAATGACTATAAAACTAAACTCTGCTTTACTTAAAAGACAAAACCGATGTCCAGCTACACATGTGTGACTTGCATTGTTGCATTCTAATCATTTTTATGTAATTATGTGCACTCTTTGTTTACATTGGCTTAAATAGTAATAATTACCAGATGTAAAACTGAACTTGCTGTGCATGTAATATGTTATCTACCATCTGATCAGGAAAGGGTTAATCTATTTTGGGATTTCAGGAACAGCTCCATTGTGCTTGACTGTCATCACCCCTCTTCTTACAGGCACCATTCATGTGGCAACTAGTTCCCTTCCTGTTACTTGATATAGAGCCTGACGTGGCTAATTCATGGACTGGGTTCCCTCATCTGTCCTCTGCCACTTGTATCCCAGAATAACATCCAGAACAATTTGTTAGCAAGTAATAATGTGCATCTTAAATAATTTGCTATACAATATTAGCTGCTGCTGACTCTTGAAACTTTAGTCTTTTGTCACTTTATTGCTCTTTGCTATGGAATTTCCTATAATGCTATTGCAGTGTACAGTAAAAACTGAGTGCCCTGAAATAGTCCAGTAGAAAGCCCACCTGTTTCTGCTTTAGAAAGGCAAGGTGATCTGGAAGTCCACACAAATGGCTGGGCAGATATAGCCGATTTTAGCTTTTAAGTTTGTTCTGTCTGGAGGTCTTTCTGTAAAATTTAATATCATTTTCTATTGTCTTCCAATAAACCAGAATATTTGATAATCTGGTGCCTATCAAATTCTGTTTATTCTAGATTAAAATGAAGCTAAACTGTTAGTGATGTCATAGTGATGTCAGAAGTATTGGTCGCGGACGTCCAGGTGCTTTGACTCCCAAAGATCACTAAAATATAGGGGCACTGTTCAGCTGTGATCGGTGAGCTGAGTACAGACTCTCAGCTACTTCTGGCAGCTGAAGAGATGTGTAGAAGGTGCTATAGGAAGCAGTCGAAAACCAGATGAAGATAGCTAAGGGAGCACAGCACTCAGGTGAACACTGCAGTCCCTCATTCTAGCGGGTCTCAGCAGGAGGATCCCAATTGATCATTACTCTTGACATGTTTCTATGACATGTCAAAAGGTAGCGGAAATTGTAGCTACTCTTTAAGTTTGTACATCATACCAGGCGAGGCCAAAAGAGCTGTATGGGCACAGCACTCAGATTAGCACTCCTGTCCCTTCCGTTTAGAAGTCGGGGGGGATCTCAGCACCCAAACCCTTACGGATCAAAACTTCTAACAGGTCACCTTTGCACAGGACATTTTTTGTAAGAGTTTAGATACACTTTAGAGTAATTTTATGAATGCATTTATTACAAACAGTGATGAGCAAACTTTGAAAAAAAATTCGCTGAACTTTTGCAAACAATTTGGTTTGGTCCATATTAGTTCAAACCAAAACGGAACTTCACTGAAATCTCTAAAACTGATGTATAACATTCTCTAAGAGTCATAAAACACTCTGAGACTGTTATACAGGGCTTCCATGGCTCTTAGTGTTATACACCAATGTTCAGGACTAGTATTGAGTGAACCAAACTAGTAGAACTCTGTTTCAGATAGAATTTTATTAAACGTTTGGTTCAGGTTGAACTGACCTTCTAGCAAAGTTCGACCCAAAGCAGGGTTTTACTGGTTCGGTTTGCTCCTCACTAATAACTATGTAATTGTGATTTGAAGTTATGTTGAGTTTTAATATTTGTGAAATTAAGGTACTATGGAGTTATGGATCTGGTTAGATAATTATTCCAAGCTTTGCAAGTAAATAGTAATGACAAAGTACAATGAAAGCAGCCAAATACTTGGTGCTGCTAGGTGAAAGTTTAGTGGGGACTTACCCTACCATGGGCATGTATTGTTATGGTCTGGATTCCGATTTATGTGTTGTATCTCCTGTTTTATCACTGTTCATTCCCCCAAAAAGTGTACTTTAGTTCCAGCCAAGTTAAATGATCTGGAGGTGGTCTATAGTTTTTCCTATCCTATATGAGTATTGTAGCGCCTGTGTTCCCCCTGAAATATCTCTGCGTTTTCTAACACTTTGTCTCTGGAGATTTCTTTAGTTTCCTGTCTCCTTCCAAATGCAACACCAACTTGTCTGCCTTGTTTTTTAAGGTCCCTGCTGACTTAACCTTTCACCCCACCTCTGCCCACACCTTCCTTTTCACCAGACATTATTATACAGGAATCTCTGACCAGTCTCTCTTCTACTTGACACTGGGGGCTATTTATTGAACTACTCCAAGCAAAGAAGTCATAGGGGAAGCAAAATGCATTTGTTTTTGTAATCCAGAATTGTTGAAAGTAATTTAAAAAGCATTAAAAAAAGTTTAGTTTTTTTTTTTTCTGGAAACAGCGCCACTCTTGTCTATGGGCTGCGTCTGGTATTGCAACTCAGCTCCATTTATTACTGGAAAATCCAAAGACACCTTTTCTAATTTCATTTGATCCCTTTATTTGCTTTACTATGGAAGGATTGGTTCAAATCACCTGTTTCTGCCATAACAACATCAACTGGTGCGCACGTTCTACATTGACCCTTGCTATACAAGCTGAGTCTTAATTAAATATTAATTAATAAGGTCTCTTTACCACCTGCCCTGTGATGCCATGTATCCTGCGCCTTTCAAAAATCCAATGAAATTTACAACACTATAGAGACATGCTTTGCAGTCACTTTAGAAATGACATGGTCCTACAGCCTCAGCTAATGTTCAAAGCATCTCCCCTAACCACTAAATCACTGCCCAACTGAGCTCTGTCTAATGCATGTAGATTGTGTTACAATCAATTACCAAGATCTTAAGTGTGCTCTCCCCTCGACTGCCCGTCTGTCCGTCCCGGGAACCTTAAAAAGAAAGGAAACTGTCACCGTGGATCCCTAAAAATCTACAGCGCCTTGTAAATTATCTTATGACATGGACATCATTTTCAGCAAATCATACAAAGTTCTGGTTTTAGATCTTCTTAAAACCTTATGACTACTTGAGATGGAATTAACAGCGTTGCTACTGATGGGATTAGGGAAAGATTTGCTGTACTCTGCTGCCTTAATGGTAATAACAATACTACTGGATAAGCTATTAGAAAGTCTGTTTGGAGGACTCTTGAAGAACTTCATTAAAATTTGGTTATGCAATAAAATATTTGGTTCTGTTAACATCTGAGGATGAAGGCATATGGAAACACATGTCATTTAGGATATAGTACACAATGTTAGTTTAAGTGCAAGATGTGCTCAAATTTGACAACATACTGGAAGCAAATGGTGGTCCGAAGAGGGGCAATAAGTTTATAGATTTTGTATCTGCACTATATGTCCATTGGTGCACAGGATGTAATCAAATAGCAATGTCCATGTAGAAGCTAACAGAGAGATCTGCTCTGAATTTCTGTAAGGCAACTCAAGCTATTTCAGAAAAAAACATCATAGTTAAGGCAATTAGATGGTTTGGGGATTCTGGGGCCGAAGAAGCAGGAGTATATTACTTGCTGTTATTTTTCTCTGCCAGTGTCTCTCCAATCCACCTATTCAGAATCCTGTTTTCAGCCATCCAAGATGGGCACTGCAATTTTCTAGCTACCTAAAGTTCTCTGATTGGCTAGTGCTGGCCAATCAGAGAGCAGGTATGGTGAATTAGTAGCCTAACACTATCAATGTACGGTGGGAGAAAGCTAGTCTGACGTTTGCATTGGCCAACTTGGACAGCTGAAAAAGGGACCCAGAAGCATTGGATCAGAGGGGCATTGGCACAAAAGACCAACAGTGGGTTATATAACTACCCCCTCCAGTAATGGCACAAACTTTTGTCTCAAAATCAGAAGGTTGCTTTAACCTTCAAATGTACTGGATCCAGGGGTGCACTGACCACTAAGGAATAAGGGCAGTGACTGAGTGTCCAGAGGGGGTCTGTAACCCTTAATTAGCTACCAGATTACTTCAAGTGCAGAGCCTGCAGAAAAATGATCAGTTCTTCTTAACCCAAACCAAGATTGTTATGTTGATACTGGTGGGTAAGAGCCATTGACCTCTTAAACTTGGAGGTCCAACACTCTCGGTCCACCTCTGACTAGTGACAGCTTCATGTGTCACATTTTGCTGTCAAGGTTTAGAAAGTCCTTTTGGTCTCTAATTTGACAACTAAAAAGACCAAACTAGCCAAAAATTCACCCCATAATATGTAGATGTGGCTACTAATCTTAGCATTAACATCCAGTAGGTAGAGGACAGCTGCGTAGAGCTTAATATTACAAGTCTATATGATTCACCATGTTTGAACATGATCCAACTTAGTGAATGAATTAAGTCCAGATAGGGGGCTGCAGATTTAGTAGTAACATAGTGGTTAAGGCTGAAATAAGACCTGTGCCTATCTAGTTCAGCCTACGACCCCCTAATGTTGATTTAGAGGAAGGCAAAAAACCCTATGAGATAGAAAACAATTTTCCTTCCTGACTCCAATCTGGCAATCAGAATAACCCCCGACTCACCGACCCTTCTGATGTAATCATTGACTATAACATGCAATATCGTATCGCTCCAGGCTTCTCTTAAACTCTTTCAGTGAGTTTGCCATCACCACGTCCTCAGGCAGAGGGTTCCATAGTGTCACTGCTCTTACAGTAAAGATCCCCTCCAATGTTCTTGTCATTTGCCCCTAGACTTATTTTGATGCCCCCCATGATCCTACTTGCCTTGGCAACAGCTGCCTGACGCTGGTTCTTCCAATTGAGTCTACAGTTAATTAAAATCCCCAAGTCCTTTTCCATGTCAGCTTTACCCAGTGGTTTCCCATTTAGTGTGTAATTTGGACACATATCTTCCTCTGCCCATGTGCATAACCTTACATTTATCAGTGTTAAACCTCATTTGCCACTTTTCTGCCCAATCCCGCAATTTATCCAGATCCATATTTTAACCTGTGTTTATTTTAGACGTTGACTTGCAGTGACAATTGTGATAACTGTCAGACAAGAATAAAGTAGGTCCTTGAAGTATACATTTAACATTGTGTTATTGATGTCAGAGAGAGAGAAAGCTGCTGATTGTAAGTAGGAGTTAATGCGCTCCCTTTTTTTTATACATAACAAGCAGCATTTATATCTGCTGAGCATTTTGAAGTCTGCTGAATAGTTTATTCTGCAAGTCAGATTTGGTAAAAGGAATGGAAAATGAACACAGTTTGCATTTAAACTCTTGTCTGCTTCAAGTAATCAAACTTATAACAAAGTGATACTCCGAAGGTGTTGTGTTCAGGCTCTGCTCAGGCTGGCAGGTTTCTTTCTTTTCCTTTATATCTGTGTGGAATTCATCAGTTTTGTCTGTCCCACACAAAAATGGAAAACTAGTTAAAATAAAATAAAAAGAGTTAAGCTCTTCCGTTATCTGGTCTCTAATCTGAACCAGACACCACCATCCTACATAGTCCACATCAGAACAGTAACGCTGAATTTAATCCTTACTTCTCCCAAGGGATAGGGAAAAGCAGAAAGATGTATGTTTCGTCGAAAAGTTTAATTTGCACTTTGGAAAATACATTACTTGGGGGCTTATAAAGCAAGTGAGCTGGAGAGACTGCAAGAACTCTCATTTTGCTAAATTAAGAACATAATCAAACTTTTAGGTTGGAAGTTATAAACTAAATGATGATTTGTGCTATGTGACAATTGCTGCAACTCTGGATGCATTGTTTGACTTTTGTGCCCCTTACCTTCACATTGAACATGCCAGGTAATAGCAACACCAAAAGTTGCAACCCGCTGCGGTTCTAAGTGGTTGCTATTTCACAGAACTTTATACTCCTGAATGATGTGCCTTGAGTCCACCAGAGGAGACAGTCCTGACGGTCTATCATCAATCGATACATAATGTACACATCCCCTTTATGTTATTGCTCTCAGTAAAAGAGCAATAACTTTTTGTTCCATGGGCTAACACGGTACCAAACTTTTTTCTTTTCAGACCCTTTATATGACATTCTAAATTATACTACATAATCAACCCATAATAATTGTCCCTATATCGTAGCACGGCTAGAGCCTGGCTGCTTGCTCTAGAAACATGGTTGTGGAACAGGAGGTACATGACCCTATCAGAAAATAGGAGTGGCCAGGAGGTATGTACAACATGGCCGGAAATGATAGTTGTATTAAACTTAACTTCTGTACTGTAGCTCGAGTAAACTCCAAAATGAAATGCAGAAAATGGCAGTTCAGCTTACACAGCCTCTCGCTAACGGGTAGATAGGAAGTCCTTATGAGAAGTAGAACGGAATGCTGAGAGTCTCTATATGACAAAGTCCTTCTTCAACCACCTTCACGTTACTTTGCTCATGGAACACAGGTCGGAATGAAGTCCTTAGGGCCAAGTTTTGCGCCGCTATTGGCAACTCTCCCACTAAGGCCAGTTTCACACGACTGGATCTGAAGTGTGAATTCCGCGATCGAAGTCCATGCGGATGATCCGTGGTAAAATGCAGGCAATGAAAGGCATACATTTTTGAATTTTCCTACACAATCATGGATACGAATTGTGTATTTCGTTAGTGGAAGAAAAATTGCAGCATGCTCTATTTTATCGCGGATTCTGCATGGACGGCCTCCATTGATGTCAATGGAGGCATCCGACTTGCAGCCCATACGCGATTTACTTGGGTGTGGGCTGCGCGTACTTGTGTTATCGCTAAGCGATGGCACAGGAAATATAAACAGGAAAAAAAATGGTACTGCATATGACCATGCACAATACAATTAATTGCCTTACGCAGGGTCACCATCCGGGCTCACAACCAGAATCTGCTGTGGGCCTCCTATATGCGGAATCTGACCCGATCATGTGAGCCCGGCCTGAGGGTGGCTTTACACTGGACAACTGTCCTCTGAATAGTCACTACAGCGAGTTGTTAGCATTCAATCCACTGTTGGTTTGATCAGGGGAAAGTGACAGTGAGAGAATCTCCAGGCAAATTCTTTCACAGGCCATTCAAATGCGAATGATTGTGACTTTGCACCAAACGATTTTAGATCAACTGGCGACTATTTTGCAAGTGGGCTAAAAAAAAATGACTAGTGACTATTGAGCGATTTATCACCCATCATACTGTTGGTAGCCACGTTTACACGGAACAACTGTCATTTGCATTCGCTCTTTCAAGTGTTTATTTGGCAGACAGTAGACCTGTTTAAAGCCACCCAAACTCAATCGATGGTTAGCTTTTCCCTCTCTACTTCTCTCGTCACACATGATGCTTATGCAGACCTTACTTTATATACCTCCTCATGTTACTCCACCCTTCAGCTCTTCGAGTGTCATTCAACTAAGCCACTGAACTGCCATTATAAACTTAAAATGACATTAAACAATCATATAAACAGCAAATTAAAATATACATTGCAGCAAACCATGTTACACCTAGGAGGAAATGACTGGATCCAAATCAGCTTGCCTTTTGCTGGACCTTGGGACTATTGTGCCCAGGCCTGGTATCTTCTAGTAGTTTGGTTAGCCGGTTCAACCATGACTATATAATATTGAATGTGAAGTTGATCTGCACGTAGATGCCTTCATCTAGCTATAGCTGATCCTACTTATATACTGTAGGTATAGGGGGTAATAGAAAACAGTGGCAGGATTGATCTTACCCAATGGCAAATGCTTGCTTCAATTTTAACTCTTCTCTTGCAAATTCATAGTTAGAATTGGTTTGCTCTGCACTGAATTTGTCCACAATCTCCCCGTAGTCTGACAATCTAAATAACGTTTTTAGGTTTTTGTAGGAGAAGGTGCTGCTTTCACCAGATTTGTTTGCATTGCGAAAGCCAAATTGTATAACAGAAAATGTTTCATTAGTGACAGTTTTCACCTTCTAATATTACCTGCTCATCTAATTCTCAGAGTCTTTTGGGACCAATTCAGTGTCCATCGTATAACTCCCTGTTTCTGTGAGATGAATTGCCGGCACAAGTCAGGGTCAATGCTGCTTTTCAAGAAGGGTCGATATTAATAAGCGAATATGCTAGAAGGGATCCATGCAAAAGTGATATTCATCATCTGAACTACAGACCCTTATTCTTCCAGTGCAAAGAGTAACAAAGTGAGCAAGAAGCCACTGTGGATGAGCACGGGCCGAGTCTGATAAGAGAGAGGACAACACACATTTACACAATACCTAATTATACTGATTTCCACGTCTTCATTTTGCTGGAGACAGTACCGGTTTCATGACCACTCTCTAGCATTGACTATTTGTATAACCTATGTAGACCTTTTTTACAAGGGTCCTTCTAGACTGAGTTGGCATAACATGTTGGTTCTGAATGGTTCTAAATATTGCATTCAAATGGTATGGAAACCTTTAGGACAAAGGTGAGGTCATAGGTCAAGTCTGCGGGGGATCCAGAAACATGGCAGACATGTATAGGAGACAGGAAACTGAGACGGTCTCCTGAGATTGCTGAGGTTTCCATTCAATGTCTAACTGCATGATATTTTGTGGATGTCTTGGCTTCTGGATACAAAAGAGGTAGGTAGCAGTCATAGTGACATATCCTTTGGACTACACACTGCTGATTATGCATATGGTTATAAATTCCCATTATTCATAAGGGATTACAGTCTCTGTAGTGTACATTACAGTAATTCTTCCCACTAAAATCAGATTTTTTTTTACGCTATGCCCATTCTTCTTTCTTCACAGAAAAGGATTCCTTTTATAGCCTTAATGCTGCAAATGTAGGGCAATATTATGTCCCATAAGGACATTTCCCTGAAAAGGCCTTTTAGGATTGCGCTTTTCTATTTTTTTTCTTTTCTTTTTTTTTTTTGTAGTCTTAGCACAAAACTGCCTGTACACCCTAGCACTGATTTCTCTGTTAGTTGAGTCCCCGGGGGCATCCCACAGATTTCTGCTTCTCTGGAAGTTGCAGCTGTACATGCGGAAAAAGAAAGAAAAAGAAAGGAATGTAGTTTGTAGGAATGACTGTGTACCTTTAGTGCGAGTTCAGAGCGGCACCAGCTGCATTACTGACTTTGTATGTGACAGTACAAAAGAGAGCAAGCTGAAAAGCGAGTCAGCAAGCGTCAGGACAAAAAGCAAGGATCGGCTAACACAGCAGCACAGCAGCACATGGCCTGACTAATTTATGAGCGAAAAACTGCTCTTCCCTGGACAGACCTGTGTTGCAGTTCTAGGAAGTTTTCATTGACTCCTCCAGCACCACTGCAGCCACGAGAGATCATTTTCAGTTTGAACTATATCAGGGTCTACGCTAAATCAATACACTATCGGAAAAAGAATTAATTACTAAAGCAGAATAAAACAGCTGCATTTTAAACTAAGGATCCATCACTTGTCTAATCTTCCAGTTCCAGAAGCCGCCGTGAGGTTCATTCTGGCTCTTATAATGAGGAGCGCTGAGAATTTCCTTTACCCTGCTCCTGGGATTATGCATTAAGTTTATTTTCTCCCAGCTGTTTTGTCACAAGTACAACTTACTTCAGTATGTCGAAAGGAAAGTAAGGATCATCAGCCTAGAAGTAGTTATGGAGCGAACATTGGGTGTCAAGGTCACCAGCGCTAGCCGTAAGCCTATTGTGCAATAATATCATAATTATGACAGCTGTAATACAGAACACTGAAACCATACTGATAAGCTGGGAAGTGCTGTGTTAGCGAATACCATAACCTAAAATATCTGGTATGGAGTAAGACACAGGGTGCTCCATACTCAGAAGAGGCATTTGAAGCTCCTGTGTGAAGAGCTATAGAAAGAAAGGACTGGTGGATAGGTGCAACTCTCCAGAAAAGATGGTGGGATGGTAGGATGTTTTAAAACCAAATAAAAATAAATCTTGTATACTGCCAACATATTCTGCAGCACCTTCAAGTAATTTATTAGCCCCCACTAAGCTGGGTAGTGGGTACTCATTTTACCGACCTCAGAAGGATGAGTCAACCTTTAGGTGGTTACCCGAACCATGCAGGGATTGAACTCGCAACCTTCAGGTCATGAGTGAGAGCTTAGGACTGCATTTCTATTGCCTTAGCGCTCTGCACCACACAAGGCTCTATCCAACTTCCTTTTTATTAAGAATATAATAAAAAACAGCATTGGATACTCGTTTTGGGGAGAACCCCTTCTTCAGTCAAACTGGGAGGGACATCACTTCTGGGATTTGGGAACCAAAAGTGCTGGTGGTAACCAGTGAGGGAGATGGAGACTGCAGGAGATGCTCCTGGGCCACCATGCAAAATTGGTATGGAGGCCCTCAACCATTATAATACCGGTGCCGTGTCTTCTTATGTGGTAGAGGGACCTATGGGCTCCCTGAAGGATCGAGGTGTGACTGCAACATCATCTTGCAACACCCCCTATGATACTCCGCTCTCCATGCTGTAGCAAAAGAATAAGCCAGATGTGACAAAACAAGAACATTCATTGAGATACACTATGGCGCAGAATAAATATTATCAACCTTGACAGCCACAAAAGTGACATTGCATTCAGGGAGCCAGTGTCTGCAAGGTGCGACATTGTGCTCCAGGCTGTACAACTGGAAAGGTTGTTCTGAGATATTGTATACAGGACTTTCATGTAAAGCATCAAGGTTTCCCTGTTCCTCTTGTGTTCTATTAATCTCATACACCTTCTGGAAAGACCTTTATTACTCTCTGTATATGACCAGCCTTGCTGGCAAGCTAGTTATCATTGAAGCCTGTACTCTTTTTGTGTATCCCGATTATTTAGGAATACAAGGATTCAGAGGCATATCCCATTCTTAAGGGATGGGTATTTAACCAGCTGGTAAACTGGGGCGATAATATATCACTAATGAGTTCCACTTTTCTATTTTAGGAATATCGGAGAATACTTAGAAATAAATGAAAATCTGCATGCGTTGGCACCTTGCCCCACAAGGTACGCCCTCTTCGCCACTGTACACTTACAGTCTCAGATAAAATGCTCTCATTAACATCCAAAAAAAAATCTGAGAGTGATATTTGTGGGCTGCTGTGACTCCAGGTTGGCAAGCACTTGAAAAGGTTTTAGTTAATTCACGGTCATATCCATTTTTACTCTCCGCGTGAAAGGGAGGCCGTCTATTGAAAATTGATGCAGTTTGCTCTGCTAATTTTCATGCTCATTCCAATTAATTTAACACGACCCAGATTCCTTCCTCAGGCTCATCCTAATTAGTGAGGCAACACCTAGAACAAGTTCTGTTTAATAACATAGAAGAAGCTCTGTTTGCGAGAGATTTTGATGCTAATAAAGATATTCACTGATGTGGTTTGATATCAGATGTCAATTATAGTATGTAATTTAGAGGTCTCCCTTGTGCGCAGTATGATGTAGAAGGCAAGCAGCGGGACACTGTCCTATATTTGATTTCATTGACGGAACCAAATTCACCTTTGGGACCAATTAGTGTTATTTTTCTGGTACGGATTCTGGGATTGTTCATTTATTCCACAGTAATGAACTGGGAGTATCTGATAAAGAGTCGCAAACTGTGAAGCCTTCTGAGAGCCGCTGAACCTTATCACATAAAGAGGAAGCATCCATAAGTATCACATAGAGGCATTTACCGCGGCTTTCCACCTCTCTCCTTGTCTTTCTGCCTCCCTTCCACTTTCCTCAAGTCTATTTTTGTCATGATGAATAAAAGGAGAATTGTAAGCTTAAAAGGTATCAATTAGTAAGAGCATTGTAGTGAAAATCACTTGGTGGTACTGATGCAAATCTGACTTGTGTCTCCAGGCCTAGGCAGTTCATACTGTGTCAATATCTAGTTCTCCGATAAGCCTCATTGAAGCATAAGACGTATGCAAAATATAATTTCAGGGAGAGATTCACTGCATCTATATAGTGGATATGAAGTCAGGAATCAGAGACTGTATCACTAACTGTGCTTAGTACTTGATACATTGTATCCATAACTGTCTATAGGAAATAACACTCTTAAACTCCCGATGCCTTTAGTAGATTGCAAATTGGACATGAAAATAAACAGTATTGCCCCTTGCTGAGATACTAAGGACTCTTTTGACTTCCAGCACCTATAGTGTTTGCCTGAGCAATCTGTGGTGTATTTGTAACCCTAGCCTTTGTGTTTCGATGCATGCCAGCGTCTGACCACTGTAGACATTTTTTTCCCTCTATGGTGACTATTTTATTTAGATTATAACTTTATTTTCTCTTAGGGTCATCATTACACATTAGAGTTTTTGCTTTCCATCTAGCTGTTCCGTTGTGGGAGCAGCAAAACGGAAAGAAAACGTTCCACTCTTCCTGCCCATAGAAATGCATTGATACTGAAGACCTTCAGATTTAATCCGTTTCTCAATTTTCCAACTCCATTATGTTTTTCACACTGAAACAAAAGCGCTTTTGCTTCTGGTTCAAAAACAGAACAAAAGCAAATCCGTTTTTTTTTTTACATTGTAGTCAATGGGAAACTGCAAAAAAGGAAAGCAATCTGTTTTCACCCGTTTCACGTGCATTTTATACACTCCCATTTTTTTGTAAAACAGGATCTGCCGAAAAAACAGATATTCTTCATCATCACTTTTATTTATATAGAGCATGTAAATTAGGCAGCAGTTTATATCGCTTGATATTGGGCTCTGTCCCCCTAGGGCATTCGTACCATAGAGGCAGACCATGCGACTGCTACTGGATAGAGGGAGCCCGAGCCTTGATTGTGCCATCCCTTTTTCTACTGGAAAGTGAGAACATATGCAGAGCCTACTTCCAAATGAGGTGGAGAATTTGCCCAAGGTTCATTTTAAAGGAAATGGAACAGGAAACTAATACCAAGCCCTACTGTCGTGCATGGCAAAATTGGGCCCTAGAATAATGGGAGGGCCCATCTAAGTTTTTGCTATAGGGTCCCATTTCTTCTACGTACACCACGTCTGTCCCCATAGGGGATCACAATCTATATTCACCTATCTGTATGTTTATGGAGTGTGAAAGGAAACCGTAGTACAAGTCGAAAACTGACGCAAGCACAGGAAGGACAATTAACCTCAATGCCGATGTTGTCCTTGGTGGGATTTGAACCTAGGATTTTAGTGCTGCAAGGCAACAGTGCAAATCACTGAGCCACCCTGCTGCCAAGTCTTGAATTTAGGTCTACTTGCTACCAAATTTTAGCCCCAATTTACTTACATATTTAAAACATATATTTTATTAGTATTATTTTAATGCTATCACCTTTACGATCCACATATGTGTGAATGTTGAAAGATTGATGTCCACTGTCCATAATGGCAGGTAAACATAGAGTCTTGTGAAAGTCGTACTATCTGGGCTCACTTAGCATTGACCATATATATACATCTGAAAAACCATGTTGTTTGGCATCAGGTTCAAACATCAGGATATGTCAGTTTGTGATTATGTAGATGTTGAGTCATTTCTGTTGAAATTACTGATGAAATACATTGATTTGAAGGAATGCTGCCATCCAATAGGTGGCGTTGCAGAGGTATTGTTCCATCTTTCTTATTTGCATAAATTACCCAAAGAAGCATGCATGGCCTTAAAAGGCCTCATGTCCACGGGAAAAAGAAGAATTAAGATTTTAACTCTTCTCCCACACGCGGATCCATACCCCATAGGGATGCATTGACCACCCGCGGGTAGATAAATACCCGCGGATGGTCAATAAAAGTGAATAAAAAAAATATGGAGCATGAAAAAAAATGGACATGCTCCATAAGTCTCCTCACTCACCTCTCAGGGGTCTTCTCACACCCCTTCTGGGTGCTCTCCTTAAGGAGAGACAACACCCCTCTTAACCGTGGTGGAATACCGTGACAACCCTCGAAATGTCTTTCTCTCCAGTTTTTAGGGAAGGGTTATATTATAAGTGTATTTTGGTCATGCTTTGGATTATGCACATAGCTTGTACTGTATTCTAAGTGACAGAAACTTCCCAGGAAATGTCTGTTTGTTGTAAAAGAGGTGTAAAATCATATTGTTTATATCATGGCAGCCAAAACTTCCCTATATGGTATATAATCAAAGTTATCCAAGATTGTTCTACAAAGCGAACAATGGAAGGGTTTCCTGAGTAGCCTTTCCCAAGAAAAGAGCTTTATGTTCTGTTCTAGACAGACATTAAAAGACCTGGGTCAGTATATGGAGTAAAACTGCTGAGGATAGTTACCAGGAGGAAGCAAGATCCCTCAGCCTGAGACTTCTGATACAAGAAGCAGCCATGAGGGCTGGAGACGACTTCATGTTTGCAGAAGAAATTGATTTATGATGCAGAGCAGATACCAGTCCTTAGACTAACATGCATGTTATGTAATGTAGAGCACCAAGCTGGTCAGAAGGACTGAAGTAAATCCTTTGAGGAATGGTCTTGTCAAACAAGATAGGGACCAGGTCTCGCAGAAATGGGGGAAGCAGAAATACAGCTTTCAAAGTGACAGTCATGAATGGCGTCAGAGGTTGTCCTGCAGAAACAACAGGAGCAAATAGTCTTGAGGGATGTAGAGCTATTGTCCTGCTTTTTATTTATTTTCCAAGTTAGTTTTAGAAGTATTCTTCTATATTTAACATGTAAACACTCACACCTATGTTAGCACAGTCAAATCGAGGGAAGACATAATTGCATTCTACATAATCTATTGCAATTTTTAGCAATGACCAAATAGATCATTGATTCTTGTGTAAGTTTATGAGTTTTTAAGTCTATGTAAGGAATTGTAACCTTTTGGAGGTATCTCTTTCATTCATTGGAAACATACAATACTCTTATATGCACCTGATATTATGAAATATTGCATATTTCCATGCTTATAAATACAGAGCATGTAAAAACATCAACTATTTCCTGTTAATAGCTATACTGTGCTTCAGGGCACTGCAAGAGAATGAATGTATTACAGGTGGGAATGGGTTAAGCAAGTATTCTGACCTCTGCAAAAAAGCCAACTAAAAACCAGAAACCATTCATTTGTCAAAAATCCCTTTAAATAGCGATGTAATGAGGTAACTGTAGCCAGCGATGCTGCGCTGATTGCACTGCCAGTTGTTCTAGCCACATTCTTTGATAATGCTGATAACAAAATGCTCTATTCAGGAGGCTTTGAGATTTTTTTGCCGCAGGCTGTGTCCCAAACAGGCACCCTCGTCTTTAAGGAATTATCCACTATAAAAATTACTAAAAAACTTTTTTTTAAAGAACGTAAACTCTAACTATGAGGTGATTTGTGGCTAGTTGAGGGAACACAAGTCTGGACTAGAGAAGGATAAGAAGGAGACACTGGTGCATTTTAAGAAGGTGGTACACAAAAATGTCGAAAATGTCTTGAAAATATGAGATATAACTGAGGTCACACTGGTTGTGATCAAGTTACGTAGAGTTCAATAGGTAGAGTCTAATAGATTCAGCATTCATCTTAGGCCCCCGTGCCATCTGACATGGCCTATCATTAAAATTATATTGATTCTAAGGTCTTATGAAAACTCAGCTTTATGCTTTAAGAACTCAGATAGTTGCAACAAGACCTACTCAAATAACAATCATGATGGAGGTGGCCGTTTTGGTACAAAATCATAAGGATACAGTCTATTAATCACTGGGTCCCATGAATATCTGGATTGATTTATTGCTTATTTCCATCTCATGCTTTAATTAGCTTTTTCCAATTTTTCTCTCCAGTTATCTATAATTACACAATTTATTCACCTATGTACAATAAATGTCTTAATCACTGGGTGCTACTTAATCCACAGGCAATGTTTTTATGAGTTGAATTATCACTGTCTCTTTATAGTAAGCAAGTACCAAAGGCAATATCTTCATTCATGTGTAGCATTTCTTTTTTCAGTTTTCCCAAATGTAACTTTATTTAAATGAAAAATATTCTAAAGTTTTCTGTATGCATAGAATAGCCATTGGTATTAAGAGCTGTTTGATGGAAGGAATATCTGCTGACTTTTCTGTTTGTAGCAGAGCGGAGATACTGCCTCTTTAAGCTTGTAGTCTTGTGTGTATATATGAGGTTGAATGGTCGTGAGCTGGCGTTAGCTGCAATGCCTCACAGGGGACCAGTGCAGAACATTACCAGGAGCTTGGGATTGTTCGTTGTGCAGAGCCAGCAGAGTTGAATCTGAGAGCTGGGACCTAGATGGACATTAGTCTCTTCTTAATAGAATCTGAGTGATAACTGTGCATAATGCTGCACTGAGAGGTCACTAAAAATGAAAAATTAGCGTCCCATTAAAGCGTTTTATTGCCGAGAGCTGCAGAGATGTCTCAAAGATAAGTTGTTGCTGATTTTCTAGGGAGCAGTCTATAGGGAGGGGGTCATAGGAGAAAGAATCTTCACCCCTTTTATTATAGAGTATATAATACTCCACCATTATGGATTATTCATCCTCTTCGTCTCGCATTCTAGAGTTAAGAAACTCGAGATGATTAACTGTTCTGCAAACTTCACCAAAAACTTGTGCTTTGTCCTGTGATTCCAAATTTTAGAAGCTGATCATCTTATTTCACGCACCTAGAACTCTACCAGCCCATATTAAGACTTCTTATGTGGAAGACTTGAATAGTCCCTTCAGGTTTTTTCATTCCAGTTGTCTACTGGTGATGTCTAAAGCTACGGGTGGAATCAGAAGCCTAACTTGAAGGTCCTGGGCCCCAATGCAATACCTGTAACAGGGCCCCCAACTATAATGCTTTATTCATAGTGCTGGGCTCCCATTATGGAGAAGAGAGGCCTTATGAGCCCCATAAGGCTCCTGGGCTCGGGTGCATCCCCTATAGTTACGCCAGTGTGTGGAATCCATAATGCTGAAGCCAGTGAACACGATTGTGTGCAGTAAAGAGTTGCTTGATCATTTATGTCATATAATGTGCACCATACCTACAGTAAAATCAATAGAATATTCAGTTTTCCTGTTCACACTTCCACCATTGTGATTTTTCGCTGCAAGATGCTAAGTTAGTTATCAAAGCTTTTTAAGGCTCCTTAAGAAGCCGACACTTTAAGTTTCAGTTGCCCCCTCTTACACAGTGTTGGTATTCTGAACATACAGTGTTCTGTGAGGGTGAACAAAGCTGGCAGCCTGCAATCTTTTTTTTTTTGTCTACTCTTGGTTTTATGGATTTTGATGGTGTGGACAGGTCTGCAATGTGCGGCTTTCAAATTAGCACTGCGCAAGATGGTGTCATGTTAAATTCACATATCTGGTCCTCTTGTGCATCAACTTTGCCAGCCAAAGAGAAAAAACATGCGCAGCTCCTACATTCTTCCCCATCTGTCTTCCAAACACACGATATTTATAATCCACACAGTAACCCTTTCTGATTAACAGTTTATTACATTTTTTTTGCTGCTGATTTGCATTTTCCGTGTGAGCCGGCTACACCCACATTGTCATTAGAATCTGACATGTATTAATACTATTATTTATATCTCATTACAACATATATTGGCAAAAATCATGCATAGCTAAAGATGTGTTTAATAGTTAATTGCACGGAAATGTAAATGTCTGGGCTTGCAAGAGAAAAGAGCAGCCATGTTTGAAATGATCGACAACCTCCTATGAAAACACTTGTCATTTGAGTACAGATATAGATAGTAAGCAGGACTGTATGAACAATTTATAGATGACGTACAAACGTCTAGATCTACCCAAAGCATGCAAGGGTGTGTGCACCATAGAGGTACCATAGAGACCGAAACCCATTCTTGGTTGGTCTTGTCCCCATTTAGGAAGGTAGAACTTCATGAAAATGGGATGAGGGCACCAGGACGTTCTGTCGCAGGTTTTAGGAGTGGGGTGGTGTCAAGCAGCAGCTGAAAGGCCCTTATTTTAATCTTTGCTTCAGAGCTTCCTATCCTTTCTATAGACCAGTGAACCGTTGCTTACCTACATCAAGTCAGCTAGCATCTTATTTTGCCATATGAGTGTGTTAGTGACCAATACTAATTAAAAGACCATAAACTCTTCTGGTTTTAAGCCCATATGGTGTTAAGTAGAATGTATGACACAGTCTTTTAATTTTCCTGACTAGAAACACAGGGAAACCCTGTAAGATGAGATGTTTTGGTCTTTAATGTCCAGCCCTTGCTTTATTTGAATGCCAAGTGCAGTCAGTCTGTTACTTAATTGACTATTTCCACTAATCCTGTTAATCCAGATGTACCTACGTTCTGAATCCTTAAAAATAAACATTTACAGGGTCTTACTTTTTTTGTGGTAAATGCAAGGACTGTCCTGGGAATACAACTGCTCAAGAGGGTAGAACTATGTCTTCATTTGTACAATTAGCTTAGTAGTGCTCAGCAGCAATTTTTCTTACCCAGTTTTACCTAATCTCAGCTTTTTTCTTTTCCGACTCCATTTTACTTCAGACTATCTTGAGCTCATGATTTTAATTCTGTATTATAATCTATGAAAAATTGAAAGCGTTGTCAATATCCATTATGTTGGGGCACATTGGAAATAAATTACACTCATTATAAAAAAAAATCCCTCCCCTAGACGAGTTGTCGGAATGGAATGAAACATTTTATGTGTGATTGTAACGTTGATATAAGTAAGTGATTACAATATCAGAGCAAAAGGAGAATTTATTGCAGAAAACGGACACCTTGTAAGGAGGCTCTAGTACCCTGTTGTAACACCTCTAGCTTGGATACAAGATGTGATACGGGCGGGCATGGAAGCTCGAGTACCCTGTTGTACAGCCTCTAGCTTGGATACAAGATGTGATATGGACAGGCATGCAAGCTCTAGTACCCTGTTGTACCGCCTCTAACTTGGATACAAGATGTGATATGGGCGGGCATGGAGGCTATAGTACCCTGTTGTACAGCCTCTAGCTTGGATACAAGATGTGATATGGGCGGGCATGGAAGCTCTAGTATCCTGTTGTACTGCTTCTAGCTTGGATACAAGATGTGATACGGGTGGGCATGGAGGCTCTAGTACCCTGTTGTAACGCCCATAGCTTGGATACAAGATGTGATACAGGTGGGCATGGAAGCTCTAGTATCCTATTGTAACGCCTCTAGCTTGGATACAAGATGTGCTAACGGTGGGCATGGAGTCTCTAGCACCCTGTTGTACCGCCTCTAGCTTGGATAGAAGATGTGATACCGGGGGCATGGAGGCTCTAGTACCCTGTTGTACCATCTCTATCTTAGATACATGATGTGATACGTCCGTGAATGAATGCTCTAGTACCCTGTTGTACTGCCTCTAGCTTTGATACAAGATGTGATACAGACAGGCATTGAAGCTCTTGTACCCTGTTGTACCACCTCTAGCTTGGATGTAATATGTGATACAGGCGGGCATGGAGGCTGCAATACACTGTTGGGCTACCTCTAGCTTGGGTACAAGGTTTGATATGGGCTCTGGTACCCTATTGGGTCACCCTTAGCTGTGATGCAAGATATGAAACGGGCTGGCATGGAGGCTCATATGTGTTCTATTAGTGATATATCTGGCAACCGGGCAGCCACAGAAGTGTGACAATGTTGTGAAGACATTCCTGTGATACCCTAGTGTGTGTAGCTGAGCATTATCCTGCTGGAAAATGCCTCTTGGAAGTCGCCATGAGAGGAACACATGTGGTTGCAAGATGTCCTGAACATATCGCTGAACTGTCATTGTCCCTCATACCACTGCAGGGGTGACCGACTGTTGTATACGACAGCCCCCCAGACCATCACAACAGCAGTGGTGGCAGTGTGCGGCTCCACTGCAATAGCAGGTTTGAAGCACTCACCCCTAGGTCTCCAGACTCAAACACAGCCATAGTCCATTCCAAAACTAAGCCTGGACTTGTTTAAGGCAACCTGGTTCCACTCTGAAGTAGTCCATTTTCTCTTTCGCAACACAACTGCAAATGGAAGTGATGGTGGTTTTTAAAGGCAGTACACATAAGGGGCAGTATGAGACCAAATATCCTTCAGCCAACTGCCTGGAAATGGTCCAGACAGACACAGGGGCCTATTAATCTCTGGATGGCAGACAATGAAACAGTTGCAGCTACTCCTGCTTGGTCTGTCAGGAGCGTCCTGAGCCATGTCGCCTTGTGTGCAAGTCCTCATGTATATACTGGTCCCAACACCTCTTAAAAGTCTGGTCAGGTACTGTCCAAGGTTTTAGGAAATTTGATGATACAACCATGCAGCTTCTTGCATTCCAATAATGCACCCCCCCCCCCCCCCCCGAACTCTGTTAACCAGGCAAAATCTCTTTGATTACACCATAGAAGCGTCTAATGGTGAACAAGCTCTACACAAGCAGAAGAAAAGGTCCACTACACACAAATAGCCTCTGAGAAACTTATTATAAGCCAAGGGTAGAACCACTTTTAGGGCCTCAGGTGGCAAGACTGTTCATCTAATCACACCACAACTGTAATCATTTACATACCTACCTGAGATTTAACTGCATGCCGAATTTTGCAGCGAAACAACAGCAACTCCCTCTTGGTGTGATTTTTTTGACAAGTGTAATTTGTTATTCCAATGTATTTTCTCATCCATATATAAGTGTCCATATGGATTTATTGTATTTTCATTATATATTGGTCTTCTGGCCCCATTAAGGGGAGTCCAGGGAGCTGCTTTTTATACTCATCCTGTCCCCCATACCCAGCACTGTACCCCCGAGAAATCAGGGTGTGCACACAGCGTGACTCTTTTCAGTACTCTGTGCATGCGCACTTCTTTCATTGATCTTTATGGGAGAGCGTGTGCATATAGCCTTCTGAAAAGATTCATGCTGCATGCGCATGCTAATTTCTCAAGGTAACAGTGTTAAGTATGGGGGACCGTTTAAGTATAAGACACAGCTCCCAAGAACCCCTGTAGTTTATGCGGCTGAAATGTGCTAATAGGTTCTCTTTAATGCAGTAATTATAAAGCCCCATGTAGGATCTTCTTGCTACTTGACATTAGGTGAGGCAGGTATTCTCTATATCAGTCCAACAGTCCATGGTGAATGATGGAAATGTGTCCACTTTATACGGCTGAGAACATGCCCAGGATAATATATGACTGTAAGTCTCCAGGTGAGGTTATTGTATTTGTAGAGGCTCGGCTTAATATAAGATGTTTGGTAATGTTGAAGGCTTAAATGAATGTGTATCTGGCGGGTCCTGTAAGAGGCTAATTTATTCAAGACCCTTTTGATATTGGGGAGGTGTGAGGGTGTGATGATTTTTGTTTGAGGCCATAGGAATATAAGGTCTGTGTGAGGCCCTCATATTGTTAGGTCAGTATGTGCCAATGATCATTTGGGGTTGGTGTGGGGCCTTGCTACCTCTAAGGCTGTTCCCTCTTAGTCAGCTTGAATGGAAATCCTTTTCAGTGCAAAACATGGGGTCCCTTCACCAGATAGTCTGTGTAAATAGTTGTGAGCTAACAAAGGAACAGCCTCCTGCAGTTTCCAGCTCCCGACCCATTTGGGGAATGAATGTGCTAAATGCTTCTTATGCCGCCTGAAAAGTCTGGGACAAAAAGCCGAATAAAAACCTTTTCTTCTCTGTTCTCTCCCCCAATCCTTTTTTTCGGATTGTCCCCCTGGGGGGTTGGGTGTTTGAAACGGTGTAAGCCTTGGAAAAGCTGTTTTTTTTTTCATCTAGTGCACTTTTGAGTGTGAATAAGGTACAGTGGTCACCCCCTCCCCTTTAGTGTCACAAAACCCACACAGTTAGTAAATGTTGCATGTAAACTTCTCTAGGTCATCTGTTCTCTGCTCTCCTGGTCAGCGGCAAATCACAGGCACATTTCGCTCTTACATGTCCTGTTTAGCACAGCAGGATCTACACACAGAGTGAGTAAATACTAGCTTGTTCTTCCGCTCAACTGTTTTTATTTATTTCCCTAGGCGTAGATTTGGTTGCAGATTATCTGATCCAAATCTTCCTGTAAACTATAGTATAACAGCTGATGGATATACAACCAGAGTCTCCAAAAACGAACAGATGAAGAACACACAGATATATGAATATCACAGCAGATTCATTATTTTTGCTGGTCTAAAAGTACATTATTTTTCCTTTGCTGTATTATCATCATCATCACTTTTATTATTACTAAGCCCTTGAAAAGATTGAATGTTAAAGTATCCTAGAAAAGATTCGCACGCAGTAAACACGCCACGGATTCTGCTCCCAAATCCACTCCCGTGTTAACATTCTATTGAACAATATGGAGACTCACACCTTTTTTAATTAAATGCTCTTTATTAAAGTTTTCAATTTTTTTTTAAACAACTTAACCAACTCTATCCCCCCTCCAGAACCCAACCCACCCTTTTCCACCAACCGCCCTCTCTCTCATGACGTCCCACCACAATGTATATGATGTATCGTTTGCTAGTAAGTTCAGGCTCACACCTTAGTTCCTACAACACAGTTTTTTCCGCACTTGGATTTTTAAATCCACGTTGTAAAAAACAAAACTGACACGTCAATTCTGGACATCCAAAATCTGCGCTGGCCTGAGTTTAAATCCGAGGTTTGGATCCGCATGAAAATCCACAGCAGAACCCCCGAGGCCAAAAAATCCAATATGCACCTGATACTTAAACCACTGTGTGAACAAGGCTGAATTCTGTCTTATAAAATATTTTGCTAATTAAATCTGACCAATATTTTGACTGTAACTGCACATCAATACATAGTCTAGGATCACAATCGTGTTGTAGATCGGACGACCTTATGGTCAGAGTGTGTAGAAAATTCTTCTTTAACAAGCGAAACTGATGACTGGGTCCAAATCTCACAATTCTCTGTTTACAAAGCTTTTCTTAGAAGGTGCTACACCCCAGGCTCCATTCAGGAGTTCAGGCAGGATTAGAATAGCCTGCCGCTCCCCTCCCATGTTTGAGTGTATACACGTAATGACATGTCCAACAAGCCCTGCGTCACTCATGACTTACTTCACCTAGAGCACATTGCATGCCCTCTATCAGAAGAAGTCAACAAGTCAACCCTGAGATATTGGCCTGCTGCTATATATATATATATATATATACAAATAAACAAACAATTATATATATATATACATATCTTTGTTTATGTATACATGTATATATGTATATATACATATAAAAAATAATAGAACATGTGCATATATATATATATTATTTTTTTTAAAGAAGGCCTGTGTTTTGTAGTAGTAACATTGCTAGATAGTATCTATAAAATAAACATTAAAGCAACTCTCTGATTTGGTACAAAATCTTCTTCCGGGACCAAAGAAGGCAGTTATATTATCCATAGTTGGTCTTTTGTGCCAATGCCTCCTCCTATCCGCTGGTTTCTGGTCCCGTTTTCAGCCATGCAAGATGGTCAATGCAATCTTCAGACTACCTAATCTCCCTAGTGCATTGGTAGTATTAGACTACTAATGCACTGTACCTGCTCTCTGATTGGCCAGCACTGCTGACATGATCAGCGCTAGCTAATCGGAGAGCAGTGCACAGTGTTTATTAGGTAGCTAGAAAATTGTAACCACAAACCTTGATGGCTGAAAAAAAGGTTCTGGAACCAGCATTTCGGAGGGACATTGGCAGAGAAGAAGAACTAATATACCCCCTCTGATCCCGGGGCACAAATTTGTCCCAAATATGGAGGGTTGCTCTATGGCCTGCATCTCTGTGCTCAGCAGTAGAGGTTTGTCCCTGAAGAAACGGCAAGTCTTTCACAACTGAATAAATACATAGTGTTTCTGGTTGAGCGCTGTTGAAATGGGTTACAGGTAACAGCAAGCTACCATGTAAGGCTGGGTGCACAAATATCTGTTGTATCTATGCAGGGTTTTTTATGCTTGAACCAGACACAACTGATTACATTTTTGAGCATTTTGTGCACTAGTCCAGCATCAATAACCGGACAGAAAAATGCTGCATTCAGCACTTATTTCTTTCTGGGACAGATTGGCATCCGGTGTAAAAAAAATAATGTGCCAGATACCATGAACTATACCTCAGAAAACTATGGGACCAGTATCTGACATCAGCTACCCTCTCGTGTATGACTAGACCGCTTCATGGGAAAAAAAATAATGGCGGAACGTTTTATCTATTCATCTATCTATCTCTCTCCTATCTATCTATCTATTTATCTATCTATCTATCCCTCTCATATCTATCTATCTATCTCATATCTATCAATCGATCTATCTATCTATCTCACATCTCTCTATCTATTTATCTCATATCTATCATCTATCTATCTTCTATCTATCTGTCTATCTATTTATCCATGAATCCATCATCTACCTATCTATCATATCATGTGCTAAGGTGAAATCCTTACCCCCTTCTGTCTCTGAGTACTGCTATCTATTTGCCTATTCATCCATAACTGTTTAAGGAACATGGGCACACCATTAAAACGAACGAGTCATGATATTCACTGATGTTGAAAAGCAGATACTGCAGTTAATGTACACTGAGAAATAAATAAGTATACTTGCATTATTTGTATCATCTCTTGATACATACCTCTAAGTGATTTACAGACATGCATTTACACTTAGGCACACTTTTATCTTTTAAGAAGTGCTGCAGATCTACACTTCCCAGATCCCAGAGGTCTTCCAGCTTGGCTCTGTAATAGCCTCTCTCCATCTGTGTCACACAAACAGCTGATGAAGCAGCAGCCAGCTCCTGGGCCTCGCACAATCACATCCGCCCAGGTTACAACAGCCCAGGGTTGCCAGGGAGCAGTCAAAAGCCATTACTGTTTGGGAGAATTTGCCCTGAGGCAGTTCCTTGGCACAGTGGAGAAGTGTGCGCATTAAGAGAGCGGGCGAATATATAATGTATATGTGGGTGTGCATATACACATTTACATAGGAACTAAAAGTCAGAGGGCTCCAACAGGACGCACCCACAATTCCCAGCACTCCAGGTCTGTGCGTGAGCATAAGAATTAATCCCAATTCTGCTGCTGAGAAGGAATGCGCTTTGTTAACCTTTTATTTCCAAGTCTACTTGGTAATGTTCTGAAATCATTTCTTCCATGCAACATAACTTGCTGTATACTTCTGTATCAATCGTTCCTGCAGTATACAGTTCAGCATTTCAATATTCCTTCTTTATATTCTAAAACTTAATGGTTGGTAAAGTTTTCCATTGGGCTTTGTGAAAAGAAGGAAGGTGATTAACATCCATATCCCATGGTTAGGCTGTAGGTTGCATTAGGTCATATGCATTGAACCAGTATGTAAACCAAATAAAGGCACAGTAATTAATGTTTCCTATATGAAAATATTAGGCCGGGATCTCTCAATGTGTCTAGAACTGTACCAGTGGTGTAAGTGGGGCCTGAAACTATTGCAGGTGGCATGATCGTAGCTGAAAGGGGTGCAGAGTTGGTAGTCACACACAGAGGCGTAACTTGAAGCTTCTGGGCCCCGGTACAAAACCTGTAACAGGGCCCCCCAAGTATAATGCTTTATTCATAGTACTGGGCTCCCTTTATGGAGAAGAGAGGCCTGATGGCCCCCTAAGGCCCCTGGGCCCGGGTGCAACCACATCCTCTCCACCCCCTATAGTTACGCCACACACCTAGGCCCAGTTGCTACATAAGACGACTCTGGTATTATAAATGGCACATCGTAGGATCCAGGCTTCGCATTGGGGCCCAGAACTTCCGAGCCAAGAGAGTTTTGGGAGCTTGTTAATGATACCAAAGCTCTTTTATCTTTGAATATGATGGAACAAAGGCTTATAATTGGTATTAGAGTCATTTATCATTCCCATGCAACATTTTATAAAAATATGACAGCTCTCATTAATTAACATAGAGTCAAATTCTACCCCAGCAACAGTACTGATAAATCCTCTCCACTAAGTGTAGTCACTGAATTCTAGATGACTGACATAGATGTTTGGTATACTTACCCAGCTAATAATAGACACCAAGTATGGGTGAAAATAAAAAATTGTGGCTGCTAAGTCTTAATACTGATCAATATT
The DNA here is from genome assembly GCF_035609145.1 of Eleutherodactylus coqui. Taxonomy (NCBI): domain Eukaryota; kingdom Metazoa; phylum Chordata; class Amphibia; order Anura; family Eleutherodactylidae; genus Eleutherodactylus; species Eleutherodactylus coqui. The sequence continues at coordinate 200,856,084 of NC_089842.1, read as the reverse complement.
GCATGTAATATTGATGCATAGATGGTTATTGATAAGGCTATGACCACACTTGTGTTTAGGTATTCTGTGTTGTGGGTTCAATGCCCACGTGATTCACGTAGTCGGCTCAAGGTTGACTCAGCCTTCCATCCTTCAGAGGTCGGTAAAATAAGTACCCACCTTGCTGGGGGGGTAAAAATGACTGGGAAGGCAATGGCAAACCACCCTGCAAAAAACAGTCTGCCAAGAAAATGTCATGACATGATGTCACCCTAGGAGTCAGTCACCAGGGGACTGTTTACACCAGGGGACTTTACCTTACCTCTGTCAATAGAACTGTAAAAGGGAATGCCAGCCAGGGTTGGGACTGTTCTATGATGGCATAATGAGGTGTGTTGGGCTTTCACGATTCTGCCTGACATATTTCTCATCAAAATAGCGCAGCATTCTTGTTTAGGGTTGAGCAAACGGAACCAATTAAACCATGTTTCAGGTAGAACTTTGCTAAAAGTTCAGTTTGACACAAACCCAAACTGGGCTTTCAGCAAACCTCTACCTAAAGCAGGGTTCTATTGGTTTGGTTCACTCAGCACTAGTCCTGAACACTGGTATATAAAACTGTCTTAAGAGCTATAAAAGCACTGTTTAATAGTCTCATGGTGTTATACAGAGCTTTTATGGTTCTTAGACAGTGCTATATACCAGTTTTAGGAGTTTTAGTGAACTTCCTGCTTGGTTCAAACTAATTTAGACCGAACCAAACTTTTTGAAAAAGTTTGGCAAACCAGCCAAGCTCAACTTTTCAAAAGTTCTCTCATCACTTTTAGGCCTCATGTCCATGGGGAAACTCAGGCTCGCATGGATTCCCCATGCAGAATCCCGCAGCGGTTTCCTGCCCCGCAGACATGAGCCCAAGAAATCAGATTATACTTACCTGTCCGGACGCTGCGGGTCTTCCCTCCATCACGGCCGGATCTTCTTTCTTCGGCCCGGCAGATGTGCTCGACACGCCGATAGCGTGTTGTGCGCATACGCCGTGCACATTTTTTTAAAACTCCTGCTTTCCTGCGGCACATCACAAATACAGCTGTGAGTGTGGCGCGGGGCTGGACGGCTCCCATAGGCTTTAATGGAAGCCGCGGAAGCCGTACATGCAGAAAACCCGCAAAAAATGCAGCATGCTGCGGGTGGTTTCCCCCTCACGTGCGATCCACGCGCCACGGAAAAATGACATCCGCAGGTATTTAATCACCTGCGGGTGACCAATGATTCCCTATGGGCGCGGAGCACTCGTGCGGGACACCCGCGCAGATTTCTTAATTTTATTTTGCCCGTGGACATTGGGCCTTAGGGCGCCCACCCACTGGCGTTTGCGATTTCGCGTTTTCGCGGCGTTTTTCCCGCGTTTTTCGCGGCGTTTTTTGCCGCGTTTTTGCGGCATTTTCGCGGCTTTTCCATTAATTTCCATTGACTTTCATGGGTGCATTAGGAGAAAAATAAGGACACATATGCAACTGACAGTTCCTATGTTAAAAATCGCAACGCAACGCAAAAAAAAACGCCAGTGGACAGGAGTACATTCAATTCTAATTGCTCTTGAGAAAAAACGCAAAACGCAAAGAAAAAAAAATCGCCAGTGGGTGGGCGCCCTTAGTCAGGTATTTCTGTGTTATACTGAAGTATAATTATAAGCATTTCATAAGTTTTTATACTTTTGTTGAAAAATACATCAAGTTTAGGCAAAGACTCAATATTTGCAGTGTTTACAGACCCTTAGTTTTCAAGACTTCTGCAATTCGCCATGGCATGCTGGATATCAGCTTCTGGGACAAATCCTGACTGATGGCAACCCATTCTTGCCTAATCAGTGCTTAGAGTTTATCAAAATACCTGTGCTTTTGTTTGTCTATCTGCTTTTTTGAGAATTGACCCCAGTTTTACAATGGGATTCAGATTTAGGGAATTTCCTGGCCGTGGACCCAAAATTTAAATGTTTTGTTCACTGAGCCACATCGTTATCACTTTTGCCTTTTGGCTTGGTGCTCCATCGTGCTGGAATGAGCATTGTTCATTACCAAATTGCTCCTGGATGGTTGGGAGAAGTTACTCTTGGAGGATGTTTAGATTCCATTCTTTATTCATGATAGTGTTCTTAGGCGAAACTGTGAGTGAGGCAGCGTCCTTAGATGAAAAGCAACCCCACACATAAATGGCTAGGATGCTTTACTGTTGGCATGACATAGGAGCCATGGTAGGGCTCACCTTCCCAAATAGTCTGAAGGAGGCTTCATCAGAGAAAATACCGTAGAGGAATGGAACTGCAGATGACTGGGGTAAAGTTATTTTCTCTGATGAAGCCCCCTTCAGACTGTTTTGGATATCTGGAAGAATGATTGTTCAGAGAAGGAAAGGTGAGCGCTACCATGAGTCCTGAAGCAGCAAACTTTCTGAAAACCAAACTTTATGTTACTCTCTATGTAACTTTATGTAACTTTTGGTCACAACTGTACAGAACAAGGCAAAGTTCACTTTATAAGTAAATTACTGTATGAATAGGCCATATAGTCAAGAATACAAAAACCACCCCAAAAAGTGACCAACCCAATCTGTAAGCGATCTGATTCATTGTCAGCAACAAATGGATTAGCTTGCTGAGCCATATTGTTCTAGTTATGGCTAGACTCCTTTATCATGTCAGAAACTGGGCGCTTGGTTGGATCCTCTTGTGGGTCAGTTCAGTCTTGAAAGTAGCAGTTGATGAGGTCTGTCATTGATGCCAAAGATGTATAGAAGTATATGGTTAAACACAGTGATGTTCAGTGCTGTAAAATAACTGATTATAAAAGTGCTTCACTAAAATATGGAAAAAATGTAAATGTCTGCAGATGGCGGCCAATATCATGTCTACAGTGGACTCATGGGGTTGCTTCTATAAAAGCATTTAAGATTTGGTGATCTGGATATTGTGTAAAAGGACTCTTTTGAAAGTACGGCAGTGACAGAAGTTATGCCAGAGTAATAAAGGTACATCTGGCACCTATATAACAGCTGGAACATCTGAAACCACTTCTCAGTGTTGTAATATAATAAGATATAGACAACTGACATAGTCATACCAACTCTGCCAGCATAGAATGGGTACTTCATACCCCAACCCCCTCAGTGGTATGATCAATCTGATCAGTCATACATCATTGATCAGTCATCGTCAAGTGAAACACTATCAAGTCAATATCTTTCAATATTGTTACTTTTTTCCAAACTTTACTCATATCTTAAAAATTATCTGTGTTTCATCACAACTGGAGTTTTGTCACTTTTACTGAAAATCAATCACTTTGGCTTTTTGATATGTTGTTTGCTCTTAATATTCTCCACCATCCCACTCAGATTCTGGGGAAGAAATGAAAATCGCAGGCCATTGTGATTTCCATAGAAACCAAATAATGTCTGAATTTGGTTGTTAGTATATTCAAAGACAAACTATTCTGAGCAGTTCTTGCAATAAAAGGACAACAGCATTCAGGAACATAGCAGGCATTGGCAGGTTTTGTGCCCAAGGGACTGGGTGCCAGGAGGTGACAACAAGAAACGCTGTCTTGGCCAGATCATTCAATACAAGGCTGGGACGATGAAATATCACAAAGCGAAGGAAAGCCTAGCTGTAACTTAAGTAGCATAGATAACCATACCATTGGGTATATGTTTAAAAGAAATGGTCCTTGTATGTGGGCCAGTATGTCCTGGGAGGAGATAGAGCTGTCCAAAGTTTATTATCTTAACTTTTCCTGGGATGTGACCTAGTCGGAGATTTATAGCTTTTTGGGGATAATTAATGTCTGTTCTGCTATGACATCAGGCTGGGATCCCAGTAGCTGCACACATGTCCCTCTCTTGGACATAGAGCTTGTCAAGGCCAGCAGGGAGCATTAACTCCCCCCTCCAGTTTTTCTCTTTCCTGTGACTGTGGACTAATGATGTGTAAGATGAAAAAAAAAATTCAGCCATCTAGAGCAGTGTCCTCCTAATCTTCATTTATTTTGCATTTCATTATCCCACAAGTAACTCGCATCCATGTCTAACCCTAGCTGCCCTGTTTTTTTCACCCCCGAAAGTTATTAGTTCAAATATTAATGCATGCGAGTGATATATCCGGCCTGTGTTGATTGATGCCTTCCCAAAAAGGGGGAGACATGGCGGTATAAATTTTCAGAAGGTGGGGGCCAGTTTTGCCCTGGCAGCAGGGTTTTTCAGATACATAATTCACACGCCCTGCAGGCATTGCTTTCAAGGCATCGGAGCCGCAGGGCGAAAAAAATAAGCAAGGCTCTTAAAAGTGAATGATTTTTGCTAATGCACAATTAATGCCATGGAAAAGCACAAAAGAGCAAGACTGGGTGATGGAAACTTCTGATTAAGTTGGCACACTGGCGTTGACGAGTGTATATCTTTTTTTCTTTTAATTTTAACTGTTTCAGGGCTGGTGCAGCATACCCAGTTTTATTGCTCCCCAAGCACTCACAAGTGTAGTAGGTTATTCTATTGAAGTGAAGCTTGAGAGAGACAGAAAACAAAGACTTCTGTAGTACCTACTGCTCCTTTTATATGCAGAACTCAAGTTGGGTTCATTGTTTCATGTGCATTTGTAATGCTACTCATTTGCAAATCAGTATCAAACATATCATGTCTAGTATATAACCAAATGCTTATAGATCCCAAAGTTTGGACATTCTCTATCAAGAACAAAGAGAGAAACCTGAAGAAGTCCCATTTTCTGCAGACACTCAACTTTAAGAACTTTGGAAGATGCTACAGTGGTGAATAAGTGTCCACATTAAATATTTAACCCTTTGACAATCCAGCTGTTGCTTTATTTCCCACCATCCTCAGCTATCTGCCATTAAACTTAAGGTCCATTTACATGAGGTATAGATCAGCTGAACAAACTTTCATATGACTGTTCGTTGCTGATAACTGCCCAGTATAAACATGCCCTTTGATCACACAACAAATGAGAAGATACTCATTTGATGTTGATTGAATCTTTTATATTGACATAAAAATCATTGGGAATGTTCTGCTAGCAATAATAGATAGATAGATCTTGTTATTTGTATAGCACCAACTTATTCCGCAGCGCTTTTAGGTCATTTATTCATTATGCCCCACCAACCTGGCTGCTCATTTTACCGACCTTTGGAAGGGTGGAAGGCTGAGTTGACCTTGAGCCAGCTACCTGAACCAAGCAGGGATTGAACTTGCCGCCTTCAGGTTGTGACAAGAGCTTAGGACTGCATTTCTGCTGCCTTAACACTCTTCGTCACAAGGGCTCTAAATAATGAAACTGCATGGGGATTGTATGAGCAATCACTGGTCCAAGTAAATGGAGGTAAACAAGCACTGGCTGACTTTCTATATTGCTTACTAGCACTTGCCATATTATTTGCATGTGTAAATGGGCCTTTACATAGTTCAACATTACCACGAGGATAGAAAAAAGTTGTCCTCCCTAGTGTAGACTTAGCTTATCCCGAATCAGATGTCAAGGTGTAAAGAAAAGTGGTGGAGCTAGAAGCCCTGTAATCATACCACCTTTGTAATGGTACGGAGAATTTGCAGGTACACTAGGCTGTAATTAAGTGTCACATTACTACAGAACAAGGCAGGAGAACATCTTGCTAAGTTACAGAAGACTGATGGTCCTTTTCACTACAGTATTCCAAAGGCAAAGGTTAAAGATGACAAAGAGATGTTCACCAACGGATGGAAGCTACAAGTCATGCAAGTGTTGAGAATTCTGGCGGAGTCTTGTGAACGGTCTATAGTCTTGTGCCAATCCGTTTGATAAGGCCTAGCAGATTTCTAAAAACGTCTATCTGATGTTATCAATATATCTCTCTTTTTATTATGCAGGGGATGTTTTAGATAACAGTGTTGCATCTCCCGGCACAGGGGACGATGATGACCCAGACAAGGACAAAAAGAGACAAAAGAAAAGAGGCATATTCCCCAAAGTAGCAACGAATATTATGAGGGCGTGGCTTTTCCAGCATCTCACGGTGAGTGTTCACTATATCTGGTAGTTTTCTATTTCTGTTCTGGAACGTGTAGTGTTAAGAGAAGCCTATAAAAATCCATACAGCAGGCCTACTTCGAGAATGTGCTGTTGATTGCCATAATGATGGATTAATTTTTTATGAGGAGTCCATTTCCAGGGTGCACAGGAAAAAGTCATGAACCTAGGACATGTGTATAGAGATGTTAGGAAGTCACAGTGCTTGTTTGAGGGTTACACTAACGTCTTCAACTATTAGAGATTCTCTTTTAATGACCAAATAGAAAGAGATCTCAAACGTTACATTATTCATTTTCTCAATTTATATGATTAGTTAACTTTATTATTAGAGATGAGCGAGCGTACTCGTCCGAGCTTGATACTCGTTCCAGTATTAGGGTGTTCGAGATGCTCGTTACTCGAGACGAGTACCACGCGGTGTTCAAGTCACTTTCATTTTCTTCCCTGAGAAATTTGCGCGCTTTTCTGGACAATAGAAAGACAGGGAAGGCATTACAACTTCCTCCTGTGATGTTCCAGCCCTATACCACCCCCCTGCAGTGAGTGGCTGGCGAGATTAGGTGTCACCCGAGTATTAAAATCTGCCCACCCGCGGCTCGCCACAGATGCATTCTGACAGAGATCAGGGACAGTGCTGCTGATGCCAGAGCTGCTATAGGGAGAGCGTTAGGAGTGATTTTAGGCTTCAAGAACCCCAACGGTCCTTCTTAGGCCATAGTCAGAAATCGCAGATCGCACCTACCTGTTCTCTTCTCTATATGCGCTCAATGGGGCCGGCGGCAGCAGCGCCGACCCCATTGAGAACATATAGAAGACAAATCATTCTTCTCTGCCACAGCTGTAACAGCTGTGGCAGAGAAGAACGATGTTTGCCCATTGAATTCAATGGAGCCGGCAATACAGCAGGTTCCACTGAAAGCAATGGGCTGCCGGCGTGCGCGGGATGAATTGTCGGGAAGGGCTTAAATATAGAAGCAATTCATCAGGCTGAGCCAATCAGGGGGCAGGTCTGACTCACACCCCCTTCACACCCACTGTAGGCCGCGCTGAACTCCATCTGCTGGGACAAGGTAAGTATATATATATTTTTTATTTTTACACATTTCTGGATGAATTGCAGGGAAGGGCTTCTATATTTAAGCCCTTCCCTACAATTCATCCCGCGCACGCCGGCAGCCCATTGCTTTCAGTGGAACCGGCTATAAGCATGTAACCCAGGAGAAGTGGCAGCGGAGTGTCATGCAGGCAGTGATTGTGCTTTGTTGGAGGTAGTGTGGTGCTTAGCAAAGGTATGCCATGCTAATGAGGGCTTTTCAGAAGTAAAAATTGTTGGGAGGGGGGGGGCCCACTCTTGCCGCTATTGTGGCTTAATAGTGGGACCTGGGAACTTGAGATGCAGCCCAACATGTAGGCCCTCGCCTGCCCTATCCGTTGCTGTGTCGTTCCCATCACTTTGTTAAATTGCCCAGATTTTCACAAATGAAAACCTTAGCGAGCATCGGCGATATACAAAAATGCTCGGGTCGCCCATTGACTTCAATGGGGTTCGTTACTCGAAACGAACCCTCGAGCATCGCGATAATTTCGTCCCGAGTAACGAGCACCCGAGCATTTTGGTGCTCGCTCATCTCTATTTACTATATTAGTTGTGTTAGTTAAGGCATAAAATACTGAACCAAGGCCTTTTTGACCTTTGTAGCCACCTAGGATGAATGTTTCAGGAAGAGTTTAAACATTGAGTTTGCTGATAGTGATGGGAAATAGTTGCAACTTGGTGTAGAACTTGGCTGAGTGATAGAATAACCTGCTGTATTACTGCTATTAACTGAACCACAGGCATGTTATACCTCAGATATATTTGTGCTTTGATGGTGATGTATTTACTATCAGAACAGCTTAGGAACTGAACATCACAAGATCCCCTAGAACGTGGTTTTACGGCATGGGTGTAACGATAGGGAATGCAGGGGATGCGGTTGCACCCAGGTCCAGAAGCATTAGGGGCCCATAAGGCCTTTCTTCTCCATATAGTAAGCCTAGTAGTATGATAAAGCATTATAGTTGGGGGCCCGGTTACAGGTTTTGCATTGGGGCCCAGAAGCTTCAAGTTACGCCTTTGTCTTACATTGACCATATGAATACATATATGTAAATGTTTCTTATTGAGAGGAAGGTATTTGATTAGAATTAGAGATTTAGATCAGAATTGATAGGTCAAAAATGTCATAGTAATAAATTACAGTAGATTTATAGTCAACTTTAAGTACGGAAGCTAAGGCACTTTGGACAGGTTCCTTAATGAATGCTTGTTGATACTGAAGCCCAACCTTGAATCAAGAAAAACAAATGTATGCCAAATTGACATTGACAATTTAAGCCATGTTCAACTTCATGTCATCTCTTTGAAAAAGGTGGTGACTGAGCTTAATATCACTTAAGGGAGTTTCGGAACTGTCACCTCTCTTTCTTTAACCTGTGATTTGGGAAAATAGTTGATGCAACTTTCATATCACTTTAGAGAGACAAACTGTAACTCTGCTGTGCTGCTCCTACTTATTTTGTCATCTTCTTGTCCAAGCCCTAAGAGAAGAAGGTGACAAGAATCAGACTGGTGGACAAGAAGAACCTGTTTTTTGGCTAGGAGATGCTTCTTTTTGAAGGGTCGCTGACCTCTGCCCACTTAGCTAAGCGGAAATTCCACTGAACATTAAACCGCTGGACTTCTTACTTAAGGAAAAGGCAAAATAATGAGTCCTAGGCAAATACTAACTAATTGAAAGGGCTGTAAACCCATTACATATTGGTCAGAGATAATCAAGGGTATTTAATGACTTCTATCTATTCAGGAGCAGTGAAGCTTCAGCAGCCAGCCCTGAACCCTGCCATGTGCTTATTATCCTCATCATTAGTAGAATTACTTCACAGCTGTTCTTTGCTACATCATTTCAGCTGGGGGCCCGCACCAACCATACAATGCATTAACCCTTGATTTGCCACCCTTCATGTACAAAGAATGGCAGAGGGGAATATTCCTGCCATCACTCTTACTTGCCCCTAAGTAATGTGATACACCGAGGCGCGTTTATAAAAGCTGGCACAAGTGAAAACGTCAGGTGAACAAATAATGACGCACATTTAGTGGTATGTGTCATTCAAAATGCAACTTTTTTTGTTCCCTATAATGACTTTTGCGACTGGAAGTAAAAAGTGGGAGGATTATGGTTGTATACTGGTCTGCTGCAAAATGACACTATTTCAGAGCACTGGGTTTACACAGGTGCGGGGAGCCTGGTAGACACGTCATTTGCAGAGTTAGCATGATATTTTATCATTTTGTGTTCATTTTGGTAATACGGTATGTGTAGAACAAGAATTTCTTGCTATTCTATGTGCTTTTGTCCACCACTGCTATTTGCACTAACTGAAAAAGTATTGTAAACTGGAAATAGAGAACAGTCTCTGGGAGAACAAGGTAACTTAAGGTGACAGCACTGGAAAGACCTTTCTTAATAGGGAACTGTTCTATTCCCAATCAATCAGCGGAATAGAATCGGATGGAGGGATTAAGAGGATCACTATCTAATATAGCAATGCAATATAGCTAAATAAGAAGGGCTACATCAATGATTTATACCGGTAAGGAAGCTACTTACAATGCTTCATGTACACTTAATTAAGGGGGAACACATTTCCCATACAAATTATTACATACAACAGTGGAGGCTATGCTTGTATATGTATAGCACTCACAAACTGAGATAGAAAAAGAAAATTAAGCACCACTTGATATGGTTCATTACTATCGCCTTGGGATGTATTGGGGTGAAGCATGCACCCATTAATTAAGTGCTGACCGTGCAGGGACATTTTTTTGCCCAATTAGATGAAGTTTCAATGAAAATGTAGAATTGATCAGTTCACTGTATCAAACAATTTTGGCCAGCTGAAATTGTGGTCATCAAAGATGACAGTAGGTTTTTTTATATATATATATATATATATATATATATATATATATATATAAAGAGAGAGAGAGAGAGAGAGAGAGAGAGAGAGAGAGAATAGAGAGATCTTTGAGACCACCACCAAATATTGCATTGACAAGTGGTCTTCTTAAATAGCCACTTCAGTGTTTGTTTTTCATTGACTACATAACTGGTCCTCCAGTATTTACTAGTTGATTAGTATTTCCTTGGTTAGTTATTCCTTTCTATCTGAAACTGCTGGCCTCCTTCTCGGGTGGTCATGTGATCTCAATTCTGACCAGCACAGTTTTACTTGGCTTTATGTGTTCTCAAATTAGTCAGTTTTGCAGTCACCATAATTCCTGTGTGATGGACCCTACCACACAAGTGATTAAGAGGGGGGCACAGACACTTCTATCACAGTTACTGATGATGATTAGAGGTTCCTGTCACACAGTTATAATGAAGGAGACGGTAGTTCAGCCTCCTGACTGGTCTGTAGCTTATTAAGGGGAATACAGAAGATAATGATAATTACAGTGTCCCCCCAGCAGGCAGAGATGGTACTGGTTCTAGGTGCTCATGTGATGTTATGCTGATGCATCATGGGACTGATAGCACAGAACAGTGAGAGAAAGCAGGGAGAAATCTCAGTATCAAGTTGGTGCCTGCTAAGCATCAAACAGGAGGCTGCACTGCATAGAAGTGATTGCAATATACATAGGAGACATCCAGAGTGTGTCAGGTGAGTAGTCTTTTAAAGAAGATAGACGGAATACATAATATATAGTAGAACTCAAAATCTAACACAGGAAATATGGTCTAGATAAAGGGGTGGTCCACTCAAAGAGGTTTTTTTTAGAGGTTTCACTGTATGTGCACACAACTGGCATGTATCAGAGATTTGTGCAACACTATATACAATTAATTGGCCATACGACTAACTAACTGACTAGTGGTATAGTATGTGCCCAATATTGCATATGATGGTTAATATATGGAACAGCACTGGATTTGTTACACTATATGTACAACTACATATTCTGTAGCACTTGACAAGAGACTGAACTATGTAAGAGTTCTATTTACCTAGAGCAAAAACTGATGCAATATTAAATATGGCTTATTGAACTGCCTTTGCAGAGCCCTTGACTATGGAAGACCTCACAAATAAAAATGGTGGTGCAAATATTATAGTATAGAACCGCATTCTATGTTTAATTTATGGGTTTGTAGAGTGTCATTTTTTTGCATCATATTTTGAGTTGACTATGTCAAATTTCTGTATGAGGCTCTGTATGCATTGCGCCTGAACATAGCGTCAGATGAATACACTCAGGACGTATATGTCCAACTGAGGCTTGTGATGGATGCCATATAGTGGCATCCCCACCCATGGGGATCCATTGTAAAATCAAACATATAACACATGGTATACTTTTTTGTGGTGGCCCTTTGTAGCCGAAAGCACAGTCTGCTCTGCAGTTGAAAAAATGTTATGCCAACACATGATGGCTAGATCGGCCAAAAGAACATACTTTTTCTGACCTCTGCCTGGTAAATGAGGGCCTACAGAATGTTAGAGTTTATGTCGGGAGCTCATGGCTTATTATTCTTTAGATTCTACTTTTATAAGGAACAGAAATCCTCCCTCCAGTACCACATCGGTCCCATTCCTAAACTGTTCCCATGCAGCGGGATTAAACTGTAGAGCAGGAAAGGCAAGGTATTCCAGACACACAATGACCTGCACTTCAAATACTCGCTGTGCCCATAGAAAGGGAGGGGGCGTCCTCTCGTCTCTAATTCCAATGAGCCCTCCATTCACTCAATTGGCCTCTCAAACATCCCCACTTTCTCTCCGTCAAGTGCTTTTCTATTTTCCCCACAGAAAACATATTTAATCACGGACAGAAGCAGGAAATCTTCAGTCACAAAGACACCACTTACTTAGGATTTAAGCTAAATGTTCCCTCATCAGGCGGAGCATTGTACATGGCTTTCTCAAGTGAGCTGTTTATATCGGCTTCATTCCCTTTTGGTGGGATCCTCGCATCTTCTGCGTGCCCCGCTTAACTGCTCATTACATGAAAGGTGAAATGTGCAGCAGTGAAGGAATTTTATGTCACTGTTTCTTTTGTCATTGAATTACAACCGCAGGAATTTTACCACCTCGATATATACATTCCTATCCTGCATGTAGAGTTGTGGCTTCTACCAGCTGCAGTATTTAATGCAGTTATCAATCTTAGACCCGAGTCTTGCAGGCTATACATACTGCATACACAAGTGCAGGTAATGGTAATGCTCATTGCCTTTTACTATTGCACAAATCAAATGATCTTCCAGTTTTCACCCATCTATTGCAAAACCTTTCAGGATCAGCTATGGGGGTCCAGCTTTATTAAAACATTATTTCCCTGTTACTACTACCTCCCACCACTCTATTGGGTTTTGTCCCGTTTCTTTTGTAGGTTGTAAACAAATGACCAATATCTTACATTGGTCTTGTAAGTCCATTTCTTCTGTACACCTTCTACATTGTAAGATGTTTGAGGACTGATGGATGATGATGGTCCTAAAATACAGTCCAAACCAGAGCTGGTAGTTGTGCCCCCTTGAAAGGTGCCATCTAACAGGTTGAAGCATTATTTCATCTTTCTATTTGCATATTTCCCAGAGGAGCACACGTGGCCTTATAAGTCTCCTCAAACCTTCTCGGTGCTCTCCCTAAGGAGAAACGATATCTATCCTGACCCACATTACAGGTCTCTCACCCAAGTAACCCAAAAGCTGCTGTACTCTAATGAGGGGTAAAATCCTAAAACAGCTGTCTGTACATGTTTAACTTTTCCTTTGGAGAAGACACTGGTTTTGGCTTCTATTCCCAGTCATTGTTACAAGGTTTGTTAAAAGGTCTGATATTGATTTGCATGAATGCTGCCTTATAAAAGGTGGTGCCGTAGAGGCCTTTTTCCATCTCCCATTTGCATGTATGTACCAGGATGTAACAGATAGGGTGGTTTCAGATTGCTTTGACAATGGGTGCAGCCTGTAGAGCATTAACCTGGCTACAACATAGTGGGTTTGACTTAGACAGCTTATATTTTACACACCGCATCTCCATTCAGAGGTTCCATCAGGAGGTTTATCATAAATGGCAGAAAAAATAGTGCAGCATGCAGCACTATTTTTTCCGATTAAATGATGAAGACTATGACGGAAACTAAATGGAAGCTATTACATGGGAGTCTAGCAATCATTAACTCCACTCTGCCCATGAAAAACACACGACCATGGAAAACATTAGGGGAGGGGGTCATAGGCTAAACTGAATGGACATGTGTCTTTTTTTGGGGCCTTACAATACTAGGTTACTATGTTACACTCAATGCGGTTCTCAGCTGCCATTAGTATGAAATCAGTGCTCGGTTTTTTAAAATGTTTTCTGTTTTTAAGATGGAACAGAAAGATGAATATTTTGTTGTCATTAGGGTATTTTCAAACTAGCGTCTTGCTTTCCGTTTCACCGTTCCGTTGTTGGGACATCAAAATGGAAAGCAAACATTTCCGTTTACTAGCCCATAGGCATATATCAAAACTGAAGACCTATAATTTCAATCCATTTCTGTATTTTTTGTCTCGATTCTGTTTATCACACTGCAGCACTTTTGCTTCCAGTTCAAAAACCAGAACTTTAACGGATGGCAACTAATCCCGTTTTTAACATTACCGGCAATGGAAAACAGAAGCAAACGAAAATCTCTGCATTGCCTCCATTTTTCGTTTCCATTTTCTTTGCATTTAGTTGCACGCACAATGGCAGAGCTAGACAGGAATAAAAACCGCTAGCCTTACCTGTCCTGACTATACAGGTGTAATCCTCATCCACAATGTCTGCTACTTTTAACATATGTATGACTTGGTTGTTTCGTAGATATCTAGCACAATTATTATTATTATTTTTTCGTAGCTGTGAATAGCGACAGAGACACAAACAGCCTTTTCCCCGGAGAGCTGACACTCTAATGTTCTGTACTAGAGGAGTGATAATCTGTCTAGGTAGAGATTAGTAAAGCCCAACTGAGTGAGATTTAGCAATGAAAGGATCATTGTGAAGGGAACACTGTTGGTTTGATGTGTAAAACTCCACAGAAATCTCTGATACGCAAACCTGTGAGATCTGACAGGTTTCCTCTAGCTATCTCTGGGACTTCCTACTTCAAAGACCAGCATGCAGCGCAGCGCTCCTCCTTATCCCCTGTTCACATGTTTTAGGCACTTGCAGCTAATTATAGCATCCATCCCTCTGCTCTCCCCTCTCTCTATCCCTCCATCTCTCTCTGTTCCCTTCCTTCACGTCTCTTGCCTCTGCTGGGAGAGATACTCACCATTCCACCATTCCCCATTCTGCGCCATCTGTCATGTTTTTTTTGCAGATTCTATATTTAAAGGAACAGTCCCTATTTTACAAAGACCCAGTGACTCTATATCTTCCTTCTTTCATCACATAAATTAAAGGCTTAACCTTTCACTCCAAAAGAGCTGACTACACAATCCAGTGTAATGAATGGTGCATCGCTGTAGAATAGAAATGGGTCAATGACTTCCCAGTGCATTTTTTTTCTATTCATTCTTAGCTTTGAAAATCCACATAAAACCGTATAAAGATGCCGAATAGATGAGGAGGATAGCTAGGTGGATATACTTCAGTGGAGCAAGTTATCAGATAGACATATACAGCACATGGGGGTCTACTGGCCCAAGAAAACAAGTCTGGTGCTTTAACTGAACAGCAGCCAATAATTAGTAGTGAATGTATTTAACATAGCAGTGCAGGCTGCAACACAATATGCTCAGTAGGATCCAGCTGGACGGCCGAAAATATACCGTCCCCTGTAATCATGAGCACCGTCATTATTGTAATTTATGTAAAAGCTTCCTAGGAGTATGTCACTGATGTGCATAGGAGCACTGTACAAACACAACACTTTCTGAGGATCATGTATGATAAGGACTTGAAAAAGTTGTCCTTACTATCTAACCAGTATGAAAATTACAAACTCCCTTTATGTGTAAAATCCGAACATAGGTCAGAAAAGTTATCGTTTCTCCTTAGGGAGAGCACCTAGAAGGTGCAAGGAGACTTATAAGGTCATTCATGCTCCTCTGGGAAATTTATGTAAAGCGGAAGATGGTTCAATGCCTCTATAGCGCCACCTATTAGAAGGCAGCGTTCCAGCAAGTCAATGTCAGATCTTTTAACAGGCCTTGTAACAATGACTGGGAATATAAACCAAAACCAGAGTCTTCTCATTTGCATAAATTTGCCAGAAGAGCATGCATGGCCTTATAAGTCTCTTATACCTTGATGCTCTACCTAAGGAGAAACCATACCCTTTTTGACGCACATCACTGGCCTTTCACCCAGCCAAGCCAGTAACCTACTGCACACCGATGAGGTGCAATACACTCAATGGTTAACTTTTCCTTGGGGAGAAGACTCTAGCTTTGGCTTATACTCACTGCATAAGTTATTGCTACAAGGCTTGTTAAAATGTCAGAGATTGATTTGGGGGATTGCTTTCTTCTAATAGGTGGCACTGTAGAGGCATTGTTCCATCTTCCCATTTGGATCCAAAAATATTCACCATTTGAAACCTTCTACAGTATGTGCCTGGTAATGCTGCATACAGTATTGTCCATACATTTTTTGAATGGGGAGTACAGGATATTAGATTACAGGATCACTGTTGGGATTATGATAATATGTCTCAGTCATATTTGCAGGTTTTTGAAAAGTGAGAAGCTGAGCTTCCTCCACGGTTCCAATGAATTACTCTGCACATTCCCACAGTGATTGGCAGGCCTGCTCAATCACTCTAGAGCAATCAGTGGCACATTTAAAGCTTTATTATAATTTTATGGTATAATAACATACCTCGATCCATTCCTATCCATTAGATATTTTTATTTTATTTACATGTTTTTGCTTTCTTTTGCTTGCGACTTCCAAATCTGCCAGCACTAATCTCAGCTGCTTTGTCTAAATCATGTCTGTGTGGATCGGCTGTCTGTTCGGAAAGAAACCAAGGCTTTTAATTCATCTTATAGTATAACATTTTGGTGCCAGGAAAAAGTTGTATTTGTATATTTAACTGCTTATTATTCAGAGACAACAAAAAGCCCTTATAGGAAAGGAGTCACAACTTGCTCCAAAGCAACTCAACGTTGGGTCATGAAAAATATCCAGTAAAGCAAAAAAGTGGGAGCATCAACGCTGTGGTACTAAAATAAAAAAAGCTTTATTGCTCCATGATACACTAGGTAAAACAGACAGTTTCGACCGGTAAGGTCTTTTTTAAGCCCATCTATTAATTGCCTTTCTGTGAAAAAAAATCCAGGTCTCTATATGTAGGTAGGAATGTCAACATTTGATATCATGGCAATGTCCAAAGAACCTGTCATAATAAAAATGGTGTTTGATCTGTAGTTAACTTGTTATAGAACAGGATGAGCTGAGCAGAATGATATATAGTTTTGTGGGAAAAGATTTAGTACAACCTGTCATTTTATTCATTTATCCCTGCTCTTTCAAAACCTAGGAGTCCAGTGGGCGGTCCTATCAGTGACTGACAGCCATGCGTCTATGGGTATGCATATAACAATAACTATCAATCACTGATAGGACCGCCCACTAGACTCCTAAGCTCTGAATGACCAAGGATAACAAGTTCTACTGAATCTTTTCCCATAGAACTATATATCAATCTACTTAGCTTCTCCTGCTCTATAGCATGATGTTTGCAGATCAAACACCATTTTCATCATAGCAATATTGAAAACCTCTTCCAGCACTCAAAAAATAAATATAAAATTTAGCTTTTATTCCATGGTATTAAAAAACAGTGCAAGAGAAAGAGAATACTTCTTACGCGTTTTGAGCTGAACACCTCGGCTCTTACTTCTAGTACAGTTTCAAGCTACCAAACCCCATAAAAAACTATTTATAGCTCCTAATTCCAGGTGAGGACTAAAGATTCACATAAATCCAAAAAAACTAACGCGTTATTAGCCAATTCTGCAATGCATCAATGAAATTCCTTATAAATATAAATTTGCACATGGATCCAACATCATAAGCAAAAAAAAAACAAGCAGAAAAAAACTAAATAAAACACACAAAGAAAAAAAACACAAAGCATAAAACACAAAAAACCCACTTGCCATTGCATTGCTTTTGTAACACCATGGAATAAAAGCTAAGTTTTATATTTATTTTTTGAGTGCTGTAAGATGTTTTCAATTTTTCTTTGATTTATCCAAGACAGAAACAGGCGCTCCCTTCCTTGGACAATGCATGTGATTGCAATTTACTGTGGTGAGCTGGTCTGTAGCTAGTCTGTGAACCATTTTCATCATGGCAGGTTCTCTTTAAAGCTTCTGGGCGTGAATGCAAAATATAAAGCAGTCCTCACCCCCACAAACACCTAAATCTTCCTATGTGGCAAGGGAATTATTGAGCCACCACAGGAACCAAGACCTAGATGGACTGCTTCCTCTACAACCCCTATAACTATGTCATAACATACATCCATGAGAATGTATGTATTTCAAGGGGTTGTCTCGCGGCAGCAAGTGGGGTTATACACTTCTGTATGGCCATATTAATGCACTTTGTAATATACATCGTGCATTAAATATGAGCCATACAGAAGTTATTCACTTACCTGCTCCGTTGCTAGCGTCCCCGTCTCCATGGCTCTGTCTAATTCCGATGTCTTCTGGCGTTTTTAGACGCGCTTGTGCAGTCCGTGCTTCTGCCTGGTGAATGGGGCCGCTCGTGCCGGAGAGCTGGTCACCGCGTCGTCATCGTAGCTCCGCCCCGTCACGTGTGCCGATTCCAGCCAATCAGGAGGCTGGAATCGGCAATGGACCGCACAGAGCCCATGGTGCACCATGGGAGAAGACCCACGGTGCACCATGGGAGAAAACCGCGGTGCATCCCTGGGAAAGGACCGGCGGCCATCTTGGGAGAAGAATTTTAAAAATTCATATTTCATCACATCGGTGAGTAGCAAGCGGTTTAAAAACCGCTTTAAAGTGCTATTTTATGCCAGGGGGGTGACAGGGGGAATGGGCTAATTTAAAATTTTGATGTTTGCCTCGGGACAACCCTTTAAGTTGACTTTAACCATTAGTCTATGCAAGATCTACAAATATACTATATTCCATTTATGAAATTCAATAGGCATGCAGAACTTCTTTTTACTACTAATAGTAAATAAAAAGAAACACAATTACCGTAAATATATATCCCTGGACGTAACCATGGCAACCAAAGAAATTATCCATCGTTTATGCAGCTAGATGCATCCCAGAACTGGAGAATAATACACAATACTAAAAAGATTTCCATACACATCAGACTAAATTTAATGAGAATTGTTGATTTCGACCAAAATGATCATTCGTCAGATAAAATTGAACAACGAACAAATGTTTCGGCCAACTCATGCCAGTCACCATCAGCAAAGAAGTTGGCCATGTTTGAAATTTTTGTCCGATAGACGAAAGATGTTTCATCCATGAATTAATCTACTCCAAAAGATTGTTTGTCCTTTGCCCTGTGTCATTGGCCATGTGTGGCCAGTTTGAAGGGCTGTAATCTTTTTGACTGTGTCTGTGAAATGATTGTTGACCAGACCAATAGATGTTCAGTAATCCACCAGCTCCTATCTAATTTGTATGGCCACCTGTAGATTACTAGATGGCATCCTTCGATAGAAATGTTTCGACCCCTTTAAATAAGATATTGTCATTTCTCTCACAACTAGAAGATGCAGCATAATTCATGAGGTCAAACAAGACGTAGGTGCGTTACGCTGACAAATATCTGTCCCCAAATAAAATGACAAGTTAAGAACCAAATACTCCCCTGTTGGTAGGTGACCTTTTTGTCAAGGGCACAGGATGATGCAGGGAAACACAAAACAAAATGAAGGCCTTTGCTTGTGTTTTGGCTGGTGGCAGACACTGCTGTAATTAATCATCCCTGTCCAAGCTCCGCTGTAACCTGAACCTTCCTCCCCTGTGTGTCTGGATGGCAGCAGTCTTTAAAGGACAACTAACAGGCCTGCTCACTCAGTCACAGGTAAAGCTGCCAGATACCGCTGGGTTGTCCTAGTTTAACTCTACCGGCAACAAAATAGAATTTGGGAAGTTTTTTTTTTTTTACTTCCAAATGTAATTATAACTGGAAAACCATTAAATGAGTATAAGAAATGAAGTTACTCAAAGAAGAGAGAAAGGGGTAAGGTCAGGTGTCCTACTAAAAAAAAGTACTGGTGTGAAGGCGCGACACTCTAAGTTGCTAGAAGATTAAGGTTCAATATGCGATAGTGAAGGCACTTCTTTTTTATTATTTAACAAAATAAAAAAACAGCAAGTGAAAACGCGTTTCAGGGACGAGCCCCTTCGTCAGTTCGGCTAAAGCACTTCTTTCCTCCCTGTCTCCCTGCCACATACAGGACCTCTAGCACATCCCAAAACCTTTGGAGTTGTGTCACCCCCAGGCATCCTGTCGTGTTTAATCCAGCCGAACTGACGAAGGGGCTCGTCCCCGAAACGCGTTTTCACTTGCTGTTTTTTTATTTTGTTAAATAATAAAAAAGAAGTGCTTTCACTATCACATATTGGACTTTAGGCCTCATGTCCATGGGGAAAATCAGCATGCCATGGATTCTTCATGCAGAATCCCGCAGCGAGTCCCTCCTTTCCCGCGTACATGAAACCCGCACTAAAATGGAGCATGCTGCGGATCTTTTCCCGCACACGCAATCCGCGCCTCAAGGGAAAATGACATCTGCAGGTATTTAATTACCTGCGGGTGTCCAATGCATCCCTATGGGGCGCAGATCACGCGTGGGGGTGATCCGCTGCGGATCTGTCCCCGTGGACATGAGGCCTTAATCTCCTAGTAACTTAGAGTGCCATGCCTTGGCACAAGTATTTTTCCACACTCTTTTCGCTACACTCACACCCACCTTGGTGAATCGTCATCTGGTTGGCAGCACCTCCATCATTTGAAACACTTTTTACTCCAGAACCATTTCACCACTCTCACTGGGTCTGGCTCCACCCTCCTTTTTCACCTATTTACTCACATGCCAAAAAAAAGTGGCGCCTGCAGCATTAAGTGAGTTAATGTTCAGTACCCTGTTTTTCAAGACCTTCCCCAATAGTACACAGGTGGAGCAAAAAGGTTATACTTCTTACCCCAAAAACTCCCCCAAAAATGTGAACAACAAAATGCATTTACTTTGTATCATTGCCATTGACCTTTTACACAACTCACAAGGTTGTACAGGTTAAACAGCTGGAATTCACTTTTTCTTTCAACATAAATACATTTTTGCAATTCAAGTAATCCTAATCAATAACGAAATAATGAAATGGAAAGCAATTACAATACCGCAAAACTATACAGACATGTAAAATGAAGAGTGGAGGGTTTGTTACCCAGGAGAGGAGAGTCTTGTGTCTGTTTTCCTTCTTCACCCTCTTTAATAATCCTTGAGCAACTTTTTCAGCCCCTTGCTTGCTAAATTTGCAGTTGTTCTAGGGAGGGGTGTTGTGTAAAGATTTGTGCCACCTATAAGCAACAGGCTTGGAATGGAACCAAGCAAGACTAGGCTCCTATCCAAGGACTCCATAGCAGCCCTATGGTCTGATTCGGTATTTATGCTCTTACCTAAATGCCCTTTTTATAAGCATACCTCTAATGCCCTTTAATAACCATACTGAAATTTTGTAAAGTTACATATTTTTAAACCTGGTACTACTGCTGGCCTTTAGGTACAATAAACAACAATGTATCAACGTGTACAGGACTGCGCAAAAGTTTTAGGCGGTTATGTAAAAATGTTGCAAAGTAAGAATACCTTTGAAAGGAAGTAAGCATGATGAGTCTTTCATCTGCTGTACTAAGTTTCCTTGACTGACCATTAGATCTATGGTCCTCAATGTGGCCCATGTGCTTGAATAGCACATCTTGAAACCCTAGTCTGCGTTAATATTTTTACCTAGGAGAGACCTTTCTGATGCAGTATTACTGCCTCGTGTCTTCCTGCTGTGCTCAATCTTGTCATGGTATATGACTTGTGACATGTAACTGTCTTCCACAACCTCACCTTGGTAGTAGAGTTTGGCTGTTCTTCATTCAGTTTTAAGCCCCCTTTAGTGCTGTTTTGTTTCATTTAATGACTTTATTTCAACCTACATATGAAAATTATGATCATTATCACCTGTGTGGTATAACTGATTAATCATATGCCTGACAATAATCTAACAAAATCCTTAATATTGTGTAGGTGTACCTAAAATAATTGATGCCAGTTAAAAGACAAAGGATACTCATACCAAATATAGATTTGATTTAGATTTCTAATTTGCTTTTTCACTTTTTATTTTGTTAATTGTCAAAAATGAACCACTTCTATTTTGGAAAGCATTCTTGTTTTACAGCATTTTCTCACACTTGCCTAAAACTTTTGCACAGTGCTGTATATCTTATTGGATAGCAATCTTTGTGAGTATAGATTTCCAAACAACTGTAATCTTCAAGGTGTTTAGTGAGGCATCAAAAAAATTCAGTAATTGTCCTTTATGAATGACAGAATCTCCATGTTTGCCTCAAGCTTTACATCTCTTATTTAGTTGCATCATAAATCACGGTAGGTAAGTAAATCATTACATTTTATCTATGAGATTGCATACTGTATCTCAGATCTGCTTTTGGATACTTGTGATGTTGGCTTGTTGTAGTGATGCCTTGTGCTGACAATGTATAGGATACAAGTATTGACCTACAGTATGTTACTGTCACTTTCAAAACTGTTTATATTGATGAGAAATCTTCACTGTTAACCACAGTTTTAAATAAATGCCTCTCATGGCTCTTATATGCCACTACTTGTTCACTGTGGTTTGGAAGCTGTCGGTTCACACTTGATAAAAAAAACGTATAAGCTGCACTTCGCCTCATAAAACAAGTATTTCTCCACCACACCTGAAGGATTGGTTTTCTTTTTGGGTAACACAGCTTTGAATTGAATGACAAGCAGAGCATGTTTAGGGGTTACATGTGGGGTTAAATGGCGAGCAATGGGAAGAGAGGATCGGAGGACCAAATACCCTACATAATGTAATTGCATGTATTGCAGTAATTATTTGACACACTCAGCCATTTAATACCATATTTATGCAAAGGTGTGTGTAACAGCCTCCGAGGGGCAGGTGTAAAGAGCATATGGAAGGATGACAAGCGGCTGCCTAGGTTTGGTGCTTTATGTCTTTCTAATTGTAGAGTGTTAATGTGGGGATTCCAGGGCTGCGCTAAACCCTGCAGAATGGTGTGCAATGCTAAAATGTCGCTGCATTGATTTATTTAATGTTAATGCATCTGCTAAGAAAACGCAGACTGTGGGTTGCATAATATTTCACAACCACTGCATATGGAAATTTGGAGATGTTTCCCCTAGAAATATTTATACATTGATATATACTGTTCAGCCTATTATTCCATTATTCTGCTATGTTGATCCAGAGGAAGGCAAAAAATCTCAGTGATGTAGAAGTCAATTTTCCACATTTTAAGGAAAAAAATTCCTTCCCGACCCCAAATCTGACAATCAGAATAATCCCTGGATCACCGACCCTTCTAAAGTAATCAGTAACTAGAACATGTTAGAGCCCATTCACATCAGCTTTAGGGGACTTTGTTTTCCTGCTCCGTTCAGGGAATGGTTGAATTGCTACGTCTTATGCTTGTCCAACATTTACTATAATGGGGTCTGTTTGATTTCTGGCCAACAGTCCGGAATTTTACCGAACTTAAGCTTGCTGTGCTATTTTTTCTTGTTTTCTAGCAGAAATCAGCTATGGAGGGTCTGAACAGAACCTCTGACGCTGTTGCGAATGAACACAAAAAAAATGTCCAGGCCCCTCATGTACTTTTTTAGTGAGTTTTACATCACCACTTCCTCAGGCAGAGAGTTCTATAGTCTCACTGCTCTTACAGTAGAGAACCCTCTTCTATGTTGGTGTAGAAACCTTCTTTCCTCTAGACATAGAGGATGCCCCCTTGTTACAGTCACAGTCCAGGGTGTAACTAGATCATGGGACAGATCCTTGTATTGTCCCCTGATATATTTATACATGGTTATTAGGTCGCCCCTCAGCTATCTTATTTCTAAACTAAATTATCCCAATTTTGATAACCTCTCTGGGTATTGTAGTTCGCCCATTCCATTTATTACCTTCTCTCTGATATGTCCTACTTGAGTACCGGTGCCCAAAACTATACACAATATTCCATGTGTGGTCTGACCAGTGACTTGTAAAGAGGAAGAACAATGTTCTCGTCATGCGCTCCTAGACCTCTTTTCATGCACCCCATGATCCTATTTGCCTTTGCAGCAGCTACCTGACACTGGTTGCTCGAGTTAAGTTTAGAATTAACTAAAATCCCCAAGTCGTTTTCCATGTCAGTTTTATGCAGTGGTTTCCCATTTAGTGTGAAATATTACTTTAAATTTAAAAAAAAACTGTAGTATGTTTATCTGTATTCCTGTGGAAAATTACAGAGTTCTCATCACAATATCATAATGAGTTGTGCAAAATAATAGGACAGACCAATGTCCATATGAGGAGATAACTAATGGGATGTTATAAGAGCTATTATGAAGTGCTTGCTCAGATCACGTGATATTGTTTGGCTTCGCTTCATTCATATTCCAACTCATTTCAGTGTGTGATCCTCTTAGACATTAAAGGCACACAGTTGGCATTACTGAGTAGGGTGAAGGGCAAGAAGAGGGCAAGTAATTAGTTTGCTTAAAGGATTCAGGGAATAATACAAAATGGGGTACAAGATCCACATTTTCTTTAGCTACAATCCCGGAAGAGAATTAAACAGGGGACCGTGCCAAAACTGTAACAATAGTAAGCAATAAAAATGACTTTGCATTTGCATTATTTTTTAAACAGATCCCTGTATTTATTTTTTACCAAATCATTGCGTGTTTGGATTTATCATGTTAAAAGCAATAATAATAATAATAAAAACTAAATATCTCCTAGTAAATGGAATCTTATTTTACGTCTACGCAGATACGTTTTTGGCTCTTGTTGGCAAAGAACAAGGCTTGAGTGGAATAAAATTGCAGAACTGCTGCATTACGGCCCCAATACTACACCATGAACTAATTTTAGGTTTGAAGGATAATCAGGTAAGAGAAGGTGAAGGGGATACAGAGCGATACCCCCTCCCTTCTCAGATAGATATCTTACATATGTCTACAAAGGAACCAAAATATGAGAACCATTTCAGAAATGTGGCTTCTCAGATTACTGGTGCAGGGAGAACTGAGCTTGTAGCATCTCCGAGCTTCACCTCACCTCTTCAACAAAGATCAACGGCGTACTTGTAAGATAAACTGCAATATTCTTCATGTCTGGGACAAAAACATCTGTTTGACAAACCAGGTAACTTTGGGTATATGTGAAGTAGAGGCAAAGTGCAACACTGGAACCCTGTCACCTTACATTGTGACCAAAACGCATGTTATCATAATGTTAGATTCTCTGATCATTGGTCATCAATAATGTCCATCTATCACATGGACGAAACAAAATCCAAAATAGTAACTTACATAATCACTCTAGTGGGTGGTTGCTCTGGACCAAGTGTTGTCACCCACTGGCTGCTGCCCAAATCTAGATGTTGCCTAAAATGCATAGAATTTTTACTAGTTTGAAAGTATTTCTAGGGAGTACTGGTTGTCAATGAAGAGATTTGTGAGTGTATGGAAAATTAGAAGAGTGTACTTCAGAAAATGCTGCATTGGAAAAATATGTAAATTAGTCCTCGTCCGAAAGGAAGAAAACTGCCTCATGCTAGCCAGACACATAATTGCAAGGCAAGCTAGGGTTTATTTTACTAAAGTGCTCTTTTAAAGGGGTTATGAACATGCCCCTTTATATGGCCACACTAGGATACCCCCTCTAGATGAGCAATGAGCTACTGACAAAGAGCAGCTCATGCCAGGGTGGACCCAGCTCGTCCACGTATTACACACATAGCCATTTTTTGATTGCAGCTTCCCGCCGCAATAATAGTTGCTCATGACGGGAATTTCTGAAGCCAAACCTTCTTCATATTACAAAGATTTTGTCTTGACAATAAAACCCCTATAACGTAATGGAAACCAACAGAGCATGGCCTAACAAGTCAAGGACAGCAACTATGCAATAAGAATCAAATACAAATTTGAACTAGGGCTATGGATTTCCAAAAAGTCACTTACCGTACCAGCCAGATGATCAGAATTATCTTCACCCCTCAAGCCACCTTGAAAAACATTTCCACGTAAAATTAAATTTTTTTAAATCAATTTTGCATAATTTCAGCAAGCTAATAGGTATTGTTTCCATAGATAAAAATTAGATTAGCCCCCCAAAAAAGGTGGAAAAAGAACTAGTGTATCACATTTACCACAGACATATATAATTATGATATAGAGACTGGAACACCTCATTACTTTACCAACAGAAAGGCTTCATATGGGCTTTTATGGTATCACTTGTTCGAAGTTTTTGAGGAATCTTGGCATTTATCAGCCTGTCAAGCACTGGCTGGGGCAAGGTATATTTTAATGACGTTGCTCCATCTTTCTCTGGGCCATTGCAGATGAAACCTCTTGACTATATTGTGCTAAAGTGACTGTCAATGCTCTTTTTATTGGACATGCTTCATATAATGTGATGAGATTATAGGCACCCATTGAGGTTGTTAGGTAAAATTTAACATGCTGCTGATGTGCAATGAAGGAATGTTAATTGTGTAGATGCCAAGAGAAGAGATCATTGAGTTGAGCTATCTTCTGGAATCAGCCTTGGGTAGATATATGTGAGAAGCATTATTCACGTGAGGGATTAGGTGAACTTTTAAAAATGAATACATCACATCAAATCAGTGGTTTCAGATTTATCGCGCTTATCATGAGCAATTTTCCTCTCAGAGCAAAAAGTTCACTTTCTAAAATGGCAGAGGGTGACTGATTCAAAAAAATAATGTTGCCCCATTTAATCAGCCTATTATATATATCAATTGGGTTTGGATCAATGACCAGCAAAGCACTTTCTACCACAAATGTTATCATTTAAAGGAACGCTATCAGAGTGCGCGTAATGCATGTAGGTGTATTGGATATTGGGCATTGATAAAAATGTAGCTACTGTTATAGCATTTTTATTGTTAATGTCTCTTATATAGAAATACTATTATACTAACATTAAATTTGGGTAATTTCAATACGGCAAATTAAACCGGAGAATGGATATCCCAGCCAAGGATGGACAGATCGCCTGTTCTCCAACCAGATATGGGGACCAAAAGTATACTACCACTATTCGGCTGGCCAAGTGGCTGGAAGTCTGATATTAAATGGTTGTATGGTTTGGAAAAGCTATCTTCAGATACCTTATTAAGGAATTATGACTTAATAGAATCCATGCCGCCTTTCAGGACCTTAATTTATTAGCCAGATCAGACAGCGGCTACAGAGTACCTCTCTCTCTACAGAGCCCAACATGATTATTGTATAGGCAATCAATTGATTTCAATAGATACTGTTATACTTGACCTGTTCCCGATATGCGCCTTACATATACTGCACATGTCAGGTGTCTGTATATATAGCGGGCTCAGGAGCCCAGCTCACTGCATGCACGGCAGGTGTCAGCCATCTTTGACAGCTAATAGCCGCGATCAGCATTCACCCAGATCGTCACTGTTAATCCTTTAAATGCCACTGTCAATTTTAAAAGTGGCATTTAAAGATCTCAAATGAGATTGCAAAGTGCCATTCAGTTGTCATGGCAGCCTGGGGTCTTCTTAAGGTCTCCAGGGCTGCCATGAATCATTGCCTATTAAGGCGTGCCTGTGGCACATCTTGATAGACTGCCTCTAGAACACAGTATAATGCAATACTATGGTATTTCATTATACTATATGAGCGATCAAATTAAGTTCAAGTACCCTGTGGGGACTAAAGAAAAATGTAAAAAAGGGGTTCGTTTTTTAATTAAAAAAAAAAAGTTAGAAGTTTTTTCTTAAAAAACCCTCTTCCTAGTCATCTCATTAAAAAAAATGGTGTCACCATGTCTATAAAAGTCCGATAATTAAAATTTCACATTATTGGAACGCCTTCAGAAAAAAATATATATGCAGTGCGCTTTTTTGCTCACTCTATATCCAAGAAAAAATTGAATAGAAAATGATCAAACAGTTGTAAGCATACCAAAATGATATTAATAAAAACTAAAGGTCACCAAGCCTTCACACAAAAAAAAGCAAATTTTATTTTAAAAGTATTTTAATTTTTCAAGTCATACCACGTTAAAAAATGTATAATTTTGGTATCGCACTGACTTACAGAATAAAGATAACTTGTCAGTTTTACTGCACCCTAAACATCATCAAAACAAAAAACCCAAAAATGGAGAAATTGTATTTCTTTTCTTTCTTTTTTGCATTTCTACCCACTTACAAATCCCTAAAAGTTTTCCAGCCCATATTATGGAATGTTAAATGGTACCATTGAAAAACACCAGTAGTCCTGCCAGAAACAAGCCCTCATGTAGCTGTGTAACTGGAAAAATAAAATGTATTATTTTATTTATCTTTAATTTTTTGAAAGTGGGAAGAAAACAAGAAAATTAGGGTAAAAAAAGGACTGCAGCAGAAAAGGGTTAATATCACCTGTGGTGGTGCTGCAGGGAAATTGAAGACCTGCTGATGGAATCTTGCACAGATTATAGCTGATGGCTGGGGATCCCAGCAGTAGGATGCCCCGTGATCATCCCTTGTTGAAGGACCCTACTATTACGGCCTCATTCACACTGCTGTATGCAGTTTTCTTTCCATAAATACAAAAGCACATTCAAGAACCAAAACACTGCATCTGGCAGCCTTTTTTTTTACATGCGTGATAACTGCGTTTTGCACGTGCCCAAAAAATACACAAGTAGGTTCCATTGATTTTATGAGCAAATACACAATGAATATGCATATGCATGTAGCATGAGTATTTGCGCAGTCCTACTGACTGTAAGGGTTAAAACAGATGGACGTGATTTCCTCATGTTTTGCGGCCGTACAAATATGCTCCGTAGTCAGGCAGCTGCTGCGGCCATCTTTGTTTGTCCAGGCTCGGAGGGTCGCTTTAAGATGAGAGAAAAGGGTAATTTTTCTAACATTGATTGCATGATCAAAATCATCCAGTATTACCAATGTTCCCTATGATGCAAAAAGTCACTTTTTCATAGGACAGCACTGAGATCAGCACACTTTTGCTATGACTTGTGGGTGATTGTGTGTCACCATGGAGTTTTTGCCTGACTACAACAATCTTTTTCCATGGTCCTGTACTGTATGTTACACTGTAAATGGAATCCTTTAGAATTTAAAATGTATATAGGTTTCTAAACAAGACTTTTCTCAATGAAGCATGTAGTCAGGCCAGTCAGGCCAATCAACTAGAGTACCTTCCCTCCCTATGATGTGCAGTTGGTCATGTCTATCACAGCTGGAGTTTCTTCATATATCTATGTATTTACAACAACTTTTCAAACCTTCCATTTTACCTAAAATCAAAGAAAAAGGTAGTCACCGAGAAAGTATTTGTACTTTAGATTTAGTTGGAAAGTTTTGTAATTATCCGAGCTTCAGCCGACGGTTCTCTTAAAACCATGCAAGACTAAAATGGAATGTGTCGGAAGATCCAGGTTGAACATAAGGTGGGATTAGATTTAGAGATAAAATGAGACACTCTGCTTTTTGTTTTTTCTTCTTGGTGTATTTGCGGCTTTCCGATCAGCCCATAGATGACGACTAATGGTTGCTTGAGGTGGTGACAGGATAGGTCATGAAAGGAACCTTGTAATATCATATTACCTTGGCTAATGGCCAGAGGGTCAACAGAAGAATCCAACAGACAGGCACAAAAGACAACAGGCAGGTTTATCTCTTCCAGCGTGTCACTCTGCATTGTATAGGCAGGAATTCTTCAAAGCTCAGTGCTTAAGAAAAAAGGTCCCCTTATCCTGCTCTATGGCCCAGCAGATCCCCTCACATTACTAAGTGAAGCTCAAAGAACATGTTTACTCAAGCTCAGATCATCATACAGACAGAAATGGAGCACTCTGAACAAAAATGCTGATAAGAAAACAATGGACTGCAGCCAAACGACAATATGGCATAAAACCATCACAGAGCCAGCCATTTTGTTCACTCTATATGATATAAAACAATGACTGTCCTATCTTACTGTATGAATGGTGCCCCATTATGCTCTGGATCTATTTATATATAGTTGTACTTGCACTTGCAAAGGTAACTATGTAAATGTCTGTTGGATTCTTGGTCAGGCCTTTACTAAACTTTACTAGTTTGTGACATGGCACAAGCAGACAGGTTGTTAACCCTTAGGCCTCAAGTACATGACTGTATTCAGGGTCCGTATCACACAAATTCCAAATATGACACCATTGAACTATATGTGTTCTACTGTAATTCCATATGCCTCCATTTTTCATTCAGCAACAGAAAGATGACAATTTTGGCAAGTCCAGACAATCATCTAATGTGTATGGGAGACTTTCTGACTCTCCTTCAACTGGAAGTGGCATAAATGGTTTGCAGCATTACCTACTCTGCTTTCAAGAAGGTCATCTGTGATGGTGATTCCCGCCTCCAGTGCAGTTTACACATTCTTTAACTGCCCGTGCACATTCAATAACTGTTGGACAAACGGACAGCTGTTTTCCCCGGCTGCCCCATATACATAAACATTCGGTTTGGCCGAACATTCATGTGTTTAGGGAGGTAAGCCTCAGCCAGACAACTTTGGCATCAGCTTATCTCCTGGGAAACAAATAGATTGGTTGTTGAAATTCAACATTACGGGTCTTTCTTTCCCCCAACATCATCTGTCAGGAAAAAGTTAATCCACCCCCATAATCATCATAGAGTTGTTATCCACAGGTTTGGATGACTAAAGTCTAATGTGTATGGGTATCCTTGGACAAACCACTGGTTCAGCAAGAGAAGACAGTGGTCACAACTAAGAAAACTGCTACCCGTAATGTGGTCATTCTCTTTAATTGCTAGACTTGAACCCTATAGCCCATAGGCCTCTAGAAGATCATCTTTCTTCTACCAGTCTATAGGAACATATGTTGCAATACTCCTGCTTAGCAGATTTAGCCTCCAACCATAATCAGATTAACCTTTTTGTGTGTTCAGAAAAAAAATCTTTAGTTTAAGCAAGTCCTGTCATGTGTCTAATACAATGGAAGATGATGGCTTTCTGCATCCTCCAGCTTCAAGATTTTATTGGGAGTCACAATATTGTCTTTACCATCACTGTAACAATAAATTGGGTCAACTCTATATATTTATTTTATTCATTTATGTAATGCCAACATAATCCGCAGGGTTGTACTTAGATTGTCAACACTAACATCGGTCCTTGTCCCCATTGGGACTCCTGACCTAAATTTCAAACTAATCGATTGCGGTGACAACACATAAACTCTATACAGGTGTGTGTTGCTGGATTTGGATGGGGACCCCAGCGCTACAATGCAATAGTTCGAACCACTGCACATGATTATGGTTTACTGGTAATTCAGCAATTGAGTATCAGTTATAGCCCGGTGAACTTCACTAAATAGCAATATTTATTTTTGGTTAGTTATTTTAGTTGCTTGTTAGTTCCATTCCTTCAGGCTGACATTTGACCTCTTGCTGACATTTAGTAAGTGCCCAATAGGAATAAAGAGACAATGAAGTCAGAGGTCAATGAAATTTCTCCCTGCCCAGGCCTGATCTAAAATTTGGGAGACTAATATTGGAAAATAGCCAACCTCTTAAAGTAATTAAAAAATACAAGATGTTGGGTGTGTTATCTTTCAATAACACCCCAAGCAATGGTTACATTTCTAACCTTTCCAGTGCATGCTGGGACAAGGATCTCAGATTTTTTTCCTTGTTTGCAATGCAATGCTGCAAACTGTACAGTGTATCGTACCTTCTCTACTAAAAGCATGAGTGGGTTCTATATAAAATTGTCCAGATGCAACCAGAGTACCATTGCATTCGGAGATCCACCTCTTATGCCACCTCCTGGCTGGTGTATTTACCAAAAGAATAGCACTTGCTTTTAATAAACTAGTGCAATCTACATCTCCTTTTAGTCACACACTTTTTATGGACACTTTTTAAAATGGTCTAATGAGATACAGAAAGCATCATAGTTCGGATCCAAATATAGTTATAGCCAGGTATGGAAGTCTATAGTGAAATATAGAAAATACTACATTCATTGGGAAAATTTATAAAAGCATTTGCACCAGTCTTCTGGATTAAAAAAGTAGCAAATTGTGGCGCACACTTTTTTGTGCAAAAAAGTTGTAACTTTTTAGTTTTTCTTTTACACATATTTTATTAATTTTCACAGTGGAAATAAAGTACAATATAAACAGGCATAGAGATTCCAATACTTACAAATGTGTGTAACTTTTTAGTTTGTATGCTGCGCTCACCACTTTTCCAAAAAGTTGGGTGGGGCTGATCAAAAGGGACAGATTACGATAATTTATGCCAAAAGCTGGTATAAATTATAGTTCAAATCTACGCCAGTTTATAGCTGGTGTAGATTTGATTTTATGCCAAAAGAGGCACCAAATTCATCTAGCGCATTTTGCTTTATAAGTTCCTAATAAATTGGTGCAACACATATATACGATACTATGGATAGATTACAAGGGTTAGTTTCAGTACAGTAACAGTGATTAGATGGCGTTTATTATTTTGATCGGCTTATTTTTGTTTTCTTGTAATTAGCACAGTGTGTCGTCCGACCCTTGGGGGGTTAATGGAGGGTTACATCTAGCGGAAACCCTTATAAATAATACAGGCACTTTGTGCAGAAGAAGATTTGCTGCTAGTGGATGTCAAGGAGTGGAGGCCAGAATAGGTTTATCAACAAAAGGAGAGAATTCAAATCAGCAGCCGCCCGGGGACACCTGGAGCCGCACATTGCACAACCTCAGCACTTCTCACGCTGCTGCCTCTCTGCTCATGCAAAATATTAACCCATTTACAGGAGTGAGCTACACACCCACATCCACACCGTACAACGCCTCATATCCAGATCCGTACTGGATCTGCAAGGAGGAAACTGCTCTGAAGATGATGATATGAGACTTGTGCACTGAAAATTCTCATGCAGAGTAGAGCAATGCTACTTAATGGCACAGAACAAAGAGTATGATAGTATGAGCATGGCGGAAAGACTTTGTTAGACATGTCAGGCTAGTCTGAGAGTTGCCAGGGTTTCCACTGCTGACAGACATCCCAGTTTCTGTCAGCACCTCTGGGTGCTGGATTCTTTCAGCATTCATCAGTTGAAGGGAAGCTGTGTCTTATCTGGAGGATGGCAAAGCCTGAGGCTCAGATTATTGCTGATCCCTGGCAGAACCCTTGGCCTTCTTGTTCTGCCTTGTACCAGGCAGTAGGTACTGTAAGGTGTTCTGCTGAGAGAGGTGCTATAGTGTGATGTGTGATGCAAATCCTTTTGATTATAAATCTGAAGAGCGGTGGAGTTGTTACGGAGAAGCCGTGAACATTTACAATGACACATGGTGAACTCTGAGTAG
This sequence comes from Eleutherodactylus coqui, assembly GCF_035609145.1. Taxonomy (NCBI): domain Eukaryota; kingdom Metazoa; phylum Chordata; class Amphibia; order Anura; family Eleutherodactylidae; genus Eleutherodactylus; species Eleutherodactylus coqui. The sequence continues at coordinate 200,823,279 of NC_089842.1, read as the reverse complement.
CACATTGTACTCTACTGCCCTACAACTTGTAGCTTGTCTAGGGGTTCTCTTCTTCTACATTGTTGGTAATGCATAGGTTTGCCTATTCCTGTTGTTGAAGTAGATCCTCCTCTGAGACTCCCCAGCTTCCTGATCACACTTCCGTCCACCATTTCTTGTAGCCTAATGAACTTTCAAATTTGGCTACCAGTTCAAAGATCAAGCGACATTTAATGCGACCAAGTCACAAATATAAACAGGTCTAATATTTGTGTTTAGTTTCAGCTTCCTTACTTTTCGCGCTGCGGTAGGAGGTCTCTCGTTTTACTCGTAGAACATGCTCTTCCACTTGAAGAACTTTTGCCCTACAAAACCCCAGTGGAGAAGAACAAGGTCATGTTTTTTGGCCTTTCCCCTTCCTCCACAGCCAAAAGGAACATGCAGAAGTAACATAGCAAACAACTGGAGATGTCTATCTTTTATGTAACACCAATATATTCTGTAAAGAGTGCATTCAATGGGACTCACAGTCCACATTCCATGTCAATATTGTAGGAAAATAGAATATCCAAATGTATTGAATTAGATGTCAACATTGGGGGTTAATAGGCTGAACTGGATGGACATGTGTCTTTTTTCAGCCTTACCTACTATGTTAACCAGGCTGAATTCTAGGACCATAATCATCTGAGCCAGTAAGTGCAATGTCACCACTATGGAGTGGTGATATAAAGTATCTATTGATGGGACGTTTTTCCATTCTTTGGTAAACCCACCCACAGATATATATGTGTGCACCCAAACACAGTGTACAAAATGCAATTTTGGCTTCGTAAATCAAATTTGAATAGAACTGTAAGTCGATCTTCATCTTCAGGTTAGCACGTGCCATGAAGATTTAATTTAATGTTTACTGCGCTCTCCTAGGACAGTGCTAATCAATAGTCAGCTGCTTCCAAAGGGTTAATGCTGCTGCATGCAGTTAGTTGAGTGCAAGTGGACCTAGGTAAAAATAAAAAGTGCTTGTTCCGATAGTCTGACAGTGAAGGTTTGAGATGCTTAAAATGAGGCCTACTGGACACATAATGCCCTTGAGGAAAAGCGGGTTTCTAGTAATGAGCTTTTAAAAGAGCATGTTCCCGCAAAGGTACTGAGGCATTACAGCACTGCCTTGTGATAACGCAACTCCTGGGATTGGATAATGGCTTAACCTCCATGCTCTTGTTGCATCTTTCAGGCATGGTGGTTACCATTTCCGGGCTGGTAAAGAATTAGAAAAACATTATAAGAAAAAAATAAGCATCTTACTGGTATTAACTGAAAACCGGACACAAAACATGACTCGGGGGGATAAAAAAAAAGCAAATTTATATATACCTCTCCAGTAATCTCATTATTTACAAGCAGATTGTGCTCCAGTTTTTCTATTACAGTATATACATATATATAGTGCCGATAACTAGAATGCCCCACTATTGACCCAACTTTTCAGTAACAGACCATTAAATCTATGGTTTTATTTCAACATGATAAAATGGAGAAAAATGGCTCAAAGAAAAGAAAACAATTTTAAAATTGAACAAATTAGCCATTCGTTTTTGTTAATGATATTAATGCCACTTGCGCACTATGGAACTATTAAGGTGAGAGAGAGGAAAGTCCAGACATCTAATCCCTTATCTATTAAATTGCGTACAAGACACAATGACTAAATTAATCCAGCTCAGACCAGTGTCCCTCTGAAATGTTTTGTTGACAAGCAGTGTCATCAGGGGACTGGGGCAAAGTATGAGTGACTCATGAGTCAACTGTATAATTAGGGACCTTAAGAGTTCTACAGTGCACAAGTGGCACTAGAATAGAAAGAATGGCTAATTTGTGAGTCACATGTTGAGTTTTATTATCTTTTTCTTGAACCCATTTTTCTTCATTTTAACATGTCTGAATAAAATTATAGTTTTAATGGTCTATTAGTGAAAGACTGAGTTACCAGCATGATATCTTTTTAGTTATTGGTGCGATATTGGTATCAATTTCTTTCCCATTTTTCTTACTTGAACTTCTATAACAATATATAGTGGTCACTACCAGCTAAACCATGACAACCTGACAACTTGACATCGCCGATAATGTGCATACTTAGCTTTATAAAATGTGCTGGGTAGTACATGAGAGTGTTATGAGATGAATCACTGTCAGACAGCTCTATCATGCTTCTATCCAACACAAACTGGTAACATCCAACTGGACCAATTCATTTTTCCTTGACGGCAGACCTCGGACCAGATATGCTATATTAGTGCAAATCTAAGAAATGCTTGTTCGCACATTGCTGATTGTCTGCTGCATTTTTTGAGAACATGTCACCATTTTTTAATAGCTGCATATTCTAGGTAGGACGTTTTTATAAGACCCTTCCCCCATTTCTCAAATGGAAAAGAAAACATAATGCTGAAAACTATTTGTCAGAAATACATGAGTAGCTTCAGGCTTCATTAGGGGTGTGCCTAGCCCTTCTGCTGCCCCTCCAAAAAAAAATTACTTTGTGCATTTTTGGCTGACCCTGGAGCAATTTTCTTTACCTCCTGCCAATTCCTTGCTGAAGGCTTTATGCACAATGAGGTAAGGGCAGAGGGTGGCGCTCCCAGAACAATGCCCAGGAGCACTTGGCATCCTATATTCTAACTATACAGTGCAGCGTGGCATCTGGGTTCAGACTTTGAAGCTCCAGTGCTACCTGCCAAAGTTGTTGTCCAATATTATGGGAAGTCAGAAGTTATAAGAGGAGAGAACTACAACTCCCAGTGTTTACTTGGCTATAAAAGCCCACCCAAAAAGCTATCACAGGACCTTCACTCTCCATGATGGAGCTTCACCTCTTTTGGCATCTCTGCTAAGCTCCGCTCCTCATGACATCATCACTGGTCCTGAACCTATTCACTTTTCCTGTCTGCCATGCCACCCCCTTTCTTTTCACTGGGAGGTACCACAGGAGGCTCATCTTGTCTCATGGTAGGACTGCCCTGCCCTCATGCACACAGGTGAATTACAGCTCTAAACAAACACTGAGATGTATGGGGGGACTACTTTATGCCTCAGATTTAATTAAAAAAATCCTTGCATGCTATATTGTATGGTATTTTATGTATTAAGAGCCATACATCTAGGGAAGAACACCTGCATAATGCGGCGCCATATGAAGGCAGCACACAAGGACACAGAGTGCCTACAGCTATGTAGACCAGAGCTGCAGAAGCCTTCTACATCCTTACGTCCAAGGTCAGATTAGCTACCTTCTGCAACCTTACAACCAGGGTCAGATTGGCCACCTTCTGCATCCTTACAGCCAGGGTCAGATTGGCCACCTTTTACATCCTTACAGCCAGGGTCAGATTGGCCACCTTCTACATCCTTACGACCAAGGTCAGATTGGCCACCAGAGTGCCATAGAGTCTTCTGGAGGGCCCAGGTTCTAACATAATAATGAGCCCCATAATAATGGAGTTGACTTTGATGGCAATGAATTACCATTAGACTCTATTTCTTATGGATAAATACATTAGACCATAACAACAATATGGCCTACGCGTGAAATGATAGCATTACAATGCCACTAAAAAGTGGACATGCGCAAGTCTGTATTGTTGGAAGGTGGGACATCAGAAGAAAAACACATCCATACCTCACTGACCAAAAAAAAAGTTGTTTTTTTAGGGTTTTTTTTTTTGCATTTCCTTGTAGGCTGTGCAGCACATGTGTGAACGAGTCCATATACTTCCCAAATAGTTGGGATGCTGTTCAGTAAGATCACATGAAGAATGAGTCATGTGGTCACGTCAGATGTCCAGCCAGCTGGATGGTGCGTGAGCAGTAAGTATTAGTATGGTAATTAGTGACATACAGTACTGATACCCGGAGATTACTGCTCACCTAAGCCAAAGGAACTTACCGTCTAGTGAAGTGCCTGAGATCAGCCAGAAGAGCTTCAGATCTGCTCTTCTGTATCCTGTCATCACGGAGAGCTCAGGGTAACCTCTTCAGAGGCGAGGGACAGGCACAAGGGTTTAGACATAAAATCTATTTATTTATATTTCTTAGGAACAAACCAGCATGTAGCAGATGGCTTCCTACTAAATATTTAAAACCTGTTTTATCCATATACCTCTGTGTGTGGAGACACTTCCCTCAGAGTGCTTTATATCGCTAATTAATTTAATTACGCCCACGCTGATCGTGTGTTCCCATATTTTGCATTATAATCTCTAATATGAGATGTGGCCTCCCACACCAGCTCTTCGCATGCAATCATTCTGCTTTCTTGCTGACATTTCTTTACACATGTGCATGCAAATTTAACTCCTTAAGGACCGCTTCACTGTGCGCAAGAAACACTCATCCTGTACGACTGTTGCGTGGGAACGAGGCTGTTGAGGTAGATTTGCGTGCTTGTATGCACGTATTACTGTACTTTTCACAGTTCACACACTCTTTTCGTGCATTTAATAGTTAGTTAAGCTCAATGAAGACCAGATGCGCAGTGTCACACCTTTCCCATTGCGTACTTGCGCACCTCCCATACAATTCTATTAGATTTTGCTGTACACAGTGCTGAAAGATAGAGCAGGTCCTACTTTTGACCTCACGCTCATGAGAACGAACCTATTGAAATCAATGGGTTCTATTCTCTGTGTTTAGCGTGCAAATATTTTCCATACGCAAAAACACACGCAAACACGGTTGTGTGAAGAAGCCCTAAGTGCTGCCAGGATCTGGAAAGTACAGAAACTCCACTGCATATTCAGCTGCAGGATGTCTAACGGCGCCTTTACACTGGCGACAAAAGCGTTCGATTTCCGTGCGATGCAAGAGTGAGTGAAAACGCAGAATTATAAAACCAATGATTTTCAATGATTTCCTTCACATTTGCGATGTTTTCACCCATGTGATGTTGCGAGAGAGAAAAAACGCGGCATGTCCTATCTTTCTGCATTTTGCGGGGTTTTTTTATCTCCCATGTTTCCCTATGGAGCCTCCTTTTTATCACATCGCAAGGCAGGAACTTGCGATTTAACATTAGAAAGTCCTATTGACTTTCGTGTGAGAAAATCGCAAGTGGCAGCGATGTTTTTGCAAGAAAAAACAGCTGTCACACTCAGGAAAAAATTCACGATTTTTGAGCGATTACCAGCGTGAAGGAGCCGTAAGGGACATTTTACACAGGCCGGAATTAGGACACATTCAAACTCGCAGCTATGAAATTCCATGCCCAAATCTGCAGGTCCAACTTTGGATTTTGATGAAGAAATGCAGGCAGTTTTTAAGATCGGCTTCACATGACCGTATGCGCAATTGAACGTGCCTTAGCGCAACATATTGGTGCACTGTACAAGGCTTTTTGCCTTCAGATTGGTGCATGTTACTGCACTTTTTCCACAGGGCATATTAATTCACGTACCGATTGAGATGGCTAATTTGCTTAATGAGTTTCAGATGGGTTCTTTTTCCAGTGCAATTACTAATCCTCCATTGACTTCTATGGGGACTTTTGGTGTACAAAAAAGCTAAAAAAGTGAACATTTGCACATGCAAAATACGGAAATGTGAACGAACCCGTTGACATCAATGGGTTCTATTCTCTTCGTATTACGCTTGCAAATACGCCCTTGTGAAGCTGGTGTAAGCAGATTTTGGTGCGGCATTTACAGCGACGTGCGGTGCACTCAGCGTCCTGATACGGCCCATATGAAGGGTCTCTCACATGTCATGTTATTTGTTGCTACATTTAAGCTCTTCTGAAACAAATTCGAACAGTATCTGCCTGTAGAACAGGCCAAACCACAGGCTGCTGCTACTACTTACCGTAACAACCCGGTTTTTCTTCATATCGCTCCTCCTAGTAATGAATGTGGCAATTTGTAGAAAGTGGCAGTAAAGTATAATTAGTATATTATTTGGTAGAACAAGATCGCCCACAATTTATAAGAAGTGAGGCTACACAGTGATGGAAGACTGCCATGGGCGCTGGGATGTCAGCATAAGATTACAAGAAACAGGGAAAGCTGGGTGGCAGCAACATTTCACCCTTCCACAAGGCGTGTCCCCAGCTTTCTCAGAGCCCTGAATGGCACATTTCACTATTTATGCAGTGAGATTTATACTGCTTCTGTCCTTCTGGACTCTGATGGCTCCTTCACACAAGCGCATGCCTATATGCATCGCCTCAGCGCAACGTTTTTGCACACTGAACAAGGCTTTTTTGCACGTGTATTGGCGCGTTTTACTACTTTTTGTCCGCCTGCAGGGTATGTTCATTTGCACACATAATGCACCACTTGAAATGCCTAATTAAGGCCCCATGCACACGAACAGAAACTCTGCGGCGGGATTTCCCGCAGAATTTCTGCCCCTGGACGCCTGCATAGGATTGTATTGCAAAATGCAATCCTATGCAGACAGCCGCGATTTGTCCACGTGACAATACACGCGGAAAACAAATCACGGCATGCTCCATTTCTGTGCAGGTCTCACAAAGGCCCGCACAGAAATGTCTCTCCCGGTGCCCCAGCTCTGCTCTACGCATGCGCCGGCTGGCTAGCAGCCGGTACATCTAAGAGCCGGAGCCGTGGGAGAGGGGAGTGCGGCACTGGTCCCTGCAGGGCCTCGGGTGAGGTCCCGCTGCGAGAATTCTCGCAGCGGGATCCGACCCGGCCGTCTGCAGGCGGCCTTAGTCTACTGAGTTCCAGATGTCTTTTTCTAGCAGAATTACTCACTTACTTGCATATTGCCTCTGAATTTGCACACCTCCCATTGACCTCTATGGGGCTTTGGTGCGCAAATGTGCATAAAAGTAGCATGTTGCGTTTTGTTTTTTTACGTTCACAAAATACGGAAATGTGAACAAATCCATTGAACTCAATGGGTTCTATTCTCTGAGTATTGCGTGCGTAAATTATAAGCGTGCAGATTCAACCTTGTGAAGGAGCCCTAAAAAGGTGCCTGAAAATGATGGGATCTATTTCTGCCATAACTATGTAGAGTAAATTAGTTTCTGTGTAGTAATTTCGATAGTTGATGAATGATCAAATATTTTGGATTATTGGAAACTCAAAGTATATGAAATATCCCCATAATGGTATGGAACCTCAAGGAGGCGGCCCATAGTAAACTGCAAATCTGAAATATGCGATTATCACTTAAGGTCCACTAACACCGGCATATTTTCTGTCCGTGTTACGTTCATATTTTTTAGAGATGTAAGGACAGACAGCATACAACACTATTAATTTGCATTGCTGTATTCAGACACACGTAAAAAAAAACGCAGAATGTCCTATTTTGGTCGTATCACAAACCGGAAGTCTATGGGATCAATTAAAAACGCAGTGATTGCGAATGCAGTGCGGACGTAAAAAACCAGCACTCATATCTAAAACACATGCAACACATGTGAATGAGCCCTTCAGTTTCTAATCAGAGAAGTCTTCTAATTGGTTGTGTCTGCTCAGCCGTCTGCTGCCAGTCATGTCACATTATAGTTTATCTCGCAGGTCCGTGCAAAGAGCGAGGGCTGGGAAGACACGACGCCTGGCTCATTAAACGACCTTTAGAAATTTGGTATATTTCTGCTGTTTTCACCAAACAAAACCTAATTGTTGCGTCTTCACGTGGCGCTATCCCGGCAGCCATACAACCCTGACATCTTCTGCAGATTGTAATAGATGTCCGAGGGTCATTCACACAGATAGACGTTCTGTCCATATTCAGTCTGTGGTTGTTACTGACGGAATACGGAGCCATTGAATTAAATTGGTGCATTCTAATGTGCGCATTTTACAGACATCCCAAAAAATCGCAGTACATCCTCTGTCCGTATCAAAGAACAAAATCGCCAATGAAAGTTTATGGGAATTAAAAAAACTGTAGTAAAAACGGATGATGCATGTGTACTCACTGTGTTTTACACGTTGAATACGCATGCAACATAGACATTACAAATGCGCATGCACATCAAAAACACTCAGAGGGAAAACAGTTCGTTTTATTACAGACCAAGAGTGCATACACCTGCGTGAGCAATGCCTTAGGTCTGCGTCACATGAGCGTATGCGTATTTGTGTGCGCATCAGCGCGGTGTTTTTGCGGAATGAACAATGTTTTTTGCTCATGCATCAGCCTATTCTACTTTACTTTGCAAAGGCATGTTCATTTGCACGCGGGAAAGAAAACGCACTGATTGAAATGACTAATTAGTCTAATGAGCTCTGGATGTGTTTTTTTTTTCCTGCGCAATTATGTGTATTTGCGCATCCGCATTGACTTTTATGTGGACTTGGTGCACAAATGCACAGGAAAATAGAGCATGCTGCAGCGTTTCTTTTGCACAACAGAAATGAGTAGAAAAAAATGTGCACATGTGAACGAACCCATTGAAATCAACGGACTCTATTTTCTGCGTATTATGCGTGCACATTTTGTGCGCGTTAATGCGCCCATGCGACGCCAGCCTAAGCGTTCATTCACACGGGCATATTTTCTGTTCGTATTACGTCTGTATTTTTACCGACATAATACAGACAGCAAACAATACCTTTGCTTTGCATTTACGAATCAAAATCGCCCAGTCTATGGGAGTGCTAAAAAACTGCAGCGCATATGCACGTAAAATGAGTATTTGCTGCGTTTTTTGCTTCCTGCTAGGAGACTGTGTGAAAAAAGATGACATCAATTTTGCCTTTTTTGCATTTTTTGGCGTGTGTGAAAAAAACAATGAAGACGGTTGCAACACGTGAGTAAAAAAAACCCGCTTAGGCACCAAAAATACACATATACATGCAGTGAAAGTGGTGCAATTTTCACACACCAAGATGGTATACAATCATGTGAACAAGGCCCTAAACACAGGATTCCCTTCCATAATAGAACAGTGCTGGAATGCAATACAATATATATATACATCATATAACATCATGGCATAGTCTGAAAGGAATCATGAAAATTTGTGGACATGGAGGCACCAGCCTCACAAAATGGTATTAAAGTAGGTAGTTTAACCCAGTTCTTTATTAAAGCTTAAAAAGGAAATTAAAAAAAAAAACAGGCAATATATAACGTGTTTCGCTGACGCCGCCCCTTCCTCATAAATGACTGTAATGGGTGCTATATGTACCTAGCAGATAAAAGGGACAGTAGCAATATATACAATTCTGTGTTCATTGGGCTCATGATGGCAGAGAATGCCTGTGGTTGGACAGCCGTGTTATCAGGAGGGACGACTAGAGTGACAAGTCCCGCCGCTCGAGGACAACCTTTCTGTTTGCTAACCTGTAAAGTGGTGTTTTATTTGTGTGCACTGCAGGGTAAATCCGGGTGCTCTCCGTATTCAGGATGTCACAGAGCACCAGGAGGGGCCGAGCCGGGAATCAATTTGCCATCGATTCTTTTTCTGTGTCACTGTTCATTCTGTATAGGGCACAAAGTAGAGGCCAAAGGAGTCCCCAAAGCGCTACTAAGGAGTGCACCGCATCAAAGGGATTAAAGAGTGAATCAAGCAGAGGTCCACGTCATGGAGCACAGAACTAGTTAACAGCTTTGCACAGTCTCAGTGGGGGAAATTAACATACTGCGTCCCCCCTTTTTTTTCTTAAATGATGTTTTCAGCCAATTAAGGCTCCTTTTCTCCATGCACTTGGAGGCACTCTGTTCCCAGCCACCCTGGGATGGTGATGAGCTGGGTTTCTCGTCAGAGCTCATTCATTATCTCCATTACCGCCAGGAGAATAGGTGGCGGTGGCATTGTTGGGAGCGGGCCTATGGGTTAGAGGTAGCATTTATCACACAGGCTGTTCACAGCCTTTGACAGTCAAGGGACGAGATGAGCGCTAGCGGACTCTGCAAGCCCCATGCAAATTACCCCGAGCTTCCCAAATATGCCCTGATCAGTGCTTTTCCCTGGGCCCAAGAACTATTAGTGGTTTTGATAACAGTGAGGAGGTCATTAGCAGCATGGGCAGGCGGAGAGGAGGAGCAGCGAGGGGGGGGACAGAGGGGGAAAGCCTGGGTGTAATTACATGGATTCAATAGAGAGGCTGCTGAGGAAGCCAAAAATTTGTCAGCACCCAGCAATCAGAAAAAATGTATTTTCATTTTATCCTTAACCCATATTAACTTGGCATTATCATCTTTCTGTGTTAACATTTGCAGAATATTAAAAGCCTGTGGTATACATACAAACAGAATTAACCCTGTCCTTGCTCTGTACTCCAGTGATCTTGTCGTGACGACTGCCAGTTCTACCAGGCAGAAAGCCTTCTATGTCATTAGTCACAATTATATACTATTACACTCAGCTCCGCATCACAAATTGCATCCGAGTGCCTCTTTTTTTTTTCTCAAAGCCCCAATATCTATGCATTTGGCACACAAACAATAAGCTGTTGGTTTAGTTCCTATCCGGCTATGTTAGGAAGGGTGGGGGGGACGGGGACTCATGTAAGCCATTGTATTGCCGTTTTTTAAGCCCATCCTTACTAATTCCTTCATAGAAGCGGAAAAAGTTTGCTTGGTGCTGAATGGATGATATTTATTGTTCGACTTGGGCTAATGTATTGGCAATGGAGCATTCCAGCCTGTGCAAACAGCGCAGTTCAAACACAAGGGATGGGACTCTAGTGCCCTTTCACAGAACCATGTCATCGGAGCAGTAAGGAGACGGACTGCCCCACTTTCTGATTTATTGCTTGTCTTTGTAAAGCTTGTGTTTCTTTCCATAAGAGGCATGGAGTACACAGCAATGTGCAGTTAGACTAGAAAGCCGTCCTCAGCGTTAACTCAACTTTAACTTTAAAACTTGTTATTTGGGGGAACCATACATATGGCGAATTAAAAATGTCATTAATATCGTGCTATAGGCCTGTGTATGCAATGTGACTAGAGATAGCTTTGCATTTGTTAATGAGTGGAATGTATTTTAGGATATGTTCATACATCATTAAATTGCAGCAGATTTTGGTGCAGATCTACAGCAGACTTCTCTCTTTCAACTTGAGTTCCATTGAAAAGTTGAAATCTGCTGCTGCTGAACTGCACCGAAGTCTGCAGAAAATCAGCAGCATATGAACGTACTCAAAATGAGCAATTTTGTGGCGTTTCTCACAATCTGCACAGTCTCAGGTGCAGAAATAAGGATTTTATAGTCATCATATATGTTATAATCATTAATAACTTCAAAAGGGTTGTTGATTCAGGGATTATTCTGATTGACAGATTGGAGTTCGGAAGGAAATTGTCCCCTTAAATGGTGAAAATTGTCTTCTACCTCATTGGGGGGGTTTTTTGCCTTCCTCTGGATCAACACTGGATGGACATATGTCATTTTTTGGCTTGGCATACTATGTTGCTATGTTACTATCACAAGCAATTAGAACTAAAGCTTTCTATTTCTTTATTACAGCATCCATACCCTTCAGAAGAACAGAAGAAACAGTTAGCACAAGACACAGGGCTGACTATATTGCAAGTAAATAACTGGTAAGTAGGAAGGAGAACCCCTACACTATGAAGTTCATGATTACATTCAATCTAAAAGGGTTTGGACCCAAAAATATTTTACTGCATTGGCTTCATTGTAAATTCTTGAGTGATTATTGTGTGAAATGTACAATATTGGTTTTAGCATTTACCTACAGAGAAGAACTTAAAAAGTTTGTACAGGATTAGAGAAAAGGATCTGTTTTGTCTCCAGAAGCAGCGCCACTCTGAACCATGGGCTGTGTCTGGTATTGCAGCTCATTCTTATTCAGCATATTTCTTATAGCGTATGCAATTCAGTATCTGAGCAATGGAACTATAGATAAACATAAAGAAGTAGCTACTAATAATCATGCTGTATCATAGCTGCAGTGCATTGTTCCTGCCTCACATGTACAAGGGCTGCAGACCCGGCTTCGATGTACAGGGTTCTTGCCTCCATAGATGAGAGAGGCTGATGACGTGTGCAGTGGAGGACAGCAGATGCAATTCTTCTAGTGCTCCAATAATGCTTTCAATGGCTCTGTTTTTAATGAGGGAGGAAAATCATAATGCTGCAGTCTGTGACATTTGATTAAAAGCTACTTGGTGTTGCCTTTTAACAAGCTGATTTATGTTTTCTACAGCAGGGGCTCTCAGCTCCTATATTTCATAGAACCTCAGTGTTCATAATCATCTGGAAGTGCTTCATACTCCCACTTAGCCTTGACCAGAAATTTATGTATTAAAAACCTATAGCATGCATACACGACTGCAGTAGAAATGGTTCAAGTAGCTGTAAAGGGCGGCAGCACTGACATAACTATAGGGGATGCAGGGGATGCGATTGCACCCGGGCCCAGGAGCCTTAGGTGGCCCATAAGGCCTCTCTTCTCCATATATGGAGCCCAGTACTATGAATAAAGCATTATAGTTGGGGGCCCTGTTACAGGTTTTGCATTGGGGCCCAGAAGCTTTAAGTTATGCCTCTGCGTTAAAGGGTTAAGGGAAGCTAGGAGGCTCCAAGATAAACATTTGCACCAGGGCCCATGAGCCTTCAGCTACGCCTCTGGACTGCAGAGTAGACTGGTCTCTAATAAACTACTTTATAGGTAATTCAGAACCCTGGAAAGTACCAGGTGGTTTAGTTATCAGGACAATGAACCAGCAATTTGCCCTCTTTGGGGTATTTATGTACTTGCTTTGTTTAACCAACCCGTTGATAGCATCACTCATTTTTAAGAACGGCCTTACTTACGGTTCTCTGGAACTATCCAGCATTTTCTATAAATTGTTCTCATTTTGGTTGGAGCACTCATTGGAGCACTGAGAGTTTCTGGTTATTTTGTATCGCTCTGAAGTGTTATATATAATTTAATTTGTTCACAGGGTCATGAAGTCACCTGGAACCAGTCAATTAGCAGAACATCTAATGCAGATGGAGTACATAATTCTTTAGCTATATGAATGACTTGCTGGTTCCCCTTAGGCAGACCCCCGCTAGGTCTATGTATGTTGTTATGAGAGGTCTTGAGTGGGACACAGGGGCTCTGAAGACTCGGGGCAGGTTGCTGTGATTTGCGTTTTGGCCCATCTTGACAACACGCGACCTGCTTTGATATTTCACAGCCAGCTTTAGAACGATACCTTTCTGTGTGGATTAGCCTTGACTGTAGGGCTGGATGAGAGAGACATAGGGAGGGGGGGAGGCAGAGAAGCTGCAGGATTTTCAGACAACGATCAGAGCCGCAAAGAAATGATATTGGATTTACTTATCAAAATACAGGCCCCGGTTTTTTATCACAGGCTTAATTTTGTTCCCGACATTCCGGGGTGATGTTCAGATTAATTGAAACGACAGTTCTCTTTCAGAATTCAGGGAGAGTATTTGCACGGATTTCAGTACTAATACAAACTTAATTACATGGGACTCTATTTTATCATTCTAATTCCATGTAGCCGGCTCTGTATTTACAAATGAGAAACCTTCGCCTTTTATTCACAGCTTCCCTTAATATATTTATCAAAGCAGGTTCATTTACAAAGTGCTCTATCTGTGGTGTGCAGGCAGGCAGACACCAACAAAGCCGTTAGCTTTATCAGGCTGAGCTCCTGATGAGCCACCCGCGGGTCAATTGATTTTCGTGGTTCTCTGATTCATTTTTCCCCCCCATTTTTTACGGATCACAATGAGAGACACGCTCGGAGAATTAGCTGGTTTGTCTGACTTATCAGTTGGGCAATTTTTTTTTTCACCGCCTTTTTTTTTTTTTTCCAAGCTACTTAAGTTGGCCACAGGAACTGCTGTTATCAGAGTTTAATGCACCCTATGGTGTGGATAGCATTTCAATTAAACCAGTAACCACAGCTTAGATGCAGCCGTTTCCATGCTGAGTGCAGTACAGAAAGTGATGTGCCTAGCTAGAGAGGCAGAAAATTGAGTTGCCTTGCTTCTGTCAACGTGATTAATGTAGAAATAAACTGCTAACCTAGAGAAGAGACTGATAACATAGTATGAGGATAAGCAGAGGCGCTTCTTTTGCCAACAGATCTATCTCTTTTTTTTGGGACTTGGGAATGCTCTATTAGGGTTTTTCGTTTTCTTGTCTTTTTTATTTCCTGTCTGGAAAATTTGACAATATAAAAATCCAATTTTCAATATAGGGAGATATAAAGAAGATTATGTGAATGTGATATGTGTGCTTTTATCAGAACATTTGTCAATCCAAATGGGAATGTTGGAAGTGTATTTTATCCTGTCGATATATATCACAGCAATTCATAATCACAGTGATATTACATTTATCATAGAGCCTTGTGGAAGAGTAAATGCTGGGCGCAGATAGTCAAGTGAAACTTTATAAATGTGATAGCTTCTCTAGCTTAGACAGCATCACGGGGGATTTTGTTGGACAGTTTGCTAAGATTAAACTGCAACCACTCGGCCAGTATTTTACATCAGGTTGTGCAGAACTAAGGCAGAAAGAATAAAGGTGGTGTTTTTCAGTGATTTTGCTGTATTTGGGGCAATAAACTGTAATTTGACTCCACTATGTGAATATACGCTTATGGAAAGACTTCTACTCGGTATTGAAGCAATTCGTGGTTTGGGCCAGTTTCAGATGAGTGTATTACAAGAGCATTTGTGTACCCATAATACAGACAAATGTCCCAGGCAGACCATGGGTCTACTCAACATCTCTACGATGCTGTGAATTTGGGTCAGTAGACCTGAGGTCAAGCTAGGGCACTCGTCTGTATTATGGGTGCACAAATGCCCCCGTAATACACTTGTTTGAAACTAGCCTTTGGCTTACAAATGCTGTTATAAAATACTGGAAAGTGACCTTGTGAAGACACTAGCCCATACCAAACCTATTCCAATCTGATGTGAGCATTTAGTAAAGAAGAAAACACAATACCGGAAGTATTAACTAGAGGGCTCTGTGACAGTGAATCCAGTGGAGAACGGAAAGTGTGCGCGCCACTCACCGGCTGGTGTTGAGCCGGAGCCGAGGAACAGCCTAAGCGGGAGCAGGGAGCTCCTGGGGGTTTTGCTATCCTGTCTCAGAGAAAATAGAATATCACCTTTGTACAATAGCCCAAGAGTGGGTAAATGGACTGTGTTTATGATGTGCAATGAGTTATGGCATTAGGCTGAATAGAGAGGGTCAAAGTTAATGTATAGTGAGTGACCAGATGGTCAGGGTTAATTTGGTGTACTGGTTCTTGTACAGTGTAAAGTGCTGTGAACCATTGCTGAGATTAATAAGACTAGCAGGTGGCCAGACTCTAAAGTTGTTCTGGATGTAAAGTGTGTTTTTGAGAGTGGCGCCAACCATCTTGAGTAGAGAAGATGGCGATCCTGAGTAGTGACTAACACATGTTCAATTTTCTGCCACACCACAGCGCTATGGGAAAATGGTGAAAAAAGTGTTTTTTTCAAGAACTGGGCCACTCCTGTCAATGGGTTGTATCAATACAGCTTTGCCCCATTCAAGTCACAGAGTTGAGCTGCCACATTGGGCAGTCTATGGGCAGGAGAGGTACTGTTTTTTGTTTTTTACACCCTTCTTCTAATCCTAGACAGTTTCTTTAATGCTGCACTTAGAATGTAGAACTTTTTTCACTTATTACCTTGTTATATGGGGCTCATTTATAGAAAAATAACTCTTATATCTGAACATATTTGTGGGGAAATGTCACAAAATTGCTCTGACATGTGACCCATGCATACAAATGTCTCCTAATGTACAGTATGTGTCACACTTATGACAGACCTTAGCAGCTGAAAATTTTCACTCCCAAAGCTTATATCGTATATATGTGTCTTTTTATTGCATTTAACCTCTGACAACATGTAGTTGTGGCTTGGACTTTTATCAAGCAAATAACTTCCCAGCATGCTTGTGGTCATTTGCTAATTAGTATATATAGTGAGCACACCCTCCATGAAAAAGGAGAGGATGTGCCAGTTTATGTAGTTACTACAAACTGTTAAAAACATACATATGTCACATTATGTGGCAAAATATATGCATGTCAGTGTTATATGCATGCGCAAACATATGAGTATTTAGCAAACAGTCACAAAGTCTGTTTGTCTTATTCGCTCCTTCACCTTTCAAGGTAAACAAGAGATTTGAAACTCTCCCTAAGTTGTGGTGATAAGATATCAGTGTCATTAGCAAAGAGCAAACTGAGGTTTAATTCTGGTTAAAGGTGACAGTCCCAGGAACTAAAACTGTGGAGCAGATTGGCAGGTAATCATCGCACTGAGATAATGGGCGATTAGAGGCCGGAAAAGAGTGTGAAAGGGTTACAGGTGAGTGCAAACTCAGATAAAGTCTCCCCCTTTTCTTGCTGCCACCACACGTTGATTTTTTTAAAGGAAGATTCTGGTGTACAAGTTGCATTTAGTTTAATGTAGAACAGTGTGGAGTAGATTCAGTTTATTTAAGTAGTTTGGAGAATATACATTGACTTTTACTAAAGTCTATTTGGTTAACAGAAGTGCTATAGGGGGAAGATAAGAAGCAATTTGTTTGATTGCTATACCTAAGACATAACAGTAATTGTTCACCGGTGATCACAACCATCAACAGCAACGTCCTTCCTATACTTGAATGCAGAACTATGGATATGGCTCTGACCTTGACGTCATTGGAGACCCCTTTAAACAGGGTCCATCTCAAGGTCCTTTATACTGTACCATCTTGTGTCTGTCATTAGTTGATGTGAATAACTCAGATTTTAACTTTTATTTTGGATAAAGTCCCAACCTTGTCAGTGTCTTCTACTAGTAATTTATGGTATCTTGTAGCAGTTACTCTATTGAGAGTTGACTTTACTCAAGTAATGGCCCTAGTCACACTGACAATGCATCCTACTGGGGCAATAATTGGGGGACCTATGGTATGATACTAAAACTATCAGTCCTAACTAATAGAACTTTACAATCTTTGGAACTTCATACCCAAAAGCTTATTGTGTGAAGAACTGGGAACAATGGCGACCCAACATCAGCAGAATGGAGTTTTCTTCTAAATACTAAGTGTTCGGTTTCACAAGATCTTCCTTCAAGTCCTCACATTTAACCAGTCTATGCTCTTAATATGAACTAAGACACAAAGTTCATTAGTTATATTACATTACAATGAAAAGGTGATTGTGCATACAAATCTACCAACTACATCTAAGGGTAGCCATACATATGAGATTGTTGTACGAGCATTCAGCCAACAGCTATCAGCTGTCTGTTATGATACCCCCATACATATGCTTGCTCCTCTTGGCTGAACATGCATGTGTTTTGAATGTAGAGAGGAAAGAAAGCCACTACCAGAATCTTCTGGCAGCAGCTTATCTCATTGAGAACAAAAGGATCAGGCAGCTGAAATCCAAATTCCGGATCCTTATCTCCCCAGACATCTGCCATCGGGGAAGAGTGTCAGGAGACCCTTACACATTAGATGATTATGCAGTTCTGCCAAAATTGTTGGGTTTGGCCAATATACATCTTACACATTGTATGCATAACCAGCCTTAATCTCCACAAGTAAGTGAGGCAGAATGACCTCAGTGTGTAGACTATAGAAGTTCCTTCTGGACCACAACTGGTAATCTGACCAATAACAGAAAGGTGTTTATTGCTTATCTGCATGGAGAGGATCAGTCATAGGTTGCTCCTCCGGGTGGTACCACTCCACTTGTCTAGAGTAGATAGTAGGACTCAACCGCTGGAGGGTACCAGTAAGGTTGCACTGGAACATTCCCGTACACTCCAGTGTGAAGGACATTAATGCCCTGGAATGATGTTCAAGCATCGTGTGAAAGGGTGACGCCAATGTTCACCCAGAGAATCCTGCTCTATAGCAACATCATACACAGACTCCGAGAAATACCTATGAAAATACATCTTTTTTTATCAGGAGATGAAAGGCAGAATGTATACAGGGAGGGGAGGTTAGAACCAGATGATTCCCTGTTTTACGAATAAGCAGCTTAATGCATCTTGGCACCCAGAGCCTGCCTCAGAATGCCTCGGGCTCTCTGTGAGCAGAATAGCAATTTTATTACTTTGTCATTAAACCAATTTCACAGCAGTATTGTTTGTTAATGAGCAGCGGCAAACGAGCGGAGATGTCACACACTGCAATAGCAGCGAGATTTGTGTCCCAGGCTTGGAGCAGAAAAAAATGGAAAAGGCCATAGTAATAAAAGTGAAAGAGAAAAAGAGAGAGAGCAAAAAGAGAGAAACGGAGAGAGAGAGAGGGGAAAATGCAGTTTAAGGTGGAAGGCGAAGTGTATAGGAAGCGGCGGATCTTGTGTTTATGAGGTAACTGTTCCTGTAAGGAATAAAGGTCTGTAAGGCAAGCAGTTAAAGTGAGGCCCATAAAATTAAAACCAAATTAAAGTACAGCACAGGATTACTCAGCCTAGTTATAAGTGAAAACAATCCAACTCCTTCACTGCCATTGGCTTGAATGTATCCGAGATCACCAAGGGTTAACGCAATGGATCCATTAGCAACACATCTGACCTTTAAGTTACTAAAATATTATAGTTGTTTTAAGATTTCATTGCTCTCTTCGGCTCCTATTGAACTGATGAACTATCTTATTAGACTCGGGCTGAATTTTAATAGGTCCCTGTTCATATTTACTGCCCACACATAAAGATAGGACGCCCCTTTGCAGAAATCACACAGGTGGGCATAGAGGGTTGT
Organism: Eleutherodactylus coqui; assembly: GCF_035609145.1. Lineage (NCBI taxonomy): Eukaryota > Metazoa > Chordata > Amphibia > Anura > Eleutherodactylidae > Eleutherodactylus > Eleutherodactylus coqui. The sequence continues at coordinate 200,804,567 of NC_089842.1, read as the reverse complement.
CTGATGACATTTCCCTATGCTGATCAGCATGTCCTGTACAAGAATAGAAGAAGCTGCCCACGCTGCTGGAAACTCTGGCCTCTTTACAGTTATCACATATTCTTTATTTCAAGGTTAAGACCCTGCAGAGAAACCACGGTCCCTGGGACCTGGCACCATTGTCCAGCTGGTACTAAGCCAGACTAATCGATTCACTTGAACGTTTCCACTTTTATTTAATGTGCTTTCTGGATCTGCCCCTTACCGTTTGTGCAGGACATTAGGAAGTGCTGACCACTATTCGGCCCTTTAACCCCTTGTTAATATGTTGCAATTACAGGTTATTCTAATTGTCTGCCATTTATCCTGACTTGTGCAATCTCCTGCCCACACAGCAATACACAAAATAAAGAATAATCTTCCTTTGTGCTTAGAGGCTTGACTTCAAGTAGATGGAGTACAATACTGTCTTGCAGTCTGTCAGATTGCTGATCCTCTTCTGCAGAATATTTCTGTAAGGTGCATCTAAAGACACGGAAAATTCTGCACCAAAACCTGGGTTATGGAGCAGAAATCTGCAGCAGCAGATTAAGCTGCATCTTTAGGCTAGTTTCACACGAGCGTTTTATCGCAGCTATTTTGCCGCGATAAAATGCCGTCTGCAAATCTCGACCATCTAAAGCATTGGATTCCAATGCATTTGTTCATACTGACGATTTCCCGGCGGGTAAAATCAGCTGGCCGGAAAAGATAGTGCATACGGTGCACATTCTGGCCAGCCGCTTTTACACGCGACCGGAAAAGATAGGGCTATCTTTTGCCGGAATACGCCGGCCGTTCCTATAGACTCCTATAGGAGCCTATAAGAGCCATCAGAAAAAAGGAGGGCAAGTTTAGCATCACCTCTCGTTGCTAAAGTCCCTCCCCCTCCCCTTGCTGAAAGCTCCCATTGACTAGGGCGGAGATGGAGTTTAGCGCACTAGATCTGCTAAGCTCCCGTCCACTCCCTTTGCAGCCGGCAAGGGGCAGAGAGGGGGATGGAAGGTGGAAGGAGCTTAGCAGAGCTTAACTCTTTCCCCCTGGCCAACGGTATTCTGGGCTGCAGCATATATGTGCCGCAGATTGGGCCGTCTGAATGGGCGAGAAAATGGGAGATGCAGCCGCGACTTGGTCATGCGATTTTCGGCCACATGCAGGTGGCCAGAAATCGCAGTGCCTGTGTGAAAGACGCCTTAGGTGGATCTTGCGGAAATAGTCTGCACATGTGAAAGGTTCCTGACCAGACTATTAGGGACCTTTCACACAGGCCAGAACTAGGACACAGAATTCTGCGCCAGAATGCGCAGGTCTAATTGCAGATTTTGATGCGGAATTGCAGGCAGGTTTTAAGCTATTTTCAACTCTGCATCCAAATCCGCAGGTAGCATGTGTGTTCAATAGGTAGCCTGAGGATTTTACTGCAGAATATACCTTCGCCTTGCGGTTCCTAATTCCAGCCCATGTGAAAGGTCCCTTGGTTTCAGAATTGTTAGTCATTAGACTTATTTGGCCCACAAGACAAAAACAGATCATGAAATTTGACAATGAATGAATGTTCTGGTTGCCCAATGACACACCATCATTGTTAGCTATGCTTGAAATCTTGGTCCATTATGGTTGATGAAAGATCTTTCTTTATAGGAACGTTCCCAGAGAGACTGTTCAGTCAACCGCCCAGTGTCATTGAACATTGATGGCCTGTTTGAATGACTCTCAACAGATGATTGTGTAGTCAATAATTGCTTAACCACCAACTTACTTTTATCAAATATGTATGGCTACCACTGGCGTAAATATAGGGGATGCAGTTGCACCCGGGCTCAGGAGTCTTAGGGGGCCCATAAGGCGTCTGTTCTCCATATAGGGAGACCAGTACTATGAATAAAGCATTATACTTGGGGGACCTGTTATAGGTTTTGCATTGGGGCCCAGAAGCTTCAAGTTACACCTCTGCGTTAAAGGGTTAAGAGAAGTTGGGGGGCTCCAAGATAAACTTTTTCACCTGGGCCCATGAGCCTTTCGCTATGCCCCTGATGGCTACCATCAGAGATCTCTGTATCCCACCACCAAAGTAAGGTTCCATTGAGGGACATCCAGCCCTAGCTCACATAGATAAGTGACCCTTTCTAGAATAGCATCATAAAGAAATAGTTCAGAAAAGTTACAGGCTCTTGTTGAATATTAGAATTCACTTTACCAATAGCAAGAGTCTAGATTGATTACATATGCTAATAGAAAAATAGAAAAGAGGACCCGGAGTAGCAAATGCAGGGCGAGGACATGTCTGCAGACAGAGTGTCCAGGTGAAGCTCCAGTGACCTGGCTGTAGCTTCTACACTCCCATATGCGCTGACATCCTGAACACACAGGTGTGTTTATGCCCCAGGCATGCTGGCCACAGTCCATTCCATTTACTAGAACTGAATTAAACAGCAAGTAGTATGTTGAACAGAGAGAGAGAGAGAGCAAGCACAAGGGGGAAAGCAGGAGCATCAAAGGATATGCCTGCGAGCTTTGTTAAGGCCAAGAAAAACCCTGTTTCAGTTGTCAGAGCTTGTTGATGTTGTAAAGAACGGTGCATTTTCCCTACCTCTCTCTTCCCTTCTCTCTGCAATATGTGGTTCTGCCTTAGGACAGAAAGTAAAACAGAACGGATGAACAGAGTTCCACTCCATAAATCAGCCGTTCCTCTATCCCAGATCAAAGCACTGACATGCTCCCTTCCAGCCTACTTGTCCACTTCTGCATCTTGATGGACAGGTAACATCTGGCCCAGAGATCTCTCCCAGAGACCTCGGAAATATCTTCCTCACAGCTAATCAAGGGTATAAAAAGGCTGAGGACATGCACACTCACCTTCATCTCTTCAAAGCTTGCACCCTGTAATTGCTCCGTTTCCATGGGCATTTTTTTTTTTCTTTTGCTCTTTCCGTTAACAGAAATGCGCTATCAATCAGTTCACCAAAATTTCCATTTTTAGATGGTTCCAGGATATTGAAAGGGACTATATATACATAAAAATACAATACAAAATCAATATTCAATCATTAGTATATATATAATTTTCAATCTGAGTTTTAAGGATTGCCCTGTGACTATTTTTGTCATTGGTATCGTTACTCTTTTCCCCGTTAGTCATTACTGGCAATTCATTGATCATGATTATTGTGCATCACATGTTTCTATATAGATTTTTCCTAGCTTGGTAACCAGGGGCAATATGTCAATACAGTAACACTTGCTCCAAAATAAGTTCCAGCCAGTGATTGTTTCAAGGCCCATCCATCAATCAGTGTTGCAAGAGGGCCAGTTGTATGCAAATCAGATTCATATGCAAACTATCAGGAATGATGGAGCCAGGACTTGCTATCTTCTCCTCCATGGGTACGAATCTTATGCAAAACCCTCAATAAATGCAGCAACAAGAACCATCTGCCTCCCCAGAGCCACCTGGGAAGTAGCACCCAGGAGAAATCATAGAAATTGAAATCTAATAATACAGGTGCATAGATTACTCTTCCACTTGCTCTCAGATAATACTCTATTAACATAGCGTTGATGACCATTTAGAAAATATGAAAAAAACCTAAAGGCAGCTTGTCTTCAGAATTTCCTTGTCGATACGACGGAGATATAATTTTACCCTTATAGACTGATTGAGAGTTTTGTATCAATGCAATTACATCAGTTTTCTTGTGTAAGTGTATTGAAAAGATGAGGTTCGGTTTGATAAGATATGTAAGAAGAGCCTCCCACACGTTTCCCTGAAGTAATGAAGTTTGATGCTTCAGTAAAAAAAAGTGCAAAATATCTGATTTACTAAGAGAGATATTCTATGGTCATATAAGAACACAAGGCAGTATAAAGTATATTTACTTAATTTATAGTAGCACATGATCTAAGTTGCAGTGCAGTACGTGCTGTACCCCAACAGGACATGCACGATTGAACAGAAAGGTGAACATTTTCTTAGTCAGAATTTGGTCAGGTTGCAATATATTGTAGCATCTTGGCATTGGCGGTACATAGTTTCTTGGTATACGTTGATTTACATTACTTAGTTTCAATATGTTATGTACTGTATGTCTATGCATTAGACCCTCACACTACCTCTAATATATTGTACAATCAGCACGTTACATTTATGATATTATTGTGGCAGATCTGCAGGGGGTGGACAAAAATATGGAAACACCTACGAAACGCATGGCATATTATTCATTAGCACTGAGCTGCCTTATTGACACCTGCTTGGCTGAGAGCTTTCCCACTAAATTTGTGTTTACTTCACCTCTTGCCCTGCTCTGGGTGGTTTTGGGGGCCAGCTGGTAACAGCAGCTGAGTGGATCAAACCCCTGACCAATGGAACCTTGTTGCTTAGGCAGATTTTCACTTCTGCCCGGTAGCATCTGTGTCATATATCCTCCACTTAAAATTGGTCTCTACATGTCTTATTGAAATATGATTTATAATCTCATGTAACTTAAGGCATTTAGTAAAGTGTTTCCATATTTTGTCCACCACCTGTATGTAGTGTAGTTGTCCCTCAAGTTACAAAATGAATTCATTCCAACATGACCGTTATAAGTGGAAAGCATTGTGAGACCATAACTCTATGAAAAGCTATTAATGGGTTCTGAAACTACAAGAATGTCAACCCGAAAAAAGAAAAAAATGGGTTAAAGGGCTTTCCCAGGACTCCAATATTGTCAATTGTCCTCAGGATACGTCATTAATAGATCATTGGGGTCCGCCGCTCAGATTCCCCACCAATCATTTGTTTGAAGAGACCACAGCACTTGAGTGAGCACCACAGTCTCTTCTCAGGCCAGTGATGTCACATTCCTTTCTCTTGTGGCCTGAGAGCAGGTCAGTACCATTCAAGGGAATAGAATTGAGTTGCTATACCAGGCACTGCTGCTATGAAATGTAAGGCAGTGTGCCTGTCACGTAGTGAAGAGACCACAGCACTTACCCAAGCACTGTAGCCACTTCAAACTGCTGATAGGTGGGGGTCCTGAGTGACCGATCCCAACCAATCAGATATTCTTGACTTATCCTATGGGTAAGTGATCAATAAAAGTCCAGGAGTCCTGGAAAAGCCCTTTAAAGAACATTAAGCAGGTAAATAATACAGATAAAACAAAACGACCTTACATAAATTAGTCAGAAAGAGCTGCTGGAAGGTGTAAATAACTTTCTTTGTTGAGGACAGAAGCTTCTTCAGAGTAATGTACTGTAAACAGTATACCAGAATAATAAGGACTTGTTCACACCATGCTAAAAACTATGCCCCGGGGTTCCATCGAAATTCCTGAAAACAGGATTCAGGCCATGGGGACACCCTAGGACAGAACCATAAGTCTTCGTTGTTCGAACAGAAAACAATAAGATATCCGTTTGAGCAGTTTTCCATTCATTTATGGCATTTGGGGTCTTCGTTTGAGCGAGGAAGGTCTATGGTTTCGTTCTGAAGATTCATACAGAACCCTGGGATGTATTTGTGTGCTCAGCATAGTGTTAAGAGGGGCTGTAAGCTGAGATGCAAGGCGATAGGGTCGGTGTCAGCTGATCAGGAGTCCTGTCTGACAGAGTCTGAACCTGGAAGCAGGGGCCTGCCTGATAACAATGGTGTTTCCATCTCCTTCCATCGTGGCGGCTGCTCATCTGCCAGATCACGCTTGTCTCTTGACCACCAGAGTTACTGTCACAGTTCGTGCATCCCGCCAGGCCACTTTTCAGTTATCGTCCTGGCTGCTCCATAGCTGTTTTGAAATTCTGGAACCTTTATTGCACACAGATGTCACTCTAGCTTTGATGGCTTCGTGTGTTGGAGGGAGATTTCTGCTGTACCATCAACAATTCCTCATCTCCTGCCTTGCAGAGGCTTTGCAAACTTTTTCTCACTCTGAGCCCTTGCTCTCTTCACTTTCACTTCCTCTCACCTACAAATAGTGGAAACCACCCTTTAATACTCAATGAGTCAATGGAGGTACATGTACAAAGTGCCACTTGCAGGTTCTCCCTCTCAGCACATAGAGGGCACAAGAACTTAAACATTAAAAAACATTTTAATAAACAAGAATAAGGTTTTTTCACATCTGTGTTGGAACCTCCAATTGAAAGTTCCTTCGCAGATCAAGCATAAAATACCGGAAGAAGAAGTGCTGCATGCAGTCCTTTTTCTTCCGGCAAAAAGCCTGACAGCTGAGCAGAAAGTGAATGGACCACATTATAGTCAATGGGATCCTCTTGGTGCTGTTCAACCAGGGGATTCCTCTTTCCTGTTCGCAGAATGGAATCCTTCAGCGCAGATGTGAAACCACTCTAACTATGGCAATCATCATCTTTAACTAACAGGCCCTAACTGATACCTCTCTACAGTGTAAACAGGCCCCTAAGGCCCATTGTCCCTGTACAGATCAGATTTGGCATGTGGGGAGCCCGCAGTAGAATCTGGCCCTGTCCATGGACACTGCTTACCTGTCCGGGTCTTCTATTTCCTGGTCAGTGGATGTGTGTGAAAGCGCCAGCTAGTGCCCTGCCTTCTGTGTACATTTCTTTATTTTTTGAACTCCAGCTTTCCCGTGGAATTCGCGGCCCATCTACAATTCAATTGTGGATGGGCCGCAGATTGGACGGCTTCCATTGACTTCAATGGAAGCCATTCGTGTGGGGCTCCGCAATAAAATGGAACATGCTGTGAATTGTTTTCTGGACTAAAAGGTCCGCAAAACAAATCTGCATGCTTTAATTCATGTGCGAATAGCCCATGCTTCCCTATGGGCGGCTTGATTTGTGCAAATCCGATCTGCTTGTGGACAATTGGTCAAAATGGAATCACCCTCATCTGATGCCAAAGCAGCAGCTCATCATGATATATGCCAACAGCCATACAAGACAAGAAGTACTACACTGTACTGCTAGACAGTCAATCAGTGCATATACTTTAGCAATAGAGGTGTTTTACTAATGAAATGCCCCTCCTGATTGGTTGGTTCTTCTAGTCAATTACACATGCCGTAGACCGGGATTGTCTGTGACATTGTATATTGAATACGGTATCAAGTTACAATGGCCATAGAAAATATTGTATTCTGAGGCCAATGTATCTTGAGGGACCCCTGTACTTGTACATTGCAAATATTAGTGAAATTGTCCAACTAATTTTGGACCTGTTTAGCCCCTTGTGTCAGACATCATCTGATTCCAGTACATAGCCGTTGTATATTTCTTCTCTAACATACCTGAATTGGAGCCATCTTGATTCTATTCTTCTGAACCCTCAAGGGTTTATTTTGTACAGACAAATATTAAACGCAAATAAGACATAATCTATAATGCACATCTACAACTCGCTTAAAAGCAAACAAGAAGCGTTACACGAACCATATTAAACATCCATTGGTGTCTACTAGGTTTACGCTACCTTGTAAACAAGATCCAGGCTAAAAGGCGAGAGCGCGGGCTCCGTGCTACAGGAGAAGGTCTCATGATCTTGGCCCCATACTCAGGCACACATGGCGGAGGGCAATCAGTGGAGGGCTCCAAGTTTACTAAACATTTCTGTGTAGTATCCAAAGAAATGACCCCTGTTTGAACCTTCAACCTTCCATTTAATGACTTGTTTGAAGACAGGCTTGAGTGCCGAGCTGGAGGTGTGCTGGGGGTGGGGATCCATAATGGTTTGCAGGCCTCAGAGGGTCTTTGTTGGTGGATAAAGAGGCTCTTGCTACATATCTACATTTTCAGTGGCGCTGATGTTAACTCCCCGTGCCCAGTTTATGGAACCTCTATGGACAATGTACTTGCATTTCTATACGTTGAAAAATATGTATGAATATCGAAATGTCAGATATAGGCTTTTTAGAAATAAAACTGACAACCTTAGTGTTTTGTGATGATAAAACGTCAAAACCATGTTGTGCTATTACCTCTTTCTTGGACTCAAGTACGGATTAGCCATTCATGTAGGCGTGATTCTGTCCCACGGTGACAGCCGAATGATCCATTACAGTACTATCATTCGCCGGTGTCATGAAGACACCCAGGTACAGTAATAGTATGTGCGCCCTGGAAGAGCAAGGCAACCATGTTTTTAATCCATAGGAGGTGTGGAGCATGGACTAAGGGGGTCTGCATTATACTAGTAACTTTTATTTGTTTAACTCAAAACACAGAGGATTAATGGCAACAATTACCAGTTAAGGTAACATGAAAAATTGCAGGCACTCATTCTGGGATTACCATCTAAATTAAATCCAGCCTTAACGGCCCAGTGACTTATGGCTTTGCATGTCCTTGTCAAATGGGGGACCATTACTACCTACTTTTAGGGAAAGGGCGGAGGGAAAGTCCCCCACGTTTTTAATACTAAACACATGTCAGAATAAAGGATACACACCCTGCTCCCCTCACACCCGCCTTGGTAAACAGAAATGGTGCATGCCAGCCCCCTGGGTCCAGGTTTATGCTCTGCCTTGGGCGCCTTTAACCCTTCACTGTCTAACAGCTGATAAATCTGTCATTCTCTCCTTCTACACATTCCTAATAGACCCTTTTGTTTAGTCCTAAATCCGTACTTCAGTTTCAGTCCTTGGTTGGACAACCTGCAGTTTCTAGGTTAGGTTTATTCACCTGAGATGATGTTTTTATGAAGCTGATCTATCTGAATTGTGCGGCTGCCTACTTACGTAGGTCCTGGATCTTTGCCAGTCTCTGCTTGTTGCTCATGTGTTCGGATTGCCTTCCGATCTCATGGATTCGTCTGCCTACAGTTCTGTAGAGCAGGATGTCTGATGATGTTTTTAGGACCTATGAGGACCACTCAGAGTCCGGGTGTCATCTCAAGAGGGGTTCCCTTGTCTTCAAGTTCCTGCACTTGCAGCTCTTTACTCGTTTTAGGCAAAAATGCATCTCGTGATGAACATTTATATTTCTGCAAACATTTATATACAGTAGTGTGCAAAAGTTTTAGGCTGCAAAAAATGCTGCAAAGTAAGAAGGCTTTCAAAAATAGAAGTGTTAATAGTTTATGTTTTGTCAATTAACTAAATGCAAATTAAATGAACAAAAGAGAAATCTAAATCAAATAATAATTTGAAGTGACCACTGTTTGCATTCAAAGCAGCATCAATTCTTCTAGGTACACTTGCACACGGTTTGTGAAGGAACTCATTGGAAGATTGCTGCAGACATCTTGCAGAACTAACCACAGATCTTTTGTGGATGTCGGCTTGCTCAAATCCTTCTGTCTCTTCATGTAATCCCAGACAGACTGGATGATGTGAGATCAGGTCTCTGTGGGGCCATATGATCACTTTCAGGACTCCTTGTTCTTCTTGAAGGAGGCTTCCACAGACTTTAGCATTGTCATAGTGTCAACTCCAACCAGAACACCATATAGAGTTAGTATGTTTATGCATCCTATACATGTGACTATCCTCTTGGAGATCAAAACTAGAACCCCCTATGAAAGTCCCTTCTTCTGCTTTTTGTTGGGAGGCAATATGGAGTGTGTTGGCACCATCAGCTCCATCAAGAAGGAATCGAAGGACTGAACATTTAGAGTTTCGATTCCAGCACATTACTTAATTTAGGCTCAACTGCAATCCTTGAATTTCCCTCGTCCTTAAGCATTTTGTTAATTTCCAAAGCATAAACTGTTAGACGTTCAAATTGCTTTGTAAATCACTAGCATAGTCCTTAAAGCACTGGCAGCCTACAGTATGCCACACTAAGCATGAGCCAGCAATTGCTCAAATAATTTTTACTGGCAATGCTGTCATGGCCATACATCAATATTTTAATATTCATTGCCAGCAAAATATGCCAAGGTTATAAAACATTGTGTAGCTCAGGGCTACCAATCAACACCAGAAATCAACCCAAGTTGGCACTGACCTGTATATGACCCCCAGCTTTAAAAGTTTGGGTCAGCAGGAGGTGGTGGGTATTGGGCAGTAGGGGAGGGGGTCTTACTCCTGGAGCTCTACAGCTCTGTAAGGCTGGCAATAAAACATGAGACAGTTTAATGGATGTCTCTGCTGACCCCGCTGAAGCCACGTGAAAACAAAAAGCCTGGACCTCATTTAGGGTGGACTAGGTGGGGAGTGGGCTTATGCAGAGAGATCAGAAAGCATGGGACTAGGGGCTGCACATTGGAAAATAAGAAACATCTTTGCTGGGACCTTGGATATATTGTTGCAGAACGAACCTAAGGAATTGCAATTTCTTATTGAGTTTCTTGATGTTTCAGAAGTTAAGCAGGTGTTTAAAAAAAATCTAAAAACGCTCAATGAGCAGCACGTTCACTTAAGTAGCCCATGCTCTTCTAATTACCCCTTCCCTTTCACCGTTCCTCATTGCTCCGTAGGTTTTATACCGCTGCTGATCCATGAAGAACTTCTAAATACAGTTCATCATTTTAGCATCATGTATTTTCCCATTGATTCAGCTTTGATGAATACTGTGACAATTTGCGCAGATTAACAAGGACATCCTCTCCTGTGTTACAGGTTCATTAATGCCAGAAGACGAATAGTCCAGCCGATGATTGACCAGTCTAATCGAGCAGGTAAGGTGCCAAGTTCCTATCTCCCGGGTGACACTGAATGGGTTAAGCTTCTATCAGAACCTTCCAGCAGTCAAAAGGTTTATGAAACAGAGAGGGGTTCAATAGGTAGTAAATAAAATGCCACAGCAAGACATTCTGTGAGACAGTAGGGACAAGAAGAGGGGGCAATCTCACCCGCTTTAAGGCTCAGCATCCCACCATAGGGAGCAGCTAATTGGTGCTAATTGGAGATTTCCAGCATGCTCTCAATTCACTTGCATCCCCTCCTCCTCACAGACCGTTAATTGGCGCAAAGTACTGGGCCACTAAGAAACACTTTAACCCTTATAATGCTGGAGCAGGTGCTTTCACCGTGGAAGGGTTAAATTACTCATTGCTTCTGCCCAGTGCCATCTAACAGCTCTTGGCAGTATAAGGAAGTCTTTCCCATATGCAGCCTATTGTGTGCATTCATTGACTGTCTATTCACACACAACTGGCTGGAATTGCATTATACCACAGGCTTTTTTAGGTGTAGACTGAGAATGTGTGTGGGGCAATTGTAAAAGGGGGGTAACGTTCTTTTGGATGCAATTCGCCCATTATAAATGGCACCAAACTAATTGAATGACTAGAGTTACAATGAAATTTGTAATTAATACACATTCAATCAACTTTTCCTTCCAGTTGATATAAATTCGAATTGTATTATTGCACTTACCTCACGTCTGCCATCATAAACCTTTATCTTATGTTAGAAACTTCTGTCACTTAAAATCAGCTAAATGTTCATTTATTTCAATGAGGGAGGGGTAAGCTGCTGCCAGACACCTCTGGTGCCACTTATTTGGGGAGGAAATCACCCAAAAAATGTCAGACAGCCAGACCCATTCTCTGTTACTAATGTCTGGAGGAGTCTGCTGGCGCCCACAGATATTGGATTGTTGGCAACAGAGGGATCTGCCAACAAAAAGCTCATGTCCGCGGTCAGCATCAGAATGTTCCTAGTCAAGTGATTTTTTTTTTTAGGAACCCTAAAATTACCTAGATAATTAGTGACATACTGCTATTTCTATGCCATGGTCCAGCAGCAATGGCCATTAGCAGAGGACAAATACCAGTAAATGCAAGCCAACAAATTTTGCTGGGTTAAAGGGATTCTGTCACCCAGTCCATGAAGTTTGACTCAGAACTCAGCTCCGAGTCACAGGGGCCGGCCGGCCATGCTGGCTTCTTCTCATCCGTATCATACAGACTGACAGCTCTTTCCCCTTTTATATATACAGTAGTGAAAAAGCTGTCATTCGGCATGCTGCAGGTGGGAAGAAGCTGGCACGGCCCGCCTCTATGACTTGGAACTCAGAGTTGAGTCAAACTTCATGAACCTGGGGACAGAATCTCTTTAAATCCCCCTTGCCCTTTTTCTGCCCTCAGCCCAGCACCAGCTCATCCTTGAGTTTAAGACAAGAATAATCTGAGACTGACTGGTTGCCATGGACATGCTGTCTGACAATCTCCCATGAAAGACTGTAGCTATTAGGTTGTATCCCTAGCAACCAGACTGTATGTAATGATTCAACATAACATTCCCAGGAGGATAGCATCTTGGCAGCAGTCCAACTGTGATATTCCCCTTCTCAGATGGGCTTCTAAAAAAATTGGTTTGGATATTGTGTCATTGGGGACGATCACCACAAAAATGCTGAAGTGGGGAATAAAGACGAGAGAATAGTTTTCTTATTGCAGACATTAGGATATATGCATGTATATCACATATTCACATAGCATAGGCACTTGTCTTGCTTGTCATGTTTCTGTTGGTTTGAAGTATGTGTTTCAGTCCTAAAACTGGAACCTTTGCTGATATTTCGGTATGTCTTCTCTTTCTCCTTCCCTGTGTCCACGTTTGACCACAATCAGGTTTTCTTCTTGATCCTTCAGTGAGCCAAGGAGCAGCGTATAGTCCAGAGGGGCAGCCTATGGGAAGCTTTGTATTGGACGGGCAGCAACATATGGGCATCCGACCTGCAGGTGAGATATGATTCTTCTATTTCTTCTACTGGCTCACATTTAGAGCCTCATGATGATGTACCATTGACTTAACAGAGGAAACTGTGTAGCCCGCAGGTCCTATAAACTACAACAATGTCTGTTGAAAAAATATATAAAAAATTGTATAAAAGTTAATGTTGCTCATTTATGACAAAAAGCTGTGGCGTCATCCATATAACATCCCGGCAGGTTACTGGTTCCTTTTTCTGACCTGCACATTATGACTGTTCGTTGAAGTTGGTTGGTTGTCATCACTTAACTTTTTGTGACTCGGTTTCCCAGTCACATCTTTTCTTGCATTATCTCTCTGAAAAGATGACATTTCATTTGTTACTCTTGGCAATGTTGAGTCTTTTTAATCTTTATAAATTAATAATAAGCTGCTAAGAAAGCCATGAAAAGTGTCAAGAATAGGTGCAAAATGTGAATACATAAATGTGTATATATATAATTATATCTCAAATTGAAAAAATATTTCAAACTCATCATTCCCTGTGTAATATATACATACTCTGTTATAGATGTATGTATGTGTACATCCTTGATTGCACAGCGCCCCCTAAAGCCTTTAGCTAACTTTTTCAATGGCATTCTCTTTTCACCCTTGTGCTACATTGAAAACTCCCGGTAGTTTGTATATATGGACTTATTTCACCCATCTGACATGTAGAAGAATTTAAAGGAACGCAGAATATAAAGTAATGTTTTATTATATGTTTTGTACTTTCAATAATCTAAAATATTATCTTTCTATATCCTACATGACAATCTTATAACTATTATGCCAGTGGATCCTATTTTTTTCCATGGTTTTACTCTTATGAGCATTATGTATCACTTGGAGGTTGCTGTCATTGTCCGACCTGCACTTAAAAATGGCAAGTAAAGCGTGTTTTCACACAGGTGTTTTTTCAGAATAGTTTTTGTGCCAGTTTTTCATGCAGTATTCTTTACCAAAGCCAGAAGTAGATTTAACATAATGTGTAAGGCTGAAAAGAAAAACAAATGTCCATTTAGCTCAGCCTATTATGTCTCAATGTTGAAGGCAAAAACCTTGATGAGGTAGAAGCCAATTTTCCTCATTTTAGGGGAAAAAATTCCTTCCCAAGTGTGGCAGTCAGAATAATCCATGGATCACCCACCGACCCTTCTGCATAATTAGTGACTATGACACCTAATATTTCTACACTCAAGAAAGGTTTCCAGGTTGCTCTTGTACTCTTTTATCAAGTTTGCCATCACCACATCCTCAGGCAGAGAGTTCCATAGTCTTACTGCTCTTACAGTAAAGAACCTCCTTCTATGTTGGTGTAGGAACCTTCTTTGTCTCTAGACATAGAAGGCGCCCCCTTGTTACAGTCACAGTCCTGGGTATAAATAGATGATGGGAGAGATCTCTGTATCCTCCCCTGATATATTATACATAGTTATTAGGTCGCCCTTCAGCCGTCTTTTTTCTAAACTAAATAACCCCAATTATGATAACCTCTCTGGGTATTGTAGATAGGAAGGAATGGAAAATATAAAGGAAGGACTTATACTTCTTCCTGATAGATCTACTTTTGGCTTTGGCTTGAAAAACTGCATGAAGAACTGTTGCCTTTTTCCTTGATAAAACCCTGTGTGTAACCAGCCAAACCTTTACTGCAGGTAGTACCTCTGTTTTTTCTTTGCATCAGTGTGTAAGCAATGTTCATGTAGTATTGAAGACAGACATGGAATAATCTAATTGACTGATGGAGCTACTCCCTGTTTCCTACATGTTACTATAATGTCTTTTTCTGTTTGTGTTTTCTGCTCTACAGGACCTATGAGTGGAATGGGGATGAATATGGGCATGGATGGGCAGTGGCACTATATGTAATCATCAAATTGCAGAGCAATCACAAACAAGGGGAAGTAAGTATCTTCAGGTTGATGAGTCTTCCAGTCACATAATGCTTAGCATTTTTATGGCAATGAATTCCGAGTTATAGGTACATCACCAAATTTACCAGCTCATTCAGAACATTGAATCTTGAATCAAATGTTTCTTCTCGGGATGAGATCGCAGCCGAAGTGTTACAGAATTTATGCTGCAAAAAGTGAGCTGAAATTCTGCAACAAAGTACAATAGAATGTAAATTATTTACGTTTTAACAAACCTCATTCACTCACTGTAGAAGAAATTCACAGGGCAAAATAGTCGTGCTGCAGATTTCCAAATCCCCAGAATGCTTTATATGTTGCAGAAAAGTCACGGATTTGCCCTGCAGATTTCATTCAGGGTAATGTGATGAGTGAAAGACGCACCAAAGTCATGTGTGGATTTTGGTGCAGATCTTCTTGCAGAACATTTCTGCTTTTTGTACTTATACCATTAGACCAGTGTTTTCCAACCTTTTCAGCTTTGAGGCACCTCTGGGAAAGCATTTCTACTGCGGCGCACACTTACCAAAGGTGGATGTGGTCAGGACATTGCTTATTCTACTTCCAATACTCTGGGCACCCGGCGACCTCTAGTGCAGTGTTCCCCAACTCCAGTCCTCAGGAACCCCCAACAGGTCATGTTTTCAGGATTTCCTCAGTGTTGCACAGGTGATGTAATTATCATCAGTGCCTCAGACATTACCACAGGTGTTCTTACTATAGGATATCCTGAAAACATGACCTGTTGGTGGTCCCTGAGGAATAGATTTGGGGACCCATGCTCTAGTGAGTGCAATGCCACTGGTCAATTTTGCATCACCTGACCAGCGTCGCTGTACTCACAAGAGACCCCCTAGTGCCTGATGAAGGAGGCACCGAGAGAACGATGACTTCAGAGGTGAGAGGGAGGGTGGTGTCTTCTGAAATCAGCTGCAGAAGCCATACCCTTACCTCTGTAGTTTCTAGAGGATTATGAGGTAAGGCATTTACATATCCATCCCCTCAACTACTTCCCACCATACATTTACAGCATTGGCGGCTGGGTTTTAATGCGGATTTCCATAAATGTACGGCACTGCACCTGCGTCATCAGCAGTGGATGTCTGCTGTACATTGCATTTGACACCGTACTGAAACAGTAGATGCTTGGAACAAACGTCTAGTAAATAAAGTTCGAAAGAGTGAGTTTAAGCAATTTAAGGACACCTGGGATAAATGTATCTATCCTTAAGGGGGTTTTCACATGTAGTGAAATTCCACAATACACTGCAGAATATTCATGTGTATATGCAGATTTTAACACGGAATTGTTGGCAGGGCAGATTTAGGCTTGTGTCTCACTGGCGTAAGCGTATTTACGCGTGCATTTGCACAGTGGGTGTTGCCTATTTGTGTGCACATATACATGTTTTACTGCACTTTTTGTGTACACAAAAAGACATGCAAGCATACTCCCATTCATTGAAATGGGCAATTAGGTAATTAGTTCAATAAGTGCTATTTTCGTGCATAATTGCGCAGGAAAATAAAGCATGTTGCATTTTTTTTTTTTTTTTTTGTGTGCAAACAAAATGTAAGCACAAAATACGCTTATGTGAATAAACCCATTGAAATCAATGGGTTCTATTCACTGCATATTGCAAAACGCTGCGCAAATATGTGACACAGGCCTAACTGCAGAGTGTGAAGTAGATTTTCATGCTGTGGAAAAAAATGTGCCCAAAACCCCTGCGGAAATTGATATGCGGTGCAGAATTTTAATTTGCAGCATGTCAATTAGCTGCAGCAGATTTGCGATGTAGCTTCCATGTCTTCAAATAAGGGTAGGAATTCCACATTAAAATCTGCGTTAAAATCCACATCAAAGTCCACACCAAATGATGTGGATTGCTGCGGAATGTCCGCCACAAACAATTTGTAGCAAATACTGCCCCGTGTGGACATGCCCTAACAGTAACAATCAGTGTTTCCTAAACTCCAGTCCTCACGACCACCCAAGAGGACAACATTTGAGAATATCCTAAGGAGAGAACACCTGTGGCAATGTCTGAGCCACTGAGAATCACTACATCACCTGTGCAATACTGAGGATATCCTGAAAACATGAGCGGTTGGGGGTCCCTGAGGACTGGAGTTGGGGAAACACTGGTATGAATGATTCTCCAGCACAATCAGCAGAAATACCTGTAACAGAGCTCCACCACTGCTCCAAGATTTGACCAGTAGAGGTAATGTTTCAACCATAATCTGCTCTATCTCAAACCCTTGAGTAAACCCAGATTATGGCCAAAATATCACCTCCAATGTATGCATTTTTTTAAAGAGATATGGAATTAAACCATTTCGTATTGACACTTCTCATCTAAAATATATATCTGTCTTAGAATCATAATAAAAAGGAAAAAAATCCAATGTCAGACAAAGAGGATGTGGGCTTTTTCTGGTGTCACTTTATTTTTCTGGCCCAGTCATTTAACCCCTTAGATGCTGCAATGTAATCACAGGGTGCTGATGGATTTTTATGTCAGCTGGTCTCCAGAGGCAGGAGCTAACAGGATGCCTGTTAGCATTACTTTGACAGGCATAATACACTGCAGTACAGAAATATTGCAGTGTACAATATCAGCAAAGGATAAAACACATACAGTCATTGGTATCTCTACAACTGTAACAACCTTCATTATAAAATGAATACATTATGTATCCTGTATGGTGAGAGCTATAAAAAAATAAAATACCTTAAAAAGGAATGCCAGAATTGCTGTTTTCTGTGAATCCCACCTTTCCTAAACATGGAACCTTCCAAAACATGGAATCCCACCTTTCCAAATGTTCACCGAAATATACTATGTGCCAACAAATACTGCTCCGCAAAAAAACAAGCTCCATCAATGGAAAAATAAAAATGTTATGTGTCTTTTAATGGAGGACCCCAAAACAAGTGTTTTCTGTGCAGAATTAGGAAAACAAAAAAACTATATAACTTTGGTACTACTGTGTTTATACTAACCGGCAGAATCCATTTAACCTGTCATTTATACCACATGTGGAATGCTGTAAAAGAAATTAAAAACAATGACAAAAAATAAAAGTACAAGATTATTGTGCCATAAAAACACAATTTGTGATACCAAAAAGAAAAACAGGGCACCATATGGCTATATCAAGGGGAAATAAAGACGTTATGGCTTTTGGAATGAAAAGTTGAAAAAAATGTCAAAAAAAAATTGTGTCCTTAAGGGATCTTTCACACGGTACAGAATAGGCCGCACAACATACTGCAAGTTCCGCAACAAAATCCGCAGACCATCCATCAAGGTTTTGGTATGGAATTGTAAATGGCTTAAAACCTGCCTGCAATCGCACATCAAAATCTTCATATAGACCTGCAGATTTTGGTGTGGAATTCCGCAGCTACGGATTTGGCTGCGTCCTGCGGCGTACTTCCGTCTCACCCCAAGGGGATGAGAATTAATCATGCGCCATAGCACACTGGTAGGTGTGTTATACCAGCAGTCACTATGTGCTACCTGGAGCTCTAGCGCTGACCTTGATCTTCCCGCCATGACCCCAGAATGGATGAAAATTCATGTTGTCTGGGATAATAAAACAGGAAAGTGGTTTCTACGTATTCATCGTCCTGCGCCGTTTCTGCACGAGGGCCAGAGCCTCATTACTGTACACCTGAAGGGTTGTCCTGTCATTGTCACAGTATCCTCTCTCTACCTGCAGCCTGAAGGTGACACTTCTTCCAGGGCATTAAATTCCTTCTGTGAAATTAAACGTGTTTGAGATTAAAAGCGGGAGATGTTGGGGCTGGTGAAATTGTCCTCTGAGTGATATAAATCTGTTAGCCTTGGATGGATGCCCAAATGATCCCATATGCATAGATGAAGAGTAGACTCTCTGTGACTGTCGTGATGTTTTGCTGGGGAGATCCTGCCATTTTTACCGCTCTTTTTTTTTTTTTTTTTACATGTTGCTCCTTCCTATCAATTGTTCTACACAGAACAGGGGCAGCAGTCAATAAATTTAAAGAGAGACACATTTAGGAGCAAGTGAATATGAAGCAATGGATTTTTCACTGAGGGCTGAATGACTGCACTTGGATTAAGAAATCCATTAGACTTTAAAGCTTCAAGTGTTTTTGACGTATTAAAAAAAAATGTGTGCGGCTGCCAGTTTCATCCCCTTGGCTGAAGGCAGCAGAGCAGACAGAATTGCATATAACATTGAAACTTCTTTGTTTAATGAGGCCGAATATAGGAAGACGTACCTTGATTAAATCATTCTGTATATGTAAATAGAGGCCAGCATTTCATAGCCGATCTCTAGGGGCTGCCGTGACATCCACTGATGGAGCCAATTTTCCTATTTCTTCCTCCTTTTTACAAATGCAGTCAGGAAACAGAAAGCAATGTACCCTATAACGGCCATAGAGAAAACATTTTCTCAGCTTGGATAATTCTTAATATAGGCCATATAATTTCTAGCCTATTTAATTACATAACATATTTTATGCTTCATGACCAATTACATTAATAGCTTAATACAGAAGAATATTATCCTCTCTTGATTTGATTATGCAGCCACACAATATGGTATATTTGGTACTTAATTATCATCATCCATTGAGTAGGCTGCCGGGCTAGAACAAACACAGGGCCAATGATGCAGCCTGGGATATTGTGTTTAGATGGCTCCAGCACTTATGTTAATAAAACGGCTGCATGTCTGCCGGCTCGCCATCCTCATATCGCCACTTTACACCATACGGAAACATCTGCTGGACGCCTCCGTTGCAATGGAGTTGAGTGCTGTGGCCCTCTTGGGTGGCATGAGAAATACATAGTCCACTGTAATAAGTCCTTACTAGTGATCATAAATGCTACCCTAGCCTGCCCTGTACCATCTCTGCACATTGGTACCATCTTAGAATACCTGAACCTTTACTAATTCACACATATTTTTGATTAATTGCTGCCTGTATACCTTACCATTCTATAAAGCATATCACATGACATAAATAATGTAACCATGTATATACTGTATATAAAATATAAGGGACTCGAGGAATGGGCTGAGACTGTCCTGAGCTAGGACTAATAATATCACCATGCCTAAAGTGATGGCATCACCAGCTAATCATCTGATTATTAGTGCATTTGATAACAATGCACTCCACTGGCAGCTTAGGGTGTCCAACATGGACCCCATCATTTGCATCTAGCTGAAGTGGCCTGCAGGACCATAAGGCTGATCAGCTCAACCATGCAAGGGATTCTATTCACTGACACAAAAGCAAGTAACATCAACACAATTGTCTGAATTTGCAGCATCTCATGTCTAGGACCAGTTAATGCTAGATATAGACTTAATGATAGTTTAGCCAATCTAACAGTTAATAGTCATCATGAGCTGTAAGGGGTGCAAAAGGTAGCAGTTGCACGCAGACCCCTGAGGGGGGCTATATGCTTGTCTATCTTGTAGGAAAATACTAATTAAGACTGACACAAGGTAGGTGCAGGCACTATTATAGATGTTGCATTGGTACCAAGCAGCTTTAGGATACTCCACTGATGGACATTTGTATCAATAACCTACATCTGTTGTTTACTAACCAATTGTTTCTGACCACTGGAATAGGTGGACATTCTTCACAATTTAACTCAATCATTAGTTTAAAAACTATTGGCCAAGATTTTCCTATATTGGGCAATGCAAATAAACAATAATATTAAGAGTTAATTCAGTTATATGATGAGAACAGAATCCCAGGAGAATATATCAATTGTTGTACAGCAAAATACTGGTGCATGTATGTTGTGTAAAGGAAAACCTCAATGAAAATGATCTTCTTATATGTTGTAGGAAGGTCACATTGGTCTGTGATATTGGACCACCACTGCTTAGCACAATGACAGGGCTCTATAGAAGATTTACACCTATTTGACATGATACATCATTCCAAGCACACTGCCATTCACATCAGCAGGAGTTTGCTTAGAGTATTGTATCAGATTTCCAGTGAGAGATCTCTGAGCAGTATCAAAGGGGTCCAAACTCTTAATAAAGGTTTTACATTCTGGAGATCAGTGGTACAAGCTTCTTAGGCTTCACCAAGGCCATCCTCTTACTAAAGGTCCTTTTAGACAGGCTGATTTATCCTTTGAATGAATGAGTGACGTCATTGGTAGCTCATTAATTCGTGCAGCCTGTTTAGACAGGCAGATACATCGTTGACGTGCTCAAACGAGAAATCATTTAGAATTGTTCAATCTTTCACATTGGCTGTGTAAGTGAATGAGAAGAACTGAATGAGCGCTGTTTAAACTAAACAATAAGGCTGCCTGTCCACAGGCATAGCGATATACCGCAGGAAATCCCCGCCACAGGAGCCGCCACCGGGGAGCAGGAAATAGGCTTACCACAGAGAATCGCGAATCCTGTGAGCGGAGAATCGCTATGATTCTCCGCTTGTGGACGGCGCAGCTGCGCTTTCCATAGCAACGCTATGGAAAGCCTCAGGCAGCATAAATCGCCGGCGGAATCACGCCCCTGGACATGCAGCCTAAGTGAATGAGCCAACGATGATTTTTACGCCTGCATAAAAATAACAACAAATGAAAAGTCAACGATTATCGTTTGTTGGTCGGTCATTGGCTGCATTTATACTAAATGATTATCATGCACTTTCTCTCATTTGAACGATAATCGCTCCGTCTAAAAGCACCTAGAGGGCTCACTTACGGACATATGTATCCCGCATATTATGAGCGCACTTTTCTTGCACTGATTTCTATTGGTCCATTCACATCTTTGGAGGTTTAACATATGCAGCAAATACACTTACACATGCGTTCTTGCTGTGTACCGTGCATTTTATGCCCTTGAAGAATACGGGGTACACATACGCCTGTGTGAGTAAGCTCTTATATGTATGAAATATCAGAAATTCATTAATACTGGATAAATAGGAGACTCTTCACTTGATGGGCGCTAAATCTCTACAGTTCTGAAGAAATAAAAGCTTCATACACAACACTAAAATATAGTCACTACATATATAGTAAGAAGGATTTTTCAAAAATATTTTAACACAAACATGTAAAGCAGGTCAGAAACAGAAATATGACCCCATGATACAACTAGGGTTCTGATTTTATTAAACTAAGACGTAAAGTGATTGCTACTGACAACCTACCAAGTGTTCTGCAGATAGCTTCTATACAATCTATATAAATGCCTAGTGGGATCAATTTTATTTGAATGCATATATTATACTATATGGGAGACCCCACTAATACTCCATGCTCTTTATGTTTTCCAGGTCTGCAGTACATGCCAGGGGACTGTCTTTCTCAGGGTGGTCCTACGAGTATCAGTTTGGTACAACCAGCTCACACTTCTCCCCAGTTGGCATCACACCCTTCCTCAAGACATGGACCACCAGTGCCCTACATCTACCATTAACCATCATGACACATGGAGAATTTGCTCTCCCAGGGATGGCCATGTCTGCACAACCGCCCCCATCACTCTAAACAACCCTAGCTCTTGGAGTCTCATCCTGTGCAGGAACCCCATCACTTATAAGGAACCTCAAGGGAAAATATCATATTTTAAGACTTTTGAACTTTGGTCAGTTTTAAAATTCCAGACAGCTGTGATTTTTTTAAATTTTGTCAATTTTTTTTTTCATCGACAACAAAGGACCAATGAAACAAGACATAAATGTGAAGTCATGGGTTCACTTTAATGCCCATTAAAAAAAAGTCCCCTCTGGAAGCAGAAAGACTCAGAGATATAACTACTGTAGGATAAATCATAGGAACTAAGTTAACTTGTACATTTCTGTTGATTTAAATAGTTTTAGAAGAGACGAAAAAGAGATATCCTTGTTTTTCCACACTATGTGTGTTGTTCCCAAATGAATGACTTGGCTCAGCCAGAACCCCCCTGTCCATGGAAAGCTACAGATTTTTACCTGTGACCAGCGAAGATCAAGGCCAAGACCTGGACTAGAACTATGGTGGTGACAAATGTCTGTGCTCCTGTCCCTCAGCACTACAGGACTATATGGATTGGGGCAGAGATACAGGCATGACATAGACAAATGGAGACACCAACCTTGATGTGGATATATGGAAAAGGGGGGACTTCCTGCAATCTGGTCTTTGCACCAAATGACAGACTGAACTTAATTGTAAACTCAAAGATTGAAGCGTGAGTGAGTATATGGCGGTGAGTGAGCGAGCGTGAGTATTGTGAGTCAGAAGATGAGTGTGAGTGACTGAGAGTAAGGAAGACAATACTGTAACAAAATTTGTTCAGAGTTCGTTCTATTAATGTTTCATGTTAGATATTCTATGTGTTACCTCAATTGAAAAAAGAATGTTCTCCTAGTAAAACCTGCTGTGGGATTGGTATTGTATGTCCATGGATAATTTCTTTCTCAGCACGTGTTCCTCATTAGAGAAAAATGCTGTTACCTTTAAGCTTTGTCAAATTTACATTAAAATACTTGTATGAGGACTGTGAGTTTATGTTTAAAGAAAAAAGGTGTTACAAAAATGCGGTAATAAATATTTCATTTTGAATTTTTTCTGGCGTTTCTGTGTGGACTTAGTTTTGTGTTACATGATGTCATCCGAAAATCCAAAAATAACTCCTGAATCTAAACTCACACAAATATATACATATACATTGTATAGAAATAGATACATAATACGATATACACTATATAGTCACAGATAAACCAAAGCATGCTACAAAAATAAATGCCAAAAAATAAACAAAACAATACCACATATATTTAATACAATAAACAAAGCAAAGCTACACACACAGCAGTATGCAAACACAACACATCATTTATTCATCCACATCAATTCTCTACTTATTCTAGATTTCATTTTATTATTTTTACTCATAATAAATCTTTTCTTTTTTATGTTTTTAATCACTTTAAAAAAAATAAATAAAAATTCATTATTGTCCTTTTCCTAATTATTTATTATTTTTTTAACTCGCGATATCTAAATCATTATTTTATTTCACCAGGGAAAATGAGAACTTTAGGGGGGAGGGCATTTCTGTTTTATTTGCTTCCTTAGGGTAAATTCAGATGGGGTTTTATTTCAACTCTTGAAAAAAATTTTCAGTGATTTTAACTGAATTTTTTGTATGTTATTATTTTGCGCAATTCTTATCCATCTTGCATTGGATTTTTAAGTGTGCAAGAAAAAAAATTGCATGATTGACCAAATGATGTAACTAAAGATTCTGTACACTTTTTTTGATGGTTACCATGGTTACTTGCGATAAAAACTGATCGCAATTGTATCAAACAAGTGAAATCTGTTTTTTAATTGCACTAATAGACTTCAATTGGCGATTTTCGTTCGAAATTTGTACCAAAATAGGACAGGGTGTGATTTTTTTTGCTTTGATTATTTGTCCAAATACAAATAAAGTCCAAATAAATGTGTTTTATTTCCAATTGATTTTGGACAGATGCTCCTTGGTCCAAAAATCGTTTGTGTAAATATACTCTTAAAATTCCTATAGTATTGTGTGTAGAAATTACAGCTATGACCAAATAGCATTTATAACTATATTGTGTGTGTGTATATATATATATATATATATATATATATATATATATATATATATACATATATATATATATGTGTGTGTGTGTGTTATTCTTTTATATACTTTCAATTTTTTATGAGTATTATTATTATGTTCACATTTTTATGGGTGGTTTTATTTTTTGTCGTTTTGCTGCAGTTTGTGTAATGTAGTCTTGAAGCCGTTACCAGGACTGGATCATAAAGAGATAGAAGATATATAGGAAGGAATCTACTATTATTTTTATCCGCTCTAATTTTGGCTTCCAAAACTGCAGAGAGACGGCATGTGTGACATCAAAAATTACTCAAGAATATGTTCAGACTCCGGAGAATGAATTTCTAGTCATCATCACATACAGGGACCTTTCATACAGGACAGCGTTGCGGTATATGCCCTCCTGTGGAATATTCAGCCCCCAAATCCGCACTGCTAATGTACGGATTTTGGTAAAAGGAGTTGAAAGTAGCAGAATCCTGCCGGCAGTTAGCAGTGCGGATTTTGGAGCGGATTTGAGCGCGGAATATTCAGTATGTGAAAGGTCCCCCAGCCGCATCAGTTCTAATCGTTCAACTCCAGTTCATACATAACAAACGAATATTCTGTGCGGCTTCAATATAGCTTCGGAAGAAGAAGAAAATAGATTTATCCTGATCAAATGAAACGAAGATAATAATGAACAAAGTCGGGTAAATGATCCCAGCGCGGGATTTATCTAGCGCTGATGTATGGCTGTAAGCGCTAATGTTCCAGCTGTCTGGCAGTGAAATGGTTAATGAGAAGGGGGTCGGTGGAGCAGCTGTTCTGTTTGGAAGGGGGGTCTCTAGTGATGGGACATTCATTCTTTGCTAAAGAATTTCACACACTCAACAGAATTCACCGCCAATAATATCATGGAGGGCGCAAGTCACCGGCTACCAACTAAGAAGTCAGCGCAGCACAACGCTAGTAGTGGATTCATTAGTACATAAAGTAGGAGATGGTGATATATGTACAGAAAGGAAGCGATTGGATTGATTCGGCTCATCAAAAATTAGTAATGAATCGATATTAATATGTCGCATCCGAATTTTCAAATGTTGAAATAGTCGCTTCTCAACTGCCCAAATGAAATCCTTTTTTTAAGTATTTGCTTTTGATGCAGAAGACAGTTGTGCTCATATACTTGCAGAAATGTCGTTTTTTTGGTTGCCCCTCTAGATGTATATTTATAATGTCGGAGGGTTCTGCTGCTGTTGGATCTGGAGCTTTGAAAGGCGATTTTAATATTAATAGTTTTGGTGTAGAACAGAAGGGAGTGTGCAGCCTGCTCCCCCCCTACCCCCCCAGCCTGCTCCCTTGACAGGGATGATGGATGAGCCTGCTTGCTTCTCATTTCCCAGCCTCCATCCCAGCACCACAGTGACTTGAGCTGCAGCTTCAGAACAAGGAAAGCAAAATAAACAAACACCCTTTGGCCTCCACGCATCGATTTCTAAATCATTAGGAATCAATTACTGCTCTCAATATTTCTTATTTTGCTTAAATAAAATATTCAGATGATGGAAAAGGTTTGAGATGAGGAGAGGCTCTTACTGGAAATGATCTCCCTGTTCTGGGTGGTGGTGGTAACCTTGAGCCTGTTCCTGGAGATATAGGTAGCATCGCATACCAGGAATAATCCCTGCTCCCCAAGCTGCAACTAATGGCCTTTACATACATTCCAAGCACTCACCCCCAGCACTACAATATATATATATATATATATATATATATATATATATATATATATATATATATATATATATATATATATATATATATATACACACACACATATTTACATTCTACCATGGTTCAGGCTACAACACCCCCCCCCCCCATTTCTCTCCTATATAAAGGTTTCTATGGTCACCCTGGGTCTGTATGTGTGGGAGGGTCAGTGTTGGGTGCCCGAGAGAAAACTGCTCAGCCAAGATCATTTATCAACGTCACCCACATAATGATCCTCTCTGCAGCTTGCTATTGATGGGGATAATTACATTAGCCAAGACTGACTGATCAATGCAGAAAACACACTCAACAAAACTTCTTCACTGGGCCATGAAGCCAGGGCCCCCCCATGTGCCCCCCAAATGTGAAGGGGCGAGAGAAAGGAGGAAGAGGCCACTGCAGCAAACAGTGAGAACCATTTCAGATCACACAGCATTATCTGGGTCCATTTATGCTGTAAGATCGCGATTATCATGTTAAAATAAAGAAAATCTCATAATTAAATATATCACATATGCATTTATTATCCATCTAGCTGTTTTTTATTATTTATCTTTGTATTTAATGTGATATTTATTCGTTTTCCGTTTTGTTGGTTTATATTGCATACAATAAACATGTATTGTAGTCCTGCAGATGTGCAGTACATTACAACTACTATCCGAATGTCCCAGAGATTGTATGCACCCCTCATGCCACTACCAGCTGCAGACTCTTTACAGAACTACTAGAATATGATATGTAACCAAAATGCTTGCACCCATTTCCTACTGACACTCGATAGATTTCAATTATTCCTTATTACTAGTCACTGTTTATAGCACAGGAAGGAAAAATGAATAAAAGAAGATGGATGGATGGATGGATGAATGGATGGATAGATGGATAGATGGATAGATAGATAGATAGATAGATAGATAGATAGATAGATAGATAGATAGATAGATAGATAGATAGATAGATAGATAGATAGAAGAAAAAAATAACTGTAGGAACCAAAGTAGAATAGTTACTTTAGGCAATCTTATAGAATAAAATACTAAATAAATACTAATCTCTAGTTACATACATATGTTAAGTAACTGGACAAATAATTATTTCCTGACCAAGTAAATGCAGAAATCACCACAGATAGCTGATAGATAAATTCACAAAGATATGATAGATTAATTATTTGATAGATAGATAAATAGATAGATAGATATGAGATAGATAGATAGATAGATAGATAGATAGATAGATAGATAGATAGATAGATAGATGGATGTCATATCACATTGTCACCAGACAAAACATGTAAAATTGTAAAGACAGTGTGAACCGAAGCAGAATATCTACTTTAGGGAGTATATGTAATAATAACTACATATATTAAGTGATGCATTCATTTTATGTTTTATTCTGGTACAGATTATTAGCTTCTGGCAAAATAAAAACAAAAGATCTAGATAGATGAGATTTAAGACAGAAAGATCTAAAGATAGATAGATAGATAGATAGATAGATAGATAGATAGATAGGACATAGATAGATAGAGAGATAGATAGGACATAGATAGATAGATAGATAGATAGATAGATAGATAGATAGATAGATAGATAGATAGATAGAATGAGCTATAAAAGTTTTCTCAAACTACAGTTCTGCGACAGAAATTCTTTTCTAAATAACTTTATAGGGGGACACGAGGGGTTAACTCCCATACCCTTTCCCTGTATGAGGGGAGCTCTGATTAATAACTAGCAGGCTCTTGGTGAGGGCTTTTTCTGCCCGATTGCCTTTGTGAATTAGAGACAATTCCTTCACACTCCAGTAATGTTCTGCAGCTAGAAGATGACTGACACTTCCACACACTCTCTCCCTGCCTCACACCTAATAAGGGGGCAGGGGTCCCAATTAGCCAGCCAGGCCTAATATTTACATGTATGATAATACAGTGTGCTGCAGAATTACACCCCACCTCCAAAAAGAGAAATAAACTAGAGGAAGACTATGAAATATTACTGTATGCAATGAGATTAGCTTCTCCTCTCCTCTACCAGTCTCAGCATCCTTTATCTACAATCAGCTCCAAGGTTTAATTAGGGGTCCTCAGGCTGATCTGATAATTTCTTATTAGCTTCTATTCACTAAATGGGATTGCAAGGCTCTAGAGAAGGAATAGGTTGCATGGTACCACCCAATGCTTAGGTCAGGAACTGCCACAGGCTGCCTCTATTAACCTATTCACTGGCAGAAGAGCTAACAATTCATACCTACAGTGGTAGAAAAAGGAAAGTAGAGTGTAAACTGGCTAAAAACCTAATATAATTAGCTATATGAGCATTAATGATAATTGCAGCATCTGTGATAGTCTGCACCATTAGTCTGGACACGTATTAGTTGTACAGATGAAAGTGTAGTGGTAAATCCTTAAATCATAGCATTTACTTTTATCCAAGGAAAGTCCATGTAGGGGCAATGCAAATGCACAAATTATGGAGGAAATCCTCTAATGGGAGATGTTTATTCATGAACTCCTCCAACCAATGACTCCCTGATGGCACTGGTTCTCTATAGAGTCACCATGGTCAGAACTGGCACTGCCTTTTCCTAGCTACACTGTCACTTGGTTCTAACAATTGCTGGCTTCACAGTGCTCAGACCCCACTGATTAGAAATTAACTGAATATATTTGTAATATGCCTTCAGTGTTTGTGTTGAGACAACCCATTTAAGGCCTCCTTCACACACTATTTTTGCAGTGTTTTTAAATTCTTGTTCAGAAAAGACATGCCTTTCAAACCTTTTCATGGCACTTTTGAAAGTATTTTTGGTGGCATTTTTTTATTTTGCAACATTTTTATACATGCTCAAATCCTATGTAATAGCCTTTGGGAAAAGCATATCTATACCCAGAGCATGCAGTGCTTTGAAAATATACCACACACCCAAAAACCAAAATGTTTTGTTATATACTTTTATATTTCACTGTAGACTTAAAAGTAACATCTTGCTGCTGCATTTTTGAGCTAAAAAAACACCATTAAAATGCCACAAAAATGCAGCAAAGTGTTGCATATGAATGTAGCCTAAAAAGGTTTTTGTTATCCAAGTGAATTTTGCTGAAACCCCTTTACTGTGTCTTCTGCATAAAAATAGCTTTCCAAATATACACACAGTCTTGAAAAAGACTGCTTCACTCCATAAATGAATGACATCTATGATGACCTCACTACACATCACCATGGAAGTCAATAACTTCACATTGTAGCGCAGTTCCAAGTATACAATATCACAGTGCCATGGTATAACTAGCTGCCATGGTCAAGGGAGTTCAAGTAGGAAGTCATGTCAGGTGGACTGGGAGAAGAGGAGCAATCTTTTTAATATTGTAATTGTATTTGAAAGGTTTTTGTCTGCACAGTAGGTGTTGTTTTACACACAGTTGTTTTTGTAGCCGTTTTTGATGTCGTTTTTTGAGCTGAAGCCAGAAGTGGATCCAGTAGGAAGAAGTATAAGGTTTTTTTTACTTTTCCCATATCTTTGGAATCCATTTCTGGCTTTGGCTCAAAAACTGCAATAAAAGCTGCCAAAAAATAACCTGTGTGTAAAACTCCCTTTAGGCTGGTACCAGATGAGTGTATTGTAACACGTCCGAAATACGGATCTGTAATATGGACATGTTATAGATAACATTACAACCACATGCCATCAGTATTTGATCTGTATTTGCCTCTGTATATTTGATTTTCTACTGGGCAAATACGGATTCATATTTGCCCATAGAAAATAATAGCAATATGGAGGCAAAAATAGATCATGCTGTGTTTTTAAAAAATGGGTATGAAAAATACGGCCATGTGAATAGATGCATAGATGTACATTAGCGCCATATTATGGTATGCAAAACACGGACCAAATACAGAGCTAAAATACACTCATCTGAAAGTGACCTTAGAGTGATTTGTGAAAAAAGCTGCAGTTTTTGTGGAAGTTTTTCACACTGTTTTTATCAGCCAGAAGTGGCTTGAAAATATATAAGAAGTATAAAGGAATGAAGGATGTTAACATTTTTCCATCTACTGAATCCACTTCTGGCTTTGGCACAAAAACATCATCAAACACTGCAGTAGGGTTTTTCCCCCCAAAAAAACTCTGCATGTGAAACCATCTTAAAGGGGTATCTCAAAAATTCACCAAATCTCTAAAAATCCATTTAACAACAAAAGCAAATAAAGAAAATCAACTTTTAATTAAAATTTGAAAAACTTCCCTGAAACTCTTTTAATGGAGTAGATTGTACGGTTTTATCACTATAAACATAGAGATCATGATTAATGTTTATGGTCATACCATGAGGGGAAAAATTTCACCTAGTTCCATCCTTGCACCATTAACCAGAGAGTTCTAGTTATTCCAAATCTACCAGAAAGTTTTAGCAGCCACAGGTTCTCTGCTTCCAAAGCAAGATAGTAATTTATCCAAAGTAATTTTGATAATTTTGACAGATGTAGCAGAGCTCAGTTTGTCATTTGGCATAATGTATTATAGGTGGTTGGCATTATCTAAATTTATTTAGTTAATACAATGTGAAAACTTCAGTTCTTCCACATTAGACACAATTTCACCTATTGCTGTGAAGCTGCCTGATTATACAAAATCTAAAGAACTTAACTAATGTTATGGGGAGCTGCATAAAAGCTATTGAACCTCAGTGCCCCCTTGCTTTATTACTTGGATCACTCCTGCTGGCAAAGGGTAAGATGTTCATAAAAATATATTAATGAATTGCTGTTTATTAAGGGGAGGTCACATAGGGACACTGCTGGGAGAGGTGACCACTGATCACCCCTCTATTCCCAATACAAAAGAATCAGCTAAAACACACAATATCATATTTATAGCACATTCAGCTACATAATAATTACTGGAGACCTTGTGGCCAAGATGAAGAAAGAACTGAGATGACTCCAAATGATGCCTGTACTTGTCCTTGAAAGAGGGAAATTGCATCTTATTGTGGATTATAAGTGGATAATGAGGTAGATGCATTGTCATTGTACTGCTGTACCTGCACCAGCACACACCCCATACATCATGTCCTGCTCACAGCAGGCCATGCTCAGCAGGGGCCCCCTGACATTGTCTGAGGTTGCTGCTGTAGGGTATATATCATCTCACAGTATACAGGATGCCCACCTGCCAGAGGATCAGCACAGATCATGCACACTCTCTATCATTATCATGAATTTAATGTTTTTAAATATGGAAATTCCTAGAACATGTAAGGAAAGGGTTAAACATTTCCCAACTCTTAATCAGAGCAGCAGGGCTGGTATGTAAGCTGTGGTTAGTTTACCTTTATATCACAGTGTTTGGTATTTTCTCATTAGCAGGAATTATGTTTGTACATTTAGTTACATTGTAAAGTGGAGAATTGACACAAGGACACGAGCTGCCCTGTGCAGTCCTCTGATGGAGCAGACACAACCTCCGAGCGCCTCCTGCCGCTCGCTTGCAGTACTTGTAGCCAGAGGCTGCAGAATTCTCTATCTCCTCACCAGAGGGAGTTTTTACAACTTTCACCACATCTAAGCAAACAAATAGAAGGAAAATAACAATAAAGCATCCGCTGCCTGCCCCAGGAGACAGTGCACACAGAAGGTTCCCTGGCACCCCAGCACTGCGGTGCCCACACCCACTGTATGTCACCCTTATCAATTCCTTACCATGCAACCAAAACAATACAGTGACCCTGTCCCCCAATGTATCTTGCTGCCCCTGGTATATGAACTCCTCTGATCCAAGTATCCCCTCCTCTACCAATGCAGATTGCTCCTGTGCCCTTTACTCATAATGCAGCTTCTTCTTGTTTTATTACCCTTCCACAAAATACCCCCCCCCCCCATCTTTCTCCAGCTAATGCAGACTGGTCCTGCCCCTTACCTCCCCATGTATCCTGTACTGGACATCACACATCCTCATGCTTCTTCTGCTGAATGCTAATCACAATCTTTTTCTGCAACGCTGTTTACAATTCCCTATTCATTTTACATACAGACTGACCTGTTACTATGCACATTAACGGGTTAACAGTAGTGCCAGTTGTTCTGCCCCACGAAGTGTGCGCAATCTCCTCATCATATATGTGCCAGATTACACACTGCAATAATAATGCATGCAATTTATAGTGCAGATTGATAAATATACAGATTATGAAATGTGTACAATTATACACTGGGATGATAATAGTCATTTATAAGATGTGCAGCAAAACACTGCAATAATAACCATAGATGACGATTAGTATTATAATGACCTAGTTATTATTATACTAATATCTATATATGCACTGTAATAATAAACACAGATGATAACGATGATCGTTAGTAATTCTGTGCGGTTTTCACATTGCAGTAAACACAATGACATTATTACTATATGGCAGATTTGGATGATAAACAGATATGTAGATTTGCAGGATTGTACCCAGATTTATTTAGCAGGATCAGTGTTAAAAAAACATTTAAAAAATTACAAATAATAAATAAATAAAGAAGTGCCCCCTCCCAGCACAGTATGGCCGGGTCAGAGAAATTAGAAGAGCTGCAACAACAAGTCCTACGAGCAGCCAGCGCCGAGTACACGGAGGAGTCACACACGGCTGTACGCGGCTCCATACTTCACCCTCTCTGCACAATCCTGCCCCTACTAGTTATAGCTCAATTGTAGACGGGATCTTCGGATTGTGTACCTCCAAGTATACAGATGTAGCAGAGCCGAGAATGTCACTACAGCGTTTCTTCTATCATATATTATATTGTATGCAGGGTGGGAAGAAGTGAGGAGAATATATACTGTGTGTTTGTGTGTATATATATATATATATCGCATAATAGTTTCTGTAACATTATGTTACACATAATAATGTGAGCAATAAACAGACAGATGGATATTGTAATCTATCTAACATGTATGTGTTTATCGATCTGATATCAATCTATGTATCTATCCATCTCTCATATCTATCTATCTATCTCTCATATCTATCTATCTATCTCATATTTCTCTCTCTCTCATCTATCTATCTACATCTGCTATCTACCTACCTACCTACCTCCATCCATCCATCTATCTATCTATCTATCTATCTATCTATCTATCTATCTGATATCTAGTGATATCTATCTGATATCTAGTGATATCTATTTGATATCTAGTGATATCTATCTATCTAGCAATATCAGATTATCTATCTATCTGATATCTATCATCTATCTGATATCTAGTGATATCAGATATCTATCTAGCTACCTATCTGATATCTATTGATATCTATCTATCTATCCATCATGCATCATGTGTTGAGTATGAGGTATTTAAGCCATACATTACATACAGTGTCTATATATGTACAGTATACATGTCTATATTACAAGTGCAGGGTCATTTATAGGCAGATCTGCATAGGCTACAAATCACATTGTGTGTATACAGCTATATGCAGGATACAGTGCAGCAGTAAATATTAGTAGAATGCAGGGTCGTATAAGGAGCCATCTATATATCTATGTACAGCTGTATGAGGTGTACAGTGCTGCAGTATATGATAGCACTGTGCAGGGTGACATATATATATATATACATCTATATACAGTACATATGACTATACAGCTGTATGATTTGTACAGTGCAGGATCACATGCTGTACATATCCAACTGCGTGAGCTGTACAATCTTGTAGTATATAATCGTACTGTGCAAGATCACACTTATATCTATATAAAGTACATATGTATATACAGCCACATGTATTATACAACAACCTATTGTCTAGGTGCCCTCTTCTAATGGCACAGTATATGTGTTAGGGTGCCTTGGCCCTTGCGAGAACATCACACGTTTTTTGAGCAATGTGAGAGTGAGTGAAAGCACAGAATTATGCTTTTCAATGGTTTCATTCACATCTGCGATGTTTTCACTCATGCAATGTTGCGAGATTTGTAAATCGCAGCATGTCGTATCTTTCTGCGTTTTGCTTTTTTAAATTGCCCATGGAAACTCTGTTTTATTGCATCGCAATGCACCAACTTGCGATTTTCATGCAGTGTGTTTTTAGCACTATGAACTCCTATTGTCTATTGCGAGAAAAACACAAGTGACAGCGATGTTTTTACGAGACAAAGCAGTGATATTTTATTGCGGCAATATCGCGATTGCCAGTGTGAAACTACCCTAGATTGTTAGCTCCTATGACCAGTGAATAGTTTTTCACCCTTTAGTGCCCTACTGTATAGGGACCTTTCACACGGGTGGAATTTTTCCGCATTTCACACCGCTTCCCGCAGTAAATTCCGCACTAAAATCCACATGGCTCTGTGCAAAGTTTGATGCAGAACGAAGATGGCTTAGTTCTGCTGTCGATTCCGTATTACAATCCACAATGAGGATTGCACGTTTTGGTGCAGAATTCACAGTGTCAGATTAAGGTGTGGATTTTTGGTGCCAAAACATTTTGCCCATGTGACAGGTCCCCAAGGGTGCTTTCACATGGTACAATATATTCTGCAAATTATGCTCTTCTTCAAAATACAGCACCAAAATGCAAACTGCTAATGTGCTGATTTTGATGTGGAAATGAAAATGGCAGAGTTCTGCCCGTAATTCTGAATCAAAATCCGCATTTAGTCGTGCAGAATTCTGGGACGGTATATTCTGCAATATTGCTGTGAAATATTCTGTCCCGTTTGAAAGCACACTAACGCTGTACATGCCTCACCATTAAAACAACCTTCCGGGCTGCACCTACGTCTCTGACCACCTGATGCATACTGTGTACTAGTATGCATTAGTCTAAGACACTACCCCTGCTTTGGTTAACCAGAGCTGCCCACACGAGCAGTGCTGACCAGTCAGAGCAGCATGTAGTGTCTTAGACTACCAATGCATATTATGCACAGTGTGCATCAGATAGTCAGAGGAGCAGTTCAGCCATCTTTGTTTATTCAGGACCAGAGGGAAAAGGGAAACCTCTGATAAGAATCCATCTTGGTGTTCAGTATGAAGAGGTTTTCACATCATTAAAGCGACCCTCCGGGCCTGGAAACGCAAACGTGTATGAAGCGTTTCTCAGATTACCTGATGCACAATCTGCATAGCATTCATCGGTAGTCTAAGGCACTACATGTTGTTCTGACTGGTCAGCACTGCTCGTGTGGGCTGCACTGGTCAATCAAAGTAGGTGTAGTGTGGCCATCTTTGTCTCTTCAGGCCCGAAGGGTCGCTTTAAGACTAGGGCTGCCCAGCTACAGGTACTTTGCATAGGGTGACTCTACACTAATCTCTGCTTCCTAGAGCAGAATTTCCCATACTCCGGTCCTCAGGACCCCCAACAGGTCAGATTTTCAGGATTTCCTCAGTATTACAAGGTGACATAATGATTGTCAGTGCCTCAGACATGTGTGCTCTCTAAAGGAAAGTAACCTGTTGAGGTGGTGAGGACCGGAGTTTTGGAGACACAGCCCTGGAGAGTACACGGTGCATCTGCAACGCTGCCATTGACCTAACAATTGTTAGCTAACTGAACAGTGTTACAGCTATGGAAGTAAAGATGATTGATTCTTCCTGATGGAAAGTTGCTACATAGGTCCAAACCCATGGTTCTTGCTTCAAAGTTTATCTGGATTCTTACTGGCCATATGTAAAAGCATAGTGTTTGAGACAATACATGGGGCAAAGCAGATGCTTAATATTTCACACAACAGGGATCATCCATTGAAAGGACTGTTGTTAAAGTGGGAAATATCCTTTCATATTGGTCCCCTCTCTACTGTGATCATATCTATAAATCTACGGCCTGCGTGTGGTAATAATAATAAACTTATCATCAACAGTGTACTACTCTATCATTAATTCTAATCCCTGGCAAAAATCTAGAAGACTATGATGTGAGGTGCAGTGATCTGGATCAGGGCAGAATATTGGCCAGGTGAGACACTGATACTGTATTCTTTTCTGACTATCCAATTATTTATATGGATATAATTGTATTTGGTAGAGTAGACCTGGCTATAAGGACCTGGATGATGTGGATAATTGGTCTGAACTGGCCATTTATATCTGGCTATAGACCAGTATCGCCCCAACCAGAGTCTACCAGGAACTTGGGGTCCCCTCAACCCTAATCAGGTCTTCTCCAGAACGGAACCTGTAAACTTACCATCAGGAAGGCAAACCAATTTTAGCTGCTTGGTGATGCTTTTCATGACAGCAAGCATATCTAAGTCTAATTATAACCCTGGATAAGAATTATACAATGCTTCACTAGTGACTAGAAGCTTCTTTGAGGCAGAAAGAGCATTAGGGGTTCGCCAGGAGCTGTAACATCTTTCAGGAGTTCCCCTGCGGTAAACATGTTGGGAATCACTGCCATAAACCTACAGACTTCACCACAATGTGGCAAGTATACAAGATATTTCTTTAAAGAGTAGCTGCACTTTCAACTAACTTTTGACATGTTATAGAAACATGTAAAAAGTATTGATCAATGTGGATCCTGCTGCTGAGACCCCTGCTGATTGCTAGAATGAAGGGGCTGCAGCGCTTATCTAAGCACTGTGCCCCCTTGGCTGTTTTTGCTGCTTTTTAGTTCCTAGCAGCTAGAGACAGCCTCATAGGGGTCTATGGAAGCTTTCTACAGACCTCTATGTGGGCCATTTTCAGCCGGCAGAAAGAACCGAAAAGCATCGAAGAGAGCCGAGTGGGCACAGTGCCCAGGTGAGCACTGCAGCCCCTTTATACTAGTGATTAGGGACGGTATCAGCAGAGGAACCACCACTGATCAATACTTTTGACATGTCTCTGTGACATATCAAAAGTTAGTTGAACACGTAGCTACTTTTTAAAGATAATCTATCATTACCTTCGAGCCCCATAAACTATGTTATGGGTCCCAAAGATAAGAAAACAGGGAGTCTGGGGAACCGTGTTTCATACTCACCAGGTGCTATGTGCCCACAAAGTTGGCACAAATAACAGTGTGACTCTTTAGGGCTCCGTTCAGAATTTTCATCACTTTTTTGGAGGAAAGAAAGTGTCTGTTTTTTCCCCCCATTGATTTCAATGGGTTGTCAAAAAAATGGAAAGTAAATGGAAAGGCTTTCATTTGCTTCCACTCCAGCGGTTTTCCACTTTTTTGGACAGAAAAATACCGCAGTCTGCAGCATCTTCAGTCTTCGAAATTTTTCTGCACCATGTAAGGCCACCTGACACAGGTGGATTTGCATTGTAACATCTGGAGCGGGATTCCACCTACGGATTCTGCAGCAAATCCAGCCCATAGCATGCTATGACAATATGCGATTTCCTGCCAACAAACGGAAATCAATTGCGATTTTCCATTCGCGGGGGAGAAATCGCAGCATGCTGCAATTTTGTGCGGGCTACGCCTGGCTGGCTTCCATTGAAGTCAATGGAAGTCATCCGTACCGTGGCCATTCTGCAGTCATCATTGCAGAATGGTCGCTGGAGCCGCGTCATCGCCATAGCGATGTTGCGGCAACCTCTGTACTGTGCATGTGCTCTTTTGCAGCAGAGGAGGAAGATGGCAGAGAGGTAAGCTGGGGTCACTGACCGGGCACTGGGTCCGACTCGCCCATGCGCAGGAGACCTAAAAAAGACTTTTTAAATCCTTGCCACAAGGCTTGTAAATACAATGTAATTTCTGTAGCAATTCTGCCAGAGGATATTCCACAGCATGTCCACTATGTGTGAAGGCAGCCTAAGAGTATGTTCACACATCACGGATTTGATGTGGGACGTCAGCTGCAGATTTCATGTTGAAATTCCACAGTACAATGTAAGTGAACGGAGTTTTAAAAAAGCCCCCAAAATCTGCAGCCATGATGAAGATTTTCAAATCCTCAGCATGCTCTAATTGTTACCCTGTTTCCCCCAAAATAATACCTACTCAAAAAATAAGACCAAGTCTAATTTTTGGGGAAGCTTGAAATATAAGCCCTACCTCAAAAATAAGCCCTAGTAGTACTATATTAAAAAAGAGGTTTGGCGCAGTCCTCAGCCGCTTGTACAACATCACTTCCTGGTTACAGGATTCATCAATCCCACCCCTAGGAAGGATGGCTGATTCTTTGACCAGTGCTCAGCCAATCAATGCAGCACTGGATGAACCAACAGCAGCTATTGCATTGGTTCATCCAGTGCTGCACTGATTGGCTGAGCAGCGGTCGAAGAACCAATCACAGCCATCACTTCCTGGAGATGGGATTTATGAATCCTGTAACCAGCAAGTGATGTTGTATGAGTGGCCAAGGACTTCAGGAAGCGGGGCAGAGCTGTGGAGAGCACCGGAAGGACCCGAACCGAGGCTGCTAGGTAAGCATAATAAGATCTACCCCCAAAATAAGACCTAGCGCCTCTTTAGGGGCAAAATCTATATAAGACAGGGTCTTATTTTGGGGGAAACGTGGTACAAAAATGCAGAAGAGTTTTACATTGAAATTTATTTATTGCACTGCAAAGATTGAATTTTGCATTAAAAACTGCGATGTGTGAACAGATCCTAAGTGTTTATAAATGTTTTAAAATGTCAGCATTAAATTTTCGCCTATATTGGAAAACAAACTAATGAAATAGAAGCAGCATATTGATAAACCATGCTGCAAGCAATATGATAGGTATGAACTATTACACAGTGATTCTTGTAATCCAGGATCCAATAATCTAAAGCACTTGATAATCCAGCATTTGCTTCTGGCACAGAACGCTGAGGCCTCGTTCAGATGACCGTTTTTTGCCGCGATTTGCGGATGCGCATGCGATCTGCGTATATATAGAATCATTGCTTCGCAATGGGATCGGTCACATGGCCGCTTTTTATGCGGATGTCCGATAAATTATAGGACACGAGGAATCGCAGATCGCGCCTATCTGCATTCTGCGATTCCTTGTGTTCTATATATGCGCTCAATGTGGCCGGTGGCAGCAGCGCTGACCCCATTGAGAACAAATACTACAAAGATCATTCTCCTCTGCCACAGCTGTAACAGCTGTGGCAGAGAAGAACGATGTTCGCCCATTGAATTCAATGGAGCCGGCAATACAGCCGGCTCAATTGAAAGCAATGGGCTGCCGGCGAGCGCTGGATGAATTTTCAGGAAGAGCTTAAAAATATAAGAAAATATATATACTCACCTTGTCCCTGCAGCTGGAGTTCAGCCACGGCCGGCAGTTCTCCTGAACTGCTCTGTGTAGTATTCAGCAGGCGGGGATTTAAAATCCTCGCCTGCTGAATGGGCTGCCTCTGATTGGTCACAGCCCTCACCAATCAGAGGCAGCTCTCACTCACCCATGCTGAATGGGCTGCCTCTGATTGGTCACAGCCCTCACCAATCAAAGGCAGCTCTCACTCACCCATGAATGAATGGGTGAGTGAGAGCTGCCTCTGATTGGTGAGGGCTGTGACCAATCAGAGACAGCCCATTCAGCAGGCGGGGATTTTTAGTTCAGGAGAACTGCCGGCGGCTGCGGCTGAACTCCAGCTGCAGAGACAAGGTGAGTATATATATTTTTTTATTTTTACACATTTTTGGATGTTTTTCAGGGAAGGGCTTATATTTTTAAGCCCTTCCCGAAAATTCATCCAGCGCTCGCCGGCAGCCCATTGCTTTCAATGGAGCCGGCTGTACTGCCGGCTCCATTGAATTTCAATGGGTTGGACAGCGCTCCTTTGATCGGGCCCGTTTCGCCGAAAACGCTGCTAGCTGCAGATTTTTCGGCGATTCGTCGGCCCGGTCACGTGATTTGCGGAGGCCTGAGGCTGCGTTTACGCAGGGCTTTTTCTGTTGCAGTTTTTGATCACAATTAGAGATGAGCGAGCGTAGTTGCTAAGGAAGATTAGTCGAGCGAGTATTGCCATTTTCAAGTACATGCCCGCTCGTGCCAAAAGATTTGGGGGCCGGCGGGGGCGAGCGGTGAGTTGCGGGAGTGAGCATGGGGGAGCGGGGGGGGGGAGAGAGATCTCCCCCCCGTTCCTCCCCGCTCTCCCCCGCCGCCCCCTGAATCCTTTTGGCACGAGCGAGCATGTACTCGAAAGTGGCAATACTCGCTCGACTAATTTGCTTTAGCAAGTACGCTCGCTCATCTCTCATCAGAATAAAAAACTGTATAAAAAAAACAGTGTTTTCTTGATGCAGTTTTTAATTTTGATTGAAGACTGCAAAAATCAAATGCCACGTGTGAACGCAGCCTAATAGATTAATATGATGTGGCGTTTTAGAAGAAAATTCACAGACTGAGCAGAAATAACTCCTTAGGTAATTCTTATTAACAGTTGATTGTTCTCAGCAAGAGAAACCAAGTAATCTTGTAGATATGATACCTTTTATTGGCTAACAAAAATACATGACGGTACCAAATCTTTGTTTTTATTAACAGTTGTAATGGCAGATTTTGTGCTAACTTTAATATTGTGCTTTGTTCCTTAAGGTTCTGTGCTCATGCATACTGGAAGGGAGGTGGGGAGGTGTTATATATGGAGCGTCAATGGCAGACATGCCAGTTCTGGTGTGCTCTGGTGGATCAAGATGCAGGGCTGTGGGCACAGGTCCTACTACAGGATATTTGGCCCTCATGCAGACTAGTAGCCCGCTGGAGGTCATTTTGCAGGCCTCTGCAAATACCAGTTCTGGTACTGGGTTGATGCCCTTCCACGTCGCGGTAATGTTCAGCTCTCTTTGTGCAGTAACAGCAGTGTCCTGGTAACCAGTGGTGAATTAAGGGGGCCACTTGCCTGGGCCTGTACACACAACTTCCTTCCCCCACCACCACACATACAACACCCTTTACCCCAGTAGAATATTGTATAGTAAAACATTAAATAAGCAACCACAACAATAACCATTTGGTGTAGATTTGATGTGGATCTGCGCCAGATTTAACCCCTTCAATTGTGCAGATTGGTACCAAAATCCACATCAAAATCTAAAATCAAATGGTGTGGATTTTGGTGCAGATTTACTGTGGATTTTTCCACAACAAACGCAACACATATGAATTTGCCTACCACGCCCCCTCCCCGCCAAAAAATCATAGCCCTTATAATGTGGTGGGCTTAGATACAGCAGCTCAGCTTTATTATACCTCTAAGCAATAGCTATCATATAACGTAATCAAATACTGGTTCTACATGGGAATAGTGATTACAGTGCAGTTACCTCCAGTGAACTCAGGTGATGTTATCTGTGTTTGGAATTGTCCATATTTGGTTTTCTTTTCCCTAGGCCCAGACTGAGAGTTTTTCCAGCCAGGATTCACCTTTGTGCACTCTCCTCATCCTGATGCTGCAAACCCTAATCAGCATTTTAGTATGCACCTATTGCACTGCTTAGCAACGGTTTACTCTCCCTAGCAGCACGCGCCCATAGACATAACATAGGAACTTTGGGATGCCCTCACAGGTCACTCGATGTACCAAAGTCAAATTTAATGACTTCACGGTGACAGTGAGGATATCACTAATGTAATGACACCTAAATAGAGATGAGCGAGCACCAAAATGCTCGGGTGCTCGTTACTCGGGACGAAATTATCGCGATGCTCGAGGGTTCGTTTCGAGTAACGAACCCCATTGAAGTCAATGGGCGACCCGAGCATTTTTGTATATCGCCGATGCTCGCTAAGGTTTTCATTTGTGAAAATCTGGGCAATTCAAGAAAGTGATGGGAACGACACAGCAACGGATGGGGCAGGCGAGGGGCTACATGTTGGGCTGCATCTCAAGTTCCCAGGTCCCACTATTAAGCCACAATAGCGGCAAGAGTGGGCCCCCCCCCCCTCCCAACAACTTTTACTTCTGAAAAGCCCTCATTAGCAATGCATACCTTAGCTAAGCACCACACTACCTCCAACAAAGCACAATCACTGCCTGCATGACACTCCGCTGCCACTTCTCCTGGGTTACATGCTGCCCAACCCCCCGCACGACCCAGTGTCCACAGCGCACACCAAATTGTCCCTGCGCAGCCTTCAGCTGCCCTCATGCCACGCCACACTCATGTCTATTTATAAGTGCGTCTGCCATGAGGAGGAACCGCAGGCACACACTGCAGAGGGTTGGCACGGCTAGGCAGCGACCCTCTTTAAAAGGGGCAGGGCGATAGCCCACAATGCTGTACAGAAGCAATGAGAAATATAATCCTGTGCCACCGCTATCATGAGCTGCACACGTGGGCATAGCAATGGGGAACCTATGTGCCACACACTATTCATTCTGTCAAGGTGTCTGCAAGCCCCAGTCAGACCGCGGTTTTTTATAAATAGTCACAGGCAGGTACAACTCCGCAATGGGAATTCCGTGTGCTCCCACAGCATGGGTGGCTCCCAGGAAGCCACCGGTGGTACATAAATATATCCCATTGCATTGCCCATCACAGCTGATGTAACGTCAGCTTTAATGCAGGTGGGCAAAAAATTAATTGGATTACACTGTAGGCGAGGGCCCCAAAAAATTGGTGTACCAACAGTACTAATGTACCTCAGAAAAATTGCCCATGCCCAACCAAGAGGGCAGGTGAAACCCATTAATCGCTTTGGTTAATGGGCTTAATTGGTAACTAGGCCTGGAGGCAGCCCAGTTAAAATAAAAATTGGTTCAGGTGCAAGTTTCAACGCTTTAATGAGCATTGAGACGTATAAAAATTGTTTACAAAAATTATATGACTGAGCCTTGTGGGCCTAAGAAAAATTGCCCGTTCGGCGTGATTACGTGAGGTTTCAGGAGGAGGAGCAGGAGGAGGAGGATGAATAGAATACACAGATTGATGAAGCAAAAAGGTCCACGTTTTTGATGGTGATAGAGAACAATGCCTCCATCCGCGGGTGCAGCCTACGTATTGCTTAGGTATCGCTGCTGTCCGCTGGTGGAGAAGAGAAGTCTGGGGAAATCCAGGCTTTGTTCATCTTGATGAGTGTTAGCCTGTCGGCACTGTCGGTTGACAGGCGGGTACGCTTATCCGTGATGATTCCCCCAGCCGCACTAAACACCCTCTCTGACAAGATGCTAGCCGCAGGACAAGCAAGCATCTCCAGGGCATACAGCGCGAGTTCAGGCCACGTGTCCAGCTTCGACACCCAGTAGTTGTAGGGGGCAGAGGCGTCACCGAGGACGGTCGTGCGATCGGCTACGTACTCCCTAACCATCCTTTTACAGTGCTCCCGCCAACTCAGCCTTGACTGGGGAGCGGTGACACAGTCTTGCTGGGGAGCCATAAAGCTGGCAAAGGCCTTGGAGAATGTTCCCCTGCTGCGCTGTACATGCTGCCTGATCTCTGCGCCTCCCCTGCTACCTGGCCCTCGGAACTGCACCTTCTGCCACTAGCGCTGTCGGATGGGAATGTTACCATCAGTTTCTCCGCCAGGGTCCTGTGGTATAGCATCACTCTCGAACCCCTTTCCTCTTCGGGTATGAGAGTGGAAAGGTTCTCCTTATACCGTGGGTCGAGCAGTGTGTACACCCAGTAATCCGTAGTGGCCAGAATGCGTGTAACGCGAGGGTCTCGAGAAAGGCATCCTAACATGAAGTCAGCCATGTGTGCCAGGGTACCTGTACGCAACACATGGCTGTCCTCACTAGGAAGATCACTTTCAGGATCCT
Organism: Eleutherodactylus coqui; assembly: GCF_035609145.1. NCBI lineage: Eukaryota > Metazoa > Chordata > Amphibia > Anura > Eleutherodactylidae > Eleutherodactylus > Eleutherodactylus coqui. The sequence continues at coordinate 200,760,993 of NC_089842.1, read as the reverse complement.
CCTCCTCCTCCGGCCATACACGCTGAAAGGATGACAGGCAAGCAGCATGGGTACCCTCAGCAGTGGGCCAAGCTGTCTCTTCCCCCTCCTCCTCATGCTCCTCCCCCTCCTCCTCAACGCGCTGAGATATAGACATGGGGGTGCTCTGACTATCCAGCGACATACTGTCTTCCCCCGCCTCCGTTTCCAAGCGCAAAGCATCTGCCTTTATGCTTTGCAGGGAACTTCTCAAGAGGCATAGCAGAGGAATGGTGACGCTAATGATTGCAGCATCCCCGCTCACCATCTGGGTAGACTCCTCAAAGTTTCCAAGGACCTGGCAGACGGCTGCCAACCAGGCCCACTCTTCTGTAAAGAATTGAGGAGGCTGACTCCCACTACGCCGCCCATGTTGGAGTTGGTATTCCACTATAGCTCTACGCTGCTCATAGAGTCTGGCCAACATGTGGAGCGTAGAGTTCCACCGTGTGGGCACGTCGCACAGCAGTCGGTGCACTGGCAGATTAAACCGATGTTGCAGGGTCCGCAGGGTGGCAGCGTCCGTCTTGGACTTGCGGAAATGTGCGCTGACCCGGCGCACCTTTCCGAGCAGGTCTGACAAGTGTGGGTAGCTTTTCAGAAAGCGCTGAACCACCAAATTAAAGACATGGGCCAGGAATGGCACGTGCGTGAGGCTGCCGAGCTGCAGAGCCGCCACCAGGTTACGGCCGTTGTCACACACGACCATGCCCGGTTGGAGGCTCAGCGGCGAAAGCCAGCGGTCGGTCTGCTCTGTCAGACCCTGCAGCAGTTCGTGGGCCGTGTGCCTCTTCTCTCCTAAGCTGAGTAGTTTCAGCACGGCCTGCTGACGCTTTCCCACCGCTGTGCTGCCACGCCGCGCAACACCGACTGCTGGCGACGTGCTGCTGCTGCTGACACATCTTGATTGCGAGACAGAGGTTGCGTTGGAGGAGGAGGAGGAGGAGGGTGGTTTAGTGGAGGAAGCATACACAGCCGCAGATACCAGCGCCGAGCTGGGGGCCCGCAATTCTGGGGGTGGGTAGGACGTGAGCGGTCCCAGGCTCTGACTCTGTCCCAGCCTCTACTAAATTCACCCAATGTGCCGTCAGGGAAATATAGTGGCCCTGCCTGCCTGTGCTTGTCCACGTGTCCGTTGTTAAGTGGACCTTGGCAGTAACCGAGTTGGTGAGGGCGCGTACAATGTTGCAGGAGACGTGGTCGTGCAGGGCTGGGACGGCACATCGGGAAAAGTAGTGGCGACTGGGAACCGAGTAGCCGCCGCCATCATGCTTTTGAAAGCCTTCGTTTCCACAAGCCTATACGGCAGCACCTCCAGGCTGATCAATTTGGCTATGTGCACGTTTAACGCTTGAGCGTGCGGGTGCGTGGTGGCGTACTTGCGCTTGCGCTCAAACAGTTGCGCTAGCGACGTCTGGACGCTGCGCTGAGAGACATTGCTGGATGGGGCCGAGGACAGCGGAGGTGAGGGTGTGGGTGCAGGCCGGTAGGCACTCGTGCCTGTGTCCTCAGAGGGGGGTTGGATCTCAGTGGCAGGTTGGGGCACAGGGGGAGAGGCAGTGGTGCAAACCGGAGGCGAACGGCCTTCGTCCCACCTTGTGGGGTGCTTGGCCATCATATGCCTGCGCATGCTGGTGGTGGTGGCTCCCCAGCTGATCTTGGCGCGACAAAGGTTGCACACCACTGTTCGTCGGTCGTCAGGCGTCTCTGTGAAAAACTGCCACACCTTAGAGCACCTTGGCCTCTGCAGGGTGGCATGGCGCGAGGGAGCGCTTTGGGAAACAGTTGGTGGATTATTCGGTCTGGCCCTGCCTCTACCCCTGGCCACCGCACTGGCTCGACCTGTGCCCACACCCTGACTTGGGCCTCCGCGTCCTCGCCCGCGTCCACGTCCTCTAGGCCTACCCCTACCCCTCAGCATGCTGTATTACCAGTAGTGCAGAAACAGAACGCTGTAATTAAATGTGCCGCTTATTGGCCTGTGGTTGGAGGCTGATTTCGCTTACGGAACGCACAGCAGAGGCAGGAAAGAATTTTGCGCAAGCCTGCTGTAACACTTAGCTGGCTGCGTTTGAATTAGGACAACTACCCCCAGCAGAAACCCAGTACACTTGTGGACAGGAATACAGCGGTGATGTAAGAGGCAACACAGAGGCAGGAAAGAATTTTGCGCAAGCCTGCTGTAACACTTAGCTGGCTGCGTATGAATTAGGACAACTACCCCCAGCAGAGACCCAGTACACTTGTGGACAGCAACACAGAGGCAGGAAAGAATTTTGCGCAAGCCTGCTGTAACACTTAGCTAGCTGCGTATGAATTAGGACAACTACCCCCAGCAGAGACCCAGTACACGCAGAGGACGGTCACAGGCAGCCCAAATAGATTTTTTTTCCCAAATGTTTTTGGAAAGGCCCACTGCCCATATACACTAAATATGTCTTCTGTCCCTGCCTCACCACTACTGGCCCTGGACAATGTAAAATTACTGCAGGACGCAATGCTCTGCACAGCCGATATACAAAAAAAAAAAAAATGTGCAACACTGCAAAAAGCAGCCTCCACACTACTGCACACGGTTAGATGTGGCCCTAAGAAGGACCGTTGGGGTTCTTGAAGCCTAAAATACTCCTAACACTATCCCTATAGCAGCTCCGGCACCAGCAGCAGTTTCCCTCCTCTATGTCAGAACAAATCTGTGGCGAGCCGCAGGAGGGGCCGATTTATATACTCAGGTGACACCTGATCTCGCCAGCCACTCACTGCAGGGGGGTGGTATAGGGCTTGAACGTCGCAGGGGGAAGTTGTAATGCCTTCCCTGTCTTTCTATTGGCCAGAAAAGCGCGCTAACGTCTCAGAGATGAAAGTGAAAGTAACCCGAACATCGCGTGGTACTCGTCTCGAGTAACGAGCATCTCGAACACGCTAATACTCGAACGAGTATCAAGCTCGGACGAGTACGTTCGCTCATCTCTACACCTAAATCATCCACCTAAGGTCAAGCAAGGGGGTCAAAGTGTGGTGCAAGAAAAGGCCTCTAGACTTATTAGATTAGATTTACAAGAGTGTCCAAGACAGGTAAATGAAACCCATCTTATACCACCAGATAAACATATTTGTATGGCTGGGTTCACACAGGCAGGCTGGATTTCGCATGTGGGAGGCCCGCAGCAGATTCCAGATGTGAGCCCGGCTGGTAACCCTGTGTACCTTATTTTGCTGTATTACCGATGATCATGGCGGAGTAAGTACAGTTTTTTTTTAATGTTATTATTTCCAGCACCATCACTTAGCGATGACGCGGGTACGTGCAGATCATACGCAATGTTTATGACTTCAATGGAGGCGGTCTGTGCGGAATTCGCCGAAAAATAGAGCATGCCGTTTTTTTCCGCTGCTCGTGTAATACGTAATTCGTATCCGCGAGTGTGAGCGAAGAAGCGTAGGTACATGTTTTTCAATGCCCCTGTTTTGCCACAGATCCTCTGCGTGGTTGTGGATTCCGCAATTTGAATCCACCCATGTGAGCCCAGCCTAAAATATAACATATAACTTTTATTTCCAAATATATAAAAGAAACAACTCATGGAGCAAATTAAACACAGAAAATGAAAGCTGTGAGTGTAGTAAGGAGTTTAACCCCTTACTCTCCCTGCTGCTGGTGGTTTAGTAGTTTGGATAATAGGGGCATTTGGAACAGCCATGAGCTCCCCTGGAGCCTTGAGCCCGGGGCAGTTGCCCCACTCACCCCTATTATAATCTGCCATTGCTGGTATCTGCTCCAAGCACCTAAAACTGTGCAGGAAGACACAGCAAACCTCTTGCATCAGCATGTATAGATGTGCCATCCTGGAGGAGCAGGACTACCTGTGCGACCTGCCAGTGGTGACAAGGACACTAGCAAAACTAGAGAAGGATCAGTCAGGAAGGATAAGGAGAGAGGACTTGTCTGCGGCCACCACCTTCAGAACCATTCCCTTTTTGGGGTTGTCCTGCTGTCACCTCTCCAGCGCACCTGTTGTCACTTTCATTTGCACCAAAGCAGGTGAAACTGATTCACAATCACTTCTGTTTCCTAACTGGGCAGACTGATACCCCTAAAGATTAAGAGACTTGCGTTATACTGATATCTTAAGTGCTCCCTTAATTTTCTTGAGTAGTATAAATATATATCAATTTTACTGTTTATACTAAATCCAATTTTAAACTATAGGGTTCTGTGGCGATCAGAGGGTCTGGGACTTACAGCCATAATACAGAGTTCAAAATGTGACCATTTTATAGCCATCTCAATCCAGCCTTGCTCACATGGAAAACACTATGTCCTTAAAATGGTTAAATGGGTTTTTGCTTTTGCATAAATGTGTGAAATCCACTTTTTATAGAATTTAGTATCCACTATTTAGTCTTGGTGTCATTGTTGTGTTAGTACACCGCACAGCAAACATCAATAATAACAGCAATTAGCTATTGAAGAACACAATTAATAAGGGGACGACTGTATATAGAAGATGATGTGGATGAGTTATTTCTGCATGGTATATGGTGCAGAATGAAGCAATGTGTGACTCTCTAATTACTACAAGACAAATCCCATCATGCCATGGGAGCTTCTGCTTAGCAGGCCATACTGGGGCTTGTAGTTCTACAACAGCTGGTCAATGCTACCTCTCATATCTGAAGAGTCTGCTGCTCAATCTGTTTTCTTCTCTTTTCTGTGTGTTTATCACCTTACTTTCTGGTTCTTTTGCATGAATGTAACACATTTAGTATAATTCGAGGAAAAAGAACTCATATGCAGATGAGAAAAACATGCTACCAATTTAGAGACAACTGCGAGTAACAGCTTTTATCACAAGTGTGATTAGAAATACCTTCATTTAACAGAAACAAATCCGTACAAGAGACTAAGAATCATCTGGAAAATAATTGAACACAAAAAAGGGGACACCTCAAAAAGTTTTTCAAAAAGTTCATCTGCAGCTAAGAAGATGGAAGAGAGAGAATAAGATACTGCAATATACTGGAGGATATACCACCACTCATTATCTGTGATAACACACTGGGGGATAACACATTGATTGTGGATAGGGCCAATTTGGCTTTGAAGTCAACTTTTCCACATTTTTCTTGTACAAGTTTTGATTAATCGCCCGCAGTAGTCCTCTGAGGACAGAAATATTCCCACAAGTCATCGGGAGTTAATATGACTGAAAGCAAGATACCTATTGAGTTCCTAAGTCTTATTGACCATACAGGCCTATGGTAAGGGTTATGAGCAGAAGGTAGCTATCGTATATAAGACATAATTGAGTGTGAGGGTTGTGCAGTATATGGATTAAAAGAAAAATGTAAAATATAATGCTTTGTCTTTAAAATCCCGAAGAGAGTGAGTGATCCCACTACAGGCACCATCCGTTACATTAAGAGCTGCAAATGTGTGTTTTTTCTTCTAGATCTAAGTAAATATTTCCAACCACACTTATTTATGTTTTAGGCCTTAGTCACACGGGCGTTTTTTCCAGCGATTTGCAGATCGCATGACGGATGCGCATCCGCAAATCGCGTGACCGGGACTGAAAAATCACCCGAAAATCTGCTCCTAGCCGCGTTTCAATAGAAACAGGCCGGAGCTGTCCAGCGCATTGAATTCAATGGAGCCGGCAATACAGCCGGCTCCATTGAAAGCAATGCGCTGCAGGCGATCGCGGGATGAATTTTCGGGAAGGGCTTAAATGTATAAGCCCTTCCCTGCAATTCATCCAGAAATGTGCAAAAATAAAAAAAAAATATATACTCACCTGGTCCCGGCAGGCGGAGTTCAGCCGCGGCCGGTGGCAGTTCTCTGAACTGCTCTCTGTAGTATTCAGCAGCCCGGGATTTTAAATCCCCGCCTGCTGAATGAGCTGCCTCTGATTGGTCACAGCCTGACCAATCAGAGGCAGCTCTCACTCACACCCATTCATGAATTCTCCTCCTGCTGCCTTGCTGCAAGTGGACTGCTTGCTTACTGTAAATGGAGGTGGACAGAAGTGATCTGTGGCCATTCTGCCTTCATTCACTGAATGATTATGGCTTCTGTGTGAAAGCAGCCAAGTGATAATCGCTGGTAGAACTGTCAGGCATTTAGATGGCCAACATTTGTTCTGGGTACAGGGACCCTTAATGCCCTTTTGCATGGAACAATCATTCAAAAAATCATTCTAACAAAAATGAATAATAATCGTTCAGTGTAAATGTAGCCAACGATTGTTCACTTTTCATTCATTTTATGCAGGCATAAAAGTCATCATCGGCTCGTTCACTAATTGTTCAGTTTGAATACCGATCTTTTAGTCCCTCTTACTTACTTAGGGCTTATTCAGACGACCGTATATCGGCTGGGTTTTCACGCCCGGCCGATATACGGTGTCCTTGTCTGCAAGGGGAGGAAGATGGAAGAGCCAGGAGCAGGAACTGAGCTCCCGCCCCTTGCCACTATTTGCAATAGGAGGGGGCGAGATGGGGGCGGAGCTAAGTACCAGCGCTTAGCTCCGCCCTGTCCCACCCCTCCTATTGCAAATAGTGGCACGGGGCGGTGAAGGGGCGGGAGCTCAGTTCCTGCTCCTGGCTCTTCCATCACCGCCCCCCCTGCAGACAAGGACACCGTATATCGGCTCAGCGTGAAAACCGAGCCGATATACAGTCGTCTAAATAAGCCCTTATACAGGAATGACGGAATGATTCTCGTTTAAACGAGCCGACGATGTATCTGCTGTAAAACTCAAATGAGAAATCATCTCCTCTAAATGGCCCTTTAGTCTAAAGTGCCCTTCTGAGCAGATGCACAATGTAAGGAACTCTGTTAGTTCTGGCGTGCAACAGCTCCAGCGAGCAGCTGATCAGCAGGGGTGCTGGCATCTGCTGATCTTCTATTGACGACCTATTCTACAAAAATGTTATCAATTAAAAAGAATCCTGGAAACCTCCAAGAGGTCATGCACTGGTAGCAGTGTTACCTGGTCTGCTCCTGTAACTTGCATCAGCATTACTGTTATTAGGAACATGCTTGTTAGGGTGTTTCTCATTATGTAAATAATATGTAACAATATTGTTGCCAAGTTTCTGTGCCTTTATTTGCTTGTGGTAAGATTACATTTTACTGTCCATTATCTCTGCGGCTCATCACACTTACTGGCAAAATATCAGCTAGGGAAATAATAGCAGTGTTTACCCAGATCCCAGTACTAAAGGAGCAGTCACTGCTTTTGGAAGGTCGGCAGAAATTTTGAAATGAATCTCCTCCTCCTTTTCTTTCCATCTGTCTGGCAGCTTCCAGCTCAGTGTCTGCATATTAGAAGAAAAAAAAAAGAAACATTGGTTAAAAATAAAAATATCACAGATTGCAAGTTACTCCAGGTCACGGTGGAGAGATTATCTGCAGAGCTCCCCCTTCTGCACAGTCACACTGTAGCTCTATGTCGGTTCCTGGCTGTCAAGCTTATCACCAGTCAGAGTGGTAGAGCTTTATGCAAACAGCGCGGCGCGTCTTGTCATACATATGGAACGCGGTGATGTTCATATGGATTCTCAAATGTTCAGTTGTTTATTTTTATACTATAGCTCTGTTTATACATGTTAGGGAATATGCTAATGAGCATCTATTCTTAATTGCTTTGAGCTTATTAACTTTCCTTATTTGCAATTTCACCTGTTATGGTTTACAAAAATAGATCCATTAATAATGCATTGCCAGCAATTGATATATTGCTATACAATAATGCACATTGCAAAACACAATGGAGGAGATTAAATAGGGTAAACTACCCAAGGTTCTGGCTTGAATTGCACCAAAAAACTGCTATGCATGCCGTGTTCCAGATGTATTGTGTGTCTTAGAAACTTTTTCTGCTTCATAGACAGTTTAAGAAAAGGAAAAGAAAATGCAGCAGATTTATTATTAATAGCATGCGCCACAATTTCAGCAAGCAAAGGTATTGTTTCTCCTTGGGGAGAGCACCTAGAAGGTGTGAGGAGACATAAGGTTATGCATGCTCCTCTGGGAAATTTATGCAAATGGAAAGAAGGAAGAATGCCTCTACAGCACCACCTATTGGAAGGCAGCATTCCTGCAAGTCAATGCCTTTTAACACGCCTTGTAACATGACTGAGAATATAAGTCAAAGGCAGAGTCTTCTCCAGGAGGAAAAGAGTACCATGTACAGACAGATTGTTTTGTGGTTTGTTCAATCTTTCCATATGTATACATTTCCCAGAGGAGCATGCATGATCTTATAAGTCTCCTCAAACCTCAAGTGCACTCCCTAAGGAGAAACTATACTCCTTTCGACCCACATCATATGCCTTTCATCCAATCTGCTGTACAGCGATGACGGGCAAAATCCCCAAGACAGTCTGCCTTTACACGGTTATCTTTTCCTTCTGGAGAAGACTCTTGCTTTGGCTTATATTCCCAACCATTGTTACAAGACTTGTTAAAAGGTCAGACATTGACTTGCAGGAATCTTCTAATAGGTGGTGTACAGGAATAGTTCCATCTTCCCATTTCCACAATTTTGGTGTAATATACTGGTCTCCACTAAGCCAGCTACAAAAATACATATCTGTATAATATATCTGGTTGATACGCTAAATCTATCATACAGTGTGCGTCACTGTGCGAAACTTGGCATATTTTCTGCATGCTTGGTGTTGTTTAAAGCTACATTGAAGAAAGTATTAATGAATCTCCCCCAATGACTAACATGAGAGATTTCGCTCTCCAGCCAAGATTATACTTAATTTGGATACAACTCAGACAGGAATCTAAACTGCAAAGAGCTGTAACAATCTGGCTATTATATGTGAAGCTATTCATGAAAGTCAGAAAATACAATTTATTATTTTAAAAGGGTGTGGTAGAAAGTATGACTTCTGAGACCTCCTCCCATGATAACGGATCCCACCATACATGATACAGTAACTGCTAGAGGAACTTTTTAAAAGTAGATTTTGAGTTTCTCTCTATTCTGAAAGTCTCCAAAGCATGGCTGATAGCGCACACAATGTTATAAATTCACATGTCTTCTATGATCATTGTCACCGCTGAAATAACAGCCACTTTCAACTCCAACTTCATACAACTTTCTGGATTATGGTTGAAATACTTTAAGGGTGCGTTCAACAGGTTGCAGAATCGCTGTGGATTTGTTACAGAATTTCAGCTGCAGATGCACAGCAAAACCACAGGTAAGGCCGCCTGCACAAGGGCGGGTCGGACCCCACAGCGGGATCGGACCACTGCGCAGCAGCTGACCCCAGCACACCTCTCCGGCATCTTCTCTGCTGCGGATGTGCCGGACAGCGTGCTGGCACACATGTACAGTAGAGATGATGCTGTAGCATTGCTATGACGATGATGCGGCTCCTGCGACCATTCTGCAATGATGATTGCAGAATGGCCGTGGGATGGACGGCTTCCATTGACTTCAATGGAAGCCGTGCACGTGTAGCTCGCACAAAATCACGGCATGCCGCAATTTCTTCCCCGCAAGCGGAACATCGCAATCGATTTTCGCTCATGAGCAGGTAATTTCATATTGTTATAGCATGCTATGGGCAGTATTTGATGCAGAATCTGAAGGCAGACGCCTACTCCAGATTTCACAAAGCAAATCTGCCCGTGTGCAGGCGGCCTTGGAGTTACAGTACAGTTACAGCAGGAAATCTGCAGCATTTTTTTCCCTCTCTACATGTAATAATAATAATAATCTTTATTTGTATAGCGCCAACTTATTCCGCAGCGCTTAGATGTGATCAGGATTTGCTTTAATTCCATTCACTTTCATGGTAAACTGATCCGCTGTGTTTTTTCTGCAGCATTCACACTGCAGAAAGCCTGCAGTGTTTCTGCAATGTGTGAATGCACCCTGAGTAGTTCCCATCGGCTCTCCTGAAATATTTGTTTTAGTTAACACTTTTATTCCCACATGAAATAACAATTGTGGAACATCTTTTCTTAGAACTCTACATTCTGCTGTTTCTACTCCTAGAAATTAATGAATAAAGTGACAAATGGCTGTTTGTCAAAGTGGTATATTCCAACACATTCAGCACCGATTGGATAGTGTGAGAGTGTGTAAGGGACAACCCCTAATGGTAACACCCATTTGTCAATTTATTCAGAATTTCCTAGGAGGACTACCAGATGAATCGCCCAATGCAGAGTTCTAAAAAGAGATTCTCCAGAATTGTTATATTATGGGAAATATTATTTATTAAAACAGACATGTCAGGAAGGATGATGGACCCTCTTTAAATTATGCATTAAAACAGCAGGTCTATTTATAAGAGTAATATACAACATAGTAGCAGTAATATCACAACACAGTGAGGGGACGTTACATTTACCAGCAGGTCTGATAACAATCCAGTCATTTCTTAGGAGATTATCAAGCATGAAAATGGCCGGAACTCCTTTATGCCATTTGAATAACGCAGTTTAATAGAAAAAAAACTGAATTTAGTGAAACTTTCTAGTTGGGTATTATGATCTTGTCATTAAGGCACTTAAACTCCACCAGAAATTCGAAAATTGTAGGTTTTATTGAGTTTTACACCAACCTCTCTCAATAGTTTTTACCCATATAGGCCCCCTGCACACTGCAGAGCCGGATTCCACATGCGGAATCCGGCTCTGGCAGCAGTGTTGTCCACGCCTAAGTGCTCTGTCGCAAGAGAATCTGTACTGTTGATGGACCTGGCGGCTTGCCATCGCACATACGCAGTACAGATTTTTTTCCCCGCGTCGTCGCCATCCACACGGAATCAGAAACCTGTCCGCAATGATCAATGCAGACGGGCTACGGGTCGGACGGCTTCCATTGACTTTAATGGAAGCCATCTGTGCAGAATCTGCACAAAAATGGAGAATTTTTCACCCGCAAGCAGAAATCGCAATTGATTTTCGCTTGTGTGTAGGAAGCAGCGGATCTCCATAGTAAGTAATGGGCAGTATCTGCTGCAGATTCGCAGTGCAGACTCCGACCGCGGATTCCGCAGCAATTATCCGCCCGTGAGCAAGAGCCCATACATGACCCATCTCAAGCAGTCAAATGTAATAATCTCATCCCTTATAAAATAAACACAACACATTTTAGCCAACGCAATGCAAGAAACAAATAGCATGGACTGATAAAGAAAATAATCACTATAGCTTTTACTAATAATTGAATAACAATATACAGTATTGTGAGTAACAGGTGGGGCAAATTTCAGCCTGCTTGTGATAGCTCGGGGCGTAGAAAGTTATCTTGTCTTCTCTTAACCCATTAAAAAATGATTCTTCTCTTATTATAACATACAGAACCCATTGTAAAGTGTTTCAAAAGTGTAAATAAACCACCCCAATAGAATGGCACACTGTGATATCATGTTTCATTAAGAGTCAAGCTAAAGAATAACCCATCTGTACATATTTCTGTATGGTTTGACATATGCCTTAAAGGGGTTGTCCCGCGAAAGCAAGTGGGTCTATACACTTCTGTATGGCCATATTAATGCACTTTGTAATGTACATTGTGCATTAATTATGAGCCATACAGAAGTTATTCACTTACCTGTTCCGTTGCTAGCGTCCCCGTCGCCATGGTGCCGTCTAATTTCAGCGTCTAATCGCCCGATTAGACGCGCTTGCGCAGTCCGGTCTTCTCCCTTCCGAACGGGGCCGCTCGTGCCGGAGAGCTGCTCCTTGTAGCTCCGCCCCGTCACGTGTGCCGATTCCAGCCAATCAGGAGGCTGGAATCGGCAATGGAACGCACAGAGCCCACGGTGCACCATGGGAGAAGACCTGCGGTCCACCGTGGGTGAAGATCCCGGCGGCCATCTTAGCAAGGTAAGTAAGAAGTCGCGGGAGCGCGGGGATTCGGGTAAGTACTGGACGTTTTTTTTTTTTAACATATGCATCGGGTTTGTCTCGCGCCGAACGGGGGGGGCTATTGAATAAAAAAAAAAACCCGTTTCGGCGCGGGACAACCCCTTTAACCCTTTCCAATCCACTGTCTGACCTCTGAAGACATTATGATTTAAGGCTGTACAGCTCCAATGTTCGAAGGCGTCCGTCGGGGTTCTCTTACTGTATATTGCCAGCCTCTCTGCTGTCGGAGCCTATCCAACGTATTACATCATGCAGCGCCGGCACAAAAAGAGTAAGCCCCCTAGGAAAACCAGGATACAAATTGGATTGGAAAGGGTTAAAAGCTATTCCGATTGGGAAGGGAATTTTCAAAAATTCCAGATATGAAAGGTGTTTGCGCCATGTTTATACACAGCGGTTCATGGGTATAAATTGCACAGTCATTACCTTCTTATCTTGCCCTCCACTTCTGATGTTCACCTACATTACTATTTTTCAAGATGGCCACCACCAATATGCAGGTTGAAATTACATTTTGCACAATTCCCAACTTTGTACTTCCTTCCTGTGCATGTCCCCAATAAGGGCTGCCCTGTTATTGGTCAGCAGTCCGAAGCTTAATGGAAAATGAGCCATCCCTGGTCGATCCTACAGAGAAAGCCTGACCAGAATGTCTACAGGTGGTATCCGGAGGCCAACTGTGAATAAACACTTGTGAAGTCTCAGGAGAAGGTGATATAGATATAGGTGTTATAGAGCTGCAGACACAAAATCCAAAGCAGAACTCCATTGCAAACTTTAATAACTTTTAATTATCATTCATATGACAGCAATTTTGTGTAACTGGAATACCCCTTTAAGTAAAGATGTCACTAGCCACATCACAGAGAAATTGATCTTTCATCCGCAAGGTGGAACTTCTTCATCTCTGTCCAATCAGATGCCCTATGTCAACGAGTGACCGTTGTAGCGTCCAGTCAAGAGAGGGCTACAGCTGTCAATCAGAACTACAGAGAAGCAAAATGGATAAAGGGGGGAACACTGGAGAAAGAAGTCCCCCCTGCAGAGTACTTATGGTGGACATGCCTCTGGGATTAAAAGATTAATTTCTCTGTGATTCCGCTACTGACAGCTTTACTAAAGGTATCTTTGCTCCCTGCTCCCCCGCCCCTATGGTTATCTGTTAGCATTTTTGTATAGGCAAAACTGCTGACAGAATTCCTTTAATGTGATTTTTTGTAAAACATTCTGTATTCAGCCAGGTGAGTAGAAGACAAGAATAAGTAACTAAGTACTAACAAAGTCTGTAAATAAGAGGTGATTTGGGCCTTTAGACTTCCTTGTGTATTACAAGTATCTGCTGGGATCTTCCTGGAAGATAAAAGCATGGCCATCATCTGGAATAGCAATAAGTATCTATGTGTCACCGACATAAAGATGAGGTCAGGGCACATTGACATCTGATGCTGGATCACAGCGGAGTAACGTTAAACATTTAGCACCTGTGTCTCTGTACTACATAGGAATGCCCTATAATGTCTCCCTGTCATCTTTTTCTCAAACCGGCCCATAGGGACTATGTGTATTATATCCAAATTGCAAAATAAGCAAAATTAAAGAGTGATAATATCCTTTCATGTTCTCTGTAAAGGGATGGGCAATATGATCCTTTCAGAGGACTCACATGTGGCCTTTGGGTTCACAGGGGGCACATATTACACTTATGAGATCAAAGCACCAGCATGAAGCCTCTGTATACACAACAGTAAGCTGCTGCTATCCTACAGCTACGTGGTGGAGCTGGCGAGAAGTCATCAGTATGAAGTGTAAATGGTGGGAACGTTCTGCGCTGCTACTGTGACAAGAGCGTCTAAAGGCCCAGTCACACGGGCGTATTTTAAGTCCGTATTACATCCGCTTAATGCAGACAGCATACAGCAGCATTGATTTGGGTTGGAGTATTCAGATATGCGTTATTTTGCGGACCGATTGTTCATGTAAAAAAAACCAGCATGGCCTATTTTTGTCTGTATTTACTGACCAAAATTGCTCAAAGTCAAAATTGCTTAAAGTCTATGGGATCGCTTAAAACGCAGCAAATACGCAGTTGCATTTGTAATGATTGCATTTTTTTTAAGCAGGAGACAGTGAAAAGCGCAGTGAATACGGCTGCAACACAGATGTAAAAAAAAAGTACACATACATCAGAAACACATGCAACATGCACATATACACGCGCAGTGAAAATAGTGCACTTTGCAATGACCGAAGATGCATACACTTGTGTGAATAAGACCTTACAGTAGAACATCATCATAAAGGGAACATTACAAGCAGAGATTGTGTAGTATTCCAGAGTTGGGGTCCCACAGCATCATACTACTAGCTAATGTATATATATATATATATATAGAAATGTGTTGAAATTGTATATTACTGTAAATGTTTAATAATCAGTTAATGTCTGGTGTTCTTACTACCTAGCATTGTATGACTGTGCAGAGTGTAACCTTACCTGCTCTAATACTTGTCAGTCACCCCTAGCTAGCCTGGGATTGGGTAGTCAGTTTTCCCTTAGCTCAGGATTGGTTAGTGGGGAGAGTATAATAGACAGAGTGTGGGTGGGGTTAGGCAGTCTAGTCCTGGATCCCAGCCAAGAAGGAGAGTCTAGTCCTGGAGTTCCTGAAGAGAAGACAGCCAGACACAGAGACCGGGGAGTTACAAGGCGACCATTTTCACAAGGCGACCATCTTCACAAAGTCTTCTAGGAGAACGTCTAGTCCAGAGGAACCTGTGATAAAGACCGGGGAGGAAGAAAGCGACCGTCTACTTTATTCAGTGCGGTGGGAAGAAAAACATTGTTATTCGTTAACACCGTGTGAGTACTAACATCCAAAGAATGTTGACAGAATAGAAGAGAAAGGAAAATAAATCAAGTTTATTTTGGACTGTCAGCAAGAGAGAGAGAGAGAGAGAATTAGAAGCAAGACCACAGTTAATCTTCTCCAGTCCCAGACCCACTAATCGAATCCATCAATGCATGTGGAGTCCGTAAACTAAGAGCTGACAATGTAAGGAAAGTCTGTGATTTACCTCAAGTGAATGTAATGCAAGTGTTGTAACTACTGAAACACCAAGTGCTCTATCTCCCTGCAATAGTGTTCAAATTGTTTTCATCTAAAGTCTGCCTCCTGGAGTGCTTCCCACCACCTACATCAACTGCACTGAGACACCACTACAGGAGTGTAAGGACTACTACCCACATTTTTGTTTTGTTCTCCACTTTTGTATTTTTAGTTTTTGCCTGGAACAGGTCCCTCCCTATCCATATCCAGGCAAAACACCTTACCCTACCCATCTCTGCTGGTAGCAGGCTACAACAGCTGCCTATATTATTTATCGTTTAATTTTCTTTTGACTATTATTTTTACCACTGGTGTAGTCAAACACTAAGCTGGCATTTTTTTCTACTCTAACAGGAGGAGCAGCAGAGCCATTGTGACTACCATCTTATTTGTGCCCGGCTGCTTAAATGCCTCCTAGGTCTGAGTCGCTGCGATTTTACTTTGCCCAAAGATCAAGATGTGTATGGATGTTGAAGATCATTTCTTTGTCCAGACTGCCACTGGTTCTGTTGAGTCTCCTTTTCTCTAGTCTACAACACCCATTTTTGCCATCAACAAAAATGGAAATGTGTCCAAAGTCTGACAGATTCATTATACCTCAACCGGACTCAGCATTGATGTTGATCTATTTGATATCAGATTCATTAAAGATGTCATGGCTCCTGTCCTGTGACCTCATTTGCTGGTTCATGGTCCATAAACAGAATACAGTTCAAATTGCTGCACTTGCATGTGGTTCTCGCCCTTGTGACTTATTGGAGTTATCGTGCAAGCAGTTACACTTTAAAGCGTATTCCAGTAAGATTATCTCCTGTCCACAGGATAGGGTATAAGTAGCTGATCAGTGGGGCTGACAGCTAGGACTCCCAATGATTGCCAGAAAGTGGGTCCCAAGTCTTATGTACCCTCCAGTGACTGGCAAACAAATGGAGTAACAGTGGGCATGCTCAGCTACTGCTGCATTCATTTTAATGGGAACGCTGAAAATAGCCAAATTCAAGCACTCCAGCGTTATTTTTGGCATTCTGTTAAAATGAATGCAGTGGTGTCTAAGAATGCATGCTGCTGTTTCATTCATTAGCCAGTTTCTCAGGGGGGCATGGGACTCCTGTTCTAGTGACTAGTGGGGGTCCCAGCAGCTGGTATATCCTATATTCTACAGATAGGAGATAATTTCATCTGACCAGAATACCTCTTTAGTGTGGTTTCACACTGACGAAAAAATGACGCAATTTTCGCTTGATGCGAGAGTCAGTAAAAAAGCAGATTATGAATCCAGAGAAAAAAAATCGCAGTGTCAAATCTTTCTGTGTTTTTTTATCTCCCATGTTTCCCTATGGAGCCTATCACAAACGTGCGTTGTGATTCTAACATTAGAAAGTCCTGTTGACTTTTACATTGAAAAAACATGCAATTTTCTCACACGATTGTAACATGGGCGGCAGTGATGCGATGCAAGATTATTCTAAAAAACATCGCTGCCGCTCAAAAATTGCAGGAACAAAGATGCGATTTTGCAGTGATTTTCTCACGGCAATATTGCGATCACCTGTGTGAAATTAGCCTTAAAGTTGGACAAAATCAACAGCAGATTACAGGGGTCCCTTTGTTCCCACAGGAGAAAAGACACTACTAGAAGTGTCTCACTGAAATAAATTTGTACACTCAAATAATTCAGGACGTCACATGTAATCTCTTAAAGGGGCACTAACTTTTCAGACAACTGCTCATCTACTAGCTTGTGTTAGTCTCATCCTTTCGTAATATACCGTATATACTCGAGTATAAGCTGAGTTTTTCAGCACAGAATGGCTGTGATTGGTTTATCGAGCACCGGCTGTGATGGGCTGGCACTCGATCCAATCACAGCGCTTCCTCACACAGCGCTGACGGCGGGGGATTTCAAAAACAAGCCAGGGAGATGACAGCGGGGAGAAGACTGAAGCAGCTTGCCGCACCGCCAGGGGGAGCATCGCGCTGGGGACACAAATGCCGGCTGAGACGTGAGTATTGCGGGTTTTTTTATGGTTCAAAAAGTTTTTATTAGAGCTGCCATGACGATGTAATGAATACAATGCTGTGTTGGCATATTATCAAATAAACAAAGTTGAAGTACACAAAAAAAATTGTCTTCATTCTTCAAGTTGCCTTTTTTTAACCTAGTATATACTCTAGTACAGCTAGGCTTATACTCGAGTCAATACGTTTTACCAGTTTTTTGTGGTAAAACGTATTGAATTGGCCTATACTCCGGTCGACTAATACTCGAGTATATACAGTACTTGCATTAAAAATATTGTTTGAAGTGGCTGTCACTAGAGGTCTCCCTTCCAGATTCTCTGCAATCCACTCTATCCTTAAGTATAGAGATTCTGTAGTAACAAGGATGTTTCCATAGCAACAAGTTATCTTTACAGGCGGCTACCGAACACATACAGGCTGCAGGCTGACAGATCTGCAGACACTGTGATAACAATCTCTACAGACATGAAACAGGATACAAACAGCAACAAATGAGGGGGTAAGGACAACCTGGTATGTTATAGAAAACTTGTTGAAAATGTAGGTGCGCTTTAAGGTCACAGTCTATTTTTGCCTTTAGAACGCATTACTTTTTCTTTTCCTTTTCATCCTCACCTTCTGTGAGTCATAAGTTTTACATTCTTCTATAAATGGAGCTATGTGAGGGCTTGCATCCTACAAAAAGTAGGATGAGTTGAAATTTTTATTGGTACTTTTTTGGTTGCATCCAACTTTTTGGTACCTTTTTATTTTATTTCTAGGGAGACTTGTTAAAAAAAACCCACTTGTATGGTGTACACCATGTGGGATAAATAACATGATAATTTTATAATTCAGAGTGTTATGGAGACGGCGATGCAGTTATTTGTCATGTTCCCCCTTTTTAACATCAAAAAGCATTTTTTAATTGGGAAAAGGTTCTTTTGTTCTCATACAGTATTGTAAAACATTTTACTCCCTTTTAGTCCCACTAGGGAACTTTAACATATATTAGCTTAGTTGCTCATGTAATATACTGTCATACTTGGGCATTGCAGTGTATTAGACCTGTCAGCTTGAGCTCAACAGTGATATACCGAAGCAGAAATCACCATAGCAGATATCTCTCTTCATCACAATGTATATTAGTGAGATAGCGTAGGTTGTGATTAGAGATGAGCGAACGTACTCGTCCGAGCTTGATATTCGTGCGAATATTAGGGTGTTCGGGATGCTCGTTACTCGTAACGAGTACCACGCGGTGTTCCGGTTACTTTCAGTTTCCTCTCTGAGACGTTAGCGCGCTTTTCTGGCCAATTGAAAGACAGGGAAGGCATTACAACTTCCCCCTGTGACGTTCAAGCCCTATACCACCCCCCTGCTGTGAGTGGCTGGGGCGATCAGATGTCACCCGAGTATAAAAATCGGCCCCTCCCGCGGCTCGCCACACATGCCTTGTGACTTAGCTGAGGGAAAGTGCTGCTGCTGGTGCTGCTGTAGGGAGAGCGTTAGGAGTCAGTGTAGGCTTCAAGAACCCCAACGGCCCTTCTCAGGGCCACATCTACTAGTGTGCAGTACTGTGTTAGCACAGTATTTTTTTTTTTTTTTGTCCAAAATTGGATCTGCAGAGCATTGCGCCCTGCAATAGGGACAGAAGTGGGGGTTAGGCAGGGAGAGTGTTAGGAGTTAGTGTAGGCTTCAAGAACCCCAACGGTCCTTTCTAGGGCCACTTCTATCCATGTGCAGTACTGTCCAGGCTGCTGTTAGCAGTGTTGCATTTTTTTTTTTTTTCTCAAAACCGGCTGTGCAGACCATTGCACCCGGCATTAATACTACAGGGATAGAATTGTGTAGGCAGGGCCAGAAGACATTTATTATTCATTGAATACATGCAGTGGGGTCTTCCCTTTGCTAAAAAGGAAAAAAATTATATTTAGCCTGCCTGTGTCAGTCCTAAGGTCTCCGTGTACGTGTGTGCTGCGTGGACAACGTACAAAAATCAGACGCAACCAGCTACGCTTTACTGCAGGCTTGCGCCATTGTCTTTCCTGACTGGCAAATACCTGCTCTGCTAGAGTTAATAACTCTGCTACACTATACTTGTGTGACACTTTTTGAGGGCCACACCACAGATATTAAACTTCTTGTTTTTCATTGAATACACGCAGTGGGGTCTTCCCTTTGCTAAAAAGGAAAAAAATTATATTTGGCCTGCCTGTGTCAGTCCTAAGGTCTCCGTGTACGTGTGTGCTGCGTGTACAACATACAAAAATCAGACGCAACCAGCTACGCTTTACTGCAGGCTTGCGCCATTGTCTTTCCTGACTGGCAAATACCTGCTCTGCTAGAGTTAATAACTCTGCTACACTATACTTGTGTGACACTTTTTGAGGGCCACACCACAGATATTAAACTTCTTGTTTTTCATTGAATACACGCAGTGGGGTCTTCCCTTTGCTAAAAAGGAAAAAAATTATATTTGGCCTGCCTGTGTCAGTCCTAAGGTCTCCGTGTACGTGTGTGCTGCGTGTACAACGTACAAAAATCAGACGCAACCAGCTACGCTTTACTGCAGGCTTGCGCCATTGTCTTTCCTGACTGGCAAATACCTGCTCTGCTAGAGTTAATAACTCTGCTACACTATACTTGTGTGACACTTTTTGAGGGCCACACCACAGATATTAAACTTCTTGTTTTTCATTGAATACACGCAGTGGGGTCTTCCCTTTGCTAAAAAGGAAAAAAATTATATTTGGCCTGCCTGTGTCAGTCCTAAGGTCTCCGTGTACGTGTGTGCTGCGTGTACAACGTACAAAAATCAGACGCAACCAGCTACGCTTTACTGCAGCCTAGCGCCATTGTCTTTCCTGACTGGCAAATACCTGCTCTGCTAGAGTTAATAACTCTGCTACACTATACTTGTGTGACGCTTTTTGAGGGCCACACCACAGATATTAAACTTCTTGTTTTTCATTGAATACACGCAGTGGGGTCTTCCCTAAGCTAAAAAGGAAAAAAATTATATTTGGCCTGCCTGTGTCAGTCCTAAGGTCTCCGTGTACGCGTGTGCTGCGTGTACAACGTACAAAAATCAGACGCAACCAGCTACGCTTTACTGCAGCCTAGCGCCATTGTCTTTCCTGACTGGCAAATACCTGCTCTGCTAGAGTTAATAACTCTGCTACACTATACTTGTGTGACACTTTTTGAGGGCCACACCACAGATATTAAACTTCTTGTTTTTCATTGAATACACGCAGTGGGGTCTTCCCTTTGCTAAAAAGGAAAAAAATTATATTTGGCCTGCCTGTGTCAGTCCTAAGGTCTCCGTGTACGTGTGTGCTGCGTGTACAACGTACAAAAATCAGACGCAACCAGCTACGCTTTACTGCAGCCTAGCGCCATTGTCTTTCCTGACTGGCAAATACCTGCTCTGCTAGAGTTAATAACTCTGCTACACTATACTTGTGTGACACTTTTTGAGGGCCACACCACAGATATTAAACTTCTTGTTCATTGAATATACGCAGTGGGGTCTTCCCTTTGCAAAAAAGCGAAAACATTATATTTGGCCTGCAGGCTTGCGCCAATTTATTTCCTGCCTGGGAAATCAAATCACTGGTAATACAGCATGCTGAGGGGTAGGGGTAAGCCTAGAGGACGTGGACATGGACGTGGCCGAGGACGCGGAGGGCCAAGTGAGGGTGTGGGCACAGGCCGAGCTCCTGATCCAGGTGTGTCGCAGCCGACTGCTGCGCGATTAGGAGAGAGGCACGTTTCTGGCGTCCCCACATTCATCGCCCAATTAATGGGTCCACGCGGGAGACCTTTATTAGAAAATGAGCAGTGTGAGCAGGTCCTGTCCTGGATGGCAGAAAGTGCTTCGAGCAAGCTATCATCCAGCCACAGTTCTGCGCCGTCCAGTGCTGCAAATCCGAATCCTCTGTCTGCTGCTCCTCCTTCCTCCCAGCCTCCTCACTCCACTACAATGACACCTGCTCAGGAGCGGGAACACTCCCAGGAACTGTTCTCGGGCCCCTGCTTAGATTGGGCAGCAGTGGTTCCTCTCCCACCAGAGGAGTTTATCGTCACTGATGCCCAACCATTCGAAAGTTCCCGGGGTCCGGGGGAAGAGGCTGGGGACTTCCGCCAACTGTCTCAAGAACTTTCTGTGGGTGAGGAGGACGATGACGATGAGACACAGTTGTCTTGCAGTGAGGTAGTAGTAAGGGCAGTAAGTCCAAGGGAGCAGCGCACAGAGGATTCGGAGGAAGAGCAGCAGGACGATGAGGTGACTGACCCCACCTGGTGTGCAACGCCTACTCAGGACAGGTCTTCAGAGGGGGAGGGAAGGGCATCAGCAGGGCAGGTTGCAAGAGGCAGTGCGGTGGCCAGGGGTAGAGGCAGGGCCAGACCGAATAATCCACCAAGTGTTTCCCAAAGCACACCCTCGCGCCATGCCACCCTGCAGAGGCCGAGGTGCTCTAAGGTCTGGCAGTTTTTCACAGAGACGCCTGACGACCGACAAACAGTGGTGTGCAACCTTTGTCGCGCCAAGATCAGCCGGGGAGCCACCACCAACAACCTCACCACCACCAGCATGCGCAGACATATGATGGCCAAGCACCCCACAAGGTGGGACGAAGGCCGTTCACCGCCTCCGGTTTGCACCGCTGCCTCTCCCCCTGTGCCCCAACCTGCCACTGAGATCCAACCTCCCTCTCAGGACACAGGCACAACCGTCTCATGGCCTGCACCCACACCCTCACCTCCGCTGTCCTCGGCCCCATCCACCAATGTCTCGCACCGCACAGTCCAGCCGTCGCTAGCGCAAGTGTTGGAGCGCAAGCGCAAGTACGCCACCACGCACCCGCACGCTCAATCGTTAACCGTCCACATAGCCAAATTTATCAGCCTTGAGATGCTGCCGTATAGGGTTGTGGAAACGGAGTCCTTCAAAGCTATGATGGCGGCGGCGGCCCCGCGCTACTCAGTTCCCAGTCGCCACTACTTTTCCCGATGTGCCGTCCCAGCCCTGCACGACCACGTCTCCCGCAACATTGTACGCGCCCTCACCAATGCGGTTAGTGGCAAGGTCCACTTAACTACGGACACGTGGACAAGCACAGGCGGGCAGGGCCACTACATATCCCTGACGGCACATTGGGTGAATTTAGTGGAGGCTGGGACAGAGTCAGAGCCTGGGACCGCTCACGTCCTACCCACCCCCAGAATTGCGGGCCCCAGCTCGGTGGTGGTATCTGCGACGGTGTATGCTTCTTCCACTAAAGCACCCTCCTCCTCCTCCTCCTACTCAACCTCTGTCTCGCAATCTAGATGTGTCAGCAGCAGCAGGACGTCGCCAGCAGTCGGTGTCGCGCGGCGTGGCAGCACAGCGGTGGGCAAGCGTCAGCAGGCCGTGCTGAAACTACTCAGCTTAGGAGATAGGAGGCACACGGCCCACGAACTGCTGCAGGGTCTGACAGAGCAGACCGACCGTTGGCTTGCGCCGCTGAGCCTCCAACCGGGCATGGTCGTGTGTGACAACGGCCGTAACCTGGTGGCGGCTCTGCAGCTCGGCAGCCTCACGCACGTGCCATGCCTGGCCCACGTCTTTAATTTGGTGGTTCAGCGCTTTCTGAAAAGCTACCCACGCTTGTCAGACCTGCTCGTAAAGGTGCGCCGGCTCTGCGCACATTTCCGCAAGTCCCACACGGACGCTGCCACCCTGCGCACCCTGCAACATCGCTTTAATCTGCCAGTGCACCGACTGCTGTGCGACGTGCCCACACGGTGGAACTCTACGCTCCACATGTTGGCTAGGCTCTATGAGCAGCGTAGAGCTATAGTGGAATACCAACTCCAACATGGGCGGCGCAGTGGGAGTCAGCCTCCTCAATTCTTTTCAGAAGAGTGGGCCTGGTTGGCAGACATCTGCCAGGTCCTTCGAAACTTTGATCAGTCTACCCAGGTGGTGAGCGGCGATGCTGCAATCATTAGCGTCACCATTCCTCTGCTATGCATCTTGAGAAGTTCCCTGCAAACCATAAAGGCAGCCGCTTTGCGCTCGGAAACAGAGCCGGGGGAAGACAGTATGTCGCTGGATAGTCAGAGCACCCTCCTGTCTATATCTCAGCGCGTTCAGGAGGAGGAGGAGGATGAGGAGGATGAGGAGGAGGGGGAAGAGACAGCTTGGCCCACTGCTGACGGTACCCATGCTGCTTGCCTGTCATCATTTCAGCGTGTATGGCCTGAGGAGGAGGAGGATCCTGAAAGTGATCTTCCTAGTGCGGACAGCCATGTGTTGCGTACAGGTACCCTGGCACACATGGCTGACTTCATGTTAGGATGCCTTTCTCGTGACCCTCGCATTCAACGCATTCTGGCCACTACGGATTACTGGGTGTACACACTGCTCGACCCACGCTATAAGGAGAACCTTCCCAGTCTCATTCCTGAAGAGGAAAGGGGTTCGAGAGTGTTGCTATACCACAGGACCCTGGCGGACAAGCTGATGGTAAAATTCCCATCCGACAGCGCTAGTGGCAGAAGGCGCAGTTCCGAGGGCCATGTAGCAGGGGAGGTGCGTAGATCGAGCAGCATGTACAGCCCAGACAGTGCAACAGTCTTTAAGGGCCTGGCCAGCTTTATGGCTCCCCAGCAAGACTGTGTCACCGCTCCCCAGTCAAGGCTGAGTCGGCGGGAGCACTGTAAAAGGATGGTGAGGGAGTACGTAGCCGATCGCACGACCATCCTCGGTGACGCCTCTGCCCCCTACAACTACTGGGTGTCGAAGCTGGACACGTGGCCTGAACTAGCGCTGTATGCCCTGGAGGTGCTTGCTTGTCCTGCGGCTAGCGTCTTGTCGGAGAGGGTGTTTAGTGCGGCTGGGGGAATCATCACAGATAAGCGTACCCGCCTGTCAACCGACAGTGCCGAGAGGCTAACACTCATCAAGATGAACAAAGCCTGGATTTCCCCAGACTTCTCTTCTCCACCAGCGGACAGCAGCGATACGTAAGCAATACGTAGGCTGCACCCGCGGATGGAAGCTACGTTCTCTCTCACCATCCAAAACGGGGACATTTCTGCTTCATCAATCTGTGTCTAATATTCCTCCTCCTCCTCCTGCTCCTCCTCCTGAAACCTCACGTAATCACGCTGAACGGGCAATTTTTCTTAGGGCCACAAGGCTCACTCATAATTTTTCTAAACAATTTTTAGATGTTTCAATGCTCTGAAAAGCGTTGGAACTTTAACTTGGACCAATTTTTCGTTAAACTGGGCTGCCTCCAGGCCTAGTTACCACTTAAGCCACATTAACCAAAGCGATTAATGGGTTTCACCTGCCCTCTTGGTTGGCCATGGCCAATTTTTTTCAGGTACATTAGTACTGTTGATACAGCAATTTTTGTGGGCCCTCGCCTACAGTGTAATCAAATAAATTTTTAGCCCACCTGCATTAAGCACGACATTACTACCTCAGCTGTGTTGGGCAATGCAATGGGATATTTCTATGTACCGCCGGTGGGTTCCAGGGAGCCACCCATGCTGTAGGTGCACACAGAGTTTTTACTACATCTGTACACTTGAAAAGAACCCCAGTTAGACTGGGGCATGCAGTGTGGGCCGAAGCCCACCTGCATTAAGCACGACATTACTACCTCAGCTGTGTTGGGCAATGCAATGGGATATTTCTATGTACCGCCGGTGGCTTCCTGGCACCCACCCATGCTGTAGGTGCACACGGAGTTTTTACTACATCTGTACACTTGAAAAGAACCCCAGTCTGACTGGGGCATGCAGTGTGGGCCGAAGCCCACCTGCATTAAGCACGACATTACTACCTCAGCTGTGTTGGGCAATGCAATGGGATATTTCTATGTACCGCCGGTGGGTTCCAGGGAGCCACCCATGCTGTAGGTGCACACGGAGTTTTTACTACATCTGTACACTTGAAAAGAACCCCAGTCAGACTGGGGCATGCAGTGTGGGCCGAAGCCCACCTGCATTAAGCACGACATTACTACCTCAGCTGTGTTGGGCAATGCAATGGGATATTTCTATGTACCGCCGGTGGCTTCCTGGCACCCACCCATGCTGTAGGTGCACACGGAGTTTTTACTACATCTGTCCACTTGTAAAGAACCCCAGTCTGACTGGGGCATGCAGTGTGGGCCGAAGCCCACCTGCATTAAGCACGACATTACTACCTCAGCTGTGTTGGGCAATGCAATGGGATATTTCTATGTACCGCCGGTGGGTTCCAGGGAGCCACCCATGCTGTAGGTGCACACGGAGTTTTTACTACATCTGTACACTTGAAAAGAACCCCAGTCAGACTGGGGCATGCAGTGTGGGCCGAAGCCCACCTGCATTAAGCACGACATTACTACCTCAGCTGTGTTGGGCAATGCAATGGGATATTTCTATGTACCGCCGGTGGGTTCCAGGGAGCCACCCATGCTGTGGGTGCACACGGAATTCCTATTGCGGAGTTGTACCTGCCTGTGACTATTTATAAAAAACCGCGGTCTGACTGGGGCGTGCAGACACCTTGACAGAATGAATACTGTGTGGCACACAGGTTCCCCATTGCTATGCCCACGTGTGCAGCTCCAGATGGAGGTGGCACAGGATTGGATTTCTCATTGCTTCTGTACAGCATTGTGGACTATCAGCACGCCCCTTTTATGGGGGGGTCGCTGCCTAGCCATGCCAACCCTCTGCAGTGTGTGCCTGCTTTTCCTGTGGCAGACGCACTTATACATAGACATGAGGGTGGTGTGGCATGAGGGCAGCTGAAGGCTGGGCAGGGACAGTTTGGCGTGCGCTGTGGACACTGGGTCGTGCGGGGGGGGGGGGGGGGTTGGGCAGAATGTAACCCAGGAGAAGTGGCAGCGGAGTGTCATGCAGGCAGTGATTGTGCTTTGTTGAAGGTAGTGTGGTGCTTAGCTAAGGTATGCATTGCTAATGAGGGCTTTTCAGAAGTAAAAGTTGTTGGGAGGGGGGGGCCCACTCTTGCCGGTATTGTGGCTTAATAGTGGGACCTGTGAACTTGAGATGCAGCCCAACATGTAGCCCCTCGCCTGCCCTATCCGTTTCTGTGTCGTTCCCATCACTTTCTTGAATTGCCCAGATTTTCACACATGAAAACCTTAGCGAGCATCGGCGAAATACAAAAATGCTCCGGTCGCCCATTGACTTCAATGGGGTTCGTTACTCGAAACGAACCCTCGAGCATCGCGATAATTTCGTCCCGAGTAACGAGCACCCGAGCATTTTGGTGCTCGCTCATCTCTAGTTGTGATGGATGCACGGTAGCCTTTTTTTGCCAAAATGCAAACTAACACACTCATTTATTAGTGTTTTTTTGCCTGTAGGGGTTGCATTCCTGTATGGTGTGGCTGGCATCCTTGGTATCAGTTCATATGTGTGGACTATGTTGTCTGCAGTCACCCCCCCCCCCTAATCTTGGGTTGAGTTGAGTGGCTGCGCATGAGTCTGCACTGAACTGCACTGAACATTTAGCTCCCGCATATTGCAATCTGTCTTTCTGCATGGAAGTATGGGATATGGTGACTGAGCCTGCCTGCAGTATCAGGTGATGCATATTTGGCTTTATCTGTGAGTTGTGTCTTCATCACAATTTACATTCAACAATGTTTGGTATCAAGTCACTTACTTGATACAAAGTGTGTGTTCCCACACCTCTGCATTTTGTCTTGGTATTCTCTGAACTAAGTAAACTTCCTCCTCTAGTATTGGCAGGTATTGTTGTAACTTGTCTCCACCACAAATATGGATAAAGACCTGCCTAGTGAGGGGTAACGCCTTGTTACCGCCCTGATAATGCCCCCCTCAGCTCCCAAGCTATCACTCTCTTTTCCTGGCTCCGTTGCCATGCTCGCAGCTCTGCTCCCCTACCGATGACAGTTTGCTTTCTGCCAGGGCTGTGAAACACAGACAGAGAAGAAGATTCAAACCGCGCAGAGAATTTGGTTTTTCCTCAGCAGGCTCGAGTTCGGCTGATGAGTTGACAGGTGAACAGAGTAACAGAGAATTTTTTTTAGGAACTGGTGGGAGATTCCAGAAGAAGAGAAAAGAAAATCCCAACGCAGACAGAGACGTGGTGGAAGGAAACATAAGAGGACACGGAAGGGGTCAAGGAAGAATGATGACCAGATCCGCAGACAGACCACCGATGCCGGAGGGGAGAATGCAGAGACAGACCTAGTGGTGAATATATCATCTAGAACATTAAGTAAAATTGAAACCGCTGTGTTAAGTAAGGGACTGTCTTTTTGCCCGGTGAATAATGTGGACTGGTTCCAGGTGGATCTAGATCTGAAGAGGTTCTATAGGAACCTACGCCTGAAGGCGTATTTCTCATCACATGCTGAGGCGATTGGTGGCGTTGTTGCGCAGTCCAACCCACGTGAGGGTTTTAGCCTCGGAGGGGTTGGACTGCGCAACAAGAGTCGCTACCAGCCACCAGCTAATAATCACCCGGTAGAAACATATGTTGATGTGGTAGACAGGGATATCAGGAGACTAAGAATGAAATGCTTGAGAGGTAGGAGCAAATATAATAACAACCTGTCTAAAGACGAAAGATTAGCAATTAAGTCTCTTGCTGGTGATGCCAACATAACAATAAGGGCTGCCGATTAGGGTGGGGCAGTTGTTGTAATGAATACGGAGCAGTATGTAGAAGAGATTAGGAGTCAATTGGCCCAAACAGACGTATATGAAAAGTTGGAGACAAATCCTACAATACGCTTCCAGAGGGAGTTAAGGATTATGTATAATGACGCCCTTTTGGAAGGTATTGTGGATCAAGCGTTGGTGAAGTTTCTTGATATTGAATCTCCACGAGTTCCTATCCTATACACGTTGCCAAAAATCCACAAAGATTTGATCCATCCCCCGGGCCGCCCAATTGTTTCTGGATGTGAGTCGCTGTTTTCAAATGCCTTGAAATTCTTGGATAAGGTGCTACGTGAATTTGCTGTGGATTCCACATCGTATATCAGAGATACGAGCCATTTCTTGGAGAGATTGAGAGAAGTTCGGATAACGCAAAATACCATACTAGCGACATTTGATGTCGTAGCCTTATATACTTCTATCAAGCACTCCAGAGGTTTGGAGGCGGTTGAGCGTTATCTGAACGGTTCTGGTATCTCTACGCGATGTGTTAGGTTTGCCCTGTCGCTGCTGGAGTACATCCTCACCAACAATTATTTTTTGTTTGGGGGGGTGTACTACCGGCAGCGACAGGGTACTGCCATGGGGGCACACATGGCTCCGACATACGCGAACATTTTTATGAGGGCGTTCGAGGAAGACCATGTGTACACCTCTGGATTTTGGCAACATGTGAAATCATGGTGGCGCTTCATCGATGATATTTTTGTGCTTTCGGAGGGCACTGTTGAGGAGCTAAACTGTTTTCAGGGGGCCCTGAACAGTGTCCTCCCTGAATTGCGTTTCACCTTAACGTGTTCGCAGACGCAGATCCAATTTTTGGATGTACTAATTAGTAAAACAGCGAATACTTTGAGCACAGATATCTATAGGAAGCCCACCGATCGGAACAACCTGCTGAGATATGAGAGTTTTCACCCTAAACCCATGATTGTATCTTTGCCGGGTAGCCAACTCTTGAGAGTGAAAAGAATTGCTAATGAAGAGGTGGTGGAAGAAAGGTTACAGCAGATGTGCGATAAGTTTCGCCAGAGGGGTTACCCAGAAGTGGTGTTAGAAAGAGCAAAAGAAAGGGTGGAAGAGGTTGAAGTGATAGGCACACAAAAGAGAGAGAGGACAACTAACAGGATTCCCTGTGTAATGACTTACAATAACATGAGCTGCAGAATAGCGGATACACTGAAGAGGCATTGGGATATATTACAAAGAGGCTGTGATGAGATTTGTGAGTTTCGTTCCCCTCCAATCATGGCGTACAGGAGGGGAAAGAACCTTAAAGACATGCTGGTACATACAATAGTGGAGGGGAAGAGGAGTCCCGAGCAGAGAGTATTGCAGCCTTTTAGGCCTGGCAATTTTCCCTGCTTGGGATGTGCCTGTTGCGGCAATTTAGTAAAAGGTAACACATTTAGGCATCCGTACACAGGAAAAGAGTTCAGAATTAAGGGGAGATTCACCTGTAACTCTAGATTTGTAGTGTACTTAATAACCTGCCCGTGTGGGCTGGGTTACGTGGGGGAGACCACGGAAGAGGTGAAGCAGAGGATTTTTCAACATAAAAGTACTATTCGTACCGAAAAGAAAGAACTGCCTATCCCCAAACATTTTCTAGAGCATGGTCATACTGTGGATCAACTACGGTTTAGGGTTATAGACCATGTCCCTACACTTACTAGAGGGGGGGATAGAGAAAATCTCTTGAAACGCAAAGAATTGTGATGGATCCACACGCTTGACACTATGGCACCAAAGGGGCTTAATAATGAATATTGTTACTTGCCGCATATCTAGAATGTGATTCTGAAAGTGTTTGTTTTTATTCAATGGAGAGTTTGTATAACATGGGTGGATACTAATATATTCCTCTATATTTTTCAGGATCAGAGTTCCTCCTTCTCAGGTTTGGGCTGCATCACCGATGCGTTTCTTGATGGCAAAAAAAAGGGGTGACATATAATAGTAACGACAAGATATTACTGTGTCTCGGGACATTCTTGTGCTATTTTCTCAACTTTTGTATTTAATAAATCAATGCAAAGAGACTCGTTGTGAACTGCGTAATTAATATTGTAATAAGTGATCTAGTGAGGAATATAACTAGGTTTATGATAATGCGCTATGTGAGTGAATTATTGATAAATAGTTTGGGTGCAACATACTTTATGATTTGCGGAATAAAGGGGTTAGATTTGTGCAACATGTTATAAATGATGCTGGGATGTTGCATAATGACCCCTGTTGTGGTGTGCAGTGTTTGCATCAAAGTAGCTCTAAAATAAACCTGTGATTCGCAATATGCACACATAAAAATACTGAGTGTACGTTATAATTTGCAGGACCTAATGCAGAGGTTGTGATAATGAAGAGAATAGTATAGCGTTGTGGCAGTAAGAAGGAGTTATTGCTATGCCGCTTAACGCTAAGGTTGCTGCTGTCCGTGCTATGTTGTGCAGTGTTAACATCAAAATAGCTTTAAAATAAACTTGTGATTCACAATATGTACACATAAATATATTGAGTGCCCATTATAATATACAGGACCTAATGCAGAGGTTGCGATAATGGAAAGAATAACATAACATTTTGGCAGTAAGAAGGAGGTATCGCTATGCCGCCTAACGCTAAGATTGCTGTTATGGACGCTGGAACATGATCCCAGGGTCCGAGCTGGTAGAATGCCTTGGATACATAGGGCTGCTCCGTGATAGGTGCAGCGGTCGCTAGGTTACCACATGCTAGTGCTGTGATTGGATGTGGAACTCGTGATGAGACGTAGGGAACGTGATGACGTCATCAGGAAGTCGGCGCGGACACGCTGCTTCCATGGAGACGCTGGTAATGGCGACAGAGGCTCTGATGGTGGTGTGCCCAGACGGAGAGGAGGACTCTGGATCCCTGGGGTGTCCTTGATTGGACACAGGAATGTTCATGGTGCAGCTGACAGCAGATTAAGCGGTAGGAGGAACAACTTATTATCCAATGTGATGTTTGCACTCTCCTTGTTTTAAACTATTTAAGGGGGGTGGAGATTTTGTGTAACATGCTTGACAAAGGCTGTTTGTAATGGCCGAAACGTTGCGTGATTACTGAGGATGGAATAAAGGAATAATACCTGTTTTACTGCACCCGGATGTTCCTGCTGCTTTCTTTTGGATACAGTTTGCTTTCTGCTGTCATCATCAAGCCCTCCGCAGTCTCTCCGTCCATGGTGCCCCAGGTGGAGACACTGTTCTCCCAGCTGTACCGCCGCTCACCACGACACACCACGACGTCACAAGAGCTGCAGCCAATGATTGAGCGCCGAGCTCTATTATTGGCTGCAGCATTTGTGACATCCGTAAACAGCCTGTAAACGTGATGGGAGGCCCGGAGCAGCACCGTGGGACACAGCGGGTTGCAAGGAAAGGTGAGTATATTAATGTTAGCAATTTTACCGCATGGGAAAGGTGTTTTAGTTACCAACTCAGGCAACCCCCTTTAACCCCTTCCCGCTCCAGGACGTACCGTTAAAAACTACAGCTCGCCTCGTAAAAAATAAGCCCTCATAGAGCTCCGTACATAAAAAAAAAAAAAGTTACAGGACTTTGAATGCAGCTATAGAGAAAAAAAAAAGATTTCCAAAAAAAAGGGGGTTTTATTGCAAAAAAGTGTAAAAACCTAAAAAATCTAACAATTTTGGTATCGTTGTAACCGTACCGACCCGCAGAAAAAAAATTTTGTGTCATTTATGCTGCATGATTAACGCTGTAAAAAAAAGAAAAAGAAATCTATGGCAGAATTGATGCGGTTTATCTCCATGTTATCATAAAAAAAATTTAAAAAAATTTTACGATATTGTCTACGTACCCAAAAGTGGCACCGATAAAAACTACAGCTCGCTACGCAAAAAACAAGCCCTTATACGGCCGCGTCCACGGAAAAATAAAAAAGTTATGGCTCTTGAAAAATGGAGATGGAAAAATACGAAAAAATCACTTGGTCCTCAACGCCAAAATAGGCCATGTCATTAAGGGGTTAATGCTAAACTGTAAAGTCAATATGATGCAGGAGTCTGCAATGATATAATCCCCTGTGGTACTGCTCAAACATTTACTCAGCTCCAAATGCAACGGTGACATTTAAAGTGACACATACAAAAACATGACATCTGCAATAAAACAATGCAACAAACATATAAAGGGCAACATGGCAGCAAAACTATCTGCACCCAGGAAGAAAGTTTTACTCTGCTACACTCTAGGGTGCTGCCACCTACAGCAAACACTGTGATTACCTTCACTCTTGTCTGTAGGGCAGAGGAGATGCCCAGGAGGAAATTACAAGATAAATGACATGATGGACAGTGAATAGAAGATAAAATATATATGGTGCGTGCTGCTAACAGTCGGAAGCTCCTGCTGCTGTAGAAGGATTGCTGGGTGTCAAACAACCTATTTATTTGGAAGTGCAGCTGGCAGCAATAAATAGCCATCTAAGAACAGTTCCCCAGGACACTGACTGGGCTGTAATGTGCCATTGTGAGATGGATGGGGCTCCCAACAGGTGCAGTCACACATCTTAACCCTAACACTCCCCGAGGACACCAGACCAGGAAAATTCTTCCTAATAAATGGCCCTTACTAATAGAAAGTGATTTCTATGCATTTCATCCATTACAGCTAATTACATTTAATCACATGTGTGCTCATTTCCATCTATTACTAACACATCTGGAACGCTGCAGGTGTCTTTGTACATGTACTGTTGGCCACAAACCGATGTTGATGCCCAACAGTAAGCTGTCCATGAGACATACTTGA
This sequence comes from Eleutherodactylus coqui, assembly GCF_035609145.1. NCBI lineage: Eukaryota > Metazoa > Chordata > Amphibia > Anura > Eleutherodactylidae > Eleutherodactylus > Eleutherodactylus coqui. The sequence goes on along the minus strand of NC_089842.1, from coordinate 200,728,450 downwards.
ATGATCTGTTCCCAGTAGCTATATCTTTATCATATCATGTGCATTAATGAGCGCCCTGGTAACACAATTTACCACTGGGCCAAAGGGCTTATTCATACTAATGCATTTGCGCTACGTATTACACGTGCAAACTTATGCACAGAATACGCGGTCAAACAAACCCATGTGAAGCTAGCCTTGGTGAATGTATGCTTTTTGTGCACGCATTGGCATATTTTGCTGCACTTTTTGCCTCCGCAAGGCATATACATTTGCGCACAGCAAACAAATGCACCGATTGAAATGGCCAATTAGTTCCAGATGTGTTCATTTTCCTTGCATTTAGTGCACGCATTTGCACAATTCCCATTGTAGACCTATGCTGCGCACATACGCAGAAGGATAGTGCATTTTTTTATTTTTTTTTGTGCAACCAAATTGCATCTCCTGCTTCATAACATAATGCCTGCTGACAGACAGCGTGTTCCAGCTGACAGACTAACTTTAAAATCCTGCCCATAATTATAAACATCTTTGTGTTTGCACTAATTAAAAATGTTTCTAGCAACAGATATTCCAGGACTAATGTTAGAATAGCACCACCTGCTGTTTCTTTTCTGTGTCCACCTCAGTAAATTTTCCAGGGTGGTCACACATGCTCAGTCTTCCTTCTCTCTCTGCTCCACAGGGTATGCAGAAGGATCCCTGATGTGGTGATTTAGCTGCTTGGAAGCTGCGGCGTCTTCTCTGCTTATCAGAAGAGATGCTGAGAAATTGCAAATAAAGTATCGCTGCTTCACCCTCTCATCACTTCTGACATCAGAGAAGACACTGGAGCTTCAGAAGCAGCCGCTCACCGCACTAGGGATCCCTCTACATATCCAGTGTGCAGAGAGAAGCAAGACAACTGAGCATGTGTGACAAGTCGAGAACATTTACTGGGGTGGACGCAGAAAAGAAAAAGCAGGTGGCGCTATTCTAACATTAGTCCTGGAATATCTGTTGCTAGAAACATTTTTAATTAGTGCAAACACAATTAACCCCTTAAATGCCGCTGTCAATTCTGACAGCAGCATTGAAGCCCACCGAACGACGTTCGGGGGTCCTGTACACCTCCTCCGCGATGAAATCACAGTAAGCTGTGCGGGTGTCATAGCAGCCGGAGCCTTCTGAAAGTCCCCAGGGCTGTCATAGCACCCTGTGGGGTGGCCTGATATACTGCCTGTCAGATTGCAGTATGATGTAATGCTACGGCATTACATCATACTGCAGGAGTGATCAAAGCATTGCATGTTGTGGTCCCCTAAGAGGACTAAAAGAAAATGTAAAAATAAGATCAATAAAGTTTTACTGATTATTTTTAAAAATGTCATAAAAGTAAAAAAAAAAAAAAACCCTTTTGCCATATTTACAATAAAAGAATCTAAATAATAAAACAAAAATACATATTTGGTATCGCTGCGTCTGTAAAAGCCTGAACTATCAAAAGAATGCATTATTTATTCTTCATGGTGAACGTCGTCTGAAAAAAAAAAAAGAAAGAACGACAGACATGTGCCTTTTTGGTCACCCTGTTTCCAAGAAAAAATGCTATAAAAAGCGATCAAAAAGTCGTATGTATGTAAAAATGATACCATCGGAAACTACAGGGCATACTGCACAAAATGAGCCCCACACAACTATGTTGATGGAAAAATAAAAAAGTTATTATGCGCAGCAGATGGAGACAGAACATAATTTTAAAAAATTAAATATCCTTAAAAAAATACAAGTAGTACAGCAAAAAAAAAAAAACTATATAAGTTTGGTATCGTAGTAATCGTACTGACCCATAGAATAAAGTTATCATGTCATTTTTGTTGCAGTTTGTACGCCGTAGAAACAAGAATGTTGTTTTTTTTCCATTTGTCCACACTTGGAATTTTTTTTTAAAGTTTTTCAGTACATTATATGGCACAGTAAATAGAAAACATTAAAAAACACAAAACTTATCCCGCACAAAACAAGCCCTCATATAGTTAGATTGATGGATAAATAAAGGAGTTACGATTTTTTTAAAAGGCGGGAAGAAAAAACAAAAATAGAAAAAAATAGAAAAACTTGGTCACTAAGGGGTTAAAGAGGACTCCTGACTATTTATGTTTAAGCTGACAGCTGGGTGTTACCATTCCCTTTGTAAAAGCAGAGTGTCCCTACAGATTCTGCCATTATGATCAACAATTGGACACTGTCATACTGTGTTGGGACGCACGCCCATCTAGTAGCACCCAGTTGTCAATTTGTTCATAAATTTCTTGGAGGAATAAAGGCTCTTTCACATGTTCTGGAATTTGAGGGTGTGGAAATCTTCATGCCTCACGCCCATATATGCGTACAAAACAGTGCTGCATGGATGTGTAAAAAAAGTCAGTGAATGAAGCTGCGTGCCCATTGCTTTCATTTCGTGCCCATTGCTGAGCACTGCATGTGATTGGCTGAGCGCTCAGCCAATCAGACACAGTCCTTTCAGGAGGCAGGGATTTTAAATCCCTGCCTGCTGTAAGAGCTTCAGTACAGGGCAGGGAAGCCAAGCGGCTAGACGTGCAAGCCCCGACAGTGGCGGAAAGGTGAGTATATATATTTTTTTACACAAGCTAGGGATGATTTTCAGGGAAGCTCTTACCCGAAAATCACTGCAAGGGTTGCCTGCATCCCATTACTTTCAATGGGGAGCAGCGGAGGCCCCAATGAAAGCAATGGGAGGACATCGCGATCCTTTGCCACAGCTGTGGCAGGGGATTCTTTACTCCCTGCGGGGAGTCCCCTTGTCACTGAACACTGTGGCAGTGCTGTCACAGTGTTCAGTGATGAGGAGACTCCGCAAAGGGAATATTTACGCACAGCACAAACCTATGCTGTGCACGCATATCCTATCTTTTGCATGTTCCGATGGATCCCACACTGTGTTTCATCAGTTTTTTGGCTTGAAAAAGACCTTTTGTAGGTCGAAACGTCGCCTAAATTTTAAACTATGAAACAATAAAGCATGTTCCTTTAGACAAGGAGTTCATCTTGCATCATTATATGCTGCCACCTTTTGTGCTACATGTGTTTCCCTAAGGGGCTTATGTCCATAGCCCTGTTGGTGGCTTTGCATCAATCCAAAAATTTTTTTTTCCCGCTACTGATAACAAGAAAATCCTTTATTAATAATCTTGTTTTTGTTTTTTTTTTTAATTTGCCTCCCCCGGAATATCTTTTTCCAGTGGGTTTTGAGTGAGTGCCGTGGTTTTCTGTTTATTCATTGAATTCAATGTAGCGCCGGCTCCATTGAAATCAATGGTAATGGAGCCATGGTCACGCGCATTTTGCTAATGCAGGGAGTGGTTTTTTTGTGCACATAGGGGATTTTTTTGCGCACCCCACTGATCTGACTGAGCCCTTATTGTTGGGCACAAAAAAGACTTATTACTGTCAGGCCATAAAGGGTGATTACTACTGTGGGGCATAAAAGGATCATTATTATTATTATTAAACTTTTTAATTTCTTTCTAAAATAAAGGATTTGTATAAGGGAACAAAATGTTTTTGGAGCTCACAATCCTGGAAACCACAGTTGCTATTCATTAAGAATTTCATGTAAACAAGCCTAAAGGGGTTTTCTGAATTGTATTATTTCTATAAAATCAGCTTTCCATGCACTAACATAACAGATCAGTTGTGTCCTGCAGGGGTGCTTGGTGTTTGTTTACAGACTGCAGTCCAGCCCCGTTTATGGGTTGTCACAGGTGCTGCAGCCAATGACAGAGTTTATCGATTGACCACTGAGCTCTGTCTTTGGCTGCAGAGCCTGTTACATCCCATAAACAGGTTGCAAAGGCCAGTAAACATGATGCCAGAGGGGAGACCCCTGAGCGGCAGTGCATGATACAGCAGGGAGAGGTGAGCATATGTTGATTTGTTATGTTAGTGCATGGAAAACTTTTTTACTTAAATGGTACAACTTAGAAAACCCCTTTAAAAGAGTCACCCCAAGATTTAAAGTTATCCCCTACTCACAGGATAGAGAATAAGTGTCTGATTGATGGGTGTCCCCCTGCTCATCAGATCTTTGTACCTAGTTGTTAATGGAGACATCTACACCCAGGTTGAGCATGTGCAGTAGGACACCTCTACCTCCTATAGCAGTACTTTTTCTCACCCTGTACAGCATAGCCAAGCATTCACCATGTCCCTTTCTTCCGTTGAACAGAGCCAGCAAGCACAATCTGCAGCACAAACCACCAAATGTTTGTGGAAATTGTAGTTTACGAGTATGAAATGGCGGTCATATGCTCTACTAGGCATGGCCACCCAGTTTGGACATTGAATGCAGAGTATAGAAATGGAACAGATGACAAGATATCAAACATACAACATTTAAGTGTCTGGGATCATCTTCAGAATATTTTCAATAAACAAGTGGTTAAAGGGTTTTCCAAAAAAAAGGGGGCAATTTTGAGATAACCCCTTTAATCACTGTATAATGAAATATTCCCAGCGCTCATCAACTAACAATTCAAGTGTTCAGGTAGAAAGCTGTAGTTGCCGATATTCTAGACAGGTCAGGATGAGAGAAGGTAACAAACAGCTCAGCCTAGTCTGCAAAACAGGAATGCAAGATGAGTACATGGTAGCGAAATGTAATTAGAAAGTTGCATAACTTTTTATCATAGAATTAATAAACCTTATTTTACAAGACTCAGTTTGCTATTAGCATCCAGTATACATTTGGTGTGGCGTAGTTATGCACTGTTCTACAAATATTCCATAATTCTGATAAAAGAAAATTAATTAACATTTTCATTCACCTGAATACAAATATAAGCGATGCAAAAAAGTAAATCATACGACCAAGTCTACCATGGCTTCCAATGTAACTCATTGATAAAATATAACAAGTTCTTTATCCTACTAAGCCAACACCTATATTACATTCAGTCTTGTAGGTTGCTTGTATATGAATTTATAAGTGGGTGGAGGCATTTATAATACAGTAATCCAAATGGCCATAGTGTAAAAGACTAATAAAATAATTTTAGTTATCCAAAACGCTAAAATAAATGGAACTATTTAAGAGTTTGCAGGTTGTCTAGTGTACACCAAGACAGTATGGAAATTCATTGCAATGCAATCTAAGCTAATGACAGGGTTACCACTAGTTAACAAACAGCTGTAGTCTTAAGTGAGACAGGTGGTCTTTGGACTGGCCTTTTCCTTAAAAAGCATGGCACATAATTAACATATGTTATTATTCTCACTGGGCCATCCGCTTTAGAACAGCATGATCACATGGAATCTGCAACTCAGATCATCTTAAAGCTTAATGTCAGCCTACTGAGCTGGAGGGAGAAATAGAGACTAGGACTGTGGCAGAAGGAAGAAAATGTTAGTGTCTGATAAGAGCAGGAGTGTCAGCCAGATCCTGCAGTGCCCGGGAAAAGAACACACGGTGCGGCACGTGGATGGCAAGATTCACATTTCACCAAAGAACCAAGAATGACACATGAAAGCTACCATCACATTACACACAGATGACCTATAAGACGGAGGGCCTAGGAGGATACCACATTACTGGTATGAAATGGACTACGATGGCAGCTGGATTTAGTATTGGCTATACCTTCAACACTAGAACAATAAAATACATCTGCGTTCTTGTACCTTTGCATATGTCAGGTATAGGAGGGTTTGACGGGGCATGTGCAGGATTCTTTATTTTATGATGAGTACCAGTAAATCTGTGTATGTTTGGGCTTACGTTGACCCCCAATTTCCACATCTCTAAAAGGACAGTGAAAACGCTGAAGAAAATATTTGTGAGAACCTGGCGGGGAGATGGTTCCATCTTAGTAGCGTCTTCTAGGTTGCTTCTACCAAACACATGCATGCAAATAGAAAGTTTGGCCATGGTGATCACCATCCTTGTCTTCATCCCATTTACACAAATATGGCAACTGGTGAAGGAGAAAGCTCCCCATCCAAAGAAGAGATAAGTCCCCTACCTCTCGCGGATCTGAGACATAAAGATTCAATCAAACACCTATCAGTGATGTCATTGTCATTAGACTAAAGGCTCCTACGGAATTGAGCAATTTCATAGTATCGGAAATGCTCAGAATTGGGTAATTTATGAATTGTATAAAACAATTCTAATGACCTAATGCCAAACCATCTATGTACTGTAGACCCAGATCCACAGGAATCCCTTATTTATCCACCATGTGAAATTGAGAGGGAAATAGTTCTGGAACAAAATATGGATTGTGCAAAATCGGTGCAGTCAGTTTGAGAGCAGTCATAAAAGAAAATATGGACTGTAATTTATTTACTGAAGAACGTATGCGAGAGAGTAGGGCATAAAATAGCTGATCTATCCTAGTAGAGAACGTCTACTGCAAAATTAGGACATACAGGGGATGGACAAAAATATGGAAACACTGTACAAAATGCATGTCTTAAAATCGGTCTCTACTAGAGATGAGCGAGCGTACTCGGAAAAGCACTACTGGCTCGAGTAATGTGCTTTATCCGAGTATCGCTGTGCTCGTCCCTGAAGATTCAGGTGCCGCTGCGGCTGACAGGTGAGTCGCAGCGGGGAGCAGGGGAGAGCGGGCGGGAGAGAGGGAGAGAAAGATCTCCCCTCCGTTCCTCCCCGCTCTCCCCTGCAGCTCCCCGCTCCGTGCCGGCACCCGAATCTTCAGGGACGAGCACAGCGATACTTGGATAAAGCAAATTACTCGAGCGAGTAGTGCTTTTCCGAGTACGCTCGCTCATCTCTAGTCTCTACATGTCTCATTGAAATATGATTTATAATCCCATGGAATTTAAGTGGAGGTAATATGACAAAGATGCTGCCGGGCAGATATAAACATCTGCCCAAGCAACAAGGTTCCATTGGTCAGGGGTTTGAACCACTTGGCTGCTGTTACCAGCCTCCTCCCAAAACCACCCAGAGCAGGGCAAGAGATGAAGTAAACACAAATTTGGCGGGAAAGCTCTCAGCCAAACAGGGGTCAAAAGGGCAACTCAGTGCTAATGTTAAAATCCCATGCATTTCATATGGTGTTTCCATATTTTTGTCCACCCCTGTACCACTGCCTCAGCTTCCAACCACTAAAATCTCCAAGATTCCAGGTGTAACTGTAAGGGTTGCACCAATGTGATTGCTTGATAATATTGGCGAATGCAACTTTGGACTATAATACTGGTTGTAAATCAGGATCCGTGCAATTAATGCAATGTAATTACATAGTTACTCTATGGATACAAACTTTAAAATGGTATTTAAAGGAAGACAGAACCTTAGAAGCAACCCTTCAGGCCAAAAACAGCAGCTTGTAGTATCTTAGACTACTGATGCAGTATGAACACCTAGAGTGCATTAGATTGACTGAGAAGCGGTGCGGCCATGTTTCTTTGTCTGGGACTGTAGGGTAGCTTTAATTTTGTCTTAAGATTGTACATCTAGCTTTCTTCTACCTCCAAGTCTATCTTACGGATATCTGACTTGGCATAGTTGCATGTATTAGTATGTGGGGCTGTTCCCTTCTGTGTGCCATAACCACACTTCATGCAATGTTCATAACTAACATTAGCAGCAAACATAATTACAAATAAAATAATACAATTTGATATTATAGCTTGCGCTATGCTTCAGATTATGTGATTGATGGGAGCCGCACTCGAGATTCTAAAAGCTCCATTCAGACGGTCCAGTGTTAAATCCTATTTTAAGGTGCAGGCATATTGAGAATTCTCATTTTCTATACATGCCTGCAGCGCTGAACAGGAATACTTGCGCTCCCATGTGTCAGCATTGATGGGTATTCACATGAGCAGTATATGATTAAACAAGTAGGACTTATAGGTTTCGTACTACTGCGAAAAACCTTCCAGGAGATGTAGGTCCTTTCACTTATTAAAAAAGTTTCAATCCACAGATATTCCAGGAATAATGTTAGAATAGCGTGAGTGGCTGCTTCTGAAGCTCCAATGTCTTCCATGCTTATCAGAAGAGATGCTGAGCAATTGCAATTACAGAATCGCTGTTTCACCCTCTCATCACTTGCTCTACATCTCTTCTGACATCAGGGAAGACACTGGGGCTTCAGAAGAAGCTGCTCACCACACCAGGGATCCCTCCACATACCCAGTGGTTCAGAGAGAGAAGCAAGACAACTGAGCATGTGTGACCATCCAGGAACATTTACTGGGGTGGACACAGAATAGAAACAGCAGGTGGCGCTGTTTTAACATTATTCCTGGAATATCTGAGGATGTAAACATGTTTTCAAAAAAACTTAATATAAAAAATGTGTATCATTATGGGCTGGACTAAACTATAAAAAAATATTTGGGGGAACACCCCCTACAACTCCTGCAAGAAAATCATGATGCATCATGTTTTCTATACTGCAATATACCATCCAATATCTAACCCTCTGTCATAATTTTTTTAATTTTTCTGTCAATATACCTTGAGTTTTTGCGGAATGAGTTGTATGTATTTGTTATGTCACCATTCCGGGGCCAATATAACTTATTGATTAACTTTTATCAACTTTTTTTTGCATTTTAAAGAGGACTCCTGACTGATCTGTTTAAGTATTTTTTTTTGTATTCGCCATATAATAACAATTCTGGAGTCTCTTATAACTTCGTGTTGTGCCGGACCTCTGCTACCAGGACAAACCTTTCAGGAGATGTGGGTCCTTTCTTGTTGGTTGGCGTTGACGTTACAAATCCTGAATTTTATGGGGATATTCTGCACAGCTCTAATGAATTATCCCACGCCAGGAATGCATTAAAATGACAGATAGTCTAACCAGCATGTACAAGCTCAACCAGCATCTGCTCTGACACATGTAGTCATGGGAAGATTGTGTTCCTTAAAAATAGAAGCCATTGTGCTAGCTACTATGACAAAACTGGTAAAGTTATTGCTGAACACCATGACAACTGTGGTGGTCTTCACACAGGCTGTACAGAGAGTTTGGCATAAATGTTTTATGACTATAAACTAAACTTTAATAATGTGAATTGGTGTCCAGTGTCGTACTGGGACTGCGAGACATTCCACCGCCTGTTATTTAAATCACTGGTGAAGGGTGTAAAAATCAGCGTCACGAACAGACAGTTATGGCTTGTTCACACTTGTGTGGATTTCATGCGGTTTGCATGTGTTTTGAATACATCTTGACACATGACATGAAACCAGCTGAGACAGTACAACATTTGGAAGCATGCCATCCTGTCTACAGCTGCAGGAGCAACGCTGTCAGGAGTTACTGAACCTTGCATCCAGACTTAGTTTTTATGTAGACATTACCGTAATAATAATATACTATCTGCAGTAGGTCCAGAAAGTCTTCAGACCCTTTCACTTTTTTACATTTTGTTATGTTGTGGCCTTCTGCAACTAAAAAAAGAGTCAAGTTTTCCCCCATCATTCTGCACTCAATACCCCATAATGACAAAGAATAAACGTAATGTTAGAAATCTTTGTACATTTCAAAAAAAATGAAAAACTACCATTTTGCATTGACATAAGCATTCACACCCTGTACTCAGGACTTAGTTGAAACACCTTTGGCAGCGATTTACAGCCTCCACGCATCTTGGGTATGATGATTTTTGGATTTTCTGCCACTTTTCTATGCAGATCCTCTCATGCTCTGTCAGGATAGATGGGGAACCATCTGAGGACAGCCATGTTCAGTTCTCTCCAGAGATGTTCGACTGGGTTGAAGTCAGGGCTCTGGTTGGGTTACTCAAGGACATTCACAGAGTTGTCCCTAAAGGTCCATTCAAACGCAACAATTATCGCTCAAAATTCGTTCAAACGATAAGAAATGAGCCATAATTGTTGTGTGTAACTGCGGCTATTGTTCACATTTCATCTGAATGATGATTTTAGTGTGAGCTCAAAATCCATAGTTCAGCTGAAGAGAGATAACACAGACTGCACGCTGTGTTCTCAGTGGGTGCCGGAGATTACATTGTATTCTGTGATATATTCTCAGGCTGTAATGCTCAAGTGAATGCTGTAGCCTCTTCTAACACCTGAGACATCACACGTTCCTTGGTCCCATGGCTTGAAGGCAGCACAGTCCCATTTACGTGACTAACCCACCCAAGTGCCATTGTCACTTCCATCAGTAGAGTGAGGATAGGTCATCAACAGTTTACTTTCGGAAAACCCTTTGAGACTAGAGACAATTAAAAGTTGAATATTCTAAGAGATGGGCAAGGCAATGGTAAACGACCCTGCAAAAACAGTCTGCCAAGAAAACGTCGCAACGTGACATCACCCTAGGAGTCAGTCCTGACTTGATGCTTGCACCAGGGGACTTTACCTTAAGAGAAAGTAGAAAACAGAATATGTGGAACATTTACCAGGAAATATAGCATATTGTAAGAACGCAGCATCAACGATCTAGATGTTAGCTTTACTGTGGTATATCACAGGTACTATTTCATTAGGTACCAGGTATGTTATATTTACTCAAATTTTTAGCTGAAGCTGCATAATTTTCTGTCACCTCTAGTGACTTTTCCATGAAATGACAATTTCATGTGCAGCAAACGTACATCCAACGTCCTTGGGAGTGAACAAAATAAAGAAGGTTATAGAAAGGTTAGAACTTCCACAGACATTGGCTCATGAGATCAGGCTACCTCAATATAACCTCTCTGTAAAAGGAAATATTATGTAAGCCGGTACTATTCAATACCGTGCCAGAAATGAAAACATTTAAATAAGGAAGATAGAATTAAGAACTCCGTAATAAACAAACCTGCTGCAGTTCCTCTTGTGGTTTCCACCTTCCTGCTATTGTTATAGATATGGCTAGTACACAAAGAGCAGAAGGGGTCAACACAATAAATTATAAGAGAGATACATACAATGGTGTCCAAAAACTCAGGGCTTGATCAAAAGAACTTCAAATGTTCTATTTAAATATATCCACATAACATAAACAGATTATGTACGACTATTTCCAGAATTTTCAAAGCACAGATCCCGAGCTGATTATACATTGTTTTCTGTTTAGTGGAATGCATGTAATTTGATTGCTTATTATTACATTTTTAGGTGCCACTAACTACACAATAGAACGGCACTGATTTGAAGCTTTGAACACTAACCAATTATATTTCTTGTTATTAACCTTAAACGACTTTCCAACTTAAGACATCAATGACATATCTCTAGTGTATGCCCTCAATGTCTAATTGGTGGAGTTCAACCATCATGACTCCCGACAGCTACTACAGAACTACTAGCAAAATGCTGTCCCCATTCAACTCCTGTCATCTCTACTCTGTTTTTCCAATGCCAAATGATGAAATATTGACTGTAATGGGTCAGCCATGCAGCCTCTGAAAAAAAACCTGCTATGTTGTAGCAACCTAGGTCTCATTTTCAGGGAGGTCTTATTCCACTTACCTAGCAGGCTCGATCCACGTCAATCACACTGCTCTGCGGAGGTCTACGCTGTTCTTTAGTCCTAGACGCTCATAAATCATCACTTCCTAGTGATGGCATTCATATATGTATTCCTTTTTATTTTTTTATGTAGTGTAGCCAGAGCTGATTTTCGGGGGAGGATTATATTTCAAGCCCCCCCCCCCCCCCCGAAAATCCCAGGGCTTATATTGGAGCAGGTCTTCTTTCCAGAGTAGGTCTTATTTTTGGGGGACCATGGTAAGTATCAAGTCGTCATGTCAATGGGGTTGGTTGCCTAGCTTTGGCACTGTTCACTTCAACAATGCCTGTCTTTTGTTTATACTTACCCCTGTATGAGCTTTTCCTAGATGTTGCTGTGTGTCAAGTGGGTTGTCCCCACTGTTGTCAATCAAATGATGTCATGCATTAACAGTTAGCAGTGGGGACCACCCACTTAACATAATCACAATGCCAGGAACTGAAAATAATGTGCACCAGGGTCAAGTATAAACATAAGAAGGACCTTGTTGGAGTCAGGGATTCATCCGGCTCCACTGACATGAAGACATGACAGGATTCCTTTTCAGGTGGAAAAATATTCTTTAGAACAGGTCTAGAACAGGTATTTACACATAGTAACATAATATGTTAGGCCAAAGAAAGACATATATCCATCTAGTTCAGCCTATTACCCCCCCCCCCCCCCCAGTGTTGATCCAGAGGAAGGAAAAAAAACCCAATGAGGCAGAAGCTAATTTTCCCCATTTAAGGGGAAAAAAATCCTTCCTGACTCCAGACTGGCAATCAGAATAATCCCTGGATCAACAACAGAGACTATGCACTCACTGCAAACATTGTACCCATTACTTCCATATACCAGAACCAAGATCTAGAACAGGGGTCCCCAACTCCAGTCCTCAGGGACCACCAACAGGTCATGTTTTCAGGATCTCCTATAGTAAGAACACCTGTGGCAATGTCTGAGGTACTGACAATAATTACATCCCCTGTGCAACACTGAGGAAATCCTGAAAACATGACCTGTTGGGGGTCCCTGAGGACTGGAGTTGGGGAACACTGATCTAGAAGACCACATTCATATAAACACATGAGAATCTAACCTTTGAATTTACAAAAATGTAGATTTGTAAAAACCCTTTGAAGACCAACTTGTTAAAAGCACGGAAGGAATTATCCTAAATTCAACTAATTGCAATCATATCAGGTTTCCCAATTTCATAGTCAACACAATTCAGTAGTAGCACAAATCTTATGGCAATAGTACCCTTTTGAGGACTGAATACTCTGTAGAGGTTATCAATAGCTTAGTGCCTAGTTCATGGTTAATTACCAATCAACGATGTCAATTTCGGATTAATATATATGGTAATGATGAAAGGTCTCCAACATGTTGAAAAATAATTTTACATAGTTGTTGTCTATTCAACAACATAACCCATACTGCCTCCAGGATGACCCAAGTGCAAATGTAGGTGTTTGAGAAGAATCCATTGAGAATATTATAGTGAGGACCAGGAGCATAGCTAAAGGCTCATGGGCCCAGGTGCAAAAGTTTTTCTTGGGGCCCCCGAAATTCTCTTAATGCAGAGGCGTAACATGAAACTCCTGGGCCCCAATGCAAAACCTGTAACAGGGCCCCCAACTATAATGCTTTATTCATAGTACTATGCTCCCTATATGGAGAGGCCTAATGGCCCCCCAAGGCTTCTGGGCCCAGGTGCAACCACATCCCCTAAAGTTACGCCAGTGGTAAGGACACATCTAGTATGCCTTCCCCACCACTATAAGCCTAGATGCACAGTCTTCATGTGGTTTGAGTTATAAAGTAATTGGAAGTAATAGTAAGTGATGAATTGCAAATTATATCCAGTGTTATACACACTAGCCAATACAAAGTCTTAATAAGAAAAGAGACAAAGAAGAGGATTACGCTCTCATGAGCGGAAGTCCTGGACAGTCTGGTCACCATATGTGACACCTCTTATATGAAGGAAAAGAAGCTCATAATTTGGAATACATAAACGCATGGCAGTATTGTAATATTTTTTAGGCAGATGATGAATTCCTTTGAAGTTGGATGTTTTGTCTTCTGACATTACCATCAATCAATGCATGTCTCTTTCTAAAAGTAGTGTAAAAGCCTTAGCTTGTGACAAAGAGCCAAGACTGGGTGGACTTCTGCTGGTTGCTAAGTGCTGCCAAATATTTTGTATTGGAAAAGTTTCCTGGTATTAACAGTCCATTTCAGAAAGTGTTTGGATGTTGAGGATGCTTGATCTTTCAGTATCAGCCATTTTCCAGATGGTGGGAAATTAACTACTCTGCTTACGCAGTCACCTCTCTGTTCTTTTGCTTGCTTGATTGACTGCGGACACAAAAAGCTACTAAACATTTTAATGTTCATAATCTTCTTGGCAGACACGGACATATTTGTTTTGCTGCAGACAAGATCATGTGTTGCAGAAGACAGCACGACTTCATACAAAAAAACAAGAACTTCACACCTCTCCATATTCCCGATCTCCCTCTAATCTTACGCTAGTATAATAAAATATACCACCTCTTACTAGGATTCCTCAGCGCAGTAATGTCATGCTTTTACATGGTCTTACATTGCTGTACGTCTAGACCACAATACTGCTCCCTCGTACTGTCCAGCTTAATGAAGCCCGGACTGGAGGTCATAAATCTGTGCTAGAAGCCTAAGGTGATGAAGACTGCCATCAAAACAGAAGGAAGGGTCATCCAAAAATCTATTGGCCATTTTAGGCAAAAGTCGGGCAACAATATAATAGATGACAAGCAATTATTCAAATCAATACAAAAATAATCCTTATTAACTCAGCATAAATGTAATTTTATGGTTCAAAATGTATTTATTGGTTTTCCAATAGGTAAAACAGATTAACAGACAGAATAAAACGCAATATAACTCAGTACAGCATCATAACGTGGGGGAAGACAGTGTAGCCTTTTTGAATCCCCCATATGGGTTGGGGTCTCAGATCAGTCTGTCGTTGTGGGTTTGTTTGTAGAATTCCCGCCCCAAGGCTGTGAGGGGCGCTTACGCCCTGGGCCAGACTGGTATACTGCTACATTTGAGTTGAAGCTGTGAACTTATTACTATACTAGACATAGTCAACAAGGGGATAGAGGGTTTAGAGACATACAGAAAGAGAATGGGGGGGGGGGTTGGAGGAGTTAGGAAGCAGGGGGAGGAGGAGCGGGTAGGGAGCAGTGGGGTGGGTGGAGGGTGTACCCATGGGGTGATCGTCAGCATTCAAGAGCTCTGACCGAGTTCTCATAGTTTGTACGACAATGAGCAAGCTGTTAGTACCTAAGGGGTGGGGATTGTACCTGAGTGGAGCCAGTCTTTAAGTTCCTGGGAGTTCCTGAACAGGATCCATGCCGTCCATACTGCAAAGTACTTTTGGGATTCCCCTTTGTCTGCTGCGCCAAGGTCCTCCATGCTGCTTATATTGTCGAGGGCTTCCAACCACATGGACCTTGTGGGAGGGGAGGGGGATCTCCACAGCCTCGGTATTATCTGTCTCATAGCCATGAGAAAGAATCTGAGGATGCTCTTTTTGGCTTTGGACAGGGGTCCCGGGATCATGGACAGCAGAGCAACCTCCGGCGTAAGGACCACGCTGTCCCTGTGAACCGCGTTGAATAGCTTGGCGATATCCTGCCACACAGGCAAGACCAAAGGACAAGACCACCATATGTGCAGGAGATCACCTCTTTCGCCCTGGCATCTCCAGCATAGGTCCGGGGTTTGGGGATATATTTTGGCTAGTAGTGCCGGGGTTCTGTACCATTTGGTTAGAATCTTATAATTGGTTTCCTGGCATTTGGAGGAGATCGCCATTGAGTGTGTTAGGATCATGGCATTCCTCCAAGTGTCTCTCTCGAAGGCTCTCCCCAGCTCCCTCTCCCAGCCCGCGACATATCCCGGTGGGTCATCTCCGGTTTCTGCGTCCAGCAGGAGGCTATATAGTGCCGACACCTTTACTGGGCCTGTGGAGGGGGAGGTGCAGAGCCGCTCGAACCAGGAGAGGGGGCTCCGGAGAGCGGCCGGCGAGCCCAGAGACTGGATAAAGTGTCTAATTTGCAAGTACAAAAACCATGCTCCGATCCTGGGGCCGTCCCTACCCAGCATCTCGTGCATTGGTCGGACTCCTTGAGTCGTCACTACATCCCTAGCTCTGAGGGCCAAGGACTCCCCCTCCACCAGAAGTGGAGAACCCTTTAGGAGGGCTGGAAGGTCGGGGTTCCCGATCACCGGAGTGAGGGGTCCGGGGCGAGAGACCAGGCCCATGTGTGGGGCGAAACTGTTCCAGATTGCTAATAGCTGTTTCATCAGAGGAGAGAGTTCGGAGGTCCGACTCACCACCTGTGATGAAAGCCAGAAAGAACCCGTCGCCAGAGCTACGTGTTCCCCCCGTTCCAGGTCCACCCAGAGTTTGGGAGGGTTGTTATGGATGATATCTATAACGCATCTACTTATCGAGGCCCTATAGTAGGTTGAGAAACTGGGTAGGTTTACTCCCCCATCCCTTTTTCTTCTGATTAGGGTCTTGAATTTAACCCTCGGTTTTGTACCTTCCCAGACAAATTCCAGGGATATCTTGCGGAGCTTAGTCAGGTATGTTTTTGGGATTTTGATTGGCAGAGTATGGAAGAGATATAAGAATTTGGGCAGAACGTCCATCTTTAAAGCGTTTATTCTCCCGAACCATGTCAGCATGAGGGGCTTCCACTTCCCGAGATCTTTTCTAAGATTATCGAGCATCGGTTTGAAGTTAGCGTCGAAGAGGGCGTCAGGGTCGCTGGTGATGTTTACCCCTAGGTATTTTATGCGATCGTTCCTCCATTTCATGGAGGAGAATCTGCTAACTGCCGAGGCGACCTCCGGTGGAATAGAGATGTTAAGGATTTCGGACTTGTTTATATTTACTTTGAAATTGCTAACGTTGCCGAATCTTTCAAATTCCTCTAAAGCAACTGGTATAGCTACCCGAGGGTTTGTAATGTAAATTAGGAGGTCATCGGCAAAAAGGGAAAGCTTATGTACGGTGGAAGCTGATTGTAACCCTTGAATGTTGGGGTTATTCCTTAGGGCGTTGGCCAGGGACTCCATCACCAGGACATACAGGAAGGGGGAGAGAGGGCATCCCTGCCTCGTCCCGTTCCTAACTTCGAACGGTGAGGATAAGGCGCCATTCACTCTGACTCTGGCTGATGGGTCTCGGTAAAGAGCCATAACCCAAGCGATAAATCTGGGCCCCAGTCCAACCTTTTTCAGGGTTGCCTCCAGGAACCCCCAGTGGACTCTATCAAACGCCTTCTCGGCGTCTACTGACAGTAAGCATAAGGGGGTACCCAGGAGGCGAGCCCGCGAGATTATGGAGATTGTTCTGATAGTATTGTCCCTTGCCTCCCGGCCTGGGACAAAACCCGACTGTTCGCGATTGATCAGGGACGGTATAAGGGGTCTTAGACGCGAGGCAAGGATTTTAGAGAACATTTTCGTGTCTATATTTAATAACGATATGGGTCGATAGCTAGAACAGAGTGAAAGGTCCTTCCCCTGTTTCGGGATAATTGTAATTGTTGCTTGGAGGGCCTGAGGTGGGAAGGGACAAGTGTTGGAGAGTGAATTGAATGTGTCGGTTAATGAGGGGGTCAAGAGGTCCCCGAACGCCTTGTAGAAGCGGGGGGTAAACCCGTCCGGGCCTGGACTCTTGCCTAGTTTTAGATTTTGGATTGCCTCCTTTATCTCCCCTTCCGTGATGTTATTCTCTAAACCGGTCACGTCCTCCTCCGGGAGTACTCCCGGTGCGTGTCTGTCCAGGTACTCCTTGATTGCCTGAGACTGTTGACTGTCCCGGCCCTCTCGGATGTCATATAACTTCTGATAATATTGTTGGAAGCATTCCACAATGTCTCTGTTAGTGTGAATTAGTCCTTTGGAGGGTGAGTGTAGTGAAGGGATGTATGGTGCGGATGTCCTGGGATGGAGGGCCCTGGCCAATAACCTCCCGCATTTGTTCCCATGTTCGTAGAAGCTACTTCGCCATTTATCCCTGGCGCATAATGATTGTTGGTCTAGGATGGACAGAATTCTGGTCCTAGTGTCGGAGATGTCCGCTTTAAGTGTCTCCGCGGGGATCCTTTTGTTAGCCGATTCAAGGTCGCCTAGTTTCGTTAATAAGTCTTTTAGTCCCTGTGCCCGTTCGCGTTTTAATCTAGCACCATTAGAGATGAGGACCCCTCTGATCACACACTTCAGGGCTTCCCATTGGTTGGGTCGGGTCGTGGGGTCGTGTAGGTGGTCTGTTCTAAAGTTGTGAATCGTTTGTTTTACCTCTTCAGCGCATTGTGGGTCTTTGAGGAGGTTGTCGTTGAGGCGCCACGTGTGGCTCCCTCTATTTTCTGTGAGGCCCTTTAAAGCCCCAAAGACCGGAGCATGGTCTGACCATAAGAAGATCCCTATTGAGCTTGAGGGGGACAAGTCTAGAAGGTCATGCGAGACCAGTAAATAATCTAAACGGCTATAGCTGTTGTGGGCTAGCGAATGGTAGCTATAGTCTTTTGTTTTAGGATGTTGTATTCTCCATAGATCTACCAGTTTTAGGGAAACTAGGGCTTTTTTGAGTTTGCGTAATTTGGAAAAAGAAACCCCGGACCTACCCGCTGCAGAGTCCAGGACGGGATCGAGGCAGAGGTTAAAGTCTCCTCCCAAGATTACACGTGATCCTCCGGCGAAGCTCGAAAGTGCGTCCATGACCCGGAGACCGAAGGAGACCTGTGCCTGGTTGGGGAAATAAATGTTTGCAATAGTTAGGACCCTGGAGCAGACAGAAATTTTAATAAACACATAGCGGCCATCTGGATCAATCTCGGATGAGATAACCTGGTGAGGGAGGTTTTTGTGGATTGCTATAGATGTTCCACAGATTTTCTTTTCTGGGTGCGTGCTGTGAAACCAGGTTGGGAAATAGTTAGACTTACAGCTGGGAGTGCTATTTGAGGAGAAATGAGTCTCCTGTAGGAGCGCGATCATGACTCTATTTTTGTGTAAGTGTCTGAGTATCTGACCTCTTTTGGCGGGTTTATTCAGGCCTCTCACGTTGTAGGTACAGAATGTTACGTTATCCATTATCGATGTTCGAGGGGGGAGCTCTCGGTGCTGACGACCTAAAGAAAGGTGGGGGGAGAGAGAAAAGGAGAACAAAAACACAGAAACAAACTGTACATCCGACAAAAGCCGGAACTTGGCAGGCTATTCCCCGACCATCGTCGAGGGACGGACCACATTTAGTGTCGTCCAGCCTGGGGGGGGGACAGTAGTTGACAGCAGCGGGGACCAGCGTCCCGGCCGACACTTCAGATGATTCAGGAACCCCCGTGGGGTTCAAAGTAGAAACCAGGTTATTTAGAGATAGGAGAGAAGATTTGTTAGAAGCAGGCAAGCTATAGTTGAGCGCAGGTAGAATATATAACTTATAGGAAAGTGTAGGTTTGTTAGGTACAGGGACATAGAACAAGAACTATGCCCAGGTGAGGGCGGTGAGGGGGGGGGCCCACAGTTGCGGAGAGACGAGAGGCAAGGGAGGGGAGGCCTCCCCAGATGTAGGCCTCTCTGTGGGAAAGGAGTCTCTCAGGTTCCGGCAGTGCCCCCCGCTGGGTGAATCTCGGAGGACCCCAGGTTGTGATGGGGTCTTCATGTCTGTGGAGGACCGGGTCCGGATTTGCGGTCCTTCTTCCTGCGTGCTGGTTCCACCGTGTGCCAGTTCTCCATTACTGGTTGCCCCGGTAGAGAGGGTATGGCCGGCCAGTCCGGTAGTGACACCATTGGGAGTCCGAAAGTCCCTAAAAAGTTAGGGAGATCCCCCAGAGTGCGGAATATAGCAGATTTGCCGTTTTTCCAGGCCGACAGCTGGAATGGGTAGCCCCATTTATATGGTATGTCTTTTCCTTTAAGGGCCTCCAGCAGTGGCCTCACTGCTTTGCGGAGTTGTAGCGTTCTTCTCGCTAGGTCTGGTAGTAGGATAATGGGCACTTCGTTGTAGGACAGATTCCCCGAGGTCCTGGCTCGCTTAAGGATATCTTCTTTGTCTTTATAGAAATGGATGCGACAAATTACATCCCTGGGGCGTTTCGGGTCGGGGTTCTTGGGGCCGAGTGACCTATGTATGCGATCGATTTCAATGGGCTTATCACGTGCTCTCTGGATGAGGGAGCCAAAGAAGTCTTGTGCCCACTGTTCCAGCTGCGTATTGGTGATGTCTTCTGGGAGGCCCCTTATGCGGATATTGTTCCTTCTGTGTCTGTTCTCTATGTCGTCAATATGTGTGAGAATGTTGGCGATCTGGATAGAATGAGAAGTAATGACTTGCCTATGGGCCTCGAGGACTGTATTAGTTTGTTCCAGGGTCTCTTCAACGTCTTGTACTCTGTGCCCGATCTGCTGTATGTCTTTCTGGATCTGGCTCATCGCTTGTTTGTGTGATTGTTCGAGGTGGGAGAAAGACGAATCGATTTCGGCTTTGGTGGGTAGAGCTTTAAGGTGCGCCTTCCAGTCCCACTCGCTGTCGTCTGAATGCGTGCTGAGGGAGGGAGAGCATGGAGCCCAATTTCCTCTGGGGTTTTGGGGGGGGGTGGAGAGCCACGATGAAGAGCTGGCTGTCCCTTCTTTATGAGTGGGGCTTGGGCTTGGGGTGCCTTGTGGGTAGGGTTGTCGGTCCCTGTTGGCAGCCGTGTCCCCAGGTCTGCCTGCTGGTGTGTTCTGGAGTGCATACCTCCCCTCCCCCACACCCCTCCCCGCTCCGTGGGTAGAGGGGGACTGTGTCTCCCTTCTCATGCGGATGGTCTCTGCCCCCTGCATGTTGGGCATCGCTGCCATCCGGGGTCCCTGATCAGGCATGTTTTCCTCTGATGCTTCCTCCCCCTCCTCCTGCTGCACGTACCTTGTGAGCTTCTGCGCTCCGGCACTTGGTGGGTTCGGCTTCTCCCTGGGGGGGGTATGCGTTCCCATCTCCTGCCCGACGGACTGCGGGGTTGTCCTGGCTGTGGCCGGAGGATCCCCCGTCTCCCCCCGCTCTCCTCCCCCCGCAGGAGCACTCATAGCCGCCGTAGAGCAGCCGCCGCCGCTGTGTGTGGTCTGCTTCTCTTCCGGGAGTGCAGGCACAGCTTCCTGCGGCTCTCCCTCTCCGGCTGCCGCCTCTCCGTCCGCGTGGGCCGCGGGGCCAAAGAAGCGGTTAAGTCCGTTCGGGTGCCTCACCGCCGGTGCCGGCGTCCGTGGCTGAGTCCTCCTCTTCCCCATGACTGTTGGTGTTGCCTGCTTTGCTTCTTAGATGGGACCTGGTGGGTATAATTGCATGGACGGCTCGGGAGCTGATGTGGAGCACGTCTTATTCCGCCATTGGCAAGCCACGCCCCCCCGCATAAATGTAATTTTAGAAGGGAAGTGGCTCCATCCTGCAATTATCAGTACATACAAGTTATGTGATAACATTTCATACTTTCCACAAGTGTATCCGATTTCACATCTACGTCATAACCTCCAGACGGAGGTTTAGTTAAGGAGCTAACTGCAAATGCCAGAAGAAAAAAGATTGCATGCAGCACTTTCTCTTCCATCCCAAAACAGGGCAGCTGAGCAGTACCCATTATAGTAAAAAAAAATGCGCTCCACGGTGAGCAAAAGGCGCGTGGCCGAAGGTTACAGTGCTCAGCCAATCAGAGGCAGTGTTTTCTGGAGGCAGGGATTTTAAAATTCCCAGTCACCAGAATACAGAAGAACTACTGCCAGGGAGCTGCAGAAAGAAGCCTTGCGGAGTGCTAGGTGATGTATTATTTATTTTTTTATTTTTTCTGTCAGCTTGGACTTATTTTCAGGAAAGGGCTTATATTTCAGGCCCTTCCCCAAAAATCACTTCAGGGGTTGCCTGCAGCTTGTTGCTTTCAATGGGGCCGATTCCAATGAAAGCAATGCAGTAGAATTGCAGTCCTCTGCCACAGCTGGTGACAGCTGTGGCAGGGGATTCTTTAACCCCCGCAGGCTATCCCCTCATCACTGAACACTGTGACACTGTGAGGGGACTCCCAGCGGGAAATGTTTATGCGCGCATTAGAGGCACGGATGTCCTATCATTTGCCGGTGCGCATATTTTGCGCCTGCAAAAGACGGACATCTGACCAGTGCCATAGGGAACCTATGGTTCTAATAGACGCACTTTTTTTGCACATACGTGTGTGCAAAAAAAAAGGCTTGTCTCACTGAGCGCTAACTATGTTATGGCACTTGCTAAGATAAGAAACCCTGCTACAGATATACACGTATATATATGTATTTTGTAATGGTGGATTACACATGAGTTTTGCAACTTAATCCGTTAGAGGTTGACATTGGGAAAATCCTGCATGCCCTAAGCACACCGCCCATAGAAGCATTAGTGCCATAGTAGGGTCAGGCTCACATGAACATAATTTAATATGTGCTATTTTACCGTGTATTACGCACAATTGTTTTCTATGGACATGTAATAAACATGTACAAACGCGTGCGTGCAGCGTTTATACGCAACTTTGCTAAGCAACAGAGCAGAAAATGAAAAAACTTAAAGAAACAAGTCAGACTGCGCATGACAGCATGCGTGAGATACGCAACGATACGCCAGCTCACACAGCGGTAAAACGCTCATGTGAGCTCGGCCTTAATATCACTTGTAACTGGAGGTATGAGTTAATTAACCTCTTACCACTGCAACATTCTTGTTTTGATTTTTACATCGCCATGTTCAAAATAATCCTAATTTTTCTTCTGGAGTCTCTGCTACATGAGGGCTTGCTTTTTCACAGGACGAGTTGTATTTTTTAGCGGTATCCTTTAGGCTCCCTGTCCACGGGCGTAGCAATATCATGCGGCGGAATTCCGCTGCCCGGGAGCAGGGAAGAGCTGACGATTCTTCGCACTGAGCCTATCTGACAGATAGGCTCACTGCAGAGAATTGCGGCATGCTGTGATTTGCCGCCTACGAGCTGAGAATTCCTATGATTCTCCGCTCGTGGACAGAGGGGCTGTGCTTTCCATAGCAACGCTATGGAAAGCGTTCACTGCGTTCCCCGCAGCCGGATTATCGCCGCGGGGAACGCAATGAAAATTCGCCCGTGGACAGGCAGCCTTAACGTACCATATAATGTATTGTAGAAGTTTAAAAAATTTCTACTGTAAGACCACTCTCACATATGCACTTTTTACTACGACGTTTTGAATGCCACAGTAATCGTGGTACAACTCTCCCATTGATTTCAATTGGGTCTCGCAGACCTGTGCTCGAACGAGGCATTTTTTAATGCTACAATTTTGTCAATACCAAATTTATCATATTTGCTTAAAAAAATTTTTTAAAACATAAAAACATTTTTTCATTGCTTTCTGACGCTCTGTCTTGACTCACCTAACTTTTTTCGGTATATTTGGTGATGGGCGGGTATGGGGGCTAGTTTTTTGCAGGACAACCAGTAGATTTTTATAGCACCACTTTAGGGCACATGTAACTCTTTGATCACTTTTTCTTCAATTTTTTTCTTGGAACTTTATTAATCTTTTTCTTTTAAGTCTAAGAACTGGTTATCATCTGATCACATGTACAATATACCGTGTGAGGTACTGAGGGGCGTAGTGGTGGACGGTCGCTAAGTCGCCCCTAGGTTCTGGTGCTATGCATAAGGGGACTGGAGAAACGTCTCCGAGAGTGGGACATGACCTAAGAAACCAGGAGCGTAATGTGGTCTCCAGCAAGCAGCTGCTTGCTGGAGATCTGTTCTTTAAAAATATCTGGTCCTGGTTTTTTTGGAATGGATGGCAGGTTGGTAGTGTGGCCATCCATTCCACCTCCTCCACTTCACGGTGTGGACGAGCTCAATCAGCCCAGGTGCTGTGGCTGAGCCAGATCAAGTGTGCACATAAATAGCAGGTGCATGAACACAGGGGGAGAACCAGCACAGCAGAGTGAGGTGCTGCAGGCTGGTGGCCTGGAAAGGCAAGAGGTTGACTGGGTGACGCCCCTAACCTCAACACCCAGGTGGGGTGTGCTTATATGGACTTTATTTTATGAAGGAATGCATATTGGGACTCTGTTTCCGTTATTTGTTATGCTGTGAATAAATGCTGGCAGGCGCCAGTCTTAAAGAGAAACCACGTTTCATGAAGCGTTTCTGCATGTGTGGTGGCCATTCCGGTCAAGAAGTCAGCGATCCCGCAGGCAAGAGTACCCCCCTTGCCACAACCACAATACTTCATAATTGCAGTATATCATACATTTACTAGCATTCTATCAAGCCTTACCATAGATAGGGTTTAATAGGCAGAGATCCATGGCAGGCTTCAGGCTGTCATGATAACCGAACAGCAGCCTGTGATCTCACAGCCTGCACTACATCTATCAGCTTATTTAACCCCTTCATGACATGGCCTATTTTGGGCTTAAAGACGCAACAATTTTTGGCGGATTTTCTTCTCTGTTTATCAAAAGTCATAACTTTTTTATTTTTCTGTCGACGTAGCCGTATGAGGGCTTGTTTTTTGCGTGGCGAACTAGTTTTTATCGGTGCCACTTTTGGGTACATAGACTATATTGTAAAACTTTTTTTTTTTTTTATGATAGCAGGGAGAGAGAATGCATCAATTCTGCCATAGATTTTTTTATTTTTTTTTACAGCGTTAATCATGCAGCATAAATGAGACATTTCATTTTTTCTGCTGACCGCTACGGTTACAACGATACCAAAATTCTTACTTTTTTTTTAGGTTTTCCCACTTTTCTGCAATAAAAACCCTTTTTTTTGGAAATCTTTTTTCTATTCTAAATCGCTGCATTCAAAGTCCTGTAACTTTTTTATTTTTCGATGTACGGAGCTCTGTGAGGGCTTATTTTTCGCGAGACAAGCTGTAGTTTTTACTGGTACCATTTAGGGGTACATACGGCTTTTTTGATCACTTTTATTGCGTTTTTAGTGAGGCAACATGCTAAAAATTAGCATTTTTCCTCAGTTTTTTAGCGTTTTTTTTAGCGTGCACAGTCAAAAGCATGTGCAACTTATTGTACGCGTCGTTACGGACGCGACAATACCAAATATGTGGGGTTTAATTTTTTTTTTTACCTTTTTTATGCTAATCTGAGAAAAAGCATTAAAAAGGTTTTTTTTAACATTTTTTTTACATTTTTCTTTTTTTTACATTTTTCTTTTCTTTTTTTTACATAATTTGAGTCCCTCTGAGGGACTTACATCACTGTACTGATGATCGCTATCATAAGGCATGGCAGAGCTACTGCTCTGCCATGCCTTATCGCTTATACAGCGATCATAGGCATAGGCAATACAGGACGCCAGTGTCTGGCGATGACATCCTGAGTTCCGGCCGGAGATACAGAGGGAGTCCGCTCCCTCTGTGAACTCTTTTTCTGCCGCGATCTACTTAGATCGCGGCAGGGAAGGGGTTAACAGCGGGGGGCCCATCTCCGATGTCCCCCCGCTGTTGCAGCGGGACGCCGGCTGTGACTGACAGCCGGCTCCCGCTGCGGGATAGCGCGGGATCATATGTGATCCCGCGCTATCTCCAGGACGTAAGTTTATGTCCTGTTGCGGGAAGTACCAGGCTGCCAGGACATAAACTTACGCCCTGCAGCGGGAAGGGGTTAATAAAGTAACTGGGGCCTGTGCAGCTTCCATTAGGTAAGCCTACATGGGCCCTAATATCCTCTTCAGCTCTGGGTTTCACAGTGGGTTCTGATAGTGTTCAATTGGAGCTAAAGAGGACATGAGGTCTGAATTGAGATTGGGGTCTGATCTAGAATTTCTTAAGAGTCTGGAGAACAAGTTAATTCTAGGGTCTGGTTTTAGTTCTAATTCATTTGGGGTCTTCTTTGGAGTCTAAATATATTTTGGGGTCAGGATTAATTTTGCATTCTGCTCTGAATTTATTTTGGGGTCTGGTCTGCATTAAATTAGGGATCTGAATTTGG
Organism: Eleutherodactylus coqui; assembly: GCF_035609145.1. Lineage (NCBI taxonomy): Eukaryota > Metazoa > Chordata > Amphibia > Anura > Eleutherodactylidae > Eleutherodactylus > Eleutherodactylus coqui. The sequence goes on along the minus strand of NC_089842.1, from coordinate 200,702,944 downwards.
AGTTCTGAAATGTTACAAAAGACTGTGAAAAATGGGCACAGAGTTGCAGAATTGCCACAACAGCCTTCTATTCTCCGCATTGTGCTATGGAGATATTTTTCCATAGAATACCTCTGTAAAATGACATGTGATAGAGTAGCCACAATTTTATTACTAATACATTCATCAAGAATCCAACAAGAAAAAAACTCTATGGGTCTTCACCATCAGAGGCAATTCGAAGAGCAGAAGGGTCCCATAGGGTGCTATGGCAGCCACATTACAGCTGTGTGCAACTTTCTTACACAGGGCCATACTATATTTATGTGCATGAGCCCTTACTGATATGTTTTTATACATGTACAAGTATGTCCAGCCTTACCTTATCGGAAACTTGGTTAAGGACTGCAAGTTTCCATGAAATTCAATAAACTATTGCAACATGCTAGAGAAATCCTTGAATTCTGCAATCCACCAGATGGCCTCAATAAAAGATATATGATAGACATCTTGTGACAGAATATCAAAAAATCAACTTGTTTTAAAAAGATGGTTATCTCTTGAAACATACCATATATCTGAACGTATCCAGCCAAGAGGAAAGGTAAGGCAGGTCACAGCTGTATATTGTCAATGAGAAAAGGAAAGGGTCAGATGGTTGCAAAAAAGAGGTTTAGCACTTTTTGGGAAACCTCTATTAAACACTATTGATCATCAAACCAACACAAAATCCTCCCACACAACCCGATTCTTGGAATGACCATGGAAACAGAGCATCAAACTAAAGGTAACTTCACACAAAGCATTTTTTGGCAATTGAACTTTAAGTTTTTGGTGCAGTTTTTTGAGGAAAAGACAGGAGTGGATTAAACAGGAGAATTCCTTCCTTTAGGCCACTGTCACACAAGCACTTTTTACCACGATTAATTGCAGTAAAACGTTCCAATTGCTTTCAGTGGGGCCTCGCAAACATGCGCTCGAACATGACACAATTTTTGAGCGCTGTCTGCTCTATTCTACTGCTTTTTCATGCTTTTTAACACACCTCATCACACACCACAATCGCGGTAAAACGCCACAATCGAAATCGCGGCATTTTGCCAACGCTGAGAGTGAGAGTGGCCTTATAGTTCTCATTATTTTTTAATCCACTTCTGGCTTTGGCTTAAAAAACTGCAAGAGGTTTTTCCAAATTTCTGTGTGTGAAGCCACTCTAATACTGACAACTGCTGGAAAGAAAATGACTAGAGATGAGCAAGCGTACTCGGTAAGGACAGATACTCGAGTGAGTATCGTCCTTACCGAGTACCTACCTGCTCGCCCGCAAAGATTCGGGTGCCGGCGGGGGTGAGCGCTGTGTTGCGGGAGTGAGCAGGAGGGAGCGGGTGCCGGCGGGGGAGAACGGGAGAGAAAGAGATCTCCCCCCCGTTCTCCCCCGCCGGCACCAGAATCTTTGCGGGCGAGCAGGCAGGTAATCGGTAAGGACGATACTCGCTCGAGTATCTGTTCTTACCGAGTACGCTCGCTCAACTCTAAAAGTGACCAAAAAAAAATCAAACACGACTAAGGTACTAAACATGGAAGAAAAGCCACCAACGACATAATATACAAGTCTGAAAGAGCTTTATTTATATAAGAAATGATACATTAACATTTATTCCTTATTTTATACCTCTTGACATCTGACTGTTCAGAATTCACATTATCTGCACTTTATTATCAGCAACATTAGATGCGAATCCCAGAATTCTACTAATTATAGCAGAACCTTCAGTTTTTCCGAGAAAATAAAAGCAGATATTAGCTATTGGCAACCTCCTACTGGATGGGTTACATAAATTTCCTATATTCATCCTTTGTCATTGTCCTGATGAAATACACGCCCAATAATACGGTTCCTCTGCAAATGTATTTGGAGAGTAATAACAGTAAGGGGCGTCAGAAGAGTGTTGGTTTCCGCTTGGCTGAGGGTAAAAGGGTGCAGACGGAAGGAAGGCCAGTGTGTATGTCCACGAAGCATCTGCAGAAGCAGAGGTGTTAGAGATAGTGCGGGGATACTGGGCTGTAGGACGGCTGGAAAGGAAGGTAAACAGATTGTCTGAGTGTTTGCATGAGAAGGCAGCTCTGTAACCTCGTCCGCAGTTCATCTGGAGTTCAATATTTAAAATCTGGATGGAAATATTACTGTGCTTCCTGGCTTTTCTCTGACTTGCACTCCTTCGATTGCTGGCCTTGCCCTTCTTCCAGTGCCATGCAGCCCCGTAGTGTTACTATGTCAGAAGGAAATTCGTCCTTTAACAGTATACCACGTTCCCGGTGGCAGTCAAGCTCTTCAATGAACCCATACCAGTAGATCACCAGTCCAGGCCCAAACCTGAAAAATACACATGCATCACATTGGTGAGGATCTAGAACTGTGGAAAGTGAAGAACAAACAAGTTGAGTTGGAGAGATAACCATGTATATATGAAACACATGGGAATTATGGAAACCAATTAGTGAAAGTGGAAATATTTTTCACAACAAACTTTAAAAAAAACTACTTTTTCAAATATCTGTCCCCATAGGAAAGCAACAGACTAGGGTTTGAAGCCTTTCCAGATACAGAAATAAGAGTCTGTCAACCGCAATCTAATTTTAGTAATTCATTTCTGCAGTTTTACTTTAAAAAACAAATATATGAGATCTACGTATCAATATCATTCTGCATTTGTTACACATAGGCTTGGCTGTCTGCCTGTAACTTTGTATCCATTCCTCCCTCTTTCAGATGGAGAGATCCCTTGGGCAGTCTCAGGAAACAGCTCCCTGAACTATTTGGCCCTCGAGGAAGTTCAGACCTTCAGCCTAGGGTTCATAAACAAGTAATCACCATCAATCAGAGCGTTGCACTACACATCAACCTCACCTCACTTATATAAACATACATGAGGGTTGCTTTAACTGGCCCTACCCCCCTACTGAGAACATTAGAGAACGGACTACTACGGCCTTCTCTAGGGTCTGTCACAGATTATTAATTTAGAATATTCCTGTAAAAGAAGGCTATAAATCAGCCTTGTGATGGACTTATTTAAGTGATATCCAGGCAATGCCATGTATGATTGCTGAATCTTCTTACTGCCCTGTTGTTAAATCGATAAGTCTACATACAGTTGTGTTTTTTTTATTTCCTGTTTTTGTACCACTTTGCATATTGCCAAGTTCTACGGAGCAGAGATAAAAAATTTGTAGTGGTGTAAGAGTCCACCAATTGGTTTTCAGTTCAATGCCACACCCTGGACCCATCTCACAAAACTTTAGCCCCTCTTTAGAGTTCATCACTGGAAGCTGTCCTCCAGCTTAGTATGAGCGAGGGTTCACCAGGTGATTTACGAGAGCCTGCTGGGGGATCCTGCCAAAGAAAACACTGCGGGGGAAGATGCCTGTTACAATGTGAACCGTTGAGTTCACTGCAATGTCATGTAATAGTTATATGTGGATTTATGGCGGGGCTTTCAACAGCAAGGAAGTTGAATTTCATAGCAATAGTCTGTCTTTTTAAACTAATCAGAAGTTAAACCACCCAAACCTGAGCTGCCCAGAGGTTAACCTGTTCACTGCCTGTCATGTCAAAACCACAACAAAATCTTTGCCATTATACAGAAAAGGCATATTTAGAGCAATGAGTCATAATACAGTCACTAGACAGAAACGCACAGGCTAACAAACAGTCATTCATTATAATAAATAGACATTTGCTTAGAAATAAGAAAGATATTATTGGTTAAAATTCGATCTGAGGAATATTAAAGGGTAGTTTCACATCTGTGTCAGAGCCTTGGGCTGGAGGTTTCGTGGCAGACCCGCTGAAAATATCGGAAGAAAAGGCACTGCATTCAGCACTTTTTCTTCCATCCAAAAGCCAGGCAGGTGGTAAGGGGTCGGATCCTATTATATTCAACAGGGTCCGCCAGGAGATGTTCAGTTCTGTCCAGAGATAGAACAGTTTGGCTACGGGGACTCCCCTTTCCTGCTACTCAAACGAAGCAGGAAAGCTGAATTCCCAGTGCAGGTGTGAAAGCCCCCTAGAAGTTTATGATCGTTAGAATATATACAATGAATAAACTCTAAGGTGATGCATGCACCTAAAGGGATCATTTCACAATGATAACCCCTTTAGAAAAAGGGTTTGGCTTCTGAAACCTGGAAGTTGTGTCCAAAAATACATTTCCCCGTTGGTATTGAATGGCAACAATTTAAAGCGACACTCTGGTCCTGGACAAACAAAAATGGCCGAACCACTTTCTTGACTACCTGATGCACACTGTTTATTAGTATGCAGTGGTAGTCCTAGACACAACATGCTGATCTGACTGGCCAGCACTGCTCACTTCTTCATCAAAGCAGTAGAGCTGTGCCCATTTACACGCAAAGATAATTTTTCAAAAGATAGGTTTTGAGCGATTGTTTTGCATAAACTGCTAATAGACACTAATGTCTATTAGCAGCTTTTAAATTTCATTTGCATGTAAATGAGCTTCTGGGACCTGTATGCAGAGAACAGCAAGTGGTCTGTTCTCTGCATTCAGCTCCTTTGTTCTGCCATGGGCTTTCTGCTAAATACAATGTAATCAGCAGCTCCTGCAGAGAATACAGCACCATGGACAGCAAACACTTAATGCGGTCTGTGCTATTTTCTCTCTGGCTGAACGATGGATTTTATGCTCACCTAAAAATCATTGTTCAGCTAAAGAGTGAAAGATAGGAGCATTTACACACAACGATTATCGCTCGAATGATGGGTTTTGAGCGATAATCGTTGCGTGTAAGCAGGCCTTCAGACTAATGATGCATACTATTACACAGTGTGCATCAGGTAGTCAGAGAAACGGTTCAGCTATCTTTCTTTGTCCAAGACTGGCGGGTCACTTTAAATGAATAGCCATCTATGTAGACAGGGTTTGCTGGAGTGGAGAACACTAATACAGCCCAACACTCTGCTCATAGAGCAATAGTTACCTCTTCTGTGATGCCCACATGCCCTAATGGGTAACATGGACAGGGAAATTCCAGAGGGGTTCCCACCCCACCTTCTTGTCAGCAAATGCCACATCTACTAATTAAATTTCATTATTATCAATTGAAATCATATTGCAATATTAACAGACAGCATTTATTACTTTTGTTGATGGATACAGCATGCAGATAGACTTCTTTCGTACGGCATATATACCCGCTTGAGTAGTTCCATCCAGACGTGTCCACTAGTTTTATACTTTGAAAAAATATGCTGACAGCCTGCGTTACCCCACACAGTGTTCTTGTAAGTGTGCTACATCTACTGCCACGTCAGAAACTAGCAGCAGCTGATAGTTGAGAGGGTGTAGGAAGTTGACAGGTTTAATCACAAGTTTGCCAAGTACAACTACATGCGTGTTGTTGTAGTCCCTTACCTGGCAAATAGAAATTATTTGTACTGGCTATTCAATATGGCTATTGACCAATCACAATTGGGTAATAAAGTACACAAAGGGCATGCTTAGTAGAGATCTGTTCATAACAGATCTCTACTAAGCATGCCCTTTGTGTGATTGGTTAAAAGCTGTTTTTTTCCAATGGATCTTGAGGAATTCTGACAAACCCCACTAACTTTTCCAGTTGTCCATCGGGTTTCTGTTAGGGGTTCTGCATGTTTTGAAGACAAGAGTAGTGCTGCCCTATTCTTGCTATCAGAAATTCAAGAACCCCTGGTGGAAAGAACATAATGAAGATGTGAAACAAATCTTGTAATATAATCTACATCTCCAGCAACATTTAACTTGTTCCTTGGTGACTAGAATACTAAGAATATACAAGATCAGAACAATGGGTGATATTTATCAAAACTTGTGCAAACAAAAAGTGGAAGAGATTCACAAAGCAATCAGATTGAGCATCTGAAGAAGGAGGGCAGCACACTTTCTGTATTGAAGACAGGAGCTTTTTCATGATCCATGGTGATTTACTGGTTCCCGCAACTCTCTCCAACTGTTATATATAAGGGCTTGCTTTATCTGTATTAGTTACGGGCTTAATTGTCTTTTTTTCTTAGTTTGAGTTGACATTTTGGTGCTTTGTAACCAGTTACTCATTTTCCATAAAATTATGGTCCTAATATTTTAAACTTACAATGGTCATCTTGGAATAAATTAATATTAGTAACTTTAGGTATTGATGTACTTGGTACAATGAATGGCCAAGTGCTGCCTGTGACTGGCTGAGTGCTGTGACCAATCACAGGCAGCACACAGCTGTCATTCTTAACAGCTGAGTGCTGCCTGTGATTAGCTGAGCACTCAGCCAATCAGATACAGCCCTTTCAGCAGATGGGGATTTTGAATGCCCACCTGCTGAATCAGATTCAGAGCAGTGCAGGGAGAAGACACGGCTGGATGCGCTTGAGCCACAGCAGCTGAGGAGAGGTGAGTATATATATATTTTTTTTATTTTTAACACATTCTAGGGATGATTTTCAGGGAAGGCTTATATTTCAAGCCCTTCCCTGAAAATCACTGCAGGGGTTGCCGGCATCCTATTGCGTTCAATGCGCCCCCCCCCCCCCAGCAGCCGCAGCCCCATTGAAAGCAATGCTGCATGTATTTGCATTCACACGAGTTTGTGCACGTACGTGGGTGCGCGTTTTTTTGCGCACCTATGCATGCACACACTCGTGTGAATGCACCCTAAAAGGAATGGTACTTACCCTCTTCAGCCCCAGTGCTTCAGCCACGTGATTCACATGGTCTCTGTTCACAGTAGATGTCAGGTAACCACCGTGTGCCAACCAGAGACCGCAGCATCACTGTTTGGAACTCCTGGCGTATGATGTGAACGCTGATGCCAGGAGAACAGGCGGTGCCACTGCGGTTGATTGGCAGGAGGACTTCCGTTGTCAATAGAGACTGTGATTCGTGGGCCTGCAGTGCTGGATCACTGGGGCTGTGCACAGGTAAATACACATTTTATTGTTTTAAGTGATCTGGCTCTAAATTTTAAAAGTGACTTTCTAACTGGAGAGCCGCTTTATTTTAATTGTTTGATGACATCTAATGAAATATATGTACCCAAAGAAGAGCCTTTTAGCAGGAATATGCTTTGAACTCTCTCACACACAATAAAAAAAAACATTTAGGCCTCATGCCCACGGCCATGTCAGACTCCGCCAGCGGAATATTGCAGCGGAGTCTGACACAGCGCTCCGCAAAGACTCCATACTCACCACTCCGGATCCACCGCGATTGCGCCGGCAGTGGGCAGTGACGTGTATTCCGCAATGCTCACAGCGGAAGTATCGCAGGACAGACGACTTCCATTGACTGCAATGGAAACCAGCTGTGTGTATTTCTGCGGAAGATAGAACATGCCGTGATTTCTTTCACGATACAGAAATAAGCGGTAGAATTCCTCAGCATGAGCATTGGAAGCAGAAAGCTATTAGGTTTAATAGAACCTAATAGTTGCGAAATAACGCCGGGAAACGCGGCAGAAATTCGTCCGTGGGCGTTAGCCCTTATAGGGATTTTCTCATCTGAGACAACCTCTTTCAAATTGCAGGTGCTGCAGCAATCAACTGATTGCCAGAGGGTCCACCAAACAGCAGATTTGGCCAGGAAAAGCAAAGCTTTTCCCCTACAGAGTCTGCTACAGGAGAGTTGTAGTACTACACGACAGCCATTCTGATGAACAGCCATCCATATAATACCAGGTCAACTTGAGCTAGTCTGAATAGAAACCTCTCTCATAGAGAAGCTCTCCATTCTGACTTATATATAGAGGGGTCTCACATGGAGCCCCCCTTTTTATGACATACATTTGCCCTAATAGAGCATATGAACAGGAGTTTTCTCTATGAGAAAACCCCTTTAATACGATAACATGAATGCCCACACTGTTTGCCGTATATTAAAATCATCTCAAAGATAGCCTCAAACCAGCACAGAAGTTCTTCATGAAAACCTCAAAGTTCATGTTGTACGATGAGCTGTGGGTTAAGATGCCTTTTGCTACTCTGCCAAGATACAACAGCATGCATGAAGTATGGAGTTGTTTTGCCCGATTGGCTCTTCTACCAGCTCACTAAAAAGACTGCATTGTTCTATGATTTATCAATGTCAAGTTATAATACCAAAACGGAAAGTCACAATGACTAACCACACACAAAAGAATACAAGCTGTTGCTTACTCCAAGGTGGGGCCATCATTAATTTCTGTACAGATTATTTGTGGTAGCTATTGACAGCCAGCACTTCATGTAATGCTATTCCAGATGAGCATACATACTTCCTAAAATTGCATACGTGTTACATACATGTAGATTATGACCTTTACAATCTTACAGACAAATGTAAGTAATAACATAATACAGCTTGAGGCCTTAGTCAGATGGGCGTTTTTTCGCGCGATTTGCGGATCGCATGGCGGATGCGCATGCGCAAATCGCGTGACCGGGGGCGAAAAATCGCGGGAAAAATCTGCACCTAGCCGCGTTAATCGTCGCAGCAAAACGCCTGTCTGACCAGAGAAAAATCGCCGTGCGCATCAAAATGCGCATGAAACTTAGGCTGGCCGGTGAAAAAAATGATTTTGGTGCGCACATAAAACGCCGAACGCAGATAGGCGCGATCTGCGAATCGTCGTGTCCTATAATTTATCGCATATCCGCATAAAAAGCAGACATGTGACCGATACCATAGCGAACCATTGGTTCTATATATGCGCGAATCGCATGCGCAAATCGCGCGAAAAAACGCCCGTCTGACTAAGGCCTATTACTGCATTTAAGAAACAGTTATTCAATACGCTTTGTTGAAAAGTAACACCCCCATCTGGGGGGATGCATACTGCATTTGCTATATGAGAGCCCCCTGATGCATACGTCCAATATATTTCACAGGCCTTTGTTGCTGCTGCATGAAATAGCGTGCTTTTCCATACCAAGACATCTAGGATCAAAAATGTATACCGTGCCGCATACTTTCTTTTTACATAGTAGCTTGTGGGCAACGGATGCCACAATACACAGTGGCATCTGTTAGAGGCATATGCCCGGAAATCCTCCAGATGTATGCCTCCGACAAACTGGGTGAAAGCACAACTAAAAGGGGTTTTTCAGGACAAACTTTGGATAGGTCATTAATGTTTTACGATGGAGTACCGCGGCCCTTTTATTGTGTTCACAGGCATAGTGGCTCGTGTGTACAGGTGAATGCGCCTAGCACTGCAGCTCAGTCCCATTCAAGAGAACAGGACTAAGCTGCAATACCGTGCGCAGCCACACTCTGGTGTACAGTGCTGTGTCTGTGTGAATACTGAAGGAGAAACTTGCAGAACTGTCATCTTTGTAGAGCTCCTAGGCCGTCCATAGCACACATATCTTAGGCTCCTGCGACATGGAGGAATAAATTGTTTGCACGAGCGAACGATGACAGAGTTCGCTCATGCAGCCTGTTTATACAGCCAGATAAATCGTTCACAATTGCATTTGTACCAGTGAATGTGAACGACTAAATGATTGCTGTTCATATGCAATGACGTGTGAACGATTTTTATGCTTGTATAAAATGAACGATAAACAAGAAGCGAATTCTCATTTGTCGTTCAATCAGTGGCCATGTTTACACTTAATGATTATTATTCAAATTCGCGTGATACAAGGTTTTTTATTGAACGATAATCATTCCGTGTAAAAAGGCCCTTAGTGGGTAACATATATATTCTCTGACAATCTCTTTTCCACATGGTCTTAGCCAGTATTGATCTTTTTTTTTACTTATGTGATGACATATAGGTGTCAGTAGATGTCACTAATGGGCGCTTTCATTATCTAAGATAGGGCCGGTTAGTGAGTGCAATATGCTGCCTTTTATGGATTCTTAAATATGCTTTCAATAGGGCATCAGTATATATTTTCAATTGGTTACAGTGTGTGACATTTTTAAGCATGTGAAGGAAGTCATAATATCCCATTCAGGCCTTTACTCAGCTAAGGCGAGGGCTCATGACACCAGGATAGCTGGGGAAAAGTGTATTTCCTGGGACAGTAGCAAGGTCCAAACTGTTAGCCAAATGTATAAAAGAAGAGTTAAGAGTGGAACTCTTTGGAGGCACACATAATGGTAATGTGGTCTCATGATCTGGAGAATACTCTATTGTGGAGGAAATCAAGAAAACTAACCGACGTACCTACAGTCAAACAGCTCATTGAAAATTGGCCAAAAATTCCAGAATAACTATATGAATGATGTCATAATCAAGCAAGTGCTTGGCCTCAGTTATAGCTACTGATGATTTTGTTACCAGCTACAAAGGAGGTTTCCAAAATTAACATTTATTTTAAACATAAGCCATCCAAATGTAAAGCTAACTGCTAGTCAGGGGGATCAGCTCATAAGGCCAATAGGCTTGCACACAGCAGAATTTGTAAGCCAAAACCTTGAGTGGAAGATTCACAAAGAAGTATAATAGAAAGATTAGCACCTCTGCTGGGCTTTGGATCCACTCCTGGTTTTGGCTTACAGATACTTAAACAGTATATTGCGGTGTGAAACTTGGTTTATGGTTATTATGCCGTTTTCATATGTACGCTGGAACCTCTGGTTGGAGTTTCACTTGCAGATCCGGCTCAAAGTGCCGGAAGAAAAAGTGCTGCCTGCAGCGATTTTTCTCCTATCCAAAAACCTGGCACCTGAGCGGAAAGCAAATGGACCTCATTATAGTCAATTGGGTCCGTTCTATGCTGTTCGGTTCTGTCCTGAGACGGAGCCGTTTGGCCACAGGGATTCCCCTTTCCTGCTCCCCGAAAGAGGAACCCCCACAATGCAAATGTGAAACCACTCTTAAGGATTCATGGGCCTTTATTTATAATCAATGTGACCTTGTCTGTACTTTCTTATTATACAATTAAGAGTTGCAACATAAAATAAAGCTTGGGTTACGGTGCATTGAAACGGCTGTGATTTGCTGCAGATTTTGATGCAGATCTGCAGCTGATTTCTCCCTTTCAATTGAATTCTAATTGAAGGGATTAAATATGGTGCATATCTGCATCAAAATCTGCAGCAATTTAGTGACGCGTGAACACACTCTTAGGCCTCATGCCCATGGTAAGCGTGGATTCCATCCAAGGAATCCAGCACTGCCCTCGGCCAGGGAGCCCTGTTTACCTGCATTTCCCTGGCAGTGGCTTCCTCTACTCCCAGGTTCACTGTACTGTGCCTGGTCCTCACGGCTCGGCTTTAGGCATGCACAGTACGTTTTTTTCTTTTTAAATCTCCCGCTTTCCTGCAGATCGAACAGCTTCCATTGACTTCAATGGAAGCTATCTGTGTGGGAACCGCACAAAAATAGAGCATGCTGCAATTTGTTTTCCGGGCCAAAAATTTCGCAAATCAAATCTGCAGGTTTTAATCCTTTTGCTGACGCAAAGGATGAAAGATGGGCCATTTTTCACTATGCTGTGGCATTACGTCTGGGGGTTCTGTCACAGCTGCCATAAGCAGAACTGTGATGGAATCCCTGGATGGACAGATAGGGAACCACTGATTTGCTTCAGTGAAATGGACACCACTTTGGTGTCTGTCTTTACAAGGGTTCCATTCATTTCAGTTCTATTTGGAGAATAGAATAATGCAGTTGACTGCGTCATCCTATACTCCAAATATAGCTGGGAGAAATGGAACCCTTGTCAAACGACCACCGAATTGGTGTCTTTTTCACGAATTGTGACGAACGTTTCCTTTTGTTGGTCTCTTACAATGCTGCTTTCGGGCATGTTATCCCAAGGCATAGTGAAAAATGCTGTGTGAACACTACCTAATATGCATAAAAAAGGGTTTTGTAAATCATTTTCTTTGACCCGACCTAAGCTTATTTGTACACTGCCATCATTGCATCTCAATCGCTCAGTTTCTAATACGTGAATGAAAACCTCTGCTAGGATTTACTGCAGGTGTCAGTAGCCGAACACGAAGGCACCTGTTCCCGTATACAAAAGCGGGTGGCAGGCCTCAGGTGTCAGAGATCTGCAGAACTGGAGACTGGAGTGTCAGCCGCACGCCATTAGCTCTCAAACATCTCCTGCTCTTAAACACCTCTTAATTTACGCACAAATTACACGGTGTGCATTTTAAGCCGCAGCTTGATTACAGACTGTTAGGCTGCATGACAAATAGGTCGAAGGCAGTCTCCCCATGTGCATGTTTTCACTTTCTAAGGCATTGTGCGGGAGGAATGTGAAAAGCCGTTGATACATTACGGAGTGGGGTGAAGTATGCTTTGATTATACCTTCTCGAAAGAATTTCCTGGTGCACACTGCTTCTCTGAAAGGATGCGTGGCGCAGACTTGGCAACAATGTTGCTCTTTTGTCTGCACCAAAAATGTTTTCAGCAGATGAAAAAAAGGAGAAATTAGAAAGGGATATGGGAGGGGAAAGCCTGTGCTCTTCCTTTTAAGAATGTTTACAACATGATCGGTATAATATTCACCTTGTGACATGAATCACCTGGGATATCGAGTAACAGTGTTCAGAAGCCAGACATTGTTTCCTTAATAAGGAGCTGTGCCTAATGGGAAGTAACAGTATAATGTTGGGGCACAGACAGTCTTGTGTATTTCCCATTATTTCCTAATTCCCACTGATGTAAACTTAGGAGGAAAAAAAACTGTGAACAAGGCAATGCTACATGTTGTATCTATTTATCCGGCAAATATCATTACATCATCCTGGCAGGTTATAGTGGTGGTGGTTGAGCTCCATGACACCATATAAACACAAAAGGACAAATCTGAAAACCAGTCAGCACTCTAATACTATTATAGGTTTCGGCTCTGACCTCCAGAAGACATGAACCATGAAGGTTGACTTAGTGGTTAACACTGTTGCCTTGCAGAAAGGAGATTTCTGGGATGAAATCCAACCAATAGCGAAATCATCATGGAGTTCGTATGTTCTCTCCATGTTGTATGGGTTTTCTTCAGATGCTCCCGCATCCCTTCGCACTCCAGAAGCATACAGATAGGTCAACTGGCTTCTTATGAAATTGTGTAAGAAATGGGGAAATTAAATTGTGCATGCACTGGTAATGATGTGAGTGATGGCGATCTGTGTAAAGTGCTGCAGAACATCTTGTCGCTATATAAATAAAGTAACCATGATAGAATGATAAGCAATGAAGACAAGCCATGCTTTAAATCCAACTGAGGTCCTATTTCCACCAAATATGCATAGCCCTTCTTTACTGGTCCAAATTTTGTCTCTCTAAAGAAGTCCTCAGGAGGTTATTTGCAGCCCCTAGAAGTGTTCATATCATTTCTGATCCCTAATTGGGATTTGCAGACCCGTTAGGTGCTGGACTAATGAGATTTCAGTTTTAGAGCTCATACGAAAGGACATCTAGATAAGAGGATCTATGTTGACATATCTAGTGCTATATGTCGGAATACAGAAGTCCTACGGCTCCATGAGTGTTTGTGTGTTCTATAGTAAATTGAGACCTATATTGATTATATGAATACATTCTTCTAATGCAGTTTGCATCACAGCACAGAAATATAAATCATATTATAAGAACTGCAACCCCCCCCCCCCCCCATTGCTTGTGTTTGCAATTCCTGCGGTTCATCACATCAAAAGTCAGCAGATGCCATCCACCACAAACTGAGGTGCAGCATCTGCCCTAGTCTTTCTGGATGAGAACCAGAGAAATGGCTCCGGGCTCTCTAAGGAGTCAGGGACTGTATTTCAGGACTGCCGGAGCTCTGGTCAATCCTTCTTGCTCTTCAGCTGATTATTCAGTGTTTATTTTTAGGGTTTGATTGGAAGCAGGCCATGCCGAGGCCAGTGCTCGCTGATCTGTGGATAATCTTACACAGTCTCATACATTTATAAAAACGGCTATCTCACAGCACAGCTGTTGATCTTGCCCAGATCTTATGCTAGAAAGTACGAGACCCCCAAAAAGTGTATGTCCTAAATACTACAATAAAGAGAATATTAACTCAAAACAGTATTTCTAATGGACAAGCACAATAAATGACACAACATTTAATGTCATTCAGTACAAAAAATAAAATAAAAATATATACACACATACCCAAATAAGAATGTATGGTATGCCCTCTGCAAATCATTCAACAGTGTGCTTGCCTCCTGTACTTCTGCCTCTTCCTTTTGAGTTGTATGACATGGTGTCGTCAGATCTGTTATCAGTTTTATGTTGCAAGTTCATAGGGAAGAACTGCATCCAAGAAGCTGAACCAGCCTTGTTTGTAGCTTACTGTTTGGATGGCAGCCCATACCCTCCAAATTAATAGGAAACGGCTGTAAAGTGAAGTGTGTTAAAGCCTGCAGAATACTCTCCGTACTCTGCGTAAACCACAAGACAACCTCAAAAAGTCAATTCCAGCTCATACACACACCTCCTGGAAATACTTGGGAGAATACACTTTGTGGTTACTTTTTGTATGTTGTATTAAGGCTTATTTTAAAGCAGGGTTGAGGTTTCCCAAGACACCTTGCAAGCAGAGTGACCCTTTCAAGATCAGCCTTGTTAATAAGACAAAGAAACAACTTTTTTGGTTTTTTCGAGACAAGATGTTTCCTTGGTGTATTACACTGAACTTGTTTTTAAGGAAAAGAAGAGGTCCCAGACCAGTTCATTAGATCCCGACTTGAATGCACTGGCTAGTTACAATTTAAATTCCTCTTCTTGCAGCACGCGTATATCTACAGCAAAACCCGTCCAAAATGATGCTCGGAGAGAAAATAGGCTTGTGTCTCTATTTGCCATATAATCTAAGACAATCCTAATAGTTATCGACTAAGCGACATTTAAAATAGCACTTACTCTAACAATACATATGTAAAAATATTTGCTTTCCTCTCTGTAAATGGAAAAGCACTGACAATAAGTGGTGTTTTGCGGCAACTTGTTACTAATGTTGCTGAAAAACTCAAAAACGTGATTTTAGAATAAATCACCAAAATAGCAGTCCGTGCTAAAAGGCTTTTTTCTATTCCATCTGAAGTCATGACAGTACACAGTTGAATTAGCCATCAGCAGTTCTGAAGTATTTTAAGCTTGTAGTCTTTTTCCTAACGAGTGACAGAATGGCCACCATTGGCCAGTCATGCCCTCACAAGCCTTTCTAAATTAGGGTGGCTCTACATGGGACAACTATTGTCTGATGTGTCGCTCAAAATAGTTGCTGAAGTGTATGAAAGACCGTTTGTGCGCTATTACCAAAAAATTGTTGTTCTCTTGTTCAATTTTGCAATCGTTGAACCAACTCTTGGGAGCATTTATGTAGGTTTTGATCCAGTTAGGGGGCACGAGGATCTTTGGTGGGTGTATGCATGAAATTTTGACTCCTCCCTAATGCATGCTGATTGGTTGCTGAGTCAACTGACGTCCATAAATACATGAGAGTGGTAATCACTGCTATGGTCTCTCACTGGACCAAAATCAGCTTGAGCAGCTGTTCAGTCAAAGATCACTCACAAGAATTTCCGTATTTTCGGAAATCAATGAGCATTAACCCTTTCCAATCAACTGTCTGACCTCTGAAGACATTATGATTTAAGGCTGTACAGTTCCAATGTTGGAAGACATCCGTCGGGGTTCTCTTACTGTATATCGCCAGCCTCTCTGCTGTCGGAGCCTATCCAACATCTCACCTCATGCAGTACTGGCTTTAGCCAGCATATAAAGCCGTTGTATAACTGCAGAAAAAGAGTAAGTCCCCTAGGAAAACCAGGATACAAATTGGATTGCAAAAGGTTAAGTAAGAGGGCAAAATGTTCAAAACAAGACAGGAGCCAATCAGTATTCGGTGGAAGGCACATATCAAACCAGCACACACCTCTCTGCAAAGTTGTTGGCTAGTCGTTGAATGATAACGATTACCTGTTTATAGTAGATAATAATTAATCAACTAGTGACTATTTTGTGGTAAACTGAAATAAAACTAATGAATGAATTTTCACTTGTTACCTAGCTGGTGGCTTTGTTTACAAGATACAACTGTATCAAGCAACTATTTGGATAATAGTTGCCATGTGTAAAGACATCCTTACTGAAAATTTTAGATTTTACTATTACCCAGTATGCATGCAATGCACCCACAGTGGTCCCTGTCACCAATAGAGCTCTCAGTATGATTTTGTTACTCAAATTTTATAGGTAACCAATTAATACAAATATATGTTTGGAGTACCCAGAGGAACCCATTTGATGATGAAGATGCAAATTCCATGTTGCCCTAGTCATATCCACAAAGTCACTCTGCTGCCAAATAACATATTGGTACTACAATATAATGTTTTGCAAAAAGTCCATTACATCACTGGTCTTCAGGAAGTAGTATACAATATCACATGAGAATAAAATCAAATGTTAATGCCTTTACATTAGTTTTTTTTGTTATTACCCACATATTCTGCTTGTAGTATTTACCTTCTTTAAGTTGTGCTCAAATTCATCCATAATTGTTCTACTATATTACTGAATATCTCTCCCTATCAAGAGAAGTCTTTCCATGTCCTTAGGCCTTTTTCACATAGTAAACGTATGTTAGAGCACAACGAGTAATTGGCCTGTCTTACATTTCCAAGGCTTATTCCTTTAGGAATCAACCTTTTGCAAGGTTCTGCTATGTTCCCTATGGCCTTTGGAGCAGAGATCAATCACTCACGCCTCCTGACAAGAATGTGATGGGATTAAAGGTTATTTACTTGGTAATCATCATGTGCACTAGCTCAAACATCAAACTAAAGGAATCATTCCCCCCCCTCTTCCCTAATGTTAAAGTCCAGGTCGGTAGGGATATTAAGGTGGCCTGGTAGTCCGTGCTGAATTGTACCAGTTTTTGCGCTGCCTTACATCAAGCAGTAGAAGATGCTGGATGTGCCTATACTCAACAAGCACAATTAGGATGCAATTAATAAATTTTACAAACATAGTTCTCACGCCTTGAGAGAACATAGAATACTTCAACTGCATTCCAGTGTTTTGCTTTACTAGATATAATACTTTGCGAAAGACCAATTTCACCCAAACACATTTTTCTATCCAGACTGCTATCCTCTACCAAATGCAGCAAAGTGAGGGACAAGTTGATCGTTATTTAACAAGAATGTCTACAAAAGCATGACTCCCTCATAGGATCAGGTGGTTCGACTTTTTCTGAAAACTATAAGCTGTGCTAACAATTTCCCTTGCAGGAGGGTGCATCCTATAAAGAAACCGGCTAACACCCTGCAGAAAAATCTTTTTTGCCCTAGTGGAAATGGTATATAAATTAAGATGAAACAAAAAAAAACACAAGTTGGTGGAAGGTGGTGGTGGACATTTTTTTCTTCTTAATTAAGCCAGGGTATTTTTAGTTAGCCAGTGAAAGAATATTACAGACTTCGGAAAAACATATCTACATCTTAAATTTGAAGATCCTTGTGAGTGGGACATGGGGTAAGTTTTGGTGATAATCAGCTTGACTGTCCCCCAATAATAGATGTTCAACAGGTTAGGCAGATTGGCAATACCTAGTCTTAATTTTAAAAAAACTGTTACGTTCAGACCAATTTCTTGAGATTACCTTGATCTAACCTATGAAAGACAATGCTTCCTAGATAGTTTTTAATCTTCTTGAAGTTTCGATTAACATAATAAAGTTGTTAAATGAAGATACGTGGGTGTACACTTAACAAAGCTTCAGTATTTACAGTACATTTTTGAATACAATCCATTTTCCCTTTCTTACCCTGTTCTATGCTTCTCATTATGTACATTATAAATGTTACATAATTTCCTTAATAATAGCATCGTAGTGAACAAATTAAAATTCAATTCTAGTGTTTTACAGCTTTCCGCACATGATTTTTACTATATCTTTTCCACAAATCATTAAAATAGAAAGAATATGTAAATTCATACAAACATTAGAAGGGCAAAAAAGAAGAAAATATGCAATAGCCCCGTTTCAACTGAAAGTCACCATTACTCTTACAAATTTAAAGCCCTCACACAAACCACTACTAGAATGGACTACTAAAAACAAAATGTTTAATTATTAGTGCCCAAAATGGACTAAAAATTATGATCAATAGAACATTTCCATACGTGATATAGAAGGATCTACCTACCTAAGTCCTCTGTCTATTAGACTTTACCCAGTGAAACTTAAAACTTAGTTACAACCTCAGTACTTATTTGGTCTTAAAATTCTTTTTTTTTTTTAACTCGTTTTATTGAAATGTGTATACAGTACATCACAAAAACACTAAAAATTGCATGGCATAAGGAGCAATTAAAGAGCAATGGAGGTACATCATAAACCGCAGCAATTATGAGACCATAAAATATCAGGGAATTTAGAGCATCTCTTCATTATAATAGATAGCGGAAGATTGAAAGTGTACAAAGCAACTTCCCAAATCAGCCTAGGCCTATTTACAAAAACCCAAAACTGGGAGACCTGGGGTTTCACTTCAAGATTTATTAATCAACGAAGGATAGTACCTACAGAATACTGGCTTAAAATTCATCTAAAAAAACCCAAAAACAAGCAAGAGCAAAATAGACACAACAGGTTTCCTACTTATTTAGGAATGCTAAGCTTCATGGGCCTCTAAAGAAATTTAATCCTCATGTAACAGTGAGGACATAATACAAAAGAATCTTATTATTTAAGAATCCTGTCTTACAAAAGTGGTGAGGACGCATAGAATGCAAGGTGGGGGCTATACAGATAGTCCCCCTCCCCTCTTTCTTTCGACTCAGTACTTGTGTTCCTTCCTAAATTTTTTAAAAACTTTTTTGGATCCTAGTGAAGAGAAAGAAGAAAGGTTTTCATTCAGTAACAAAATTAAACCAAAAAGTTTAATTTCCAATGCCCGTTGTAGAACCAAAATTATGGTCAGTGGGGCACTTGTATACATTATATTAAAAAAAACTAAATATAACTTATCCCGAGGACAACCAATTGACATTAGAGTTAGGTTACACCTCAGTTCTTTACTTGTTATCTATGTTCCTATTTTCCATCAATCTGTTGCCATCCAATCTCTATTTTACAAAAAAAAAATCTGAAAGCAATATTAACCACAGATTTTTGCAGGTAAACAGCTGTAAAAAAAGTAGTTAAAGGTGGTCTAAAGGGTTTTGACTTTTTTCAGCTGGCACTAAGCACATACCAGTAGTTCATAACATTTGCAGGCATCAAGGTACTGCACAATCTAATATTCTTTACTAATGATTGTTAGAGTCAACCTAGATATGCCATTTGGCTGTACAAAGTTAGGATGTGGCGCTCAGCAGCACCTGGCCCCGTTTTCCTTTCCTATGTAAGCATAACAACCAATGATATCTGCTCTCACAATATTACTGTCTGGCAAGCTTGAAGACAATTTCATTAAAGACTTTGATGAGATGTTGAGGTGGAGCATTTTGTGGCGGTCACATTCTGTGGTGGTGAAAGGTAGCTTCAAGTGAGATTGGTTTCACATCTGACATCTGTGTTGGAGCCTCTGACCAGAGGTTCCGGCATAGATCCGACTGAAAACACCAGAAGAAACAGTGCTTTTTCTTCTGTCCAAAGGCCGGGCAGTTGGGCAGAAAGCGGACAGACCCCATTATAGTCAATGCGATCCGCCAAGCGCTATTCAGTGAAGTCCAGAGACAGAAGCGGCAGTGGGCATTTTCCTTTCCTGCTCCCTGAATGGAGCAGCAAAGCAGAATCTCTGCTGCAGACCAAGTGACCAAGATAAACAAGTAACAACAAACCTCTAAAAAATGTATCATTGTATCATTTATTCAACTTAGGGAACATTTATCAATTGTAACATAAATGGATAAATCAAATTGTAGTGGCAACTCATCAACTTTTTTACATCTCTTTACCTCATAGCTGCTGTATAGTGGTTAGTACTTAAAAAAGGGGCATCTTCGGTATATAGGGGCCATTTTATAATTCCTCATAGCCATTAAAAGGCCCTTCACAGTATAAACATACTGTGAAGGGTCTTCAAATATTACATAGACTATTCTGCCTCAGTGAAAATTGTTCTCATTGCCACTTACTTCCCAATTTTGAAAACTGTATAGGTAGACTTAAAAAATGTATAAAAGACATAACAAATTTGGCGTAGGTCATATATTCCACTCTTTTTGCACAATTTGCTAGGAAATTCTTGTGCACAAGCCTTAGGACATCTCCCCCAATGCTTTCCTGGTGTGGGTCTGTTTGGTCATCCTGACACAATAGTTTACAACCACGTTAGGAAAGAACGATAGGCAAAAAAAATAATAATAATGATGACCCCTTTACTTTGCTGACTTCTTCAAGCTGTACTAATGTAATTGGTAGGAGATGTAATGGTGCAGATTTAAAGAAAACCATTAGCACAGTATGGTAGATATCAAGTAAAATGAGTGGTGGAAAGTGTTCTTGACATAATGTGAGTTACATTCGTTTAATATGGTAAAGAAATTCTACAGTAAAATGACATGTAAGTACAAAGACATAAAGATAATAAGTTCTAAGACAGTAATATAAAGTGAAGTCTTTACACACAAACAATGCACTTTCTCCTTATATAAATAATGTCTCCACTAAATTGGCCCTATGTTTTATTATGAAAAAATACTTTCAGAAGGTATTAAGGGTATAGCTAGAGCAAATATGTAGGAAGTTCATATGGCTTTTTATTCGCTCCATTATATTCAATCTTTTCACCGTGTTGCTAAAGGAAAATTTCATTGTGAGTAAAGCCTAAATAAAAATACAGTACATAATGGAAGGGAATTTCAAATGCTTTTCTAGCGAATCAGTCAGCAGATTGCTAAGTCTGTAAACAGCAATTAGACTACCAACTAATTGTAAAATAGAAATCTGCTGGGGAACCATGGGGAATGTTAAGTCCCCCCCCTCTCCCCCAACTGGCCATAGGCTATTATCAATATGCTCCTATTAATAAAAAGACCAATGTTGATTATAACATTCATAATATCAGAATTTCTAGAAGCTCCAGTATCCAAAAAAATTAGAAACAATTACCACATTCGAGCAATAAAACCTCACAAAGGCTTAAAAAGAACATAAATGGCAGTCCACATCACAAGTTATGATATCTCGAGACACTTACTGTGTTCCTTCTTTTCTACAGCTAGCAACTAAAAGTAAGGCCTACCACAAAGCACAGTAATCCCTAGTATCAGAGAGCCCGAGTTTTATTTTTCCTGAGATGTCATTAACCACACTACAAGCTATTACAGGGTAATAACTGCAATGTGAACTTGCTAGATAAGGATGGACTTATTTAGAAAGACCTTGGTAAATCCATAGCTTTAATGCCATAAAAATATTGAGTCTGAAGATGTCATCACTGCAGGACCTTGCCACTACCTGATAAGCTATGTTTGCTTACTTTGTGATATAGTTCCATACGCTTGTGATACAAGAATGTCGTTCATCATAAAGACATGTGCTTAGATATTTTCTTTACCCTCTGCTACACCTTTTACAGGCAACATATGCCATGGCTTTGTAAAGCCAGTGAGAACAGTTGAAGCAGCACGCTGCCTTGTCCCACAAGACCTCCCTTCCGAATAACCTGGTTACATTCATAAAAAAGCAGAGCAAAGCATAACTGAAAATTCTATTGGGAATAGGCTATTGTAGGTGTGTGAAATCTCAAATATAAAATGAGTGTCTACATAGCATTATATTCATAAGAAGGCATCTTTAGAATAAAAACTTTAAAAAATGTAAAAAAATGAAAGTTCAAGAGTGACTGTGATAACTTCTCCAACCCAATGGTAGCGGGAAAGTTTATTGCTACGCTGGAAAATTACAAATGAGCTTCCCGTTCTTAGACTATATAATGCCAGGGCTGTAGGTGAATATCATAAGTCTGCTGGGTTCTGTATTTAAAGATATACTGTAAGAAGAAGACTGGAGATATTGTTCAAAGAGAGGATTTGTGTTAATTGATATTTGTCTTTCAAGCAGTATTCGACTAATCGCAACTCTTCTGTCCTAGACAAATTAAAGGCCATGTTCACTTTTCCACTCACTATTTCATATTCACTGTAGTTTTGGAAATTAAGACTTTTTGTAATATTTTTTTTTATTAAAAATTTCTAATGGTTTCATTTTGGTGCTTGTATTGTTTTTCAAGGTACTGCAAACGGAAGGACTAAAATCTTTGCAAATTGCATCAGTCAGAGTAAAGTGACGGGTAGTTTCTCAACTCCTTCCCTAGTGAGCTCCAGCATTGTGAACACAGAAGAGACACAGTGAGATTCATCGTTTGAACGAATGATGATTGTTATGCCTACATAAAATGAATGACAAACGATGAGTGAACGAACTATCATTCAATTGTTGAACACGTTTACACCGAACAATTATTCATTTTCACACAACTCAATAATTATTCGAACAATATTCATTCTGCGTAAAAACTAATATTGCAGAGGGCCATATGATTGTACTGGAGGAGCTCAGGATGATGGAGATCAGAGAGAACTAGTATTACAGAGAGCTATATAACAGTGTCAGGAGATGTGGGGAGATGCTGATGGAGAAATAGCTGTGTAGTATTGAGCGAGTTTGGTTATGCTACACAGCCTCTGAAGGAGGATACAGGAGGGGAAACTGAGCTTGTGAGTATTCATGAGAGACTAGCTCGTCAGTGCTAGGAATGCCCCCAAACCAGAAATTTAAATGTAGGAGAGCCTGCAAACCAAGTATGTGGCTTTCTAAATACATGAGAAAGAAAACGCAAATAAAAGTGGTGTGGGGACTTAGTAAAATATGTGTTTATTGATTTTTCACGCACAACGTTTTCTATAACCTTTAAGTGCTCTATAGTGTTTTCACCAAAGGCATTTTAAAATGTAAAATCCCAGTAATTCATTCATCCTTCTTGCCTAGAATCTGATATTGTTCATCTAGCTCATCCACCTCAGGTTGTCCAGGTTCACCAAAACTAGTATCCCAGTTTTGTTATCGCTTACTCATCCTCTATCTAGGGCATTTTCTTTTTGTGACTTTTGGATAATGTTAGAATGTACCATTTTTTGAAGTTGTGAGGGGCTAAATGTATAACACCAAAATGAATGGAATTGAACTATTATAGTACAATACTACTACCTAACAAGTATAGTAAAATTTGTTTCATCTGGATTTGTATAGTCAAGAAATTCAGATACTCTAGCTACTTAATTCAAATAAAGACCTATAATATGACCTGAAATTTCAGAATACCACAAGTCCTTATAAGTAAAACATTGCTGCCTTTTACGAGAAACTGTGCCACTCTTGTGCATAGGCTATGTCTGGTGTTGCAGTCCAGCTCCATTCACTTGATGAAGCTGAGCTACAATACCACAGCTAACCTATGGACAAAAGAGCTTTTTTTTTATTGAATACAGTTCTTTCAAAGCTGGTAATAGATATAAGATTTGAAATGGCGGACGGATGTCGGTTGGACTGAGACATTGTCTGAAACCTCTTCAAATATTTACCCCCATGTACAGTTAGGATCAGAAGAAACAAGATTATATTGTGAACATCAGGTTATGGCCGACTACTGGCTAAAATAATAATTTGGTGCCAAGATGCAACATTTTGACAGACCGTGTGAGGTTTGGAAGAACACGGCTAATAAATGGACACAAATTGGAAAAATTGTCCATCTTGGAAGTCATATATTATATGTCTATGGCCAGTTTTAACCCCTCAATGACACAGCCCCCTTTTTTTCCCCATTTTCGTTTTTTCCTCCCCCCTTTAAAAAAATCGTAACTCCTTTATTTATCCATCGACGCCGCTGTATGAAGGCTTGTTTTTTGCAGGGCGAGTTGTATTTTAATGTACCATATAAAATACTAAAAAAACTTTTAAAAAATTCTAAGTGGAGTAAAATGAAAAAAAAATAAATCAGACATTCCACCATCTTTCAGTGCGCCTTGTTTCTACGGCACACAAACTGCAACAAAAATGACATAACTTTATTCAATGGGTCAGTACGATTACTGCGATACCAAACTTGTATATTTTTTTTTTTTTACTGTACTACTCTTATTTTTCAAAGACATCACATTTTTTTCAATTATCTTCTGCACGCAATAACTTTTTTATTTTTCCATCGCCATAGTTGTGCGAGGGCTCAATTTTTTGCAGGATGTCTTGTAGTTTCCATTAGTACCAATTTGGAACACATACGACTTTTTGATCCCTTTTTATTATGGTTTTTCTAGGAGACAAGGTAACTGAAAAAGTGCATTTCTGTTGTTTTGTTTTTTTTCGGACGATGTTCACCATGCGGGGTAAATAATGCACTACTTTGATAGATCGGACTTTTACAGACGTGGCGATACCAAATACGTATTTTTCTTTTAGGATTTAGATTTTTTTTATTATAGATATAATATAATAATATATTGCATAATATATTATATAGTATATTGCATGTTAGCAGATTGTAACTTCATGTAACTTTTTTACTCTGATGAGAACATTAAATACAGTTTTCTAAGAGTCCATGACACTTAAAAATCTGATATCTGAACATTTCGATTAAGGGTAAATACAATGTAGTGATTGAAATATACTACAGCAAAATACATCACATACTGCTGCCAAGTAAATTCATCTTGTAACTCTAATGACAGCTAGCACAGTATGGCATGCTGCTAATAAAGAGGATTTGTCACTGAATAAAGTCAGTATTACTGAAAGCAAGACTCTGCAGCTGTAGCCATGCTGAATCTATCTCTGCTTTTTTTTCCCTTACTCGCCCCCCTTCACCCAGATAGGCTCTTATTAGATCCTGCTCACAGAGCTCTCAATGTGACAAGTGGGTGGTCCCCATTGCTTACTCTCATTGGGTGGTGTTAGAATTGATTGACAGTTTGATATAACTCACCGAGAGTAAGTGGTAGAGACTGTCCACTTCCCACATAATGGGTAATGATAGACAGTCTGACAAGTCCGACGTCACCCACTGAGAGTGAGCAGTGACGACCATCCACTTGACACACAGAGTGCTGGGAGCTAGAGTCCGTCTGGGTGAAGGGAGGTGAATATGGAGAAAAAATAACATGGATCGTGTCGGCGGAGCCACAGCTCCAGGGCCTGCCTCGTTGACATTAGCCACTGACAGGTCCTCTTTAAGACACTAGGATGTCAATTTGATCTCTTAATACATTACTGCAAGTTTCCTCAACACTCAAAATGACTGCTATATTAACTGAACCATTTTCAAAACTTTCACACTTAAGCCATTGCTATGGAATCCCAAGACACTGTAATGAAGTCATAGGCTTCCGTCAATCACATGGGGCCAGAGAGGATGCTGGGAGGGCATGACACTGGTACTTTTGTTTCTTTACTGGGGTTTACCTTTACATTGAAAAAAAAGCTGAAAATGACTTAGCCAGGTCCTTTCTATCCTCTAGCCTTGTGCCTGAGTATAGACAATCCCCCTAACTCTAACATGTATTTGTACATTATATTTGTATTGTTTTTATTTTACCTACTCTCACATTCCTCATCTACTCTACCATCACCAAATAAAGTTCCTTTCCCATTTTCACATGGCTGATGAATATCCCCAGAAGGGCTTTTGGAATGAATCTATTTCTGAAACATCATGTGACCTCATAATTCTATATAGAGGAATGCTGTGGAATTATTTCTTGACATAAGTGAAGTATTTGGATTTTTCTACCTTATTGTAAGAGAAGCACAGTGGTCCTATCTGGGAGCATTAAATCAATTAAGAAGTAGATGCACACATCACGCCACAGTTTCCTTATTCAGAGCGTCTTATTCTGCTTCATTTAACGGACATCACTTTACAACTTGCCTGGCTGTCACTTTAAATGTAGCACTTCAGTAAATTGCACTTTCCTTTCACTTTAACAAGCATCACCATCATCTATTACATTTAAATGTCAGGAGCGAGGTATAGAGGACATCTGCTCCGGGTCCTCAGATTTAGAAACCTGACATGAACCGTATAAATGTATTTCATTATCTGAGATTCATATTCAGTGACCAATTTATTAGGTACTTCATATTAGCACCCCAGGATTGTAGACATCATTTGGTCACATAACTGGGTAATTATATTAAATGTAGAAGCAAATGAAGAGAATTAGTCAATGTGAATTAGAAGTTGGGAACCAAATGACTTCAAGCATTGCCCAATCAAAAGGATGGATTCACATTGGCCATCCACAAGATCCAATGTGACAAGTGCATTTGCACCCAAATATTAGTTACACTTGCATGCAAATAGCATTCATGCATTAACGAAGCATTATGGGCAACTTTTTTTAAAATCTTCCCTAATTTTTATGACCCATAATTCAGGACCATAATGCATTACAAATTAATGCTGTGGAGGAAGGAAAGTGACAACCACTCTGGGGCATACAGTCGCATCACTTTATTAATGGTCATATTATTCAACAGGACCTACTCTATGACTATACCTACATATATACAGTATCTGCAATATAACATAATAATTAAAGAGCCTCTGTCATTACCCTCCAGCCTCATAAACTACATTATGGTGCTCAAAGGTGACTGGATGGAGGGGCTGTCTTTTATGTGGCGTTATATAAAAGGGCCTCTGTCATCACCTTTGAGCCACCTAAACTGCGTTATGGGGCTCAAAGGTGAGGTGATGGGGGGCTCTAGAGAGCTACTTTTTTTCACTCACTAGCTCCCCCCTGATTTCGTGTTGTACCCTCAAGAAATCAGCACACGTACACAGCTTGACTCTTTTCACAAGGCTGTGTGTGAGAGCTCTCCCTTTCATCTCTATGGGAGAACGGACAAATACTGCTTTGTGAAAAGAGTCAGGTCTGCTGTTTCTCAGAGATACTTTATACAACACATACATGCACACATACAGGCCATACTGTACATACACGAATACAGTAACAGGACTCTAACCCAGGAACTCCTGTGCTGCAGGCGGTGGCTCTTCCTGCTGAGCTATTCAGAGAGTTGGATAGCTCCCCTGCATGACCTTGTTCATGTTTCCTTGTTCTTGGTTCAGTTCCCTATTTTAGCTCCTCCCTGTTCCTGATTGGATGCTCTATAAAAGCCTGGCCCTTCCACCTCCCCATTGTGAGATTATTGTGCTCTCAGCCCTTAGTTAAGCTCTCCTCCCAACTGCTCCTCTCACTACAAATTGCTGCTTCTGAGTACCGACCTCTGGCGTCTCCCTGACTATGCCACCTGCCTGCTCCTTTTGTACCGCAACCGAAATTACCCATGTACCGATCTCCAGCTTCACCCTGACTATGCTACCTGCCTGCTCCTTTTGTACCGCAACCGATACTACTCATGTACCAACCTCTGGCTTTTCCTACCAACGTTACCAATCTACACCGGTCACGACAAGAGGACCTAAACCTGAACCGGATTGTAACATACAGGCACATATATACACACACCTACAGGTACCATGTATACACACATAGAGGCACAGATATAAAACAAAGATACATGCAGGCAGATAGAGGCAGATATAGTTCTCCAGTTGGCCGCTTTGCAGAGACTCACAGTTTTCTTGCAGGATCAGGCTTCCAGCTCACCTCTTCAAGCCTCTGATTCAGTCTTCTCTGTGTGTGGTCAGTTCACCTGTCAAGGCAGAGAAGTAGTGGAACTCTACAAACTATGTAGCAGGGTCGGCCAAGTGGCATCCTCTTCATTTAGGGAAGGTGCAGACACCTGTCTTTACACTTCCACATGCCGCAAGTCCAATGCTTAGATTGCCTGGTGGTCCCATCGGAAATGGGGGCCCTGGGCAACTGTCCAGTTTGCTACCCCTATTGCCAGTCCTAGCTACAAGCAAGGGAGAAAACTACTCAACTGACAGCAGTCTGAATTTGGTATCTTGCAGAATGGAATTATGCTTCCACATTATGAGCAAAAACTAAAAAGCAGTTATTTTCTTTCATTAAATATTATACAAATGCGATTATACATTGTTAAAGTTATTGTGCTAAGTGCTACGGAATATGTTGGTGCAATACAAATGAAGATTAAAAGTGTGCAGCATGCCCATAACACATATAACAGATACTCTGGATAATGGAGCTCATTCACATGAGGCATATGCAGTTTCAGACAGTGAAACACACAACAATTTCATGAACTAAAACTGCGTATTTACTTTGTATTTGGCGGTTCTTGCATTTTCTTGGGTGCGTATTCATTGCGTTTTTCACGCATGCATCGGAACAAAACCACACAAACGCCCCATAGATTTCTACTGCCTTCATGCGTAAATATTCTATATTTATTGCAGTAAATATTCACTGCGTATTTATGCGATCTCATTGACTTTAACCGGCAATTTTAGTGAGTAATACGGACCAAAATAGGACATGCCGCAATTTTCATACACATGAAATCAACAGGGTTTATGCTGTTCATATACTAAAAGATATGCCCATAATATGTAGTGTAAATACCCCGATGTAAATGAGGCCTTAGGCTTCATGCAAACAGTGTAGAGGATGTATGGAAGTGCACGGAAATCCATAGGGACCCCCATGTGCCTCGCTGTGTGTACCGGACTATTCTCTCCTAGAAGCAACACTGTATCCAATGCACCATGTCATATTTTTTGCTGCATTGTATACCCCTGAAATCGGAGGCATTTGGAGCCACAGTAAAATCCAGATGCACTTTGATGGGTTTACTGTAATATGGTCTTGTGCACGGGGTCAAAAAGAAATTTGGCAAGCAAGGAACATCCATTTTCTTTGCTGGGTAGCTATGTACATGACAGAACTGATTAACTGCATTAACCTTTTTCCTGCCAGGGTCGTATCTCATACATCCTTGCAGAGTGGCAATTCAGTAACCAAAGATATGGGAGATACATCCTTACTACAAATGGCTCTATCTCAGGCTGTACGGCAGGTAGAATCAAGACAAAAATACAATTAGCCTAAAATACAAGAAGCTGAAGAGGTAGCCCCCCCATCCTTCAGATGGCTTTCGCAGGAGGGGGGCCACAGTTTGACAGACTGCAAGGAGGAGGAGAGCCAGAGATAAGATCCTCCTGTCTGTCCCTGTGTAGCTGTAGATGACCAGAGGTGGGGGTTTAACATGAACTGTTAATCATGTTATCACCCCCTGCTTATCAATCAGAGAGTATATTTACTGCCTGATTGTCACATGTGGGGGTATTTTTTACCTTCAGAGAAGGAGTGAGAGGATGAACATTTGTCCATCTAATCACCCCTCTGTACCTAATATGGCCGTTTACTGACTCCAAGACCTAGACGTTAATCATCTTCTGGACTACGGTGTCAAATAAGTCCCATAAACACTTGTACCACACACATACACAAACCTTAAAAAATGTTAAACATTTTACACTTCCCCAATCCTGACTATCTATAGCACATGTGTCAAATACAAGGTCCGTGGGCAGAATTCGGCCCGCTGCCTCCTTTTATGTGGCCCACGGCGTGCCGACGGCTGCTCACCACTGAAGCGATTACCAGCTGGGGTGCCGTACCTCCCCGCTGGTAATAACTGTTAGCGCTGATCCCGATCCACACTCTGACGTCGGTGTGCAGCCAGGATCCTTCTCCTCTGAGTCCCCTGCTCCTCAGTTCCGCATGAGAGGACTCAGGGAGGAAACGTGCCGGACGCATAATAACCTGATTGGTTATTTGGTGAATCGGCCAACCCAAACAACCAGTCAGGTTGCTGGAATTGCTGAATAGGGCAAAAGTGTTGTGGAAAAAGTTAATATGCGTGATGTCAGTGTGCACCCGGGGATCAGCGCGAGCAGAGGGGGAGCAGCGCTGACAGCAAGATGTAGGTAAGTATATGGGGTTGGGGGGAACTATTATTACTGAAGGGGGGTTATTATTACTGAGGGGGGGGGTTAATATGACTGAGGGGGGGGGTTATTATGACTGAGGGGGGGTTAATATGACTGCATGAGGTTAATATTACTGATGGTGATAATATCATTACTGAGGGGGGTTAATATTACTATGGGTGGTTAATATTGCTGAGGGGGATAATATTATTGCGGAGGGGGTTAATTTTACTGTGGGGTTATTACTTCTGAGGGGGTTAATATTATTACTGTGGGGGTCGCTATTACTACTGGGGCCACTGTGGAGGTCGCTATTACTACTGGGGCCATTGTGGGGGTCGTTATTACTACTGGGGCCACTGTGGGGGTCGTTATTACTACTGGGGCCACTGTGGGGGTCGTTATTACTACTGGGGCCACTGTGGGGGTCGCTATTTCCAATTTGGCCACTGTGGGGGTCGCTATTTTTAATTTGGCCACTGTGGGGGTAGCTTTTTCTAATTTGGCCACTGTGGGGGCCGCTATTACTAATTTAGCCACTGTGGGGGTCGCTATTTCTAATTTGGTCACTGTGGGGGTCGATATTACTAATTTGGACACTGTGGGGTTGCTATTACTAATTTGGCCACTGTGGAGGGCAATATTATTACTGGGGCCACTATAGGGGTCACTATTATTACTGCAACCATTATAGGAGTCACTATTAGGGCTCTTTCACACGGGCATAATTGCATTTCGGTCGCACAAATACGCTGCGGATTTGCGCAATCGAAAATCACTTATGCCTGTATATTTGGACACGCAAAAAAGAATGCAGATGGGCGCACTAAAATGGTGCGCAAATATGCAGTAAATACACAGGTTTTCTGCACATTCACCACGTATTTGCGCGGCCCAGACACTTCAATGGCCTATCGGGGTGCGTAGTACGCTACAAAATAGGTCATGCTGTGTGAAAATATACATCATGTGAATAAACTAATTGAAATCAATGGCTTCTATTCACTGCATATTATGTACGCAAATACGCTTGCGTGAACAGGCCCTTACTATACAGTCTTACAATCGGCCCTTTGAAGGTCACCATAGGCCTTAGTCAGACGGGCGTTTTTTCGCGCGATTTGCGGATCGCATGACGGATGTGCATCCGCAAATCGCGTGACCGGTGCGCGCAAGTCGCCCGCAAATCTGCTCCTAGCCTCGTTTCATTAGAAACGGGCCGGAGCTGTCCAGCGCATTGCATTCAATGGAGACGGCAATAGAGCCGCCTCCATTTAAAGCAATGCGCTGCGGGCGAGCCCGGGATGAATTGTCGGTAAGGGCTTAAATATATAAGCCCTTCCCTGCAATTCATCCTAAAATGTGTAAAAATAAAAAAAAATTGTATACTCACCTTCTCCCGGCAGCCGGAGCTCCGCGCGGCCGTCCTGCAGTGGGTGTGAAGGGGGTGTGAGTCAGACCTGCCCCCTGATTGGCTCAGCGCTGAGCCAATCAGAGGCATGCCTCACTCACACCCATTCATGAATTCATGAATGGATGTGAGTCAGACCTGCCCCTGATTGGCTCAGCGCTGAGAGGCAGCAGTCACTCACCCATTCATGAATTCATGAATGGGTGTGTGAGTGAAACCGGCCTCTGATTGGTCAGGGCTGTGACCAATCAGAGGCAGATCATTCAGCAGGCGGGGATTTTAAAGCCCCGCCGGCTGAATAGTGCCGAGAAGCAGTTCAGGAGAACTGACAGCGGCCGCGGCTGGACTCCGGCTGCAGCGGAAAGGTGAGTATACAATTTTTTTTTATTTTAACACATTTTAGAATGAATTGCAGGGAAGGGCTTATATATTTAACCCCTTCCCGACAATTCACCCTGCGCACGCCGGCAGCCCATTGCTTTCAATGGAGCCGGCTGTTTTGCCGCTCCATTGAATTCAATGGGTAAACATCGTTCTTCTCTGTCACAGCTGTTACAGCTGTGGCAGAGAAGAATGATTTGTCTTCTATATGTTCTCAATGGGGTCGGCGCTGCTGCCGCCGGCCCCATTGAGCGCATATACAGAAGAGAACAGGAATCGCAGATCGCAGATAGGTGCGATCTGCGATTTTTTGTTCTATAATTTATCTGACGAGCGCATAAAAAGCGCTCATGTGTTCGATACTATTGCAAAGCAATGGTTTTATAAAATCGCCGGACGCATGCGCATGCGCAAATCGCGGCTAAAAACGCCCGTCTGACTAAGGCCTAAGCCTGATGTAGCCCTCGGTGAAAATGAGTTTGAGACCCCTGATCTATAGGGTTAGATATTATGCTCACTTCTCTAGCGACACCAAGTTACCCAATACTGTCATAGTCATAACAGTCATACATTGCTGAGAAATAGAAACGATTACCACCAGTCAAAAAAACATTTCCCCCACTGACTCTTGTCATAAACGATTTTCAACTACTTCCAGGAAAAAATAAAATCTTTATTTACCAATTTTCAGATGCGCATAATAAGAGTCTTTGTTCTGTCCGTTTTACGGACATAGGACTTAAAGTTCCCGCTGTTATGGTGCTGATGAACCATAGGAGATTTGTGTGTTGAGTCCATAATATGGGAGCAAAAGAGCACTTATGATATACCCTTCTGAAAGTGGCCTTAGCTAAGGTCATGCCTTAAAGGGGTTGTCTGGGCTCATTTTGACTGATGACCTATCTTCTGGATGAACGGGGGTCTGCCACTCAATGGGAGAGCAGTGCTGCTGCATTTCCTACTTCTGTTACAGGGCATCCTGTCCTGGGCAGAAAGTGCAGCAGCAGTGATGCGGCTCTCCCATTGATTGCAATGAGAATGAAGTAGATGCCCACAGTTCTTCTCTTGTCCGCTGATGACAACGTCTGGCCTGCTGCATTGGACAGCAGGCTGGAAAATCAGTTGATTGACCCCTGTCCACCAACTACTGATGACCTATCAGGGGATAGGTAATGAGTCGAAATGAGCCCAGGAAATCCCTTTAAGATCACACCGTAGTTAAGGCACATTAGTTTTAGGGATTTATAAGGTTACAGTTTGTTTCAGGAGATGGACAATTATATACTTACATAATCCCCAATTTAACTTGGCACGCACATTCCTACGGTTTCCTTTAACACACACCTGTGAACCTAGACGTGTGGTATGTATGACCTCCTCACATCTTAAAGTTTTTGCAGAGTATAACAGAGTTTGTTTGCATAAGTGGTCGGCCTCGGTTAGCATTTTAATCGCAAATTTGAATTTTCATGCAATTTTTTTCTAATCATTGATGCAAAACTGTCTGAAGGGGATTGTGTGTATAAATTATTAAGGCTGCATTCACACTTGCGTTAGGGCATTCAATCACAATTCTGTCTCTCTGTGCCTTTCTCGGAAAAAAAAGCTTACTTCCATTCTGTTAAGTTTCCGTTTTTTACCAAAACAAATAGCACTGCAGACTGCGCTTTTTGTTACGGTAAAAAAAAAAAAGGAACCATAACAGAATGGAAGCAAGCTTTACACCCCATTAAAGGCAATGGAGAAAAATATTGGGAACCTTTTATTCTGTTTCTCAGTCCTGAAAATGGAAAAGAGAAGGAATTCTGATGTAATGCACTAATGCAGGTGTGAATGGGCCCTAAGCTATTTCTTTTATACATGACATGCAGTGCCCTCCCAAAAGATTTTTTGCAGTCTAGTATCTGCTTGCGCTGTGTAGTATATATTTTTAAACCTATTTGTGGATGACCGCCAAATATTTCATGACCTCAGTTTCAACAGTTTTGAGAACACAAGCTCGTGTTGCTATAGATTACAGTAGTATATATGGACTTTGCACACCTTGATGTATTATTTTAATATTGTTTTGTGTGTATACACAGTCAGCAGCCTATCAAGACAACTGCAACCAGCAAGTAGTCTAATTTCAGGAAATATATAAGGCTTAGGCCGCCTGCAGATGGGCGGGATTTCCCGTGGAATTTCCGCCCTTGGAAGCTGCCGTAGGTTTGTGTTAGCAAACGCAATCCTAGGCAGACGGCTGCAGTTTGTCCGTGCGAAATCTTGCGCAGCAAACAAACCGCAGCATGTTCTATTTCTGTGCGAGGCTCACAGAGCCCCGCACAGAAACGTCACTCACCGGCCGCCGGCTCCGGTCTGCGCATGTGCCGGCAGCCGGCATATGAAAGATCCGGAGCTGCGGGGCGCGGGTGAGTACGCGCTGCTCTCTGCAGGCGTTTGGGTCGGGTCCCGCGACGAGAATTCTCGCTGACGGATCCAACCTGGCCGTCTGCAGGCGGCCTTAGGGTTGCACTTAATTTTTGAAGTGTGTAAATCCTATATTTTCAATAGAGTAGGTCCTACTTTTTTCCACGCACGCAAAACACACTCAGGCCCATGGGCTGCATTTACACAGGCGACTTTCCCTGCGAGTTTTTTGCCTTACGAGATCCACAAAGCTCACATGGAAATAGACCCCATTTTTTGAATGGATTGACCTACGCGTGCAAATTGTAGCCTGTTCTATTTTTCTGCCACTTTGCCCATATGAAATATATAGATGAGTTACAATCACATTGCACTTGCATAGCATGTATTTGCAAGTTCATGTTAGTGTGATGCAAATTTTTTCAAATTTCCTTTTTAAACGGGAAGTTAAGAATGGAAAAAGTTTCTAGATGTGAACTTTGATGCAACAAGGTTTCAGACTCCATGAGTTTAAAGGTTAAGTATTCATATCAGTGAAGCTGACAAATGTAAGGCTAATCTAATCAGCGGCTGAAAGAGGCCTAAACTCAGTGGGATGTTTTAAATTGGGTCCTCGGCATGGCAAAGTGAGCGACATGTTCATTCCAGCCCCTTGACCTAGCTGAGACCTTGTTAAGGTTCTGCAAAATTCACTAAAGGACCCCAAAGCAGCAACATGTGTAAAGGAGCTTAAAGAAAACACATGTTCCAGAGACTCCGGCCTTCCCTGATCCAGGACCTGGAGGATATGGTAACAAAGGAGATCACAGGCAGATAAATTCCACTTTTAACCCTTTACTGCAGAAGGGGTCAGGCTTTAACCCAGATTTTTTTTTTTATAGGGAAGGGTGAAAAGTGGGACAGGGAAATTAAATCCCGTTGGGCTTCCAAAAATAAATTAGTTGAAAAAACAGAAAGTTCAATGAGTTATTTAACGGCTGATTGATCCTAAAGGAAATACGGATGTTGTTGGCTTCTCTGAGACAAGTGTCTTCTATTAGCAGAGCTTTGTATTTACAGCCAACCAAAGCAAACTAATTAATTCAAAAAGGAAACCAAATGATCGGCCTCAAATACAAGGTGATAAAAGCCGCTCGTTGGGTGAAGGTCATCAATAATATTCCTCAGGCAATCTTGTATTGATTTCACTTTCATGCTGTGATAAAGCACTTTACAAGTTGTTAAACTGACAGTTTATTCCTTGGTAAATAAGCATTTTTACATTTAATCTTCTCACAGATGAGTTACATTACATATTTATTGTCCATTTTATGCGCAAGAAAACATTTCACTCTTTTTTTTCCTTAACATTTGCTTCTGATTTTCTACCAGCAGCAATGTGAAAACCTAGAGCGAATGTGCCGATGTATTATTATTAGTCAGGCAGCTGACAATCCATAGGGTAAAAGGGAAACCATCACCAAGATAGACCTCATTAATTCAGGGCATCCAACAGATGCCTTAAGAAACACAAGGCAGCAACAAGTAGGGTCCCACACTCCTATTTAGGACACATGGAGAATGTCCTGCATACAGCTGAAGTTAACCAAGCTTATATCCATGGCCCTTTACTATGTGAAGAGCCATTGATGCAAGAATGTGGTCCTGTGTGGCTGATGGCCCTCAACTTGCATATATGATGGGCATTTTTGTCCTATAACAGATATAAACCAAAGAGATTGGGCCAGGTTAAATAGCGTTCTTCATTATCCAAAATCAAGTCTAGTTTGCTTTCCTCAATGAGCAGAATTTGGAGGTTCTCGTGTAGAGAATAATGCCATGAACTAGCATATGCCATCACGAAGTCTCTATATTAATGACTCTCTTAGCTAGATGTTACAATAAAAATCCGATGGATTATGGCACTGCTCTGTAGGTTTGAGCAGATGATAAAGTCTTGGTGGCCACATAAATATGGAACATATATAAATACTGTAGATGGTAAGAATCATGACCATGTTCATCTACTTAAATGACAATTTCTAGTTTTATACTTTATTCACCTTTTAGGTTAAGTTCATGAGGGACACAATCTGGAATGCCAACAGCATTAAAGTAAAATAAAGTCAATTAAAGGCGTTGGCCGAAATTAAGCTTGTCTGAAAACAAAAGGGCCCCCATTTGAAAACAATAATATAAAGATGAGCTCTCGCTCATGACCTGAAGGTTGCAAGTTCAATCCCTGCATGGTTCAGGTCGCCGGCGGCTCAAGGTCTATGACTCAGCCTTCTGAGGTCAGTAAAATGAATATCCAGCTTGGTGGGGGATAATAAATAAATTATCTGAAAGCGCTGCGGAATAAGTTGGCGCTATACAAATAACAAGATTTATTTATTTTATTTTAAAGCTTATACTCACCACTCCCCACATTTCTCCTCACTAACATACAGGTTTCAACAGCGTGTGTACGGAACATCACAGGCTGCTGCAGCCAATGACAGAAGTCAGCAATCTATTGGACAACCCTTATAACTAGAAAAACATAATAAAATGGCTCCTTTAATATTAACCAACGTGAAACCATAAGAAAAGCACACTATATACAGACACAGAAGACAAAACCAAAGCCTTATCTGCTTTTTCTCTAGACATTGTAGCTATCTATTATTATTTGGTTCTTTCTTATAGGTGTCAGTCTTTTCTCTGTGTGGTCAATGTTTGACTGGTCATAATGAACTGGCATAGACCCTTAATAGAAGTGAGCAGTCTTCTAGATACAATCAAGTGCAAGAATATGAGCTGTTCATTGTTGTGATTAACCAGAGCAGAAAATTAAGCCCAACAAAAAAGAACAATGGTACAACTAGCCAGCCAAGTTTGCTGCTCTTACCTAGACGTACACAGGAATCATACACTAGCTTTCAGGCTTTCATTTTCAGATCTGAAAGGTGAAGTCTTTAAAGCCACTCAAACGGGTTATTTGGGATGTAAAAAAATTAAAAGTTCTACCATTTTAAAAAATGGTGCCTCTTTTATTTATAGGTTCTGTCTGGTATTTCAGCTCATCCCCATTTAAAGTGATGAAGCTGAGCTGCAATAGCAAACACAACATGGACAAGAGTGGGGCTGTTTTGGGAAAAAAGCACCCCCTCTAATCCAATACAACCTCTCTATCTAACAGTATAGTGCATCCACTACAGTGCAAACAGGCTGAAACTAGGGCAGCAAATTCCATTTAATATAGTAAAATGGCTAAATGGTTCAGTAAGGCCATTTTCAAATACCATATTAGGGGACTCTGACTTAAAACACAGATGTTCCTCTTTTGTAGCCTCCATCAATTTGCCAGAGCAGATAGTAAACACCTGTCCTTGAAGATCTGACATGTTCATGTGTTACCGGGGACAGCCCACAGATTTCAATGGGAACCAATCATTTTTTCCTCCCTGTTGGGGTGCTTCAGTGAAATTAAAGACTTGCAATCATTTTTAGGAGTTCTTCTAAAAAATTAAATTATTGAAAGTGCGCACCAACTTTAACAATCATATCAATTTTACTAAATAAACTAATTAGGTGATGTCAATCTAGAAGCATAAAACCACTACAATCTTGAGATATAGTGTAATAAATCCTGCACATTAGTACTAAAATTACACCCGCTATTTTAGCGCAGCAGTTACATAACCGATGCATTTTGAAGCATTACTTATGCAGTTCACCGGCACAGACAAAAATGATTAAAAAATAGTTTACAGCAATCTGGAACAATTATGCAATTGTGAACATTCAGCTCTTCTAGATGTCAAGTGCTGCGTTTATGGTCTGTGTGACATTATCCTCTTATTAGCTACATATGTAATGAAGGACTAATTCCTTTTTCATTTACTCACTAGCTATTTTTAGTGCGTGGAACAATTAACAAATAGAAATGAAACAAATCTTTGTTACACAGCCCTCTAAATACAGACAGCATCAGTTACATGATTAGGCAGGATGGAGTAGATAGCAATTTGTATATGTGGGAATCATTCATAGGTGACAAATTTATATATAAAAGGGTCTAGTTTTTTTCCTTCCTCATAGAATTTGACCCATTCTCATCTATTCTGCAAGCTTTCCCTAACTGGGAATATCCACAGGATACAAGAACTGTATAAGGTGCATGTTTTCTCCAAACGTAGCCATCACGTAGGGCTGAGGGCCATCACAACAATGCCTATTCATGTGCGTTAACAAGATACAAGCGCTGCAGACGCCACCTCGCTTGAGATATGCTCAGGATAGATGATGTCAGTCAGTAGACTATATTGGCCCAACATAGTCAAACTAAGAGTATGACAAACACTGCAGTCTTTTAAAGCTAATGCATCTCCTACATTTCTTAATAAGTAAAACCAGATAGCGAAACATTTTCAATTTTTTCTAATCTGTTTTTATTTTCCGATTGCGAAATTCTTATCCTATTGTCTGTACATAACTATGGGGTTGACTATCTTGCCTGAGCTGCAGTTAACAGCATTTAGAGAAATGCTTTGCAGCATAACCCATGGGCCACTTACAAAACGCAGATGGGGGGCCTATTGATGTCTATGGGAGAGTGTTCTAAACATGCTCTGTGATCTCTTAAGAGGTCATTGTGCAGAGGAAGGGAAGAGGTGAGCTGTGAATGATGGATCTTGTGTTAAGTTTCATTGCGATTAGAGATGAGCGAACGTACTCGTTTCGAGTAATTACTCGATCGAGTACCGCTATTTTCAAGTACTTCAGTACTCGGGTGAAAAGATTCGGGGGGCGCCGGGGGCGGGGGGAGGCGTGGCGGAGCGGGGGGAACAGCGGGGAACAGGGGGGAGCCCCTCTCTCTCCCTCTCCCCCCACTCTCCGCTGCAACCCCCCACTCACCCACGGCGCCCCCCGAATCTTTTCGCCCGAGTACGGAAGTACTCGAAAATCGCGGTACTCGGGCGAAAAAGGGGCGTGGCCGTGTACGCTCGCTCATCTCTAATTGCGATCCTATCTGTGATGCTAATGAGATGACGGCGGAAAAGTTTTCCCTACAGAACAGGTAGTGTCAGCCTATTAGGCTTAGTGGTTAGTGTGAAAATGCAGGAAGTCAGGATATTAGGAATTTTCTAAAATATAGATAGTGACATTGAAAATGAAAAAAAAAATTCTTTAAAAAGCTAAACATAAGAATGTTGTGTAAAAGTAGAAAAACCTTTAAAAACTATAATTTTGCTATTGTCGTAATCATACTGACCCACAGAAAAAATGTTTTGCCTCATTTATGCCTCATGATTAATGCTGTAAAAAAAAAAAACAATGGCAGAATTGATCTGTTCTCTCTCTCTGCTCTGAAAAGAAAAATCAATAAAAGTTTTACAATACATTATATGTACCCAAAAATGGTACCAATAAAAACTACAGTTCACCACACAAAAAACAACCTCTTATATGGCCATGGTGATGGAAAAATAAAAATGTTATGACTTTTGAAAAATGGAGATGAAAAACCCCCAAAAATCGTTGAGTCCTTTGGGCCAAAATAGGCCATGTCACTAAGGAATTAAGGACAGCAATTTTATTGTCCCTTTTTTCATTATTGCATTCCAAAAGCCGTAAAATTAAAGAAAAATTAAATAGCCATATGGGGCTTGTTTATTTGCGGTATGAGTTTCAATGACACCATTTTGGGGTACATAAAGCATCCTTTTTTTGTCATCTGGTTTATGGAAAAACAGCACAGTAGGAGCATCATGGGACTTCTGCAGGCATAATGTGCACTAGTATCAGGAAGGATATCAAAATATAGGGAACCCTAGTATTATCTAAGAGATCTGTAGTCTCACCTGGGTTTTTATATAAAAAAAAATTGGGACTACAATATTACCTACGACATCCATCCTGATTAACACACATTACACACACAGCTGTACTACATCAATGTTGATGCACAGATATTACACTCACAGCTGTAGCACATCCATGCTGACCTCCACACATGACACGTACAGCTCTACTACATCCATCCTGACCGCACACATTCCACACACAGCTCAAGTACATCCATCCTGATTCCCACACATTATGCACACGGCACATTCCTCACACAGCTTTGCTACATCCTTCTTGATTCGCACATCACACACAGCTCTACTACATCCATCCTGACCCCACACACTACACACACAGCACATTACACAAACAGCTCTACTACATTCATCCTGATTCCCACATCACACAAACAGCACATTACACACACAGCTGTGCTACATCCATCCTGCCCACACACATTACACACACAGCAAATTACACAAACAGCTCTACTACATCCATCCTGACCTCACTCATTACACACACCACTCTACTACATACATCTTGACCCCACACATTACACACACAGCTCTACTACATCCATCCTGATTCCCACACATTACACACACAGCCCTGCTACATTCATCCTGACCCCACACATTACACACAGCTCTGCTACATGCATCTATCTTGACCGCACACATTACACACACAGCTGTACTACATCCATCCTGATTCCCACACTTTATGCACACAGCACATTACACAGACAGCTCTACATCTATCCTGATTCCCACACAATACACACACAGCTCTGCTACATTACACACACAGCTATACTACATGCATGCTGATTAACACATCACACACATAACACATTACACACACAACTCTGTTACATCCATCCTCACCGCACACATTACACACACAGTTATGCTACATCCATCCTGATTCCCACACATTACACACACAGCTCTGATACATTCATCCTGACCCCACACATTACACCGACAGCTCTGCTACATGCATCCATCTTGCCTGCACAAATTACACACACAGCTCTGCTACATCCATCCTGATTTCCAGACATTACACACACAGCACATTACACGGACAGCTCTACAACATCTATCCCGATTCCCACACATTACACACACAACTCTGCTACATGCTTCCTGGTTCACACACAGCACATTACACACACAGCACATTAAACAAACACAGCTCTACTACATGCATGCTGATTCACACACACAGCACATTACACACAGTTCTACTACATGCATCCTGATTCATACACATCACAGACACACAGCTGGGGTACATCTATGCTGATTTCCAGACATCACCAGCTCAGCAGACTCGTGGATACAGTGATCAGCCCCTGGTATTTTGATCCCTGACTTCACCCATCACAGGTCCTTGTGGCTGCTGTTGGTTTATCCAGTATACAGTACTTTCTACTAAACTGCACAATGAATCCTCACACAGCAGTGACGTCACTGCAGGTCCTTCAGCCCACTGGATCTTTTACCAAATTGCAGAAAGGCTCCTCTCACATCAGTGACATCACTGCACGTCTTTCAGCCCGCTGTATCTCTGTGGTGGCGGTAGGTCGATGTCTTCTGTCTGAGATAATAATAGCGTAGTTATATTCTCATTTTGTTATTTTTGTCCTCCACTTCCAAGAGCCCTAACTGTGTTGTTCTTTTGTCAGTCAGGCTCTTGTGTTTTATATACGTTGTAGGACCAGTGATGACGTCACCAGTGGCTGAGGAATGACATCACCAGGGGTGTAGCATGAGAAGCACACACACACACACACACACACACATACTAACTGACAATTGGTTGTTAGTAGCTTGATTACATGTGATTGGCTAATTGTTAACACAACCACATCCCAAATACAACAGGGTGTTAGATTTACATTTACATTTTGTAACCCCATTATTTTAGTTTTGTTATTTTTATTTTTCCACCCTAAAAGACTTCATCTTGTTGTTCAATGGAATTGCACAGATAACAGTCACATTGAGGGCTCAGTCACACATGTGCATCCGGGCACCGATGCGCCCATGTTCCTGCAGGATAAGACGGCTGCACTGCAGGTGTGGACGACTCTCTGCACCGCCGGAAGAAAGAACACATGACCGGCTCCATTGCTGGCGGTGCGGAGAGTCGTCCGCACCTGCAGTGCGGCCGTCTTCTTTGTTCAGTAACACGGGCGCATCGGCACCCGGATGCGCCCTTGTGACTGAACCCTGAAAGTGAAAACAAATTTGAAATGATTGGATTTTTTAACAGGATGAAAACAACATTCTAACAGGGATGAGTAGACTTTTACATCTACTGTAGATACGTATGTAAATATACACCCACACAAATATATATATATATATGCACACACATATTAAATATATATATATATATACACACACTAGATGATGTATGCAGCAGCCCCCATCAAATTAGAGGCTACACAGCTCTCCTTGCACCTAAAGCTGGGATTCGCCTCTCTCCTCCTTCTGCATCTGTTTTGTTTTGATGAGGTTGAGGGAATAAATCTCTCTAATAAAACGTCCTAGATGTGGACCTCGGTGGGACAGGTTATATTACAGCCGCATGCAGAGGGGAAATCATTTCATGCTTCAATGTCTTCTGATGACTTTCACCATACACTTCTTCAGGGAGAGAGAGAGAAGACAAGACAGAGAAGCTGTGAAAGGACAAACTAAAATAATAGAAGAATGAGAGGAAATTCTCTTCTCACTTTCAACTCTCCCATGTTACTTCTCATTTGTAAAGGAAACAATATAATCTAGGATGACACGGGAGGCATTTTTGGGCACCTACAGTATTAATAAGTAATCTGTCTTCGTTTTCTTTCACTGTGGAAAATCAAATCAAAGATTGTTCTGACTGTAAGACTATCACTTGGCTATCTTACACAGCAGTGTTTTCTCTGTCCCAGCATTGGCAAGACACTGGATCGAAGAGATGGACTGATTGATAGATGAACCAGTGCCAGTTTTAGGAGATAAGAAATTGGGCAAAACAGACACCCTATCTCCAGAGGATGAGGATGCCAAGAAGTTAACTCACCCAGTATGATGCTTATAGCGCCGACTGGTATTATTTAAGAATTAACCCTTTCCAATCCAATTTGTATCCTGGTTTTCCTGGGGGACTTACTCTTTTCTGCCATTATAAAATGGCGCTATCTGCTGGCTAAAGCCAGTACTACATTAGGGGATACGTTAGACAGGCTCAGACAGCAGAGAGGCTGGCAATATACAGTAAGAGAACCCCGACGGATGTCTTCCAACATCAGAGCTATACAGCCTTAAGTCATAATGTCTTTAGACGTCAGACAGTGGATTGGAAAGGGTTAAATGACAGTCTAAGGCTGGCTGTACACGATCGAGTCAGATTTTGCATGTGAGAGCCCACAGCGGAATCCGTCTCTGACCCCCGACCAGTGACCCCACACACCTTCTTTTTCTGTATTGCGGATGACCGTGGATGCTCGCCGTCGGTCATGCACAGTGCAGCTTTATATATATATATATACATATATATATATATATTTGTTTGTCCTGCGCCGTTGCTGGGCAATGACGCAAGTACCTGCAGCCTATATGCCATGGCAATTGCAGATGGGCTGTGGGGCGGACGGCTTTCATAGGTTTCAATGGAGGTCTTCCATGTGGATTCCGCACAAAAATAGAACATGCTGCAATTTTAAATCCGCTTGCGGAAATCACAATTGTTATCAGCTCATCTGAGTGCACATGTAAATGTTCTATTTTTTCAATAGGCGCGGGATAGCATGTATCGTCCGACCGGGTGACGATCGCGGATTCTGCAATTTAAATCAGGTCGTGTGAAGTCGGTCTAATATAGGATCCATATGGCAGTATTTTTTAGTCTCTTTAAGATAGTAGTATTTGGATACTGTATATTTTTTAAGTACTATAAGGTGACATTACGTGGATAAGACATGGTATTATATGGGTTGAACTGTTATGGTGATATTATGTGGACTGCACATGGCATAAATGTTGTGACATAATATGGCGGTATTACACGTGCTAGAAAAACAACTCCCTAAAAATGGCAATGGGGAAGCTTCTTGTTTGTTGTCTAGGATGTCATTTCTTCTAAAGCAGGCTCCGCAGACATACTGTAAAAGAACTAAACCTGCAATAGTTCATTGCGATATCACTACATACCTCTTTTTGCTATGTCGGTCTAACCTCCCACAAGCACTTCCTTGCTTACCAATCACAGCTATGGGGTGGTTTACTTTTTCCCAGCCAACAAGTCACTTATCCGGCTAGCAGATATGAAGGCAGCAGGTGTCAATTTAGACTGGGCCCCAATTGTCCTCATTACCACTCGGAAAAACCATCATGAGCAATGCTATGGGATCCCTCACTTGTCATTGTTTGTCAGGGAAGAAGGGAGTATGCGAATAAACAGTTGACAGGTAATTTCGGGCTCTGCAATTACCTCAATTAGTCCTGTCATAAACAATTCGATAGCCGCACACCAATACAAACAGATAAACATGAGCGCAT
The DNA here is from genome assembly GCF_035609145.1 of Eleutherodactylus coqui. Classification (NCBI taxonomy): domain Eukaryota; kingdom Metazoa; phylum Chordata; class Amphibia; order Anura; family Eleutherodactylidae; genus Eleutherodactylus; species Eleutherodactylus coqui. The sequence goes on along the minus strand of NC_089842.1, from coordinate 200,658,502 downwards.
CTCTCTGGTTAATGATCAGTAATGGGGAAATCAGCTGTATCATGAGGTCTTCTGCTTCCAGAGCGGGGCTAGGAGCTATTCTCAGCTGGGAGCTGGAAATCAGGACCTGTTCAGTACAAATTGTGCTATCCACTTCCATTAGCTCATCACCGCCACACAATGTGAAAGCTTGTGACAAAATTCATTTAGGGAGACTGCTGGAGAGGGCGATGTGATTGCCTAAAGCAGGTGTTATCACTAAGATAAAACAAAGGTCTCTGTTCTTCGCCAGCTTTCAGCTATAGGTGGACTGGCATTCATCTACCGACCCTATGCTGCACCAACTACCATGTCCAGAATAGTATCAGTCTTGTATGCAATTTGTATATAGTGTGGGGTTGCACCCAATAGTTAAAGGAGTTTTCCTATTTACCTGACACATTATATTTGCATTAAATATATTATCATTAATTTTCTGTCTTCTTCTGTGCCTTTTTAATCCTGTATTTCAACATTTTGTAGTGCATGCCATCCTGCTGTCAGGCTAAAGATGCATCCGGACCCGAGACCGCAGCAGAGCAGCAATATAAACATCTATGTGTGATAATGTGAATACAGATCATTACCAGAAAGTTTTATATTTACTATAAAGTAGACGCAGCAGTGCTGAGTTTAACCGATGTAGTAGAAGTGTAATTGATAAAACTCATCATGGTATCGCGACACTTAGAAATAAAAACGATGGTAGCTTTACATCAATTTATCATGATGTACAGTTTGGCCCCAGAGTGTTAAATGACAGATTCTTCCCGACTACACTTATATGAGCCAACAGATATCACTTGATGTAAAACCCCTTTAACCTTTTAAGGAGTGTAAATTTCTTTAAAGTGGGACTATTACTTAAAGAGAAGTTAAAGGCTGTAATGTATTTTCCAGGCTATAAGGTGCACCTGTTGTATGGATCCAACTCCTGCTTACGCTTTATGCAACAATCTGCGGAGACTATACTATGTAGCGCTATAAAAGTAACATTTACTAACAGCCATTTCGCTCTATGAATTCCATAGATATCATATATTTAGAGTTTTTTTAAAATCATTAGATCATACAATGGGCCCTTTTACAGCTGACGTGATCCTTTCTTCTGGAGCTTCTAGTTCTTGTATTGTTAGGTAAAGGGTTAAACCAACATAAGAAACCAACAGAAAACAGGACTGGCCCCTTTGACTAATGACTACTCTGTATCTGCTCTAGTCTTGTCTAGGCATGACAGTTTACTGAGAGCCCTGAAAAAAACTGGTAATTACCAGTGTTACGGGGCAATTAATGTATATTACACTACACTGCTCATGGTAGCAACTGTCATTTTCTCAATAAAAATGAGTACTCTTCAGCTAAAGGTGACATTAATTGGAGACTCTAATGACTATGCAGAGTAGATGAAGCCAAATATGAACAAAACAGCTCCTCAATGAGAGGACTTCAGAAACGAGAAAATTGTGCTAAAATGAGATTAATTGCTGTTTAGAAAAAGAAGAGAACCTAAAAAGCTATTAAATTGCAGGGTTTGGGGCTCGGGTGATCGCGGGGATGTTAATCCTGCGTTGTCACAGCAGGAAAATACTCACTAAATTCAGAGCCTGTTGACAGCAAGGAACGAGTAGGCTTCTGTATATTTAACTGCCATCCTTGGGAGAATAGAGCACACATACAAAAGAAGAGCTGTGATAAAGGCCTCCCCTTGTACAGGCCTTTATCACAGCTTCTCCGTGTATAAATTCCTTCTTTATAGATAAAAACTAGGCCAGCAAAAGCCCTGTAAAGAGGCTCACAGTAATAAACTGCAGGCACCCACTACCAACCAATGGGGTAGATAGTTGAAGCTGTTGTTCAGCAGTTTACACCACACCAGCCTTTCTTTTTGTAAATGAATGATGCCGCCTCCATCCACTGTACTAACCCCTGTGCGTATTCTCATACCATTATCGTTGCTATATTCTTTCCTCTGCTCTTTTGCGCTTTCATCAAGGTTCTAAACACATCAGCAATTTTAATAATTACTGCTCCTTACCTTTGCTGTCATTCTGGAAATGGAAACCCTGTCAATACTGCTTGGCAAAGTAAAGATGCAAAAAAAAAATGTAAAAAAAAAAAAATGTAAAAAAAAAATAACGCACTGTCTAGGCTTCAAACAGCCGGGGAGGGGAAAATAAAATTAGAATTGCAGAATACATCGTCTTTGCGCGAAGCGAAACATCACAAACAACACTTTCACGGTATCAACACGAAAATAAATAAATAAAGCTACAAAGATTTGAATGACCCCCTCTCTCCGAGCCCACGCACTCTTTTAAAAAATAAAAGCCGAGTGTTTTCCTTGCCCGATTCTGAAAGGAAAACAATATTACAGGAATTTCTTTCAAGCCTTGTAACATGAGGCTTAATTGCTTATCACAAATAATTGGGACATAATTTTGCTGCTCGACTTCAGGTGATATAATAATTAAGGCTGTTCTGGCGTTCCTTAAAAGCCTCCATCCCCCATGCATAATTCTTTGAAGCAATTATATAATTGCTTTTTCTTTTTTAGCCTTTCCAACTGTCATAATGGCAATATACATAAAACATTATGCTTAAGTCCCTGACATATTGGAGGCATAAACACACTGAGCTGCCTGGCTTTGAAGTTTCAGATCTGCCACTATTTAGATTGTTAACAAAGGATTTGAAGTCAGTGATTAAGTCTCGACATCCAACACTAGGCGCAGTGTGCTCTCCTACGGTCAAGAAGGTGCTGCAAGAGCCCTCAGAGAAGGGTTGAGGACGTAGCAGAGGTCTTGCCTGCATCGAGCGTGGTGCTGCAGTAGATAAGCAGGACCACGCCAAAGAAAGGCAAACGCATTATTATTATATATTTACTATTTATGTACTAGTGAAATAATCTAAATCTAGAACGAAAAAACAGCACAACAGGGGGTACAATAGGTAAAGTAGCTAGAAACTAACAAATAATTAAAGGGTCATAATCCTCAATCACTATTATTGGCTGATATACCCTTTGGCTGAAATATTCTCTCCCCCCCCCCCCCCTTTTTTTTTAAGAAAAAAAAAGAAACATGAACGGATCTTAAGTTGGAATGAGAAGGTTCTATTCACACACTAAAATATTGTAATTTAACTAACATGCATAATGGAACATATATTTTATTTTTCTCTGACAAACTAAAACACCACCAGTATGTATTTTAATCCCTTTTTTACATTAGAATTTAAGAGAACTGATTATAAAACTAATGTAAAAATACATAGTAAGCATAATATTCTATTGAGTGTATCAATTAAGCCTAAGAACTGGTAATAAATTACTATAAGAATATGATCCAATACTTATGGTTGTTTCTATTTTTCCTCACTATTTTACTTCGGTACTGTACCAAGAAAGGGTTAGAAAAAATAAAAAGCTTAAAAAAGTATACATTTGCTTAGTCACTGAGAAATTCATAACTACCATACAGTTTCTAAATGTAAATATCCCGTCACAATAGAACATTAAAAACACCCAAAATCACAACAGGAGGTTAAAAAGAGCAACAAACAGGAACGCTGTGTGCTTAAATTACAGAGTGTAAAATAAACAAATGAATACCTTTATATTTCCTTAAATATTTATACTTTGTGTAATAGAATTGGTCACAGCGAGAAAGCATAAAATAAAAGCGCCACTCTCTGGATAAAGGCCACGATCTAGAAACTTGGGACTTCTGGACCTTTACTTGTTCAAACAGCAAACCACTTAAATCATTCACATATGGTGTTAGACATTCGCCCAACAGGGTCTGCATATAGGTGTCAGCACGAGAAGGCGAATGTGCAGATCAAAAACTTCAGAAGAACTCTGACGTGCTGCTTCAAAGTATGACATTATTGAATGTAACTCCCTGCCATGACATCCTCCTAGGAGTAGGAAATATCCCATATTAGTCTAAGCCTGCCCTGATAGTGAACCTTGTCATATTCCCATAAACAGTATGTGTCTATTGTCATTCCCGGTATACAGTAAGTGTTAATGCATACAGCCATGGTCACATTGTATGTGTATTAAAGAAAAGGGGCAGCAGGCAAGTTATAAACTGAAATAATTGAGTATATTCTCAGTTAGAGGCTGCAGCATGCCACAGGCCAGGGAAATTGTAATGCAGCCTATTTCTAACTAATTAACACAGAGAGACCATTACAGTATTCAGAATGTTAACACTTTGAGCGCAGGGCAACAAATTATCTATCTATAGAATCATAGAGTTGTAAGGGACCTCCTGGGTCATTGGGTCCAACGCCCTGCTCAATGCAAGATTCACTAAATCATGCCAGACTTCCATTATATCTACCGTATCTATCTATGTTATATCTAGCTAGCGATCTCATATCTATCTATCTAATATCTATCTATGAATCTAATATCTATCTATGAATCTAATATCAATTATCAATCTCATATCTATCTAATGATCTCATATCTATCTATTTAATATCTATCATCTATCGGATATCTATCTCTTCTCTATCTATCCTATATCTATCTAGTTAATATCTGTCTATCATCTATCTGATATATATGTCTTATCTATCTATTTATCTATCTACTATCTACCTATCTGATATCTATCTTAAATATCTATGCTATATCCATCTATCTGACATCTGTCTATCATCTATCTCTTATCTATCTACTATATCTCTCTCATATCTATATGTCTTCCTAATTTCTTAAAGTTGCATGCTTTGTGTGCTATGAGGGCTGGGTTTACAGTAATACAAGAGGTTTAACTGCAGTGCAATATTATTCACGGTTATTTATTATCATTGGATGGTCTATTGCTGACTGAGAAAATGGACTATAATATCGCATGTTGTATTTTTTTTTGCTTTGTGTAAGAAAACCCATGGGTGAATAGCCTCACTGACTATAATGGGTCAGTGTGCTGCCCATGGGAACAGTGTCTGGACATGCATGGACATTGGCTGTATTAATAAACCTTAAGGCTGAATACAACCCTTCTGTAATATGACTGTGCTGAAGCTATGTATGGTATTCCAAGAATAGCATTAGATCCTGTCTTGTGAATGCACAACAACAATCTCCTAAAGCATTTTCTTGAGGTGGGGAAAGGTTTTCCTGCTTTTACATGATTGGGTTTAAGCCCACTTTGGAACTACATGCACAGCTCTTGAAAAGATACTACTGAGGTGTGATAAATTTCATGTCATTAATTATATCACAATGTCAGGAAACTAAGTGAATAAATGCCAATTATGCCCCCTGTGACTATGTACACAGAACCATTGCTAGATAGGAAAATTTTTTAAGGGCCACTCTGTTTTTCTCTCATCCATGATGTAGCTATGTTTTTCTCTCATCCATGATGTAGCTAACCCCCGTGTGTGTGTGTATATATATATATATATATATATATATATATATATATATATATATATATATATATATATATATATATATATATATATATATATATATATAAATCTCAGCTAGTGTTGTCTTGGTTTCTAGAGGAGTTCTCAGTGTGTGATGCTGTTACATGGATCCTACCACAGAAACTGCTTAGAGAGGAAAACACAGAATCTCCCGTCACAGTTACTGATGATGATCACACAGCGACTGTCACATAGTCATAATAGAGGAGATCACAGTTAATCCTCCTGACAGTATGCAAATGGTCTGTAACTTACTTAATTGAATATAGAAGGTAATGATATTAAACTGTCCATCCAACAGGCAGATATGACACAGCCTCTAGCTAATGCATCATGCAATAGATGTGAAAGTGAAACCAAATTATTTCAATATGAAGATGGGGGGCCCGATATGCATCAGACAGGAGGATGCACTGCATGGAAGCAGCTGCAATAAACACAGGAGACCTCTATAGTGTCACGGGCAATAAGGCGATGGGTGCAGGCATTGCATTATCCCAGCTTCTATACAGCAGTTTCTATCAGTGAAAATGCTGACAATTCCTAAATGAATATGACACTGGATATGACCGTTGAAAGGAAAACCAGGACTACTTATATTTTTTGTTTTATATTTTGGCTATGTGTTTCGGCACTGAACCTGTGCCTCCCTTAGGCCAGAATATAGAAATAGCAAGCATCAGGGATTTAGAATAAATACATGTAAAACAGGAAGGGGACATTGCATTATAAGGTAGGGCAAAGGTAAATGAAAAAGGTATATAACAATTACTAAAACACAACCTTGGTTGGATTCCAACCTAAAACTATGGAAAATGCGACATGACCTGGAGTTGGCCTTGGGGTATCAACTAGAATATATAACATTACAGGGGTTTCCTATTCTCAAAAGTTGGCACCCCCAGTCAGCTGATTACCATGGGTCCGGCCAATGAAACCCAAGACAAGCAGCTGATTTTAGGGAAAATTTGATATTACATGGTGCATATTTAAATGAATGTGTCACCATAAAATACATAGTTTTGCTGAGTTGCCCAGAGCTACACTTTCCAACAACTCAGAGAAGGGGGGCTGGTGCAGGGAATCCCTTTTCCGTAACAGGGCATATGGAAAGGGGTTGTCCTTTAAGGTAATAGTGGGGTGAGATGAAAGGAACCTAAAAGAACCACATTGGCATTGTTTTCTCATAACATAAGGTATTTGCATTACAAATTCCAACACAAGTAGTTTATTTTAAGATTACACATCAGGATGATGGCATTAAAGACAAGAAATAGACAGCAGACAAGAGGATGAAAAACCTTGCTGTCTAACTTTCTAAGTTATTACTGAAAAATCTTCGGTTTCTTAGTGCTGTGGAATAAACCCTAGGTTTAGTGCTCCTTAAAGCAGTGAAGTATACTTCTTCAGCCGCTCCTCATGTTGTCTCACGGCTGGGTAAGCACAGCATGAACACAGTAAAACCAAAGTAAAATTGAAATAAAGCTCCAAAACAGAAGCAAAGATACGAATCAACAAGTTGGGAATGTAACTCTGCAGGATGGTTTGCTCATCCATCCTAAACAATAGGTCTCTTTGCAAGATCACTGAAACCCCAAGCCATATTTCTCCAGCAGCGTGCTGCAGGTTAAAACGCCTTTCTGTTGCTCTCTGAGATTTCGAAATAGAAATATGGGCTTTGAGCACTGCAACTGCCTGTAGTGATCCACACATATAGATTAAAATTCATATAAATATTGATCTGCACAAAGCTATACATAACAATAATAACAAAAAAAGAACACAAAGGAAAACAAATTTAAAGACTTGTTCTAGCAGGCCCCCATAGATTGTGGTGAGCTTACTTACACAGAGCATTGATTGCTGATGGTAATGTTTTTTTGTTTTTTTTTATATATATATATATATATAAAATGTTGTTTTATTTCAGCATTTTAAATGACCCTTTTCTTTCTCAGTTTCAAACACTTTCCATCCAACCATAGTGAAGATTAAATCTCTAAAGACGTCTTATGGGAAAAAAATAATATACCGGTAATAAATGTGAATATAAAATAAGTAAAAATACTATAAAAAGAAGATGCAGAATGGGAGAGAGCTACTGAGAGAAAGTTACATAGTGGGTTGGAAAAAGACCTTCATTATACACTTCAGCTTTTTATACTTACAAAACCTATATGATCAACAATAGAGGTGCTCAACCTTTTGGGGTCCGAGGACCAGATTGATCCAATCCCAATGGTTGCAATAAAATTTGAAGTCGTATTACCATCTGAGACATTTATGGTGTTTCACAAACTATATACCATATACAGCATGTCTGATAGGATGGAGTCCTGAATGTGGAATCGGCACCTATCTGAAGACTGTAATAACTAGATAGATCAGTTTTAAAAATTTGTAGGCATCAGTAAGGAAGTAAAGGGCTGTTCTAGGTATGCTCTGTGATGTGTGCAGAGGTCGATGTGCAGGGAGGAGGCCAGCTGTAATATTACCTATTGTGAATGGAGGATCTTGCGCTATCTATGTATAGGTGTTATCTTTCATTCTAAACCTGTCCGCGCTGATAATGAGATGACTGTTTTTCTCTGCAGAACAAGAAGGGTCAGCCTATTAGACTCAGTGCTCAGTGTAAAAACTGCAGGATATTAAGATTTTTTTGTTTTAATATAGATTGTAACATCCCCCCCCCAAAAAATATATTAATAAATAAGTCTTAAAAATTGTGTTTGAAAGAGTTGCCCGAAACTTTTCCTACTGATGTCCTATCGTCAGGGTAGGTCATCAATAGTCGATCAGTGGGCATCCAGTGCTCGGAATCCCCAGTGATCGCCCGGCCTGTTGTCAGTGCAGTGGCAGGATGTCATCATCAGGTTCAGAGCAGGAAGTGTAATAGGCAGCTTCGTTCCAAATGAAATCAATAGAAGCAAGGCCACCTTTTACACTTCCAGCTCTGACCCCAATGTGGAGTTGGAAGTATCATAAGCGGCTTTGCGCCATTGATTTTAATGGGAGCAAAGCTACCCATTATGCTTCCTGCTCTGACCCCGATGACGTCCAGCTCCACTGCACTGACAGTGGGCCAGGCAATCAGCTGATTGATGGGGATCCCCACCGATCAACTATTGATGACCTATCCTGAAGATAGATCATCAATAGTAAAAGCCCCCAAAACACCTTTAATAGTAAGGATAATAAGTGATAGTAGTCTGCCAAACTATAGTTTAACCAATTGCTATCTGATGTACATGGCCAATGCTATTAAGTACCTAAGTAAGAATTGGGAAGAGGTTCCTAGATGGTGGAAGCATTGGAAACTTTGCTTCAGTACTCTCCCTGTTATCTAATCCAAAGTTTGGTTTCCATAAGAATGAACGTGATCAATCAATGGAGCCGCCCTGATCAATTTATATGAAAAAAAACAAACAAACTGTAAAATGTAACCTTATTACATGTGTATGGGCAATTGTATCACAGAGAAAAGTTGTCTTCTACCCTATCGGCCCTCCTTTATTGCAGCCCTTTAATCCTTTAACAGTGCAGAAAAACCAGAACTGTCTACAACCCGGACATGTCAGAGGGGTACATTGTTAATACCAGCACATGATCCATTCAGCCCCTGAATTCAGAAGTGCCAGGAGATAAATGGATAAAATACAGATCTGTTCTTTAAACAATCAATATAAGTAAGTTCCTAGAAGGTTTGAGATTTGTGTTAAACTGAAATTTTGGGCTACAGCCTGAGGCTTCACAATAATAAATCATTCACAGCGTAGACCACAGTGCTAAAAATTACAGCTTGGGCTGTACTAAATAATAGAAGGAGCAGAATGCAGTGGCAAGTGCTGCACTTACTATTTCCACGTGCATTGTTAGTTCCTTAACATGGAACTTATCAATTCCTTACATATATTTTAGGAGAGCAGGAGTTCTGAAATAAATATGAGCAGTGACAGGGAACTCAAATTATCCACTACTGCCCTGCAAGTCAATGACTACAATACTGCCATCTCTATTACTGGATCTTGCTGGTTTAAGAAGGCATCAATTCAGATAACATACATACAGTACTACCCCTTTTCATTATAGTCCACCTACCATTTGTTTGGAATACATGCATTCTTGTTAAATGGTTGCAAAGCTTTCATTGTGTTCGTCAGTTATCCAAACTTTATATGGTCTTACACTACTGTATAAATTGTTACTCTGAAGAATGTAAATTTCGGAATTCAAATAATACGACTTAGTAACACAAGTTCTTCAACAGCAACCCGTGCTGCATAATAGTCCAACTATAGCTTGCGGATTGGTCAATAAAGCTAATTAAGAATACTTTTACATGGGCTGAGTCACCCGAGTGATCGCTCAAAAAAGTGATTATGGGCGACTGTCGCCCAATATAAACAATGGCATCCAACAAGGTAAGTAAGAATTGCTTCCTTTTTGAAATTGCTTAGTCTTTAGCTCACCTAAAAACCTAAGAGACGAGGGTTCGTGTAAACAGGAAGTTGTTCATCTATGAACTACAGCCTGTTTACTGTGAATAGAGATGGGCGGTCGGAAGAGATCTTCCGAGCGCTTCACATCCATTCAGTGAGCGATTATCACTTCTGTGTAAAGCCACAGGAGCGATAGTAATTGGGTCGGCTGTCAGGCGCCTAGCAGTGTTCTCATATAAAAGTACCCTAAATTGAATAGCTTTACACTTTGGCTTTCTGCTTAAGGCCGACCTGCACAGAAACGGGTTGGATTCCGTCTGCGGGAGCCCGCAGTGGAATCCGACCCTGTGCCCGGCTGGCGTCTGCGCGTACCTATAGTTTCACTTCTTTTTCTGTACTGCGGATGGTCTGCACGGCTCGCCGTTAGACATGCGTAGTACAGATTTTTATTTTTACACCCCTACTTTTCCCGCATCATCATCTATCAATGACGAGGAATCCGCGACTTTTCCGCAATGTTAATTGCGGAATGACCGCGAGTCGGACGGCTTCCATTGACTTTAGAGGAAGCTACCCACACGGAATCCATGCAATAATAGAGCATGCTCATGTGAGCAGACATGCGGATGCTCTATTGGTTTGAATTCGTGTGGAATGCCATGAATTATCCACAATTTGATTCTGCAATTCAAACACAGTCGTGTGCAAGCGGCCTAAGCCAGGGAAAGTATAGAGTACAACGTATTTATGCAGCAGTCACAAAACGTTTTCACATGACCAACTATGGGGAGCAATAATAAAATTGGATAAAAATTCTTACAAGCCTGCAATTTGGCATGGGCTAACAGGCGCTAAAACTGCGTGTCTCCTCAGTGGAATTCAATAATATGGAGAAATGAGTCAAGGTACGATCTCTGCATTGGTGAGGTGCGCAAAAGAGTGACTTGAACTTAGGCAGTCTCGGTGAAACACTTGTTAATTCAAACAGTGAAATTTCCAGCTTCTGTAATGGCGTGGGGATACATGTCTGCTAAAGGCGTTGGCAGTTACCACATCAGGCCTTAGTCAGACGGACGTTTTTACGCACGATTTGCGGATCGCATGACTGATGCGCATCCGCAAATCGCGTGACCAGTGCCCGAAAATCTGCTCCTAGCCGCGTTTCATTAGAAACGGGCCGGAGCTGTCCAGCGCATTGCATTCAATGGAGCCGGCAATACAGCCGGCTCCTTTAAAAGCAATGCGCTGCGGGCAAGTGTGGGATGAATTGTCGGGAAGGGCTTAAATATATAAGCCCTTCCCTGCAATTCATCCAGAAATGTGTTAAAATAAAAAATATATATATACTTACCTTGTCCCGGCAGCCGGAGTTCAGCGCGGCCGGCCTGCAGTGGGTGTGAAGAGGGTGTGAGTCAGACCTGCCCCCTGATTGGCTCAGCCTGAGCCAATCAGAGGCAACACTCACTCACCCATTCATGAATTCATGAATGGGTGTGAGTGAGACCTGCCTCTGATTGGCTCAGCGCTGAGCCAATCAGGGGGCAGGTCTGACTCACACCCCCTTCACACCCACTGCAGGCCGGCCGCGCTGAACTCCGGCTGCCGGGACAAGGTAAGTATACATATATTTTTTATTTTAACACTTTTCTGGATGAATTGCAGGGAAGGCCTTATATATTTAAGCCCTTCCCGTCAATTCATCCAGCGCTGTCCGGCAGCCCATTGCTTTCAATGGAGCCGGCTGTATTGCCGGCTCCATTGAATTCAATGGGCAAACATCGTTCTTCTCTGCCACAGCTGTTACAGCTGTAGCAGAGAAGAATGATTTGTCTTCTATATGTTCTCAATGGGGTCGGCGCTGCTGCCGCCGGCCCCATTGAGCGCATATAGAGAAGAGAACAGGAATCGCAGATTGCAGATAGGTGCGATCTTCGATTTCTGTTCTATAATTTATCGGACGAGCGCATAAAAAGCGCTCATGTGTCCGATACCATTGCAAAGCAATGGTTTTAAAAAACATCGCCGAATGCATGCGCATGCGCAAATCGCGCAAAAAAACACCCGTCTGACTAAGGCCTTATAGTGAATACTATAAATACTTCTATGTACCTAAAAATTTTGGCTTCACAACTTTTGCCCTGTATTCCAAAGCTTCAAAGTAATGATGGAGAATTCATCTTTCAACAGGATGGAGCATCCTATCTTTTACCTAAGTCGACTAAAGCCTGGTTGGCTCAAAATGGGATCCCCAGACTTCCCTGGCCTGCAAACAACCCTGATTTGTTGCCAACTGAGTCTTTATGGGAAATGATGAAGCGGGTGCATAAAAATACATACCACACCACGGGTGGATTAAAGGTAAATATTCTGCAAGTTTGGCATTCACCCATCCCTGAGGAATGCCAAGCACTAGTAAACTTTAGCCCCTCTCGATTAGAAGTACTCATTCTACATAAAAGGGATGCAACAAAATTTTGCATAAACGTTTTACTGGTGCTTGCCGGTCTACTTGGACTATTTCGATATATGTTTGCTGATAGTCGCAATATTATGAAAATATAGGTTGTGATTTAACGTAATCTCTCTGTATCTAGTAGCTGGATATTTTTTTAACACATTTTCTTATACATAAATAAATGTTTCTTTATTTGACAACAATTTGTTTTTAATTTGGTTAGTTTTCGAGCTGATCTAACTTAAATTTATGGGGTTGATGGACTATTATAAAAAAGGGGTAGTACTAGAAAATACTGAAATGTGAACCAACAATTAAAGGGTATGTCCCACAAAAAAATAGAAATAACAGTTCAGAGGCCGCAGTGTCACCATCTCGAACTCCTGGCATCAGTGACAGTGCTCACATCCTGGGCGCCATGATGTCAGGGGTACAGGTGGTGACGCTCCAACCTCAGATTGGCTGCAGTGATCACCTGACTTCTGCTGTACATACATACAGGGAGCTGCTCAGCTGTTTCCCAGGGAGTTGATCTATTTTATGCCATGCCCAGCTGTTAACTTTTTTCTTTTTTTATAGTGGGACAACCCTTTTAAGGTGGGCATAAAACTTTGTTCAGACACCCCCACTGTACATATGCCCACTTTGCCAAGTGCGTGAATGAAAATGCATGCTCACTCTATTAACGACTGAACTACTGTGTTCTTCTAAAATGGGAATTACATTTTTTTAAATGGTGATCTAACTAAACTAAGAATCCCTTTTGAAACAAAAAAAGTAAAGAGGCTATACAAGATTAGAAAATCTATGGATGCTTTCTATCAGAAACAGCAGCACATCTGTCCATGTTGCTTGTACTCCAGTTCAATGCTATGGGATGAATAGGGATGACCATACACAGCACAGGTGTAGCACTGTTTCAGGGGAGAAAAAAATTATCTAATCCATTTCAAGCCCTTAATATCAAAAGAAAAGAAGCTTAATGCCACGTTAGCCACTTTTCAATCCTTTTATGTAGAAAAAATATAAATTATATATAATAGAATACATTTTTATTCACTACTTACTTTGGTAGTTTTCATGTATTTTACTACTAGAGTAAGACCCATATTGCACTGGTTCACATAGATCTTGTTGCATAAGTTCATTTATAGGGTGTCAATGATTCAGACTTTATGTCCCCCTTACCCCAATGGGAGACTGAGCCTCCTTCTCTTTGGGCACTGCCAGAGATCAGCAGCAATAGTCTAGTGTAGAGAGACATAATGCAAGGCATTACTAATGCAAGGCAAAGAGTAATGGACTAATGACTTTAGAGACCCATGAAGTGAGGATATCAATGTGAGTGGAGAACCAAGGGGCCAGAGCTATGCGAAACATGGAAATGTAGCCAGAAATGTAAATAGAATTTTACTGACTACCATGAAATAGCTAGAGTACTAATATTTATACTTTCAAAATAAGTATTAGCTTCATCACTGCAAACGTATTTAAGGTGCTGAAAATCTTTATGTAAATTTGGCAATGATAGTGGTAATTTCTTATCACTTATCAACATTTGAGGGTTTGCATTAATGGTCATCTAAAATCTTTTATAAGATCAAATCTATAAATATAGGGAAGAATTTATGAAGGCTGGTGTTTCATATGCCAGTCGTAGTCCCAATGTCCACGGGCGGATCTGATTTGCAAAATCCGCAAATCTAGCCACCCACAGGGAAGAATGGGTGTCTGGACATGAATTAAAAGCATGCGGATTTGTTTTACGGATCTTTTGGTCTGAAAAAAAATAAATTGCAGCATGTTCCATTTCAGTGAGGTTCCCGCACGGACGCTTAGCTGTTCGATTCACGGCCTGTGCGCAATTAAATTGCGGAGGGGTCATGGATTACGCGGGAAAGTAGGGGTTTAAAAAAAAACAAACCACAACCCAACTGTGCATGTACGGCGGCGCTTCCGCACATGTCCACAGTGAAGTAAAATGGAAGACCCGGACAGTGACACAGAAGACCTGGACGGGTAAGCAGTGTCCTCGGCTGTGGGCGGGGTCGGATAACGCTGTGGGCTCCCGCATGGGGTATCGATCCGCCCGTGGACATTAGGCCTTAATCTGAAATCCACTGGAGTAATAGCCTCGTCTCTTAGTAAATCTGATCCATCTCTGGCCGTTCGTGTGCTAGAATTTACGCTGATTTCTGGTATAAATTATAGTAAAACTGTGGGAAACACCACACCTTCCGTTAAACGCGGCACCTTTTGAGCAAATCTCTGCAGGGGAAGGAAAAGGTGAGACAATTACACACAGACCTGTAACAGAGAATGGTAAGTTATTTGCTGTTATTTTTTCACTTCTCTGCTGCTCAGTCCTGCTATATACTGTCCTAAATAATAATGTTATATCTCTATGTTTTAGACAGGACAGACTTTGCAGATCTCTGTGCACAGTATATAAAACACAGCACAGCAGCCAAGCTCCTCCAACCAGTTCTGAGATAACTGAGAATCAGATGTACACACTGTAATGGGGAAATGCGGAAAAATATAGGATACAAGTCACATAATGGACAGATATAGTGTTGTTCCTCATGTACATGCATGGCAGCCTATTTGAAAAAGTCATTTGCAAAAGTAAGATAAGCTTTAAAGATATTATAATAACACCAGAGCTATCTATTCAGTTTTAATTAAATAAAATGTCCAATAAACGATGCTACAACTGTTTGTGCATTATTGGTTTGGTTAGATTGGGTTTGTCTATAATTGTGAGTTAGACAACAATTAGTCCACATTTTATTTGCAATCAATTTAGAAACCCAATTCAAAAGGGTTGACTTACTTTTCTGCAACTATAGCTACAGTATTAGCTTTAGCTGTCATCAATTTGCAGGTCCCACACTTTGGACTGCCTTCTATGAATCAGAGAGTAGAAGCACTACAAACACTGACACCCCCACTCTGACAGAGACAACATGTCTATGTATTATACCGTCACAAATGTAACACTACAATTTCTCTGCAAGCGGCCAAGATATGCAATTCAAAAATGAAAATAAAAAAACAACAACAAAGAGAATTATTACTATTACTGAAAGGCCCAATGTCCATGGGTGGATCGGATTCTGCATGTGGGAGCCCGCAGCAGAATCTGACCCTGTCCATGGCCGAGGACACTGCGGGTCTTCTGCATACCTGTCCGGGTCTTCTATTTCCTGGTCTGTGGATGCATGTGGAAGCACCGGCCGGCGTGCATGCGCAGTACTTTTTTTTTTTAACTCCTGCTTTCCCGCGGAATCTGCAGCTTGTCCGCAATTCAATTGCAGAAGGGCCGCGGATCAGACGGCATCCATTGCCTCCAATGGAAGCCGTCCATGCGGGATCCGCACTGAAATGGAACATGCTGCAATTAGAGGAAAGCAGGTTTCATCACCAACATAGAAGGGGATTCTTTACTGTAAGAGCAGTTAGACTGTGGAACTCTCTGCCGGAGGAAGTGGTTATGGCAAAATCCATAGAGGAGTTTAAAAGGGGACTTGATGTCTTTCTGGAGAGGAAGGACATTATAGGTTATAAATCTTAGGTTAATTGTTAATCCAGGTATACAGGCAGGTAGAAACGGTTAGGGGTTGATCCAGGGAACAGTCTGATTGCCATTAGGGAGTCAGGAAGGAATTTTTTCCCCAAAAGGGCTATCTGGTTTCTGCCCTTGGGGTTTTTTGCCTTCCTCTGGATCAACACAGGAGGATAAAACAGGCTGGACTAGATGGACATTGTCTTCATTCAGCCTAACGAACTATGTTACTATGTTGCTATGTTTTCTGGACCAGAAGGTCTGCAAATCAAATCCATGTGCTTTATTTTATTTGCAGGCACCCATGTTTCCCTATTGGTGGCTTGATTTGTGGATCTTCCGCGCAGACTACGCAATTCAAGTCCACCCATGGACATTGGGCCAAAATCTATCTCATTTATCATCTGTACTTGGTTCCATTAAATAATGTTAATATTTTATTATATTCTGTGTGCAGTAGATTTACGGTATATATAAAGAAACTGAAGAACCCTTTGATGCTACAGTACATTGCCTGTTGTCACATACTATCCATATCATCAACAGATTGGACTCATTTTCATACTCACGTATGTTTATTGGTTCCTCTACCATTTAACCAAAAAACGTGAAAAGTAAGAGGTCGCTGTTCGGAGCTATCAAGAGCACAACAGATATGTTGTGCTATTTTACCATCTGGTTTGCCTTATTCTCATAGTAGAAGCTTGGTTAAGACTCTGTATACAAAATGCCATGTTTATATGAATATCACATGAAGTTTGCTGGAAAGAGTACTCTTTAAAATGAAGACCAGAAATCTGTATAATAGGCAGAGACAAGCCGTAACGAGACCACTGAATTCCAGTTGTCAAACATAATTTATTATGTATATTTCTCCTTTTTCTTTCTATTAAAGAAGGGATTATCAAAACTAAAGCGATATGGCCGAGTGTTTAACTTCCCATTGAAGGTCCTGTGCAGGGAGGGAGCTGTGTTCAAGTTAAGTTTAACTTAGTGAAATCAGACTGAGATTTCTGTTTGATGGCCTCCTGACTTTATATCCTCTTGTCAAAGTGCAGCAGTTTTATTTGCAATGATGCATGCACGAGAAGGTTGAAGGTTAAAGTTGACTAAGAGGCTAACAGGAAAACCTACTATACTCTTCGAAAGTCTTACAACTTGAAGCATGCAGAGATCTGTTGGCAAATTCGGCTGCCCTTTAGGAGCACTGTGCTCTAAATATCTTACAAAAAGAACTAAATCTGTGAATTGTAGATGGAACAGATTAATGATGAGGGATGGCCCCTTCTCCTTTACTGAAAGACAAACCTTTCAACATCCCTGCTGGAGCCCCAGATGAGTTTCAATCTGCAACTTTTAAATGAGGCTTGACAAGGGTTGTTTCTCTTCAAGTAGCTGAGAACTCACCACAAACCTTGTGAAGGGCTGGATGGTGTCTCTAGACAAACACTTGCAAAGCCATGGACAGTAAAGCTGTGACCATCTGTCTGGGCAGCAGGTACCAATCTGTCCACGGGATCTGCAGAAAAATGCAACTGTTTTGCAGTCACGCCTCATAATTTCTAGAAACTTTAAAGATTCAGCCCCAGAAAGGAAAATCCTCTTTTTCTTCACACAGCGAAACTAAATACTTTGCCACCAATGCAGACTACATAAGACCTCACTCTTACTGTAAAACCCTGCTATGAAACTGTCAGGTCTACTGGAAATATTTATGAACGTAGACGAATCTTATGATTTGTCCAGGTGAAAGTTGACTGTAAATTTTAAGTATGAACTTCACCTTTTTTAGTTACTAAAATTTGTAGTCAAATAAAAACTAAAATGAAAAGTAGGGTCTTGTTCACATCAGCGTTGGAGGTTCCATGCGGAGCGTCTATCACTGAATTCTGTTAAAGTACAGGCCCAAAATAGTGCTGTATGTACACTATTTAGTCCTGTAAAATGCCAGACGGCCAGATGGAAAATGAACCAACCCCATTATAGTCAATGGGATCCGTTCAACGTTGGTTGGTTCTGTCATAGGACAGATCCTTCTAGCCAGTTTCCACTTTCCTGCTACCATAACAGAGCAAGAAAAACATTGATGTGAATGAAACCTGCATATAAGATCAAAAGAAAACAAAAATTTCGCAGGTAGATGATTGTAAACTCAAAATTAAGTATCTATAATCAGCTTTCATGGATGCCTCCAAATATGATAAATTTGGCTATAATGAGGAATCCCGGTAGGTAATTAACTACAGTAGTGCTTGAAAGTTTATGACCCCTTTAGAAATTTCCATATTTTCGATTAGATTTGACCTAAAACGTTATCAGATGTTCACACAAGTCATAAAACTACATAAAGAGAGCCTAATTCAACAAATGAGTCAAAAATATTAGACTTGGTAATTTATGTATTGAGGAAAATTATCCAATCTCACATGTCTGTGATTAGCAAAAATATGTGAACCTTTGCTTTCAGTATCTGGAGTTATGCCCTCGTGCAGCAATAACTCCATTTAATGTTTTGGGTAATTGCTGATCAGTCCCGCACGTCATCTCAGAGGAATTTTAGCCCATTCTTCTGTACAATACAGCTTCAACTATTATGTTGGTATGTTTTCTCCCATGCACTGCTCACTTGAGGTCCTTCCGCAACATTTGTAGAGGACTATGGTCAGGACTTTGACTTCGCCATTCCAAAACGTCAACTTTATTCTTCTTTTACCATTCTCTGGTAGAATGACTTGTGTGCTTTGGGTCGCGTTGCTGCATCACCTACGTTCTCTTGAGAAACAGCTCACGGACAGGCGTCCTGACATTTTTCTTTAGAATTTGCAGGTATAATTCAGAATTCATTGTTCCATCAATGGTGGCAAGCCATCCTGGCCCAGATGTACCAATACTGGCCCAACCATGATACTATCACTACTGTATTTCACAGATTGTATGAGGTTTTCATGCTGTAATGTAGTGTTTTTCTTTCTCTAAACGTAACGCATCTCATTTAAGACAGAAAGCTTTGGTTTTGGCTCATTCACCCACAAAACATTGTTCCAATTTAGCCTTCTGGCTTGTCCAGGTAATCTTTAGCAAAATGCATTTTGGCAGCAATGTTTTTTTTGGAGAGCAGTGGCTTTCTCCTTGCAATTCTGTCTCACACACCACTGTTGTTTAGTGTCCACCTGGTGGTAGACTTTAGCATTAGCTAATGTGAAAAAAGACTTTAGTTGCTAAGAGGTTACTTTTGTTTTTTTTTGTGACCTTGTGGACTATTATACACCTTGCTCTTGGCATGATCTTTGTTGGTCAACCACTCCTGAGAAGTATAATAAGGATCTTGGATTTTGTCTATTTGTACACAGTCTGACTGTGGATTTGTGAAGTCCAAACTCTTTACAGATGAGCATCAAGAACCATTCTTCTGAGGTCCTCAGAAATCTCCTTTGCTCGTGCCATGATACTCTTCCACAAACATGTTGTGAAGATCAGACTTTGATTGATCCCTGTGTCACCTCATTGATTGAAAACACCTCACTTTAAGTTCACCTTCAAATTTTCTGTTAATCCTAAAGCGTCACACACTTTTGCCACTCACAGACATGTGATATTGGATCATTTTCCTCAATAAATATGTAATTAACTCTAATATTTACTCATTTCTTTGATTTGGTTCTCTTTATCTACTTTTAGGACTTGTGTACAAAATGTGATGTGATTTTAGATCAAATATAAGCAGAAATATGAAAAATTCTGAAGCGTTCACAAACTTTCAAGCACAACTCTAAGTTCTGTAAATTAATGTTATCGTACAAATTTGAAGTTTGGGTTCTTCTACCCTCAGGTCGATGCAAATTAAAGATTAAAGGCGTCTTCCCACTGCTTAAAATTGCTTCACACCCACTCTGCATTTTCTGGTTGCTGCTGATCTGGACATCTGACTACTGCATCCAATCACTGGCTATGGAAGGTCACAGCTGAGGTCAAAGACTGGCTGCAGCAGTCACAGGTTCTGGTCAGCAGCAACCAGAAAGGGCAGAGTGGCTGTGATGCAATTTTAAGATGTGGGAAAACCGCTTTAAGATACCAATGCCACCTGAACATTTCCCCAACAATGTCTGACTGAATGCTGGCATTGAACACAAACATCTGTCATCTCCACAGTAAGAACTGTTCACACCACATTTTAGTCATCCATTGAGCATATAAGTTTAACCCTGGTATGAAAATTCACCCTATCAAATTTTCAAATTGCTGCCACCAGAGTGCTATTAATTTCATTTATTTTATTACAATAAAACTGTATTGAGCTCTTATAAGTATGATGATATACTTGGCAATTGTTGTACAACTACTTTTGAAAAATAATGGTGTAATATTAACGTCTGTTTGGGAAGTTGTAGAAGTATTACAGGATTAAACATAAAAAAAGTACTAAAACATTTTGCTTGACCTAACCATAAACTACAATTGATAAAATGAAGTTCAAAAGTGCAAACGCTTCACTACGTTTTACCTCCCTTATGTTTGTGCTCTTTTTTTGTAGGCGAGAAAAGTGGAGCAATAGGAGAAGCATGTAAATGTAAAGCTGTACACTTCCATCCATTTAACATAGACATTTTTGTTCTCAAATGCATAAATAAACTAAAAAATTTTATTTAAAAAAAGTCGAGTGAAAAACATATGTTTTTATGTAAAAACAGACACAAACGTACAGCTATACGTTTAAGGTATGCGCTAACCAAAAAGTATGCATGCTTAAAATTGCATAACTTGTATACTTTTTTGTTCATGTACATTTAACATATAAGCTAAGCACACATTAAAACGGTGATGTGAATAGCCCTTAAGTGGCTGGCTAGCCTTAACTTCTCCTGTACCAACACTGCAGGAGATCATGTATTACAGACTGCCCATTGAAATCAATAGGCCAGCCATGAATTAAATGGATTAGCAAGGTTCTCCGGAGGGAGTGATGTGATTAAAAGAGGGGGTCATCTAACCCCTTAATGACATGGCTATTTTTTTGGTTTTTCATTTTTTGTTCTTTCCTCCCCACTTTAAAAAAAATTATCCGTTGTTTTTCCATTAGCTGTCTGGGGGGCAAGTTGTATTTTTCAATTCTACTATTCAATGTACCACATTGTATCATTTTAGAGTACTTACAACTTTTTAATCTTTTTTTAATCAATGGAATTTTTGCAACGAGTACTATGCATGTGAAAAATAGGAGCAATGTGTGAAAGAGCCCAAAGGGGAAGTTAAACTTTTAATATCCTTTATTTTTACAGCAATACAAGATAACCTATTTTCACTTATTTGTACTTTATGTTTTTAAGTTCCATAAGGGGACTTAAATATTAGAATTTATGATCATTCGATTTCGGTTCTGCAGTGTATGTTATTTCTGCATGCAATCTATTAAGATGTTGCTGCAGCACATCTTAATAGGCAGAAATACGTGGCAGCCCTGGCGGCCTTCAGTAGGTCCCGGGCTGCCATGACATTTGGAATGGCATACCACAATCTCACTGCGGGGATGTTGTTTGGGACCTCTGATCACTGGTTGGCCCATGTAAATGCGCCTGTTAGAATTGACAATAGTATTTAAAGGGCTAGCAACAGCGACCATTTGTTGCACCCTGGTGCCAGCTGCCAAAGACAGTCAATAGCAGTCAAATATGGAGCGGACTTGGCTTCCGAGCCTGCGCCATATTAATCCCACGCACATAGGACATACATGTACGTCCTATAGAGTAAAGGGTTTGCATATAGAAAGATATCCTTGGAACACTTGTTTCCTTTGAGCAGCTGCAGCTGACACATCACATACATAGATATGGATTTGATAGATTTTTCCAGTTTCAGCATGTGGTATCTGCTCAATTCCCAGAGCCGCGTCCATCTATCTCATCATACCGTTTTATTGAGGCTTTACGTTTGTGTATTGTATACCCATCTTATATGATCCAAATTTGTTTGCCTGCATTTGAATGCAGAGGATTCATGGAGATCACTTATCCTCTTATTTACTAATAAGGACTGGAATACTGCCATGGCATGCTGTGACATGCCTGCGGAAAAACAATAAACTTATCCGGCTGTATATCCTGCACCGGTCTTATCTTGGCAGTGGCAGCATCATACCTGAATTCTACTTTGTGAAACCCTATTCCTCACGTGCAAGACTATTACAATGAGATGGCTAGGCCATCCCTAACGGTATCTCAGTGATGAAATACGGTTATGTCATAGTTCCATACAAAAGGATTGTGTACAAAAATAGGAATTGACCCAATAAATTTCACAGAGTGCAAAGATGCCTGGTGCAACTCTACCATTTATGGAAAAGGGGTTCCAACACTTCCTGGATTTAATGCTACTATGCATGGGTCCTCAATAGAGAGAAGTGGTGACTCCCCAGTATTGGTGCATGGAGAGCGTGTTTCTCCATATTCTGTCTTGGCTTTCTATTCTCAGTCATTGTTACAAGGCTTGTATAAAGAGTCTAACTTTGACTTGCAGGATTGCTGCCTTCCAATAGGTGGCACTGCAGAGGTATTGTTCCATCTCCCATATTTGCATATTACTCAAAGCAGCATGAATGGCCTTATAATTCTCTTCACTCACTTAACTTCTAGGTGCTCTTCCTAGGGAGAAAAGATAGCGTTTCCAATCTCCATATTTGTGTCATGGCACTTGTGAGTTGGCCTGAAAGTGATTATGCTATTTTCTGTACATGACGCTCTGTATTATATATACACACACATACATACATACATACAATGTAGTTGTTTATTGTATGTGTAATGCCGTCAGAGAGC
Source organism: Eleutherodactylus coqui (assembly GCF_035609145.1). NCBI lineage: Eukaryota > Metazoa > Chordata > Amphibia > Anura > Eleutherodactylidae > Eleutherodactylus > Eleutherodactylus coqui. The sequence continues at coordinate 200,635,759 of NC_089842.1, read as the reverse complement.
CTGCATATGGCAGCGAGTGCACTGCACATGACCGCGTATCTCACGCATGCAGTCAAGCACAGTTTGATACCGGGGTCGCATCTATCGTCGCCCATACGCAAAATATTGCGTATGGACAGTGCTGCACACACTGCCCAAAGAAGAGAATAGGGCTCACACTGCATGGTACATGGCGAACAAGAGAATGCTGCAATCTACACGGAATGGATCAATGAAAATTCATTTCCCTTCATTCACCGTGTATCGCACGCATAATATGTAATCAAAATACGGTCGTTTGAATGAGCCCTAAAAAAATGTAAAAAGATGTTGTTTAAGGCAGACAAGCTCTTCAAGATAAAGACTTAAATCCTATTTCTATAGATGCACTAAAGAACAATCCTTTTTAACCCCTAATGACATGGCTTATTTTGGACTTCATGACATAGCCTTATTTTTTAACTATGACATCTGTCACTTTATGTGGTAATAACTTTTGAATGCCTATACTTATCGATTCTTAGATTGTTTTTCATCACAAATTATACTTTATGCTTATCTTTATGGAAAATTTTCATGGATAAATTATATCTTTATTTAAGAAAAAAAAACAAAACAATATTTACTGAAAATGTTGCAAAAAATTTTTTTTTCAAACATAATTTTTTTTAATGCTGGCAAGTCAAACAATCATACCCTATAAAATAGTTAGTAATTTACATTCACCTACTTTATATTTGAATCATTTCTTAAGTGTCCTTTTTATTTTTTTAGGACTCAACAAAGTATAAAAGTTTAGCAGTAATTTTTCACATTTTCTAGAAAATGTCAAAAACAGTTGGTTTTTTTTGTGATTAATTTGGTCCTGATATAGATTTTAAGAACCTATATATCAGAAAACCCCCATTGTTCACCTCATTTTAAAAACTGCACCCTTTACAGTATTCAATACGTCATTAATCCTTTGGTACAGAGGAATTAAAGTAAAGTGGATCAAAAATTATAACATTTCATTCTGTTTTTAAAGATTTTCAATTGAAAAACATTTTTTCCTATAACACAGCAGGAGTTAGCAGAGAAACAAAACTCTAAGGCCTCATGTCCACGGGGAAAATCAGGCCCGCTACGGATTCTCCATGGAGAATCCGTAGCGGGTCCCTCCTGCCCCGCGGACATGAGCGCTTAAAATAAGAATTAACTCACCTCTCGCATGCTGCGGATCTTCCCTTCGTCGCGGCCAGATCTTCTTTCTTCGGCCCGGCGGATGCGCACGGCACGCCGGTTGCGTGCCGCGCGCATGCGCCAGCCCGAAGAAAAAAGATCCGGCCGCGACGGAGAGAAGATGAAGCCGTGAAGAAGGGAAGATCCGGAGCAGGTGAGTATATTCCGATTTTGGTCTCCCGCGGATTCGGACGGCTTCCATAGGCTTCAATAGAAGCCTGCGGGAGCCGTCCCCGCGGGAGACCCGCAAGAAAATGGAGCATAGTCCATTTTTTTTCATGCTCCATTTTTAAAAAAAATCACTTTTATTGACCATCCGCGGGGATTTATCTACCCGCGGGTGGTCAATGCATCCCTATGGGATGCGGATCCGCATGCGGGTCATCCGCTGCGGATCCTAATTCACAATTTGCCCGTGGACATGAGGCCTAAATGTAGGATCCTGATTCTGCAGTTTTTACAAATACCCCAGATATGACCCTAGTTTGCAATATGACTTAAACACAGGCCTCCGAAATGAAGTAGCACCTTGTGGATTTTGGCACCACCCGAAACATAAAGTCCCACAAATTACCCCATTTTGGGAACTAGACCCTTCAGAGAATTCTTCGAGGGGTGTAGTGAGCATTTGACCCCCCTAAAAACATCCTACAATATGTTACCTAATTTCTCCCAAGCACAAAAATGCCCCATATGTGAATGTAAACTGCTGTTTGGGCACATGGAAGGGATCAGAAGAAAAGAGCACTATTTGACTTTGGGAACCCAGATTTTGCTGGGATGGTTTTCAGGCGCCTTATTGGGTTTGCAGCCCCTGTGCTACCAGTACAGTTGACTACTGTTTGGGCACATGGGAGGGAACAGAAGGAAAGCAGCAGCATGCAGCTTTAGGTATAAGCTGGGTGGAGTGCATTATCAGGGTAAATCATAAAAACACAGTTCAACGCTGCATGGGCACATGGCAGGACTCGGAAGGGAAGGAGCAGCATGTGGCGTTATGCATAAGATGTGCAATATATATCTGGGTAAATCATAAAAGGCAGTTCAACAAAATAATGACATAAAAAGTTCAGAAACGTGTGGTATATTTTGAAATTTTTTTTTATACACAGGCCATGTTGTGTGGGGCAGGTTTCACAATAATAAATTGTGTCCCTCCTTTACCCTCTTTTGTATCATACTCTGTACTTTTTTTGGAGTCCTTCCATTCTGACCAGTAGAGGGAATTTCACTCTAGTACTATGCGTGTGGCCTCACTTTCAAAACTACTGGGTTCACCCTCTTCCTGGTCCTTAGATACTAGGGCCTTGATGACCTCCTCTTGGAATTCAGGAAAGGTGCCCCTCTGGCCTGTATATTGATATAGCATGTAGGCATTATACAGTGCCATCTGTATGTGCACAGACAGTTTTTTATACCACACCATTGTTTTCCGCATAGCACTATACGGCCTGAATACTTGATCAGATGGGTCAGCCTCTCCCATGTACCTATTATAGTCAAGGATGCAGTCTGGCTTGGGGGTCTTTGTATTGGTACCACGTACTGGGAAAGAGGTACTGTTATGGCCATTAATGGTGCTCAATATATGGACATCCCTCTATTCTTGATATTTGACACACAATAGGTTGTCGCTGCATAGTTCCCAGCTCTCATCTCTTCTGAGAATTTGCCCAAGCAGAGACTTCGGGAGGCTGTCCTGTTTTTTTTCTCAACTTTGCCACATACTGCTTTTGTTTCTGGCCGTGAAGCTCTGGAATAGGGAAACACAGGTGCAAAGATTATGCAGGTAGAGGTAGTAACTCTTGTCTAGTAGTGGGAGTACCAGTTCCCGTACAATTTTTCCTGTAACTTCTAGGAAAGGGGGTTGGGGATTTCTAATTTATGCTTATTAAACAATTTTTTTTGCAGTATTGTTTTTTTACTGTACAGAGCAGGCTATTCTAAGCGTTTTTGCAATATGTTTAATTAACCTACTATGTACATATTTAGTAGAAGAAGCTTCTTAAACTGCTGCCTCTATCCCTATTCAACTATGCAGCTATGAGTAGAGCTGCTAAGAAAAATTCATCTTCAGCTAGCTGCATAGCCGAATAGAGAGAGTGAGTCTGGGACCTCTGCTCTTCATTGTGGCTGCATTGTCAACTGTACTGCAGGCACAGTGTACTACTGCCTGGCTGCGGACACTATGACAAGAACCCATCCTGATGATGCACATGGCTCCATGCCAAATCCCTGTGCATTGGGTGTAATACTGAAACACACACCTGTTGCAGGGAGCAGACATGATCTGAGAAGGAGAATGCTTCTGCAGCACAGGACAGCCTCTCCTCACACAGCCAGGCAGCAGTAAGATCAATCTAATGACATAATAAATTAGACATAAAAACAACAGCAATTATAAGTAAACTATTGTATGTACACTGCTGTGCCTGCACTACAGATGGTAGTGCTGGCACACTGAAGAGCAGAGGCCCCCGCATTCACTAATAATATTTAGCTATGCAGCTAGCTGAAGAGGGGTTTTCCTTAGCAAAGCTACTCATCTGCATAACTGAATACAAATAAAGAAAGCAATTCAAGAAGCTTATTGTCACCTCCAAGCAGGACGCACTGGATCCGTAAACCTGAAATACTACGCAGCTGCATACCAAACTGTAGTAAATAAAAAAACTGACACAAGGAAAACACTGTTCCTAGAGACTCTTATCCAGGGAAGGGACCTGACTATGTACAGATAACCCGCCCTGACAAGTATGAACCTGACCACATACCTGGGCCACTAGCACATGGGATAGAAGACCACAGAAAGCAAGATGAAAAGGATAATACCCGCAATACTTAACTTTGAGAAGACTCAGGCAAACAGGAGATCCAGCACTCTGACTTCCATCACAGTCAGAGGAAGACTGAAATTAAACGGCACTGAAGCAAAGCGCAAGGCTAGGTTAAATAGTCCTGACAAATTACCCACAGGTGGGACCAAGCAAGTCTCACCTAATGCAAATCTCACCAGAGCCAGAAGATGGAGAATTGCATACAAAACCTGTACCAGAATACTAGAAAGGAAGCAATCCCAGAACCGCTGCAAACAGTTATTCTACTAAAAGCCTACAGGGTACGCTAATTTAATAAATTGCAAAATGCTTATAATCACTTGCTTCGTAACAAATTAAATGACAATTACACTTTAACAATTCATATTTAAGAACTGTACAGAACTAGTAGGAATAAGAATATAATAGATATTTTATATGGTTATATAGTATCTAAGAATTCAATCATGTACTAACATAAATTTTATGATCGTGACATTAAAGAATAAACTAATTTTGAACACCAGTTTACAATTTACATATACAATTAGCACAGTTAACTGTAGATAGGTGAGAAATGGTTTGGGCTAGAATACTAGAATATAGTTTGACAATTTTATCACTATTTTACTATTATTGTCAAGTGTTGAAATTTTGTGAAAGTGTATTCCATTACAGCATTATATTTCCTCTTCCTACTGCACAATAAGCAGACAAAAACACAACTAGCAGGCTTCTCTCTACCTAAATTACCTAAATTCTCTCTTCTACAGCGCACAACACATACCATGTGCATTATCACTGACTCTCCTGTTGCAGACTCAATAGAAAGGCAATGTATGGAGCGAAGCTTGTAATGCAGGATTATATTTGTGGGACTGTAGCTAACAGAAATGGTTAAATACAAAATTCAGCTACGCTGCCATATTAGTATTCAGTTATGATAGTGACAGACGTGGTTGTGACAATCTCATCATTCTTGTGAAAAAAGGGACGGATAAAGAAGTAAAATAGCTGGTAATGATAAACAGGGTGTACAGTTCTCAGAAACCGGAGATCAAAATGACTTTGCAATTTTATTATTCATTGAGGTCTAAAGTCATTTTGATCTCCGGTGTCATACTAATGGGTTGGAGTTACAGTACCTTTTAACATAAACTTTATGAAAAAATTAATGCATTTGGTTGTAGAAAAAAATGCCTTTATTTCTAAAATTTGTAGTGCTGTCTTGAGTTTCCACAAATCCTTAGTTTTTATTTACACTATACCGCCAGCCATTTAGTTTGTTGGTAAGCAGTTTATGTGCTCACAAGTATGTACCATCCAGTGCCTGCTAGAACCTCTGACAAAAAAAAGATACAATGACCACACTTGGAAATTGTTCACTCAGTTTTTGTAAAACTTTGCAGCAAATACAGAAATCACAGATATTACACGAACGATGATTGTTTAATAGCTTGTGAGAATGTCCTCCGTAAATAGTGGGCCTTAGGCACGGGTGGGTTTGAACTGGGGCACCTGCGCAGACAATACGCAGGTCAAGCCACCCATAGGGAAACATGGACGTCCGCAACTGAATTAAAGCATGTGGATTTGATTTGCGGACCTTTGGGTGTGGAAATTAAATCACAGCATACTGCATTTCAGCAGGGTTCCCACACAGACGGCTTCCATTGAAGTCAATGGAAGCAGTCTGATCCGTGGCCCATCCACAACTGACATTACGGACGGGCCGCAGATTCCGCGGGAAAGCAAGGTTTTGAATAAAAATAAAAAAAGCTCTACTGCGCATTTGCACCAGCCAGCGCTTTTGCACACATCTGTAGTGCAGAAAAAAGAAGGCCCGGACGGGTAAGCAGGGTCCTCGGCCGCAGGCAGGGTAGGATTCCGCTGCTGGCTCCCACATGCAGAACCCGACCTGCCAGTGGACATGAGCCTTTTAAAGGAGGCTATGACTCCCAAATCCATTGGCTGAAGTAGTGATGTGGTGTTAAGAGGTATAAATACATTCTTTACATTGGAAGTTGGATGTCCAGGGACATTGTCAAGGAGAAAAAGAATTCTGAAGAGAATGTTTTTGCCCAAACAATAACATTCAATAGTAGTGACAGACGGTTCAAAACCATTCTTTAAAAGTGTAGCCCAAGACTTTGAATTTGCCCTCCAAATAACAGGAAGAGATGCCTTTATGACATTATGTAGTGCCCTTGGATTTAGGGAGTAATGCACTAGCAAAGGCTTGAGCTTTAAATCCCCAGATACAGTTGCATCAGATTTGTGCTTCAGTGACAATGTCTAAGTATCATATGATTATCGTAGTGACGTTGAGGCGTCACATGGCTGTCATTATGGTGTCGGAGCGTCACGTGACCACCGGAGTGAGACTACAGCGCCACTTGATCGTTGAAATGACGCCGGGACGTCACGAGACCGACGTAATGACGTTGGGGCATTACGTGGACCGCTGAGATGATGCCGTAGTGTAGCACGCCCCCCGTTCCGCCCACACTGCCCGCTCCGGAGGACACCAGCAGGATCAAATGAATTGTAAGAGATGCTTTATCATTATATATATATATATATATATATATATATATATACACACACATATATATATATATATATATATATATATATATACACACTACCGTTCAAAAGTTTGGGGTCACCCAAACAATTTTGTGTTTTCCATGAAAAGTCACACTTATTCACCACCATGCGTTGTGAAATGAATAGAAAATAGAGTCAAGACATTGACAAGGTTAGAAATAATGATTTGTATTTGAAATAACATTGTTTTTACATCAAACTTTGCTTTCGTCAAAGAATCCTCCTTTTGCAGCAATTACAGCATTGCACACCTTTGACATTCTAGCTGTTAATTTGTTGAGGTAAGCTTGTGAAATTGCACCCCACGCTTCTAGAAGCATCTCCCACAAGTTGGATTGGTTGGATGGGCACTTCTGGCGTACCATACGGTCAAGCTGCTCCCACAACAGCTCAATGGGGTTCAGATCTGGTGACTGCGCTGGCCACTCCATTACCGATAGAATACCAGCTGCCTGCTTCTGCTGTAAATAGTTCTTGCACAATTTGGAGGTGTGTTTAGGGTCATTGTCCTGTTGTAGGATGAAATTGGTTCCAATCAAGCGCTGTCCACTGGGTATGGCATGGCGTTGCAAAATGGAGTGATAGCCTTCCTTATTCAGAATCCCTTTTACCCTGTACAAATCTCCCACCTTACCAGCACCAAAGCAACCCCAGACCATCACATTACCTCCACCATGCTTAACAGATGGCGTCAGGCATTCTTCCAGCATCTTTTCATTTGTTCTGCGTCTCACAAACGTTCTTCTTTGTGATCCAAACACCTCAAACTTGGATTCATCCGTCCACAACACTTTTTTCCAGTCTTCCTCTGTCCAATGTCTGTGTTCTTTTGCCCATCTTAATCTTTTTCTTTTATTGGCCAGTCTCAGATATGGCTTTTTCTTTGCCACTCTGCCCTGAAGCCCAAAATCCCGCAGCCGCCTCTTCACTGTAGATGTTGACACTGGTGTTTTGCGGGTACTATTTAATGAAGATGCCAGTTGGGTACCTGTGAGGCGTCTGTTTCTCAAACTAGAGACTCTAATGTGCTTATCTTCTTGCTTAGTTGTGCAACGCGGCCTCCCACTTCTTTTTCTACTCTGGTTAGAGCCTGTTTGTGCTGTCCTCTGAAGGGAGTAGTACACACCGTTGTAGGAAATCTTCAATTTCTTAGCAATTTCTCGCATGGAATAGCCTTCATTTCTAAGAACAAGAATAGACTGTCGAGTTTCAGATGAAAGTTCTCTTTTTCTGGCCATTTTGAGCGTTTAATTGACCCCACAAATGTGATGCTCCAGAAACTCAATCTGCTCACAGGAAGGTCAGTTTTGTAGCTTCTGTAACGAGCTAGACTGTTTTCAGATGTGTGAACATGATTGCACAAGGGTTTTCTAATCATCAATTAGCCTTCTGAGCCAATGAGCAAACACATTGTACCATTAGAACACTGGAGTGATAGTTGCTGGAAATGGGCCTCTATTCACCTTTGTAGATTTTGCACAAAAAAACAGACATTTGCAGCTAGAATAGTCATTTACCACATTAGCAATGTATAGAGTGCATTTGTTTAAAGTTAGGACTAGTTTAAAGTTATCTTCATTGAAAAGTACAGTGCTTTTCCTTCAAAAATAAGGACATTTCAATGTGACCCCAAACTTTTGAACGGTAGTGTATATATATGTGTGTGTGTGTAATGTGAATATTGGCTTGAGGAAGGTGCCTGTGTGCACAGAAACGCGTTGCCAACTATATTGCCTACCATCTTTTGGAATAAAGACTACTTTGAACTAACTAAAGATTGAGACGTGACTACCACCCAGGTGATTTAAGGAGTCGACACTTCAAGGAGGGGGCTTTTTGCTGGTTATACCCCCTCCTCCTGAGTAAGTGCCGTTCCTTTTTTTCCATAGGACCGACTATACCTCGGGTCTATGCTCTACATATTCTAAGAGCGCAGACTTGTTTCTTTCCTTTTATTTACAGTTTGATGTACAGTACATGGTACAGTACTTACAGGGTTACGACAGTAACGAGAGCCAACTTCCTGTAATGTATATTACTAGACTTGGAAGAAAAGGCGGGCACTTCTCGTCTGCACGGCTAACAAGAGCCAACTTCCTGTAATGTATGTACAGTATTATGAACCAGACCCGAAAAGGTGGGCATACCTCATTGGTGTGAGCACGGTAGCGTTACAACTACTGGAACACTACACAGTACACATTGGCTATGGCCTAGGACCCCCTACTGTACAGTACTGTAATGCTGTAGTCTTCTGTTCATAAGTATGAGTCATATGAAAGTCAGATGTTCACAACTCAGGAACTGTCTGTATAGGCAAGCTTACTATTGAACTGAAGCTAAGGATATTTGTAAATCAGTATTAAATCAGTAGTTTACAAATGGTCAACCCCTTTAATACTGGAGCCCTAGAAAACCTCTGTAAAGCTTTTCTTCATGAAAGTCATATCAACTCAATGACACGGACAAGAAGTAATATAGATTTCAATCTGACTGAAAATTAACGATGAAAATGTGAAGAAAAAAAAAACAACAAAAACTGGTCCATGAAAAAGCTCCATCCTGCAAAGCTTATCTGTCAACCACCCTTAGAAGCATCCTGATGTAGCATATTGTTTATCATTAGTGAAGTCCGCGCCTCAAAGAACTCAGGCATCATAAAAGCCAGAGGAGGAGCAGCAAATAGTAATAAACGGTAATAACTAGAATATTTTTGGTGTGTTGATGATTCCTTAATTTTCTTAGCTACTTGAGCTGGAAAAACATATGACATTAATTAAAATAATTTACTTTAATTTGTTTGAGGTACGGTTCATGAAGCCGGAATGTTCAACTATTAATCATTGTTTTGTGTCATATCTATGAGCTGTGCATTTGCTCTGAAGTAAAGAAGCTGGATAAACATCCTTCTAAGTGTGTCGAATCCATATTGTTTGCCAGGTGTTGTAGTTTAACTCTGTATAGGCATATTGCGGAGTTTTCTGTTTAAAAAGTGTACATCTCTCAAGATAAAATGAGAAGAAAAAAATGGTTTGGTACTGTGTTAGCCAGTAGAGCAAAGTGTGATTGTTCTCAGTAAGAGAAACCAAGTAATCTTGTAGATATCATAACTTTAAATGGCTAACAAAAATACATGGTGTTAATGAAAGCTTTTGAATAGAGATGAGCGAGCATACTCGCTAAGGCACATTACTCGAGCGAGTAGTGCCTTAGCCGAGTATCTCCCCATTCGCCTCTAAAGATTCGGTGGCTGGCGCCGGTGACAGGTGAGTTGCGGCGGGGAGCGGGGGGAAGAGAGAGATCTCCCCTCCATTCCTCCCCGCTCTCCCCCGCCGCTCCCTGCCGGCCCCCGAATCTTTAGAGACGAGCCGGGAGATGCTCGGCTAAGGCACTACTCGCTCGAGTAATGTGCCTTAGCGAGTATACTCGCTCATCTCTACTTTTGAACCTTGCAGGGTCCTTCATCAAAGCATAATGCCTTAATGAAGGAGCCTGTGAGGTCCGAAAGCTTGCATTAACACCATGTATTTTTGTTAGCCATTAAAAGGTCTCTCAAGACCTGAAGCTTTCCATTGCAAAGTATGTAGGTAACATAATTTTAAATAATTCCACCGCAAATACATAAAGGCAAGAATGTGGTTCTTGGTAAAGTTTTAGAGTCCAGAATATTTGAAATAGGGCAGCATGGTGGCTCAGTGGTTAGCACTGTTGTCTTGCAGCATTAAGGTCCTGGGTTCAAACCACACTAAGGACAAGGAGTTTGTATGTTTCCTTCAGGTACTACAGAGAAAAAAAAACATACTAATAGGGAAGTTAGACTGCGAGCCCCAATGTACAGTGCTGCGGAATAAGTATGTATAGTAAAATAAATAAATGACATATCAATAGAGGGGACACTATTCATTGGATGTAAGTGAGCAGGATGAAAGGTCTTACTTCTTGGTTCTGTATCTATGGAGGAGTAGGGTGTAGGAAGGAGGAGCTGCAAGTGAGAGTAGGAATAACAAAGTCTGTTTTTGTAATATCTTCCCTTGTTCAACCTTCCAATGATCTCCAGGATCCAGCCCTATTCTCATTTGTACAAGGAAAGACCAGAAGCAATGGGATGACACTGAAAGGGAGGAGACATAGATTAGATATAAAAAAAACAACTTTCTGACAGTGAGGGTGATGAATATGTGGAACAGGTTACCACGCGAGGTGGTGAGTTCTCCTTCAATGGAACTGTTCAAACAAAGGCTGGACAGACATCTGTCTGGGATGATTTAGTGAATCCTGCACTGAGCAGGGGGTTGGACCAGATGACCCTGCAGGTCACTTCCAACTCTATGCAAATGGCTTTGTTAACGAGTGGTAGTTACATGCCAATTTGATGTTTGTCCGAGTAGTCAAAATTCACCTACTCATTTGGATTCTAAAACTTACGTGCTTTACCATGGGATAAGACGACTACATAGATCCTAGCCCATGATAGGCTTTCATTCATTGTTTTACTAGAACAGCATGTTTGACACCACAATAGTGTTACAAAAATCAATGAGACTTTTATTGACCGCTTTTGAAAAAGTGGTAAAAAGACGACCTCTATCAAACTGTGCGAGCAGTTATTTTATCCTAGCACCAGCAGTATAATGAAACTGATGAGACCATTCACCCAGAGAACTGAAAAAATCATATCACATGCAGTTTGGATGCCTATATGGTTGAAAGGATTAGCCTATGGGGACATTGCCCCGACTATACTCCAACAAAGAATAAGAAAAGAAGAAGATATATGGTTTCTAAGGATCCCTTTAGCCATTTGCAGTCATGCTATTGGAGTCAGGTAAACTGAGATTTCTCTTCAAATGTGGGTAAATTTAACAGCTTAGATTTGTTATCTGGAGTCAAATCTGATGTGAAACGCTACTGCGAATAAAGAAATTTCTGAGGTATGGATGATATATTGTCATTCAATATCCAGTCATGTATACTAGTCAGTGTTTTCTGTACTTGAGAAAAATATGCTCTTACTCCCTTAAATATTCGCAATCAATACGCCGAGCAGCATTCATTTTAACACCAGTTAGATACTTGTAGCCATTCACCCACAGTTCAGGTTTGATTGGAGCATACTAATGCAATATAAAGGTGAAAGCTTATAGGTCTAAAGGGACCATGTATCATATTTTATCACATTTATAGATCTGTTCAATAGGGATCCTACCCATTACAATAAAATAATTATTGGCCATGCCATTCAAATTTGGGCCTCTGCTATAACAAGGCAATTGGTCTATGATCAGTATTATATTGCAGGTTACCCTTTGGGGCTTGCTGCCAGTTCTGATGGCCATTAAACATTTCTACTTATTCTGTAGCTCATTACATCTAACTTTATGTATCTATTTAATAAATGGTATTCTATCCAGTAAAATTAAAGGGAACATTTCCACTAAACAGCAGTCTGATCTATGGGTAGCAGCTAATACAGCAGGACTTGTGCAGATTGGTATGTAGTTTTGTGGACAAAGATTCAATATGAATTGTCATTTTTTTCATTTTAATCCCAGCTCATTTTGGGCTGGATTCCAGTAGGTGGTCTTATCAGTGATTGGCGTTTTTTCTGCATGCATACTTAAACAAAAAATACTGTCAATCATTGATAGGACCGCCCACTGGACTCCAAAGCCCTGAACGAGCAGGGATTTAAATGCATGCCAAGTCTTTACCCATAAAACTATAGTACTACAGTGCCATCATAATGTGCCAGCCATACTTGCTACATCTGTACTGTAAATCCATATTCTGCATGTGGACACACTATATCGTGTAAACTAGGCTTACATATCAAAACCTGCGAATAAGCACCGTACTAAAGAAAGAGTTTTAATTGGCCAATTCAAAGCCTTAATGTCCATTGTGCTTTTTAATACCTTAAATACCAGGCTGTTTTTTGTACCGTAAGGACCAGACACTTTTTAGGGATTTTACCCATGTGGTGGTTTTACTGCCCTATTTTTTTCCCTTCAGCTACCAAAATTATTTTTGCTACTTTTTCTTTTCCTGTGACATATAGCGTTTTTTTTATAATTATTTTCACTGGCTTTTTTTCTGTTCTTTTAGCTTTACAGGGGGTAAATGGCTAAAAAATGATTTTTTTAAAACGTATAGTTGTATTTTTTAAACTAGTATATTGACACTAAAAGAAAGTATAGAAACGGGTTCCTCATTTTGTTTCAGATGTTTTGATATATAATATGTATAGTTTGGGATTACAGGAAGCATATGGTGACGTTTTTGGTTGGCGTCAGCAGTCAGTCATTTTCTTTTTTAGGTACATGTTCTTATTTTATTCAGTAATTAGTTTTTACTTACTTTTGTAACTATTGACCCCCATGATGTCATATAAGACCTCTGGGGAACATTCACATTGCATTTTGGGACATCTGAAGGAGCAGCATCCATAGGAGATCCAGTTACAAGGTAAAACACCCCCTTGTAGTGACAATAGTCACTGGCAGAGCTGATCAGGTTGTGCTAGGACCATGCAGCTCTGCTCTAGCAAGGGGCCGCCAGCGGTCACATGATCGCTGGGTCGTATAGTGAAAGTTATACTTCCGCTTTCACATTTTAGTACATATAGCTTATTGAGTGCTATGTACCTGGGAAAGGAGAAGGCAGAGGCGGTTAAAAACACTTCTCTTTTTTCCTCTGGGTCCTCAGCTGAGTCTGACAGCTGAGAACCCGACCTGCTCCTGCCTGAGGTCTTTATTCCTGCAGAGGCTTTAATTCTGCGCCGTGTTTTTGCTAATCGTCCAGATTAAAGCCCAGGACTAAGCGCTGTATATTTACTGTGCTTGGTCCTTAAGGGGTTATTGTTTGTGCCTTGCACAGCTGAAGACGACTTTTGAAATTCATCGTGGACGAAGCAATAGATGCAATGCCTTCATAAGTCTTCCAATTGTAATTTTAGTATTGTAATGACTCAAGTCAGACAAATCCATCTTGCTGGCTAAATACAGCACTACGAACTGTAGGCGCTGGAGTTGAAGGGCTTTTTATGGTTCAAAAGTATTTTATTTGCTGTTCGGACAATACAATAAAATATCATTGCAAAATTAGTTATGCAGCAGTTAGAACCTAGCCACCCTTCCTTTTCCTCGCTAGGTCCCCCGCCACCCAGAGTCCTCAGCTGTTTTTATCTATAACGAGTGAAACATAAGAAACAGAATAGCCCAGAATCCCCTGTTTTAAATTGCTACGAATCCCTTTTCTGGGGGAGTTAAAGGGGGGGCTATAAGAATACCATTGTTGTGGACCAGAGTAAAGAGAACCCTGGTAGAGAAAAAGAGGGAAAAGCATTATGGGAGTTAGAGAGTTAAGGAGAGGGGAAAGGATAGTAGAGGAGTGGGAAAAGAAAGAGGGAGGGAGGTGGGGGGGGGGGGGGGGAGAGGGGAAGGAGTCTGTCCAGTCTAAGAACGCGTGTGGTTGGACTCGTCTGTGCAATAGGATTCGTCGTCTACATTGGTGGGTGTTCTGTGGGTTTTTTAAAGAGCAGCGGAACCGCCGCTGAGCCATGCGTCTAGCCTAGATGAGCTCTGGAACTGCAGCCAAACTGCCCATGTGTTGTAGAATTTAGCGTATCTCATTTCATCTTTGGCACAGAGTTCCTCTATCTGTTTTAAATTATCCATCGCTTCCAGCCACATCAATCGTGATGGGGGAGTTACTGATTTCCATCTTCTGGGGATGATCTGTCTCATAGCCATTAGGAAGAAGCGCAGCAATGAGTTCTTTGCTCGCGACACTGACCCCGGGATCATGGACAAAAGTGCCACCTCCGGCGTGAGATTAAGCGGATTTTTGCAAATGGCTGTGTACAGAGCCTCCACCTCACACCATAGGGGATGAATTAATGTGCAAGACCACCATATATGAATGAAGGTCCCCTGTTCTCTAAGACACCTCCAGCAGAGATCCGGGTACTGGGGGAAGATTCTGGCTAATCCCGCCGGGGTCTTATACCATCGACTCAGGATCTTATAATTAAGCTCCTGTAATCTACTGGAGACGCTCAACTTGTGGGTCATGGTGTAGGCCTTTTCCCATGATTCTGCCTGGAAATCTACTCCCAGTTCTCGCTCCCAGGTCAATTCTAGGGTCCTGTTTCCGCCGGATGTGTCCTTCTCTAGTAGTGACCCGTACAGTGAGGAAATAGTCTGTGGTGTGTCTGGCTTAGACATACAGATCTTCTCAAATGGCGTGTTTGGTCTCCTCAGTTGTTGTGGGCATCCCAGTGACCTTATGTAGTGGCCTAGCTGTAGGTATTGGTACCATGCTCTGGTCAGGGGGCCCCTTCCATCTAATACTTCTTGTAGGCTCTTCAGCCCCGTGTCTCGTCTGGTATCCTGGGGACTGGGTCTGCTATCCCCGCAGTCAGGGGTGTACCCCTAAGGAAGGTTGGGATGTTCGGATTACCCACCAGTGGGGTGAGGGGGCCCGGGGATGTAATCAACCCGGACTTGATGGCTGGGCCGATCCAGGCGCCGAGTAGGCTTTCTATGAAGGGCGAGAGCCCCACGTTTCTGTGTCTATCTTTTCCTGGGATCCAGATGCATCCCAGTCCCTCAAACAGGGCCGAGACCCGTTCTGCCTCTACCCATCTTTTATGTTCCTTACCATGGAATAGGTCTAACACGCATTTGGTCAGGGATGCTCTGTGGTAGAGTGAGAAGTTGGGGACTCCCATTCCTCCGTTTGCTTTCGGGCCAGAGAGGGCCTTCCAGCCCCGCCTGGGTCTGTGATTACCCCATATAAATCTCATTACTAACCGCCTAATTCGTGACAAAAATACGCCTGTCAATTTTGTGGGGACTGTTTGAAAGATATACAGAAATTTAGGAAGGGAGTTCATTTTGACCATATTTATTCTTCCGAACCAGGATAGCGGCAGAGACCTCCATCTTTCCAAGTCTTTCTCAAGGGTTGTAATCAGCGGGATGTCGTTTTTTTCAAATAGCCTATCGGGGTCTGCTGTGATGACTGTACCCAAGTATTTGATCCCATCTTCTCTCCAGGCAAAAGGAACTGCTAGTTGTAGGGATTCTCTCTCTCCCCTGGGCAGGGTTACATTTAATATTTCAGATTTATTGAGGTTAACTTTAAAGTTAGATATTCCGCCGAACACCTTAAATTCCTTTAAGATACAAGGGAGCGCTATTCTAGGGTTCGCGACGTAAACCAGCAGGTCGTCTGCGTAAAGGGCGACCTTATGCTCTGCCGGTCCCACTCCAACCCCCTGTATACTGTGATTGGCTCTAAGGGCGTTTGCTAGTGTCTCCATCACCAGAATGTAGAGGAAGGGAGACATGGGACACCCTTGCCTAGTACCATTGTTGACACTTATTGGCTGGGATAATTGTCCATTAACCCGCACCCTGGCAGTAGGGCCATGATAAAGAGCCATGACCCTACTCAAAAAACGCGGACCCATGCCCACCATCCGTAGAGTTGCCTCTAGAAACCTCCAATCCACTCTATCGAATGCTTTCTCGGCATCCACGGATACTAGGCATAGCGGGTCTCCCGAGCGCCGTGCTTTTGATACAATGGCCAAAGTTCTGATTGTGTTGTCCCCTGCCTCCCTCCCAGGGACAAAACCCACTTGATCCCTATCTATTAGTAAGGGGATAAGCGGTCTCAGTAAGGGGATAAGCGGTCTCAGTTGAAGGGCTTTTTAAAGGTGTTCATTTGTTATTTTAGACTATAAGCTTTTTAAAAGCTAGAAAACCTCTTTAAGCTTTGTGTTAAAAACAACTAATTTTCTTAACTAAGAGTTGTTAAACTTTCCAGGCTAAATCTGTAAGATATTTTTGGATATGATCAGATGGGAAGAACAAACCTGTCCAGGATTTATACAGAACTTCTTTGACACAACAAAACCAAGAGAAAAGTCAAGTTTTGTTCCACTAAAAAGAGCTTCTGCCATTTGATCCCCCTGCATACCTTTAGCAGCACTGAGCTGCGCAGTATTAAAGCATAATTACAGGGTTGGGAAGAGGAGAAAGCTGCACTGTCTCCTACCATGCAATCTCTCAATTGTTCTGTGCCGAATAAAAAGAGCATTCAGGCATGCGGGAGAATAACTGTCAGAAATCTTCGGCACCCGGCTCTTTGTGAGGCTTTTAAAGACCTTTCAGGGAATTACATTTAATTAACACAAAAATAAGTGGGAGAATGAAAGAACCCTCGTTTCAGGGAAATGTAGAGTGTTATAAAATTTCATAATGTTAATACATTAGTAATGTAACCAGAATAGGCGACAGCGGAGAAGTGATGATGTTTGACTCACATGGTACTTATTAGAGAAATATTTGTCTTCCTTTTTACTTTTTTATGAAGGGTAACTTAATGTCTCTAATGCTTCGCCTTTTTATCCCTGTCTCCATTGTGGAAATTACAAATTGAGCTTGTGACATAATGGATCATCCTTCTTTGCCTGAAAGTGCTGCGTGGACTCGTCTGTGCTCGCTTCAGAGAAATACTGGATTTTTGCTCTCTGAGAATAGATCTTCTCTTTCACGATCGCAACCCAGACTTTACCTCGCACAGGGCCATTTATCCTCAAGTTCATTTTTCTGGCATCAGTTCCAGGAACTGGGTGCATGAAACTTCTGCTCATCACACAGAGATCATAACCTAGATTTAGCCAGATCTTAATAACATTTCAATTCATTTGCCGCACTAGCTTTTACGTTGGCATGGCCAATTGTGTTAATGTTTGGGTATCAAGGCTTTGTGAATTTTTATTGACCCTTCCAGACATCACATTTCCACTTTTCACTATCAATAAATTTTATTTAACTAAAAGTTTAGAGCAACCTGAAGAAAAAAAAAAAGAGGGCAGATTTACTTGGATAGAATAGCTGCTGCTTTTTTTTCTCAAAAACAGGACTATTCTGATCACAGTGTGTGGGTTGTATTGAATAGGAGCGGGCTGCAATACCAGACACAACCTATAGACAAAAGTGGTGCTGTTTCTGGGGAAAAAAATATAGCAAAACAATTTTTTTCATAATCTCAGACAACCGCTTAAAAAAAACAAAAAAACTGTATACATGTATACATTGTAAAAGGTCTGGAAAGTTGCTGCATTGAAAGAACATGGAGAGAGAACACCTGCACCACTCCTTAGGTTTTCTTCCCCTATGTCCTGATATCAACTGTTTTTTTTCCATCCAGCATGTTAGTCCAGAAGGAAAATGATGCCAGAACTGCTCCCATGTTTTTTTTAATCAATGAGCTCTATGTACTAAGAAGTGAAGATGGAAGGGTTTCTTCCACTATGCGACCTGCGATCACAAGACCACTGGGTACCCCCCCCCCCTGTAACAGCAGAGCTGTAAGTTCCTAGAAGACCCTGATCAGCTCTGGCAGTGACTATTGTCACTACAAGGGGATGTTTTCCCCTTAACTGGGGCTCCTGTGGATGCCTCGGCTACAGTGGAAAAGAGTGAAATAAAAACAAACAAACAAACATGGGAATAACCACCAGAGGTCTTATATGACGTTATGGGGGCCATAGATGCTAAAAAAATTGTAACAAAAATAAGTAAGAAAAAATTACAAAATAAAACAATATATACATAAAAAAGAATATATACATATATATAATAAAAAAGCCGATGCCAACCAAAACCATCGCTGTATGCATCCTGTAATCCGAGACTATACAAATTATACATTAAAATGTATGAAACAAAATGAGGAACACATTCCCATACTTTACTTAAACGCAAGTATGCTATTTAAAAAAACAAAAAACACACAACTATAAATGCTAAAAAAATAATTTTATTACCCCAAATAAAACAAAAAAAAAAGTTATAAAAAAATAGCCCTTTATGTCACGGGGAAAAAATAATTTTGACAGCTGAAGGGAAAAAAAAATAGGGCAGTAAAACCACCACATGGGTAAAATCCCTAACAAGAGTCTGGTCCTTAAGTTACAAAACTTCTCGGTGCTTAAGGCGTTAAGGTCTGTGTTCTTTTCTCTTTTTTTCACAGATTAGACCACATTCACATCTCTATTTTCAGTGCTGGTGTTCAGCTGCATCCTAGGAGCTGAACAAGGAAATCACTTAGAGCATTTGATTTGGCATATTCGGTATAATTGGGTCCATCCGGCTTTCGGCATATCGCTTGACATTTTTCTAGATGGAATATTGCATCATGCTGTGCTACTTTGCCCAGTATTTTATGTCCGAAACAGAGCCTCCCGTGCAATGTGCACCCAGCCTTACTTATCCTCTAGTTATCACATTGATATGGTTTCTTGTAAAAACAAAAAAGGTAAAAAAGACAACTCTATTTTGTGTCCTAGCACTAACGTGGGCTCCTTTAACAGGGAGCGATACATTTTTCGCATGAGCGAACGATGACAGAGTTCTCACGTTCAACCCGTTAATACAGGTAGATAAATCGTTCAAAATTGCACTCACAAATCCACTAGTCGTTCACATTCATGTACCTAAACAATCATTTTTATGCCTGCATAAAATGAATGAAAAGCGAACAAATTCTTGTTTATCGGTCAATCGTTGGCTGTGTTTACACTGAACAATTATTGTTCAAATTCACACAATCCAACGATTTTTTTGAACGATATTCATTCCGTGTAAAAAGTCCCTTACTAATGGTAAGTTATAATGGGCCATACCTGTTTATTACAATCAGCATGATGTCACCGCTCTCATCATATTATGTATATAAAAACACAGTTATCAAACTACAAACGACCACTTGTCAGTAAGTATGTATGTGAGTGCTTCTCATGCTCCGCCGCTGGTGATGTCATCGCTCCGCCCACTGGTGACGTCATCAAAGGTCTTACAACATATATAAAACACAGAGCCTCACCGACAGAAGAACAACACAGTTAGGGCTCTTGAAAAGGGGAGGACAAAAATAACAAAATGAGAATACAACTAAGCCGTTATTATCTCAGAAACAACTCGGCGGTCCTGACAGAAGACACTGACCTACCACCACCACAGAGATCCGGTGGGCTGAAGGACCTGCGGTGTCATCACTGTTGTGGGAGGAGCCATTCTGCAGTTTGGTATAAAGTACTGTATGTGGGTTTTCTCATGCCCCGCCCCCTCGAGACATCATCGCAGGTCCTATAGCATATATAAAACACAGAGGCTGACCGACAGAAGTATACAACACAGCTAGGGCTCTTGAAAAGGGGAGGACAAAAAAACAAAACAAAATGAGAATACAACTAATTATAATCTCAGACACAACTAAGCGGTTCTGATAGAAGACACCGACCTACCGCCACGACAGAGATCCAGTGGGCTAAAGGCCCTGCGGTGATGTCACTGCTGTGGGAGGAGCCAAGCTGTGTTTGTCTTGTGTGCGGATCTGGATGGATGTAGTAGAGCTGTGTGTGATGTGTGGGGATAATAATGGATGTACCATGTAGAAGAGCTGTGTGCGTGTGAATCAGGATGTAGTAGAGCTGTGTGTGTGATGTGCTGTGTGTGTAATGTATGGGGTCAGGATGGATGTAGTAGAGCTGTGTGTGTAATATTCTGTGTGTGTAATGTGTGGGGTCAGGATGGACGTAGTAGAGCTGTGCGTGTGATGTGTGGGGATCATAATGGATGCACCATGTAGCCCAGCTGTGTGGCACAATGCGCCACCAGAAACACTGGTACTATAATTTTCTAATAATTACTAGTCTTATATATTCATCATTCAGTCTAGTAAACAAATTAAAATAAGAATTAGATATTTTTGTGCATTCTAATCCACAATACTGGGGCAATTATTTAAGAAGATTTAAAGAAGACCCGTTACTGGATAAAATCAGCAGGGCTGTTTGAAGGTGTGGTTGACACTATTCCTGTTTTTTTCCATACTTGCTTCCCTTCTCCTGGACGGGCTCTTCTTGAGTCCAGTTTCTGGCACTTTCAGTATGTCAAGTAGACGGGCCCCACTGTTCACAGCCAATAGGTGACATCAGACTGACAATCAAGTCTGATATTACTCATTGGGAGTGGGCAGTAGTGACTGCTCACCTGACAAACTGACAGCGCCAGAAGTTGGACCTAAGAAGAGCAAGTCCAGGTGAAGAGGAGTGAGTGTGGGGGGAAAAAAAACATGGATGGAGTCAGCGGGGCCATGGCTGCAGAACTATGCAGACAGACCTGCTGCTTTCATCCAGTTGCAGGTCCTTCTATAAGCAATCACTTTATTCTCATTTCTTCTTTCTCTCTTGTTTTTATTGCATGAAAGTATAATTCATTGTACCTTAATCTTCATGTCCTTTCCCGTTGTTGTACCCAACGTTAGCGATACCATAAGTATGGTGTATTGTGCTTACTAACAAAGTGGCATAGAAAGTCTGACCTTCATTGCTTGTGTTTGTACTCTCTTATATTGCTTTGTATTGTTCTAGTAGTAGCATTAGAATTTTGATTTTCTGAGACTATGGGAGGTTGGTAGGAGCATTATGCAAGAAAGAACGTGCATTAGTCCCAAGCATAAAGCATCCAGTTCTAGCTGTCACTATTTTAATTAGATGAAACAAGGCCGAACACTAATGAAACCTGACTCTCTCATTAACATTCTGAAGGGTTTGGGATACATGTCTGAAGGGGAATCTGGTGAGGGAAACATTGTTTGTTTCTCCTGCAATGGTATACAGTGATGTTCCATAAAGCTTCAATTATCCTGAAATGCTTCAGTTTTTCTCATCTGTTCTAGAAACAATTTAGGATTATAAATATTATAACAGTGAAACTTATTGTAGTATAGATTATGAGGATTCTCAATAATCATCTGAAATAGGACTGTGCAGATGTAGAATTGCCGATTTTTAAATACGATAACTACTTCAGGATTTGGAATATATAGTATGCTGAAGGTTTTCTCAATTGGCATCAATAGATCTGAAACCTCATATTTTTTATGTAAATGGAGAAAAAATGGTTTTGGGTGCTACAAAAGAAAATTGATGACATCCGTCAGGAAATAACTTCCCAATCCCAGACTAGCCCCGACCCTAATCTTGTCAGCACTGCATCTAGCTCCTGCTCACTGTCTGTACTTAGACCAGCAACAGAGGAAGTCTCCAAATTGCTCTTCTCTGCTCGCCCCACCACCTACGCTAGCAACCCCCTCCCCTCACACCTCCTCCGTTCCTTCTCCCCAGTGGTCATCTCCCATCTCACCACTATATTCAACCTCTCTCTGACCTCTGGCATCTTTTCCTCTTCTTTCAAACACGCCATCATATCCCCACTGCTAAAGAAGCCGACTCTGGACGCGACTGATGCTGCCAACTACCGACCCATCTCAAACCTCCCCTTCATCTCCAAACTACTAGAACGGCTGGTTTACTCTCGCCTTGTAAGCTACCTTTCAGAGCACTCTCTCCTAGATCCCCTACAGTCTGGCTTTCGACCTCAACACTCGACAGAAACTGCCCTTACAAGGGTATCAAATGACCTACTGACAGCCAAATGGAGGGGCGATTACTCCCTACTGATCCTCCTCGACCTCTCCGCAGCATTTGACACTGTTGACCACAAACTCTTCCTCAGTATGCTACACTCCATTGGCCTAAAGGACACTGCCCTCTCCTGGTTCTCCTCCTACCTATCTGACCGCTCTTTCAGTGTTTCCTTTGCTGGCTCTACCTCCCCTCCTCTTCCCCTTGCTGTTGGGGTCCCCCAGGGCTCTGTCCTCGGACCCCTTCTTTTCCCTATCTACACAGCCCCTATTGGACAAACCATCAGGAGATTTGGCCTCCAATACCACCTGTATGCTGATGACACCAGGCTATACACCTTTTCCCGTGACATCTCTGCACCTTTACTCCAAAACATCACTAACTGTCTGTCTGCTGTCTCTAACACCATGTCCTCTCTCTACCTAAAACCAAACCTCTCTAAAACTGATTTACTGGTATTTCCACCCTCCACTAACCGACCTCCTCCTGACATCTCCATCTCAGTGTGTGGCGCCACCATAACTCCTAGACAACATGCCCGCTGCCTTGGGGTCATATTTGATTCTGATCTCTCTTTTACCCCCTACATCCAATCTCTTGCCCGAACCTATCAGCTGCACCTCAAGAACATCGCAAGAATCCGCTCTTTTCTCACTGTAGACATGTTAAAAACTCTTACTGTTGCCCTCATCCACTCCCGGCTCGATTATTGCAACTCGTTGCTGATCGGCCTCCCCTGCACCAGACTCTACCCTCTCCAATCCATCCTGAGGCCTTAGTCACATGGGTGTTTTTGGCCACGATTTGCGGATCGCATGACGGATGCGCATCCGCAAATCGCGTGACCGGGGCCGAAAAATCGCCCGAAAAAACTGCTCCTAGCTGCGTTTCAATAGAAACGGGCCGGAGCGGTCCAGCGCATTGAATTCAATGGAGCCGGCAATACAGCCAGCTCCATTGAAAGCAATGCGCTGCAGGCGATCGCAGGATGAATTGTCAGGAAGGGCTTAAATATATAAGCCCTTCCCTGCAATTCAACCAGAAATGTGTAAAAATATATATACTCACCTTGTCCCGGCAGACGGAGTTCAGAGCGGCCGGCCTGCAGTGGATGTGAGTGAGAGCTGCCCCTGATTGGCTCAGCGCTGTGCGTCTTCCTTCTTCTTCCTTCACCAAGATGGCCGCCGGGATCTTCACCCACGATGCACCGCGGGTCCTTTCCCAATGGTGCACCGTGGGATCTGTGCGGTCCATTGCCGATTCCAGCCTCCTGATTGGCTGGAATCGGCACACGTGACGGGGCGGAGCTACGTGGTGACGCGTAGAAGGGGGCGGAGCCAGAACACCGCTCGTGCCAGACCGAGCAGAAGGGGAGAAGACCGCACAGCGCAAGCGCGTCTAAAAAAGCAAGAAGACAGCGAAATTAGACGGAGCCATGGAGACGGGGACGCTAGCAACGGAGCAGGTAAGTGAATAACTTCTGTATGGCTCATATTTAATGCACGATGTACATTACAAAGTGCATTAATATGGCCATACAGAAGTGTATAACCCCACTTGCTGCCGCGAGACAACCCCTTTAAGCCCTTCCCGACAATTCATCCCGCGATCGCTGGGAGCCCATTGCTTTCAATGGAGCCGGCTGTATTGCCGGCTCCATTGAATTCAATGGGCAAACATCGTTCTTCTCTGCCACGGCTGTTACAGCTGTGGCAGAGAAGAATGATTTGTCTTCTATATGTTCTCAATGGGGTCGGCGCTGCTGCCGCCGGCCACATTGAGCGCATATAGAGAAGAGAACAGGAATCGCAGATTGCAGATAGGCGCGATCTGCGATTTCTGTCCTATAATTTATCGGACGAGCGCATAAAAAGCGCTCATGTGTCCGATACCATTGCAAAGCAATGGTTTTAAAAAAAATCGCCGGACACATGCGCATTTGCAAATCGCGCGAAAAACGCCCGTCTGACTAAGGCCTGAATGCGGCAGCCAGGCTCATCTTCCTGTCCAGACGCTACTCGGACGCCTCTGCCCTGTGCCAGTCACTGCACTGGCTGCCTGTTAAATACAGAATTCAATTTAAACTCACTACCTTCATCCACAAAGCCCTCCACAGTGCAGCGCCCCCCTATATCGCCTCCCTCATCTCAATAAATCAACCAGCCCGGGCTCTCCGCTCTGCTAACGAAACCAGACTGAGCGCCCCTCTAATTCGAACTTCTCATTCCCGCCTCCAAGACTTCTCCAGAGCAGCACCGGTCCTCTGGAACGCACTACCAAAGGCTACCCGAGCAATCCAGGACTCGCAGAACTTCAGGCGTGCTCTAAAAACACACCTCTTCAGGGAGGCATACCGCATTCCCTAAATAAACTCCTCTGTACTCCGCCTGATAACATGCTCCCTGACCTACTGACTGCAATCCCTGCTAGCCATCATAAACTGCTCCTGCAGTCATACTGTTTCTGCCGTCACACGGCTAAATGTCTGACCATTGTCTATGTATATATCACCCCTCACTCTCCACCTCGCCATACCGTGCACATCTCCACCCCGCCATACAGTGCACATCTCCAGCCCCTTTACCTTTTGTATCACCCCATTACTTGTAGTATGTAAGCTCGTTGGAGCAGGACCCGCACCCCTATTGTTTCCATCAATTGATTACTATGTAACCGTGGTTCTGTAATGTTTGTACTTTTGTTTTTCTGTATCCCCCCTGTCTATGTAAGCGCTGCGGAAGATGTTGGCGCTATACAAATAAAGTTTATTATTATTATTACTCTTTCAATGCACTAAATAGAGAAAACAAGACTCAATTGTGATGCAAACAATAGATCAGTCCAAGCTTCATGCCATTGTCAAATCTGCTCTTTTATATATATTTGCACTCAGGACTGGAATTAAAGGGCAAGTCCGGTAATTTCTTAATTCATTCATTATGCAGCTTTCCCCCCTCCAGTATATATAAGTGAGCTAGTGTTACCTTGGTTAGTTATTTCTCTCTGAATCAACTATTTAGTTTAGCTGTAAATCTTGGAATCTTCTAAAACGGAATCTGTCATATTGCTTATGTAGTCTGATCTACCGGCAGCAGTTTACAGAGCAGTAGAAGCTGAGAAGATTGATATATACTCTCTTTGTCAAACAAAAACCAAGCACCTAGAAGGAGTTATCGTTTTGCTGCAAAACTCAGTATGCAGTTACATCTCAGGCAGATATACAAATGGGTTGTGTGGTGATTAGATGAACGGTCTTGTCACCTGTGGCCCTAAAAGTTGTTCCACCCTTGACCTATAAAAGGCTCTCAGAGGCTCCTTGTGTTTAGTGATCTCTTCTTTCACTTGTGTAGAGCTTGTTGAGCACTAGATGCCTCTCCCACACAGAAAATAAATTTTACCCCGTTAACAGAGTTTGAGAGGGGCGCATTATTGGGATGCAAGAAGCTGGATGGGCGTATCGATAAATTGCCACCACCTGGGCTGTTCTGACCAGACTGTTAGGAGATGTTTGGACCAGTGGATGTGTGAGGGCACACAAGGTGAACGGAGTCAGAATGCCCTCTAAAGACCACCAGGAGAGAGGACTATTTGATCATTCGACAAGCACAAGTACTGTGTTTCTCCTGAAAATAACACACTGTCTTATATTAATTTGTGCCTCAAAAGAGGCACAGTTTCTTATTTTCGGGGGGTGTCTAATAATACTCGCCTACTGCCAGCGTTCCGGTCCTCACACTGGCCTCTATTGCTGCTGCAGGCTGTCACTTCTTCCTTCAAGCCGACAGAGCAGTTCTTCCTGGAAAAAGGTCTTGAACACCCTGCCTCCAGGAAGCTAATGCTTTGATAGGTTAATCAAGTACCACGTCAGCCAATGAGAGCCGGCGCTCAATTAACCAATCACAGCCATTCAATGATATCATGATATTTCAAGCCTCCCTTGAAAATCGGGGTAGGTCTTACTATCAGAATAACACGGTAGCTCCAACTGTTTTGTGGTCTGTCATCTAGAGACAGCTGGTACCATTATTACAGACCTCTGTGTCTGTCAGAACCATTTCCAGGTGCTTGGCTGAAGGAAATTTGGTCTCATGGCACCCATTATGTGTACTGCCTTTGACACCCACCCACTGCCATCTCCATTAACAGTGGCATAGTGAAAGATGAAACTGGACTGTTACGGAGTGGAATCGGATTCTCTTGATTGACGAATGCAGGTTTAGTTTGGGCACTGATGACAATTGTGTTTGAGTCTGTAGATCTAGGGGCAAGTGCCTCAATCCCGCCTTTGCTGTGGAGCGGCAACCCACTGCTAGTATGAGGGTCTGAGGGCAATCACATATGACAGCCAGTCACCCCCAGTAGTGGTATGAAAAACAACTACAGCTCAGTAATATGTTCAGGACATCCTGCAGCCACATGTGTTGCTTGTCATGACGTCTTCCAAGAGACATTTTCCAGCAGGACAATGCTTGGCTGCACATACAAAGGTGTCAAAGAAATGTCTCCACAACATCATCACAGTTCCATAGCCTGCTCAGTTGCCAGATTTATTGCCAATAGAACATTTATGAATACCATATATAACTGGTATGAACAATGTAAATACAAACATAACAAAGATGAAAATACACTCATGTCAAGGTAGACTTAGTACTTATGTACTCAGCACAGCAATATGCAGGAGTCTGCGTGGATCCGTACTATGGTCCCACAGGAACTGACTGCCAATGGATGCTGCTATGTGTTGCTACATATTAGGGATGTATATATATATGTTCCATAACTGCAATGCTTTTAGGAGAGAATACCTCTGTAATTGAACGTGCCACAATTTGTTTTTCTGTCCAATCCATACACACCTCTGTATGGTTCCATAAAAAACCTAAAGGCGTATAGAAGTATAGTATGACCCATCAATATCTGGTTTTGCCTTTCTATTGTCTCACACAACTCGGAAGTTGTACAGAGCTGCAAAATCCACGAGACGATAATTGATAAAACTTGCATGTTATGTAAGCATACAAACATACAGTGCAGATAAAGTAGAGATGAATTTATCTATTAAACGGAACCTGTCATCATTGTTAAGCCTCATAAACTATGTAATGGGGCTCAAAGGTAAGAAAAAAGGAGTCGGAAGATCTGGGCTTCATACTCACCCGATTGCCTGTTCCTGCGCGGTGTTGGCATGTGCACACAACGTGACTCTTTTCAGCTGGCTCTGTGTGCGCGCTGTCCCCCAGAGAGATAAATGGGGCAGCACACAGAGCTGGCTGAAGAGTTACTCTGTGTGCGCATGCCAACTTCATGGGGACACAAGATGACCTGGCGAGTATGAAACACAGCTCCCTGTCCTCCCTGTTCCCTCATCTTTGAGCCCAATGATGTAATTTATGAGGCTCAAAGGTGATGACAAAGTAATTCAGTAGATTTACTTGCAGTTCTATGGCAAGCCACTAATATCACATCTTTCTATCATGCTGACACACTGTGCCAAACGAGCAGTTCAGCACTGCTACAGTTTGATGCACAAAAATATAGAAAACCGAAAAGCTAATGGAATACATTTCACTTACAGGGAACGGAATCTATGCCGTCAAAAACAAAGCACAAGAGTTAACTTCACTCTTTAGGAGTGAAGAAAAGGGTGAATCACTAAAGAACTAAGAAAATTATAAGAAAATAGCTAGGCGCCAACAATTTTAGGCATCATGGATAACTAGCTCTTGGGATTTGTGCAGCCACGATTGACAAGAAAATGCAATTATGACAAATAACTTTTAAACAAAGCCGTTCCCAGGAATGGAATTATACTTGTTTCACTTGACAGAACGCACGGAGCAAAATATACTTTTTCATAATTTTATAATATTCACTCACTCGAAATAAAGGACAATCATTGGACTCCGCTCAAATAAAAAACAAAACTGTGCCAACTGGGAGAAAATTATTTTCTATTAGGAAAGAAAAAAAAAACTTGACTACAAAATGATTCCTGTTTCTACACCCCATTTATCTTGTAGCAAAATATAAACTCAAGAATGGACTTAACTAGTGCAGACTCAGTGCCCCCTCCTTAACAGCTTAAGCTAATAAAACTTCAAACGGCATGGTAATACACAACGGCAAAAATCTGAAATATGAATGTCTTTAAGTAAAACCATATGAAAATATGGAAATTAATCTGAGTAAAAATGACCAAAATTGAACCGAAAGTAATTCTGAATGAAAGGCAGAGAGGGTAATTAAGCGCCTATTTTGACAATTCTAAGCAGTCCAGTTTTTAAAAGAATGACATGAAGACGTTAACCTATCTGCATAGGAGTGATAAATGAGGCATTTTGTGTCATTACATCCTCATAAATCACTTTCCTCCTCTGCTGACGGCTTTTATCAGATCTAACCTTTTCAAGCTTCTACTAAAGGGCTAACATTTCCAGCTATGACACGTGCAGTTTACAAATTCTGCAGCTGATTAAGTCAGGACAGCGTCTCGCTGCTCTCATTGTCTTGCTCCAGCTGTATTCCTTGTCTGGAGCCAGCAATGCATGGTGCCACTTGGTAATGTAGCACAGTTTGGAAAAGCTCAGGGAGAAATTTGCAACAGTAGATATTCAACATTGGACTCCAGACAGGATCTGTTCCTCACTCCGTTATTCATTCATTACTGCAAACGCGAAACTTAGCTACAAAACAAAAAAGAACACAATTTTTTTATTTTATATATAAAACTTGGATCTGACACTTAATCCACAGCAGAGATCCAGGGCTGAGCCAAGGAAGATTCCAACCTGGGTTTTGGAGTGCAGACTCTGCCCCAGAATTCCGCGGTGTATAAGAAGCCTCAGCATGTCTTCACCTCTGAACACGTTCTGATAGTTGATGTAATAGATGTAAATAATACTCGTACACACAGTAAACATAACACACTGAGTGACTTTGTAAATATATTACATTCATTATTTCATATTATACACCAGAGCTGCATTCACAATTCTGCTGATAGCCATTGGAAAGAGTGGTCAAGTAGCACATCACTACTAGCTAAGTCAATCCCTCTAATGTACTGGGACACCAGTTAGTTTCTCCTGTTGTAGATTACACAAAATTCAATAAAATTGCAAAGTTACTCAACTTGCTTTGTAGATTTCTATATGGAAGCTCTTATGTAAATTTTACCATTGTAAACAATTTTTAAAGGGAACAGGGCAAACCTCTTTTAGAGGTTGAACCATGATAAAGGTTATGTTTCTTGTGGAAATCAATAAATAGTATATAAATAGTTCTATAGTTTTACTATGGAAAAAATCTACCCTATAGTGTAGAACTGTTCTTCAGTGCTAATGAGAATGTAAGTCTTTATGCTCCTCTTGCCAATCATTCAGCAGTCTCTCTACTGTGGCAGTGGGGGAGCTTATGTCTGCTGACAGGCATGCCCACAGCACTACAGATTATTGCCCTTACGGGTAGAGGTCGTGTTTTTGATACTAACATGATACTAGGGAACAGGTAATTGTAAGAATTTAGAAGATTGGAAAGGTAGAGCATTTCTTGGAAAATATGTGGTGCAAAGCGCTAAGGCAGCAGAAATGCAGTCCTAAGCTCTCACTCACGATCTGAAGGTTGCGAGTTCAATCTCAGCGTGGTTCACGTAGCCGGCTCAAGGTTGACTCAGCCTTCCATCCTTCGGAGGTCAGTAAAATGATGACTGGGGAAGGCAATGGCAGACCACAAAAACAGTCTGCCAAGAAAACATCACGATGTGACGTCACCCTAGGAGTCTGTCATGACTCGGTGCTTGAACCAGGAGACTTTACCTATGTGCAAGCAACTAGGAGGTTTACAGTGTAAGGAATATACCTTTCCATTCCTTGTGCCATTAAAGTGGTTTTACTACAAACAACATCTATCACCTATGCTATGATTCTCATGATAACTAGTGTAGGGGCCCAGATTTCCCTGTCCCTATGCATGCTCAACCACCGATTCATATGAACACCTCTTCACCATGGACATGCTGGTGAGCAGAAAGAGGGGACTATATATTCTAATATAATTATAGGTGATAAATGTTGTATATGGGAAAGCCCTACTGAACTGTTAGCTGTAGGTTATTGTCCTCTGAAGGTAACAAGCTATGCTAACATATCTGCTAGGTGCTACTGTAACAAATGCCTATGACAGCAGTAACTTTTGCACTTCAGTATACAGATTTTGGCAATGAATGAAAAGCAGGCCCCCAGAAATCTCTGGTCAGCCTTCACCTCAGTAATGATTATACATGGTCTATGAATCCGGACATATTATAGGTTAAATTAATCAAGTAGCTTGAAACCATAACACATTGGGACTGGAAATAGTCCGTACTCAGTAGAACTAGAATATATTTGTGAATTCAGTCAATTAAGAGCTCCAATTGGCCTGTGTACTCATCTTCTAGCAGAGTGACTCCCAAGCAGGGTACCAATAACCCTCGGCTTCCTTGCTTCCTGGTCATGGATTGCCAGAAGACATCAGAAGAAAGAGGTGTCACTTTTACAGTGGGATGTCAAATGTAGCCTGCTCATAGCTGCTTGTAATGGGCAAAGGCAGAGCAATATCAAAAAAGCAACAACACTTCTATTTCTTCAAAATGCTTTAGGACATAAGAATTATCTTCACATGTACATTTGTCAATAATAATAACCACCTTGGTGTGATTATTGACAAATGTATGCCTGAGGAAGGGGAGGAGCCCCCCAAACATTACTGCTAAGGCGGGCGGTGTGCATCCGCCTTGCGCACTGACTCTGGACTTTACTTCTTGGCTTGTAAATGGACCGTACACACCAAGGTGATTATTGTTGAGAGATATGTAAAGATGTAAAGCTATGTGAAGACATAGAAAGTTTTGTAGTTTTTGATATTTTTTGCAAATGTGGAGACGGCATTCAATGACCAACATAAAGCCTAAGGTGCCCCTTGGTCGCTCTGTTTTGTGTCCAAAGGCAAAGCAGTCATAATTCTCAACCAAACAAAAAAGGACTGCTTGAGCCTCTCACACAAACACCTAGGAACTAGGCCATGCTCACATCCGCATTCAGGCCTCCATCCAGTAGTTTGGTGCTCCCACAAGCTCCACTGCAAATGGATTGAGTCAACTTAATTCGGCGCAACAAAAAAATCATTTACTGTGGATTTATCCCGAATTTTACTCCTAAATATTGAAGAGGAATATGAGGCTGCCGTGGAGAATGGCGGCAAATAGCAGCATGCCACGATTTTAATCCCGCGAGTGGAGAATCGCTATGATTCTCCACTTGTGGATGTCGGGCTGCACTTTTCATAGTTAGCCTATGGAAAGCTTTTCATAGTGTGATGGGCGGGCGATTTATCACTGCGGATCACGCTATGACTATCGCCCGGCAGCCTTAAAGAGGGTGAAATCCAGTATGAAAATTTGTGCCATTTCAGGAACAAAATGAACATGATGAGGATTTAAAAATCTACAAAATGCTTGTTTTACTGCACCAAAAATTTGGTACCAAAGATGGTATTGTCCAAACCACATTCACATGAATTATACTTAGCTGCAAACCTGCGATGCAGAACATGTACTGCAAGTCTGCAGCAAACCCATCATGTGTGAACTTACATCGGTGGGTTTAAAAATCAGGATGATCAGGAGGAAGTACAGCATGAAGTAAAATGTTTGGTACCATATTAGCCAATAGAACAAATGTTATAGTCCTCAGGAAGAGAAAGAAAATAATCTTGTAGATATGATACCTTTAATAGGTGACAAAAAGAGATGTTACAGCAAGCTATCCCGACTACTTAGGCCTCTTCATCAGGCTGCAATAACAAAATATCTGAAGAAATATATATATATATATATATATATATATATATATATATACACACACACACACACACACACACACAAAAGGGCAGAAACATGGTGTGGTTGATTTGCATTAAAAGAATAACAGGATGAGCTTGTAGAATACATCCTTAGGCTGCCTGTCCATGGGCGTTGCGGTATCCATGGACAGAAGAGATCCGCAGCGGGAGCCGCTGCCGGGAGCAGGAGCCTGCAGATGATTTGCCGCCCACGAGCGGAGAATTGCTATGATTCTCTGCTTGTGGACAGGGAGGATGCGCTTTCCATAGCAATGCTATGGAAAGCGTGCACTGCGTTCCCGGCGGGCGGTTTATCGCCGCGGGGAACGCAATACAAAAACGCCCAGTGACAGGAAGCCTTTGAGAGGTTGTCCAGTTACTGAACAACATTTCTGCAGTAGCTGCAACTGTCTTAAAATAACAAACAGAGCTGTACTTACCCGTCCTCTGCCGCAGGGATGCACGATGTTGCCCTGCCATCCTCCCGGTGACTGCAGAGAATGATGTCAGCGGATGTTACCTGACCGTTGCAACATCTCCTTTTTGAATTCCTGGCATCATGACACCCAGGATGTGAACCCTGATGCCAGGAGAAGTGTCTTCTGTGGACGTCATCTTCTACAACAAGCACAGGCAGAACAGTGGGGCAACATCGTTGGATTCCTGTAGCAGAGGACGGGTATGTACAGCTCTGTTTATTATTTTAACCTTGCAATACTACACCTTCCCGGACAGCCATTAATACTACACCACGGTGAATTTTCACCTGGTCTTCTTTTTGACATAAAAACAATAAAAAAATACATGAATATGATAACTTTATTTTTCATAAGTAGTTGTACAACAATTGCCAAGTATATCTTCACATATGAAAGCTCAATAGAGTTTTGTTATAATAAAATGCAAATAAGGAAGGTGAAAAAATTCCTCTGCAGCACCACCTATTGGATGGCACTATTCTCTCCAGAAACCTATTCCCAATCATTCTTAAGACTTGTTATCAAGTCACTTTGATTTGCAGGAATGCTGCCATCCAATAGACTGTACTTCAGAGGTATTTTTCCATCTTCCTTATTTGCATAAATTACCCAGAGGAGCATGCATGGCCTTATAAGTCTCCTTACTCGCCTTTTAGGTGTCCCCCCACCTCTTGTGGGTGCTCTCCTTGGGGAAAGCCTATAGCATCCCCAGATCCACTCACCCCCTAGGTGTCTCCTCACACTTTTGTGTCAGACATGACACCCCTCCTGACCCACATTATAATAAAATAAATGACATTTGATTGGGGGGTGGGGTTTCTGTAATTAAAAAAAAAATCTATACGTACATATTCTTCTCCAGGCAGACTCCTTACCGCATCTTCTCCTGTCTCCGGTAGTCCCAGGGTAATCACCTCACCTCTAACCAGTTGATTGTTCTGTTTCCAGTGACGAAGCGTCCATTCTCTTCAGTCTTCTCCTGCTGGCCAATGTGTGCTACATCACTAGTGATGTAGTGTTCACAGCCTAGCAGACAGTGCCGAGTTATTGCAGAGACTGCGCATGCGTAGGGTCTCGCTGGAATAGTATACTAACTCTGGCAGTGAGACAGCGTGCATGCACAGTCTCGGTAATAGATCAGCACTCCTTCCTAGGCAGTGAACGTTACGTCACTAGTGATGTAACCTACACTGACCTGCTGGAAGAAGAATGTTCAGAAAAAGAACGCTCCATAACAAGAAGAGGAGTTTACCTGGGGAGGAATAGGTAAGTATGCTTTTTTTTTTATGACAAAACCCCTTTAAGGCAGTTGAAGCTATTGCACAAATGCTGTCTGATAACCAGAAAGCCCCTTTAGTTAGTCCACATATAAGGGGAGAAGTATTATACACGCAGTGTGTAAAGGTGACATTGTCCATGGTACCAGATAAGCTGAACTTAGTACTTCACATGCAGCAAACCTGTAACAGTAGTTTAGTTATATGAAAGTTTCTGCTATTTGAAGCCAGTGGATTTCAATACACAGTGAAATTACAAAAGTATTTATTAATAGCTGTTAGTGCTGTATTCTAATAGAACGCTAGACGTGGACTGTACCGTATTTGCATGTTTAATGTTTTATAGGAAACTTATACAATGAAAATTAAAGTCAATAAATCTTCTTGTACCATTTAGATATTGGCCAATAGCACTGCAGGTAGAAAAGCATATTTTCCAGAAAGACTTAGAAACTTTAGCAAATACCTGCAGGGTTAAAGCAACATTGTGAAAGTCTCAATGCAATAAATACATATAGAATCTATAAAGTCTCATACAGAAAAGGTCTGTGTGACCTCAGGGTCAGAGGTTCAGACTTCAGTGAGGTGAATTAGCCTTTCATCTTTCTGAAACAGATGAAATGGGAGCCAGTAATAACCTGTGTAATCTAATGCTAGTGATACTTTAA
Organism: Eleutherodactylus coqui; assembly: GCF_035609145.1. Taxonomy (NCBI): domain Eukaryota; kingdom Metazoa; phylum Chordata; class Amphibia; order Anura; family Eleutherodactylidae; genus Eleutherodactylus; species Eleutherodactylus coqui. The sequence goes on along the minus strand of NC_089842.1, from coordinate 200,601,322 downwards.
TTGTATCTGAGAAGTGCTTTAAACAGATACAAATATAATATAAAAGCAGTGGTATCAGATGAAAGCCAAAACTACCACATTTCTGGAAGACTCGGCTGAAATGAGTCTTTATACAATATTTGACAATAAACAATTCTAGCAAGTCAAAAACTCTTGTCCCAAGATTTCTACAAACATGGTATGTGCCGCATAAGATTTATAACCTTCTAAATCTATAATCTCTTAAATAAATCTTGAATTTTAGGTGCTAAGATAAAGCATGCTGTATTCACACAAAGTATCACAGATAACAAATCTCGATATCCTGGTGAGTTGCACCAAACGGTACCACTCCAAGATATCCGTCCGTTATACTTCCGCCTTGGCAGAGCTGCTTAAAAGGGTATGTCCATATCAGACTTTTATGGCCTATCCACATCTTGGACCAATGTGGACCAATCAGTTCCAGACTGGTCAGGAATTGGGGAAACAGCCGAGTAAGCGGTCTTACACTGCTTCCGTAACTCTCATAGAAGTGAATGGGAGTTACTGAAACAGTATAGTATAGTGAGAAGTTTATCAAGCACATATGGGTGCAAAGTTAAAGAATTTACATTATTTTGAATAAGTATTCGGTATTTTGATTGGTCTTTCTGCACTCACTGTAAAAAGTAATGAGCTGATAAGCACAAACTAGGAAAACTGTTTTAATTCTGACAATTAAAGGGGTTTTCCCACCAAAATCATTAATCACCTATGTACTAGTGGTGCACATTCTCTTGTACCACTCTATTCACTGTCTATCTCTGTCACCCTCACCTGAGGGTCTCGGGTATGCTGTCCCTCTTATGCGTGAAACGGCAGCTCAGCTGTCTGCAGTATGATATTGGATGAAACAAAATAGACCAGAGTAACAAAAAGAAAATAGTAAAATGCTAAAAGAATACTGAATATTAAAAAGCCACTATGGCAAAAACACATTTTTCCCCTCCCTGCACCCCTCACCTGCCTGTCTCTCAAACTCTATAGTCTATGTATATTGCAGTCACTTCCACGCAGTGCAGCCTCCTGTCTGGCGCTTAGGCACCATATTGATGCTGAAATGTCTCCCTGCTTTCTCTTTTACTATGCTGTGCTAGCAATTCCAAGAAGCATCACATGAACAGCTAAAGCCTGGACCGTCTCTGCCTTCTGAGAGGACAGTGTAATTATACCATAAGTATACATAACTATCATCTCCTTCATTATAATTGTGTGACTGGAGCCTGTAGTCATGAGCAGTTACTGTGATAGAAGTTTCTATATTCCCCCTCCAAAGAGTTTGTATGGTAGGGTCTATCACACAGGTATTATGCTGACTGCAAAACTGACTAATTGGAAATCCCATAAACCCAAGTAAATCTTAAGTGGCCACATGACCCACCTGAGGAGAAGAACTCCAGGAGTTTCAGATCAAAAGGAGTAAACAAGATGATGCTAATCGACTTATATATACTAGGGGATAGTTACATAATAAATGTAAAAAACAAAATCACCCCAGTGGCTCTTTAAGGTACCATTAATTGAATGCAATTACTAAATGAAATGTGAAGAACATATAGCAATAGAATCATAGAATGGTAGAGTTGGAAGGGACCTCCAAGGTCATCTGGTTCAACCCACTGCTCAATGCAGAATTCACTGTAATTGGCCTATGAGTCTTCATTCAAGGCCATTTTTCAAGAGGGATTAGACTGCCAGGTCTCATTTGGCAGGTGCCACCGTGAACACATTCACAACATTTAGAAACAAATAAGTGTTAGTATTTTTAATTAGATGGCTTGTAAACTATGAGCCTCATTTATTAAAATTTTCTAACAGTAAGACTGTGCTTGTTGCCCATAGCAACCAATCAGAGCTCAGCTTTCATTTCTCAAACTGCGCTATAAAAATGAAAGTTGAGCTCTGATTGGTTGCTATGAGTAACAAACGGTTTTACTGTTAGATAGTTCCGATAAATGAGGTCCACTGTCCCGAATTAAAAAACAATATAATAATAGTTGTTATTCATTTATAACTCGGTTTGCACCACAGTGACAGACTAGTGATAACTAGTTGACGAAATGCTGTTCGTTTTTACTATGCATGAAATAGAAAGTCCATAACAGATATTTACAAAAACTTCATACACTGGACAAAGCAAGTCTTGTGTATCAGATATATATTAGTATTACGTCTTATGACAACAGATATCTTTACACGGGACGACCGATTATATTCTTTCATCCCTATAATTTCAATGTAATTTGATGAGCTCAATTAGATGGCAACTGATGATAAGGTTCATTTTTCCACAATACATCCATTAAAAAAAGACTGATATTAATTAATGTATTGCAATTTTAAATGACATAATGCTGTATCTAGTAGGAGGTACAGTTATGGCTGTTTTCAAACATACCAGAATATTCCACAATACATAGTGGAATATTCCGTTGCGGAAATCCGAACCAGTCCGCATACCTAGCATTGATTTACCAGTTTCCCTATAAAAGCATAAGATAGGGACGGCGCCTTGATACTTGAAAAAGGCTTGTTCTACCGAAACGCGTCGTATGTACATAGGACTCTCCAGGTGGAGATTCCATCTGTTACCTCTTCAATAAACTGGGTCATTCTAACTACACGGATTGGTTGTGGACTTGGTTATACCCGGCATAGGACGCAGGACCTACAGCATTATTATACAAGGCCTTCCTGGATCAAGAGAGGGGGGAGTTATTTACCCGGTGTATACTGGATTCCTTCCCTCTCCCGAGTGAGTACAACCCATTTCACTTTTGCTTGGAGCGTAATAGAACTCTTCTTTAAATTCAGTTTTCCTATTATCTATCGCCTTGTGTGGCGCAGTGTGTTAAGGCAGCAGAATGCAGTCAAAGCTCTTGCTCACAACCTGAAGGTTGCAGGTTTAATCCCCACTTGGTTCAAGTAGCCTTCCATCCTTCCGAGGTTGGTAAAATGAGTACCCAGCTTGCTGGAGGGGCAAAAAGATAACTGGGGAAGGCAATGGCAAAACAATCTGCCAAGAAAACGTCGCCCTAGGAGCCGGTCACAACTCTGTGCTTGCACTAGGGGACTTTACCTTTTTTTTTAGCTATAACTGACTCGCCACTAGTTCTCTAACTTCCCGGTGTCGTACAAACATGAAATTTGGCACGAGCATTTTTAGGTCCCATATAGGAAAAGTAAAGGGGTCACAACTTGATTATCCAATGCTAATTGCAAAAGTAAGTGCACCCCTATGTAATGTACCTTATCTAATTCTCTAAATTCCAGGTGTCATACCAATTGGAAATTTGGCACAACAATTACCTAGGTCCTAAATAGGAAAACTAAAGGGGACACAACTCGATTATTCAATGCCAAGTGCAAAAGTAAGTGTACCCCTATCTTCTGTAACTTCCAGCAATCAGACAAACTTGAAATTTGGTAAAAAGTGCGGAGAGTGGGAGGGTGGCACATTCTGCAGAGGGACATCAATACATGCAGTCTGAGGAGAATCTAAAGCTCCTCTATGTGTATACATATTTTATTCCTCGGCTCCTCTGAAGTAACCATGACTCCATAAAATCTTCAGTGCGAACAGGTAAACACCTGTACAAAATTAACAAAGCCAGCTCGTATACACATATAAGGGCTAAAGCCCTCACTGACTGACTCACTCACTGACTGACTCGCCACTAATTCTCTAACTTCCCAATGTTGTAGAAACATGAAACTTAACAAGAGCATTCTTTAGGTCCTAAATAGGAAAAGTAGAGGGGTCACAACTTGATTATTCAATTCTAAGTGCAAAAGTAAGTGACCCCTTATGTAATGTAACTAATAACACACATCTGTACCACACAAACGTGAAATTTGGCATGACCATTCCTTAGGTCCTAAATAGGAAAATGATGGGGCTTGAAACTTCAATATTCAATACAATGTGTGAAAAACTTTGTGAAAATCTGTGATACATGAGTTACTTATTTTCTCAGAAACCATAAACCCTAGGAAAATGATTTGTATACTGAGTAGAATCTACCTCACCTCTATGTGTATATATTGAGGGGAATCTACCTCAACTCTATGTCTATATACTGAGGAAAATCTACCTCACCTCTGTGTGTGTATACTGAGGAGACTCTACCTCACTTCGAGGTGTATATACTGCGAAGAATTTAACGCTCCTCTATCTGTATATACTGAGGAGAATCTAACGGACGTCAGTGTGAATATACTGAAGAGAATCTACCTCACCTCTATGTGTGAATATACTGAGGAGACTCTACCTTAACTCTATGTGTATATACTGAGGAAAATCTACCTTACATCTATGTGTGTATACTGAGAGGAATCTACCTCATCTCTATGTACATACACTAAGGAGAATTTAACACTCCTCTATATCTATGTACTGAAGAGAATTTACCTCACCTCTATGTGTTTATACTTAGGAGAATCTAACGCTCCTCTATGTTTATATACTGAGGAGAATATAACTGACCTCTGTGCCTATTTACTGAGGAGAATCTAACGTTCCTCTATGTGTATGTACTGAGGAGACTATAACTGACCTCTGTGTACACATACTGCAAGGCTGTAAGGTACATAAGGAAGCGGCAATGGACTGCAGGGATGGAGTATGCTTTTAAGGCTAAGAAGGTGCTGCAACCTCCCCTGTGGGGTTAAATATGAATAAAAAGGGGTGTTACCTTTATAAGTAAAAAGTGAGGAGAGTGGGAGAGGTGGCACATTCTGCAGAGGGACATTGGTAGATGCAATCTGAGGAGAATCTAATGCTCCTCTATGTGTATACATATTTTATTACTCGGTTCCTCTGAACTAACCACAACTTCATAAAACGTTGCATGCGAACAACAGGTAAACACCTGTAATAAATTAATTCAGGCAAAGCCGGGTGTATCAGCTAGTAATATGTATCTACAGCACCAATTCCCCCCCAAATTTTATAGCTACATTATTGTATTACTGTCCAATAGGTACAATGTGAGTCAGTAAGAAGAAACATTGTTCTCCACTGAGGACAATCAAATCACTACTTGTTAACAGGTTCTGTTGACAATAAGCAGATCACAGAGTGCATCCATACTGCAGTCTGCAGACATCAGCTGTAATCTGTGAGGGAACCTGGCAAGATGTCTTCATTTTTACAGCAGTGCCAACATAGAGCAAATAAGGCATTATACAATGCCCACTCGGATTCATGGGTTGTCTGCCTAATGCAGGACAAGGCACATCCTCCAGAGAGACATGCTATTTGTAACCAGTCTGGTTAAGAGATGAAGATCCTGAACAGCCCCTCTTAACTCAGAAGCAGATAACCCCTTTAATATGGTCAAGTTAAAGGTGTTACATGATAGAGAATAACTTTATGATTGGTGGGAGTCTCACAGCTGGACTCCAACCCATCCTGAGATCAGGGGTCCTGTGTCCCCCTCTTCTTGATGCTTCTTCCCCCTGCAGTGAAATTAGACTGAATGGAGCGCTGGTCACTGCTCCATTCGTTTCAATGGAATTGATTGAAATTGCCATCAAAGTGAATGGAGTAGTACCGTGCATGTGTGACCGCTGCTTCATTCAATCTCCTCCTCACTGCAGGAGTGCAGCATGCCTGAAGTGAGGAGGAGGGGGATATGGGACCCCCTCCAATCAGAACATTACCCCTGTGGATAGGGGATAACTTTAGATTTTGGAACAACCCTTTTAACACAAAAAAGTAATAACTATTTATATATTCAATTCGCCACAGATTTGTAGTGGAAGGATCTGCCATGTGGGGACCAGAACCTTAAACACAGGGAGGAAAAATACTCCTAAACTTTATTACGAAATCCAGACTGGGGTAGAACAGAACAGAATTTACAGAGCTGTCATCCTCTATTATTTCAGAACTTTATTTTTGTATTTCAGAACAAAGAATTCCTTTTAAGAATCACTCATATTCCTATTGACTCTTTGGTAACAGTAAGAGCTTTGTAAATAATGTATAGAAAATACAAAGATCTTAGAGCCGTGCTGGATTTTCAGTAAACCATACTGATTTTGTTTTTTGAACAGCCACATTTTCTTGAATAAAGCTTCCTGCATAGTGGGTTGATGCAGATGGAGCAAAAGACATGAAAACCAGTGCTCAATGCGTTGAGCTGGAACTGGTGAGCCTAGTTGGAAGTGGCAAGGAAGGAGTTATGGAAGATAAATCTGTGGCTGTGTGGAGGAACGCTATGCTGCCTTGAGCGATTTCCGTCAGACGGCGAGGATCTTGATGTAGGTTTGTGTGACGAGTGGAAGGCTAGTGCTTCACATGGTATTAGTCCTGATAAGAACTAACTAGGCGTCAAGTCACAATAACAAAACTTGAAGAGACAAGCCTGCACCAAGCATTCAGGGCCCGTACAAGCGCTCCAAGGGCAGACTGCCTCTTGCTGAATGACAGAACTTGTAAAGCAGAGAAAGAATGGGTAGTGTAGGGGTGTCACCACATCGTATCATTCAAGACAATAACTGAACTGAGAAATGTGTCCCATTGCTTACAAACTCATAGAAGAACTGTTTGCACTTCTCATATGGCCTCTCAGAACAGTTTGTTTTGTTAAATTGAAGAATGTTCAAAAGAGTAAATTAATTACAGTCTAAATACAGGCACTGAGGAAGACTACAACACATTCTACTGTCATTCAAACATCTCTCACCATCATCCACCTATCTATCCATCCATCCATCTATCTGTGTATCTTTTTAATGCGTTTGTTTGTATAACCAGCCCATTTTTGTTAGAAGGTTTCCTTCACAATGAACTGATTGGGGAGTGTCCTGATTTGGACTCCCAAGTAATCATCTGTAATCTGTGGGTGAACGCAGCAGCAAATGTTCCATGTCCTGACAGCACCGCCACAGTGGGAATGAAGCATTACATGGTCCCTATTGCAATCAATGGTCTATCTGTGTGATGCACAGACATTTGAAGCTCTCTAAATTGTGAGACATTGTTTGTAGATGCTCTCCACTTTGGCCAATTGGTATAGTTCCTGAAAATAGTACCCATTAACTCCCCTATAAGAATCGGATATGTTTTCAAAACTAACCAGTTAGAAGCTCACCCTCTCTCTGGTAGTGTATCTCAATGATCTCTCCTGGGATCCTTATTCTTCTCCATCTGTACCTTTGGCCTAGGACAGTGGTGGTGAACCTATGGCATGCATGCCATGGGCGGCACGCAGAGACCTTCCTACTGGCAAGCGCCACTATCGTCAGCTCACCACTTTAGTAAATATCGGCAGGGGCCGCGTCTCCCCTGCCGGTATTCACTCAGTGTGCAGCCGGGATCCCTCCCCCCCTCCCCTGACGTCTCCTCTTAGGTTCCGCGAGAGCAGGTGGAGGAGGTGTCCGGCAGCACACTGACGTCACAGTGTGCACCAGGATCAGCGCCGAGCAGAGGGGCAGCGGAGCTTCCACGAAGAAGAGAGGGTAAGTATGTGGGTCTCGATGGGTTATGGGGGGTCACTGTGGGATGTCACTAATACACTGGGGCCGCTGTGGGGTGTCACTATTATACTGGGGGCCACTGTGGGGTGTCACTATTATTCTGGGGGCCGCTGTGGGGTGTCACTATTACACTGGGGCCGCAATGGGGTGTCACTATTACACTGCGGCCGCTGTGGGGTGTCACTATTATACTGGGGGCCGCTGTGGGGTGCTACTATTATACTGGGGGCCGCTGTGGGTTGTCACTATTATACTGGGGGCCGCTGTGGGGGGTGGAAAATTACCGCTGGGGGGTCACTATTATTGCTTGGGCCACTATTATCGTTGGGGCCACTGGAGGGGGTCACTATTGTCACTGGGGCTACTGGGGGGGGGTCACTATTATCGCTGGGGGGGGGTCACTATACTCCTCCCCCCTCCCCTAATGTCTCCTCTTATGTTCCGCGAGAGCAGGGGAAGGAGGCATCCGGCAGCACACTGACGTCAGAATGTGCACCAGGATCAGCGCCGAGCAGAGGAGCAGTGGAGCTTCCACAAAGAAGAGAGGGTAAGTATGTGGGTATCGGGGAGGGAGGGGGGTTATTGGGGGCTCACTGTGTGATGTCACTATTACACTGGGGCCACTGTGGGGTGTCACTATTATTCTGGGAGCCGCTGTGGGGTGTCACTATTATTCTGGGGACCACTGTGGGGTGTCACTATTACACTGGGGCCGCTGTGGGATGTCACTATTACACTGGGGGACGCTGTGGGGTGTCACTATTATACTGAGGGCTGCTGTGGGGAGTCACTATTATATTGAGGGCCGCTGTGGGGTGTCCCTATTACACTGGGGGGCGCTGTGGGGTGTCACTATTATACTGGGGGCCGCTGTGGGGTGTCACTATTATACTGGGGGCCGCTGTGGGATGCCACTATTATACTGGGGGCCACTGTGGTGTGTCACTATTATTCTGGGGGCCACCGTGGGGTGTGACTATTATACGGGGGGCCCCTGTGTGGGGTGTCATAATTACCGCTGGGGGGGGTCACTATTATCGCTGGGGCCACTGGAGGGGGTCACTGTTATCATTGGGGCCACTGGAGGGTCACTATTATCGCTGGGGCCACTGGAGGGGGTCACTATTACCGCTGGGGTATGTTTAACATGTGGCAGGAATGGGTAGAGCGGTTTCAAAATAGACAGGGTGCAGATTTTGACTGCTTTTTGGATGCGGAAATACTGCTGAATTTTCACAGAATTTTACGCTGAGTACATTCTCCAGTATTTCCGCATTCAAAAAGCAGTCAAAATCTGCATGCTGTCTATTTTGAAGCGGCAATGTCCTTTTTAGAACTACGGGGGTAAAATTATAAGTCGTGATAAGCCCCGTTGCAGTTTGGGCACTCGGTCTCTAAAAGGTTCGCCATCACTGGCCTAGGACGTCTTATAGAATCACAAGGCTTTCAGTAGCACTTTTACGTTGATGACACTCAAGAGTTCCAGAGTCTATATTGGCCATATCCTCCTCCTACTCCCACTTTTCTAAAACTCAACATGGAGAAAGCAGAATTTATACCTCTATCAAACCTATCAATTAAAATAAGTGGATCCACGCTTTCCACAGTCTTAGGGTTCACAGGGGCCAATTATCACGGTGCTCATTCCTCAACTTCAAGATAAAAACAGCAATGCTTATGCAACATCGTCCAACACTCTTTTTTGCACTTCTTCAATCCACCCTCAATTCTGCTGCCTGGTAATTCACTTCGCCTTCTTGTTACTTGGAAGGAGGAAGAAAGGAGTTTTTCCCCTTAAATGGGGAAAATTGGCTGCTACCTCATTGTTTTTTTTTGTCTTCCTCTGGATCAACATTAAAGGGGGGGGGGGGGTTAATATGGTGAATGGACATAGTATGTAAGGCCAAGAAGAGACCTATGTTACCCCACTTTTCAAATCCCTTCACTGGCTACCCAATACCTAGCAAATTCAGTTCAGAATATTAACAATGACATAGATGACAGTCTACACCCTGTCTCCATCTCTGACCTTATCTCCCACTACCTTTCCACATGTAATCTCTGGTCTGCACAAGACCTCCTTCTTTGCACCTTCCTTGTCTACTTCTCACAACCGTTTCTTAACCCTTTCCAATCCAATTTGTATCCTGGTTTTCCTAGGGGGCTTACTCTTTTTCTGCCGTTATACAAAGGCACTATATGCTGGCTAACGCCAGTACTGCATGAGGTGACACATTGGATAGGCTCCGACAGCAGAGAGGCCAGCAATATACAGTAAGAGAACCTAGACGGGGTGTCTTCCAACATCGGAGCTGTACAGCCTTAAATCATAAATGTCTTCAGAGGTCAGACAGTGGATTGGAAAGGGTTAAGATTTCTTCTGTGCATCCCCTACTGTTGAACCCAACTATCCTGGAGTACTGAATGTTCAGTTTGGGGGATAGGCAATTTGCTGCTCTGGGATGTGGAAAAGATAGGTGTAACCCCAACAGAAACTACAAAATTATAATCTGTTTCACCCACTCTCATCCACAGATACCGTACTACCATGAAATGACGGAAGAGAACAGTTCAATTTGCTGGTGATTTTACTTCACTTAATGATATTTGCGGTTTTTATTACAGGGTATGAACTGCATTTTGGAAAGGTTATGAGTCCAGTGATCAAGGGTAAATATATGTCTATAGAACATGTCATATGGCTTTACTAAGAATGCAGATGATACTCGCAGGAAATGAACGATTCTGTTAATCAATTATCTAGAAGGAAGAAACTATTTATATACTTCTTTTGAAGGGCCATTAGCATTTTATTTTTTAATAAATCGGGACGGTGAGCCATAATTCTTGATGCTGCCATCCAGTATCCCACTAACGGCTTTGTTCACTTTTACGCCTCTGCATTCAATTATGCGTCTTGTTGGGTTGCTGCCCGTGTTCTGCTCATGTGCCCAGCAAATGTATTTCCTAGCAGGTACATGTGCAGGAGCCTCTCATACGCTCTCAAGCACAGACGTTTCAATCAGGGAAGACGACGCTATATTGTATCTGACTGCTGTCTATTAGCTAAGCTGGTGCCTCCGTGGCTATTTCATTTCACACCTCATTCTGCACTCCAGCGGCTTTGCACTAAGCCTCTCCAGTGTCTGGAGTTCCCCATGCCTTATTTACCATATTCCAGACATCATTTCCTCGCGTATATATGATGAGAAATGGATGGCAGATTTGCTGGAGTACTGGTAGAATCCTACTTTCATTGCTGCTTTTAAAAAAAAGATGACGATACATCACATGTCCCTTTAAAGAAAAAAATAATAATAATAAAGTGTAAAAATGTGGTTACAACTTCAACTTCTTTCTAACATTAGACATCTAAGAGAGATAGCCGTAAATTTGTAAATGCAATACTGTGGAGCAGATACATGAAAAGATTTTAGAATACAGGGTGGGCCACAGAAAAGTAGCTCACCTCTGACAATACTCTAACAGGAAAAACAAGCAAGTAGTTTGTTTTTCCAAAGCTTTATTGATTTACCCACATGTTACAACACATGCAGGAAGTGGTCCTTATTCAGTTCTATGCACCTCTGGGCAAGTCATAACATGCTGGCTGATACTGCCTGCAGCTCTTCAACGGTGATGCTGTGGATAGTGTTTGGTATAGTGGGTTGTTGGTGTACACTTTCTGCTTCAAATTTCCCACAGATAAAAGTTGCATGTGAACAATTCCAGGAAATATGGTGGCCATAACCTTTCCTCACAGTTTGCTCTTCTGTAAACAGTTCATGAACCCGTGCCAGTGAGTTGTGGGAGGTGTGGCATGTTGCCCCATGTTGCTGCAGAAAGCAGTAGATTCTTTCTTCTAGTCTTAGTTGGTCATAAAACTGTTCAAATATGTCAAGCTAAACCACACTATAAATCACAGCTAATTTGAAGAAAACTGGACCAACTATTCACGTTGCTATTTTTCGGGCGCGCAGCAGTGTTTTGTGAGTCAGTTGAGTCAGTAGACCAGAACCTTGTATTCTGTGAATTCACTTGACCCGATAAAGTACAAAAATGGGTCCAAAAGTCCTCCATCAATCATAGTCGGAAACCACATCAGTAATTTATGCATTTAGCTTTGTCGAGCTCTTCCTGCACATATTATTCTGTATGGGGCTGATAAATGGCTAAAACAAAAATTTGAATTTTTTTTAACAATAATTTTTATTGAAAATTTTTTCATTTTACAAAGGAATATAGAATTGAGATAAAGTATGTAGGCGTACATGGCTGGCTGGGTTAGTGGTAGTAGTATAATTCTAATCCGTTATAGCCAGATTCTTCTCTGCCTTTCATTGCTGTTTTAGTCATAGAAACTATTTAAAAACCTCAATGGCCTGGCCAGGGCCAACTTGCAGAAGCGGAAAAGGAGGGAGGCAGGCAGGTATTGGGGTGGTGGTGGTGGGGGGTTCTTCTCTCATGGGGCAGCAACCCAAGGGGGGAGGGATCCCCAAGGTTAGCTTTTGGGCTTTGTATTTATAATGCAATTGAAGTGCCAGCCTCCACTGTAGGTAGGGTGTAATCTATCCATGGGGTCCAAATACTTCGAAACCTATCATACCTATCCTCTGATATTGATGTTAATTTCTCATTAATCAGATACCAATTCATTCGGCGTTTAACCTCAGAGAAGTCCAGTGAGGTTTGTTGCCAAGATCGAGTGATAGTTTGTTTTGTGGCTAGGAAAAAGAACGAAATCTGCTTTCCAGAGTTTGGAGATATATTTGTTATCCCTTTGTGTTCAGTAGGGCTTCCCATGGGTTTTTACGCAGGTTATGATTAGTTACTGTATAGATGAGGAAGTAGACCCTAATCCAGAGTCTTTTGACTCGAGGACAGGACCACCATATGTGGAACATATCTCCTGGGGAGGAGCATCCCCAGAAACAGTCTTTAGAGCGACCTGGAACCGTGTCAGCAATTCTTGTAGGGACTAAGTACCAGCGTAATATGATTTTATACAAGGTTTCTAACATCAGTGTATTGTGGGCACCACAATTGGTTGATTTCCAAATCTTGGACCATTCGTAGTCGTCTAGAATGTTGCCTATATCTCCCATTTTGCTACATATGGTAGTTGCGAACAGTACGAGGTATGTACAAAGCCCGAATATATTTGTTAGATAAGGCCTTTTACTTGTGGGTATTTGAGACAGAATGTTTTGAAGGGGGTTGTTTTTAAAGGGGAGTGTGTGATTTTGAAAAGAGGCTAAAATAACTTGTGCATTCACCTCTTAACTTTTCTCCTGCCCCAGCGTCACAGTTCCTGTGCAGCAGTTACAAGCCATTTATTGCGCACATGACAGCTGCAGCCACTCAGTAGCCTCCACAGTCACATGTCTTTCCTACAGACATGACCTCAGCAGACAAGAACAGGCTGCAATGGTCACTCCAACAATGAACAGCATGTGACTGCTGTAGGGGCTTCCATCATCGGACCAGGCAAAAATGTAAGAGGTGAGTGCACTTTTTTCTTTATTATAGCAGCTTTTCTGCCCCCCCCCCCCCCCAGCTCTCCCCCCTCCCCCATGGAATTTTGTTTTGTTTTTTAATCTTGGAAAACACTTTTAAAGGAATCTGTTACAACCCTACTGCAGAACAAAAAAGGACAAGGATGCGCAGCAAACATATTCAGCAATTTGCACAGATTACGCAACATTTATAATATGCATCAACTCATTGTACAAACAGGAATATGAAAATGGGTGGAATTACCCTTTTAGACATGCAATAGTTGACCTGTAGACTTGACTTGGGTTAAGAGCAGGCCACTACTGATGAAAGAAATACAATACAACAGGAATATTAGATGACACAATAGATAAATCTATCATGGTGATGCACGATCTGGTGGATGATTCTCATGAAAAACTGCTTAACTGACAGAAATGGTCTTGAAATAAAACTCCCACAATGTTACATACAAGATCTATAAAGTGATTTCCACAGAGAACATACCATTGGCCATATGCTAGTAAATGAGAACAGGAAATAGTAGAATTTCACTTACAGAGAGAAACATTTTTTGTTTTGTTGAGGTGGCCATTTTTGAAAAAGTGACAAAAATTAACGCAGCCATATTTTTGTCATCTTTAACCCCTTCCTGCTGCAGCCCTTTTTCAAAATTTTATTTTTCCTGCAACATAGGTACATGGGGACTTGTTTTTTTTTATGGGAAGAGCTGTATATTATAAAAGGTACCATTTAATGTACCACATATAATATTGGAAAACTTTTAACACTACTTTAATAGTGTTCAAGGTGCAGTAGAAACGACATGTAATCTTTATTCTGTGAGTCAGTACGAATATGGTGATACCAAATTCATATAGCTTCTTATGTTGAACTACTTAAAAAGAAAATACCTTTCTTTAAAAAATAAAATTCTCTTGCCATCTTTTGACCCCTATATTTGTTTTAGTTCTCAGCTGAGTGACGGCTCAGTTTTTCTTTGCAGGGTGATCTGTAGTTTTTATTGGTACCATTTTGAGGTCTAATCAATCAATTTTTTCTTAATTTTTTTTTTTTGTCTTGTAGCCAGGGTGAGCAAAAAAGCACAATTCTGGCACTGCATGTTTTCTGTTTCATCATGCAGGACAAAAAATGTGATATTTTAGTAAATTGGATTTCCATAGTCACAGAGATACAATTTTTTAATACATCACCCGGGGAAACGTTTTTTTTTTAAACCTTGAATATATTTTTGTAAAAAATTTAAAAAGCTTTATTCTATGCATTTTTAACTTTTTCTAGTCTCCATAGGGGACTTGATTTTGTGATGATCATTTGAACGCTTATACAATATACTGCAGTATCCTGTATTGTCACAAACAATTTATTAGTTGTCAAGATACCTAAACAGTCACCCGTGGTCTCACTGTGGGTGAGTCACTCAGGACATCTAAATGCTGCCGTTTGGAAGGGTTTAAAGGAACCAATGCGAAATCTCTAACAAAGAATTCCATTTCTCATGTGTCGTTTATAATACTGGTACCTTATGTGGCAACAGGACCCTTCTTTTCTCCTTAGAAGCAGGGCGGAGGTACAGCAGCTACCTCTGCACCCCCCTATAGTCCTTTGCATGTAACCTATGTGATACTCCATATAGGTAAAGAAGGATGCTGTCTTTTTACTGCCAATTCAAATGAAGGGACTGTAATATAATATTCAAGGACAGATACAAGGACAGGTAAAGGTTGTAAGATACAAGAATTTTGGGAAGACTAAAGAATCATAGGCGCAAATATATTTCTGAATACCAATATGAAAAGATGTTTAACCACCTAACGACCCTTGACAGATCTATCCGTTGTAAGCTACACTTGTGCCTGTGTAAACACGTGACAACAACTGTCAAAGACAGCAGATTATTGTGGCAAGGCATTGGGGGACTAATCAGAATGAACCCTGTTAGGCAATTGCTGTTATTGGTCAAATCTAACTGACCAATCACATCATCTGATTGTTTGGGGGCAGGAATGGCAGAGCTAGCATAGCTCTGATCTCCTGAGTTTGTCAGCAGTGAAGAGTTGGGACCCGTGTTCCTTTGTCTCATCAGTGCGGCAAAATTAAAAAAAAACACCCTAGTCATCTGTCATCGCCCCAGACAGTGCCAGTGAGACTGTCGAACAGTTGTTAATGTTATTGTCTACTGATGCACAAGTGATGATGTGCCACAGCAAAAGGCGCAGCAGGCAAGGGTCTAAGTGTCACAACCTGCCACTACTGCCTGCCCTGCTCGCCGGCTGCTGGGGCTGCAGTTGGACACTGCTGTCATCCATGTCATTCTCACTCTTCTGCTTACTTCCATGGTCTCTGCCCATAGGGTTCATCTGCTCTCCTGCCCGTTCTCTAAAAGGGCCAGCATGCACTGCCTAAACCTGTGCCCACCAATCCTGTCCAAATATCTCCTACATTGGTTATCCACACCTTAGGGTGGATGTCTAAACAACTGGTCTTATTAGCCACTGTGACAAAGCCCCTGTTACAAGTGTATTCTGGTTCTGACTCCAGATTAATTCCTGACAAATCTGAATTCTGTTATCCCTGACATTGCCTCTGTATTCTGGACTCTGTTACTCCTTTCTGCCTGCCCTGGCCTTCTGCCTGGACCTAGATATTGCTACTGTGCTGCCAGGTCCAACCTTTGCTATGTTTCTGGATAAGTGCCTTTTTACACCACCAGGTATTGCACCTTGGCCTTGTGCAGTGTCAGCAGCCACAAGGCAGGGACAATCAGTGCATACAATGACTTGGGGTCTCCACAGCAAAGACTGAATCCTGCTTGGAGGGCCTCCCTAGGTGTTGCCTCCTTAGATAGTCCAAGGCCAAACAGTGTGTGGCAAAGTGGATCCACATCAGCCTGCCTGACCTTAGGCCTGGCACTACCAACATTAACCCAGACTAGGTGCCTATATATATATATATATATATATATATATATATATATATATATATATATATATATATATATATATATACACATATACACACACACATATATGTGTGTGTGAATTTGAGGCCTTAAGACCCCATTATTGCCACTTGGGCACTTTTCTACCCTGTAATTAAACGTACGGAAGCAATAAGTATAATAGAATCCAGACAAAGAAATACAACGAAAAAAAGTTAAGAAAAGAAAACAATCATAAATATATGCAGGGAGATGAAAAATGAATAGCAAATTGTCACAAATAAAGCATATTCTTCCTAATTAGTTAATTTACATTTCACAAATTAATGATGAAATTCCTGCTGGAAAATAAACCCAGCAATACATCACGGAGTTAAGTGACCTGTATTTGTATCTGTAAAATCGAGGTTCATTAGGAATGTAGATGCTGTTTGTTTTACCTGTCAAAAAATAAAGCTCCCTCCTTTTCTCGCTCTCTCTCTTTTTTTATACTCAAACACATAAATAAGTGGAATTTCTAGACATACTCTTTCTTCCTTACATTTATCATCTAAATAACAGCCTTGCCAAGATGGCATCCTTATAATAAAACCTCTCCGGTAGAGTGATGGGTAATGAAGCTTGCTTGTGAATGCAATTGAGATAAAAAAAAAAATGCGAGTCAAGAAAAAAAAAAAAGTTGTTGAGCCAAATGCGTGAATATTCGAAGGGCTCTGAAGCTGGTGGACTTTGCTTGCCATCAATCTTTCTAGTGAGCTGTTATATATCTGAATATTTTGATAGATGACGGAATAATTGAGTTATCTATCTTTCTAACTATCAGAGTTGCATAAAAATTATTCTCACACGCTGGCGAATATTAAATATATTAGGTGTCCGGTTAATTTTTCATACAAAGGGGACAATAAGGGAAGTTGGTTTTATTTATTGCAGCATAAACAGCGCATAATTTGAGGCAAGGATTGAATGTTTCTATCACCGCTCGGCTGACACTACGGGTGGGAGGGTGCAGGGCAACTCCTACTGTTAGAACCACTTTATAGACAGTGTTTGTCAACTAATATAATATGAAGGGTCAGAATATTTACATATATGTATAACTAGTGGAATGCCTCAGTGAAGTCTCTAGTATTCTGCGTGTGAGAATTCGGCTTCATGGGTCCACCGAAGGAATCTTCCATCTATACTTATAATTTTGCTGTTAGAATGATATACAAAGAACATATTAATAAAGCCTGATAGGTTAATTATCTTTACGAGATATACTCCAGTGACTGGCCCCGAAATCAGCTCCAAATAGGGTTGCCGTCTGAAGACACTTTGGGGTTATAAGAAAGATCCCTTAAAGTATGTGCACATGGCGGAGTCCATATCACTTCTTAAGGCGGATCTGCACAGAATCCCATTGGAAATCTCCATTCACGGGTCTAAATCTGCATATGGGTGTATGGCAGAAATATACAGGCTTAGTTGTGGTTTTCTGCCATGGTTTTAGAGGTGGAAAAAGACGCATTCGATTTTGCAATGAGCACGTACCCTGATCATTTTAGAACCTGGGCCTACCAAGGAGCCTTTGGTGGTCCAATGGGCCATGAGCAGGTACAGTCTCTTCAGTGCAAAAAAATATGGATAGACAATAAAATGCAACTTCTCAATCATTTTCGACAAGGGACTAATCAAGCTGAACATTATGAGTCCAGGGCTTTACCGCTGGGTCATAGGCCATGCCAACATTTTTATAAACGACCACAATTCATCACTGGGGGTGCCTAACAGTTTGAGTAGCATTGCTTCAAAGGATGTTTCAACATAGAATATATTCATATAGGGAAACAATTACAATCCTTTAATAACTACAGCATTAGGCTACTTTCACAGTTGTCTTAAAGGGGTTTTCCAGTGAGAATACTATTGATGACCTATGCTTTAGGATCCCAACCGATCAGCTAAATGTGCACCCGCTGACAGTGTCGCAAATACACAGGGGTCAAAGCGGAAGCAATGGAGATCTCTGCTCCGACCTCTGTGTAGTGGCCGGTGCTTGAAACTGTAAGCACGGCTACCGTTGATTTCAATGAGAGCAGCGCTTGTAGTTACAAGCGCCGGCCACTACACAGAGGTCGGAGCAAAGACTTCTGCTCCAACCTCTGTGTATTTGTGCGCCCGCTGACAGCATCGCAATCAGCTGATCAGTCAGGGTCCCGAGCGATGGACCTCAGCCGATCAACTCTTGATGACCTATCCTGATATATCACTGATATAGTACAACAATCACTGATAGAGTACAATTTTTTTTATTCTGCACGCAAAACCTCATAAAAAGGCTGGGCTTACACAAGCGTAATTTAATTTCGTATTACACGCGCAATGTACGGTCACATAATACGCAGTGAATGGAGTCAAAGTACATTAATTTTCATTGATCCATTCGCACTTGTGTATATTTATTGCATAGAATATGCGGATAAAAAAAAGAACGCAGCATATTCTATTTTCCTGTGTATTACATGCCATAGAGCCATATTGTTCTCTATGGGTGCGTACGAAAATGCTGTACATACACAATTACATTGCATGTGTGCGGCGTTTTTACACAACGTTGCTTAGAGACAATAGAAAGAAAGTTTTAAAAAATCGAAGAAACCAGGAAACCAGTGCATGACAGAGTGCGTGAGATATGCTTCTATACACGATCACAAATGCGGTGATACGCAGATCCATATGCCAGTAAAACTCTACAATTTTTACGCAGTGTTTTCCATACAGTCGTGTGAGCCCAGCCTAACAGAGTAAAAACACAATGGTCAAAATTTTTAAACATTAAAGGGGTTGTCCCGCGAAACAAAGTAGGGTTATACACTTCTGTATGGCCATATTAATGCACTTTGTAATGTACATTGTGCATTAATTATGAGCCATACAGAAGTTATTCACTTACCTGTTCCGTTGCTGGCATCCTCGTCTCCATGGTGCCGTCTAATCTTCAGCGTCTAATCGCCCGATTAGACGCGCTTGCGCAGTCCGGTCTTCTCCCTTCTGAATGGGGCCGCTCGTGCCAGAGAGCGGCTCCTCGTAGCTCCGCCCCGTCACGTGTGCCGATTCCAGCCAATCAGGAGGCTGGAATCGGCAATGGACCGCACAGAAGACCTGCGGTCCACCGAGGGTGAAGATTCCGGCGGCCATCTTCACAAGGTAAGTAAGAAGTCACCGGAGCGCGGGGATTCGGGTAAGTACTACCCGTTTTTTTTTTTTTATCCCTGCATCGGGTTTGTCTCGCGCCGAACGGAGGGGCCATTGAAAAAAACAAAAAACCCGTTTCGGCGCGGGACAACCCCTTTAATTTTGCAATGACTTTAGTATTCAGACCCTTTGGTATGAAACTTGAAATTTATCTCTTATCTTTGATCATTTTGGAGATGTTTCTACACCTTGATTGGAGTTCCTCTGTGGTCAATTCAGTTGATTAGACAGAATTTAAAAAGACACACCCTGTCTATATAAGAGCTCCTGTCCACGGGCAATCTAGTATTGCGTTACTCGCAGTGATAATCCGTCCGCAGTGCACACTTTCCATAGTGTTGCTATGGAAAGCACAGTCTCCTGTCCATGAGTGGAGAATCATAGCGATTCTCCGCTTGCGGGACTTAAATCGCGTCATGCCGCGATTCTTTGCAGTGAGCGTATCTATCAAATAGGCTCACCGCAGAGAACTGTCAGTTCTCTCCCCTGATCTGCGGCGGCGGAATTGCTAGCGATATTCCGTCTCGCCTGTGGACAGGGGGCCTAAGGGCTCAGAGCTAACAATGCATATCAGAAACAAAACCAGGCCATGAGGAGGAAAGAACAGCCTGTAGACAGGATTGTGTGGAGGCACAGATCTGGAGAAGGCTACAAAAACATTTCTGTTGCACTGAAAGTTCCCAAGAGCACAGTGGCCTTCATAATTCTTAAATAGAAGTAGGTTGGAACAACCGGTGCTCTTCCTACAGCTGGCCGACCTGCCAAACTAAGTAATCAGGGAAGGAGGGTCTTGGTAAGAGAGGCGACAAAAAACCTAATGTTCACTCTGACTTACCTCCAAAGATTCTGTGTGCAGATGGGAGTAACTTCCAGAAGATCATCCATCACTGCAGTCTCCACCAATCTAGGCTTTATGGCAGAGTGGCCAGAAAGAAGCCTCTCCTCAGTAAAAGACACATGAAAGCCTGCCTGGAATTTGCCAAAAAGCACCTAAAGATCTCAGACTGGGCAGAAGGTTCATCTTCCAACAAGACAATGACCCTAAGCACACAGCCAAGACAACACAGGGGTGGCTTAGAGCCAACTCTGTGAATTTCGCTGAGTGGCCCAGTCAGAGCTCTAACATAAACCCAGATGAACATCTCTGGAGAGACCTGAAAATGGCTGTCCACAGACTGTCCCCAACCAACCTGAGTTTGAGAGGATCTGCAGGGAAGAATGGCAGAAAATCCCCAATTCTAGGTGTGCAAATCTTGTGGCATCATATCCAAGAAGACTTGAGGCTGTGATCCCTGCCAAAAGCTGCTTTAACTAAGTCTTAAGTACAGAGTCGGAATACTTATGTCAATGCAAAATGTTAGTTTTAATTTTTAAAAATTTACAAATATTTCTAACATTCTATTTTCACTTTGTCATTATAGGGCAGTGGTGGCGAACCTATGGCACGCGTGCCAGAGGCGGCACGCAGAGCCCTCCCTGCTGGCACATGCCGCCGTCGGCCGCTCACCAGATTAGGGAATACTGGCAGGGGTCGGCAATCACTCAGCGGTGCTGATCCCGGGGCACATGGTGACGTCAGTGTGCAGCCGGGATCCTCCTCCCCCTCCCCTGATGTCTCCTACTTGGTAGAGGAGGGGGTAAAGTATAGGGTCCCAGGACAAGCAGGGGGGGTGCTATTAGTGCTGGGCCACTGTGGGGTGTCACTATTACTACTGGGGGCCGGTGTGGGATGTCACTATTACTACTTGGGGCCGATGTGGGATGTCGCTATTACTACTGGGGGGCCGGTGTGGGATGTCACTATTACTACTGGGGGGCCGATGTGGGATGTCGCTATTACTACTGGGGGCTGGTGTGGGATGTGACTATTACTACTGGGGGCTGGTGTGGGATGTCACTATTACTACTGGGGGCCACTGTGGGATGTCACTATTACTACTGGGGGTGCTGTGGGATGTCCTTATTACTACTTGGGCCACTGTGGGATGTCACTATTACTACTAAATCTGCACCCGGTCTATTTTGAAACAGCCTTGTCCTTTAAGAACAACAGAGGTAGAAGTCATACATCGTGATATGCCCCGCCCCCTGACATGTTGGCACTTTGCGATAAATATGCGGGTTTTGGGTTACAGTTTGGGCACTCAGTCTCTATAAGGTTCGCCATCACTGTTATAGGGTATTGAGTGCAGAAGGATGGGGAAAAAAGTAAAAACCTTTTTTACATTTTCAAAAGGCCACAACATGTAAAGATAGTGAAGACTTTCCAAATGCATAGTATAATTTGATGATAGAAACTACAAATCTGTTCAAGCAGAGGAAGGTGCAGCCTTACAGACTATATCATGGCATCTGGTAGTGACAATATAATTCTGGTTCATTTTTATTTTGTTATGCTAAGTCAGTTCTTTCTTGTGGTTTACATACAGTAACGTAAACAACTTTCTTGACAAGTAATGTATACCGTATTTTTTAAAATCGTGGACTAATTTCTAAGGGTCCTAAAATTGCCAATTACTGCTATAATTCGCACATTTACAATCAAAGATAATTGGCCAATGCGAATAAAAGAACATGAATGAAGTTATCACTTCGCGTTTATCTTTACATACCATGTTGTCATAAAAAGTGTCTACTGGTGGCATGATCAATAAATGCAAATGCACGGTAGTTTCAATATAGTTGTATGTTATATAATTGGGTATAAGGTATAAATGATAGTGTGCAGCATAATTAAGGACCAGTGAAGTACTGTAGCTAGTTGTAACCCTGGATGACTTTTGCAACAATGCATTGCCACCACAGAGAATAATATAACTGCATGCAACATGTTCGTACAATGCCGCGAGTTTGTTTCCGGAAGCCAGTGTTCAGGCCGAGACGCACTTCTGCATTCCGTATCTCAAATGTATGGTGCAGAAGACAGTGTGGTTGGGCCGTTAGATTCACACGTGGACTACTTTTAGCTGACCAGAATTATACTGAGAAAAGTCAGGGAAATTTCCTGCATGCTGAACACATAACATGTTTGCTCAGACAACAATTTAACATTTAATAGTGAAAAATACAGAAAAAAAGAACAATGTCCACAATCAGATCAACGTAAAAAAAATGCATACAATCAAATAAGTTGTGAACACATAAATACTCTCTGCACCCCTCATAAAATAAAACCGTAAGAACATTTTACTCGACAGCAAAGAACTGAAGTGGTGAAGAAGCATTACGACTCAAAGAGATAGTGTAAAATGTTTACAGTGGGCTGAATTTTATGCAAAAGATACTTGCTAGTAAAATTTATTCTTTGGCCTGTTCTACAGCTATATCCAAATATTACCTGTTTTCTATCTGCAAATTCCCTGCTGCTGCATCTGATACACACTTCCAAGGATAGGTGGCTGTGTTTGTGAGGGGTTATGTCTCCACTGAAGTATATGGAAGGAGTAGTAGTGGACTCCCAAAAGGTGTCATCCTTAGGACAATTGAGAGAAAAAACGCAGCATGCTCCATTTTCTGCGCGTGTCCCGCTCGGACAGCTCCCGCAGGTTTCCATGGAAGCCTATGGAAGCCGCCCGGTCCCGCGGTACACCCGCAGCTGAATTTCTGCTCTCCGGCGCGGGAGAGCAGGAGTTCAAAAAGAGAAGAAAAAAAAGAGTGCACGGCGCATGCGTGCGGCACGCTGACGGCGTGCCGAGCGCATCCGCCGGGCAGAGGGAAAGAAGATCCGGCCGCAACGGACGGGAACCCGCAGCATCCGCACAGGTGGGTTAAATCTTTTTTCAGGCCTCATGTCCGCAGGCAGGAAAGGAGGGTCCTGCTGCGGGATTCTGCATGGAGAATCCATGCGGGCCCTAATTTCCTAGTGGACATGAAGCCTTAAGGTGACATTTATGCCACACATCCCTAACACAACACGGCTGAAAACTGTACTGACAGGCAGTTTTATCAAAATGTTCACATGGTATGAATTGTGCTCAACTGGCAAAACAGGCAAGGTGTAGGATTGATGGCCATTTCCACCTTTGTGATTCTGAGAAGAAACAAAGCACTGTGTCAAAGCTTCACAAAATATTCAAATAAAGAGAAGATAATGCAACAATAACAATCTACTTTAGGGTCTTGTATATTATGTCTGTTTCATGGTAAAATTGTAGAATTAATGTTGAATGCGTGGTTTTGCAAATCAACAGCCATTTTCCTAGCAAAACTGTGTGGCCTTAATCAATTTGAAACCTGTACTGATCTGTGGTAAAACCGAATGTCAAAGGGTTTACCATGTTACCTTATTAAGACGGTTCCTTGATGCATTCGATTATAAAGAAAACTACAACCGCCAGCAATTCTTGAAGGTCTACAGCTGTCAGGCTATGCTGGAAGTTATAGGTCCCTCTAGGAGGAAGAGGGGGTCACAGGAAGTAGAAAATTCATTTATTTTAATTATCTAGTAGTAGAGGGGAAGCCTACTTTTTTGTAGTAGTAGCTGTTGCCTGGCCTTTCTTATAGACTGTTTCTGCCCAGGGTCCTCTCAGTAGCCTGCTGCCTGGCTCTTGTTTTAGACTAGTCCTCCTCTAAAGGCTACACCGGGCATACATGCTCATGCAGTAAGTAGTGTAGTGCAGCTAGCGTACTGCATTGTGTGTGCCACTTGTACGGCTGCAGGGAACTAGGGGTCCATTGCTGACTCAGTTCCCCTTTGGGCCAATCTGAGCCTGAAATCAGGCTCCAAAAATCCCATGACCCCATAATATAGCTGCATGTTGTTTTCACATAAAGAGGTACAATTAGCATCCTGTATTCCAGCATCAGCCTTCTTCTGTGCACATATAGGACCTGAGATTTTCTTGGCATCAACTCCGTATGTAGCATTCTCCAATAATATGATCTTTTGATATATAAACTATACCATTTAGAATATAAAGCAAAATTTCAACAAAATATCCATTTTAGAGGAAGAGATTAAAAAGATGTGCAGTGTATAAAATGTTTCTTTAGTAACTTGTCTGGTCAGCTCCTGAGTGCACATTGGAAATGTCACTTGTAAATGCCAATTAAGAAATTACAAGGAGTTCTGAAAGGTAGGGTTTGTGGATGCTGACATTCTCCTGACATGGAGGAGAACATCTGACCAGGGCCTTTGGCAAAATAAGGATGGGGGCGAAAAAAATAAAGAAATTTCAAGATCTGCTCTGTCAGCTCTTATCGTTTGTGAGGCGAGAGGCTTGTCGAATGCGAGTTTGGTGGGGGCCACGCCGGATGTGGAGTAGAAGCCTTGCGGTAAACTAGATAGGTGCTGAAAGCGCTGTCGGAATGGCGCGGTGCTTTTGGGTGATATAACAATATTTGAAAGAGTGAGATGGGGGGGAGGATTGAGGGTTGGGTGAAGGGACATTAAACGGAGAAGGAAAAAAAAAAAGAAACAGCATTTGCATTGTCAACTGGCCTACATCTTAAGACGGCCAAGGCTGGAGACTAGATAGATTGTGACGGCTTCTCATACACTGAGCCAGTCAATGAGAGGAATACAAAGAAGGTAAATTAACCTCTTCTTGTTACAGAGGAGCAGAACAGCAATGTAGCAAATACCTTCCAGAGATAACATATTTCATCTTACAAATAATTATAATTATCGGCTCCTGAATGAAGCATTACACCAACACTTTCTAGACCGCTGTAAGGAAATAAGGCCATAGAGGCAATGAGCAAATCCTGGTAAAATCTGCCAAGAAGCATATAATGTACAGAGCAGTTCAGATCTTTTATCTTTATCATTATGACGCAACAAAGAAGTCCAGCTGTGTATGTCTTAACAGCAAAAGCGAGACGACAGATGCCAGCTATGAGAGACCTTCAATATAGGCATATTTAAAGCACATCTCATCCACAGCCTGGAGGTACTGCTCTTACAGTCACTGGAATATCCCCTCCTTATGGCTCCGAAGCCTCCAGAGATAACATGTTGATTGTAAGCACTGAAGACCTGGTCATAGTAACCTAAAGTTATACATAGGGAGTTAAATACCATGTTCCCTCCCTGTGAAAATTCATCTTCCGAAAACAACTATATGTAGAAGTAAAAGTCCACATAAAAACATAATGTTTGCCTAAATATAATAACTCTAAACAGAATTCCTCTAAATTAACCCTAAAAAGGATTATTCTTTGTCTAATGAAAAGTCTGGTCTGCATGGTCACCAGATTTATCACCAATAGAACATATATAGTACGATCTGGGACGCGAACTTCGGCAGCCTACAAGTTTGGGGCGATGAGCCACAGGATACTATACTCAATGTGTATGCCTCCTTGGCCGCCTATATCACATCTTGTATCCAAGCTAGAGGCAGAACAACCGAGTATTAGAGCCTCCATGTCCACCTATATTACATCTTACATCCAAGCTAGAAGCAGTAAAACAGGGTACTAGAGCCTTCATGCCTACCTGTATCACATCTTGTATCCAAACTAAGGCAGTACAACAGGGTACTAGAGTCTCCATGCCTGCCTTGTATTACATCTTGCATCCAAACTAGAGGCGGTACAACAGGGTACTAGAGCCTCCATGCCTGCCTGTATCACATCTTGTATCCAAGCTAGAGGTGGTACAACAGGGTACTAGAGCCTCCATGCCTGCCCGTATCACATCTTCTATCCAAGCTAGAGATGGTACAGCAGTGTACTAAAGCCTCCATGCACGCCCGTATCACATCTTGTATCCAAGCTAGAGACGGTACAACAGGGTACTAGAGCCTTCATGCCTGCCCGTATCACATCTTCTATCCAAGCTAGAGATGGTACAGCAGGGTACTAGAGCCTTCATGCCTGCCCGTATCACATCTTCTATCCAAGCTAGAGATGGTACAACAAGGTACTAGAGCCTCCATGCCCACCCGTATCACATCTTGTATCCAGGCTAGAGGCAGTACAACAGGGTACTGGAGGCTCCATGCCCGCCCGTATCACATCTTATATCCAGCCTAGAGGCAGTACAACAGTGTACTAGAGCCTCGATGACCTCCTGTATAACATCTTAATTCCAATCTAGAGGCGGTACAACAGAGTACTAGAGTCTCGATGACCTCCTGTATAACATCTTAATTCCAATCTAGAGGCGGTACAACAGAGTACTAGAGTCTCCCTGCCCGCCTGTATCACATCTTGTATCCAAGCTAGAGGCAGTACAACAAGGTACTAAAGCCTCCATGCCTGCTTGTATCACATCTTGTATCCAAGCTAGAGGCGAGACAACATGGTACTAGAGCCTCCATGCCCGCCCATATCACATCTTGTATGCAGGCTAGAGGCGGTACAACAGGGTACTAGAGCCTCCATGCCCGCCCTTATCACAATTTGTATGCAAGCTACAGGCAGTACAGCAGGGTACTAGAGCCTCTATGCCCGCCCATACCACATCTTGTATCCAGGATAGAGGTGGTACAACAGGGTACTAGAGCCTCCATACACATCCGTATTACATCTTGCATCCAAGCTAGAGGCAGTCCAACAGGGTACTATAGCCTCCATGCCCGCCAGTATCACATCTTGTATCCAAGCCAGAGGCGGTACAACAGGGTCCTGGAGCCTCCATGCCCTACCGTATCACATCTTTTACCTGGGCTAGAAGCGGTACAACAGGGTACTAGAGCCTCCATTCCCGCCTGTATCACATCTTGTATCCAAGCTAGAGGCGGTACAATAGGGTACTAGAATCTCCATGCTCACCTGTATCACATCTTCTATCCAAGCTAGAGGCGGTACAACAGGGTACTAGAGCCTCCATGCCCACCTGTATCACATCTTGTATCCAAGCTAGAGGCGGTACAACAGGGTACAAGAGTCTCCCTTCAAGTGTTTTGGGTTTTCTACAATAGATTCTCCTTTTGCTCTGATATTGTAATCATTTACTTATAACAACGTTACAATCGTACAGAGAAAGTGTCATTCCATTTCGACAACTCCTAGGAGACTGTTTTTAACAATGAGTGTACAAGCTACAATAAAGGATCAGCAGAAAATAAAATAAGTAACGCACTGTAATAGCAAATTTACCATAACATTTTCTGTACATTAATCTTAAACTGTCATTAGGTGTTATGGGTGGACATCGAATTTAAAGGGGTTGTCTCGCGAAAGCAAGTGGGGTTAAGTACTTCTGTATGGCCATATTAATGCACTTTGTAATGTACATCGTGCATTAAATATGAGCCATACAGAAGTTATTCACTTACCTGCTCCGTTGCTGGCGTCCCCGTCTCCATGGCTCTGTCTAATTTCGCTGTCTTCTTGCTTTTTTAGACGCGCTTGCGCAGATGGGTCTTCTCCCTTCGGCTCGGCAGCAGCTGCGTTTTGGCTCCGCCCCCTTGCACGCATCATCGCGTAGCTCCGCCCCGTCACATGTGCCGATTCCAGCCTCATGATTGGCTGGAATCGGCGCATGTGATGGGGCGGAGCTACGTGATGACGCGTACAAGGGGCGGAGCCAAAACGCCGCTGCTGCCGAGCCGAAGGGAGAAGACCCATCTGCGCAAGCGCGTCTAAAAAAGCAAGAAGACACCAAAATTAGACAGAGCCATGGAGACGGGGACGCCAGCAATGGAGCAGGTAAGTGAGTAACTTCTGTATGGCTCATATTTAATGCACGATGTATATTACAAAGTGCATTAATATGGCCATACAGAAGTACTTAACCCCACTCGCTTTCGCGAGACAACCCCTTTAAGGCCAATTTATATGAGCTGATGATGAGCGAAGCGAACATTTATTTCTGATCATTGCCTTGTCTATAGATAATAGTTATTAGTTCAAAAATGAGGATTAAACACTCGTCTGTCAATGATCACATCTTTTATATGGGTATAAAACAGTCTGTCAGGAATACATCATGTAAACGGAATGTACTGTAATACATAATAGTGCAAGCTCCATGGGAATGAACAATTGTATTAAACCCTTACCGCCACAGTATACATGCATGTGTGTGTGTATGTGTACATATATATATATATATATATATATATATATATATATATAAATCCTGGGTGGAAAGGGGTTCCCACAAAATGATGTAGTGTCCTATGTATAGCATAGACTCAGGAGCTGAGCCTGCACCATCTGCAGAGTGAGTTGCCTGCAACTTACAGCTGGCCTCCAGCTGTAACAGGGGGTTGGTTAGAACACTGATCCCCACTGTTAACCCCATTACATGCCGTTATCAGTGTTGATTGTGGTATGAATGGGGCTAACAGAAGGAGGGCGCTCCCTCTGTGATGTCATCTGCCCTCTGTCATGAAATTGCAGACAGCCAATGGTAATCTGACTCCAGCTAATGGGGTCTGAGTCTGGCATGGCTTGTCATAGGCAGGAATAGTGATAATACACTGCAGTACAGAAGTACTGCAGTGCATTAGCTGAGCGATCTTGAGCTTCAAGCACCCGGCAATCTCCACTTTACGCGATCTCCACTTTGTTTTCTTGGTAACTAAGTGGACCCCCGTTCTTGGAATCGTGGTGGTCCCAGCAATCGGATCCCCACCAATCTATCACTTTTGAAAAAGCTTTCGGTCTCAGGAAAAGCCGTTTAACGATTGTTCGTCTCCATACAGCTTACATACTCATGATGACAGCTGCATGTAAACGGAAGTTTAAGGAGCACTGATCAACATTCTATATTGTCAGTTGCTACTCGTATAAATGGGCCCTTACAGATTAATCAGAATTAAAAATTGAATATTCCGTTTCCCATTTAGGAAAGCATAAAGCATGCCTCCTGTGGATATATACACAAGTCTAGCTTGACCAATGCTTTCTGTTTCCCAATTACCAGTAGGTACCAAACACATCCAAACTATTTCCAATTCATTAAATACAAGAGACCAGTGCTTGAAGATCTTGAGGTACCTATCCATTACATGGTGTATTGAATCACTACTAGCTACAGTCACAAGTTCATTAACAAAAGGCTGTTCTCACCAAAGAATATTCATTGTGCCAGGGCTGAAGACAGGCTGCTTAAAAAATCCTCCAGTGTAGTCAGGGTCAGAACCGCAGAGCGTGGCAGGCTGGCATCACAACATGTCAACCAGCTGTCGTACTGTGACATGAAGGCTGACCTTTGGTGGCCTAGCCTTGGCTGCCTGTGGAGAAGTGGAAACTGCCTGTGCATGACTGGCTCTTCCCGCTCCATACCTGACAGATTCCTGGATATCTAACCTTAGAAAAGCCTCTTTAGGTGAAGCAGAATAAAGCCTGCTCTGTGTATTTCCTAGTAGAGGACCCCATGAGTGTCGCTACGTGTGCTTTACCCCAGATGCTACATGTAGATCTCAATGCATCTATGCCTAGAGATTTTCTGTATTGCACAAATTTAGCAATCTTTGTGCAATTTTAGGAGCTTTCCAAACAAATTGGCAATCAATATATCGCTGATGATGAAGCAGAGAGGACTTGGAAATGGAATTCTACATAAAGCACCAGAGCGAGAAATGAGGGAAAAGGTTTACTACTCTAATTTACTCATCTTTGTGAAAATATATTTGGGGAATATAATTTAAGGAAGGTCAATGTGGCGGAAAACATTTTCTAAGGGTATAAACTAATAAAAAATATTTATAAAACTTTCCAACAGGAAAAGTGATGCAAATGTTATCAGATTCACAGATATGGTGCCTGGATACTGCAAAGAAACCCTTAATTAAGGCATATGGCGTAAAGCATTAGAATAAGCATATATGCAGATTTATAATAAAAGGTAGCAATATACAAAGCTCGGAAATCAAGGTTCCAGCAGTTCTGCAATTCTCTGGGTCTGTATTGACAACAGAAATCAGGTGACCTCTAGCAGCCAATCGGAGGCCGCAGCATCACCGTTTCGAACTCCTGGCATGATGACACCCAGGATGTGAGCACTGATGCCAGGTAACGCTTTGGTCTCTGACTAGTGAGGAGCAGTCACCTGACTTCCGCTGTCAACGCAGACCAGGGGAATTGCCGGAATTTTTTAACTATTTGGATGTAGTTCTTAGAAGTTAATTGTAACTGGACAACCCTTTAATAAGGCTTCCTGTTACAGTGTGATAGAGGTCAAGACTAATGTGAATGATTGCAATCTATGTTCAGTGCTTATGCAAATTATGTTAGTGCTATTTAAATAATACGAAATAGAAGCAAGATGAAAATACCTTGTATGTAAACAATATAAAAAATGATAGACTATATATACCATCAGCAAAAAGAGTTAATGAGCAGAATGAGATACTGAACTAGCAAGTAGTAAGGAATCAATCCCCCCATATAGGAACCCCTAAGAGCGGTAATAGGAGAGATATAATTCTAGTGCCGTTGCAATGATTCCTTAACTGTACGGGATAACGGCAAGGAACAGTCTAGGGTCCACGGAGGATATACATTTACACTACAGAAAGGCCGCTTTTCTTCATCAGTTCCCTCTGATGACTATGTGAGCATAGATTGGAAGTTATGGCCCCCGCTGGTAAGTGAAGTGAGTCACTCCTTGCAGAAAATTCAGAAGGCTGATAGAAGTATGATCACGATTACTTGACATACATTTTGGAAATATTTCAATATATTATTGGGCATTGGTACAACTATAAAGCATGCACCAAAAACTTCCAACATTAAGCACAAACCTAAAGACCAATATACTAATTTATCTCATTCTCAAGCTGCTTTCACACGGACGACAGAATCACACGATTTTCTCACAAAGTGACGGCGCTACAAATCCCATCTATGTGAAGCCCATGCTTTCCTAGGGAATTCTTCACATTGGTGATATTCTGTTTGATGCAATGTTGCGGAAAAAATTGCGACATGCTGTATACAGCTGCGCTTTTCTGGTAGCCCATGTTACCCTATGGAGCCGCCTTGTTTATCGCAGCGCACGATCGTGTGATTTTTGTGCGATGCGTTTTTTAACATAGGAAAGTCCTATAGACTTTCGTAATAAAATATTGCGTGTGTTTATTGCAAGCGGCCGCGATGTAATATAGGATTATTATTTAAAAAAAGCAGCAATATCGATGAAAAATTGCAGGAGCAAAGATGCGATTTTCTCATGGCAAAATCGCTGTTGCCCGTGTAAAAGAGGCCTTAAGAGGAAGCGGGAGCTGTTTTCGGGCACAGAGCTACCAAGTCTACTAATATGGGCCGGACTGGTCTGTAGTGCTAAAACCCAGTTGGACCACCTTTACCAGTTTTTCTATAATTAAGCCATGCAATTCTCGGCTTTAGACATCATATAGTGTGGAAGCATAGAAAAAGTGAAATGCTGTTCCAGCTATGTCTAGGGAACTTTGGAGGCACTTTGGTTGATGATATTTGGGTCTACGGCAGCATGGTAAAAGTGAGTAAATCCCATGGGCTCAGGCTGGGAAATTATGGGATCTTTTTGAATTGTACTTATGGGACACTGAAGTAGTGACTATCACTTATGGGCGAATGATGGCTGTCCATGTTATATGAGCACTGTGACTGCCTTGCTTCCATATGGGGCACTGTGAGGGAAAAAATGGGCAGAGAAATGATATGCCACAGTGTGAACGGGTGTATGTCATGGGTGAAATTTCATAAAGTTGATATGTATAAAGGCACAGAACAATTGAAGCGTATGCACAGCAATGCCAGAATGACTTTCCCCCAAAAGTGACCCCTCAAGAAGTGTTGTCACTGTCCCATAACAGCGCCAGCCACCTGAGGAACGTCCAGCAAGGATATATGTAACAGACACTGTGTGAATCCCTTGCATCACTATATAGAAGAGCGTTCTGATGTCAGAGTGCAACAATCACATGTCTTGGGAAGACCTCATTAATATGTACTAATAAAACATAATACACACACCACAGATACTACAACTACCTTTTGCATAGTTTATATTGCATGAATGTAGAGAACTTAGAATTTTGCAAACCTGAAAGATTTTAAGGCGTAAAACAATTTAGCAAGAAAAGAGGAAACAGAGCTGTAAATGTTGGCGATAGACCCACGGGTCAGCCGCATTTAAAGTGCCTGTGCGAGCCTACAGAGGCCACAGCACGGCCTTCATGATACTTCAGTGCCCAGTCTCTCATCAACAGGGCAATGAAAATGCTTGAGTGCTCTTAATTACTGCAAATGAAGTGTTCCTTATGGTGAGGAGCAGAGACATTACCAGGGAGCGATAACGGCATCAGCTTCTTAATATGAAAACAGTTACAATGTTGGCAGAAGTCCTGGCTGGCTGAGGACTCGTGTCAAGATGGCAACTTGATTTCAGAAACACAGATTTCTTTCAAATTAAGAAGAAGTTTAAAGCTCCTGTATCAGGAAAGTGCTCTTTCAGAATTCTAGAAAGTAAGACTAGTTAGTACAGGACCATCTTCAGGGCAAGTGCATGTGAATCGGGAGTCTTGGGAAGACACAAGGTACTGAATTTGCAGTGCAAATAAACCTGCGGCAGATTTGCTGCAAAATCCATACAACATGTTTTTTTTCTACAGTTCTCTGATTTTTGTTAAAACCTCCACCTCTCTATTGCTGTTGTAAATGTGGAAAGTCCCCAGCAGATCTGCCTTGTGTTGCTTGGTCTCTCACTAGGAGGCTACTTGCTGCAAAAGACACTGTTCTACATTGCAATGGCTGCAATGGAGACCAAGCAGGATAATCCCCAACCACTAGTCAGGTTACATCTGATGGTCTAGTAGACTCATTTTACCAGCAGGCTACTTCACAAGTTTGTGGAAAGTCTTGCCGACCAGTAGGTAGGTGTTCTTTATCCTCTTGTTCCCTCGCTTATATCTAAGCCAAACGATTATAATACAAAGCTCATTATCATATTATTAGTTTCAATGGGAGTATCAACAAAGCTCAAAAATAGAGAAAATTTTAAATTATGTGACATAGTGCTCAGTAGAGTGTGACAGCTTCCTTCTACCCATCAATGGGAACTTAGCTCCCAAATCGCAATGAAGCTAGTCTGTTGACCTATCATGGAGGAGGATAAAGGTAAATCTTAACACTAAACTATGACATACCTTATGATGTTAGTCTCTAGACAACTGTTTACTGACATTAATTTTTGAAGCTTTGCTAAAGAAAGGAAGCTGTCAGATATGATAAGGGACTGAATTGTAGATTGTGTGATATATATATATAGTAAAGTCACTGTAGTCCTACGCAGGGGGACTCACCTGTTCCAGTAGCTCCAGAACTGATCTTGTAGATACATGCGGTGACTACTCTCATCTCCAAACGATGCTTTACTCTCTATCCAATGAATAACATGGCCCTCGACAGCTGAAGAGCAAGAACAACATTAGTAAAGGAGCCACTTACAATGGACTTTTGTCATTCAAAAATTTGGCTAAAACTGATGCAGACTAGTGGGGCAACTTCAACTCTTATCTAATGCTATAGTTGATGTGGTAGGATGAAAGAATGCCGGCTAGATGCTGGCATTCTTCAAGTATTTCTAGATTGGTTTATGCAGAGCGGTCAGGAAGATGTCAGTACGTTTTGGTGTCTTCCATTAGAGTGGTGGCACAGAAACTGCATGTAATGGGTGTAAGATGTTCATGCGCTCTGTAACCTGTCACTATGGTACACACTTGGTGTTTGTAAGGGAGGTCACCTGGGAGCTCCACGGGGTAAAGGCCTACCTTAGTATCGGTTGTTTCAGTGGTGTCCTTTAGTAAACTATTCTCAGTAGTATCAGCTCAGGCCACAAGCAACAATGACATATGCAAGATGATATGAACACCATAGTATGCACTGCATCACTCACCTACAGGCACCTCCAGAATGAAGTCAGGAGTTTTATCATAGCCCTTTATACGCAACTGGTCTTCATCTACAAAGAAGGCAAGAACTTATAAGTTGAAAAGAAACAAAAACATCCAAACGTGCAAATACCCTGAATGGCCACTTTATTAGAGACAACCATCCTTTCCCCATTGGAGCTTTCCTGTATGGAAATAAGACACGTAAGGCTCCTTTCACATCTACGTCTGGCCCCATTTGGGCTTTCAGTCTCTCCGCTTTACTCTTGGAGCAGAAAACAGAATTAAAACAGATAATTCCCCCCCCCCCCCCATTGATTTTAATAGTGTTTCAGAAGAACAGAAAGTAAATGGAAAGGGGTCCGTTTGCTCCCATTCTGGTTGATTTCCATTATACCTGGATATACCAGGTACAGGGCTGGATTCCGCTGCGGGCTCCTGCATGTGGAATCCGACCTGTCCGTGTGAGAGCGGCTTAAATCTGTAAATTTCCATACATTAAATGTATGTTTTTTTTGCTCTGAAATGCCACACCCCTCCGCAAAAACACGAAGTTTCACTACAAAACTTTATTTAAAAAAAAAAAAAAAGATGTTACAGTGAAAAACATATACCGCTTTTATGAAAAAACGGATAATAGTGTATGGAAACGTATGGCTACCTTTAATATATATATGAGAAAAAAGAGGGGGCACGTATCCTTAAAATGGCATACATTTGTATACTTTATTCCTGTATGTTTAACGTTTACCCTAAATGTATATTAGAAAGGTGATGTGAACTGAGCATTACCAATAAATGAGCACATCTACCAGAACAGGCCGAACAATTCACAACTCAGGGGACAGTTTAGAGCACTTTAACGCTTACAATTCATGTTATTTTTATTTAGTTTCATTAAGTAAGGTTTCTTCAATGTCGTCACTATATAGCGGAGTTGTATTTCTAATTTCATCCGATGTAATCTGTACCCTCCCCATGACCGGAGCTACGCTACTACATAACAGTGTTTGTCTATGACAAGGTTAATCATACATTGAGCGCCGTTATCTTTCCCTTACCAGGCGCCTTAGCATGATCAGACGAGCCCGCAGTATGTCATAACACATTGCCCTTGACTTCTGAAACCCTGGAGTACGCTCTAGCATTTTGTAGAGGCCCATTACGGCCTTGCTTCATGTCTCCATCCATCCTTAACTAATGACCTGGATATGTAACAGGGAAGGCTGTGTGGTCCAGTCCTCACACCTGCTGGGCTGCTGACACTGCCTTCCCAGCGCTCTTTCTGCTTCACCTTTGATTAGAATTAATGATGGTTCCCAAAGGTTGTGCGCTCGCCTCACATCCATCTATCAACTTGGGACAAGGATTTCACAGAGACCATTTGCTAACGTCTCTAGTGTTAATTCACTGCACACACACAAACCATCTGAAGTAAAGGGCAAACACAGCAAAACGGCTGGAACCATCAATACCTACATGCGGGAAATACATAACTCGCTACAAAAATATAGTATTACAAATGGATCCGTTTACTTCAACAAGGGTTTTACAATGCTTTCATTTTCCAAGATGGAGCGTTTATATTACATTTCCACCAGCGATAACAGCTCATGTCAGAGGGTCCTGTGAACAGCTATGCGAAATGGGACCCTTTAGTTGCAAGGCTGGCAGGTCATGTGACTGACCGCAAAAACGCAGTAATGTAAAAAATGTGGTAGATAGAACGTACACTCATTGTATTTAACAAATCCAGCCCCTAGCAGCAGTTGTCGGAATCGAATTAAACTTTGTGTGATTGTAACGTTGTAATAAGTGATTACAATGTCAGAGCAAAAGGATCCTTTATTGTGCAAAACTGAACCCTAAGACCCCCTGCACACGGGCGGTTCAGATACCGCATGTGGAATCCGGCCCTGGCAGCAGCGGCATCAGAGTGTCAGACATGCGCAATACAGATATTTTTTTTTAACTCCTGCTTTTCCCGCGTCATCGCCTAACAATGACTCAGAATCTGCGACCTTTCTGCGGATGGGTCACGGATTAGAGGGCTTCTACTGTCAATGGAAGCTGTCTGCGTGTAATCCACGCAAAAATGGAGCATACTGCAATTTTTCCTCTGCGAGCAGGAATCACAATTGGTTTCCGCTCGTATGAAGGAAGAATGACTTTTTCCATAGCATGCTAAAGACGGTATTTGCTGCAGGACCCAAGGCGGATGCCGGCTCCAGATTCCGCAATGCAAATCTGTCAGTGTGCAGGCAGCTTTAAAGGCAGGCTCTTGTATCCGGTTGTACCTAGCTTGGATACAAAATTTGATATGGGCAGGCATGGTGGCTCTAGTACCCTGTTGTACTGCCTCTAGCTTCGATGCAAGATGTGATACGGACAGGCATGAAGGCTCTAGTATCCTGTTGTACCGCCTCTAGCTTGGATACAAGATGCGATACGGTAGGGCATGGAGGCTCTAGTACCCTGCTGGGCCACCTCTAGCTTGGATACAAGATGTGATATGGGCGGGCATGAAGTCTCTAGTATCCTCTTGTACTGTCTCTAGCTTGGATACAAGATGTGATACAGTAGGGCATGGTGGCTCTAGTACCCTGTTGGGCCACCTCTAGCTTGGATACAAGATGTGATACGGGCAGGCATGGAGGCATTAGTACACTGCTATACCATCTCTAGCTTGGATACAAGATGTGATACGGTAGGGCATGGAGGCTCTAGTACCCTGTTGGGCCACCTCTAGCTTGGATACAAGATGTGATATGGGTGGGCATGGAGGCTCTAGTACCCTGTTATAACGCCTCTAGCTTGGATGCAAGATGTGATATGGTGAAGGAGGGGAGTGGCATGGAGGTGCTAGTTACCCTGTTGTAACGCCTCTAGCTTGGATGCAAGATGTGATATGGATGGGCATGCAAGCATAGAGGTTCCATATGGTATCCCTCATCATATCACTCTACATTTGCTGTAACTGAGCCTCTAGATCGTGCAAACTCATAGGCTGTCGAAGTTGGCGTCCCAGATGGACCCATACATGTTCTATTGGTGATGAATCTGGTTTCCAGGCAGGTCATGAAAGTGTGACAATGTTGTGGAGACATTCCTGTGACCCCCTTGTGTGTAGCCGAGTATTATTCTGCTGGAAAATGCCTGTTGGAAGCCGCCATGAGAGGAACACATGTAATGTTTTATATAAGCTCCTAATATACTACTGTGTACTTAACTTTGAAATGCTATACCTTGTAGTCAACCGAACAGGATATTTCATTGTATTTGTAAAGTTCAATTCATTTCAATGCAACAGCATGCAAAACCAGGGACTGGGTTGCAGTAGCCTATGGCATCCCATGGACAAGTGGGGCGCTGTTCCTGAGAGAAAGCAGCCATCTATTTCTAATGTCATAAAGCCCTTTAAGGGCGTCTTCACATATAGCGTAAATACTGAGGATTCTCCATAGTGAAATTGGCTGTGGAAAATCTACAGCATTTTACAGTACAAATGGTGTGAATGAAATCAAGAAATCCACAGCACCAATTGACCTGCAGGACGGATTTTAAATCTGCAGCATATATCAATTTATACTGTGGCAGAATTCAAATGCAGGAGTGATATCCTCGCCGAATTCACACATTGCACATCTTGATGTGGAAGCTGCCATGGCAGCCATATTGGTTGTCTCCCAACTTCGACAGAAGCAAATATTACTAGTAGATGGCTTGGTCAAACACCTTTACTTTGGAGAAATATCATTAATATCCCCAATTATATTTTAAAGCATCCTGTATTGGTAGCGAAAAACAGCCTTGTTGAAAGTGAATGCACTGCCGAAGTGCTGATGAAAATGGGTAAACCCGGGGCGGACTTCACATTCCGTATTCCCATATTTGTTTTTCAGGTGTCATATGACTAAGACGATGGCTCTTATCTCATGGCCGGGAAGGTGCAGCACATACTAAAGCATTTTCTTGCAGTTACTTATGGTAATAAAATATTAATTATATGCCAGCAAGGGTGTGCTGTTTATACAATGTATTAGATAACAGACTTCCTGCTCAGCCCTAAATCAATAAGAGTGTGTTCAGCATCAATCATCCAAACTCTCTCCCTCCCAATGACCAGTTCCTCTACCTATTGTAATAGACGGCACTGCATCCAACACAGGAGGGTTGCATCACCCTTTCCATACAGAGAATAGATTACACCAACAACACCTTCATAACTAAAAATCATACTTGTTTTTACCCCAAATCTAGTCCTTAAAGTGTCCTCCTCTGTCAACATGCTTTACAGCCTACTGATTTCTGTCAATATGGCAACGACACAGGCTGCCGCTCCCCTTTTCCATACCCCTGAATAACAGCATACCAGACCACATTCAAAAGTCTGGAAAAGTTGATGACACCAATGGACATTTTTTATTCTGGGTATACTCATTGTCATTAAACTTTCCTAAAAACATTGATTGGTAATAGCCAGGCCAAAGGAGATGACTCAGAAACATCTACAGTATTTACCCTGTTTCCCCGGAAAATAAGACCTACCCCAAAAATAACGCCAACCCTGATTTTTGGGGATGTTTGAAATATAAGCCTGAATAAAATATACCCTGAAAATAAGCCTTAGCTGCATTACTTAAAAAAGGCAATACATTACCTAGCAGGTTTGCTCCAGGTCCTCCTGCTGCTTTCTGGAGCTCCAGCGCACTTGCTGCAGTCCTCGACTGCCCACAGAAGATCGCTTCCTGGTTATGGGATTCATAAATCCCACCTCCAGGAAGTAATTGCTGTGACTGGTTCTTGAGAGCTGCTCAGCCAATCAATGCAGAGCTTTGTGGAGCCGGGATTTATAAATTAACTAATCAATGCCACGGCTCAGCCAATTCATAAATTCCAACTCCACAATGTGATGGCTGTAATTGGTCCACCAAGCACTGCATTGATTGGCTGAGCCGTGCTCGAGAACCAAATCACAGCCATCACTTCCTGGAGGCGGGAAGATTAATGAATCCCGTAACTAGGAAGCGATCTTCTTTGGGCAGCCGAGGACTGTAGCAAGCCTGCTGGAGCTCCAGAGACCAGCGAGAGGGCCCGGACCATGCCTGCTAGGCAAGTATAATAAGTAGAGATGAGCCACTACGCTCGGATAAGGTAGTTACTCGAGCGAGCATCGCTTTTTTAGAGTAAGTGCAATCTCGTCTGAGCAGGCTCATGGGTGGTGGGGGTGAGCGGGGGGGGGGGGGGGGGTGGCGGGGGAGAGAGAAAAACCGGGACCTGCTACTTGGATCCTTGGTGATAAATTGATGTCCAGGCCACTGTCACTATTGCCAGCCCAAGTAACACTGACCAAAGCGCTGCGGCCTGGGTTAGTATTGCAGCACAGCTCCCATTGAATTCAATGGAAGCTGCGCCTGCAATACCAACCCAGGCCACTTCACTATGGTCAGTGTAATCTACCTCCTGTGCTGACTGCAGTGACATTGGCCCCGGGAATTAGCTGATCTGCAGAGATTTAAGTGGCAGGTCCCTGCATTACGATCATCAATAGAAAAAGTCCCAAATTACCCTTTTAATGCCAGGGGCTATAGTGGGACTAGGGGTGTTCCTTGACATTCTGATAATCAACATAGGTAACTTCCATGAATGAAAAACATAGAACACATAAAGTCTTGGACCCAGTTATAGTTGCAAATGAAGTCCCTACAGGTCAATGTGCCGCCTCATTCTACTTATGTAACTCAACATGCATTCAAGAAAATGCCACGTTGTGCATGGTAAGTGATTGGAATAAATAATGATAAAACCAGGTACATCTTTATCAGCGGACCAAAACCAAATATTACAGTAACAACTGAGACTTTAGAAAAACATCTGAGCAGAAATAGATAACGGATGGGGTGTGATTCATTTTGCGACAAGATATGTGAAAGTCACCACTTTCTGATTGCTACATAAAAAAATCACATACACGTGTCTTACCTAAAAAGGCTAGGTTCTTCTCCAACAGCTTTTCTCTTAGAAGTACTTCATGCTCGTAGCCAATAGAGCTGCACGATCAAGTAGTCAGGGTTCAATAGCAGTACAATTTTAGCAATGTCGAATTCTGTTATGTTTACACTTATAAATTAAATAGATTATAAAGTGTTTTAACCCCCTATCAAAACTTTTCAGAGGAGTTGTCACCTAGCTTTCCAAGACTTGCTGAGAAAGAGGGGTGACAAGTAGAGATAAGCAAGCGCACTTGCTAAGGCAAATTACTCGAGCGAGTATTGCCATTTTCGAGTACATGCCCGCTCGTGTCAAAAGATTCAGGGGCCGGCGGGGAAGAGCGAGGGGCAGATCTCTCTCTCCCCCCCCCCCCGAATCTTTTGGCACGAGCGGGCATGTACTCAAAAATGGCAATACTCGCTCGAGTAATTTGCCTTAGCGAGTACGCTCGCTCATCTTTAGTGACAACCAATTTGAGAGCAGTAATGGCTGATATATTCGTTATTCCCTGGCTTTTCCAGAAAAAGATATAGTAAGAAATATTGAATAGCCTAAATAAAAACGCGACATTATGTAGCTTTGATTAATAGCTAAAACAGCAATCACTTCTGCAATCCATTAGTCACCAGGGTGGCTTTATTCTAAGACGATGCTTTAAAGAGATTCTGTACCTAAAATGAGCGGTTCACGAAAGAAGAAACATACCAAGGTGTCTAATGAATAGAAGCAAACCCCCACCAGTGGCGCTGCTGGATGGGACTATAACTGTAAACTTCTGACTCCAAGAACTATTTACCAAGGAAGCCATAAGAGCATGCAGTAGAGTATAATCTGTTTCAACCCTCAAAGGGGTCTTTATCAAGTACCATGTATGTTAGTTTCATCATTACAAGAATTATATGGATGTTGGATCATTTTTGCCTTCCAATTGCATCAATTTTTTTGATTTTTGCCCTCCAAGAGCTATAACTTTTAAAACCTTCCATTGACATAGCCACAGGAGGGCTTGTGTTTAGTGGAACAATTTTTTTTTTGAATTGAGTCATTTAATGTACCATATAATGTATTGAAAAACTAGTAAAAATGCTTAAAGGGGTTGTCCCGCGGCAGCAAGTGGGTCTATACACTTCTGTATGGCCATATTAATGCACTTTGTAATGTACATTGTGCATTAATTATGAGCCATACAGAAGTTATAAAAAGTTTTTTACTTACCTGCTCCGTTGCTGGCGTCCTCGTTCCCATGGAGCCGACTAATTTTCGCCCTCCGATGGCCAAATTAGCCGCGCTTGCGCAGTCCGGGTCTTCTCCTGTCTTCAATGGGGCCGCTCGTGCAGAATGCCGGCTCCGTGTAGCTCCGCCCCGTCACGTGCCGATTCTAGCCAATCAGGAGGCTGGAATTGGCAATGGACCGCACAGAAGAGCTGCGGTCCACGGAGGAAGAGGATCCCGGCGGCCATCTTCAGCCGGTAAGTATAGAAGTCACCGGAGCGCGGGGATTAAGGTAAGCGCTGAGCGGTTTTTTTTTACTTCCCTGCATCGGGGTTGTCTCGCGCCGAACGGGGGGGGGGGGGTTGAAAAAAAAAAACAAAACGTTTCGGCGCGGGACAACCCCTTTAAGTGTCATTGAATAGCAAAAAAACACAATTCTGCTTAGTTCGTGGTGTGGTATACACAACATGTAGACTGCATTCTGCAGATTAGTAAGATTTAGGCGATACCAAACTTATAAAATCTTTGTTATGTTTTACTACTTAAAAAAAAAAATCCTTTAAAAATTTGCTTTGCATCACCATATTCTGAGCCCCATAACTTTTTACATTTCTGTTGATGGGGAATGTGAGGACTTTTTTTGAATGATGAAGCTGTAGTTTGTATGGGTATTATGCGTACATACAACTTTTTGATCCTGTTTTATTCATTTTTTAGAGGGCAAGACAACCCAAAAAAACCCAAACGATTTTGGTTACTGTGCATTTATTTTCACCATGTGGGATAAATAACATGATACTTTAATATTATTACTCTTACTGATGCAGCGATGCCTATTATCTCTTTTTTTTTATTCAAGAGAAATGCAGCACTCTGAATGAAATGTCTTCTTTACTGAAATAACATAAGATAAATAAAAAGTGTGAAATGTATTTTTATGTATTAATTTTTTGCACAAGGAAACATGCATTTTTTATGCGTTTCTTTTCTTGCATCAAAAAACAAATTGTACGTCTTTATGCATTTTAAGTGCTTTCTACAATTTTATTTATTTCAATAGCAGTCTTTATGTCTTGCCTGTTCCGTTGCGCTAACTCAATATGACCATGCTTTATTTACATCTTATGTAATTTTCAAGAAAGAAGACATTTTATTCAGAGTTCTGGATTCCTCTTGGGCTCTCTTTGCTAACAGGCTGCCTGACCAGCAGCCTATCCGTGTATATGTTTATGCGGACCTGGCAGTCATGTATGAAAGTGAACTTCTGTAAACAATAAGCTCAACTTCTTAATTAAGCACATTTGGATACACTGGCTGGGTTCCCACAGGGCGGAATTGCTGTGGAATTTTTTTC
The DNA here is from genome assembly GCF_035609145.1 of Eleutherodactylus coqui. Lineage (NCBI taxonomy): Eukaryota > Metazoa > Chordata > Amphibia > Anura > Eleutherodactylidae > Eleutherodactylus > Eleutherodactylus coqui. Next base: position 200,558,790 of record NC_089842.1, on the reverse strand, counting down.
TGCACGGAAATTCCGCCGGCAATTTTTATCCCGGGATAAAGCAGCAAAGGGGACGATATTTGCAAAACTGACATGTGGGCGGCATGTCAATTTTATAGTCATCTCCGCTGCGGCCATCTCTTCTCTCTATGGGGAAAGATGGCCACAGCGAAATGCAGACGGCGAAGCCGCTTCAAAACCCTCGCCGAACAGCGCAAGTTTTGAAACTGCATTTCTGCCGCAGTATTTCTGAGTAGTCCTGCTCCGTGAGATTTCCGCCCCGTGTGACCGCAGCCTTAGGGTAAGTGCACATGTAGCAAAAAGCTTGCAGATTTTCCGCAGAGGAAAATTCTGCAGCAAAATCCATTGCATTTCCACATCAAAAACAGAGTCAAAATCCGCACCATTGGTACAGATTTTGACTTAAAATCAGTTGTGGATCTGATCTGCTCAATCTTCCAACTCATTCTTGCAATCTATAAATAGCTTGAAACTTTGGACTCCTCAAAGTATGCCTCCTTTGTCTGCATGACAGCCTCACATACGATAGGTATGCAGTGAATCAACTTTTAAAGGTTTATTTAGACACAATGATTATCGCTCAAAATTCCATCCTTTGAGTGATAATCGCTGCGTCTAAACGCCGCCCATTGTGCACTTTTCGTTCATCGCTGACTTCAAGCCAGCTTGAAAACAGTCATTCCTGCTTATCAGCACCGAACACTGAGTCCTATGTGAGTAGGGATGATAGCATTCTTTCGGGCCTCTGGAGAACAATGGAACTGAATGCAGATAACAGACCATCAGCTGTTATCTGCTTTCAGCGAAAGGCTTCATTTGCATGCTAATAATAGCATGCTGAGGAGCTACTTAGTAGTTTATGCAAAATAATCGCTCAAAGCTGTCACTCAAACTGTCGTTTAAGTGATCATCTTTGCGTTTAAATGGACTATAAGTTTCTGGGTCAGTATAGATTTTCATCGTTTGTGGAAAACGTCCCAGAATTGTTTCTGACTAGTGGTTTGCTGTTTGAAACATGGGGTGTTTCCAAATTCTGGAGGGCACTGTATGTATTTTTACAAATTTTATGAAACTTTTTTTTAAGTTCTGTTTTTAGCCCTATAAGGAGACTTCATCGTGGGACTGCTTGTGCAATAACCTGCAATACTTCTGTATTGCAGTGTGTTGTGCCTGTACTATCATCCCCTTATAATCTGCCTGTTGTAGGGTTTAATTGTACGGCTAAGATGATGGCCCACAACGCCATTACCTGGATCCAGGTTCCATGACAACACTTTGGCATCCTGTGATTGCATTGCAGCGGTTGTCATCATCAGGTGACAAAGGGAACCCCCTTTAACTGTCTTATCACACTGATGCTGCATACTGTTTTGACTGAAGCATCTAAGGGCTTAAATGCCCAAGATTGGAGTTATCCTGACCCAAAAAATACCTTCCAATATCCGCTTTACATGTATGGTGGACATTGGGAACGGGTTAAAGGGGTTATCTCATTAAACCAACCTAAATTCTCTAAAAACAATCATCCAGCCAATCAAATGAATCATGCAATACTTAGACGGGGGCCAGACGCTTGTCCTTAGCAGCTCTCTATTCTGGGACATCTCCCTCTGGCATCCATATGCCCTAATAAGACACATGGACAGGGGCTGTCTTATATAAATGCTGTACTACTTGCATGATATGTTTAGTATGGTTGTCTTTACCAAACATGATATTAGATGTGAAGATAAGAAACCATCCAGTATAAATCTTATTATAGAGGACACCAATATACTTTTTAACAGCGCTGTGGGCTGAACGAACCTGCAATGATTAAAACAATAATGCCATCTCCACCCCGGTCCTGCCAGGACCAACAAGCTGCTGAGAAATAGTCTGGTAAAGACTTTTATTACATCTGTTACTCTATATGATGAATTCCTTGAGTAGCAGTAAATTATTCTACAAATAGTAGGCACATTTGCCCAATGAAACTCGCAGTCCTGACCGGGCTGAAGAGCTGAAAAATAAAAATAGATAAATGGATCCACGGGGAGTGGAGGAGCGAGAGGAAGATGATAAGTGGATGGAGGGTGAGGACAAACAGGGATTAATACAGGAGCTTCAAAGCGATTTCCTAATGTAATAGTGGCCGAAACACTTAGAGATGGTCTATAATGTTACTACCTGTTATTGATGTATTCCGCTGACCAAAAGGCAAAACTTGTAAATAATCTCACAGGCCATTTTCCGCCCAGCGAAAATCTGAGGCCCAGCTTCCCGTAATCCTCAGAACCCTTCCTGTGAAATAGCCCCCTGCCATTTGCAAAGAGCCTGTCTCTGCGCTTTACTCTGTGCATATATAATTAGAGAGTTATATTTAAAATCAATACACAATCCTTCAGAAGACATTATGCTTTTAAAACCTTAAACTTTCCATTGATTTTTAACTATTTTATGTGCCCTGAAATTAACATGTAATTTCTGAAAACTTTCGCCCTGATGTAACACTTTCATATGGCCATAAGTCATAGGGCTTATGCAGCTCCGGCCAACTAAGGCTCTGTGGGGCCCATAAAACTTGTTACTAGCTGTATCTTTCACAGGCTACGCGCAAAACAGCTGCCACATTCATAAATATATATCAGGCTTGTGTTCTCGTCAGTAATTCCACATTTTCTGACATTTCCAAAAAGGTGCATCTCGTAAAAAAAACTGAATTTCCAAAAGTACTCTAGACAAAAAGAAATTACAAAACGGTGAGCGTTGATCCATAGGGTGACCCAGAGTCAATGGTAAATCATCATCATGAATGTACTCAAACTGGATATAGCCTGTGCTAACTGAATCACTGATTAGATGTTAATCACATATCAATATGCACAAAATAGTATCAAGTAAGCAATGGAACCTCCATGATAGAAAAACATGCCTCTGGGCTAAGAAACAGAACGGTAAAGGGATTATTACACAACTGACTGTTATTGCCTGTTGGGAACCCCATCAATCATTAGGATTGGGGTCCTGGTCCTCCTCTCCTCTTCACTGCACCTCTATCCAGTGATGAGGAGCTTGAATGGAGTGGCGGCTGAGCATACAGGCGGCTGCTCCATTCAGTTCTACGGGATTGCCGATGATATCTGAGCACTAGGCTATTTCTCGCAGTTCCACTGAAATGAATGGGGTTGCTCAAGCCTCTCCTAACTGAAATAGGTACAGTGAGAAAGAAAGGGGGACACGGAATTCCCGTTCTTGTGATCAGTTGGGGGGGGTCCCAGAAGTAAGGTCCTACCCATCAGACTTGTATTACCTATCCTGTGGAGAGGCGATAAAAATCAATCGCTTGTGGGATAACCCCTTTAACCATTTCAAAAAGCATCTAGCTTTCACTATAAATAAAAACATGGAGTTGTATATTAACATGTATCTGTTAACAAGAAGAACTCCTTCAATCAGTTGAAGGGTAGATGTTATAAACAATAAGAGCGAAATCTTAGTAAGAGATGATTGTCATGGAGCATAAAAGGTTCAACAGAAGGTAACCCATTTAAAGGGGCTGTTTCATCAAGACAGCCCATTCTTACTTTGAAGCAAACCTGGGGATCAGCTGTTACCTTGGGTAAATAGCTGATATTACCAGAAGTTCAGGATGGCTGTACGCTGTATAATTATTACATTTCCATCCCTCTTGTTCAGTGGTTCTTTGCTTTGACTGAGGCTTCTTTCACACGAGTGCATATGGCTGGCCGATATACGATATATTGGGAGCGAAAAAAATGGTGAACGGGCGTACAAATCAAACGTTTGTGCGCCCATTCATATAGCCTGGTGACGCTGGCGCAAATGCGCCGACCTAATCAGGCCCTCGCCCATTTCACCTCCCTCCCCATGGCAGGTTTACCCATCTTCTTTCCTGCTTCGTCTGTGCAATGGGAGGGGGCGGAGCTAAGCGCCAGTCAGCCCCGCCTCCTCCCATTGATGGCTATGAACAAGGGGCGGGACCAGGAAGTTGCTTAGCTCCACCCACACCCAGCCCCTTTGTCCATAGCCATCAATGGGAGGGGGCAGATCGATGTTTAGCTCTGCCCCCTCCCCCTCCCATTGCAGAGACCGAGCGGGGAGTAAAGGTAAGCCTGTACAGGGAAGGGGAGGAGAACAGAGGGAGGGAGTTTAGTATAGGAGCCCATGCAGCGGCCTGACGTATTCCGGCCCAAACATAGTTCCAGAACTATGTTTTGGGCTCAACGTAAAAACGATGCATCAGATCACAGCGCATATCGGCCGGCTGTGAAATGGCCGGCCGATATGCACTCATGTGAAAAGAAACCTCAGGCTGTATTAAGTTAGCAATAAGCAAGCTGCGCCAGAAAAACTTGGGCGCAACTCCCCCCAAAGCTTTGCATGCAGTCACCCTACAGCACATAGAGTGTCTATAGTCTATGAAAGGGACCTACAGGAACCCTGCGTGCCACCATACAGGATCTGAACGCACACTTTTTCTGTATATATAAGCTCTGACATTGGTTTAATATTTCAGTAGCCTCCGATCTACATTATTCACGGGAGCTAGCAATCTTATACAGACAGGTAACACACCTCATTCTATGCTGACGGACAATCATACTTCTTCACTCGTGTTCAGCGTGTAAAGCGCATGTCGTACTTGTTATCTCCTACAAGTAAGGCTGCAGAGAGTACAAATACGCACATTTATTAATGGCCTGTCACATGTAGTTTCTTTAGCTAAATCTCTTGAGTATGCACAAAGTCAAAGCTAGCAAGGTAATGCCACTTCATATCACAAGGATGATATTTCTCAATATCTCCACAGGCCAATCAAGCATTTCCCTGATAGTTTCTATCAAATGCTAATCAATTATTTCCTCACCAGCTATGATTTTTTAAAACCACAAAGCCATTACAAGCCATTATAACTCATTCTTGGCTGCCAATAGCTGCAGTTATAATGCTAGCAGTTTGTTGGCTGTGTACAGGCTTAGGCAGGGTCGCAGGAGGAGTACTATATTTGGCATAAGAGAAGTGCATTAATACTTCAGGCTAATATACTAAACACTTGTCTGTTCGTTGGAGTGGCGGAAATCCCTGGGATTCAACAACCTTAAAGCACCAGAGACCCATAGCAGCTGCCAGTAACCTGCTATTACTCCATCGGCAGTACATAACCACATATTACATAGGATACAAGCACAGCAAGGGACGCTGTGAAAACCTTCTTATTAAAGGGGATGTATTGTGAGAAAATTACCTATTTCATTTTTTTATGATAGAGATTTTTTTTTAAAGGGGCAATCTCATGAAGGCAACCTATGTTTATATGCCCTATTAGAACATATGAACTATATTGGGAGGTGTTCCCTACTCAGGACCCCCTCTATGAACCACAATACAGAACAGCTCTGTACAAGTGGCTTCAAGTCCAATGGACTTGAGGTGTCCTTTTTCCGTTTGCCAGGGGGTGTCAGATGCAATCTTTATTATTTTTAATTTCTCTTTTCTGAATTAATATAGATTTCACATTAACCTCTAAGCACTCAAAATAGGCTCACACTTTCTGTCACTTTACAGCTTAGGCCATGTAGACTGGGAGCAATGACAGCAGTCCTCTCATTATCCTGTATGCCAGACGCAGGACCATCACTTTAAAAGGCGATTCATGGGTAAACAGCTACATGTTTCAAAGCCAGTCCAGCTTTGAAACATGTAGCCATTTTCCCAAGATTCAATAGAGCTTTTTTACTCGCCTTTTGGAGAAGTGGTCTTGAACCCGGCACTTAAGGCCCATTTACACGTAACGATTATCACTCAAAATTTGTTCAAACAACCGAAACTGAGCGATAATTGTTACATGTAAACACTGCCATCATGCACTTTTTGTCTGAAGGATGATTTTAAGGTGAACCTAAAATCCATCGTTCAGCCACAGAAAAATAAAGTATCTTTCAATAGATGCTGTGTTCTCTACAGGAGCCGAGAGAGTACATTGTATTCTGCCGGGAGCCAGGTGAAGAACAATGCAGCTGTGCGCATAGCTAGGCATGTGATTAGTCACATGCTGGGCTCTACAAACAACTCCTGGAGGTCCTTTTACATGCAAATGAAGATAATAAAGTGTTAATGGACATTAGTGTCCATTAACACTTTATGCAAAAAGATTGCTAAAACTTTCAATCATTTGAAAGAATATCTTTGCGTGTAAAAAGGCCTTTGGTTCTCCCCCTTGTCTCTGCATCATTTGTCTGTGAACAGCCAAACGCAGGGGCAGGCAGTGGCCACATATTTTAAAAATCCATTAAGTGCTATGTCTCACACAGATAACACAGGTGAGCAGTGCTTTTGTGGATACTTGTTTTCAGTCAAGTGGGTCTGCACATGAGTCCTTACTCCTATTTTATCTTTACCAACTCATTATCATGCGGGCAGAATGACAGGTGATGATTCTATTATGATGCTGGAATCCCCCGTGCAGTTTTTGAAGCAGGAAAGCCTTTTTGGGAAAGGATTTCCTGCTTTTCTCCAAGTAAATCTAATCCAACTTTTGGCACAAAATTCTATATACAGTCTTCAAGAGAAAATATGAACGTAGCCTAATGTCCTTTAAATGACCTATACCGAGCAAGAGGAGAGGAAGTGACAAACCATAATTTGCACATTTCTAGCTGAGAAAGCTGGTTGTCACATTTCAGACCTATTCAGCTGCTTGGTTAACAAAGCAATGACAAAAACCTTTAGCACATCAGTAGAAATATACCATAATACTGTACTCCGAGCAGAAAAATATAGACTTGAACACGCAGGAGAATGTTTACATCTGTCTGAAGCTGCTGTTTGAGGAAGATGTGTAAATGTTAAAAGGATACTGCTTGATGCAATCCACCAAGGGTCCATTGCAGCAGTCATTGACAATACACTAGAAAAGAGAAAAAGACATAAAAGCAGGGGTTTTAATATACATATAAACTAGGCAAAGGGGAAAAATTGATAATATGGTTGTTACATTTATATGGAAGAAAGGATAAAAACACATTTCATTTCTAAAATTCCAAATTCGTCCTCCAGCAAAAGTATCTGCCATGTGAACTGATATACAAGACCATGGATTCCCAAGTAACATTCTTAGTAATTACATGCAAATAAGAAAGATGGAAGAATACCACAAAGACCTGTATAAAGGCTCTGACATTGCAGGAATGCTGCCATCCAATAGGTGGCGCGGCAGAGGTATTGTTGCACCTTTCTTATTTGCATATATTTCCCAGAGGAGCATGCATGGCCTTATAAGTCTCCTCACTCACCTTCTAGGTGCCCTCCCTAAGGAGTGATGGCACCTCTCCTGACTCTAGTAAGCATGCAGTATACATACATGTACTGTATTTGTCTCTTTACCAGCTATCTTAACTGATTGTGGTTGGCAAATGTTTGTTACCTGATTGATCTGGTTCGCAAGAACAGGGTCAGGGATCAGAGATGGGTCACGCAGCATACTGTTCAAGACGGGCTTTGTGGCTACAAAGAAAATATTGTAGATAATCAATTTTATAGCATAGTATAGATCCATACAAAAGAAGATTCTGCTTATAGATAACAAAAATGATGTGTCAAGCCATCCATGCAGAGTAGGAACCCCAGACTCCTGTGACCTAGGGAACCTCCGTACCACCAAAGATAGAAATCTCTATGCATTTGTAGATTCATTTCTAGATATACCAGGATAAGGGCTCATCCACACTGGCATTAGCGTCAGTTATGCATTTCTCTTCCTCTGTTCCGTTTCAGGAGTACAGAAATGGGGGGAAAAAAATATTATTAGCCCAGTGTGAATGAGCCCTGATTTGGGAGACACCATGTAACCCTAGGTTCTCCACATGGATATGATCTGGAACCGCTCAATCAAATGGACTCTGACTTTGAATCCTAAGTTATCTTAAGCATAACCAAGCTCATAAATTTTCTTGAATCTGCGGCTATGTTTTTAATATTGAAGTTTTTGATCTATAACAAAAAGATAAAGAAATAGAGAAGTAGTACTTAGTGACCTTCTCTTGTATCTAACTGACAGTGGAAGTCAAAACAAGGGAAGGTGCCACTTCAGTTTGGGACAAAGCTTACTTCCTGCCTTCCTGACCTAATCATCAATTCCTATTTGAAAAAAGCGTAAAGAGTTATCAAGGTCACCTCCCAAGAGTCAGATAGAATAACGCTCAGTTCCTAAGAAAAGAAAAAGTTATATTTCTAATAATTCTAGATCTCCAGCCAATAGAATTACAAATACAATAGAAAGGGGTAAGTAACATGCTAATTAACAGTCCCATCGAAAAACAAAAGGAACTCTGGAATTCTACTTGTAACTGCCATATTCACATATTAATCCCATCTTCTTAACCCTTTCCAATCCACTGTCTGACGTCTGAAGACATTATGATTTAAGGCTGTACAGCTCTGATATTAGAAGACGTCCGTCTGAGTTCTCTTATTGTATATTACCAGCCTCTCTGCTGTCGGAGCCTATCCAACGTGTCACCTCATACAGTACTGGCTTTATCCAGCATTTAGCACCATTGCATAATGGCAGAAAAAGAGTAAGCCCCCTAGGAAAACCAGGATATAAACTGGATTGGAAAGGGTTAAATAAAGTGTCAAAATATTTCACAGCAGCGTAAGTCATTCACATCAGTCTTTGTCGCTGTGTGGAGTCTGACACAGTGATGGAGTCCCGTCGGTTTTGGGTGGAGGCCGCATCAATATACCAACTCCAGTTTAAAAAAAACAACTATTGTTGAATATTGATAATATATTATGCCTGATATTACCATTTTAGCGTTTAGCCTGATCGATTATATTGTTCAGAAAATTGATCAAACAAGTGGAACTGAACAATATAGTTCAGTGTAAATGCAGGCAACGACTGGACGATGAATGAGAATCATGAGCTTCTTGCTCTTTGTTCAGCTTCAACCGGTATAAAAATAAGCGCCGGCTCCTTCACTTGCTGGGCAGTTTAAACACTGATTGCTCAGTGTGTTATATAGGAATGTGCAACAATGGATAACAAATGAGCGAGAACTGTATGATTCTCGAACAGGCTAAAGCGAGCGCGAATGAGCTGCTCATGGCGTCACCAGCTGCTACGCGTAGGCAAATGAGAAATGTCCCGTATAAAAGTGACATCTATGGGGAAGTCAATGCGTCGAAAAACAGAGTCAGGAGTTATACTTTCTGGTTCCACAGTGTTTGGCCAAAAAAAAAAAGAAGGACAAAGAAAGAGAAAAAAAGAAGAAGTTTTCTTGGACTTAGGCCCCATTTACACGCAACGATTGTCATTTGAACGAATGAACGACTTTTTTTGCATACAAATGCTGAGCATTTACACTTCGTTAGAAGTCTTCTCCATTTCCCTCATTAGCGAAAGTAAATGTAGTATATCTTGTTTGCTCAGGTGGGCGTGTGTTTATGCGAAGAATCTCTAACAGCAGGTTTTTAATTAGTGTGAAGATAAGACATTGCCTTCTACCACATGAGTAAAGAAGTGGTCAATGTGTTTAGCCTGGCAAACAATCACCCCTCCCCTCCAGACCTTTGGTTTAAATGACATTTGTTCAATCCCTTGAAAGACTAAACGAAAAGTGAACGAACTAATAACTATGTTTTATGCAGGCTGAAACTCCGTGATAAACGACAAGTGAATGAATAGTGCACAATGGCTTTGCATTTACATGGAATGATTATCGTGCAAATTTGCTTGTTTAAACACATTTGAAGTGATAATCGTTGCATGTAAATGAACCTTTAAATACAGATGACTTATCTGTAGGATATCAGATGGGTGATTATCCAAATTCTGGCCTCCCCTGCTGATTAGCTGTTTCAAGAGGCAGCGATACTGGAGTGAACAGCGTAGACTCTTCTTTGGCCAGTGATGCCACGTTTATCAGTCACAATGCCTTTTTTGTAGCTCAGTTCCATTCTAGTGAATGGGATTCAGCTGCAGTATCAGACACTACTGTATGTCCAGTTCTGTGGCTATCATACAATGGAGAGGTCACAGTGGTGGGTAAGTGATTCTTATAAATATATACAAATCTGAAGAATTACAATGACAACCATGATCTCGACTATAAGTTTTCTTCCCGCCATAATCTAGGCAGACTAAAGGCCCACCATACATTTTGTTACATGGTGTTGTTGAGGCTACTCTCCAAGTTTCAGATATATTTCAGCTGAGTAAAGTAAACACAAGCCTAAACAACACAACAAACACTGAAATATTAAGTGAAATTATCCAGTGACTTAATTGGTCAAGAAGTATCTTCGCTGAAAGCACTTCATAAACAAATAATTTGTATACCAAAGCCTCAATCTGAGGAGTGAAACATCTTTTGAAGAAGAAAGAGATGATGCTGCTCCTGATATAATATGTTTAATGTCTTTCTCATTAAGCTAATAAGTTGCCAGTAAAGAAGACATTCTCATATCTTGCAGATTTTCTTTACTCATCAGTGTCAGTGGACTTATAATTTGAAGTTTAATTAAACTTGTATAAGTATAGGTTTAATTATTAAATAAGTCTCTTCCACCACTACAGAAACATCTTCAGCAGGCGCTGGTAATGATGCTAGAAAATGTGCTCCAAGTTCTGTCATTTAAGTGCATGGAAACAGTATCTGCACTTATATCAGCCAGCTAGCATGATAACATAGTATATACAGGTCCACCATGAAAGTTCATTAACAAAGTTGGTGAACCTCTAACTTAAAACTTTTCCTATGTTTGTATAAAATAATTCTAGTGCTCAATTTAAAGGGCTTCTCTTGTTTCGAAAACACTTTTTCAAATACCCAATTATTGGAGATGAGCGAGTATACTCGCTAAGGGCAATTGCCTTTAGCGAGTACCTGCCCGCTCGAGACAGAAGGTTCGGGTGCCAGCGCGGGGGAGCGGTGAGTAGCGGCAGTCAGCAGGGGTGAGCGGGGGGGGGGGGGGGGAAGAGGGAGAGAGAGATCTCCCCTCCGTTCCTCCCCACTCTCCCCCGCAGCACCCTGCCCACCGTCGGCACCCAAACCTTTTGTCTCGAGCGGGCAGGTACTCGCTAAGGGCAATGCTCGCTCGAGCAATTGCCCCTAACGAATATGCTCGCTCATCACTACCAATTAGGTCTAGCTCACACGAGCGCAATTTCATTATTTACGTATATTAAATTGCATATAATATGCGCGTTAAAAAAATGTAGCATATTCTATTCTACAGCGTATTATGAGCGATAGAGCCCTATTGTTCTCTATGGATGCAAAATAAATATTGTATGTACGCAATTACATTGCATATGTGTGACGTTTATACGCAACCTCACTAAGAGACAGGGTGGGAAAAAAAATCAAACAAGTTAGACTGCACATGACAGATACACTGAGAGGTGCTGTCATGCACAGTCAAAAATCACTGCCATACGCAGTGCCATACTGCCATAGGTTCACAGAGCGGTAAAACGCTGCGTTATTCATATCATCTACAAACCTCTGCTGTTTCCTAGCGGTTTTCAACCCTTTTTAGAAGATAGAAAACATCAAGTATTGGTTATTTGTGTTCTTCAACTAGTCTCTGTAAGCCAGGGATCACACGACCAGATTTGAATGTGTTCCCGCGATTAGCGTCCGCTTTGACGCTCTGCGATGAAACGAGGGCATTAAAAGGTATGCGTTTCCGATGGTTCCTTCACACTAACGGGTACGAACTGCGTATTTCAAAAGCGCAGCATGCTCTATTTTACCGTGGATTCTGCGCGTGCAGGTTCCATTTATGTCAATGGAGGCTTCCGACCTGCAGCCCATATGCCATTAACATGGGGTTTGGGCTGCGGGTACCTGCCTCATGGCTAAGCGAGAGTGCGGGAAATACAAACAAAAAAGAACAAAAACCTGCACTGCGCATGGGTGCCTCCATGGTCATCTGCAATACAGGTAAGTGCAGTATGCAGGGTCACCGGCTGGGCTCGTAGCCAGAATCTGACCTGATCGTGTGATTCCGGCCTAAAGGCTGTGTGTTCCCTGGATTTTGTGGTTACTGCATAGAGAAATGTACACATCTTAAATGTTGTTTGTGGGCCAAACCCTTTATCACTTATCTACAGAATAGGTGATAAATGTATAATTGCTTCGGGCACTCAAAGACCACAAGAGCAGGGGTCCTGAGACAGTCCTATTGCCCCAGTCACTGCTTGTACGACTGATGGGGCTACTCGAGCATAAGCATCCTAGACAGAGGTTGGATCTGCAGCCAGCAAGCATCACTTCGGGGAGGTAGCGATCCTCCAATGTGTCTGATAGCCGTGGTGAAGGATCGCAGGGGGGTTTCCCATTGTTTCAATGGGAGATCTTGCATCGCGTGCACCTAGCCCGTAGTGTGATGCTGCCGCTGGCCCCATCTAAACATTGGGCGCTGCAATCTGAGAGCATGCGCAAGATAGAACATGCCGCGATTTGCTTACCGCATAGTATTGCATCACCATGCAGGAAAACATCGCTCGTGTGTATGACCCTATCCAAAAGAATGGGGTTCATATCTGTGCGTCTTGCTCCGTGTTGTACAGACCTCAGATATGGTAGAAATGTTATCCTATCAAGCTATTCAGATGGCCATTTCTTCCTAAACGCTGTTCAAACAGAACACAAATTTCCTGCGCTCTCCAATAGATGCCGTATAGATTGGTCCATGTCCACTGAATGTAAATTGAAAAAACACAGTATTTAATAGAGTTTAGTAGTATGTGCTGAATTGTACACTGCAGTTCACATAATTGTGTGCAAACCCAACCAGAGCTATATGGATGGAGAAGTGCCTCCCCGTCCTACTGCAGCATGTATGTGTCTACATAGTCTAAGGAAAATACATACATAGGATATTGAATGGGAGAATGCAGCTGAAATAGGTGGTTTTCAAACCCCTTTACAGAAATCTCCTTGCCTGTCAGCCTGTACTAAATGAAGATTCTCTATTAAAATGATAGAGCTGTAAATCATTCCTTTCAGTCATTCTGCATGCCCAGTAGGGTTTCTATCTGTTTTACAAAGATGGCAATCTTATTAGAAACTGGTGACGGATAAGGCCCTCACCGCTGAGCAAAAATGCACATTTACCTTGACAAGCAAAAATGTTCAAATACCAAGTTATTTCTACATAAGCATAAGTGTGTATAAATGTGTAATTTCAGTTGTATTATAGGTGCTCCAAAAATCTTACAGCAATTTCTCAATTCAAATACGGATAGTTAAAGAGCCAACTAAGTAATAAGAAAAAAAATTATAAAAGCGTTCACTGAAAATGCAATAGTCAATATAAGCATCAATACTATGGAATTATATATAGCATGTTTCCCTGAAAATAAGCCCTAGTCTGATCTGTCAGGATTTTTGGGGAGGCTTGAAAAATATAAGCCTTAGCCCCAAAATAATCCGTAGCAGCATTACATAAAAAAAGGAATACTTTACTTAGCAGGCTCAGTCCAGTTCCCTCCCGCTGCTCTCCAGAGCTCAAGCGTGGTTCCCGCAGTCCTCGGCCACCTATGCAAGATTACTTCGTGGTTATAGATTCATAAATCCCACCTCCAGGAAGCGATGGCATTGGTTGGTTCTTCAAGCACTGCTCAGCCAATTAATGCAGCCCTCGATGAACCAATGCAATGCCTGTGATTGGTTCATTGAGCGCTGCATTGATTGGTTCTTTGAGCGCTGCTCAGTCAATCAGAGCCATCACTTCCTGGAGGCGGGATTTATGAAGTGATCTTCTGTGGGCGCCAGAGCTCTGGAGAGCTGCAGGAGGGATCTGGACCGAGCCTGCTAGGCAAGTATAATAAGACATCTCTGAAAATAAGAACTAGTGCCTCTTTTGGCGCAAAAATTAATACAGGGTCATATATTCAGGGAAACATTGGAGTAAAAAAAATACAATGTGTTCTTCAAGAAAAATGTTGATAAAATATATATTATAACAATACATATTAAGACAATGTAGCATTGCGATGCATAAGCTTGGAGAAGGATCTCGGTTAAAAGAAAAACTGTGAAAAGAAAGTAAAAACTGTGAGCGTGCTATATGGTTAGTCTATTAAACAAATATAGACTCGTTAGAGTCCTCCTAGTAGTAGCTGTTATGGCAGTAGGTTTGTCCTTGGACCTAAACAGGAAATGTATGGTTGCTTAACTTTTTGCAACATGGAGCAGACTTCCATTGATCTAAAATGAGATCATGGTGGAAAACAAAATTGATTTAAGATTGAAATAATTATATTTATGCCAAAAGAGCAAAATAACGAGCTAGTCGTAGACTTGCAATATAAAACCTGCCAGGCATCTACCCACGGTGCCAATGTTTCAATTCTTAATCTTACAAATACATTTGAGATCGAAGTGTTAAACATCAACTGAAGTGTTGGATTCATTAGCTTTATCAAATCAAGATGGGAAAGCTGAAGAAAACTCAGTAACTGGGAAACTGTAATTTTAGTTTACTTACAAAACAAGCATGAAATATATATATCTTTTATCACAGAAACAATGCAACTCCACGGGCTTGTCTAGTATTGCAGCTCAACTTCATTCACTTGTATGCGGCTGAGCTACAATACCAAACACAGCCCGTGGACAAGGATGGGGAAAGAGTAGACCCTTCTTACTCATCTTAGACACACTCTTTAGATAAAGGTAGAATTTTTTTTTTAAGCTCTTAACGACCATCCAATTACCTTTTTACAGCCATTAAGTGGCTTGATTCGGATGCATATGCCTTTTTACTGCGTTGCATCACAAGCCTGGTACGGGTCTCCCATGCCAAGGCGAGTAGGTGCTCAGCTGCCTAATGACAGCTCAGCACCAGGCTAAACCTCCAGTTCATGCTGTTTAACTGTTTATATTCCGCAGTTTATACAACCACAACATGTGGCTGACAGAGCGAGGAGGCTCCCTCTGTCACCCATCAGATCCCCACAATGTGATCACGAGGCCCCGGTGGGTTGGAAGGACAAACGGAGTGTTGAACATTGTCTCCGGATCTGCCATCTACAGTGGCCAAAGATGTTCGGCCTCTGGCTGAGTTTCATAGGCAATATAATACACAACATTACTGAAGTATTGTACTGTATTATACAAACGATCTAAAGTTATGAACTTCAAGTCCTCTAGTGGAACAAAAGTAAAAAGCTTAAGAAAAACAAAACTAAACCTTCCCCCCTTTGTATGTAAAAAAAAACCTCCACAAATTTGGTACTGCCATATTTATAATAACCCATGTAAAAGATATAATATTTAACCCGTACATTGCACGCTGTGACAAAAAATGGCAAAATAGCTAATTTAGTATATCTAGCCTCACAAAAAAAATGGAATAGAAAGTTATCAAAAAGTCATATTGATCAACAAATGGTTATTATCAAAAAGTACAACTTTATACAAATACTAAAAAATACACTCACACAGCATGGTCGATGGAAAGAAATGTTAGGGATCCTTGAATGCAGTGATAGAAAAAACCTAAAAAAAAACTAAATAAATTAAGTACTGCTATTATTTATACTGCAGGGTGAACATTGTTTTAAAAAAAAAAACAGAATTGATGATTTTTTCTTACCTTGTTTCTAGAAAAAAATGTAATAAAACGTGATCAAAAATGGGATAAATGAAGAGCTTTCCCCAGCCAAAAAATAAACTCTATGAGTGGATATATAAAAATATTATGCCTTTTGGAACGTGGCAACACAAAAACAAATCTTTGAAACAGAAGAAGTGCATTTAGTGTACAAAAACAGCAAAACATAGACTGTATGAGGCCCGCAGTGGTCACCGTCTGTGAGCCCAGCCGGTGACCCTGCGTACCTGCTTGAACTGTATTGCGGATCACCGCGGCGGCCTGCCGGCGTCTTTTCTGTTTGTATTCCCTACACCATTGCTTAGTAATGACGCGGGATCCACAGCCTATATGCAATGTTAATTGTGGATGGGCTTGGAGTCGCACGCCTCCACTGACTTAAATGGAGGCTGTCAGTGGGAAAATAGAGCATGCTGCGATTATTCTTCAGCTCATGGAATATGCAATTCATATCTGCAAGTGTGAAGGAAAAAAATCGAAACTACATGCCTTTCAATTCCTGCATTTAGCAGCAGATCCTCTGTGCAGACGGTGATCGCAATTTCTGCAATTAAGGTCGATTTATGTAAGACCCCACCCTAAAGTTTGCATAGCTGTAACAGTGCTGACAGACAATAATGTTATCTCTTTATTTATTCTGTACACTGAATGCCGTAAAAATGAAATCCAAAAAACAAATGGCAGAATTTTTTTCCCCCAACCCCTTCCTCTAAAAAATTAATTACAGTTCTACAATATATTGGCAGTATCCCAAAATTACGCCATTAAAAAAAATACAATTTGTCCTGGAAAAAAACAAGCCCTCATACAGCTATGTCGATGAAAAACTAAAAAGTTATGGCTCTTTCAATGAAGAAAATTGTTTGAGCATGAAGGCGCAAAATAGGCCGGTCACTAAGGAGTAAATAGAATGTGAAGAAAATAAAAGAAACCAAAACTATCAACAAACACACAGAATCTAAAAACAGACCCTTAGCATCTAATCTTCAGCACACCTCCACAAGTTTATAATCTTTAAGTACACAGCATCTCAATATTTAGCAGTTGCTGAATGAGATATGCAAGCAGCGGGGAGGTAGAAGAACTAGCAACGGAAAGTGCAACTACTGGAAAATCTTGAGTGATAATTACTAACACTCTGATACTTGCATGTTTCTATAGTTGTTGGATTATGAGCTTGGCTGTGTCCCACCAAACTATTTCCATTGTATACATCTATGTAATTATAGGCAGTCAAGAAATGCCCCAATTTGTGCAAAAAAAGAGCTTAGGCTGCTTCAATATAAGATATTACACGCCAGGAGACGATCAATTTCATATTGGGTGACTTTTCCTTTTCCAGTGCTATTACGTTTTTCTTGCTTTTTGCATTCAGGCACTTTGTCACTGCAAATAAAATGAGATGTTAAAAATATACTGCCTCTGAGTGCCAGAGAGTGCATTTTTGGACTCATTCTATCACAGTGGCTGCTTTTTTACTGATGAAGTTCTGTCTAGAAACCCTTATGAGGAAGATAATTCATGCTTCTATATATGTCAGGTGAGGACAATCGAAGCTCTTCTATTTTACCTTCTGCTGCTGTCTGTTGCACTACAACATGAGCATACTGTCTGCCATACTCTGCAAATCACACAGAGAACACTATGCCATGTGCAGGAGGTCTACTATCTAACTCATCGACCCCCTCTACAGGAGTAAGCTTACATCTAATCATTGTACACATATACACAGTGCTGTGCGTACAATGCGGCAATCTGATAGGAGAAACTGATCATATTTAAGTTCACGGCAATTGCAAAGTCATTAAATTTGATATATTTTGTTATTAGGGACTTGACATGATGCCATTGGCTGCTGGAAATCCTCCTGCCTAGCCAATGCAGGGAGCCAGTCTGTCTGTTAAAAGGGTTTGGTTTTACATATATAAGCAATGAACACTTCAGCTTACTCGAAAAACATGAATAAGTCATGTCATCAATATTCAAAAAAGTTATTGAATCATTTTAGAAAATAGCTGGTCTTCCCTATTAACCATTGGATAGCAGGGGATAGAACCGCTGTATGTTATAGTGGTTGTGTGTGATCTTCACACTTGATGATGGCAGTAATAAGCGGACTGTTGGGGTTTTTATTACTATAATTCCTTCAGAATGAATGACGACAGTCACATGTATACAAAGTGCTATGTGATAAAAGTGTTGAATGGATACACCTGATAATGAATGTGATATTTGGTCATCTCACGTTTTATATGTGACTGTATCAACTAAAGACATACACCAAAGTTCTGCTATCTACTTGTCAGGCCTATTACATGGGGTACTTAGCAGATTACAGTACTGCTAGCTTGACTGTAGGATAGAAGTGACATCCTCACCAAAAAGTCACATATGTCTGCCCTGTGACCCCAGCATTACTACAAGTCATCAGCGTTTCGGGAAACATTTGGGGCTATATCTGGCAATCGTGTCACATGGAAGCCTAGAAACATAGTTGTATAATGACTCCATACAATCTTTCGGCTGCATGGAACCACAATGAGCCCATAAACTTCAATGGCGCTCTACTCTACCATTGCATCTCTCCAATTTCATACAGAGGCACACAGAAGTTTTCTGTCAGTCTGATTACTTGGTCATGTTCTCCACATGTTAAAGAAGTGGATGTGGACCCTCTTTGCCACACACTGATTTGGCTTACAGCTAATTCTGGAGGCAGCACTTGGGGGACCCCGATTTTCACGCTTTACTCCTCCAATTGGAATTTGGAATCGATGCGGGGACTCAAAGCCATAAGTTGAATAAGTAGTCTCGATGGTGTTGTAGCTGATGCAACACAAGGCCAACACATGGTACTTAAGGGTGTAGACAGAGTAGTAAACAGTAGACAAGCGGAGATCTGGGAAGACAGCACAAATTTCAGTATGACGATCAGGCAACGGGTCAGAGCTGGCAGAACAGGTTCAATATGGTAATCAATCTGGGTCGGGCATGTGGCTAGCATTAAGAGTAGCCCGATTATGTAGCTGAGGTCAGGAATTGAGAACTCAGAATAGTTAGAAAAATGCCTAGGAAGCACAAGAAATACACTTACACAACAGAAAAAGACCAAATGGCTTAGGCATCTTCCATACGGGGAGGATGCCTAGTATAGTCAGGATTAACAGATGATAGGTAGGATAAAATATAAAAGGATGCACACTGGCCCTTAAGAAAGCAGGAGCATACACACCATTTGGGCAGAGAAAGAATCTTCCAGAGAAGTGGATGTGGCATCTGCCGGAAGCAAGAAGTCAGTACATGAGGATCCCAGAAGGACGGCGGCAGCAGAGACTAAGCGGAGCACTGTGACATCTTAGAAGTATTGTTTATACAAGCCAATTTCCATAATACGGCACCGTATGGAGCGGCCATGCACAGAGTCACGATACACAAGGGACAAAGTTTGCCACTGTAGTGAACAGCCTCCTGCACTTGCCTCGACCATGAGTATAAGGCCAAGTACTTTCTCACAATGCATGACACAACAAGAAGTTGCATCCAAAACATTCTCGCTGTGGAGCAAGTTGGCGCTATGCAAATAAAGATTATTATTATCAACAACCTTTATTTAGGAAGTAAACACGTACTTATTGAAAGCATGTAACAAATTCAAAAATAAACTGTTTATGCTACAAAAAGGCAAACGGTCATTACATGATTTCCCCTGAGGAAGCTGCATATAACGCGGCGATACTCATGGGGTTTGGGGTCCTGCTACAGGGATATATTTTGTGGCTACTTAAGCCTGGATTTATCTACACTATATGGACAAAAGTATTTGCACACTGCAGAAAATCAGCAAATATGCAAATACTTAGTTTGCTGAACGGCATGCTGGGAAGGGCATGGGTGAAGTAAAAAGCTGCTCATTTTGTAATAACTATTCAGTCATCCAATCAAGCACTTGTGGGACAAACTGGAGCGACGGGTACAACACCTCCACACCCCCCCATCTCACAGCAATCTCTTCTCACAGCCTTGTACAAGGAATGGCGAGCTATTCCTGCCCAGACTTAGAGAACTTCTGGAAAGTCTGCCTCGACGTGTCACCACTGTAATACAAGCAAAAGGAGGGGGGCATGTTACTAAATAGAAGAATAAAGCACTATTTCTGAAAAACGAGCAGTGTCCAAATACTACTGTCCATATAGTGCATATTCCCTCTCGGAAGCATGCATGGTAATTAGGATTAATTTACTACCTTCCAATACCAGACTTTCCAATTTTGAAACTTCGCTCTGCACTCACGTGATGTTTTTTGCTGGCCCAATAAAAAAAAAAAAAAACGATAAGCGAGGCGTTCCGAGGAAATGCCCAAACATAGGACATGCTGCGATTTTTTCAAGCACCGCGATGCAATGCAGGAAAAATAATCGCTTATGTATATGACCCGGTTCAAAACAACAAGGTACATATTCATGTGAGATTTGTGCGTCTCACAACGCACAAACATTGTCCGATTTTCTCAATTGTGTGAAAGTGGCCTTATAGAGACATGAGCTGTAGTCTCTTATATCTACACCGTGGGGTCTTCAAAGCTTTGGGTTGCTAAAATACTAGGTGACAAAACATGTGCCACAAAAAAAATTGCCCCCACAGGTGACAAAAATGCCGTACAAGTGTGTGTGAGCTTGCAACTCCTAGATGGTTATTGATGAGGCCACATTGCTTCCAAAAAGGACTATTGTATAAATATACTATAATTACATAAGTAACCAGCAGAATCTGAAGTGTTTTATAAGGCTCTCACGTCTGACTGATCACCCAAAGTCTTTTTCGTGGCAGGTAGGGAAATCCAAGGGAACAGTATGAATCATGATATATCTGGGGGAAAAAATGAAGGGACAGAGCAAAACACAAAAAACAATTCCTTTCAAGCGTCAGGGCAGCTGACTTGAAATTTTAGGTGCTGAATAAATCGTTAACCCATTCCTTCAGAGCGATTTACAACGTGGCACAGAAACGCTTTAAGGTTACCGATAGCTCCAGAACTCCATTCCAGCTGTTCAGTGTTTTGCAAGAGAGGATAGGATGGAGAAGCAGCAGTACGGGGGTGGTAAACCAAGGAGAGGAGGGTAAGAAAGAAGAAAGGAGGTAGTGGTGGGGGACGACTGAAGGGGAGATTGCTGACAAAGCTTTGTTCTTACTTCTAACTGCTAAAACCTGGAAGGCACACTCTTCATATTATTTTCAGCTCATTTTTCTCCTAGACTGGTTCATCTGAAATACCTTCCTCCCGATCTATAATGGCATGGCCGTTCAGCGAGAAACGAGAGAGAGTTATATTTTCCCCTTGAGTTAGGACGCCTTGTGAGAAATGATAATGGGTAATCAATAAAGTGGGAAATATGAGGCCACAAACTTTATGAAGCCAAAGAGACGTATTACTTCTGAACAACACTTATTTTCCTTAACAAAGTCACTACTAGGCTGTACCTAATAATCTGAAGGAAAATCGAAAGAGCTGCTACCGCATCAGCAATATTGGCAACTTATTCCACTTTAATGGCATTTTGATTGATTTTTCAGCCTAATGGTAGTTTTATAGATTTGACGCTGCTCCTGCAAAATAGTTGTGTGTGTAATAAACATCCCTGAAGGCAAACACTGACCATTAAGGCCCTTGTCTTACTAGGGAGTCATAATTGAAGCATGGCCCGCACAGCCGCTGGCTTTTAATTTTTTTTTTCTTCATTTTGTAAAAAAAAAAAAAAAAACCTTTTTTTTTTCTCTGGTCAACCTCAGAATCTCATCAGTGCATCCACAGCTTATTAAGAGGATGATGCTTTTTCGACATTTGTGCAAAAAGGAAGAAAAAAAAAATCATAAACAGGCTGACCTTGACAATGACTTTGGGTGTTTCAGTAAAGCACTGACCTGCCGGAAAATGGAGACCTTGGCGCTAATAAATCAAGTACGTCTTAAAATGAGTTACCCTAATGCTCATTCATCATAGCTGCAATGCCATTTGCAGAACAGAATAGGAAGGAGGGGGAGGAAAGTTGTCTAGCCTTTACTAACCCTGAAGCAAATAAAAACCATTTAACACCTTCACTTAATGCATTGCAGGTCTCTCGGCACTTAAAAGGTTAAATGACTTAAGTGGTCCCCAGTGTGAATCTCAACTGATTTCTTTTTTTGCTCCCCATGCCTCTTAAAAGAAAAGTGGTTCATTAACCTAGTAGGCTCAAGTGCAACAAACATCCCGTGGATTAAACTCTTGGTGCCGTCACCTTCTGCCACGTTCACGAGCAGGTTATCCTTCAGCTTGCTGGTTTACAAACCAAAAAGGCAGAAAAACAAATGAACCTGCAACTCAAAAGATCGTAAACGCCAAAATTCTATTTGCAAGCGTTTACTAATTAATGACCATTTTTATGCCAACGCCAAGTACTTTGCTCAATAATATTAAGAGAACACATAAGCTTCACATTCCAACCCCAAGTTGCTTAAAGGGGTTGTCCCGCGCCGAAACGGGTTTTTTTTTTTTTTAACCCCCCCCCCGTTCGGCGCGAGACAACCCCGATGCAGGGGTTAAAAAAACAACCCGCACAGTGCTTACCTGAATCCCGGCGGTCCGGCGTCTTCATACTTACCTGCTGAAGATGGCCGCCGGGATCCTCTGTCTCCGTGGACCGCAGGGCTTCTATGCGGTCCATTGCCGATTCCAGCCTCCTGATTGGCTGGAATCGGCACGTGACGGGGCGGAGCTACACGGAGCCGGCATTCTACACGAGCGGCCCCATAGAAGACTGCAGAAGACCCGGACTGTGCAAGCGCGGCTAATTTGGCCATCGGAGGGCGAAAATTAGTCGGCTCCATGGGAACGAGGACGCCAGCAACGGAGCAGGTAAGTATAAAACTTTTTATAACTTCTGTATGGCTCATAATTAATGCACAATGTACATTACAAAGTGCATTATTATGGCCATACAGAAGTGTATAGACCCACTTGCTGCCGCGGGAAAACCCCTTTAATCTTCAGGGGTATCAGTCTGTCCAGTTAGGAAGCAGAAGTGATTGTGAATCAGTTTCACCTGCTTTGGTGACAATGAAAATGACAACAGGTGCGGCTGCAGAGGTGACAGCAGGACAGCCACCAAAAAGGGAATGGTTGTGCAAGTTATTTTCTCCGTATCCTTCCTGATTCTTCTCTAGTTAGTACCTACAGCACAATGAGGTTGCACAGGTAGTCCTGCTCCTCCAACATAGCACAGGCATAACATGCTGTCACAAGGAGGTTTGCAGTGTTTCCCAGCAGGTATGAAGCTGATGCAAGGACATCGGCTGTTACAGGAGGAGAGCTGGGCAAAGCCATTGATGGGCACCAACCCAGCATCAGGACTGGCATCTGCTCATTTGTGCAAGGAGGAACAGGAAGAGCACTGGCAGAGGCTACAAAATAACCTCTAGCAGGCTACTGGTCTGCATGTTTGTGACCACTCTGCCAGAAACAGACACCATGAGGGTGGCATGTGAACCTAACATCTTGTAGTGCAAGGTCCTGAACTTTTTTTGGGGGGGGGGGAATGGGAGTGGCTTGTGGGGAGTGGGTGTGGCCATCCACCCAACCCCATTTATGGATAATTTACACCAGAAACTGCCAAATTCTAAAAGAAATCTAATCCAGCATCTAACCCTTTATATCTTAATATCCCAGTCGGCACACAATGCACCTCAATTATGAAGACTAGTGTTTGAAAAAACACTCCTAATAAAATTCCACTATATTGTTGTGAAGATTTGTTTATGAGCACCTTTAAAAGGTTTTCATGGGTTTTCCTTATTGTATTATTAATGCCTCCATGGCCCCCTTAGTGTAGTAATAATGCACCTCATGGCCTATTTATAGCAATGATAATGCCTCCATGGTCCCTTTATTATAATGCTAATGCCCCCATGGCCCACATAAAAAAAAACAAATAAAAACACAACATTCACCTTTCTCCTCCTCTTTCCCAGCCTCAGCAGCTTGTGCAGGAGTGGTCCTGATTAAATGATCACATGATCGCTATGGCTGACTGCCGGCCTCAGTGTTGCTCAGTAATTCTGAGGCCGAAGATTCGCCGCAGTGCGATTGCTCTACCCAGAAGTGAAGAGAGCAGAGCAGAGTGGGGCCCTGGAGCAGTGAGAGAGGTGAATATGCGTATTTCTTTTTATCTACATCTCGGTCTGTCCTGATTGTGTTCCCCACAATCAGGACAGACGGTTGCATCCTCCGCCAGGTGGTAGAAATGGGAATGATGTGATTTTTTACTGGCCTTTGGACTGCCAGTCCTCTTACTGTCAGTTTCCTCCAAATTACAAGTGCCTTTTGATGGTGTTGGAAACTTTACTGACTGCCACCTTGGTTTTCTTAGCAATTTCACAGTAGGATAGACCTACACGTCTCAGGGTTATAATTGTCTGTCTCCTTTGATTAATTGCCTTTTTCTTGCCATTATCATAGCAATGTTATCTGTCCCGAAGAACAAAGCCGCCATACAGGAGCTGTAATACAGTGTGTTCCGACACTGTTTATATAGTCTCAGAGGGTTTGGAAGTAATCTACAAAAGTTGAGACACCTGTAGGAATAGTTTGCATCCAATTTCAATCCATGTTTCACAAAGGCAGAGAGGCTTAAGAAAGTGCTAAATTATAATTCATAGAAAACCCCCTACAGAAGAGTAACCTAAAACAACCGTTTTATTCATAAATAATTAAAACCATGGGATCTAAAGGGACAAACACATATACACCTAGACTCTATAGTAAAAAGGTGAACAAACCCCAAAGATGTAAGAAAAAGGGGATAACTAAGCCCTGATGGATGGTAGGGCCTAATAAAGGGTGGTGAATAAACCTAATTTTGTAAAGGAGTTCCACCAAAATGTAAAAGTTGCCATATAGTGCCATAAATCCAAAGTTAGAATGATATCAAAACTTGGTAATTGTGTTTTTATTACTTAGAGATAGTTATATCTTTCCATTCCATAATGGCAGCCATTTTTGTAAAAGGTGACAGAAAAGGAACCCTACTGGTTGTCACCCTTGAACTGCCTTCTCAAACAACAATGATCTATCATTTTGTCAGCTATAAGCTATAGAGAAAGTAATTTTTTAACTGAGAAGCTAATTCAAAGATGGCAACCAATATGGCTGCCTTCCGTGCTCTTTTGCAAAAATGCCCACATGAATGAAAAAAAATGTCATATTTTTCTAACTAAAAGAAACATAATGAATACATTGTGGCTGCAGTTTTAAATTCTGACATACTGATATACAGCATAGTAATTTTTGAGATTCCTAAGTATTAATTCATCTTAACAGAACCCTTCGTTAACTGTCTGGGAAATTAAAGTGGTTGCCCACAGAATAGGTTAAAAAATTATGAATGCTGGGTTACAACCATTGGGACTCCAAGAGATAACAAAACCGTTGAGCCCCGAGTTCCACTAGTAAATGAAGCAGTAATCCCATATGCATTCCCTTCCTTTAGGCTGAGGGAGAAAGCAGAGTGTAGTGCTCAGATATCTCCATAAACAGTGAAAGAAGTGGTGGTCACGCATGTATGCCACTGTTCCATTCATTAGTGGGACTCGGGGTGCACTGTTCTTGTAATCCCTAGGTGTCCCAGTGGCTGGACTCAAAGCGGTTATACACTTATGTCTCGTGTTGTGTGGTGCAGAGTACTAAGGCAGCAGAATGCAGTCCTAAACTCTCGCTCACGACCTGAAGGTTGCGGGTTCAATCCCTGCATGGTTCAAGGTTACCTCAACTTTCAATCCTTCCGAAGTTGGTAAAATGAGTACCCAGCTTGGTAATAAATAAATTACCTGAAAGCGCCTTACAAATAACAAGTCCCTTTCCTCTTGTGTCTTATCATGTGGACAGGTGATAAATATTTTTTTTCGGATAACCCCTTTAAATGTAAATATCGTTTTGCTTCTGCAATAAAAAGAGCATTACACTGTTACATATATACTAATATGATACTATGACATTATTATTTTCTAGCACTTACATTCTATAATACCCTCAACAGTTCTGCTGACTTTCTTTCATTCCTTTCCATTTTATGCTCACGTATAATAAAGCTGAAAATACACGGCGCCACCTGTACATATAAATAGTGGTGTTCTCTCTGACCTGTACGATACTGATGACAAACCACGGGAGCCGGATTATTTGAAGCAAGAAGGAGCACGGTGGGATGTAAATAGGAGCTGCACCTGCATTTGGCAAGCATGCACAGTGAAGGCGGTCCCTGCCAGGTGTCAACTGAAGATGTAAAACATCTCCTGTGGTGACTTATGGAAATAAACTGCACAGGGAGAGAAGGTAATAAGCTAAACTGATTTTGATATATTTTACCTTTCAATATAAATTATACAAAATCACGAATCTAATCTCTGTGTACACACATACGCATATGATAATTCACCCTCCGCTTACTCCAGCGTTCCTTACATAAAGAAATTACCAAACAACTATGTTACCCTAAGTAAGTGATGTAATAAACTGCACTATTTTTGGATCTCAGTCCTTGGCTTTGGCTTTATAAACCAAACTAATACAATCTGTAAATGCAAAAGGGAACCGGTCATATGGAAAATGCAATCCAATGTGTGGCCAACATCATACAGAGTACGCAATGCGAAGCAGATATATATATATATATATATATATATATATATATATATATATATATATATATATATATATAGGCCTGTATCCATTTAACTCTTATATAGCACATACATATTCTGCAGCGCTGTACATCATAGGGTTTTGTCCCCATTGGGGCTCACAATATAAATTCAGCTATTAGTATGTTTTTGGAGTATGAGAGGAAACCAGTGTACCCGGAGGAAATCTAAGCAAACACAGGGAGAACATACTTCTTGGTCAGACTTGAATCCAGAACCTCAGTGCTGTAAGGTAAGAGTGCTTACCACTAAGACACTGTGCAGCATAACTTGTCATTTATTCATGTAAAATAGTGTGCAAATGGAAAAAATGCTGCAAATTAAGAATTTTTTTTCAAAAATAGAAGGTGTCTGATTGACTCTAAATGTATTCTGCAATTTATTCAGGACAACAACCCCAAATAAACAGCCAATATCATTAAGAATTATCTTCAGCATAAAAGGAGAACAGGGAGTCCTGGAAGTGATAATGATATATTTGACATGGCACCCAGGATCTCCACAGGAAATGGTATTTATTTTATGTGCGAACAGACACTGGTGGAATAATATCCAGACTAGAATGAGTATAAAAAGAAATTCTAACAACCTTATACAGTGTGGGCTGGCTTAATCACAGATTCATAACTATTGGTTAACACTTGGAGGAAGAGCTAAGGGAGAAAGAATTTACTATCACCTTCTACGAGAAGAGCAGTAAAAGGGGGTTGGAATTAGAGTTGAGCGAACGTACTCTGTCGAGCTTGATGCTTGTTCAAGTATTAGCGTACTCTATGGTGCTCGTTACTCGAACGAGCATCAAGCCGTGTTCAACCCCGCCCCAGTTTTTGGCTCCTCCCCGCTGTGACATGCCTGTTTTGGCCCCTCCCCGCAATGCCTGTCAATGGCAAATTTTTTGCCTGGCAGGCAGGGGAGAAGAGGGAGGGGGAGAGAGAGGGGGAGAGAGAGGGGGGAGAGAGGGGGGGAAGAGAGGGGGGGAAGAGAGGGGGAGAGAGGGGGAGAGAGAGAGAGAGAGACCGAGAAAAAAAA
The DNA here is from genome assembly GCF_035609145.1 of Eleutherodactylus coqui. Taxonomy (NCBI): domain Eukaryota; kingdom Metazoa; phylum Chordata; class Amphibia; order Anura; family Eleutherodactylidae; genus Eleutherodactylus; species Eleutherodactylus coqui. The sequence continues at coordinate 200,531,397 of NC_089842.1, read as the reverse complement.
AAAAAAAGCTCAGCACCCAGCATCCCACATAGAAAAATGTCTCTCATTGCAGTCAATGGGGTTCGTTACTCGAGTAGAGCTCTCGAATTTTACGAAAAGCTCGACTCGAATAACGCGGACCCGAGCATTTGGGTGCTCGCTCATCTCTAGTTGGAATGTAAGTTGGGCTATCTTGGTATCCAATTACAACAGTGTAAGTAGAGAAGACTATACTTCAGTATTCTAGCTGACAACAAAGAGGCAATAGCAGTTAAATTAAATTAAATTTTTCTATGTCCTCGTACCACAATAATATGGCCCCAATGAGCCCTGATCTCAAAATTATCCAGTCAGTCTGGGATTATATGAAGAGACAGAAGGATTTGAGGAAGCCTACATCCACAGAAGATCTGTGGTTAGTTCTCCAAGATGTTTTAAACAAAATGCCCTACTGAGTTCCTTCAAAAATATGCGCAAGTGCACCTAGAAGAATGGATGCTATTTTGAAGACAAAGCATGGCCACACCAAGTATTGGTTAAATTTACATTTCTCTTTTCTTCATTCGCTTTGCATTTTGTTAATTGACCAAAAACTATTAGCACTTTTATTTTTTAATCCCTTAAGGACCAAGCTGTTTTGTACCTTAAGGGTGGCTTCACATGAGCATGTTTTTGTGCGTACATAGGTGTGCACCCATGTACGTGCAAAAACTCGCGTGAATGCAGGTCTGTGCATTGTTTTCAATGGAGCCGCGCCTGCTGCCGGATCCATTGAAAACAATGGTCTGCCCGCACCCCTGCATTGTTTTTCAGGGAAGAGCTTTACATATAAGCCCTTCCCTGAAAAACATACATTTTAGTGTAAAAAAAATAAATAAAAAAAAATAAATATATATATATATATACTTATCTGTCTGCCGCTGCTGTGTCCCGTGCGGAGATGAAGAACACATCTGCCGCATGCGGAAGATGTTTCCTTCATCCCTGCTAGTTAAAAAAGAATTCCCTGCTGCTACATCTGCCACATCAGTGACAGATGCAGCAGAGGAATTCTTCAATTCTCTACCGCAGCTGTCACACGTCAGCTGCGGTAGAGGATTCTGCTGCCGGCAATTGATTTCAGGGAAGGGCTTTAAATATAAGCCCTTCTTTAAAAATCAAGTAAAAGTGGTTTAAAAAACAAAAAAAATAGTTACTCACCTCCCTTCAGCTGCCGGGGCTCAGCTGTGTCTTCTCCTGCTGTCCCCTGCACCGTGGTGCTGATTTAAAATCCCCGTCCGCTGAAAGAGCTGAATGTGATTGGCTGAGGTGCTCAACCAATCACAGGGAACTCTCCTTGAATGAATGACGGGCGAGATGTGTGACAGCTGCGGTAAAGAATTGAAGAATTCTTCTGCTGCATCTGTCACAGATGTGGCAGATGTAGCAGCAGGGAATCCTTTTAACTAGCAGAGATGAAGAAAACATCTGCCGCATGCGGCAGATGTGTTCTTCATCCCCGTGGGGGTCACAGCAGCGGCGGAGAGGTAAGTATATATATATATATATATTTTATTTTTTTTTACACTAAAATTTTTCTTTTTCAGGGAAGGGCTTATATGTAAAGCCCTTCCCTGGAAAAGGATATAGGGGTGCCGTCAGACCATTGTTTTCAATGGAGCTGCTGGCAGCAGCCACGGCTACACTGAAAACAATGTGTGCATTCCCTATGGTGCACGCATGTCCTATCTTTGTAGGCACACGCCTGTAAACCACAGACATGTGAACACACCATAGGGAATGCATTGTTGCAAATAGAAGCGTGTCTTTGTGCGTGTGAAGCCACCCTAAGGAAGAGACTCTTTTTATTGATTTTACCCATGTAGCGGTTTAACTGACCTATTTTGTTTCCTCTAGCTATCAAAATTATTTTTACTGCGTTTTTTTTCCCGTGATATATAGGGCGATTTTTAAAATATCTTTTTCACTGACTTTTTTTCCATTTTCTAGTGTTATTGGGGGTAAAATGCTTTTAAAAAATGATTTTTGTAACATTTATAGTTATTCTATTTTTTTAAATTAATATATTTATGCTAAAAAAAATGTGGGAATGGGCTCTATTTGTTTCGGACATTTTGATATATAGTATGTATGGTTTTGGTTCACAGGGCGCATACGGTGACGGTTTTGGTCGGCGTCGGCTTTGGGTTATTTTCTTTCTTATGTATATATTGTTGTTTTATTCTGTAATTTTGTTTTGTGTATGCAATCATGTTTTTTACTATCTACTTATGTACCCCATGACGTCATGTAAGACCTCTGGGGGACATTGTTTTTCTTTCCCACTGTAGCTCGAGCATCCATAGGAGCCCCATAGAGGAAAGCAACCCCTGCAGTGACATTAGTCACTGGCAGAGCTGGCCAGGGTCTATTAGGACCCTCCAGCTCTGCTGTAGCAAGGAACCCCGGTGGTCACATGACCCCCCCCCCCCAGATCCTGCAGTGGAAGAAACCCTTCCACTTTGAGCACTGTGTACTCGGGGAAGGAAAAGGCAGGAAGGGTTAAATCCCCCTCCTGCCTTCTCCTCCAGGTTATCTGCTGGCACTAATAGCGGATAACCTGTCTTGCCTCTAATTGATCAGAATCAGAAGGCTTAAAGTAATTTTACTATCGGCGAGGTTTTAAGCCCAGGACCAGGCACCGTATATTTACCGCGGATTTAATGGATTAAAGCATTATTACATTGTAGCATTTTTCCCCACCTGCCTAAAATGGTTTGCACAATACTGTATATGCCTGCTCATTCTGGTCTTAGGAGTCCAGTGGGCCGTCCTATCAGTGATCAACAGTTTTCCTTTTATAATTGTGTTTACAGAGATATCTGCTAATTACTGATAGGACCGACAACTAAACTCTTAAGCCCAGAATTAGCAGGAATTGAATATGATTAAATGGGAAGTTATACTGAATCTGAGTATAAAACTAGATATGAACCCGCTGCTTACAGATTGGGCTGATGCATGTTCATGATACATATAGTTAAAAATATAATTTTAGACATGCATACAGATGTAGCATTACAAAGAAAATGCTTCCTGTATAGTTCCCAACATTTAAACATCAATTTGCTGGACATTTAAGCATTACTCCGTATGCTCAGAAACACCCCCAAACTAAGGTAAAATGGCTTTTTTTGGCAAATGTTCTCAAATCCGCCTCTTTGTGGTCCTCATACTGTATACGAAATGTATCATACAAAGTAATAAAATGCCATACCATCCCAAGATCAGACAGAAGCCTTCAAAATAATAAACTTGAGGTATTACATCTAGAGTTGAGCGAACATACTCTGCCGAGCTTGATACTCATTCGGGTATTAGCGTACTCAATGGTGCTCGTTACTCGAACGAGCATCACGCAGTGTTCGACCACGCCCCAGTTTTTGGCTCCTCCCCGCTGTGACGTGCCTGTTTTGGCCCTGCCGCAGCGCGCGTCATTGGGGGAGAGAGAGGGAGAGAGAGAGAGAGGGAGAGAGAGAGTGAGTGAGAGGGAGAGAGTGAGAGAGAGAGAGGGAGAGAGAGAGAGAGTGAGAGAGAGAGAGAGAGGGAGAGTGAGACAGAAAGAGGGAGAGAGAGAGAGGGAGAGAGAGAGAGGGAGCGAGAGAGAGGAAGAGAGAGAGAGGAAGAGAGAGAGGGAGTGAGAGAGGGAGTGAGAGGGAGAGAGACGAACCTAGGAAAAAGAAAAAAAAAAGCTCGGGACCCGGCGTCCCACATACAAAAATGCTCAATTCTCCCATTGTAGCCAATGGGGCTCGTTACTCTATAAGAGCTGTCGAATTTTATGAAAAGCTCGACTCGAATAACGCGGACTCGAGCATTTGGGTGCTTGCTCATCGCTAATTACATCATATTTTGAATAAGTATATTATTTTGTATTATTTTTCAGACTACCAGCAGTTTAAAAAAATGAAGCACTAAAACATTTTTAGCTTGATTCCATGTCATGTGATTTGTTTGTTTTTATAGTTTACACACCCTTGTTAAAAAATCATGTTTTTGTCATGTTAAAAAATCCAACAGGATGAAACATTTCAGATTTCCACTTTCAATGTGACCCATTATCTGAACAGCTCCATTGAAATACAAACTGAAATCTTTTAGGGTGAAAAGAAACCCCTAAAATAATGTAGTTGCATAAATACTTTATTGAAGGACCTTTTTACTTTATGACAGCATTTAGTCTTATCGGGTAAGTGCCTGGCACATCTTGATTTGGCAATTTTGCCCACTTTCTTGCAACAAAAGAAAAAAAAGGCACCAACTTCAATACTAAAGGTGTTTATTAATCTGTATTTCCATTATTGTTGGTATATTATTGACCATGTAAACCTTATAAGTGAAGTTTACTGCTGACACAGACATTATTATTTGACATTTACCCTGACTGGCCATTTTAAGAGACTGTTGCCCTGTCACAATTGAAACTTCCTAGTTTGGAAGTTACACGTGACCATGAAGTGCATCATCAAATTGAGTAATCAAGTTTTCAGTAGATCAATTTCCATGTGGATTCATATTATAATGGGAAGATTAAGCGATCTGAGGGGCTTAGATCAAGGCATAGTCATCAGTGCTAGAATAGCTGGGGTCAAGATTTTATAAACTGCCAATCTTGTATGTTTTATTTTTTTCGTGCAACGGTATTAAAGGGGTTGTCCCGCGCCGAAACGGGTTTTGTTTTTTTTCAACCCCCCCCCCCCCCCGTTCGGCGCGAGACAACCCCGATGCAGGGGTTAAAAAGGATCACCGGACAGCGCTTACCTGAATCCCCGCGCTCCGGTGACTTCTTACTTACCCGGTGAAGATGGCCGCCGGCATCTTCTCCCTCCGTGGACCGCAGGGCTTCTGTGCGGTCCATTGCTGATTCCAGCCTCCTGATTGGCTGGAATCGGCACGTGACGGGGCGGAGCTACACGGAGCCCCATTGAGAAGATAAGAAGACCCGGACTGCGCAAGCGCGTCTAATTTGGCCATTAGACGGCGAAAATTAGACGGCAACCACGGAGACGAGGACGCCAGCAACGGAGCAGGTAAGTGAAAAACTTTTTATAACTTCTGTATGGCTCATAATTAATGCACAATGTACATTACAAAGTGCATTAATATGGCCATACAGAAGTGTATAGACCCACTTGCTGCCGCGGGACAACCCCTTTAAGAGTTAACAAAGGATGGTATATCAGGGAAAGGAGATCTTGTGGACATAAACAACTGATCAGTGAAAGGGATCAAAGGAGGATGTCAAGAATTGTTCTGACAAATAACTGCTGCACAGTCAAGCAAATTGCAGCTGACTACAAGGGGGTGCTGATATGTATTGAGCCTTACCCAGAAAAAAATTGAGCTAGGAAGCTGTAAATTGCAGGGTGTACTTGTCTATTTGTTTATATTCAATGATGCAAAAACCAACTACCTATGATTTTAACTTATCTTTTTATTCCGGTTCAAAGTGAACATGGCAGCATGTCCAAAGACATTCAGTGTGGAAGAGCATAGGACCATAATCAAGTTCCTGTTTCTCCAAGAAAAAGGTGCACAGCAGATCCATGATGAAATGTCACAAACTTTGGGTTACAGTACCCCTTCATATGAGACAGTTAAACATTGGGTTGTAAATTTTAAAATTGGCCATTTCGTTGTTAAAGCGAGAAACCCAGTGGAAGGCCTGTCTCTGTCTCCTTGCCTGGAAATGTGAAAGTCATCCATGACATGATCATGGATGATCGCAGAATATCAGCCTAAAGTATTGCTACATATCTGGGGATATCACAGGAGAGAGTTGGTGCCATTATCAACAATGATTTGGGAATGAGAAAGCTTACAGCCAAGTGGATCCCGAAACTTTTGACAACCGAACAAAAGTGGAGAAGATGTGTGGAGACATCGGTGGCTGTTTTGGAGCATTTTGCAAGAAATGAGTCAGATTTCCTGGACACGGATGTACTGTTATGATCCAAAGACAAAAAAACAGTCTAAGGAATGGAGGCACAGAGGTTTCCCCAGGCCAAAGAATCCTGTGTGCAAAGGTCAGTGCAGAAGCAAATGGCAAACATTTTTGGGGATTAAGAAGAGAGTTCTGCTCATGGACTACCTTCAACCATCAATAAAACATATTACTTTTTGTTATTTAGAAAGCTGAGGCAGAATATTAAGGAAAGATGTCAAGGAAAACAATCCAAAGGTGTCATCCTCTTGCATGACAATGCCCCATCACACACACTGTGGGTGCCAGTATTGCAAAAATGACAACCATCTGTTCCCCAATCTCAAAAAACACCTAAAGGGACAACGGTTTGGGAGTGTTTTGAAGGCAACTAATGCTGCGAATGAGTGGTTTGACCAGCAGTCGGAAGAATTCTATTTGCAGGGACTTAAAAAGCTGCAGGAGAGATGTAGTAAGTGCATTGCCATCCTGGGGGTTATATGTAGAATAGTGTGGCAGTTTCAGCTTCCTAGATCAATTTTTTCTGGATAAGGCTCAATACTTATCAGCACCCCCACATAAAACACTGTTGTTCCAACTAACATGTCCAAATGCAAAACTTATTCCTTAGTACAGATGGGCTATAAAAGACAATGTCTAGCTTGAGTGCCATTGTTGTCTAAGTGATACAGAAAGGCAAGACTCCAGTCGGCAAAATATTTTTAAAAAATTGAATCCCTGAGCAGTGGAAAAACATCGCCTGGTCAAATGAATTCAGATTTTTGTTGCACCATGCTGATGGAATGGCCAGAATTTGGGGTAAGCAGCATGAATTGATGAACCCTTCCTGTCAGCTGTTCAGAACATGTCAGCAGCTCCAACTAGCATAACTTCTGCCATCATGTCCACATCAGCCAATGTTCCTGCAGAACAATTTCAACACCTAGAGGAATCTATGCCACGATGAACTGATGTGGTTCTGTAGGTCAAAGGAAGTCCAATTCACTGTTAGATGTATGTCTCTAATTAAGTAGCCATTCACTGTGTATTGAGATTTTATGGTGCATCATCCTCATGTGTAACCAAAATATGGACAAGGCTGCTAGATATTTTTATTCTAATATGTAAGGGCTCCTTTTCGCTGGTGAGAGTGGTATCGGCCGTGATTCATTCCCCGATATCGCTCTCACAATCTTACTGAAAAGCCCTGGATGTGAGGCGTTTTCACAGGGAAACAGCCTCGCATCACTGCAGGGCTGAAGGAATCTCCTGATGTGGCTGTTAAAGCTACGGTAGGAGACAGCGATCTTCTCCCATTGATTTCAACGGGGTCGGCGGCAGGAGCACCAACCATATTGAAATCAATGGGAGAAGATCGTGGAGGAATCCCATGCTACAGTTGTCACAGCTGCAGCAGGGGATTGTGATGTTCTCCCATTGTTTTCAATGGGGCCAGGGGCAGTGGCTCCGCCCCTATTGAAATCAATGGAAGATGATCACACTGTCACAGTGTTCAGTGATGAGGGGACTCCCTGTGGCAATGAAGGAATACCCTACCACAGCTGTTACAGCAGTGGCAGAGGAACGTGGTCTATTCCCTATGTTTTCAATGCTCCTGCTGCCGGCCCCATTAACGGGAAGGTGAAGCCCCTGGATGTGAGAGCATCCAGGGGTTTCACATCCAAGGAATTCCGTGCTGCAGCTGTCACAGTTTCAGCAGGGAATAGCAATCCTCTCCAATTGGTTTCAATTGGGCCGGCGCTGCTGCCGATATCGCAAAAAGAATGGGCATGCTGTGATTTTTTTTCACACAACATCGCTGGAATGAAAACATTCAAATGAGAATGAAACCACTGAAATTCATTGGTTTCATAATCATGCGTTTTCACTCACTCTCGCATTGCACAAAAAACGTGCGATTTTCTCGTCAGTGGAAAGGGGCCCTAAGTTCATATTTTATATACATATCTACAAACACATACATACACACAGTCATGTGAAAAACAAAAAACACCCTCTTTGAGTTCAATGTGTTACATATCAGGACATAATAAAAAAAAAACAACATATGGCCCCTGTAAAGTCTTAAAATAAAGTAAATACAACGTCATAATAATACATGACATTTTCATTGAGGTAAGAAAGTATCTGTTTGCGCCACTCTCTTAATGTCCCACCACAGGATTTCAGTTGGCTTGAAGTCTGGACTTTGACTGGGCCATTGCTACACCTTGATTCCTTTATTTTTCAGCCATTCTGTGCTTGGAATCATTGTCCTGTTGTATGACCCAGTTTCACCCAAATATTTTTGGAGAGCTGGCCTCTCATTTGACTCTACAAAACTTTGGTATACAGATGAGTCCATGGTTGACTCAATGATTGCAAGATGCCGAGATACTGTGGCAGCAAAACAAGCCCAAATCATTACTCCTTCACCACTGTGCTTTACAGTTAGTATAAGGTGCTTGGGCTGATATACTGTGTTTACCAATTAGCCAAAACTTCTGTTTTGTTTTTATAGAGGTTGTCACACTTGCTGATGATCAATTAATCAATGTATTTAATCAGCAGCACCTGGCTGCTATTCACCCTCTTAATTCTTATGGAAGCAATATGGGTGTACTTAATTTTTCACACACTGCTTCTGCTTTTTGGCCTAGTTTTTGTTAAATAAATAATGATACAGTGTAATTTGTCATGTGGTATTGGTCATCTTAGGTTTACCTAATTTTAGAACCCTCTAAGGACCAAGTGTTTTTTTCATCATGTCCTGATACATAATCGTTGGAATTATTTTGTTGTGGTCGTCCGTTATCCAAACTTTATATTTTCTGAAGTTACAGTTATTCCTCTGTAGAATGCAAAATCGATTTACAGTAAAGTTACACAAGTTCTTAAACATCAACCTATGTTGCATAAAGGCTCATTCACACAGGTGTATTTTGGTCCGTATTAAGTCCATAGTTTTTATGGACGTAATGTGGACAGCATAGAACACCATTAGTTTCTATTGGTGTATTCTGACGTGTTTTTCAAAATTGCAGTGTGTCCTATTTTGCTCTATAATGTGGATCTAAAACGCCCAATCAAATATATGGGAGCGTTAAAAACCCACAATGAATACACGTTACATGCCTACTCACTGTGTTTTTACGCATGAAGCCAATAGACATTGTAAAAAAGATTGCATGCAGAAGAAGGCTTCCGTTTGAGCTTAAGTATTTAATTTATGTAATTTTCTGGCATTTACAGTCTGATTAAGGGGGTTTTGTTTTGGACCCTGTCTAAAATTAGAAACTATAGCATACTCACCTCTCCTGGGGCCCTGGAACGCAGCTGACGAAACTTCCAGGTAGACAGGCTGGGTGGAAGCATGTGACCACTGCAGCCAACCAGAAGCCTTGGCATCACTGTTGACGCTCCTGGCATCAGCACTCATATCCTGACCGTCATGATGCCAGCAGTCATATGCTTCTGCCCAGCCCGTCTACCCGAAAGTCACTATCGATGACGGCACCAGCTGTCGGCTGCGTCCCGAGGCCCCAGTGAGGTAAGCCCTAGTTTATTATTTTAGATAGGGCCCAGCTAGGGCATGGGGTTTTGTTTTAATAACTAAACCCCTTTAATCACACAAATTCTACCCACACCTTTCATTGTCATACATCCCCAGATCATAACACTAACTGGGATCTTTATGGCATCTGTAAGCGAATCAGAATGCAAGTCTTCTCCAATTCTTCAACTTATCTACTTAATGCCATCACTACTGAATAGGGGGATTCTGGTCTTATCACTCCAGATGTTTCTGTCCCATTGCTCCTCTGTCGAGTTCCCATAGGTTTTAACCTGCCGTAATCTTTTCAATCTTTGTGCAATGTAAGTGCATTTTTTCATGGAATTTTAGAATTTAGACCAAATTCTTTCAGTCTTTGCTAAACAATCCTTGCATGCATATAACATTGACACAGCTCACTTTCTGTTGACTAAGATTACTTTCTTCTGTTATCTAGACACAATCTTTTAATTCTTCTATCACCATCTGCTGTTGTGCACCTTTTCCAACCTTCATCAGCCTGGCTTTGTAGTGACTGAGTCTTCTTAGTCCTCTTCAAAACGTTCGACAAACATCCTTTGGTGACGTTTCCACCGTTTCTTCTTCTAATTTTATCATAAGTGTAACCTTATACCTGCAAAATTACTATTTTACAGTTGTTTTTCATTTTGCTAAGTTCTACAAGCCTCACTACTCAAAGGAGAACAAAAAAAGCGACTAACTTTATAACAATCGCACAATGCAAAGACAGATGTTCTACTGTCATCTCTAATACATGACCTTGTGAGATGAATCCTACTGTGACCCCAATGGCTCTCTAAACAGTTGTGCTCATTGGTAATATTCCAGTCGAGCAAAGCTGGTTCATATCAATCTGAAAATGTTCTGCTTGCTTTTTCCGGATATTTAGCTATAACTTTCAGTAGAATTCAGATAATTGAACAATCTTTGTTGCATTACATTCTGCACTAAATTATCTTTCTAGTGATATATAATTTTATGGCATTATTACAAAATAAAATAGCGTTATGAGCTATCAAACATCAAAATGCTATTTTTTTCAAAGGTTTCCACAATTTTGGCCAATAGTGTAGACAACATAAGATCTGCCATTCACAGTAGGTAGTTGGTCTCAGTTCCTCCCTCGCTCTGCACAGGACCCCTGCACATGTCATAGAGCATGCTTAGGACACTCTTCCATAGAAGTCAATGTGTCATTTCCAGCCTACGGTTGGCTGTGGTCCATGTGGTTTCTGTAAACATATATCTTTAAATACTGTTAACTGTAGTTCAGGCAAAATGGCCACTCTAATAATCATGTACAAAAAATAAAATGTAAAAAAATCTTCACTCGGAAAAAGAAAATAGATTAGAAAAAAAATTATATTGATCAGTCTCCGATTCTGATTGGTAAGAGAGAAAATCACGCAACATTTATTCTTTCAATCAGCCTACTTTATGTGCAAATTACTGACAAAACATCAATAGATACATTGCGAATATCCTCAAACCATGTCTAGATAAAGCTAACTTACTCCAGATATCATTGTGATCCAGTTATTCTTCATTATTAGCAATGTCTATACATATTAAACAGCCAGCTTAATAAGTTTACAGGAAATCCATTACATTAGTAAAAAGATGTAACATTAACTAAGGGAATCAATCAAAATCCAATGCCCAATCAGTATGGGAGGGTCCTATAGCTGGAGACCTCCGCTGACCCAGTTGTCATTCTGTCCACAGAACAAGTAAGTCTTCTGAGAAATCTTACTCTAATTCCAGAAACATGAAGTTTGAGCTCAATTTTATTTTTCATTCAGGATAAATTTGCATTTTCTCTTCTGAGAATGCCATTAACCAAATTAAAAAAAAAGAGGGGAAAAGGAAACAAAATCTCATTAGAAGGCAACATTTGTCGAGGGTGGAACGCAATAAACAGTAATGAACGACGTTCCTTATTGTTTCTGACACTGATGAGCTCCTGAGCAAATTTGTTTATTAATTAAAAACGTTTTTTTTCTATTCCTCCCCTTTATTTTTTCCTCTCTCTGAACGCACATCTCATTGAGTTCCAAAGATGCCCATACATCAAACTTCATCTCCGATGGAGATAATGCGCATCGGTAAAGCTGATTTTCCATGATGAATCTCAGAGCATATAAATTGGCTAATATCTGAAAACATTTACAGATACTAGAGGAATTGACTACTTCTAAGGGATGATGAATGGCTCATTCAAACGCCAGGAGACAGCTCTGCAAATCTCCCCGGCTTCCACAGCCCTCATTTGATTTTCCAATTTACTCCTTTTAAATTTATCTTCCCACTAAAAATAAAAAGTGCTGATATTTTTCCCTTGTGCTGCTCCAGGAGGCGACAGACACAGGAGGGGGGAAGCTATTCTGGCAGAACTAATCCCCTTCCACCTGCTACTGCTCACCTGGCAGAGAGGATAATCGCAAAGACCTGTATGCTCACAGCTATGTGTTGCACACAGCTTTACACACTGCACAATTTAACTATTTGCTATCAGTAAATATGTATGACATAATTTCATCATAATCCGTTTGTTGGATTTATCTTATTGGTATGGGCAGCGGTGTAGCTATAGGAATTGCACAAGTATCCAAACTGGGTGCCAAACATTTTAAGGAACAAGGTCTACCAATTAGGGCTTATTCACACGAGCATATGTCGGCTGCCATTTTCACGGCCAGCCGATATATGCTTCTGTCTGATGCATTGGATTCCAATGCATCAGATCACATAGGAGTATTCCCGCGGCTGGCCAATATAGTGCTGGGCTCTTTTACGCCAGGCAGGAAAGATAGTCCTGGAACTATCTTTCCGGGCCAGAATACGGCCGCTGCCATAGACCTCTATGAGAGCCAATAACAGCGGGCAGAGAAGGGAGGTGAGAGGGAGTTTAACAGCGTGACTGCTAAACTCTCTCCCCCTTCTCTCCGCCCCTCCGGCTGTTTGCAATTGAAGGGGGTGGGACTAAGTTCCGCCCCTCCCATTGCTGGCTGCGGGCAAGGTGTGGGAGCTTAGCTCCACCCCCCTCCCATTGCAAACAGCTGGAGGCGAGGAGAGAGGCAGAGAGCCGGTATTGCGGGCTCGGCGTATATGTGCCGAGCCCGTGCTGTCTGATTTGTGCTCCTGTTCACGTATTTTTACGGCGTCAGCACGCGCATGTAAAAACGCCTACGGCTGTGTGAAAGAGCCCTTAAAAAGATGGTGTAATGGAGAAATTACTTATGCAATACGGTACAGGGTTGGTAAATTAAACATCCCCAACTCAGAGGCCTCTAAATGAGATGAAACTCTGACCACAGCCACTTAAGACATTGTGCTTGCCATTTCTGCAAAAAAAACTTTTTAGTAAAAAAGTTGCGGATTTGTAGACCTGCAGCTATGCAAATCACGCTACAAATGATCAATAAGTCCCCCTTGGTTAACAACAACGCTCTCCATTCGCAAAACCATGTGAGTTAGCTTTAATCACTACAACATGCCAATAAATGCTATCCTTCAGATCTGAGACTGATGAGGGTCTGTCACAGAAGACCTGGTCTGCTACAGCGCCACCTATCAATGACTTTTTTGCGATTTTTTTTTTTCATAAATGGCGAGCACATCATCTGAAGTGTCCGTTGTACGAATTTAATTTAATTTGAAACAGCAGAATGCCCTCAGGACACCTCTGGTTTGAGTGAAGTTTAATGTCGCTTAACCTGTACCTATAGAAGACAACTGTATTATTCTCATTATCAATAACTATAGAGTTCTCGATGTGTATATATAGATTCTATATATGATTGCATAGTATTATCTCTAGTTGGACAGGTTCAGCTTCAGTGCTTTTCAAGGATGATGTTGTAGATGAACTTGTGCATTTAAAGTTAAGGGTGTTGTACCAAGACTACACATTATCCTCTATCCACAGGATAGGGGATAACTTGCTGATCAGTGGGGCCCTCACCACCGAGCCCTATACTGATCTCAAGATCGCTGTAGGGATTGCTTCTTCTCCTGCAGTGACATCAGAGTGAATGTAGCGCTGACCAATCATACGCAGTTTGCATTCCGTTAATTTCAATAGAGCTGACAGAAATACCTGAGTACTTGCCACTTGGGTATCTAGATGTTCCTATCAATGGTGAATTGAGCACTAGAACACTTGAGCGGCTAGCGCTCCATTCAGTCTTCTCAGTAACCCCACAGTTAGTAGAACGAGAGGCACTGTGTCCCGTTCTCAAGATTAGTGGGGACCTCAGCAGTGAGACTTCCACTGAACAATAAGTTATCCCCTTTGCTGTGGATAGGGGGTAACTTGAAATCTTGGTACAACCCTTTTAAATAAAACGAGTCCAGATGGAGTCCTCCCCAGAGTTCTTATGGAACTCCAATCTCTGTTTTCTGCATCTCTTACTGATTTCTTTAGCCAGTCACTTCAAACAGGTGATATTCCAGATGATCGGAGAACGGCCAATGTTATATACCCATCCATAACATCGGTAGTAGCGTAGAAGCCAGATAGTTTGATATCTGTAGTAATTAAATTAAAATAATGGAAATTCTACTGAAAAGAATGATAACTGACCAATAACATGGTGTTATTGAGTGCAGATAATGTCAAACTAATTTCATGGATTTCTTTGACTACATTACAAAAGGGGTAGATGAAGGAAGTGCCACAGATATCGCCTCTCTGGGTTTCAGTAAAGCTTTTGATATAGTTCCAAAAAAAACAACCTTCTAGATCAGTTATTAATTATTGGTGCATTCACAGATGGTTAAAATCTAGATATCAGAGTGTTTGTTATAGCGTGCCACTGCTGCTCCCGGGCTCACCTGCTGCTGGATCTGTAGTTGGGCGCCGTCATCCCACATGTGCCGCATGTCGCGTTTTCTGCACTACTGTCACTCTGCTGTCTGCCTGTAGGACAGCCACACGCTCCTGCCCCATCATTTAAAGGGCCAGTGGCTGCATTCCTAACAGGTTCCCCAATAGCCACCATCCACTTCCTTCTATATTAGGCATTTTCCCCCATACAGGATGCCTAAGCAACTGGTCCCATCAGCCATTGCGACAAAGCTCACATTTGTTTGTGTACTTCGGTTCTAACCCTTGCCTGTGTTCCTGACAATTCTGACTTCTGTGCTCTCTGACCATGGTTCTGTATTCTGGACTTCATGATTGCCTGCCGCCTGCTCTGATCTTCTACTTTGACTTTGTTTTCATACCTGTGCCACCAGCCTTAACTACATTCTGTTCTGTTGTTACGCACCAGTTCACACCATCAGGGACAGCCCCTCGGCCTTGTGTAGCATCAGCAGCTACCCAATCCGGACTATCTGGGTGAGAAATCACTTGGGGACCCAGCAACAAAGTCCTACTTGGGGGGGTCAAGAGTGAAAATTAGGGTTTCCCAGGTGTTGCCTCCTCAGATAGCCCAAAGTGAAACCGATGCATGGCAAGGCGGTTCCACATCTGCCTACCTTACAGTGTTGTTGGTAATGGGGTGCATTCAGACATTAATATACTCAGAATCATATTAATGGCAGCAACACTGCCAACCAGTGCGCACCTTCTACAAAAGTCTGCATGAATTAGGAAACATTTCTGAGACACTGTATTTAAACAATAAACTTACATTTTAGTATTATACCTGAATCCAAAAACAATGCAGCAACAAACCACAGAGCTGAGAAATGAGTGTTACTTGTCAAATTAGAGGCTGCTCTGCTCCTCGCTGCACTTGTCTTTTTGTCCCCAGAAGCTAATGAACTGCTCCTGACTCATTACTCAAAAAATAAAATACAGAGGCATTTAGCACATATGAAGCGGTTTCAGCGCACATCCTAGTGGAGTAACAAGAGTGCTACTCCGACCCACCCTGCCGTTAAGTGACAGAGTGATAGATGGTGCCAGGGGAGGGACTAGTGGGTTAAATCTTTATACCAGCTTGAATGGAGTGAAGAAATGGCATGGCAGAACTCAAACATGGAGCCTACAAAATAAGCTATTAATAATACAATGCAATCTTATAAAATACTGCACCGTGGGTGGTGGACACATTTCAACTTACTTTGACTGTTATTTATACTTTTCAGAACAAGCAACTTGGCAATGTATTTGCAGTAGTGTTCTATAAGAGATACATACCAATAGGCAAATGGCAGGAGTGAGGTCACTATAGGAAATATTATGTGCACCAAAAGCGTAAGCGCTGGTAGTGTAACACCCTACCGCAGAGCCTTCACTTACATCCCTATTAGTAGATCAATCAAACATAGTAGTTCTATACTTTTAGGGGAAAAAAATGAATTCTTCTTTCTAATACAATTTGCCAAATCTTATCGATTCCTCACCAGTTTGTATCAAACCTTACCCCTATGTCATTTAGACATGAGCTGTAAAGTTTTCCAGTCTCAAAACATTTCCAAGTACTTACAATAAGCAGCAATAATGCCAATGTTAGCAAACTGCTATAAAAATTCTATTAGAAAGTTAAATCCCTTTTCATTCGATAAAGAATACTTTCGATTTATATCAAGCCAGAAGAAAAAACCTTTAATAACTTTAAACACTAAAACCTTTCCATTTTGCAAAGCTAATGTCTGCTTTACCCATACCATAAAGAAGAAATATATCTGAATCTAAATTCCCAAAAGGCCACCGAGCATCAGATTATTGAAGAAAGTTGACCCTATCCAGATATAGAAGGATCGGTGGTGCCAAAAGCAATACAATGATATAAATAATTCCATTTCCATGTAGTAAGGTTCTGCCCCAAAATATTACTGAAATTATGCCTACCATATTTTAATAGGTACCACACTTTGAACAAACCTGTTCTACTAGATAAACAATGTGATAACTAGTAAAAGTGCAAATAACTTTATTTACCTACAATGATATTTTTGTACTGATCACTAAGAGTAAAGAGTGTGTGCACGCACATGTGGTGGGGACTTTGCTTGCTCAGTGCTGGATTCAAACTATACTGCTCAATACTTCTGTATAATGTCTTCCATGATGCTGTCACTTGTGAGGATGTACTACAGAGAGATAGAGAAGAAGAGATATTGCGTTCATTTGTGAACATTGTATGGGAGATCCATATTTTTAGTGTTCAAATTGGCAGCCAAGCTGTCTGAATCTCAACAACTGGTATATAGTAGACAGTAAACCCCTGATAAATAGACAAGGGGCAACTGCGCAAATTAAATTGTGGTAACAGCACTTTACTCTCTGTAATTTGCACACAAGACCCTGGACTGAGCACTCATTTTACCTGCAGTATAACGCACTACACAGAATCCCACGTATATACGGCTGTCACAACAAGCAGCACATATACACAAATCTGACTCCATAGCTCTATTCCAAATAAAAACAACTTTAATTGTGTATTGATCTAGTAATCGTCTATACTCACAGTCTACAAGCTTTTGCTCATTTTATTTACTCTGTAAGGGTAAAATATTAATCAGTGTTGAGTTTTGCCAGCTTGTAAAGGGTTATAGGAGTTACACAATTCCTTTCAATAGGCCCTATTAAGGCAGGATGAACCAAAAACTGTCAACTCCAGCGGATTATCCTTCAATGATGCACCAATAGCTCTAAGGTGATATAGGGGAAACCATTAGATTACTTATTTTCTGCAGTTAAATTTGAAATTTATAAACAAGTCCTAAAGTGTAACTATAATTTCCAGTTCTTACTCTAAAGAGGTCTGTGATTAAGTACTTGGCTATAAAGTGTCATCTACTGATCAAGCTCTTACGAGAGTTACATAACAATAATGGAAAGATGACGATAGGCTTATACATAGCGCTAAATGATAAAATTCGTGCTGCTTAAAAGGGATTGTCCCATCTCAGCACTTCCTGGCTGGGATGAGAAACATGCAACTGGTTTCCCAATCCCCTCATGGAGGCAGCCGAGGCGGCAGCCTTACGCGGTATTTGTAACACCCACTAAACTGAATAGATGTTCAGAACACGGGAGTTGCACAAACAGCTGTTTCCTTCAGTGGGAGTTACAGAAACTGTATAAGGCTGCCATGTTTTCTCAAGATGTTCAAGAAACCAACCACAGGTTTGTCATTTGAGCCAGGAAGTGCTGAGATGGGAACATCATTTTAAATGGTCACTAACTTTCCAAACAACTTCTGCTTTTATGATAAACAGTGTGTTAAGTTGCAAAACTGCAGTTTACTTTATTTACCTAAAATGTCATTTTTTTATGCTCTCACGTATGTCTTATTCTCAAACGCGTGGGTAAGATGCAGAATAAACATTCTTTGAAGACTCATTCCAAAAAAAGATCCAAGTTACAGAAGCAGAACCACAATGGCCTCTCCTCGCCTGCATCATCTAGACTTACAGCTCTATCCCCACACACACACAGTGAGGGATCTGTCACTCCAGACAATCTGGGTTGGGAGAGGGCAATGTTGTCCCACCCTTGTGACTTGGCGCTCCATTTCAAACGAATCTTCAAACTATGTTTATTCTAAAAATGTTGCAGCATTTCAGACTCAGACATACATAAGCGCACTGTACACACCTGTCCCAGGTTCATGCTGCTCTTGCTTTGGTCTGCACAAGCTTGCTGACAGTTTCCCTTTAATTTACCATTCTACAGTAGTAATCATATGTAATTATTCATGTAATTACCAGAATTTCAAAACAAAAGACATGGAAAATATTCATCTCTCTCTCTCTCTCTCTCTCTCTCTCTCTCTCTCTCTCTCTCTCTCTCTCTCTCTCTCTCTCTATATATATATATATATATATATACGCACACACACACATTTGTACTCTTACAATGCATTAATTGCAAGAATATAATAGTATAATATAAAGTAGAATGAACATGAGAGCTCATCAACCTAAAAAAAGATCAAACTGTGAAGTAAGCAGCAAATGTCATCTCTAGGGAGAGAAATACTAAGGCTGGGTGCTGAAACAAAACTCCTGGAAATACAGCCTCCACTGCCACTTCTGTTTTTAGCAGCTACATAATTGGGACAGATACAGTCTACACATTGCTGAGCAAGCACTGAAAGGAAAGACATTCATCATTTTAATTGCATTGTGTTTAATTATTATTAGGAATCTGTGCAGAAGTTGAAATAGAAATTATTGAAATGTTGAGAATGTGGAAGGATATTATAGGGCCATAGCACTAAAGGCTTTTGTTATCTCAGGCAGGGCCAGCGTCGGCAGCCAGGCGGGTGCTGGGGCCCGCTGCACCTGGGGGTCCTACTTCACCTGCTGACTAGGGTTGGGTTCACCGGAATTAAATTTTAATAGCAATCTGAAGCTGCAGATTGAGTAACAAGGTGTTGGCATGTGCAAGGGAGTATTCCACTCCCTGCCCTGCAAGTCACCAATTACCAGATGCAGATGGTGCAATTATGTTATTGCACTGCCTGTATGCTTCTGCAGGAGCCATGCCGGTTCCTGCAACCTCCTACCATGCTGTTATTATCAGTCCTTCCCACTCTGGTCTCCTCCAACAGACCTGCCACCATCTGTACCCTCAGGGCAGCACCGAGTAAACCGCAGCAGCTCTCTATGTATCAGAATGCCTATTCCCGCTGCCAATTGCTCTACTAGGTGTTATGGCTGTGACAGGCAAGAAACATCAGCAGGATGCAGCTTTTCCCTGATCGGCGTCGTCAGGATCCCACGTGGTGAGTTTGTGGCCAGGTGATATGTATGGTGTAGACCATTGTGCCCCTATGGATCCAGTCACACCAGATGATTTTATATATGGAGATTTGTGCTATTATGCTAATTGAAAAACCCAATGCACCTGATATGGGTGTCAGCACTGCAGGTCTCTGCTGCAAACACATGCAATTCTCCACAGAGATCCACACTAATTTACGGCGGACATCTGTAGTGTGAATGAGCACCCTAAAACCTAAACTTCTAATTATGAGTTAAACTGCATGCAGATAAAAGCAAATTGCCACGTGGCACCTGGACTTGCTATCTAGGTTTATGTGTCAGCCAATAATTAGTGATAATCCACATGTGGTTAGAGCGAATTACAGCAGCATGTACAGACGCCCTCAGGATTATATCAACCATAAATAAATTTCTGGGGGCACAGTGCCTATTATAATTTTGGGGTGGGCACAATGCATTTACTAATTAATTACTAGGGGCACAGTGTGTATTATAATGTATTTCTAGAGAAACCGTGCATATTATTTATTCAGAAGAGCCACAGACAAATGGGCGTAAACTGCACAGCGGCAAGAATTAGCTGGAAAAGTCATAAAGGTCAGGAACAGATGGAGAAGAAAACGAACGAGCCCAGAGTACTTCATCTGTGAGTTACTCAATGTCTTTGTGTACTCTGTATTTGACTACGTCACATCAGTATTGCTTTTACATGTATGGTCTGCAGCATTTCAGTTTATGAAATTACAACTCTCAATCATTACTATTGTTAAGGGCATACAGGGAGCTGTAGATTCACATGGTAAAAACTTCTTTAGCACACAATGGGTTGCTTTGGTATACTAAGCATACTGAAGGATTATTTCAGTGATATTCACATATATGATATCCTTGTAAATGAGGTAAAAAACAAACAGTGGAATACATTGTTGCAGTCTTACTGCCACGTGTGTTGTGACACACTGCACAGGGGCCCACTAAGACTAATACCCAAAAGCCCGTGTAAACCTGGAGCCGGCCTTGATCTCATGACAATGTTGAGTGTTAGAATACTTGGAACAAAGCTATTGTGATATAGAAACAATGCACTGGTTGGTTTTTAAACAGTGGGATGTCCTTTCTCCAATATGATGGCTGCACAAAATACATTTAGTGGATTCGTAAAGACGGTGCTTAAGTAAAACAGTTGACGACACTTCACAGTTCTACTAAAGGACTAAAACAACTTAACCGTTAACATTTTTTAAATAAATATTCTATGCTACGTACAGTATATACTGGTAACTGCACTTACAGTTCTGAAAAAAAAGCTGTTCCATTAAATGGCGCTGTTAGGCTTCAGACTCCACCAAGGGGCATCCATGCCCAGTGCCTCACACTGCTGTATTGCCCTCTATCTAAGAGCCTCCATACGCCAAGGGTTCAGCTCTCCTATTACCACTCTCCCACCTACATATCCAGCACTGTTCTCCTGGGTCTTCTGCAGCAGCCCCCCATAAGCATTCATTATTTCTCTATTTTTTAAAGGGCCTGTGTGTCGATGCATCTTCTTTGCAACTAACGCCCAGTTTTCATAGCCTTCTTTAAGTCTTTTCCATGGCCTTTTCATGCCTCAGCAACAAGGTCCTTTAGGTACCAGTAAGCTGTTATTCTGTTCTGTATACATTTGCATGGCTCTAGCTTACATTCTGACTTCGTCTACCCTTCTGCTGCCTGTCTTGACCTCAACCAGTCTATCATTGTTAAAGGAAGGCTGTCACCTAAACTTAGTCTTCTAACCCAATATACTGTTACGTATGCACTGTCATAAGGATCCTAGCGTTACTTTTATCTTTTGCCAAAATGTCTCCTATGCAAAGATATCGGCCCATAAGTTTCTCACGCACCATATGCTAATAGGCCACGGACCGTGCAATGGGTGGTCCACCTCTGCCATCGGTCAGGCTCTTTCCCAGCCTTTTCTGCTAAAAGCTACCCTCTTTCTTGCTAAGTGACATCTCCAGCTCTTCCAGCTGGAGACGTCATACGTTAAACATCCAATGTGCTTGCACTGCACTTACAACAGCTCGTGTGCATGAGGTTAGTCCGGCCTGAGAATGAGTCACTGCAAATGCACTGTCGTCAGTGTGACGCAAGCTCAGTTGAGGTAAAACGCATAGACCTCCAGCAGAAAGAACTGGAGGCATCACTCATCATGAAAGGGGGTGGTTTTTAGCAGAAAAGGGTGTGACTGAGCCAGACAACTGGCTGCATGGTCCAGGGCTCATTAGCATATGGTGCTTGGGAAACCTATTGACCGATATCCTCACATAGGAGATAGTTTGGCAAAAGATAAAGGTAACGCTGGGTTCCTTATGACAGTGCATACATAACAGTATATTGGGTTAATAGGCCAAATTTAAGCGAAATACATCCTTTAATCAACTCCATGCTGCCTGGCAATAATTTCAAGCTTCTGGCTTGGTACCACAGATTGGTGTTTTCAGTCAAACAGCATTTCAGCAATTTCTAACAGAGACAATTCTGTGTGGTAGTGACCTGGGGATTCCTCCTTGTTGGGGTTTGAGTTAAAAAAAAACCAAAAAAAAACTCACAATCCCTTAGACTCCATTCCCCGGTTTAGCCCTAAGTTGAATTTGTTAGCAACCAAATTAGTCCATACCACTGAACTGGTTGGCCTCATGACAAGCTCAGTTAATGTAATTGGTCAAACATAGTATCAAAGAAACATCACTGGTCAACCAAGCCTTTAATTTCTTTTACTAGAATGGTGTCCAAAAAGTAAGCTTATCAGAAGGAGTCATGCTTCCTGAGCCCATATCAGCCAGGGAATCTGTCAACAAGTGTTCAATCACTCTGTAGCACCGCTACTGGAGAAATCAAGAAGTATTATATGATGTCCACTGAACTCAATGGCCTCTCAGAATAGTGGATGGACAAGTTGAGTCCTCCATGGAAATGGTAAAATTAAAAATGTGTTAGTTTATTAATCCAGACAACCCCATTTAAAGATTTGATGCTTGTAGGAGCTGCCATATATTTTGTTAGGACTAGCAGCATCTGCACTTGCTGCTGCATGTCTGGGATCTGCACTCGCTGCCTTTTGCCTAGGTCTGGCTGCTGGCAGGCTCCCCGCCCCAATCAGCTGCTGGGGCGGGAATTCTGACAGCATTTAAACGTGCCTGTTTCTCTCTAGCATTGCCAGTGTATGTTTGTCCCCAGGCTACACCCGCATATTTGGATTGTGCTCCCGGCTTTTGACCCTCGGACTTCGGACCTGACCTTGCTTTGCCTGACTCCTTTGTACCGCGTAACCTCCAGTTGCCGACTCGGACTGTCTGACTCTTCTCTGAGTTTCGTTTGTTTCCAGTGTTTGTCTGTATCGGTCCCTGTGCCCCGCTTCCTTAGTGAGGGTAGGGACCGTCGCCCAGTTGTCGCCCTGGGGCTTAGCCCAGGGGGGCAAGTAGGTAGGGACAGGGGTAGTGGGTTGTTTTCAGGGAATCCCGTACCCAGACCCCAGATCCCTGACAGTTACACTGGCCAGACGGGGTCAGACTTTTTGCCTCCGACCGGCTACGTTCACCGCTCCTATGGAGGCTGTATCGGCCTTGGCAAACCAGGTCCAGGCCCTTACTAACCTGACACAGGACCTGACTGCCTGCTTGGAGCACCAGGAACAGGTGTTGGCTAAAATTCATGTTCAGCCTTCCCCGCTGCTGGCGACTATCTCTGAGGCTCAGGCCACGCTTCCTGACTTTTTTTCTGGGGAAAGGAAGCAGTTCTTCTCGTTCCGGGAAGGCTTTTAACTGTTTTTTGATTTGCGACCCCACTCGTCTGGCACAGAGTACCAGAGGGTGGGCATCGTGATTTCCCGACTAAGAGGAGAACCTCAAAACTGGGCATTCCCCTTACCCCCTGACTCTCCCTCACGTCAGTCTTTAGACACGTTTTTCTCAGTGCTGGGGCAGATCTATGACAAACCCGACCGTGCTGCCTACGCTGTCGCCAAACTGTTGTCCTTGCGACAGGGTCAGAAGGTGGCAGAAGATTATTGTTCCCGATTCAGACAGCATTGCACTGAGTCGGGGTGGAACGACTCAGCCCTCAAGGACTTGTTCTTGACCGGTCTATCTGAAGACCTAAAGGAGCTGCTGGTGGCCCAGCCGGAGCCTGGTACCCTGGAACAAGCAATGTCGTTAGCCATCCGAGCCGACTGGCGCCTGAGGGCCAGACTATCTGCTCGGCCCAGTCTGATCCATGCGCCCTCCCCGGCCACTTCTGCGGTAAGAACGACAACCTCACCTCCCCCCGCTGAACCCATGGCATTGGGGACGATGTCACCTAAACAGCGAAGGGAATATCGGTTAAAGAAGAACCTTTGTTTATATTGCGGAGAATCTGGTCATCGCATCGCTACCTGCGGGAAAAAGCCTCGGCAGGAGAAACTACCGCTCCTAGGCAGTTGTCAGGAGGACTGTCTAGGGGCTCAGGTACCCCCTGTTGTGTCTAAAATGTTCTTGCCCTGCATTTTGAAGCTTCGTTCCTTCTCTCGTGCAGGACAAGCCTTTGTTGATTCTGGGGCAGCAGCAAACTTTGTGAACTTTGATTTTGTGGCTCAGATTTTTGGTTCCTTGCTACGTTTAGATCCTCCTATTCAGATTGCAGGGGTAGACTCCACTCCCTTGCATGCCGGCCTCGTCAATCTTGTTACCCCAGAGTTGACATTCACCATAGCAGCCCAGCATACTGAGACTTGCACCTTCCTCGTTATGAAAGACTTGTCTGTGGACATAGTCTTAGGGCTCCCTTGGTTAAGGGAACACAATCTCATTATTAATTGGAACACGCTGGAGCTGGTCAAGTGGGGGTCCCACTGTACTAATCACATGAATCCAGTGCACCTGGATACTTCTGTTTTGGAGGGGGTCGAGTTACCAGACTATATTGATGAGTTTTCTGATGTTTTCTCCAAACAACTCTCTGAAGGATTGCCTCCTCTTAGAGAATTTGATTGTGAAATTGATCTGATCCCAGGTGTTAAGCTCCCGAAGGGTCGGATCTACAACGTAACTGTTCCTAAGAGGGAGTCCATGAAGGACTATATTCAGGACAGTTTGACAAAGGGATATATCACTACACCATGTGATATTCAGATGGATCCCGTTAAGGTGAAGGCTATCACGGAATGGGCTCAGCCAGTTACCCTAAAAGCCCTGCAGCGCTTCCGGGGGTTTGCTGGGTATTATCGTAAGTTCATTAAGAACTTCTCCGTGGTGGCTAAGCCTTGAACGGATCTCACCAGAAAGGGGGCGGATGTGAGTAATTGGTCGCCAGATGCACTTGCGGCCTTCACCACCCTGAAGGCTGCCCTCTCTTCAGCGCCCGTCCTCATCCAACCTGATCTATCCAGTCCGTTCGTGGTGGAGGTAGACGCCTCCGAGTTTGGAGTAGGAGCGGTACTGTCCCAAGGTACCTCCACACTCACAAACCTTAGGCCTTGTGCCTACTTTTCCAGAAAATTCTCCTCCACAGAGCGTAATTACGACGTAGGTAACCGGGAGTTACTAGCTATTAAATGGGCTTTTGAGGAATGGAGGCACTTCCTGCAAGGTGCCCTCCATCAAATCACTGTACTTACAGACCACAAAAGCCTCATGTATCTAGACTCCGCCAAGAGGTTGAATGCTCGCCAAGCCCGCTGGGCCCGTTTCTTTTCACGGTTCAATTTTGTAGTGACTTACAGAACCGGCTCAAAGAATGTTAAAGCAGATGCCTTGTCTAGGAGTTTTGGTACCCCGGAACCTGCAGAATCCGCCGAATTTGCATTCAATATTCATGACAATTCGTCTTCCCAAGTTTTGCAGTTTCTCTGTAATTATGGTTTCCATCCTCGATTTGCACTCTCTACTCCTCCTGTTTCGAACACTCCACCCGCTAATACCGCTATTGATGAACTGTGCACAGTTTGGGCCCAGGTTCATAAGAACCTACAGGGTTCCCAGGAGAAGGTACTTAGGCAGTCTAATAAGAAACGCACTATCACTGCACCTTTTTTGGTTGGGGAGCAAGTTTTATTGTCTTCTAAGAATTTGAGACTAAAGGTTCCATCTTTAAAACTTGCACCGCGGTTTATTGGTCCTTTTTCTATTTCGCAGGTTATTAACCCGCTGGTTTATAGATTGTCTCTTCCTGGCTCTTGGAAGATTCATAATGTTTTTCATAAAAGCTTGCTAAAAAGATATGTGACTCCAGTTTTGCCCACCCGTGACCCGCCCTCTCCTACGCTGGTGCAAGGAGAATTTGAATTTGAGGTGGAAAGTATTGTTGACTCCAGGCGGCTTCGGCGCTCTATACAGTATCTGGTCCACTGGAGAGGGTTTGGCCCTGATGGACGGACGTGGGTTCCTGCCAGAGATGTTCATGCCCCATGTCTGGTCCGATTATTCCACAGGGCCTTCCCTCTTAAGCCCGCTCCGGGTCTTGGGAGTCCAGTGTCCCCCCGTAGAAGGGGGGTACTGTTAGGACTAGCAGCATCTGCACTTGCTGCTGCATGTCTGGGATCTGCACTCGCTGCCTTTTACCTAGGTCTGGCTGCTGGCAGGTTCCCCGCACCAATCAGCTGCTGGGGCGGGAATTCTGACAGCATTTAAACGTGCCTCTTTCTCTCTAGCATTGCCAGTGTATGTTTGTCCCCAGGCTACACCCGCATATTTGGATTGTGCTCCCGGCTTTTGACCCTCGGACTTCGGACCTGACCTTGCTTTGCCTGACTCCTTTGTACCGCGTACCCTCCAGTTGCCGACTCGGACTGTCTGACTCTTCTCTGTGTTTCGTTTGTTTCCAGTGTTTGTCTGTATCGGTCCCTGTGCCCCGCTTCCTTAGTGAGGGTAGGGACCGTCGCCCAGTTGTCGCCCTGGGGCTTAGCCCAGGGGGGCAAGTAGGTAGGGACAGGGGTAGTGGGTTGTTTTCAGGGAATCCCGTACCCGGACCCCAGATCCCTGACATATTTAAGGCAAAGCAACCAATCAATAACGACAAAAAAAGTGTTAATTGGATTCATACTTAGCCCTATGGTGCAGCTGAAAACATACAGATGTAAAACTATTAGCTACGTATGTTTAAAATGGAAAAAGGATTATATGTCAAGAAAGGTAAAGTACACGAAAAGAAAAAAATGTAAAAAAAATTCTACTTGGTCCTTGCTGCTGCTCTGAGACTCTTGGAAGAAAATGTCAAGATTACTTCTAATTAATATGAAGCAAAACCGAAAAAACTCTGATCAATGCACTGATTTGCTCATCTTGACGCACAGACATCAAAATTCGAACAGGGAAACATATTTTATCTTATCACATGAAAGATCAGATATAACTCAAGAGAAATCAAATTAAGTGTAAAGAAGATTGATACCTTCATACGAAATCCGGAGGATTCTCAGCGGGAAAAATATATACAAAAATAAAAAGAGAGCACTATTTAATAGAAAAAGAAATATATTAATAGACATCACATTTATGGTCAGTCTATTAACTTTACAATTACCCCACTCAATGAATTTTGCTTTACTGGGTATGATACAGGCTAATCTGCCTGCTTTGCCCTTGTGCTGGCTGACGGGAGTCGGATAGAAGTAGGTCCAAAGCAATCAGACCGCCTGACGTTGACAAATGGCTATGCTGCGGCAGACTTGTGGAGAGGGAGGGAGGGAGGGAGTGGAGACACATTCACTTTAATCTCTTTCTTGATTAAATCTAAAGCCGTGCTGTTCTGACATCATGTGATTTGCTCACAAAGCGTCGGCGCGTTTCAGCATGCTGGGTATAAAATGTTACATTTCCAGCTCCTTAAAAAGAATGCAAAACGCACTTAAACGACCACGAGTCACCCTAAAAACGTGCGGATTCTTCTTCCGGAACATACCCTGCTTTGTTAATTGAAAAAAAAAACCACTTGTACAAAAAAAGAAAGAAAAAAAAATAACACGGACACAAGAAAATGAAGCAGAGCTGAATTTGTCATATAATTCTTGAAGCTGCATCGTTTATCTATTATGGTAATCCTCTGAAATATGACAATGGAGTAGATTTATCTGCAGTCCCATGTAAAAAACCACCAACGTCACCGGACAAGCTGAATAAATATATTTAGCGCTGTCACATGTCTTATATTACTCCGATAGGATTTATGCAAGAATAAAACACTGACTTTGTCTTAAATATATTTGTTATAAAAATGTGGAAAGACAAAGAAAATTAAGCAAAAAAGAACCTAACGCCTCTTAAATCTTAAAGATTTACCCATCTATAAAAAGCAGAAGTGCTAGCACAGTGATCCTATTGATATACTGTATAGGTAAAGCCAGGTTTAAGCGTGCGTGGTATAGCGCGCACAATGAGCTCTAAAAGCCAGCGGAATTCTAAAAAGAAAAAAAAATGGGAAAGATGAAACCCACAAAGAATTATTTGCTGCCTTTCTTCTTTATTGTTAGATTACCTATGTGCCTAAAGGCGGGACTCAAAAGGTAAACATAACACCAGGTAATAAAAAATGTAGGCGATGGAACTGTCTTTTTTTTCACCAGACTAGGCAAATATTTATGGCGTAGTTGACAAACTCGTGCCTAGTAAAAGAAGCAGCAGAGAGAGCAATTACCCTGATATTCATGGCTCACTTTGAATATTGCACTGAACATTACTCATAAATCTTTTACGAGAAGATCCCCTGAGCTCACTTAACAGCCAGTTTTAATCATGCAGTTGACACGGAGAAAATAACAAAATGTATTTTTTCAGTGGCAAATTAATTTAAGTTTGAACCTCCTCCTGAAGCGCTGCTCTTTTCATCTCTTCTCATTTTATATATTTTTTTTATTATTATTAGTAGCAGCAGAGTATTTCCTCCTACCCTCTCGCTGAGCCCGGTGTTACTGCGCGGGAGGAGGATTCCAGGGCGGAAGGACAACATAACAACACAAGCAAAGAATTCACAAGCAGAACAAAGGCATTAAATGGGGAAAAGCTTTTATTTCTGGATGCTGGGCAGATCGTGTGCTCATAGAACCATGTGCGGGGAAACAAATAGACATACTCAGTAGTGGGGACCTGTAGTATCTGCATCTATTACTACTGCAGAAGAATCGAGGAGCCTTCCGGAGAAAGATGTCAATTACGATATAGGGTAGTTTCACATACATTGTCTTGCGTCAAAACATGACAGATGTTAGCTATAGGTTAGAAATAGGAAACACACTATATGTTTTTTAAGGCGTTTTTGCGTTCCATGACATGGGTTCTTTTTAATGAATGCAGCAGGCACTAGGATTTCCCGTATTTTCATGCCTTTTTCCATAGACTTCTCTTTAGAAAAAAAAACACCTAAAAAGGGTCTGCAGAAAAAAAAACACCTAAAAAAGGTTTGCAGAAAAAAAAACACCTAATAAAGGTTTGTAGAAAAAAAAAATCACCAACCAAAAGACACATGAAGTTCATTTCACAGATTTCTTTTTTACAAGCCTCAAAAAACTCCACAAAAAACACTATCTTAAAAAAGTCTTAAAAGGAATCCGTTGAATCCCTTATAGGAGGACATCTGCAGACAGCACGGTATAGTGACGGACACGATGACTTCAGTAGTCGGTCACTTTTACCAATAGGTTATGCCATTTGAATGCTCACAGAACACTGCAGATTAAACACAGATTGATGCAGCTCATTAATATTCATTTATGTACTTCTTCCTCCGCCCTTCTCCTCCCTGCTAGCACTGATTGACAGATCTCTTGGTGCATATATATTCACCTGTCAACCAGTAGCAAAAAGAGAAGAGGACGGCAGGGGAGCATAGGATAGGTCATCAAAATTCTAGTCCCAGAAAACCCCTTTAAGCCTCCACCCCTTTCCTCTGGATGTTGGCATGGAGAATGTCACCAATGCTTGTTTTGTTTTTTTTTGTTTTTTCCAAAAACAGAGATGCCAAATAGGTACAGATATATAAAAAGATAGAAAACACCCCTAGCCCTATCGTGGTTTGGTAGGATCAATACAATTAAAATGAATGCCCTTCCCAGATTCCTTTACCTGTTCCAGACTCTACCGATACAGATCCCCAAAATCTTTTTCACACGACTTAGAAGATCTCTGGTGAAATTCGTGTGGAATGGGGCAAGGCCTAGACTAAGTTACAAAACCTTAACACAAAAAAAGGAAGCGGGAGGGGTTGGGCTACCGGACCTTACAAAGTACCATAGAGCGACAATAAGCAAGTGCATACTCGACCTCATGATCAGGAGAAACACCAAACGGTGGGTCGAGCTTGAACAAGACTCAGCCCCTTTCAACGCGCAGGGTTTGTTCTGGTTGAGAGGTGGCCTCGGGCGTCGCGGGGTCATGGTCTCCTCACTCTTGGGGACAATCCTGAAGCAATGGGACGGTTTTGCAGCAAAAACAAGATTGGTATCGATACCAGGCCCGTGGACGCCCCTAGTGGGCAACCCGGAATTTCCACTGGGCATACGAGGCCTACCACTCCTAGACAGGCTAGAGATACCCGTCCCTAGAATTAAGGACGTAATGACAACTGGCGGGATCAAACCACTAGAGGCACTATTGGGTGAGGGGAGGCAGACACCAGGTGTGTGGTTCCAACACCTCCAGATAAGCCACTTCATACGAGCACAGGGCCAGGTCTCGGAGGCAATGCGCCCGCCCACTCCCTTCAAAGAGATGTGTGCAACGTCCCCCGAACGGAAGGGGGAGATCTCCACAGTCTATGGCTTACTGGTAGCCCGGGATGCGCCAGATGGAGGGATGGGCTACAGGGAAAGCTGGGAGGGGGAGCTGGGCCAGCGCCTGGAGAACAGCGACTGGGACAAATCCTATACCATGACACACAAGATGTCTGTCTCAGGCAGGCATCACGAACTGAACTACAAAATCTTGTCCAGGTGGCACCGCACCCCGGCGCGCCTGGCCAAGATGAACTCTAACGTCAGCAGCAACTGCTGGAGATGCCTCAACGACATAGGGACAATGACCCACATTTGGTAGTCCTGCCCTCTGGTGTCCCCTCTGTGGAGGGAGGTAAATGCCCTATACAATGCCCTCACCAAGGTGGAGGTCCAATTTTCTCCGGAGATGGCCCTCCTCTCCATCATCCCAGGCCCTGGAGCCTCAGCTAAGAAAGGAGTTCTCAAATTCTTCCTCCTGGCAACGAGACAGGTGATACCGCAGTTGTGGAACACAACGGAGACTCCCACGCGCTTAAGGTGGGTAAAAGCCATGGACGACATAAAATACATGGAGGAACTGAGGGCCAGCGACGACGCTAAATTTTCCCTCTACTACGCTACCTGGGCGACATGGATAAGTTTCCGCTCCTCGGATAACTTCAACCGATGGTTAACAAGCGGAGTGGCGCCGAACTGAATACAAATATTAGGTGACAAAGGCCCCGATATCCCCCCACGGGGGTTGACTGATGCTATGCAGACCAGACTCCCTGCACCTCTCCCCCCCAGAGCCTCTGGCGACTCTCCCCTCCCCGATTTCCCCCCCCCCCCTCTTTCTCTCCATTCTTATATCTCTCCCGCTCCTTTCACTACCCTCTCCCACCTCTCTTCTTAGTAAAGCAGATGACATGAAACACTAGTAGCACCCTACAAACGTATCTGTTAAAAACAATTTCATGATGACTACCATTAGCAATACTCAACCTATATTATAGACTATTCAAGTCTCCCCTTAGGTGTGTTCCTAAGTTACGTTTTTTAAGTAATTATAAAGCACTTAGCACCCTATAGACAATACTTTATAACAGTTATACAAGATTACCTATACAGTTACAATAAGTTACTTTAAGAAAAGTGAAATGCAAACTGAAGAATGATGATGACGATGGACTTCCATGTATGTTAACACTGTTTGTTTGATACTTTGCTTTAAAACACCATAAATACTGTATCTCTCTGACAAAATAAATGAAAACCTTTTGAACATAAAAAGATAGAAAACGAACACAGAATTGCACATCTCTCAATATTAAAAGGAGCCTATCACCTGCTCAAAGCACCAAAAACGAACCTACAGTGCCATTACAGCAGGTGGCATGGAGCCACTTGCTGTTTTTCTTATACTCACCCGCTTCCTTGTTCTTGCAGCAGAGTCTGTGTGTCAGCCAAAAACTGACGCTTTTCAGAGTCCTGTAAGCACACTCTCCTATACAAGTCTATGGGAGAGTGTTTGCACAGGACTCTGAAAACAGTTAGGTTTTTGGCTGGCGCACAGACTCTACAGGCAGGCAGGCGCTGCAGGAACCAGGCAGCAAATAAATCTTAAAATAGCCCACCCCTCTCGCTGTCACCTACCCTAACAGCACTATAGGTTAGTTTTGGTGCTAAAGACTAGCTTCACGTGACCGAATTCCGATTGCATAATCCGCGGTTGGTTTACGCATGGAGGATCCGCAGCAAATCACATGCACTGAAAGGTATGTACATTTGCTTTTTCTTTTACACTCACGGCAACGATTAGAGTATTCCGCAAGTGGAGGGGGAAAAAAAAATTGCAGCAGCATTTCCCAATGAGGAGACCGGAGGTATGTTAAAAGACTACTGTAGACTTTATTTACAGCAGAGCAGAAATGCAGTTGGGCCGCCACAACTAAAGAAGATAAATGCCAGGTAAGCATTACGAGTAGGGTAGTTGGCACTTGATGGGTAGTAAATAGTGGCAGTAAATATAAGGCGCTTCGTCTTGGCCTTTAATCCTGGCTGATAGTAAAAGTACAGTGAAGGATTAAAGGCGTTGTCCCGCGAAAGCAAGTGGGTCTATACACTTCAGTATGGCCATATTAATGCACTTTGTAATGTACATTGTGCATTAATTATGAGCCATACAGAAGTTATCAGAAATTATTCACTTACCTGTTCCGTTGCTAGCGTCCTCGTCTCCATGGTGCCGTCTAATTTTCAGCGTCTAATCGCCGGATTAGACGCGCTTGCGCAGTCCGGTTAGCCCATTAGCATAAATTCATTCATTTAAAAAATAAACAACGACCGTATATTCTGGCGTATAAGGCGACGGGGCGTATAAGACGACCCCCCAACTGTCGCCTTATACGCCTGAAATACGGTGTAAAAAAATAAAAAGCAGTATTCACCTCCTCCGACATTCTGCGGCACTGCTGCAGGCTGTTGCTCCCTCCTTGTCCCCGACAGAGCATTGCTTTCTGGATGCGGGGCTTGAAATCCCCGCCTCCAGAAAGCTAATGCTGTGATTGGCTAACTCACGTGCCGTCAGCTAATCACAGCCATTCAACATTGAATAGCTGTGGAGCTTGGAGTGTGACTGCTTGAGGTTGTGGACAGGGGTCTTTTATACTGATAACAAGTTTAAACAGGTGTCATTACTACAGGTAATGAATGGAGGACAGAGGAGCCTCTTAAAGAAGAAGTTACAGGTCTGTGAGACCCAGAAATCTTGCTTGTTTGTAGGTGACCAAATACTTATTTTCCACCATATGGCAAATAAATTCGTTAAAAATCAGACAATGTGATTTTCTGGATGTGTTTTCTTATGTTGTCTCTCATAGTTGAGGTTTACCTATGAATGATGTAAATTACAGGCCTCTCATCTTTTTAAGTGGGAGAACTCGTACAATTGGTATCTGACTAAATACTTTTTTCCCCACTGTATGTGCCCCATTCAAACTAGTTCCATTTTAGCCTGAGGAAGGATGGATAGAAGTCAAAAGCCAGCTGTAACATCATGTATTTTAGTTAACCATTAAAAGGTATCATATCTACAAGATTACTTGGCTTCTCTCACGGAGAACAATCACACTCTATTTTACAATAGAAACACATTTCTAAAAAAAAAAAAAATATTAAATCTGCATTGTCATATTCTAAGAGATCTAGCATTTTTATCTTTGTTGCAATGGGCTGTGTGAGGGAGGAACTGTAGATTTTATTGGTACCAGTTTAAGATACGTATGACTTTTGGATTGCTTTTTATCACATTTTTTGGGAGGTAAACAGAAGAAAAATAGCAGTTCTGACACTTATTTTTCAAAATTTTTTTTACAGTATTCACCCTGTGCAATAAACGACAAAATATGTTTGTTATCCATTTAGAAAGGATTTTTGAGAGAGAAAATATTGTATTTTTTAAAGTCGATTTTTTTTTTTTTTTAATTAAACTTTATTGACCTTTTTTGACACTATTTCTTAGTCTCTTATGGGTACTTGAAGATGTGCTAGTTCAATCGTTAGAATAGTAGATTGCATTACTTATGTGCATTCTACTAAGGCTATGACAGCAGACTATTAAACTCTACAGGAGGCGGGGCCTAATAGGCCGAGTTACATGGCAGTCTTACTGCTGTCAAGGGGAACTCATTGGTACATTGCAATCCCAGAGCACGGTGCTGATGGGTGACAGAAGGAACCCCATCCCTATATCATCTGCTACATGCTGCAGTTGCTATCTGTTTTGGCATGTAAAGGGTTAAACTGTCAGGTTCTCAGGTTACTGCACATCCGGCAGTTAGAGCAGGAGTCTGGCAAGTCACTGCCTTAAAAAGATGTAAATGCAAATTAAAAGCCCATTAGTGAGGTCAGCAAAAGGCGCATTGGCCGTCACTAAGGCCTCCCTCACACAGGTGTTTGCAGAAACGCAGCGTTGAAAAACTGCAGATTAAGCACGGGTTTAACAGCGCTGGCATGCGTTATGCCACCGTTTTGGTTGCGTTTTCAGAACAGCTGAAAACGCAGCTAAAGATGCTGAAAAAAAAAATCCATACTCACCTGACAGGTGCCATCGGGGACTCTCAGCCATTCGTTGGAGCATCCAGCGCTGGCTGTGATTGGCTGAGCAGGCTGTCACTCAGCAGCGCTCAGCCAATCAGAGCAATCTCTTGCTGGAGGCTAGCAAAAGTTCTTCTGCCGCCTTGACAAGTGCCCGGCAGCCTACACGGAGGTCTGGAGAGTCCCCAACGGCACCTGCCAGGTAAGTATGGATTTTTTTATGTGACTGCAGCATGTAAAGGGCTGTCACTGCAGCATGTATAGGGCTGTCACCATCGGACCTCCTGAAAGTGATCAGGGGGTCCTGATGGGTCCCTGTGGAAGTCCCCTAAAGGGACAAAAAATTTTTAAAAAGTTTTTAAAAAAAAAAAAGGAAAAAAATTAAAAAAAATAAATAAATAAATTAAAACACTTGTCTCCCTTTACTTTGTAAAAAATGTTAAATAAAATCACACATGTGGTATCCCTGCGTCGTAATGACCCAGAGAAGGAAGTTGGTACATTATTTAACCCCTTAATGACATGGCCCCTTTTTTTCTTTTTTCCTCCCTGAAACATAAAAACTGTATAAACTTGGTATCACCAGAATCGTACTGACTCAGAGAATAATGATATCACATTATTTATTCTACACGCTGAACGTCGTAAAAATGAAATCCAAAAAACAAATGGCAGAATTTCTTTTTTTTCCTCCAATCTCCCTACAAATGTTTTTACAAAAGTTCTGCAATACATTATATATACCCAAAAATGATGCCATCAAAAAGTACAACTTGTCCCACAAAAAACAAGCCCTCATATGGCCGTGTCAATGGAAAAATGAAAAAGTTATGGCTCTTGGAACACAACTGCAAAATTTGTTGAAATTCAATGATTAGACCATTTAAAAAACCTGCCCTGGTGGGCACGACAGGGTGGTAAGAAACCTGCCACTCAAGGGGTTAAACATTTTGTCATATCCCCATTACTAATAAATGTCTCTCGACTAATCCTGTGCTGCCAACTATCGACTTGTCTCTAATCTCCCCTTCATCTCCAAACTTCCTGAGCATCTGGTCTACTCTCTCCTAATAAGCTACCTCTCAGATAACTCTCTCCTTGACACCTTACCAACAATACCAACTTTTCGCTGACGATACCCAATTATATACTTTTTCCCATGACGTCACTTCCTTGCTTCTACAAAATGCCAGTGATTGTCTGTCCATTGTTTCTAAAGCACCATTTAAATGGGACGATCGTCGCTCATCATTTAAGCGGTTTAAAATCCTGCATGATGATTGCTCAGTGTAAATAGCAGCTGTTCAGTAGTGAATGGCAGCTGTGTTAAGTGAACGGAGAGGGGCGGGGGAACAAAAGGAGAGAAATCTCCTCCAGCTGCCCTGCTGTGAAGCTACGATACTCGCTCCTGTGCAAAAGCACGTGAGCTAGTACATGCGGGGACGAGTGTCGGGCATCGTTTGCCCAACAGTCGTACCGTCTAAATGTGGTTTAACAGTATGTTGTGTCGCTATCGAAAATTGAATCTCTCAAAAACTATAATTCTTGTGTTTCTGCCATCTCCTAACTGACTTGATAACTTCATGTCAGTTAGTAATACCGACATAACTCCTCAGCAGCGCGCCCGCTGTCTTGGGGTCATGTTTTATTCTGACCTTTCCTTCACTCCCCATATTCAGTTATTTGCTTGCTCATGTTATCTCCATTTCGATGAATAGATGATAAGTTGCAACCCAATTAAAATCATATTATCTATACCACTACTTTTAAAGGGGTTGTCCTTTAGTAGGGATGCTTGTAGTCAAATAATAAACTGAGCTGTACTTACTTCTCTGCCACTGCAGGGCCACAGCACTGCAGCCACTCTGTGGCCCCATCTTTTCTGGGGCCTAGACACCTAATTCACCAGAAGTCAGGTGATTGCTGAGCCAATCAAAGACTGCAGCGTCACATTCCCGAACTCTGGGCATCATGGCACTCAAGGTGTGATCGCCGACACTAGGAGAACGAGCAGTCACTATGCAGCTTCTGATTGGTTCCAACGGTTACCGGACTTCAACAAATGTCAGGACCACAGCATGGCTGCAGTAATTGAGCCGGGCGATGGGGGAGCGGAAAGTACTGCTCAGTTTATTTTATTACAGGCACCCCTATTAAAGGAATATTGTCCGGTGACCAGACAACAACTTTAAGGAAGACATTCCAGAATGGAATGTAAAGGCTTAATATGCTACAAGGACATTGTAAAAACTGTTAGTTTTATATAAAGATGGTAAATAGATTTATGGGCACAAAAATTACATTTTTCAAAAAGATACCATCACTGCTACTACAGATAAACTGTGTTCCTGAAAATTTTTAATTAAAAAATGCCAGCATTCATTTGTTCATTGGCTAATATTCTTGTCTTGCGTCATGGGGCCTACAGTTCTAATCTGACCGGGAGCAATAACTGAATGGAATTATAACTGCTGCTGACAGCTACTGAAGTCATATGTCCACCTGAACATACTTGGGAAACCCAGATGGGCATCCTGTGAAATTACTAGCTCTGTTTTAGTGAGTGAGTGAGTGTCCATACAAAGAAGAGGACGACAACACTATAGAATATGATAATGCCACATAGGTAGCGAGAAATACATAAATATCTAAAAGACGTAATTATGATGTTGACCTTTTTTAAAAACTGACAACACTGCTGATTTTTGAAGGTTTGGCTCCTCTATGACACCGATATGCCATATAGAAAAAAAAATGGATACCAGGAGCACAATCTTGTTGCTCAACAAAAAGTTAAAGGGGTTGTCCCGCGAAAGCAAGTGGGGTTGTACACTTCTGTATGGCCATATTAATGCACTTTGTAATATACATCGTGCATTAAATATGAGCCATACAGAAGTTATTCACTTACCCACTCCGTTGCTGGCGTCCCCGTCTCCATGGATCCGTCTAATTTCGGTGTCTTCTTGCTTCTTTAGACGTGCTTGCGCAGTCCGGTCTTCTGCTGTGTGCTCGCGCTGGAGAACTGATCTGCGCGTCGTCATCGTAGCTCCGTCCCGTCACGTGGTGCCGATCAGCCAATTAGGTGGCTGTAATCGGCAGTGGAACGCAAGACATCCACGGTGCACCATGGGAGAAGACCCGCGGTGCACCATGGGAGAAAACCGCGGTGCATCACTAGGAAAGGACCGGCGTCCATCTTTAAAAGAAGAAACTGCCCGAACGTGGATGCAGGTAAGTGATTTTTTTGTTTTAAAAATAACTAAGGGATTGTTTATAACGGGGCACAATGTGGGGGTAGGTAGAAAAAAAATGTTTTTGATTTCGCCGCGGGACAACCCCTTTAAGTCACTGAATCAGCTCTGATCCAAAAAAGGCCCATGAAGTAACAGCTTGATAAAGGAAACGTGTGACAGCATTCGTGGTGTCATATAAAATAATTATTTATTCCTCCAGACACATAAAATAACGTTTCGACGCCTTAGAGTCTTTTTCAAATATTATTTGAAAAAGACTCTAAGGCGTCGAAATGTTATTTTATGTGTCTGGAGGAATAAGAGAATTTTTTATATGACACCACGGATGCTGTCACACCTTTCGTTTATCAACCAATATGCCATATGAGACAAGCTATTTACAGTTGATATAAAGTATCAGAATATATACGTATTAGGTCACTTAGTGTGTATTAAAATATATATTTTTTAAGTTTATTATGTAAAGTGCAATAATCTAAAGGAGTTGCCCATCTTTACACTATTAATGACCAGTCCTCAGGATAGGTTATCAATAGTTGAAAGGCAAGTATTCATTGCTCAGATTCACTACTGATCAGTTGTTCTCTCGGCGGCTCTCAGTGTATAGGGAGAAGAAGGCAGATAGCTCCATATATACTGCAGTGGTTCAGGTTAGTAATGCAGGCACTTTTCCTATTGAATTCAGTGGGAAATGTTACTGCATTACCAACTCAGACTAATGCAATGCGTACAAAACTATCAGTTTTCTGCTCCATACACAATAACAGCCTCTAGGATAACAGTTGATTGGCTGGGGTCCCAAATGGTGAACCCCGACCAATCAACAACTGATGACCTACACTGAGAACAGGTCATCAATACTGTAGAGATAGGCAACCCTTTTAGGCCTCATGTCCACGTGCGGATCGGATTCCACATGTGGGAGCCTGCAGCAGAATCTGAACCTGCCCGAGGCTGAGGACACTGCTTACCACTCTGGGTCTTCTGTGTGCCTGTCTAGGTCTTCTATTTTATTTACTGTGGACGTGTGCGGAAGCACCAGGCAGCACGCCAACGCACATGTGCAGTGGAGTTTTCTTCTTTCTTTTTTTTTTTTTAACTTCTGCCGTCCGTGCAGGAACCGCATTGAAAAGGAGCATGCTGTGATTTGTTTTCTGGACCAAAAGGTCCGCAAAACAAACCACATGCTTTAATTCATGTGCAAAAACCGATGCTTCCCTCTGGGCGGCTTGATTTGCGGATCTTCGGCATGGATTCCGCAAATCAGATCCGCCCATGGACATTGGGCCTTAAGCTACAGGCTGCTATACATCCATAAATGTATGCTCCATGTGGAGAGCTATATCGGCAATGTTCAATTTTCACATAAAATTCAAAGACTGTATTTAAACCCCTTAAAGACCAAGCACGGTAAATATACGGCACCCCGCCGATAGAAGATGTACTGCACAGGATAAAAGCCTCTGCTCCTGCAATCAAGCAGGAGCAGGTCAGGTCTTCAGCTGTCAGACACAGCAGAGGACCCGGAGGAGAAGGGGAAAGCAGTTTTTGGCTGCTCCTGTTTTCTCCTTTCCCAGCTACATAGCACTCAATGAGCGCTATGTACGAAAAAAGTGACAGTGGAAGTGTTATTTCCACTATGTGGTGCGATGATCACCCCTGACACAGCAGAGCTGCAGGGTCTTAGCAGGCCCTGATCAACTTTGTTGGTGACTATGGTCACTACAGGAGAATAGGTGACTATGGTCACTATGGGAGAATAGTTCCCCTGTAATTGGGGCTGCTATGGATGCCCCAGCTACCGTGGAAAAGTGTGAAACTAGAAAAAAAAATCTCTGACCGCCATCTATGGGGGTCATAGATTGTTAAGAAAAAAACATAGTTACAAAAATAAGTATAAAAAAATTACAGAATAAAATAAAAATATATACATAAAAAAGAATATGAACCACTGCCGACACCAACCAAAACTGTCGCTATGTGCCTTGTAATCCAAAACTATACATATTATATATCAAAACATCCTAAACAAAATGAGGAACCCGTTCACATACTTTAGTGTAAATTACAACTATAAATTAAAAACAAAACATTTTCTTAGCTTTTTATCCCCAATAAAACTAAAATAATGGTGGGAAAGTCTGTAAAAAAAAAAATCGCCCTATACGTCACAGTAAAAAAAACAGCAGCAGAAATAATTTTGGTAGCTGACGGGAAAAAAAATAGAGAAGTAAAACCACCACATGGGTAAAATTCCTAAATAGCCCGGTCTTTATGGAGGTTAAAAAGGTTCTATGGGATTAGAAAAGTGTCCACTTTCTTTAACCCTGACACAGCATCACTCTTGTTCACAGATTGCAATACACACTCTGTGGAAAAGTGGCACTATTGCTGGGGAAAATAAGCAGACCCTTATTTTTTTTAACCCCTTACAACATCTTTTTGGGCTCAGTCAGACGAGCAGAGATCTGCACGTTTTTCCACACAGAAAAGAAAAAGTAATGCATGCGGGCGAAAATATGCATGACCACATCCAGTGCCACCTATATGTTCTTTCTTTGGCAGGCACGGATTTTCATCCGCACCGGTGGTGCGTTTTTTTTCCACACGGATCTCCGCTCGTCTGACTGAGCACTTTTTAATTTATTGAAATACAAGTTAGGCTATATTTGCATATGTATTGCAGCTTTGTTTGTAACATAAGCCACAAGGCGAGAACTGTTGCATGACAAACATCAATGGCCCCACTAACTTAGGCCGGTTTCACACGCAAGATACGAGAGTGAGTGAAAACGCAGAATTATGAAACCAATGATTTTCAATGGTTTTCTTCACATTTTGCAATGTTTTCACTAATGCAATTTTGTATGAAAAATAAACTGCAGCATATCCTATTTTTTTTGCAATATCGCCCATTGTTTTCAATGGGACCGACGGTCCCAATGAAAGCAATGGGAGAACTCCACGATTCTTTGCCACAATTGTGACAGCTGTGGTGGGGGATGCCCTTCAGCCATGGCTGGGGGAATCCCTTCATCCACGGGGCCTTTACATGGTGGAAAGTGCAATATTGGGCTGTGATTCACAGCCACATAATGCCCTCGCCTTTCTGAAACTAGCCTTACAATGAGATACAATGGGATTTTTGAGGAGTTTCACTGAGGTGTCCAACAAGCAGCATTATTTCTCCAGTTAAATATAATGTGTGACAGAGTCTCTGACTGAATTCTCTGACGCAGATGTAAATGTAGCTTTGGCATTCGAGAAGGCAGACAGCCAAAGACACTTTCATGATTATTCAAATTAAATGCCATTTAAATTAATTTGCCAGGAATGAAAAAGAGACTTACGCATGACTCCATTCTGATCCTGAAGAAATCGTTCCAATATTGTCCGTGCAATCAGGGCTGGTGAAAAGTCAACCTGTAGAAGAGTGCAGAAATTGTATTGGTTAGAATAGAGACCATAGATGAACTCTGCTGTATTAACCCCTGTAGTGGCATGCCCGGAAAATCTCCGGGGCTTGCTGCACTGACCATGTAGTTAAACCCCGGAAGATTTCCGTGGACAGCTCTAGTGCTGAAATGTGTAGAGCACTGAGCTGTCATCTGAAATCTTCCAGGGTTTTTATTTATATGTATATAAATTTATATGTTTTCTTTCATTACAAAAAAATGTTGCAATGTGATTGCTGCATTCCTTAATAATTACTTGCAAGATTAAATTGCATTGTTGACTTATTTAAAAAAACCTGCCTTGTGAGGCATGACATGGTAATAATAAGCCTGCCACTGAAGGGGTTAATGCTCCATATAGTGCATATCTGTAACACCGCACTCATAGGATGCTGTGGAGTTACACTGTACTTCCATGTTAAGCGATGTTTATGTAGACGTACACATGCATTTCTTTCTCACTGATTCATACAAAATTTGTGAGAAGCCAATAATAGTGCTCAATTATATGAAGCATTGGAGGTACTATAGGGACTCTCTGGGTCATTGTATAGTGTCAATGCAGATGATAAAGCACAGACACTTTAAGGCTATTTTCATCTTTGCATCAATTTTCACTGAATTGTATTATGTGAAAAAACACTTTTGTCCTTGTATTTTATTACTAAATTTGTCCCGTTCTGACCTCCCCCAATGATAATCCCTACCCTAATTTTGGGGGGGAGGGGGGGGGGAGCACTTGGAATATAAGCCCTAGCTACACTACATGAAAGGAAAAAAATAATGATACTCACCTTGCAGGCTTATTGAATGGCTGTGATCGGCTCATCAAGCTCTGGCTGCGATTAGCTGAGGTCCTGAGCCAATCACCGCAATATCTTGCTGGAGGCAGGTATTCAACCCACGTTACCAGGAAGAGAATGCTCTGTCACCGCTAAGGACGACACAGAATACTGCCGGTATGCCTGGAGAGCAGTGAGATGGACCGGGACGGCGCCTGCTAGATAAGTATTAAGACACCCCCTGAAAATAAGACAGTGTGCCTCTTTTGGGGCAAAAATTAGTATAAGACAGGGTCTTATTTTGGGGGAAACACGGTATTACAATACATTGCAAGCTGCTCAATGAGGTTCACAATCAATTCCATTACTGGGGCTCCATGTTGGCTTAGTCTCCTACCTTCTCCTATACGATCCTTGAGGCTGAATACCGATCAGAATTCAGCTTATACAATCCTTTAGTAGAAGACAGTAGGTGCTAAAGACCAAACTGGGAGGAAGTCTAACCCATCTGATGGAACTGACAGTGCAAAGAATCGAACAGATTGCAGTGCATTGAAATACCTGTAAGCTGAAAAAGCTAAACAGAGCAAATTTTTTGATAAGAACCAATTAAAAGAGATTGTATATGAATGGAATGCTCTAAAAATTATGCAACTGTGTCCTTAGCTTTAAGGCAACATCCAGAACAAAAGAAGGAAACTTGGATGCAAAAGCAATTTGCTTACCCCATATCCAAATCACACTTACTGGGAGTCCCTCATTACCATATTATGGCAGGGAAATCTCCAGACTTGCTGCACTGAGTATGCAGTAAAAACCCCGGAAGTTTTCAGATGACAGCTCAGTGCTCTGCACATTTCAGCACTAGAGCTGTCCACAGAAATCTGCATGGTCAGTGCAGCAAGCCCGGAGATTTTCCGGGCGTGCCACTAAAAGGGTTAAGACTGGTATTTCCTATACCGGTCTTAAAGGGGTATTTACATTTTGACTTTTATTCCATATCCACAGCATAGGTGATAAATGTCTTTAATGGGAAAACTCATTCAAGTGGTACCATTAAGAAGGAAAAAAACTAATGCGGCAAAAAACTAGCACTTATATGGCTTTGTTGAAGAAAACATGAAAACGGTATGGCTCTTGGAAGGCAGGGGTGAAAAGAATATAAAAAATGGCTGCATCCCCAAGCGGTTAAAGGGATTATCTTATAAATGAAATCCTTGTCCATATGTCCTATAGACATCATAGATAATGGTCCACCTTCTACTCTTTGAATGCTTAGAAGTAATGCAAAGAATTAATTCGATACACGCTTGTAGTGCTGTAAAATCTACACAAACTACTTTTTTCACAAAAGCGAACAACTTTGCTCTGCTACATCTGTATGCTGCCTTAGTATGATCACTACTGAAAACAGAAAGATGATAATGGATAACTTACCCTCTCCCCAACAAAAGTATAAGATAACACAACTATCCATGACAAGAGGAAAAACCTGTAAGCGCAAATTCAACAGAAAATACTCATCTCTTGAATTACACCCTGAAATGTAATCAATGTGTTCAAATACTGTACTTGTGTTGTAGAAGACTTCTTCGTAAGTAGAGACTTGGACTTGTGTAATGAATATCCTGACAACTTCTCAAGGCCAATAACCACGCCACCCTTTCATCTTGATCTAGACGCTATGGATACTTAATGCAGACACTATGGAGAAAGCTCTTCAAGGAGTAAATGATCACTCATTTAAGTTGTTTTACACATAGTCCCGGGTCTATCCTGTCATCAACGAGACGTTGACCTGCTCACCATCTTCACTGCTAACAGGTCTAAAATGATTTCAGCTTCTGGAAAATACTTGAGGTAATGGTGTCTGTGCTTCTGACATCAATGTTTCTTATACTGCTTGGAACTAGTACAGGTATTTATTTCACCTTCAACCAATTTCACTGGAGAACAAGGTATCACATTTAATGAGTCCCATTTTCTCAGCGTCTAGACATGCAGTGTTCAAAGCCACCATCGAGTACAATTAGAAAATCATATTTTAAAGTGATCCTGTCACAAGGAAAAGTATTTGTTCAACTTAATTATATCTATGTGCTTTTTAGGCAAAACTGCAAAGAAATCTTGAGTCAGCGGGATTATGAAAAATATAAAGCTGAACGATCAAGACGATGATGATCTGACTCATGGTGAGGAATGCATGAGCTAGACAAACCTTAACT
Organism: Eleutherodactylus coqui; assembly: GCF_035609145.1. Lineage (NCBI taxonomy): Eukaryota > Metazoa > Chordata > Amphibia > Anura > Eleutherodactylidae > Eleutherodactylus > Eleutherodactylus coqui. Next base: position 200,487,670 of record NC_089842.1, on the reverse strand, counting down.
CGAAGATTTCTTGTAGACATATTCATAATACTTAGTCAAATCTTAGTGTTTCTAGTCTGTTTTAATACCCTATATGCAATATTTTCTGCTTAAATCAAGGGATGCCAGCATAAAATCAGCCTATTTTTTCATTTGAAAGCTGCTTCGCCTCCTCCCTCTGCCTCCTGCACTCATCATTCACAATCAATTCATTGCTTAAATCCATCTTGATAGATGAAACGTATCATCAGCTCACTGAGAGATCAGGTTAAATGTTGCCCCTAGAAGTCTATGGAGAGAAGAAGAAGGGGAGAAGAGGGCAACCGTAGAGTGAGAGAGATGTATAGAGACACTCAGAGATGCTTACTGTTTTTGTTTTGACGTGATTACGTCATTAACCCCTTAGTGAAAGGCCTATTTTTGCACCTTAATGACCAGGCAATTTTTCTTAGTTTTTACATTGCTACATTCCAAGAGTCATAACATTATTATTTTTCCATTGGCATAGCCTTTTCTTTTGCGGAATACGTTCTATCTTTTAGTTTACCACATTGGGGGTACATATAATGTATTGTTTAACTTTTATTAATAATTTTTGGAAGGGGTGAAAAAAAACATGCAGGATAAATAATATGCTAACTCTACATATTAATATAATAATTGTATTTGCATCTCCGCTTTCCACGACCCTTAACATTTTTATTTGAGCACGCCTCTCCCAACAGCGAGGTGTTGGGAGAAGCTTGTTTTTTGCAAGACGAACTGTAGTTTCTGTTCGTACTATTCTGGGGTACATGCAACTTTATAACCACTTTTTATTACACTTTTTTGGGAGGTGGATGAATGAAAAATAGCAATTTTGGCATCGTTTTTTTCCTTTTTTTTACGCAATCACCTTGTGGGATAACGAGCATAATATTTTCATAGTACAGGTCATTCCAAACACACCGATATGTAATTTAAAGAAAACCATTTTCCATAATAAAGGGGATTTGTAGGGGGAAAATGTGCTTTTTGTAATTAAATTTGATTTAACTTTTATTCTTTTTTTTTTTTTTGCCTTAAAAGGGAACTTGAAGATGCGATCCTTGGATTGCTGGTACTCTACAAACGTAATGCAGTTAGTGTATCTAAGACAGGTCAGTAATTAGACCCTGCCAGTCTGATTGACTTGGCAGAGTCAGATAGGCTGGCATGCCTGGTAGATCCGGAGGCCTTGATGAAGCCTCTGGCTGCTGAAGCACGCCCATCGGCACCCCATGATCACATTTCAGTGTGCCAATGAATGACACGGGAGCCTACTGCCACGTCCCCAGCTTAAATGCCTAGTGATGACGTCACTGGCTTTTTCTCTCATGCAAACGAAGATCGCCTGATCTAAAAGCAGCCTTAATCTGTCGTACAGTTCCTTTCACTTATCTGATACTTACCTGAGGTCTTCGGGCAGCGATGATCTGAACTATCACATGGCATACATTCTGTTGCCATTGAATGACTGCAGTCCTCTGGTATTTCAATTCACACGAACATCATACCTTTCTTTCATAAAAGAGCTATGATGGATCTGTTTTGAAAGGATCCCAAAAATCCTGATAGATCAAAAGAGCTTATGAGGTATCTGTCAGGTTTATGCTGCACACTGCTATTCATGGTGTCAAAAATACCAGTCATGCCAGTCATGGAAAGGGAGAAATGCAAGAGTGAAGAGCCAACTGTGTGTGTTTTCTATATAGAAATTGGCAATAAATACAATTAACCACCAAGATTCCTCACATAGATCAGCCCTGTTAAATGTAACATACTGCATGTCAGGAGGGGATAGTCTCCTGGTGAGTACACTTGTGCTTGTAAGAACATATGCTTTGAAGAACAACTTAAAAAGAACTGGTCATTAAGTTCATGCTATCCAACCGAAAAATGGGCAGCAGGAACCCAGGATAGGTATGCCCATTGTGTTTGTTAGGTTTTTTTTTTCTGAAATGCTGCAGTTTCAGAAAAACATTCATTGAAGTTTGACTCGAAATGGAGCTCCAAGTTACAGGGGTGAGCCGCACCGGCCTCTCTCCGCCCGCTGCATATAGACTGACCGCTCTCTCTTTTTCTATATAGGGAGAGAGCTTCTACTCTACATGATGAAGAAAGGAAGAGAGCGGTGCAGCTCGTCCCGTGACTACGAGCTCCATTGCAAGTCAAACTTCAAAGCACGTTTGTTTGAAATGTAACAGTATTTCAGAATAAAACATACATGGGAGCAAATCGGCATTCCTGTTCTGGGGTCATGCTTCCCGTGGTTCAGGCAGCATGAACCTGGTGACAGATTTCCTTTAAAGGCTACGGGCTCAGTTGGAGTCATCTTTTATTGCATTGTATGTATCTTTTATTGCATTGTATGTATTTTTATTAAATACAAAACATTCATAGCTGGTTAATAAGAAGTTTTAGAGTATTTGCCCTCTGCAGATTGTATCAGGAGACCCGCAGTTAGGTGGAGACAGATTGTATGTCTTAGGGCCTGTTCACATCAACATTAAGGAATTCCCTTTTTCTTTTCCGTTAAGGGAACAGGAAAACGGCATCTCTTGGCCAAACGGTTCTATCTTATGACAAAACAAAACAGCACCGAACGGCCCTCCACTGACTATAAGGGCCCATTCGATTTCCATCCAGCAGTCTGGCATTTTGCCAGAGTTTATAGGACGAAATGGTGCAACTTGCTGCGCTTTTTCGTCCTGTTTTCTAAAAAAAACAGCAACTGAGGTTTCAAACAGAACCTCCAACACTGATGTGAACGAAGCCTAAGGCTGGGTTCACACAGGGCTGATTTGCCGTGGAATTTAGCCGCGGCAAATCCGCCTGCGATGGCTAATCTCAAGATTAGCCAGCCATGTGGACGAGATTTCTCAGAAATCTCGTCCACACGGGACGGCCAATCCGCTGCGGTAAGTCAGGCAGGAACCGCGGCGGCCGCGGCTTTCAAATATGCAGCATGTCTATTCTTTCCGGGCCACTTCAAAGCCGCCGCGGGTTTTTCCGCGGCGGTTCTCCCGGCGGAAATCTCGCGGGTTTTGCTGCGGCCAAACCGCAAGATTTCCGATGGGAATCCGCCCCGTGTGAACCCAGCCTAACAATACTATACAAGCTGCTCAATTCTGTTCAGTGCTTATTCTAACAGAAATTCATGACGACCTTTTTTTAGTTGGTATCTACTTTTACTGGTTACAGAACTGCATGGCAACCGCCAATGCCACAACACCGTGGCTAATGGGCTCATATAATGTAATCTTGTTAATACATTTTGCTTAGCAGCAATAAATAATGTATAATATGTGAATGCGCGGTCCAGGTCTTTTTCCACAGTCTACTATATTTGCACATAATGATAATTACCTGCTTATTCTTAGTCTGCTGTCTGAGAACACACGAAAAGGTGAGCTTCTGAATTCTGTTCACATGGAGGCTATTGTTGCTAACGAATTGTGACTGTAGGGTGGGGTGGCTCAGAGCCAATAAGCCTATGGACGCTGTGCTGTAGCATCCAGTAGCATAGGTACCCATTAAAAAAGGTTGCCATGAAGTGGCAAGTGGCCTTATTACATTTGGTCAAAATATAACCAACAACCTTAGGATAGGTCATCAATAGTTGATCGGGTGGGGTTCATCTCTCGGGGCCCCCGACTGAGCAGCTGAGCAAGCACATGCTGTCAGCACCGCAAATACACAAAGGTCGGAGCACAAATCTCCGCTCCGACCTCTGTGTAGTGGCCGGTGCTTGTAACTGCAGCCACGGCTTGCATTGATTTCAATGAGAGCCGTGCCTGCAGTTACAAGCACCGGCCACTATACAGAGGTCCACGCAGAGACATCCGATGTTTCTGATCAACCATTGATGACTTATCCTGAGGATGGGTCATCAGTAGTATTCTCCCTCGAAAACCCCTGTAAGTCAAAATCAAGTTAAAACCCTGTGATTATTGTTCTAGTTTCAAAATCTAATACTGCCAGGACTAGTATTACTATAATGGATCTTGTTCTCAAGTCTACAACTAAATTGTCATGTATCCAATCTATGATCTTCATGGTTTGTTGCGGCTAATGCCATCGAAAATGGCCCTCTTAATTCTTCAAATGTTAATTTTAGGGTACTGCATAGTTCGTTTTATCAACTGCATCAAATGCATGTCTGTTGTAAGCGATCGTTCCACAACTGTGTATTATGGCGCTCTGATGTTGGATGTCCATAAACTATTTCACAATTTCAGTAATAAGTGAAAATAAAACTAATTGTTTGTATTATTTGCCTTATATATAAAACACAAAATCTGTTTGTGTTGTATACAAATTCACAGTTCTGGTCTGATCTGAGTGAAAATGTGCATGAGGTGTCCCTCACACAGGGCGTTTTCAGCAGCGTTTTCAGCCCTGTTCTAAACGCTGAGCCAGGCTTCCATTAATTTCAATGGGGCTGCTCACACAGGGCTGAAAACGCTGCTCTGAAAAACGCTGCGTTTTGAAAGCGCTGCATGTTCTATTCTTGGGCGTTTTCAGCTGAGTCTCCCCTTGAAATGAATGGGCAGCGTTTTCAGCTGGGCTGAAAAGGCAGCTGAAAACACAGCTGAAAAGGCAGCGTTTTGCAAACGCCCTGTGTGAGGGAGGCCTGAGGGTTCTTCAGCACCAGGCGACAAATACTGGAGTAATTAAAAATAGGAAACTCACCGACTTCCTCTGTAATTTTTGTTGCCAACAGCAAACCAATCACAGCTCAGCTTTCATTTCTTATACTGCTGAGATAAAATGAAAGCTGCGCTGTGATTGGTTTCTATGCGCAACACAGATTTTCTTTTGGACAACTTTCATATTGTCAATAGCAACCAATCGCAGCTCAGCTTTCATTTCTTATACTGCTGAGGTAAAATGAAAGCTGCACTGCGATTAGCCGCTGGTATCAACTAATGACTTTAATGAACATCTCAGCTAAAAGAAATATTACTGAAGATGATTGCATGTAAGGTGGATGTGCCAATTGCGCAGCGCCTCATAACCACATTTTTGACGAACAGCCGATTTGGGACCTCTGCAAAATGGCATAGTAACATCAGTTATTATGTAAAAGAAGGAAATAACTTTGAAAACCCAATTTTCAATAACCAATCCCTGCACTTATAGCGCCATGCAACACACGGGTATATCCCTTTGTTTTGAACAATTATCTCTTAGGCCAATTTCACAGGAGTATTTATGTGCCTGTAATAGGGGTGAGTGTCCCAGCCTGGCCGCAGGTCTACTGCTAAGAACTCAAGGTATCATAAATCCCTACGATGCTCTGATCTTGGATCAGGAGACCCACAGTCAGGTGGAGACACTTGCCTGCCATACACTGGTTGTATAGTTACTTGTGCCATTTTGTCACTTTCTTGCCACACGGTTTTTGTATAACCACTTTTCTTTCATTGTGGATTTATGAAAATTGCTACAAAAAAATGGTGACAAAATGACAAATGATCCTGCGAGCTTACTTTAAAACTATACTGTAGGGATTAAATACAAGCTGGATCATTAATAAGAAAAATTAATTTACCAGCCTTACCTTGAAGTAGCCCAACATTCCGAGTGAATGTCAAGATAATGAATATGATGAGGCTCTATCACCGTCGGGAGGAGGGCTACTAAATAAGGACGTAACATTTTTTGGAATCCAGCAGACATAACTACAGACTGAATTATCATTTCTGTTTACGGTACTTGGACATATTCATCTTTCCTCCATTGTTAGTATACTCTAGGACACATTAATAACCGAGCCGATGCTCCTGTACTGCCTCATGTGTGTACAAAGATATAATCAGACAAATATATACAGGAGCTCAGGTAAGAAATATAGGAGTGCATCGAGCTGCATGCAAAACAGCATCATAGGACAGAGCAGCAAATTTAACTGGCCTTCTGCAACCATACCCTGCCACTATGTTATACATCTCTCATCAGATTTTACAGTTTCCACTGATTAAATATATATTGACTCATAAAGTATCGCCGTTACATCAATCGTCAGCAGATGCAGCGAGGTGTCATTTAAATATTAAGTATCATATAAAAATGGCAGCTTGATTGTTTGGAGGTAATAATGTGCTACTGGTTATTGCAACATTTCCCTAATGCATTAAGCAGCGCTCACATTGAGGACACAATAAGGCCCAGGGCAGGGAGGAGGGGGTTGTATAAAGGATGCCGACTAGTTTAGATGGTGGGAGGAAAAAGAAGATCTTGGAAGCAGAATTAAATCTAAACATAAACTTCTTTGTATAATTCATGCCCTGCTTTTTTTCCCACATGATGCTAATATTAAACATTCCCTTGTTTTATGTCATGAGCACTCTCAATTTCTACATAATACATATTCATGTATGAAGCCGAGATAAGATTATGGGAATAGGCGGAGGTGATGCCACATCTACCCGCAGCTGATGCTTAAATATTATTGATCACTATAAAGTGCCATTCATTCGCAAGGATTTGTTAAGAGGATTGCAAAGGTTGAACGCATATTTTCTTTACTTGTGAAATCATCTTTGGATGTGGGTAAGTCAGAGGCCCCTATCCGAAAATGTACCCAAGATCATTGCACAGGTGCAAGAAAAAGTAAGTGAACCCTTTGAAATTACCTGGTTTTCTACATAAAAAAAAAAAGTGGTCTAATTGTTATTACAATTTTGGGCCTCTTTCACACAAGTGGTGCGATTTTCAACCGCCTAAATTGTGGCCGAAAAATCGCATGAACAAGAGGCAGCCGCGACCAAGTCACGTCGGTATCTCCCATTTTCTCTCACATTTAGATGGCCAGGTTGCAGCATATATACACCACAGCCTGAAATACCATCGGCTGGGGGGAAAAGAGTTCAGCTCTGCTAAACTCCCTCCCTCTCTCCGCCCCTTGCTGACAAAGCAAGGGGGCAGGAGCTAAGCAGAGCTAGTGTGCTAAACTCCCTCGCCCTCTCTGCCACTTACCGGCAAAGCGAGGGTGCGGGAGCTTAGCAGAGCTAGTGTGCTAAATTCCCTCCCCCTCTCCGCCCCTTGTCAGCAAAGCGAGGGGGCGGGAGCTTAGCAGAGCTAGTATGCTAAACTCCCTCCCCCTCTCCACTCCTTGCTGATTGCCGGAAAGGGAAGGGGGAGGGACGGGGCGAGAGCTTGTCATGCTAAACTCCCTCCACCTCCCTCCCCAGCCTATGGGAGCTGCCGGTGAGGTAGGGGGAGGGACTTTAGCAACGCGAGCCGCTGTTAAACTTCCTCCCACATTCCTTTTCCGGCAGCTCCCATAGGAATACATGGGAACGGCCGGCGTATTAGAGTAAAAAATAGGACAAGTCCTATCTTTTCCAGCCGTGCATAAAAGTGACTGGCTGAAATGCGCTATCTTTTCCGGGTGGCCGAGTTTACGCACTGGAAAATCGCCCATCTGAACAAATGCATTGGAATTCAATGCTTCAGATGGTCCTGATTTTCAGCCGGCGTTTTATTGCGACAAAGTAGCCATGATAAAACGCTCATGTAAAAGAGGCTATAGACAAACACAACTTAACCAAACTAATAACAGCTATACCATTCATGTCTTATATTGAGCACACGGAGTACTTCCACAGTACAGGAAGAAAAAGTAAGTGAACCTCTGGGTTAATAACTTCTCCAAAAACTAATTAGCAAAATGCATTTCACAGGTGCTTTGCCTATTAAAAAAGGCACACAAAGCCTGGTTACTGACAAATAGGTTATTTTCAAGAAAGATCGTCTAGTGAGAGCCATGCCTTGATGCAAATAACTTGCTGAAAATGTATTATAGACACACTTGTAGTTTACAATGCTTTTGCAGCCTTTTCCAGCTTCATGGGTGCACATCGTGGTGAGACAAATTATTTACGAGTGGAGAAAATTCAGAATTGTTTCTATTCTCCTTAGGTGTGGGAATCCTATTAAATCACTCTAAGAACAAAAGGGGCAATCCTGAAAGAGGTGAGAAAGAACTTGCAACAGATCTACAGAAGACTTTACAAACTGTAAAACCTGAATGGTGTTCTTTGAAAGACACCCAGAAGGAAGCCATTGCTGTCCGGAAAAAAAAGGGGGTGGCTCTGCTTCAATTTGCTCAAAACAAGCAGGATGTTCCACAATGCTTTAGGAAAAATGTTTTAGAGACAAATGTGACAAAAATTGAACTTTTTAGCACAAATGTATAATGTCATGTTTGAAGCAAAAAGAACACTGCACATCCATAGCAAAACCTCATCCGTCTTTAAAACATAGTGGAGAGAGCATCATCGTTTGGGGCTACTTTGTAGCCTCAGGGCCTGGATACCTTGCTATCCTTGAAGAAACAATAAATTCCAGGGTGTATCAAAACATGGCAGTAGTCCATGTCCCAAAGCTGAAGAGCTTCAACAAGACAATGACCCAAAGGACAAAAGAAAGTCAACTAAAAAAGGTAGAAAAACAATATTTTTTGTTTTGATGTGGCAAAGACGTAGTCCTGATTGAAATACTGTGGCATGAGCTTAAAAGGGCTATGCACAAGCCATCCTAGAAATACTGATTAACTGAAACATATTTGCATATTGTCATATTGCAGCACACGCATAATTTTCCAGCGCATAACATGTGATGGCAATAGCCCATTTATTTGTATTGGGACACTCACATCTGCGTTTTTTTGCATGTATTACTCGCGCAAGAAAAATCACGTCTTGTTCTATCTTGGCACGTATTACGCATGCATTCACGCCAAGAAAGTGCATGGGGATTGGCAGCACACAGCAAGTATGCATGGCATTGCATATTTGCTGCGTGCTTGCACGCCTATATCTCGTGTGCGGCGCACAGCTACTTACAAATGTGTAATCCTGGCCATAGGGGGTGTAAACTGTTTCCAATAGCAAACATCAACATTATGAATGCAGACTGCAGCTACAACATGGGCTGTAACTCAGGAACAGTAGAAAATAAATAATGCAATATATTTATAAAGTTACCATTTATGTAGATTCTACCTATTTTAACACTGATAAATGGAGTCCAAAGGCGAGCAAAAGTATGGTGACCAGATGTCCCGATTTAGGCAGGACAGCCCCGCTTTGGGACCCTGTGTCCCCCTTTCCGCTGGGACCCCACCAGGAAAGCCTATTATCCAGCTTTCAGGACATCGGGTCAACATTACAGTAATTACCAGTTGTGGTGCCGCAACTCCCCAGCCGGTAATCACTCTGCAGTGCCGCGGCCAGATGTACACACTAACAGCAATGTGTGCATCCAGGATCTTCCTCCCCTCCTCCCATGACCTCTCCTCTTTGGTTCCGCAAGAGAGGAAAACGTAGGAGGCGCTACTGCGGGCGCACACATTAATGTTGTCAGCAGCGCTGAGAGGAGCAGTGGCACTGTGAAGACCAGGAAGAGGTACGTATGTACAGAGTGCTAATACTATAGGACTTCTGTGGGGGTTCACTATTATTGCTGGGGCTTCTGTGGGGGGTCACTATTATTGCTGGGGCTTCTATGTGGAGTCACTATTATTGCTGAGGCTACTGTGAGAGGGTCACTATTATTGCTGGGACTACTGTGGTGGGGTCACTATTATTGCTGGGGCTACTGTGGGGGGGTCACTATTATTGCCAGAACTACTGTGGGGGTCACTATTATTGCCGGGGCTACTGTGGGGGTCACTATTATTGCCGGGGCTACTGTGGGGGGTCACTATTATTGCCAGGGCTACTGTGGGGGGATCACTATTATTTCTGGGGCTACTGTGGGGAGTCACTATTATTGCTGGGGCTACTGGGTGGGGGGGTTCACTATTATTGCTGAGGCTACTGTGGGGAGTCACTTATTTTTGGGGCTACTGTGGGGGTCACTATTACTCCTGGGGTACTGTGGGTCACTATTATTGCTGGTGCTGATATAAGGGACACCATTACTACTGAGGCTACTCTGCACATTACAGCGTACCTCATACTGGCTTAGGGTATATTTAAACATGGCAGAAATGCTGCAAAATGTCCGCAGCAAATTCACATCCAAAAAACAGTCAAAGTATGTACCATTGGTGCAGATTTTGACTGGAAATTAGCTGCACATCCACAGCTAATTTCATATTATGCGGAGCTCCCCCTCACTTCCTCCATAGGCTCCCTGCTGTCAGCGCTCCCCGACTTCTGGTTCCCACCGTACTTCTTATAACGATCAAAATAAAAATCATGCGTCATGATAAACCCCGCCCCTTTGACCCCAGGAAAATCTGGTCACCTTAGTAAATTAGTAAAAGCTTTACGACCAATGTTCACTTACGACACCATTTTACAGTTTACATATATTATTAACATACAAAAGGCATTTAGTAACTGAAGTAGTAGACTGAATTCACACGGCTGTATGCATGTTGTGCCTAAGAACCTTGTGCTCAACTTGCATCGGATAGCACATAAACATCCATCCATGTACTATGCGATCTCCACAGACCCTCGACATTGCATGTCTTATTCTCAATCGTGATAAAAGATGGCAATAGAAATTTATTTTCACACAGACCATCAGTTTATGTGAAAAATCATTCATCTGAATAGCCTCATAGGTTTATTATGGGGCATGTGCTGTCTGTGGAACACAAGGTCAGTGCACGTCCCAAAAATATGCCTGTATGAGAAGGTCTTAACAACTACTGAAATCACACTTACACTGCTTAGTGCTTCTCTTGTGTCCTCCACAATTATGTAATTATTTTGTGTATGTGTGCTACCGAGAGTTTGGGAGCAGACTCTGCAGTTTTCTCTGTGCACTGAGTGTAGAGCATAACACAACAACAGGCTCCACCAACAGCTCAGAGAGAACTTAAATAATGACATAGTATGTTAGGCAGAAAAAAAGACTGAACTATCCAGTTCAGCCTACTAACCCCCCCTACCCCACTAATGTTGAACAAACCCCAATGAGGTAAAAGCCAATTTTCCCTTTTTAATGGAAAATAATTCCTTCCTGACTCCAATCTGGCAATTGGAATATTTCCCGGATCACTGACCCTAATGAAGTAATTATTGAGTATAACATATAATATTGTTACATACAAGAAAGGCGTCCAGGCCCCTCTTGTACTCTTTAAGTGAGTTCACCATCACCACGTCCTCAGGCAGAGAGTTCTTTAGTCTCACTGCTCTTACAGTAAAGAACCCCCTTCTATGTTGGTGTAGAAACATTCTTTCCTCTAGATGTAGAGGGCGCCCCCTTGTTACAGTCACAGTCCTGGGTATAAATAGATGATGGGAGAGATCTCTGTATTGGCCCCTGATATATTTATACATAGTTATTAGGTCGCCCCTCAGCCATCTTTTTTCTAAAGTGAATAACCCCAATATAGCTAATTTGTTGTGAATTTTCGGTGTGGTTTTTCATAAAATGCAATAAATGGAGTTTAACCCCTAAAGGACATAGTCGTTTTTTTTTCCCAGAAGGCCCCTGGCTGCCATGGCAACCGCACGTCACCCTGCAATCTCATCCGCACGTTACCACGTGATTTAAATGCTGCTGTCAGAATTGACAGCAGCATTTAATGGATTAACAGCTCCGATCAGAAGCGTTGCTCATCAGAGCTTTTGCTAGTGGGTGTCAGCTGTAAAAAACAGCCAACATCCGCATTGTATAGTGTAGGATCGAACCCCAATCTCCCTTTATACAAATCCTAAAAATCCATGATGTAAATGTACATCCTGGGGTGTTACAGAGTTAATAACCTGCAAGGATATGAGGACATATTGCAAACGTTTAACCCCTTTCCGCTATAGGACGTACAGTTACGTCCTGTGGGGTTGGAGTATGTATGAAGAGCAACCTCTTTTCATATAGCATGGGTGTCAGCTGTGTATTACAGCTGACACCCGCAGGCAATAGCTGCAATCAGCCGCACGGGTGAAAAAACAAGCCCTCGTACAGCAACGGGTAAATAAAGGAGTTACAAATTTATTTGTTTAAAGGTAGGAGGAAAATACGAAAATGGAAGAAAAAAAAAAGAGCCGCGTCCTTAAGGGGTTTAAAGGCGTACTGTGGTCACTGAGGGGTTAATCCTTGCTATAAAGATAGTATGCCAGTACATAGATTGTGATACCTGGGGGCTGCCAGGTCTGGGACTATATACAGAAGCCATATTATTGCTGTAAATAAATATGTGAGTCTTCCACACAGTGAGTTCATATTGTATAATGCACCTCCTCCACCTCTCACTCAATAAAACTCACAAGTGCAATCTATATTTATAAGTGCAATAAAATAAACTTCCAGAATCTTCCAACCTGTCTGGATTTTTATTTACATCTGGCTATGAGAAACCTTAAATGCTCAAAGTATTTCTCAATGAGAAGGGGGTGAATGTGCTTGGTGTATTACACAAGGCAAATATGCCGCATAGCCCAGGCTGAAAGGGCTGCACCTAGCCTAGAACAGAGAGGGAATACAGGGACTTTACAAGAGAAACCCCGTTAAAGTCTGCCCATTGGAGAAGGCTACAGACGCATGTATGAAGAGAAAGCAGGCGGAATCTTTATCCACCTACATAATAAAAGAGCTGCTTACAGTCATGTCTATATCAGCTACGTGTATATCAAAAAATGTGGTTGAAAATAATTATTTTACTGATATCAGCAGTTCTATTTGGATTTCCTAAACACATATAACACTTAAAATGGGTACATACAACATTTCTTCCATGTTTTTTTATTTTTCTGACACAAAATGAAGATTAAAAAATGAAGCAAATTTTAAAATGATCATGATTAAAAATATATCATTTTAGATCTATAGATTCTGTACAGTTTGTTGTGTCTCCATGGTTACAGACTGCAAACAAACCTGATGTAGGCCTCATGCCCACGGCTGGTTCAAATTCCAATTGCGAAATATCGCAGCGGCATCAGACCCGGCACCTCCCAGAGACCCCATACTCACCTGTCCGTATCCGTGGCGAGAGTCTCACCTGCCATGCCGGCGCCCGTGGGCAGTGCAGAGCATGACGCGCCGGCGTTGGGCTGTGACACGGATTCCTGCGATACTCCACAGTGCCCACTGCACGATTTTCAGCACAAAATAGAACATGCTGCGATTCTCCCCCGCGATCGGAAAAATCTCTGTTGATTTCCACTTGTGGGCAGGGGAGAATCGGTTACCACAGCATGTCTGTGGACGGTCATTGCTGCAGAATATGCGGCGGGCGTCTGACCATGAATTCCACAGCAATAACCCGTCTGTGGGCATTAGCCCGTAGTCTGATACTGAAGTCATATTCCTAAACTTGATGTGTAAACATTGCAAACCATTGTACAGGATACACACATGCATCCAAGTCTCTGATCATGCTCATAGGGACACCTGCTTGTCAGGTCTTCTAAAGTAAAATCAGCTTAGAAAGTTTGGTCTATCTAATCCTTATTTTCATGTCTATTGGACAGCAAGGCTGAATGCACGCGGCCGGGTCGGATTCCGCCTACGAAATCTCGCAACGGAATCAGACCCTTTTACCTTGGCATTGACCCCCCGCGTACCTCATCATTGTGCTCTGCAGATGTGTCAGCTGGCGCGCCGCTGAACATGCACAGTACAAAGAGGTATGCCGGCGATTACGCAGATCCGCTGCGACTCGCCGCGGCACAGATGGCTTCCACTGACTGCAATGGAAGCCGTCTGTGTGAGGCTCGCACTAGAATAGGACATGCTGCAATTTTCCCCAGTGAGCAGAAAATCTCAGTTGATTTCCGCTCGTGGGCATAGAAAAACGATTTCCATAGCATGTCTATGGACAGTATTTTCTGCTGGATCTGGAGGCGAACGTTTGCTCCAGATCCCGCAGTGCAAATACACCCATGGACATTCGGCCTGAATTAGATACATGTGTAACAATGTTTTAAAAGGCCACTCTGGAAAAAATGCATTTTTCCAACCCAGCCCACCTCACCTGATTGCCTGTCAAACTCTGGAGATCTCATTGGTATATTTCAGTCACTTCCCTGTAGTACAGTCTCCTGTCTGATGCTTATCAGCCAACATCTTAAAGTTGAGAATTCTCCCTGCTTTCTCTTTCACGGTTTTGTGCTATTAATCCCATGATGTATCAAGCACAGCATTTCACGATCAGCTAGAGACTGCACTATCTCTGCCTTGCAAAGAGGACAGTTTAACTATCATTAACTTCTTTATTCTTCTAAATAAGTTACAGGCCTTAAGTATTCAGTCGGAAGTCTGAACTGTCATCTCCTACATTATAACTGGAGCTCCTACATTATAACAGGAGCTGCGTGATCATGAAAAGTAAGTGTGATAGGAGTGTCTGAGTCATCCTCTGAAGAGCATAACTTGTATACAGTCTCAAAACTGACTGGTTTGAGAATACATAAATCCAAGTAAATCTCAGTGAGCCAGAATTGAGATCACATGACCACCTCCAAAAAAGGACTCCAGGAGTTTGAATTAGCAAGGAATAACTAAACAAGGTAATTCTAGCCAACTTATATATACTGAGGGGCTAGTTACATAATGAATGGGGGTGGATGGGGGTGGGGAGGGGGAACACTGGAGTGGCTCTTTAAATTGGTATTCAAATTTAGCAAATAAATGTTATTTCTTGCATAATCAAAAGTTATACATATTTCCAATATGCCCCTCAGTATTAATTCCTCATAGATTGCAAGACATCTGCTTGCAGTCATTCAAAATGAACCTTCATTGTTTACATGGAGTAAATCAAAATCTTTTCATGATCATGTAATGGAAACGTACTTTAGGTTAAAGGACACAATTAACTGGGCTGTAATCCTTTATAATAGAGAGTTGTAAAATATTACACAAAAAATAACATTGATATGATGACACTGTAATACCCCTTTAACGTACTTAGATGTCTTACCTCATTAGCCAGGTTTAGTAAGACAGATGCTGTTGGATCCACTGCTATATCATGTAGGTACCTGCAATACAAAGTGATACATAAAGTAACATCACATTCTCAAAAACCCCTGGCAACGCTGTGTCAGGAAGTAACAGTCTTTGGTTCTACAGAAACATAACTGTACTAATAAAGTTTAGCTGAGTTAGGAGTAAATGTCCCCCTTTTAAACAATGGGATACATTTCAGAAATGGTTAACGACATATAAAAGTTGTACATTTTCATGCACACCATATTTGCTCCAAAATCACGATTTTTTTTGTGTTTCTAATCACTTTTGAAAAGTTGCAAGGAAAGGTGGCAGAGGTTAGCCGCAGGGGGTGTAGACTCCTGCAGTTCCTAAGATTTACTATAATTTACCTCAGAAACTGAAGTAGATTTCATTTTGAGCAGCATGAAGGACCCAAGATGCGTCAAATGTATTAAAAAGCCTGTGCATTATATACAACACTGCACTTTAGATAAATTTCCTCCGTAGATCTAAACAGTAATCTGCAAACTTTAAAGTGTTTAAAGCCCCATTTACACGCAAAGATGATCGCTCAAAATTCGTTCACAAGGTAGCTTGAATGACAGTTTAGAGCGATCATTTTGCATAAACTACTAATGGGCACAGCCACAATTCGCGATTTTTTATAGCCCATGTTTTTCTATGGAGCCCTCCTTTTTGTAGCATCGCATAAAAACAGGGTTTTCGTGCAGTGCGATGCAACTTTTACAGTAGAAAATCCTACTGTAAAAGTCCTAGCTGCAATAAAACAAAAAAATATTAATACATCACCTAAGAGGCTCCGGCGCAGGTCTCTTCTTCATGTATGGCACTCGTCTTCAGTCTGCTATCAGCCCTTCCTGGATTGGAGGATCAAAATCCCCGCCTCCAGGAAGGGCTGGCTGTGATTGCTTTACAAGCGCGGTGGCTCAGCCAATCAGAGCCAGTGCTCAATGAACCAATCACAACCATTCAGTGAATGTATTAATAGCTGTAATTGGTTCATTGGGTGTCGTTTCTGATTGGCTGAGCCTCCAGTGCTCGTGAACCAATTATAGCCAGTGCTTCCTGGAGGCGGGGATTTAGATCCTCTAATCCAGGAAGGGCTGGCAGTAGACTGAAGACGAGTGCTGGACGTGAATAAGAGACCTGCGCCGGAGTCGGCAGCACCTCTTGGGTGACGTATTATTATAATTTTTTTTTTACTGCATCTATGGCTTATTTTCAGGGTAGGGCTTATATTTCAATCCTGCCCCCACCTCCTGAAAATTCCTGCACGTAATGCTATAAAGTCGTGCGACTTTGTAGCACCATGTGCCACATTGTAGTGTCACAAAATCGAAATTATCGCCGCGAGAAAACGCAGCAATATCGCACGGGCCAACAAAGAGATATTGCTGCGATTTTCTCACGTCACTATAGTGTCGCTCTCGTGTGGATGCGGCCTTAAAAATAGTTGGTTCACCTTAAAATGTGTGCTGTGACATTTCCTGATGTGTAATATACCCACTGCCTTCCACGTCTACCACCTTACAAGAGCTCCAAAGCCCTAAGTGAAATTCTGACTGCCTGCAGCTGATATTAGAAGGTGCATAGGGGCCTACTGCATAATGTTTAATTAGTCAATTTATACATGTGTACTTTTCCGCATATTACATACGTGAGTTTTGTGCACGTAATACGTGGTACCAAACTTAATGCTGAATTTCAATTGTGCCTCTCATACACAGCGCATGAAATGAGCATGCAAAAAAGATTGCAGCATGCACTATATTGGCATGTATTACGTGCACCTACACGCCAAAATAGCACATTGCGTACTGCTGTGTGCTCCCGTGTGAGAGATATACATGCAGTGCGCTGACAAGAAACGCTCATGTGAGAGAGCCCTAAGGTCCCCAAATTGTAGACTGCAGGCATCTAAAATATACCAAATGTGGTACAAGTCATGTAAGACACTTTGTCACAATTTGCGCCATGAAATTAGCGCATTTTCAATACTAAATGTGCCCCATTACCTGTTAAAGAAGCACTCCAGCAATTTTTTTCATTATATCTCCTTTCAACCCACTAACTATATCTCTAGTTTCCAAGGGAATGAAACTTCTACATCACTTTATTAGAAAATGCCTAAAAAAGCTTCCTGCTACATACAGTACATCTTAAAAGCTGAACAACTTACTTGCTGTAGTACATTTCAATGGTATCAGGAGAATGATGTCTCGCATGGGTCCTTTTTATAAGCTTCTAAAATGGGAATAACACAGAAATTAAGACAATCCAAACTCTGAAATCTATTTATAAAGACAAGATGGCTATTTTCAGAGCCAAAATGTTATGTATAGAGTGGATTAGCATATGTAAAGTCCAATATCTTGTCAGTCTATAAAACCAAAAACAGCAATGGATCCCTGCAATAAGAAAAACGTTTTCTGGGCTTGCTTCTCCTCCATCTGCTGGTTCCCTTTCTTATATTCGCAGAAAACATTTTTTTTTCCAGTTTTTACCACTGCACTTAATAAGGTAGTCTGTAACTAGGCCAGATCCCTTGTAGGGGGTACAGTGGATTCTGTAGCGTGCCCTATACAGAAACAAACAGGAGCACTTGCTGAGTGCCGGCCAGAACGTCCTCACCAATTAGCCGAGCAGGATGCCAATGTAAGAAACATGCCGAGTTTGGAGGGTCGCAGAGTAACATCCACTTGTTACACGTTACAGCCACTTTATGCCCTAACGATTGCGGTTCTGTTGTGGGTTTCCAAATTGGCTTTAATGTAGAAATTTGTAGCTATGAAAGCCACAGGTAAATAAAACTCTCTAGTTATAGAAAAATGTTCTAAGGAATATTGCCTAAATAAAATACCATGAAAACTACACAAAAAAAAGTATTTATCAGTCAACAACCACATTTTTATGATGTATTTTTCTTGCAATGTGGTAATTACCACCATATGTGACTGTATCGCAAGACCTTATTCAAATGTACTATATTTCAGCATATGCAAAAGCAGGCACTCAAATAATTGCACAGACTCTCACAATACCACTCCTCAGATGGTCATGTGATCTCAATTCTGACCAGATCAGATCTACTTGGGGTTATGCGTTCAGTTTGTAGTCAGTTTATCTGTCTGGATGATGTTGTTAAATGGACCCTACCACAGAAAACTGTTTATAGGGGGACACAAACCTAAGCCTTAAAGGGGTTCTGTCATAAAAATAATTTATAATTATCTATTCCTCCCCCGTCAGTCTACTTACCTGATCTTCACCTCCCCTGTTTACTCCTGTCTCCTGCAGTCCGGAGGGGGTGGGGGTGGGGGGGTCACTTCACTTTGAGCTGCCTGATTCTTCTCCTTTCTGTGAGGTTACGTACGTTGGTTGGCAGTCTTCTACCTGCCAGCCAATGTACATTAGTTCACAGGCCAGCAGGGGGAGTGCCGATCTACTGCAGAGAATGCTTATGTGAGCAGTGTCTGAAATAGATTACAATTCCTTCCTACAGCACAGCATTTGACAAAGTATCTCATATAATATTTATTGAAAAAATGACCAAATATGGGATTGACAAGGCAACTGTTAGGTGGATTCACAGCTGGCTCAGTGATCGTACTCAAAGAGTGGTCATAAATGGCTGCACATCCAAGTGGAAGAATGTATCAAGTGGGGTACCACAAGGCTCTATCCTAGGCCCAGTGTTGTTCAACATTTTTATAAATGATCTGGAGGAGGGAGCTGATGGGAAACTGATCAAATTTGCAGACGACACAAAGCTAGGAGGGATAGCTAACACTAGGGAAGAGAGAGAGAGAGTATTCAAAAAGATCTAGAAAAGCTTGCACAGTGGGCGGCAACAGAATAGTATTTAACAAGGAGAAATGCAAAGTCCTACATCTGGGCAAGAAAAATGAAGAAAGCACATAGAGAATGGGAGGAATTGAGCTAAGCAGCAGCACATGTGAAAAAGACTTGGATATACTAACAGATCATAGACTGAGCATGAGTCAACAATGTGATGCAGCAGCCAAAAAGACAAACACAATTCTGGAATATATTAAGAGAAGCATAGAGTCTAGATCACGTGAGGTAATTATTCCCCTCAACTCTTCCTAAGATAGACCTCATCTGGAATACTGTGTCCAGTTCTGGGCACCCCAATTTAAAAAAGACCTCGAAACTGGAGCAAGTTCAGAGAAGAGTTACCAAGATGGTGAGCGGTCTGCAAATCATGTCCTATGAGGAATGGTTAAACGATCTGGGACTGTTTAGCCTGCAAAAAAGAAGGCTGAGAGGAGACATCTGAAGAGCTGTCTACAAATATCTGAAGGGCTGTCGCAGTGCAGACGGATCAGCTCTATTCTCATTTGCACAAGGAATGACTAGAAGCAATGTGAGGAAACTGGATATTAGAAAAACTCCTGACTTCTGACAGCGAGGGTGATCAATAAGTGGAACAGGTTATCACTAGAGATGAGCGAGTGTACTCGGAAAAGCACTACTCGCTCGAGTAATTTGCTTTATCCGAGTATCGCTGTGCTCGGGTCTGAAGATTCGGGTGCCGGCACGGAGCGGGGAGCTGCAGGGGAGAGCGGGGAGGAACGGAGGTAAGATCTTTCTCTCCCTTTCTCCCGCCCGCTCTCCCCTGCTCCCCGCTGCGACTCACCTGTCAGCCGCAGCAGCACCCGAATCTTCAGACCCGAGCACAGCGATACTCGGATAAAGCACATTACTCGAGCGAGTAGTGCTTTTCCGAGTACGCTCGCTCATCTCTAGTTATCACGGGACGTGGCGAGTTCTCCTTCAATGGAAGTGTTAAAACAAAGGCTGGACAAATATCTGTCTGGGATGATTTAGTAAATCCTGCACTCAGCAGGGGGTTGGACCTGATGATCCTGGAGGTCCCTTCCAACTCTACCATTCTATGATTCTTTGACCCAGCCGGAAGGAATGTAAGGAATGCCAGCTTCATAACAAGATGGCCAGCGTGCAATGACGTCACCCGGGGGACTGGAGAAGCTCAGCCAGGAGAAGGTGTGGTAAGAATCTTGATGGGCAAAAAAGAGGAGAGTATAGAATTTTTTGTCATGACGAAAGCCCTTTAAGATGGTGCCTGATAAGCATCAGATAGGGAGCTGCATTGCACACTTTGGATGACTCCCCAATCACTTCCATGCAGTGCAGCCTCGTGTTTTAAGTTTAACCGGAACCACCTTGATTATAAGATTTGTCTTTGCTTTCTCTTTCGCTATTCTGTGCTAACAATCCCATTATGTATCAGCACAACATCATATGACCAACTAGAACCTGTACCAACTCTGCATACTGGGAGGACACTGTAATTATCATTACCTTCTATATTCATCTAAATAATTTACAGACCAGAAGTACACAGGAGTCTGAAATATCATCTCCTTCATTATATCTGTGTGATAATCCTCATCAATAACTGTGATAGGAGTATCCCCCTCTTAAGAGCTTGCGTGCTAGGGTCCATCACACAGATATTATGCTGTCTGAAAAAAAACTGATTAATTTGAGAGGAACATAAAGCCAAGTAAATCTCAGCTAGTTAAAATGAGATCACATGACCACCTGAGGAGAAGGACTCCAGGAGTTTCAGATAGAAGGAGTAACTGCACACGGTAATACTAGCTGATTTATATATACTGACGGGCTAGTTGCATAATGAATGAACAAAAATTGCACTGGAGCAGCTCTTTAAAAAGGTTCTGGATGCGTTTCTGGAAAGGCTTTGGATTTACTCCGGTTGCCAGATTTGGAATCAGGAAGGATTTGAGGCAATTGGCAACTACTTCTTGGATCAAAACTGCTGGATAATAAGCTGAACCTGATAGACTTTGGAATTTTTCAACCAATGTTACTATTAAGCATCGCTATAATAAACATGAGATATTAAACAGGGGTTGGGAAGGGGTCATTTGCTGATTCTAGCGGTACTCTTTGAAGGTCATCCTCCACAGTACATGTCTTTAGTATGTATAGAAGACTAGTACAAATAATTTACCGCTTCCTGAACAAAGCAGCCCCAACTTTTTTTTTTTTTACAAGACTGAGAATCTGGCGATTAACTCCAATTTTTTTTTTTTATAGTCAAAATGATTTTAAAAAATTTAATCAGAAAAATTCTTAGTTTCACCTTTTTATTTGATGTTTTGGGTTTCTTTTCTTCCAATAGAGCAATTTCAAAAGGAATCAAAAGTTAATTCAACACAATGGAAAATTCTGTGAAATAGCCATGTGCAGTTTAGTACAGTAAGTTAATCTCAGTTTCTTGAAGCGCAGCTTCTGTCTTTAAACCCTGAGATGCACCCACACTGGGTTGCAAACAAACAGAATTACAATAGCTTTTTTTTTAAAGGCAGCCTCAGGGAGAGAGTGGTCAGGCTAAACAAGACCATTTCTACATTTCCCCAATGACATAAAATTCCCACGTCAACTGCCATAGTATTTGACTTTTTCCTTTTGAAGTGTTTTTATTTGAAAATACATACACTTACAAAAATACGAATATACTGCAAATACTCACACTCAGTTGCAATGTGTATATATATATATAATACATACAATACATACACACACCATCTATATATATATATATATACACACACCCACAAACACATGGATATTATAGATTGTATATCCATATAATATATATATATATATATATATATATATATATATATGCGCACACACAGACACAGAAACACACAGAGTGGGAAAAAAAGGGAAGGAAAACAGTGACGGTTCCTTGGAGAGCTGCCATATGAGTGACACCCGTCACAGGATGATAAATGACTCCATTTTCTGCCTCTCTTGCCTTCTGCCAGTCCAAGAGAGGGTCGTTTATCATAATCTCTGTCAGCGAGGGAAAGTAGCCCTGACAGTGCAAGTCAGCAAACATTTAGCACACAGAACCGTGCAACGCAGGGAAATTATTATTGTCAGAATAATAATGGTTTAGCATAATTTATTACGGGTCCACCAAATAAGCAAAGGATAGATGTTATTAGACAGATGGATGGGTAAAGCTTGGCAGCCATCCACTCAGGATCAGGCAACGCTTGATAAGGGGAGGGGGTAGTGCGGAGGGGAAAGGAGGTGGAGGGGTTTACATCTTCCAAACCAATCACCAGGCTGGCAGTTCAATTACAAAGAAATAAAGGGACATTCATCATTCAATTAAGCACCTGTCAAGCTTCACAAAAGAGGAAACTTCTAACCTGGTACTCCTGGGAGAAGATGCTCAGCAGAGTGGACTGCGATTGACTGGAACAAAATAAAAGATGGACAAAGTTAATTACTGGAGTGCATGGGGGGAGACAAAAGGCTAGTCAGTTTCAAAGGTAGGCCCCGCTGCCCTGTAATCTAAGAGAACACGAAAACAAGTGCGCAAAACTTGTTCCAGACGGACACCTCAGACAAAAGCTAGGTCAAGGAACAGGGGAGAAGGGGATGGAGAACGAAGGAGCAGGAAACTTAGAAGACATGAAGTAAGAAAGGCAAGGGTATGGTGAGGAGCGAGCGGCAGATACAGCAGGCTCATGTTTTGGCAGGATCCTTTTTCACTTCCCCGGCCCACAAAGCTGTATTAGTGGCATGTCCTGCTGGTAAAACACAAGGAGCAGGAGGGATGGAGGGGGGCTAAAAAGAAAACAGAGTACACTTCCTATTAATAATGGATGGAAATTCAGATCCATTAGCAGTTGGGAGCATGCCGCTTAGCTCATTGGCAACATATTGAAATTCATTTTGTGAGCAGTGAGGGAAACCTCTTTGGTAGCTGTGTCTTATTAAAGGGTAGCTTAGGAGGGAGAGATGGAGGGGGGCTTTAACTCAATGTCAGTAGCAACATATGGGACTCTAACATTCCCACTGAAACCGATGGGGCTTTGAAAATAGAAACTTTCCCAGCAGGAGGGCTTCTTTCCCTTCCACTCGGTCATTTCTAAGGCTTCATCCATCCAGTGCTGAACTTTATGTCAAGCACCTGGCAGTGAAGCGGCTCCTCCAACAGGGATTTCCTCTCAACCTGTATCTCATTTCTCACTCTCTTTTCGAACTAATGCCTGGTTAACTCTTCTGGTAGTCCTGAAGAGAGTCCATGATGTCTGTGGAAGGCTGAGCTAACGCGCTCCGGCACCTAATGTGTTACCGGGCAGACGTGGGACACTTTGTGCAGCCTCCAACTTCTCATGCTGATCGATAAGAACGACTGTTACTGCTTCGGCTCAATTGTCCTCTGTGGAGATCTACCCCTCACCCCATCTTTAAAACGCAATTCATTACTTCTGATATATTTTCCTACTGGACACAACTTGCACAAATTACATTTCCAATAAATCTGCTTTTACTGTATGGCAGAACGCAGAGCATCATTAGCATATTTAGCTTTTCTCTCGTCTTTCACTTATTTTCTTTCTAGAGGCAATTCCATCTGCAAACAAAACACTGGAGCTGTGTTATAGAGGATTAATTATCTTGTTCCGCAAGTTTTATTCCTCCACGCACGTAGAAAAAAGGAGAAGAAAAAAAAAACAGAATTTACCACTTAGACCACATCAAAGGAACACTTCTTCAGTTTGTAAAATTCCCAGGAAGAATATTAAGCCCTCTGGGATCTTCTCTGTGGTCAGATGGAGAGAATACGTACTGCGTAGTAGGACAAGGATAAATGGAGCAGGAACTCTTCAGTAGTTGTATTGTGGGTATCATATAAAGTTACTGTATTGTCTCTGGGATGATCAATTAGGGCTAATCTATGGGGTCTAGAAGAACATGCTTTAATGCAGTCCGTTCACATCGGACATTCACTGGTAATACAAAAGCTAAAGTAAAACTTTTATCGAAAGATCCTGAAAGCAAAACAATCTAAACTTTAAAAGCTTTAAAATAAAAGTAAGCAGTGATACAAGAAAAAAACATTTACTTTGTTATATTTGCAACACATAATACAATTATTAAAGGGAATCTGTCACCATAATTGTACACCTCTCTCTGAGAGCACCTTAAGGTAGTGACGGTCATACTGATTACAGTGATATGTCTGCTGTGTGGATTTGTGCAGTAGTTTTGGAGAAACTAGCATTTTACCATTAGCAGCACATACATGGAGGACTACCTGAAGTAGTCCTGGATATTCATGAGCTGCAGGTTAGCCACACCCACCCCACACTCCAGTCATTGACTGACAGCTGTCTGCCTATTACTGAGCATAGTGAGGGCTGCAAATCATTGGCTGGAGGGTGTGGTGGGTATGGCTAGGCTGCAGCTCATGAATATGCAGGACTAGTTCTGTGTCTGGCTGCTATGAAAAAAATAGAAGTTTCTCCCAAACTACTGCACAGATTCACACAGCAGTCATATCACTGTAATCAGTGTGACTGTCACTACCTTATGGTGCAAAAAGATGGTGTCAGATTCCCTTTAATATTCCTTACATATTTTCTATTTTATTTAACACTTAAAGGGGTTGTCCCATGCCTAAACGGGTTTTTTTTTGCATAGGCTCCCCGTTCAGCGCAGGACAAACCCAAGGGATGTGTTGAAATAAAATTTTAAATTTTACTTACCCGAATCCCCTCTCTGCAACTTCTTCCTTCTTTTCCTCCAAGATGGCCGCCGGGATCTTCACCCACGATGCACCGCGGGTCTTCTCCCATGGTGCACCGTGGGCTCTGTGCGGTCCATTGCCGATTCCAGCCTCCTGATTGGCGGGGCGGAGCTACGCGGTGATGCGTAGAAGGGGGCGGAGCCAGAGTGCCGCTCGTGCCCGGACTGACCAGCAGGGTGAAGACCCTTCTGCGCAAGTGCGTCTAATCGGGCGATTAGACGCTGAAATTAGACGGCACAATGGAGACGGGGACGCAGCGCAGGGAAGGTGAGTATATAACTTCTTTGGCTCATATTTAATGCACGATGTATATTACAAGGTGCATTAATATGGCCATACAGAAGTGTATAACCCCACTTGCTTTCGCGGGACAACCTCTTTAATGGTCATTAATTTTTACAGGTGAAGTTGGCTCATAGCACTGCAAAATCCACAACACGTAGAGCATGCTGTTAATATCAAAATCCTCAACTTGCTCTTAAATCTGCAACCAAAAATTCTGCGATATGTGAATGAGGTTTTAGAAAATCTTATTTACTAGCACTGTGCTGTATTGAAAATTTGCAACAGATTACACACCATCAGAGCATCCTCTTTTTGTTAAATGGATCCTTAAAAAATAAGTTGATCACAGGTTGTTCTGCTGCTCCAACCCCCGGAGGTCAACAGTAATTTGTGAGGGAACCCAGCAGAAAAGTTTCACTTTCCCTCTGGAGCCACCACATGAGAAATTAAGCATTACACAGCTCCCATTGAAATCAATGGTTGGTCCGTGTAAATCACTGGTACTGTAGTGGAAACCCAATATATCTATATTTTGGATTGTGGACCTGTGTAGTGGACAATGGACCTGTTTTTATATGTTTAGCATTCTGTATACTAAATGACAGTACTTTTCTATTGCTGGTTGTTTTGATACAAATATAGATATGTATTCTTTCATGTATCCAATATATCTACTTCCTTTAATGAAACTTCTATTCTCTAAACTCTGCTGACAAGCTAGTATTTAGCAAAAACACGCTATATTTTCTCTGTGTGTTTTGTAACTTTAGAAGTAGTAAAATCAGACATAGATAACCGCAGCTTGAAGCAGTACCGCTTTTAGATACCGCAATAATAACCCAAGCAATTTTACTGGAAACTTATGCAAATAACATGGGAGATTTAGGCAATTACTAATTCAAGCTGTAACCTCCAATCATATCGGCCGGTCTACACGTGGGGTGTGAGACAGCCCATTCGTCTCTCCCTGCCCTCTCCAGACTGCTACCACGTGACGGGCAATAACAGATGACCGGATGAAGGAAGACGCTTATCCAATAATCAGATAATACGTTGTATCTATGTAACCTTTGGCCTGCCCCAAAAGGGCAGATATGTTAAACTTTATAAAAGAGGCTACACATGCCCACAAATAAAGAAGTCTTCATATGCTGAACTTGTGTCAGTGGGATTCCTTCAGACTGTGCGCACGGTCTCCCAACTTCCAATCTGGAGGGGTGTAAACATTCCAAATAGATAGACCGTGGACGCAAAAGGAAATCCACGACAGTACAAAGGGTTCTCCTGAACATTTGGCTCTTTTTGTTAAAAGATGAGGATCATCGGATCATACACGAGTTTCCTAAGCCAGACAAATGATAATTTACTCAGTGATGGCATACACAATTACGGTTTGGTTCTCATAAGAAAAATATGGAATTATTTAATTTAAAAAGGGGTGGTAAAGATGAAAAGCCCATAAGATCGCACAGCGAATGCTCATGGTTCGCATGCTGATTTTGTCCAGACTTCAATGCATCCTTCAAGTGACTCTCCGGGCCTGGAGAGACAAAGATGGTCGCACCAGATCCTCTGACCCCCTGATGAATAGCGTGTATTAGTATGTAACAATTCAGGTAAGGCATGCACGTTACGGAAGCCCACAGCGGGTATTCATAAATCACCAACATGCATTTGTGCTGCATAAAATTGCAGCTTTCAGGTAATAATGTGAGGGCAATAAGGCTGTGGCAGCAGGAGTCCACAAAGGGGTCCAGGCATCCAAGGTTTTCTGACTGTACTGTGATTTTCAGGAGTATTTTTAAAACTACTCCTGTTGGGACTGTATGCTCAACCAAATAGCGGAACCTATAAATTATGTCTAAGTTTATTATTTACAACCAATTAATTATTTTTTTTAAAGCCAGGTGGCTTTCATTAAGTTAATTACTGCTAATGACATGAGCCTCATGCTATTTCAGTATTTAGCATAACCATGTGTCAAATGTGCGTAGGAGTACAGAACTGTCTTCTTGGGGCATAAGTGCTCTGTCAAGCCTGGTGTGGGCCATGCATCAAAAGGAGCAGCAGAGCGTGGAAATGTATTGAGATAAATATGTATGGTGGTTGGACAGTGGGAGACTTGGGAAGTGAAACCAGATGATCAGGATTTACGCTCTCACTGTCCAAATGTATCATTAATATTAACAAAGAGGTAGCAGTGCATACGTTAATGCAATAGGCCAATGCTGATCAACATTTATTTGCAAAAAAATGACATATCTTGGAGAACATCAGAGCTACTTAATGAATGTTACCAGGATCAGACCAGCCCATTTCAGTATGATTAATGATCAGTACTCTGCCAAACCGAACAGATTTCAAAGACTCTCGCACGGCAGCTGAAAAAAATTAGGGGTTATCCTGAACAGCTATATTGTAGACTTCCTATTAAGTCTGTACAGGCAGAACAACACATCCCAGAAATACTGTCACTACCACCAACATACACTTTCCCTAGGGCCAGTGATAGACAAGCGCATTCTGGCCGCCTTTATAAGTCTGTAATACAAATGAGTGTTCCGGCCTCACTGCAGGTCTCCTGACCCAAACTCTGAGCATCATAGATCCCGATCTGTTCACGGTTCAGGTCAGGTGATCAGCGTTCAGGTTGGGACACTTATCCATATTACGGACGCTTAAATGGGACCAGAATAAGCTCATCTGTATCTGGCCGATCAGTTGAATGTGTGCCCGCAAATACACCAGGGTGGGAGAGAAGCCGCTTCTCCGACCCATATGTACTGGCCAGCGCTTTTAACTGCAGGCATGGCTCCCATTGAATTTAATGAAAGCTGTGCTTGCAATTACAAGTGTTGGCCACTACACAGGGGACAGAGCAGCAGATTCCGCTCCGACCCTGGTGTACTTGTGGCGCTGTTAACGGGCGCACAATCAGCTAATCAGTCGGGGGACCCAAGCTGATCAACTATTATTGACCTATCCATCAATAGTATTTTTCCCAGAAAACTCCTTTAAGTGTTAAGTGCATTGGTTGCATAAGCTGCTTACCAAAACAAAAACACCAGAGACCCACTTATCGAATCTCTACCAGTTTCTATTCATGGTATCCCATCAGTATAGGTACAGTGTTTATGATGAGAAACTACTTCTAATGTGTGTTTAAATATACAATGCTGTTTGAAAATTTGTGAATGCTTCAGAATTTTCCATATTTCTGCCTATATTTCCATTAACACTATATCAGATTTTCACAAAAGTCTGAAAAGTAGATAAAGAGGAACCAAATTAAACAAATAAGTCAAAAATATTAGACTTGTGAGTAAAAAAAGAATGTGAACTTTTAGGATTAGCAGATAATTAGAAGGTGAAATTAGAGTCAGGTGTTTTCAATCACTGGGATAACAATCAGGTGTGAAGGGGCGACCGGTTTTATGTAAAGAACAGGGATCTATCAAAGTCTGGTCTTCATAGCACGTTTGTGGAAAGGCATCATAGCACAAACAAAGAAGATTTCTGACGACTTCAGAAGAATTGTTGCTGTCCATCAGGCTGGAAAAGGTTACAAAACCATCTCTAAAGAGTTTGGGTTCCACCAATCCAGTCAGACAGATTGTGTTTAAACGGATGAAATTCAAGACCATTATTACCTTATCTAGGAATGGTCAACCAACAAAGGTCATTCCAATAGCAAGGCATGTAATAATCCACAAAGTCACAAGGGAGTCTAATGTAACTTCTAAACAACTATCTCACAGTAGCTAATGTTCATGCTCATCAGTACGCCATCAGGACACTGAACTTGGTGTGCATAGTAGGATTGCAAGGAGATAGCTGCTGCTCTCATAAATTAACATTGTTGCCCATCTGCAATTTGCCTAAGATCACCCGGACATGCCAAAAAGCTATTCGAACAATGTTTTGTGGACAGATGAGACCAAAATAGAGCTTTTTGGCTTCAATGAGAAGCACTCTGTTTGGAGAAAGAAAAACACTGCATTAAAGCATAAAAACCTCATACCATCTATGAACGTGGTGATAGTTTTGCAGGCCCATATTTTGGTCTATGTAACCAACACGATTAGCATGGACATGTTGCACATGTACAAACCATAGTGTCTCCTTAGTAAAGCCGGGAACAATTGTTGCACACATTTGAGGTGCCGGATCTGATTTAGTAAATACTTGCACTGAAAAAGAAATAATGCGGCAACAGGTTTTTTGTTAATCTACATTTTGCCATTACGGTTATTACTTCTTGAAATTAACAAATTGAGAACAGTTATTGTTCCTTCTGTCAATGGGGCACGCCCCTCCACATTCTCTCTAATCACAGAAAAAGCCAAAAATACAAGGGCCATAAGACTGCATATCTTCAGGGCTTTGTGTTTTCCCTCACCTCTGTGATTCTCTCTAATCAGTGCCGATAGCGTCAAAGTATGAAGAGACATACCAAAGAGAATGAGAACACCAGTTGTCAATTTATATCCATCCATATATATAATCTTTCTGTACGATCAGTTCTTGTTCATGTCCAAGTATATAGAGAGGGGACACAGACCAGAAATCCAGCGGTATACACTAACATGTATGTGTGTGTCCTGGCTGATTATGAGACAGTTTATCCATACCAGTGCCAGTCATGGGTACCTCGTACCAGTGACCCAACCATAGGTGTCAGTCACAATCATGAACAGTCCCTACAACTAGAAAAACTCATTTAGGGTATATCCACACAGGGCATAAAGACTGTGGATTTGTTGTGGACATGGGTGACATGGGTGGTGATGTAGGACCCCCTAATACATGCTTATTTTCAGCAGAGAGTAGACCTTGCAAGCTTCTCTTCATTGGCACGGAGGGCACATCTACATTGGGATCTGATTTCCAGCATTAATGTGTTGTGGATTTTCCGCTGCAGAAATTAGGTCCATTGTGGACTTACTTTTGGCGGCAACATAAACTCTTCACTAAACGTGAGCTACATCATGGTCCTACATCACCACCCGTCACCTTTTCACATGTTCTATTTGCAGATTTCACACAGCAATCAGCAGAATGTACTTTTATCATAACATCAAATTAGGATAATATTTTTTTATTCAAAAATGGAATCATCTTTTCTTATTTATTCCCAAACTTAAAAGCATACCATCTCCATAGTTTTAGTTGTACACTCTGGAGTAGTAATGATCCTACTAGCTTATGCTCTTGTCCACAGAGAGGGATGCACTAATGCAAAAAGTATAGAGGGAGCCTAACGGAGCATATTGAGCCAGACGTCCTTAATTAGTCTAGAGAGAGCTCTGAACACAGTACATAATTATGCAGGATTAACCCTTTGATTTCAATGGCTTTATTGGATTTGGATTTGCTGCCCGCTACTCTAGGTACTCTGTGTGGAGCTATAACATATAGTTAACAACATTACTTTACCTGTAGACTCTCCGCTGTGCCACAGACATAAAACTCAGTGGAGCTTCAAAAACTCTGCGTGAAATTGCACCAGGGAGTAGTAGCTGATCATAGATGTCATTGCTAACTGCAACAATGCACTAAAATTTACTTTATATCACAAAAGTGTTAACGGTAACACTATTCTGCATAACCTATTTCCAGATGAAGTATGCCCATATGCTGTGAAAGTGGCTGGATGAAATTGAATAACTTGGTATTTTATTGGTAACAATAAGATGCTCAGGAACTTGCTTGTTAAGCAATTAGTTAATTGCTTGTTAAGGTCCTGGTACGGCTTTATTCATACAATAATCCAACTAGTTAAAGGGGTTTACCTATTAATAAAAACACTGGTGGCAGTGGGTGATTAATTATAGAAGAGCCTCATGTGGCGCAGAGTGTAAGCTCACGCTCACAACCTGAAGGTTGCAAGTTCAATCAAGTTGCAAGTTCAAGTTCAGGTAGCCGTCTCAAGGTCGACTCAGCCTTCCATCCTTCCGAAGTCGGTAAAATGAGTTTAATGAGAATTACCTGAAAGCGCTGCGGAATAAGTTGGCGCTATACAAATAACAAGATTTATTTTATTTAATTTATATATTAAGGAGAAAAACAACAGTACTTGCCTCTCTGCCGCCATGCTACTGCTTTGGTCCGCTGGTTGATATATATTGCTAAAATATAGTTTTTGGAAGAAGGAGGGATCAAAGTTTTACCAAAATATAAGTCAGACAGCCCCTATAGGACTTCACTTAAATTACTAGATTGCATAGCATAGCTTTTTCATGAACCTTGAATACACCAAAACCCAAATCAAGGAGAATTTTTTATATATTTATAGTTAAGGTTCAGAATAAAAAAGGACTTGCATGAGTAATATCTAAACCAATGCAAGCATCAGTGATAATTAGTATAATTAGGAGTTAAGAGGAGCAGGCATGTAGGTAGCTTAGAGGAGTAGAAAGAGTTCCCAGAAAAGGAAAGACACTCCAGTTTTTTGTGCTTCCAAACAAAATTGTCAAGCTGGGTGATAATGCAGGTCATCGCTTTCAGGAATTGCAGCAACTAACAGCACTATTTCTATTTCTGCATATTATACTAAGCAGTGCAGTATAAGTAGTGCAGTCTATTGAAGGGCTTCATAAATTGCAAACTGACTTGAACACACGGAGTGTTTAGGCATCTGCATGGCAAATGAGGTTCAATGTGTATAAATGTAAATAATCTACATATACCATATCTCCTAGATTCGAAGACATATTATGTATGTAGATTTTTAGTAAATTTTAAGTACATCCAGACCCTTTTCTACTAGTCATTCTACCAGTTTTACTCCTTCTAGGACCTGGAGGAAGTAAATCTGGCAGTCACTTGTGGAGGAGGATCTGGGTGTACTCGTAGATCATTGATATTTCATGATGTTATTTAGTCTATGAGATGCTTCTAAGGCCAGCAGGGTATTATCATTGACTAAAAGAGGCACGGACTCGCAGGACAGTGACATAATATTATCATTTTACAAAGTATTAGTGTCACCTTACTTGGAACATGCATTTTACTTCTGGGTACTAGTTCATAGAAAGGATGCCCTAGAGGTAGATAAAATACAAAGCAGAACAACGAAGCTGATAAGGTGCATGGAGGATCTTAGTTATGAGTAGATGCTTAGTGAGGACATGATTAACTTCTATATGTATATAAATGGCCTGTACAAAAAGATATGGTGAAAAGCTATTCCATGTAAAACACACTCAAAAAACTAGTGAGGTGCTCTCCCTGTCTGGAGAAAAAAAATCTTCAATTTTCAGAGGTGACAAGACTTCTTTACCATAAGATCTGTGAGTCAGTGGAATGGTCTGTGTAGGAGCTGGTAACCGCTGGAACTGTTCGTTTATGGCTTTAAAAAAAACAACACTTTGCTGAATTCTTAGGATAAGAAAAAATTACATCAACACTCATGAAAATGTACAGAATTCTTGTTATGAATGCTGATCCAGTCTGATCTCCACTTGGGATCACAGAGATTTTTTTTCTGTTCTAAGGGCTGATCAATGGGGGAAACAATATTCTACAGATTACCACTATCAGCCCCCTTCGTATATATGCTCTTCCAGCCTTGGTTGCACAGCCAAGCCTTCCAACCGTGTCAGAGACAGTGGTATGGATTGGCCCACAAATTGAGCCCTGATTACATCCCGTAGCTCGTAGTATCTAAAATAGAAATGCTCAGGAAGGTCATGGGTTATCTGCAGCTGAATGAAAGTGCAGAAGACACCCTCACTGACTTTGTCGGAGAGGACATTTACGCCCCGAAGTCTCTACAAAATACATAGCACAATCCAGCCAAGCATGGTAAAAAAAAATTTGAAATTAGGGTAGGGGAATTATGCAAGACGTACAACAATTTTGGCAGTTGTTTCATTTTTAGCAGATTGATTCTGCCTACTAGAGTAAGCGGGGGAGAGGCCCAGAGCACCGCCAGTGTTACGGCACTCTGACCCCCGAGCGCCAGGTGGGGTGCCCTGAACTTCCCGCACCCCACTGTCCCTGCCTACTTGCCTCGACCCTGGCTAACCCCAGGTGGACAACTGGACGTTGTCTAGGGACCTGGCGACTGCAAAGATGAAAATAATGGACGGGGGACAGAGTGCCGACAGAGAAGGCAGATGGAATGACCAAACAGGAAAAGACTGAGCTACAGGCAAACTGGAAAGGATGCTGACTAGCAACTAGGGACTGACTGAGACTAGCTGCAGACAGAACTGACTAGCGGCTAACAAGAACAAATAACTAGCAGTGAGCTCAGGTCACTGCCAGCCTTATAACTACAAGACTCCGCCTGGGGGCGGAGAGTGGGAGGAGCCAACTCCCCCACTGCTGCATAAGAAAGGTGGAGGAGTGCGGGCGGCACCCTACAGGCAGACACGCCCACGCCGCCGCACACTGGCCGCCCCACGTTGCCGGGAGAGCCCCGACCCCGGAGCTCCAGGACACCGGAGCCGACGCCGGAGCGGCGCGCGCCGACCGCGGGACCCTGCGCCGCCCTGCATGGTAACATTACCCCCCCTCTGACGGGGGACCTCCGGGCCCCCAAAAACCCGACCAGGCTTATCCGGAAAACGACGGTGAAAACGCCGTACCAACATGGGAGCATGAACTTCCCGTGCAGCCACCCAGGAATGGTCTTCAGGACCAAAACCCTTCCAAGCCACCAGATACTGCAAGGTCCCCCGCCGTAGACGAGAATCCAGGATTTCCTGCACCTCATACTCGACCTCGCCCTGGACCAGGGTGGGATGTGGAGGACCGGAGGTGGGCCTCACCGAAGGGACAAAGGGTTTCAACAAGGACTTGTGGAACACCCTATGCACTTTCCACGTCGCTGGCAACTCAAGTTTGTAAGCGAGCGGGTTGATTACACGCGTAATGGTAAAAGGCCCTACAAAACACGGCGCAAGCTTTAAGGACGGGACCTTCAATCTTAGGTTCCTGGAGGACAGATACACCTTCTGACCCACCCTGTAAAGTTCAGAAACTGAGAGGCTTCTGCCACTGCGCAGCTGCATGCGAGACCCCATTACCTCTAGATTCTTTTGCACTTCCTTCCATACCCCCTGCAGCATATCAGTGGCGACATCAGCTGCAGGATGGGCAGACGGGGTAGGAAGAGAAGTCAGGAAACGGGGATGCTGGCCATAAGCGCACAAAAACGGAGAAACCCCAGTGGAAGAACTGGTACGGTTGTTCAGCGCAAACTCAGCCAACGGCAGAAATTCAACCCACCGATGAGCCTGCTCGCTTGCAAACAGCCTTAAGTATTGCACCAAATCCTGGTTCTTCCGCTCAGTTTGACCATTAGTCTGCGGGTGGAATGCTGAAGAGAATGAAAGCGAAGTCCCAAGATTTCTACAGAAGGCCCACCAAAACTGCGCCACGAACTGAACCCCGCGATCGGACACAATGTTCTCAGGAACTCCATGGAGGCAAACAATTTCTTTAACGAAGACCTGGGCAAATTCAATCGCCGAAGGGAGTTTCTCTAACGCCAGAAAATGGGCCATCTTAGAGAAACGGTCCACCACCACCACCAGAACGGAGGTGAACCCTTGTGACTCTGGCAAGTCAGTATCAAAATCTACCGAAAGGTGCGACCAGGGGCGCAACGGCACAGGCAACGGTCTCAGAGGACCCTCCGGACGCCGCCGGTGATTCTTGCCGCGAGCGCAAATAGAGCACCCCCTTACGAAGTCACGTATCTGACGAGACATACCAGGCCACCAGTAGAGCCTGGAGCAAAGATCCAGAGTCCCTTGCACTCCCGGATGACCCGCGAAAACTGACGAGTGGGACTCTTCAATAACCGTGAGGCGTAAAGATTCTGGCACAAACCATCTGCCCTCTGGCACCCCCGGTGCAGCGTCCTGCTGAGCACTCTGAAGGCAGGAAATGAGACCAGAGTTCACAGCCGCAACCACAACCCCAGGTTCCAGGATATTTTCGGGAGGCAGCGACTCACATTCTGGCACCCCAAAACTCTGCGAGAGAGCATCAGCCTTGACATTCTTAGCCCTCAGGAGATACGTCACTACGAGGTTAAATCTAGAAAAGAACCAAGCCCACCTGGCCTGACGTGCCGTGAGTCGTTTAGCGTTGGCGAGATATACCAAGTTCTTATGATCGGTGTACACCGTGTCGGGATGTCGAGCGCCCTCAAGATGGTGACGCCACTCTTCTGAGGACCACTTGATTGCCAACAGCTCTTGACTACCTACATCATAATTACGCTCTGCCGAACTAAACTTTCGTGAGAAGAATGCACATGGACTGTAGCCTGCCCTCCCGCTCACCACCTGAGACAATACAGAGCCAGCCCCCATCTCAGATGCATCAACCTCCACGAAAAAGGGGCGTTGTGGGTCAGGCTGGACGAGCACAACGGCGGCCGAGAACGTCCTTTTGAGACGATCGAACGCCTCCAGGGCCTCAGGTGACCATCTTACCAAGTCAGCCCCCTTCCTGGTAAGATCGGTCAACGGTTGAGCGATGACTGAATAGTTTCTGATGAACTTGCGATAGAAATTCGCAAAAACCTAAGAACCGTTGGAGTGCTTTCAGATTACCTGGTCGGACCCACTGGGAGATAGCTGCCACTTTATCCGACTCCATTTGCACGGAAGTCGGAGAAATTACGTACCCCAGAAAAGACACTCGTTGAGTGCCAAACAGACATTTCTCCAATTTGACAAACAACTGGTACTCACGTAACCGGGTTAGTACCAACCTAAGGTGCTGCACATGAGAGTCCCAGTCAGGAGAATATACCAGGATGTCGTTGAGGTAAATGACTAAAAACACCCCTAAGACGTCGTGAAAGACTGCATTCATAAACCCCTGAAAGACCGCAGGGGCATTACACAGGCCAAAAGGCATCACCAGACATTCAAAGTGTCCCAAGGGGGTATTGAAAACTGTCTTCCACTCATCCCCCTCGCGGATACGGATCAAATTATAAGCCCCTCTTAAATCTAGTTTCGAAAACCAGTGGGCTCCCACCACCTGATTCACGGGGTCAGGAATCAGGGGCAGAGAGCACTGGTTCTTAACTGTGATCCGATTCAGGGCCCGATAATCTACACAAGGCCTCAATGTCCCATCCTTCTTCTCGACAAAGAAGAGACCCGCCCCAGCAGGGGAACGGGATGGCCTAATATGATGTTTGGCCAGGGACTCCGTAATATAGACCTTGAGAGCTTCGTGCTCCCGCCCTGATAAGTTAAAAATGGCTCCCTTAGGGATGGGCTTATTTGGAATAAGGTCTATCCTACAATCCCACTCTCTGTGGGGAGGCAAGGTCTCTGACAGTCTTTTAGAAAACACATCCCGGAAGTCAGACAGGTATTCCGGAATGAGTGCGGTATCTACTGAACAGAGAGGAAGGGGAACAAGGTGGCTATGGCAGGATTGTCCCCAATGAGTCAGCTCCCAGGTGGTCCAATTGAATTGGGGGTTGTGCAACGCCAACCACGGCATCCCTAGCACCATGTCAACCAACATTTTCTCCATCACCAGGAACGATAGTTCTTCCGAGTGGAGAATCCCCACCGTGAACTGTAACACTGGGGTCCTCCACCGCACCAGGCCCGTGGAGAGAGGGGTAGCATCAATACTAGTAAAATGAATTGGCGTCTTCAGCGCCACCAATTCAGCCAACAGGGGTCTAACGAAACACATGCTTATCAGGTTAGCGGCTGCTCCGGAATCAATAAACGCCTGTCCAGAGCGGGAAAAATTCCGGAATCTAACCTGACAAGGTACCAGAAGTTTAGGAAGTACCTGAAGTCCTAGGCGATCCTCCCTACAATCGCCTAGGACTTGGAGTTTTCCGCAGGTTCCAACTGTGAGCGCTGAAGCCTCAGGGGGCAGGTTATCACCCAATGTCCAGCTTTCCTGCAGTAGAGGCAGAGATGATGCGACAAACGAATCCGGCGTCGCTCCTTGGGGTCCAGCGGGTCCACCTCCATAGGCTCGGGAACAGAGACTGGTAAGGAAGAAGAGGGAACAGGACAAACGACCTCCCTGACTCTACGGGCCTGTCTATCTTGCTCCCTAGACCTGAGCCTCCTATCTACCTTCACCGCTAGCTCCATAGCCTCCTTTAAGGACCCGGGAACGGGATGGGAAATCAACAGGTCTTTAACCGCGTCCGAGAGGCCCTGCAGGAAAACGTCTTTCAGAGCGCTATCGTTCCATGCCGTATCACCCGCATAGCGTCTGAAGTTGGAGCAATAATCCTCCACACAAAGCGACCCCTGATGCAACGCAAGCAGCCGAGAAACCGCCAACCCCACTCTGTCCGGTTCATCGAAGATACCCCCGAGTTCCTGAAAAAAGGAGTCCACCGACTGCAGGCAGGGGGAACCCTCGGGAATGGAAAAAGCCCCACAGCAGGGACTTTATAAGCCCGACCCTCTGGACCTCCGACCCAGAAGAACGGGGGCGCATCCGAAAAAACAAGCGACAAGCTTGTTGGAAAACAAAAAATTTGCTCCTCTCCCCAGCAAACACCTCGGGAAGAGGGCACTTGGGTTCTGGACTGGTTGAGGCGTCCGGCCCCTGCGACAACCCCCGCTGCTCCTGGGCTACCATGCGAGTGGATAAATCCTGGATCACCGGCACCAGGGCTTGCAGCTGGTTCGCGAGGGAGCTGATCGCTTCCATGGAAAACAGTTTTAAAGGCCAGTTATTATGTTACGGCACTCTGACCCCCT
Source organism: Eleutherodactylus coqui (assembly GCF_035609145.1). Taxonomy (NCBI): domain Eukaryota; kingdom Metazoa; phylum Chordata; class Amphibia; order Anura; family Eleutherodactylidae; genus Eleutherodactylus; species Eleutherodactylus coqui. The sequence goes on along the minus strand of NC_089842.1, from coordinate 200,450,107 downwards.
AGTGCCAGGTGGGGTGCCCTGAACTTCCCGCACCCCACTGTCCCTGCCTACTTGCCTCGACCCTGGCTAACCCCAGGCGGACAACTGGACAGCGGTCCCTATCCTGCCTAGGGACCTGGCGACTGCAAAGATGAAAATAACTGACGGGGGACAGAGTGCCGACAGAGAAGGCAGATGGAATGACCAAACAGGAAAAGACTGAGCTACAGGCAAACTGGAAAGGATGCTGACTAGCAACTAGGACTGACTGAGACAGGCTGCAGGCAGAACTGACTAGCGGCTGACAGAACCAATAACTGGCAGTGAGCTCAGGTCACTGCCAGCCTTATAACTACAAGACTCCGCCTGGGGGCGGAGAGTGGGAGGAGCCAATTCCCCCACTGCTGCATAAGAAAGGTGGAGTGCGGGCGGCACTCTATGGGCGGACACGCCCACGCCGCCGCACACCGGCCGCCCCACGTTGCCAGGAGAGCCCCGACCCCGGAGCTCCAGGACGCCGTAGCCGACGCCAGAGCGGCGCACGCCGACCGCGGGACCCTGCGCCGCCCTGCATGGTAACATTACCCCCCCTCTGACGGGGGACCTCCTCAGCCTAACCCAACAGGGGGACTAAATTAAGGTCATAAAAAGAGACCTCCTCTGACACCTTTATGCCTATATAAGTTGTCCGAGTTGTCCAACTCAGCAGGGAAGGCAGACTCCTGGTCCTGGAGCAAGAGGAGAGTGTCATCCACATATAGTGCTATGCGCTCTTCATAGTAACTCAATTTAAATCCCTTTACTGTTGGTGATGTTCGGACCTGGATCGAAAGAGGCTCTATAGCAAGGGCAAACAAGACAGGGGACAGAGGGCAGCCCTGTCTCATACCCATACCCAAGGAAAATTGGGCAGAAACATGGATATTGGTTTTAATATTGCCACCAGGGAGTTGTACAGGATCCCAACCCATTTAATAAAGGTTGGCCCCAATCCAAACCATTGCATCACTGCCCACAAGTACTTCCACTCTACTGAGTCGAAGGCCTTCGCCTGGTCTATAAATATCAAGGTTGGCTTCCTACAGTTAGTGTGCTCAATACATCAGATGATTGAAAAGTCGCCTTAGGTTCATGTCTGTACTTTCACCAGGCATGAAGCTAGACTGATCAGTGTGTATGATCTCTCTACGAACTAAGTTTGTGCACGTCGCCAGTATTTTTGCAAAGATTTTAACATTATAAGGAGTGAGATGGGGCGATAACAGACGCAGTCTGTAGTGTCCTTTCCAGTTTAAGGCCTCATGTCCACTGGCAGGTCGGATTTCGTGGACGGGAGCCCACAGCAGAATCCCACCCTACCCGCGGCAAGAGGAGAGTTCCTTCCTTGTCCGGATCCTCTGCGTGGCTGTGCGGGTTTCTCCATCTTCTCCACTGCGGATGTGGGCGGGCGCGCCGCCATGCGCAGTGGAGTTTTTTCTTTTTAAATCTCCTGCTTTCCCGCGGGATCAGCGGCACATCCGCAGTGTCAGCTGCAGGTGTGCCACGCATCAGACGTGTTCCACTGACTTCAATGGAAGCCATCTACACAAGACCCGCAAAAAATATAGAATGCTGCGATTTTTTTCCTTCACGAGCGATCCGCTAATCAGGAAAAATGACATCTGCAGGTATTTAATTACTTACGGATGCCCAATGATTGTCTATGGGCTGATTGAACTGCAGATTACACGTGCGGGTGACAGGCGTGGATTATGCAATTCTATTACGCCCGTGGACATAAGGGCCTTAGAGATTATGACAATCAGGGCCTTGCCCATAGTAACTGGTAGAGTACCCTCCCGCAGGATGGAGTTATACAGTGTTAGGAGTCGAGGGGCCAAAAATTCCACATTCTTTTTATACCACTCCCCATGGAGCCCGTCTATAGCCGGGGATTTCCTGTTGGGGAGCGGCAATGATAGTAAAAAGTAAGGTGGTGTAATATTAATAGATATAAAAGTTATAATAGTAATCATCTTTGTATCTCACGCACGCTGTCATGCGCAGTCGAATGTTTTGTTTAGATTTCCTGCGCCATTGCGAAGCCCATAGAGAACAATGGGCTCTCACGCACGCATAAATGCAGCAGAATAGAACATGCTGCATGCTTTTATGCACTCGAATGTTACGTAATTCCAACATGCTAATGTGAGTGGAACTGCGTAAGGCAATGTAATCAATTAAGTGCATATTTATAGTAGTAACTAGCTGATATACCCGGCTTCGCCCGAGTTAATTTGGTACTGGTGTTTATCTGGTGTTCACATGGAAAATCTTATGAAGTCGTGGTTACTTTAGAGATACTGAGGAAAAAGAAATGTTCACCATTTTGCATAGTTCTCTGCGTTACCCAGAAAACACAACGTGGAGGTAACCATGCAACGCTTCCTTTTTATAAAATGACATCAGGAAGTGAGAGAATTAGATTACATACATAAAATTTGGACACTAATTCTTTTGCGCTTAGAATTGAATAATCGAGTTGGGACCCATTAACTTTTCATATTTATGACACAATCAATGCTTGTGCCAAATTTCATGTTTCTACGACACTGGGAAGTGAGAGATTTAGATTATGTACGTAAAATTTGGACGCTAATTCTTTTGCGCATAGAATTGAATAATGGAGTTGGGACCCATTAGCTTTTCCTATTTATGACATAATCAATGCTCGTGCCAAATTTCCCGTTTCTTTGACACCGGAAAGTGATAAAATTACATTCCGCACGTAAAATTTGGACACTAATTCTTTTGCGCATAGAATTGAATAATGGAGTTGGGACCCATTAGCTTTTCCTATTTATGACATAATCAATGCTCGTGCCAAATTTCCCGTTTCTATGACACCGGAAAGTGAAGAAATTACATTCCGCACGTAAAATTTGGACGCTAATTCTTTTGCGCATAGAATTGAATAAAGGAGTTGGGACCCATTAGCTTTTCCTATTTATGACATAATCAATGCTCGTGCCAAATGTCCCGTTTCTATGACACCGGAAAGTGAGAAAATTACATTCCGCACGTAAAATTTGGACGCTAATTCTTTTGCGCTAGAATTGAATAATCGAGTTGGGACCCATTAGCTTTTCCTATTTATGACATAATCAATGCTCGTGGCAAATTTCCCGTTTCTATAACACCGGAAAGTGAAGAAATTACATTCCGCACGTAAAATTTGGACGCTAATTCTTTTGCGCATAGAATTGAATAATGGAGTTGGGACCCATTAGCTTTTCCTATTTATGACATAATCAATGCTCGTGCCAAATTTCCCGTTTCTATGACACCGGAAAGTGAAAAAATTACATTCCGTACGTAAAATTTCGACGCGAATTCTTTTGCGCTAGAATTGAATAATTGAGTTGGGACCCATTAGCTTTTCCTATTTATGACATAATCAATGCTCATGCCAAATTTCCTGTTTCTATGACACCGGAAAGTGAAAAAATTACGGTACATTCCGCACGTAAAATTTTGACGCCAATTCTTTTGCGCATAGAATTGAATGATCGAGTTGGGACCCATTAGCTTTTCCTATTTATGTCATAATCAATGCCCGTGCCAAATGTCCCGTTTCTATGACACCGGAAAGTGAGAAAATTACATTCCGCACGTAAAATTTGGACGCTAATTCTTTTGCGCTAGAATTGAATAATCGAGTTGGGACCCATTAGCTTTTCCTATTTATGACATAATCAATGCTCGTGGCAAATTTCCCGTTTCTATAACACCGGAAAGTGAAGAAATTACATTCCGCACGTAAAATTTGGACGCTAATTCTTTTGCGCATAGAATTGAATAATGGAGTTGGGACCCATTAGCTTTTCCTATTTATGACATAATCAATGCTCGTGCCAAATTTCCCGTTTCTATGACACCGGAAAGTGAAAAAATTACATTCCGTACGTAAAATTTCGACGCGAATTCTTTTGCGCTAGAATTGAATAATTGAGTTGGGACCCATTAGCTTTTCCTATTTATGACATAATCAATGCTCATGCCAAATTTCCTGTTTCTATGACACCGGAAAGTGAAAAAATTACGGTACATTCCGCACGTAAAATTTTGACGCCAATTCTTTTGCGCATAGAATTGAATGATCGAGTTGGGACCCATTAGCTTTTCCTATTTATGTCATAATCAATGCCCGTGCCAAATTTCCCGTTTCTATGACACCGGAAAGTGAGAAAATTAGATTCCGTACGTAAAATTCAGTGAGTCAGTGAGTGAGTCAGTGAGTCAGTGAGTCAGTCAGTGAGTCAGTGAGTCGGTCAGTGAGTCAGTGAGTCAGTGAGTCAGTCAGTGAGTCAGTCAGTGAGTCAGTGAGTCAGTGAGTCAGTGAGTCAGTGAGTCAGTGAGTCAGTGAGTCAGTGAGTCAGTGAGTCAGTCAGTCAGTCAGTCAGTCAGTGAGGGCTTTCAGCTTTATATATATAGATAGTAATCGTACCATCAGAATTATTCCTGCACTAACATATGATGCGATTAATAATATTTAGACACCTATTAATATAAATAGGGTGCCCAATTCAGGGTCTAGAACTGACTTTAGACCACCTCATATGGTTGTATTAAAATGTGCAGACAGTTTCTACTATACTAAAGATCCCTAAGTAAAGGGATCTTTAGTATAGTGAAAACACAGTCTGCAAATTTTAATACACCCATATGAGGTGGTCTTAAGGTATATAATAAGAGTTAAGCATTATAGGGGTAATATCAGGCCAATATGCCTTATGGGCGGTGATGATGAACTAGCCTGACTCCCATTAGGGGCAGTGAATGAAATTTTCTTTGATGCTTTCTATGTTGCAGCCTTTAGTTCATGCTGTTCAGTCTTGGGTGATAATGCTACCCCAGACAGTGAGTGTTGTCAAGCAGCCCTCTAATTAGACCTTAGAGTGGAAGGACATAGTAGATAACAGCGGATTCTGAAAGATTGCGAGTTGTGGACTATCCAAAAATAATTTATGTGGTGTTTTTTCTGGACTTCAGGGTTTATTTACATTTTGGTTGGACTTGAGGGTTTTCATGGCCGGCCGATATACACTACCATCTGAGCTGTCTACTCCCTTCCCACCCACCCCCACCCTCCCTCGCCAGCTCTCTGCCTCTCTCCTCCCCTCCTGCTATTTGCAATGGGAGGGAACAAGGCGGAGCTAAGCTCCGCCCCATCCAATTGCTGGCTGCAGACAAGGGGTGGGGAGGGGCTTAGCTCCGCCCCCATCCGACTCACTCCCATTGCAAACAGCCGGGAAATACCTATACCTGGGTAAGTGTTGTACAGGAAAGACTAAGTGGAAAGATTAGGCAGTGAAGTAGTCATTTATGTTAAGAATATTCAAAATACCAACAAAGATAGAAACTCTCTATGTTTGCATGCAAACTAAAGAGGGAACTATGATTAGAATTTGTGTCATATACAAGCCTCCAGGGCAAACCGAGGATTATGATAACTTGTTGGTTGATGAAATTCTCAAATGACAATAATAATAATGGGTCACTTCAACGTGCCTAAGGTTCACTGAAATATCCCTAGTGCACATACAAGCAGGAACAAGTATTTGATAGAGGCACTTAAAAGGAAAGTCAGCTTAAACGTGCCGTCCAAACTGCAGGCAGCATGTTATAGAGCTGGAGGAGCTGAGTAGACTGATATCCAGCTTTAAGGGAAAAGATTGTGTATAATTTGCATTTTATTCATTTAAATCCTTGCACATTCTTAGCTAAAGATTCCAGCTAACAGTCCAATCAGTGATTGACAGCTGTGTATGACTGTGTATAGATGTCACTCACTGATAGGACTGCCCATCGGACTGTTCAGCTCAGGACATGCAGAGGTTTAAATATATAAAATGAATGTTGTACACAATTTTTTCCCGTAAAACTATATATCAATTTGCTCAACTTCTTCTGCTATATGGCCTCCTGCCTGTAGTTTAGACAGCATGTTCGAGCTGACAGATTCCCTTTACAGAAAAATATATCTAAAACAGCTTGTTAGGTCATCAACCAGAGGATTTAGTATTTACAAATGGGAATCTGGTGTGTGAGGTTAAGGTGGAAGAGAATTTGTGTTTCAGCAACCACCAATGTTTATGGTTTGACAGAAGAACAGACTTTGAGAAATCCTCTATTACAACCAAAGTTTTAGATTTTAGGAAGACTAATTTCAAGCATATGGGTGACTTAAACTTTCTTAAAAATGTATTTACAGGGAGGAATAATATAGCAGGAGTGTGTGCCCGGTGGACACTATTAAAAATGGCCATCTTAAAAGTAACTAGACTTTGTCAAACTAACTAGGAAAAGTAAAAATAAAGGTGGGGGCGTGGCTAGCGGATGGTGGGATAAGTCGCACCTTAAGCGAGCTCCCGCGTCTCTATCCCTACCAGCAGCTTAAGAGGCACCATTAAGCAGCGGAGAACGGATCCCGGACGCCACATGGGGAAGAAGAAGCTGCCGCGATCCTTGTCCTGCACTCCGGTCGGCAGAAGGGGCGCGCTGGAGAGGTTCCTCGGCAACGGAGGTGAAGCCGCCGCCGCGTCCAAGATGGCGCCGGCTCCCACGGGACCTCAGGCACAGGATCAGCCGAGCAGTGCAGAGCTGACACAGCCGCCCGGAGGGCACCTGGAGGAAACGGAGAGCAGGGACAGACCGGCCAGAAACAAGCACAGTTCGGGGGGAAGCCCTAAGAGCCACAACGCTACAGAGCATACACCACAGGAGGAGAATGCAAGACATAAAGGAACCGTGAGTACTAGAGAGAGCAGCCCCTGCTCAAAACATGGCTCCCCCCAACCCACAATGCAGTCTCCCATAGCTGATGAAGGTGATAGCACAGCATGGCACCACTCCCCTGCATACAGCACCACAAGCAGCCCACCTCAAAAAAGATCTAGCAACTCCCCTGACAAAATAAGTGAAGAAGCCTGGAAGAGTCGTATTATGGCCATACCAACAAAAAATGAGCTAGACGAGTTCTTCAAGAGATTAGAGGCATCTAACAAAAAAGCTCTAGAAAATATCCACAACGATATACAGCATCTAGGACACAGAATAGTACAAGTTGAGGAGGCACAGGAGGGTGTGTCAGCCATTTTAGAAACACACAGACAGGCCATCCAAGCACAAGCAGACCAAATTGCCGGCATCATTACACACCTTGATGACCTAGAAAACCGAAACCGGCGCAACAATCTGCGAATAAGGGGCCTCTCGGAGGAAATAGAAGGGCAACATTTAGAACTTTGGGAGCAATCCTTCTTCCGGCAACTACTAAACCGCAAAGCGGAAGACATGATCGAAATAGATCGGATCCACAGGGCCCTCGGACCAAAAAATGCTGATCCCAAAAGACCAAGAGATGTAATCTGCAGAGTGCATTTCTTCAGAGATAAAGATGCAATCTTGAGAAAAGCTAGAGACAAGGGGGACCTGCAACACGATGGTAGACCCATAATTCTTCTGCAGGACCTGGCACGCCACACACTGCGGATGAGAGGTGCCCTAAGACCCCTGCTGACGGCCCTGAGAGATAAAGGGATACCCTACAGATGGGGGTTCCCTTTTTCCTTAACAGCCAGAAAAGATGGGAAATCTGCCATATTCAGATCAATCGGAGACCTGCCCAACTTTCTGGGTACCTTACAACTACCTATGATAGCGCTGCCGGACTGGCCTATGGTACCGACGGTTCTGGCCCCCACAGCACAGGAGCAGTGGCAGAGCGCACACCCCAAACCAAGACGGGAAAAGCAAAAGGCAATGGACAGAAACACCTGATTTCACTGCAGGACCCCGCCACGCATTATGCAGTAGTGTATGATCCACCAAATATATCCGGCATACATGCATAGTCGCATACCTGACTCGTACGGGAAATAGTATGACATACTGCATGATCTTCAACTTCACCCAAATTGTTTATGTTTGGGGAAGAAAACGAACCAGACCAGAAGATACCCACTCGGCGTCCGGAGGAGCAGAATGACCCGCTCCACAGAGATCGGGAAACGGACGTTATCCGAGACTCTGATATAGAATATCATTCCAAGTTATACAATGATACAGTACTAGTTAAATTGTTGCTTTCTCTTTTAGATTGCAAATGATGATTGGTGCCTCAAGAGCTTTAGACCAGGGCCCAACGAGGGGCTGCAGCACTATCGTAAGGATCGCGTTGTGGGGGGAGGCGCGGGGGTTCGGCGCATGTCTTAGCCGGTACCTACACGTCCCTCACACAGGGCGACCAATCACATTTAGTGTGAATGCTGGCAGTGTATATGCCAGCAGTTCTCCCTGAAACCAAACGCAGTAGCTGGATACTGCGCAAGGTTCTATCTGATGAACCTTTTTCTTTCTCTTCTTTCTCAATTCTATCTTTCTTCTCCCTACCCAAACCACTCCACCACCCTCACCCCGACCTGACTGACCTACAACCATTAGTCGATCTAATTTATCTTATGCCCACGGTCACCAATGGCTGACATCACATTTTGCACCTTTAATGCGAGAGGACTGAACGGACCTGCTAAGAGGGGGCAGATCATGGACCACCTCCACCGGAAGGGGATCATGGTTGTTTTCTTCCAAGAGACCCATTTCCAGGATACCAAGATACCTAAGTGTAGATATCGCCACTATACTACCTGGCACAACAGCCCACACCCAGACAAAAAAGCAGGCGGCACATCCACAGTAATCCATAAAAATTTTCCGCACAGATTACTCTCTTCAGAAATGGACGAAAACGGGAGATATGTGTTCTTAAAAATTCAAGTGAATAATGACATAATAACACTTGCTAATGTGTACTTTCCCAACCAGGACCAGAAGAAGTTCGGTATCCGAGTGCTGGGGGCCCTGGCGGCTTTCGCAGGCGGCTCCTCCATCATCCTCGGTGGAGATTTCAACTTAATCATGGATCCGGCAAAAGACTCCTCGGGGGGTAAGTCGGGGGTTCCCCCTCAACGACACGTAGAATCCGTACGGAATTAGCAAAGCTCAAGCTAGTCGACTTATAGCGAACATTACATCCCAGAGAGAGGGACTTTAGTTTTCACTCTCCCGCACACAATAGTTATCACAGACTAGACCACCTGTTTATTTCACACGGGTTGCTGGACAGAAGGCCGTCGGCCTCTATGGGCCCCTTCCTTTGGTCAGACCATGCTCCAGTTTGGGGGTCCTTGATGGGGAGAAACACTGAAAGAACAAACCTCACGTGGCGACTTAATGATAATTTGCTAGAGGACGGAGCTTGCCTGCAGGACATTCAGCAATCAATAGAATCATTCACAGAAACTCACAAAAACGATACTACACCCACGCCCTTTAAGTGGGAGGCACTAAAATGCGTCCTTAGAGGGATCTTTATATCGCACGGGGCACGATTAAAAAAGATGAGGACGGCTAGACTAGAAGAGCTGTTGATACAGCTCGACGGCCTGGAAACGTCAAATAAAAATTCACCCGCAGATAGCACAGCAGCAGAAATTTCCACAACTAGAATTAAAATCCTGCGTATACTAGATCAGGCGTCACTATGCCGTAGAGACAAATTCAAGGGACTACACTATGAGCACGGAAATAAATGCGGTAAGGGGTTAGCGAGGGCCCTCAATCCTAGAGAAGCACAGACATACGTGTTTGAGGTCCATAAACCCGGGAAGGGAATGGTCCACAGCAACACGGAGATCTTAGAGAGCTTCCACGCTTATTACCAGGAACTTTACAACCTGGAGGGGAACCTAGGGGACCCCAAGAATAACCTTGATGTAGAGAAGAACACATACATAACTGAAAACTCCCTCACCCACATAACAAGCGAGGAAGCGGGGGCACTAGAAGAGGACTTCACTCTGCAAGAGTTAAAGGAAGCAATCACCACATTAAAAATCGGAAAGAGTCCGGGACCCGACGGTCTAACCCCCCGCTTTTACAAAATATGCATAGAGAAACTGGCCCCTCTGATGCTGGAGACATTTAACGTAATCTCGAGATCATGTCCCTTCCCGGCGCAGGCCCTACAGGCGATAATCACGGTCCTCCCTAAGCCGGGCAAGGACCCGTCATGCTGCGGGAGTTACAGACCGATCTCACTACTCAATATAGACACCAAACTATTTGCTAAATTATTAGCGAGTAGATTAAAAACTCATATACCTAACCTGATACATGGCGACCAGGTGGGCTTTGTGCCGGGAAGGGAAGCAGGAGATAGCACAATTAGGACCTTGGCCCTGATCTCGAGAGCGACAGAGTCTGGCGCACCATTGTGCTTGCTGTCCGTCGACGCCGAGAAAGCGTTTGACAGGGTCGATTGGGGATTCCTGGAGATGACCCTAAAGCAGTCGGGGCTGGGCCCTAGATTCTTGGGGTGGATCAAAGCACTATACAGCAACCCGACAGCAAGGGTAAGAGTAAACGGTAGACTCTCTCAGCAAGTGAAGATCAGAAACGGCACAAGACAGGGCTGTCCGTTGTCTCCCTACCTGTACATCCTGGTAATGGAGACACTGGCAAATGCACTCAGGGCCAATCCCAGCATCAGAGGGGTACAGGTGGCAAAAAGTGAACAAACAGTAGCCCTATACGCCGATGATTTATTATTATACCTCACAAACCCAAGGGTGGCACTCCCCTGCGTACTCGAAGAATTCCGCAAATTTGGCAAGGTATCCAACATTAAGGTAAATCTGAACAAATCAGAAATCCTAAACGTTAATATCCAAGAAAGTGAAGAGGCAGCCCTGAAGGCATCTTTCCCATTCAGATGGAAGAAAGAGGGGATTAAATATTTAGGCATAAACATTACCCCTAAAATGGAAGACCTGTTCCAAAAAAATTACCAACCACTAATAACAAAATTAGAAGAAGACCTGGACAGGTGGCGCAGCGCCCCCCTCTCTTGGTTCGGTAGGATTAGTTCAATAAAGATGAACGTCCTCCCCAGGTTCCTGTATATGTTGCAGACGGGGCCCATTCGTCTCCCAGGGACATACATGTACAGAATCAGGAGAATAATGATGAGATTTATCTGGGGCGGTAGGAGGCCGAGGCGCAGCTGGAGGGCCCTTACAGGGCCAAGAGACAAAGGGGGTATGGGGGTCCCAAATATCTCGCTCTACCACAAAGCAACCCTGACCCGGCGTATACTAGAGTTGACACATAACAAGACATAGAAAAGATGGGTAACTATGGAACAAGAATCGATGCCATATAGGGGAGTAGGCCTTATCTGGATTCCAGGTAACGGACAACACAAAAAGCTGGGACTATCCCCATTCAGAGAGGAGTTGATCTCGGTGTGGCTGGGAGTGGCCTCCAGGTTGGAATTAATCAAGAGACCAGGACCACTAACCCCACTAGTGGGTAACACAAACATCCCGACATTCCTCAAGGGCTCACCTCTTGTTAATATGTTAACAGAAAACCGACCAGGGGACATACCCAGAGTAAAAGATATGATCACTGGAGAAGGCCTAAAAACCCTGGAGGAAATTTTGGGGGACCGGGGACCCCCAGCTGGAGCATGGTATCAGTACCTCCAACTATGCCACTATGTCAGATCCCAAGGAAGTATAAGGTTGTTGGGATCAGCTCCCACAACGTTCGAAAGCCAATTTGTCCTCAACCCAAAAACAAAAAGTAAAATCTCTAATCTATATCGCCATATGGTAGAAACAGACACTGGGAGGTGCGGGATAGCCTTAGAGAGAGAGTGGGCGAGGGAGCTGGGCCGCTTGCCCCCTGAGGAGGACTAGAAAAAAGCCTATATTCTAACACATAAATTGAGCATCTCAAGCAAATTTCAAGAACTGAACTATAAAATTTTGACGAGATGGTATAAAACACCAGAGCGGTTGGCCAAAATCTTCCCGCAGCACTCGGATACCTGCTGGAGATGTCTCACGGAGAGGGGCACATATACACACATCTGGTGGTCGTGCTCGATGATCGGTCCCCTATGACGGGACGTGGGAGCCTTATATTCCTGGATCAGCGGGAAAACTGTCTGGCTGACACCAGAAATAGCGCTATTGTCAATGTTTCAGGGATCACTGGTAGGGGCCAAGAGATCACTGTTGAGGTTCTTTGTATTGGCGACTAGACAAGTGATCCCACTAAAGTGGAAGGTACCGCTGGCCCCCACCAGGTTGATGTGGATAGAAAAATTGGATGAGATCGGATATATGGAGGAACTGTGTGCAAGAGATGAAATGCATCTCAAGAAACACCTGACGATCTGGTATGCCTGGTCCTTGCAACGAGAAACGGTTGAGATCTCCAATTGGGTCACGAGTGGAACAATTCCCGCCCCCAGGATCCAACCACCTCTTGACGACTAGAGGCATATAAAACGGACTTGAAGGGAAAGGAACACCAGGTCAGTCTATTCCCTCCCCCTCCCCCCACTCACCTCCCCCCTCATACTATTCTTCTAACTTTACTCTGTTTTTCTCTTTTCCCCACTCTAGATTCTGCTAGAGTTCTATCTGACAAATCGTACCAACTATTATATTAAGTTGACAATATTAAATGGTTTATACAATACCTTAAGGTATAATGTTCCAGATTACAACTAAGAACCAGACAGGAGGTAGTTAGTAATAGTTTACTGTTAACAACTTAAAATTGTTTGATGATGCAACATGGTCAGAATTACTGGCCCCGGATGATCTATGTTTTATTTCTGTTAAAAGATAAAATTGAATAAAAACATTTTGAACCACAAAAGTAAAAATAAAAAAAGAGAAGTTTTTAATACAGTAAGCTAAGAAAATAAGCTTGCCTGTAAGGCTGCTCTCACGCAGGCGTTTTACTGCGTGCACGGCTGCATTTGTGTGTGCGCATTTGCCTGAGTTTTTACTGCGGATGTTTGCATAGCAGAGCTTCCAGGAGGCGGGGATTTTCAAAGTCCCAACCAGGAAGCTCTGCAAAAGAACTTCAAGCAACTGCCAGGGAGCTTCAGCAGAGATGCGCGGGGAGATGACAGCACCAGAGAGGTGATATATTCCTTTTTTTAATGCAGCTGGGGCTTAGTTTAGGGCTTTTACAGTACCGTAGGTTTCCTACTGTAAAAGTTGCATCGCAGGAAAACCGTGTTTTCATGCAATGCAGTGTAACACATATGAAAGCTCCATAGGGAAACATGGGCTACAAAAAAATTAAAAACTGCAAATCGCTGCTGTATAGACAAAGCTGCGATTTTGTAGTCTCACAATGTCACAGGCTACAAAATATCGCTTGTGTAGAAGAACCTATAGGAAAGTATGGGCTCTACATACATGCAATTGGTAGCACAGTCGCGGAAAAAAATAAAAAAATAAAAAAACGCACAAGGAAATCGCCCGTGTGGGGATAAAACCTTTATCAGGTATATTGGCGACAGAAAGAATAAAAACTGTGGAATTACAAAAATTTTAAATGGGATAACGACTTTATTAATGGCGATAAGGCTTTCGGTGACCATTTGAATTGCTAGTTTTGTTCAGTATTTTCAGAAGGCAATTTTCAGAGTGGTATAATTTGGCGTGGTATTACTTTTAGGCCGCCTTCAAGTTTCCCTGTCCAGATAAATTACATCCTAGGATACTAAAAGAAGCAGCGGATGTAATTGCTGAACCACTCGCCATAATCTTTAAAAACTCCTGGAGAACAGAAGAAGTCCCAGAAGATTGGAAAAGGGCAAATGTTGTCCCTATCTTTAGAAGAGGGAAGAAGGTGGATCCAGGAAACTACAGGCCTGTGAGCCTGACTTTTATACTGGGAAAGATCTTTGAACAAATTATTAAGCACCCTGTATGCAAGTACTTGGATAACAATGGAGTAATTAAACAGAACCAGCAGAGGTTTGTAACAAACAAGTCATGCCAGACGAATCTAATTTCCTTCTATGACAGAATCACGAATGGGTTGATCAGGGAAATGCGGCAGATATAGTATATATTGACCTTAGTAAAGCATTTGACAAAGTATCTCATAGCATACTTATTGAAAAAATGGCCAAATATAGGATTGACAAGCCAACTGTTAGGTGGATTTACTACTGGCTGAGTGATCATTCTCAAAGAGTGGTCATAAATGGCTGCACATCCAAGTGGAAGAATGTATCAAGTGGGGTACCACAAGGCTCTGTCCTAGGGCCGATGTAGTTCAACAAAATTGCAGACGACACAAAGCTAAGAGGGATAGCTAACACTAGGGAAGAGAGAGAGGATTCAAAAAGATCTAGAAAAGCTTGAACAGTGGGAGGCGACTAACAGAATGGTATTTAACAAGGACAAACGCAAAGTCCTATATCTGGGCGAGGAAAATGAAAAAGGACATACAGAATAGAAGGAATAGGGCTAAGCAGCACATGTGAAAAAGACTTAGGTATACTAACAGATCATAGACTAAGCATGAGTCAACAATGTGATGCAGCAGCCAAAAAGGCAAACACAATTCTGGGATGTATTAAGAGAAGCATAGAATCTAGATCACGTAAGGTAATTATTACAGATGAGCAAGCGTACTCGGAAAAGCACTACTCGCTCGAGTAATTTGCTTTATCCAAGTATCGCTGTGCTCGTCCCTGAAGATTCGGGTGCCGCTGCGGCTGACAGGTGAGTCGCAGCGGGGAGCAGGGGAGAGCGGGCGGGAGAGAGGGAGAGAAAGATCTTACCTCCGTTCCTCTCCACTCTCCCCTGCAGCTCCCCGCTCCGTGCCGGCACCCGAATCTTCAGGGACGAGCACAGCGATACTCGGATAAAGCAAATTACTCGAGCGAGTAGTGCTTTTCCGAGTACGCTCGCTCATTCCTAGTAATTATCCCCCTCTACTCTTCCTTAGTCAGACCTCATCTGGAATATTGTGTTCAGTTCTCGGCACCCCACTTTATAAAAAGACATAGAAAAACTGGAAGAAGTTCAGAGAAGAGTTACCAAGATGGTGAGCGGTCTGCAAATCATGTCCTATGAGGAACAGTTAAAGGATCTGGGAATGTTTAGCTTGCAAAAAAGAAGGCTGAGAGGAGACTTAATAGCTGTCTACAAATATCTGAAGGGCTGTCACAGTGCAGAGGAATCAGCCCTATTCTCATTTGCAGAAGGAATGACTAGAAGTAAGGGGATTAAACTGAAAGGGAGGAGACACAAATTAGATATTAGAAAAAAAAACTTTCTGACAGTGTGGGTGAAACAGGTTACCACGGGAGGTGGTGAATTCTCCTTCAATGGAAGTGTACAAACAAAGGCTGGACAAATATGTATCTGGGATGACATAGCTGTCTAAGTGCTTGTTTTTGCAAGACAGGTTGTCTTTTTCGAAAAGATACTATTGTATGTACCATATAATGTACTGAAAGACTTTTACCCATTTGGAGTGGAGTGAAATTAAATATATATATATATATTTTGCCATCTTTGCAGAGAGATTGTTTTTACAGCATACATACTGCGAAAAAAATGACATGACAACTTTATTCTGTGGGTCAATACAATTATAAGAATACAAAATTTATTTAGCTTTTTTTGCTGTAATACTTTTAAAAAATAAAACATCTTTGAAAAAATGTTGTGTTTTTTTCTGTCACCATCTTCTAAAAGCCATCTTATTTTGTTCCATCAATTTTATTAAGATTTCTTCTAGGAGACAAGGTGATCATTGCATTTTTTCTGCTGATGTTCACCATGTGGTATTAATAATCTGTTATTTTGATAGATTGGATTTTTACAGATGACGGTCGGCGCATGTGCAGAGAGAAGCCGGCCCGTCACCACTGACATTTCTGTGCGGGCCTCTGCCTCTGCTTTTGTATTATTATGAACTAGGTGATATACCCGGCTTCGCCCGAGTTAATTTGGTACTGGTGTTTATCTGGTGTTCACACGGAAAATCGTGGTTACTTTAGAGATACCGGAAAAACATATGTTCACCATTTTGCATAGTTCCCTGCGTTACCCAGGAAACACCACGGGAGGTAGCCATGCGACGTTTCCTTTATATAAAATGACATCAGGAAGTGAGAGAATTAGATTTCATACGTAAAATTTGGACGCTAATTCTTTTGCACTTAGAATTGAATAATCGAGTTGGGACCCATTAACTTTTCCTATTTATGACGTAATCAATGCCCATGCCAAATTTCAAGTTTCTATGACATCGGGAAGTGAGAGAATTAGATTTCGTATGTAAAAAATGGACACTAATTCTTTTGCGCTCAGAATTGAACAATCGAGGTGGGACCCATTAACTTTTCCTATTTATGACATAATCAATGCCCGTTCCAAATTTCATGTTTCTATGACACCAAGAAGTGAGAGAATTAGATTCCGTACGTAAAATTTGGAAGCTAGTTCTTTTGCTCTAAAATTGAATAATCGAGTTGGGACCATTAACTTTTCCTATTTATGACATATTCAATGCTTATGGCAAATTTCATGTTTCTATGACATTGGGAAGTAAGAGATTTGGATTATGTACGTAAAATTTTGATGCTAATTCTTTTGTGCTATAATTGAATAATCGAGTTGGGACCCATTGGCTTTTCCTATTTATGACATAATCAATGCTCGTGCCAAATATTACGTTTCTATGACACCGGAAAGTGAGAGAATTAGATTCCGTACGTAAAATTTGGATGCTAATTCTTTTGCGCATAGAATTGAATAATCGAGTTGGGACCTATTAACTTTTCCTATTTATGACATAATCAATGCCCGTGCCAAATTTCACGTTTCTATGACACCGGAAAGTGAGAAAATTACATTCTGTGCGTAAAATTTGGACGCTAATTATTTTGCGCGTAGAATTGAGTAATCGAGTTGGGACCCATTAGCTTTTCCTATTTATGACATAATCAATGCTCCTGCCAAATTTCGAGTTTCTATGACACCGGGAAGTGAGAGAATCAGATTCCGTACGTAAAATTTGGAAGCTAGTTCTTTTGCTCTAAAATTGAATAATCGAGTTGGGACCCATTAACTTTTCCTATTTATGACATATTCAATGCTTATGGCAAATTTCATGTTTCTATGACATTGGGAAGTAAGAGATTTGGATTATGTACGTAAAATTTTGATGCTAATTCTTTTGCGCTATAATTGAATAATCAAGTTGGGACCCATTGGCTTTTCCTATTTATGACATAATCAATGCTCGTGCCAAATATTACGTTTCTATGACACCGGAAAGTGAGAGAATTAGATTCCGTACGTAAAATTTGGATGCTAATTCTTCTGCGCATAGAATTGAATAATCGAGTTGGGACCTATTAACTTTTCCTATTTATGACATAATCAATGCCCGTGCCAAATTTCACGTTTCTATGACACCGGAAAGTGAGAAAATTACATTCTGTGCGTAAAATTTGGACGCTAATTATTTTGCGCGTAGAATTGAGTAATCGAGTTGGGACCCATTAGCTTTTCCTATTTATGACATAATCAATGCTCCTGCCAAATTTCGAGTTTCTATGACACCGGGAAGTGAGAGAATTAGATTCCGTACGTAAAATTTGGACGCTAATTCTTTTGCGCATAGAATTGAATAATCGAGTTGGGACCCATTAACTTTTCCTATTTATGACATAATCAATGCTCGTGCCAAATTTTAAGTTTCTATGACATTGGGAAGTGAGAGATTTAGATTATGCACGTAAAATTTTGACGCCAATTCTTTTGCGCTAGAATTGAATAATCGAGTTGGGACCCAATTACTTTTCCTATTTTGGAGATCATCTATGCTTGTGCCAAAATTCATGTTTCTACAACATCGGGAAGTTGGAGAACTTTTGGCGAGTCAGTCAGTGAGTGCTTTCGTCTTTATATATATAGATAAGGGAAAAGTTTTTTTTACTTTTATTATCCTTTATTTTTTTTAAATAAAACCCTTTATTATCAAATTAGTTTAATTTTTTTTGTCTCTACATGGGACCTAAGCTTGTGATTATTTGATAGCTTTTGCCATATACTGCAATACTCTGGTATTGCATTATATGGTATTGCCAGCATTCTATTGGGACACAGGCCCGTCCTAATGGGCAAAAATACATGGCAGCCTTAGGGAAAATCGTTTAGGCTCGCCCGCCTACAGTCATAGTAAACAGGCAGTTGTTCATAGATGAACGACTGCCTGCTTACATGGGCCAATCCATTGTTCAGTTTTTATGTATGTAGAAACTGGACAAACTAATTTATTATTTGGCTTGCATAATTTAGACATTAAACATCATAAAATGATCAGCATTCAGATTCTCACTGATCACAGGAATCTGAACGATTTATTGGCCCATGTAAAAGGGCCCTAAGTTATGGAGCTGTTAGGGGAGATGACAGTGACCCAAGTGATGTATTTTTTCTTATACTCTCAAGATCCCGTGCTGTCACGCGCTGAAGTCTGCGCGCTGCATGCAAATCTGACAATTTTCAAATTGAAGACCTCTATGGGAAAGAGCATGCGCAACAATCTGAAAAAGTCAGATTTTGTACAGCCTTCACGGCAGGCAAACAATTTGGGAGAGCAGTCAAGTTTAAAAAAATACATTTACTTTTTGTCCCAAATCTAAAAAGTTAGAAACCAAATTATATTTTTAGGTCACTTTGACAACCTCTTTGGTCCCCATATGGAGCCCTGGTATTAAACAGAGGAATGCCATAAATTAAATGGTAAAGCCACCTCCCACACCATTCAACACCCTTAAAACCAATTATGAAACCACCTATGATTGATTGCGCCTGCGCCACACTTCCAGATTTGGCCATGTAGCTGACATAATTGAGGATGATGAAGAGAAAAAAATGACATCATTGCGCAAGTGTCAAATCTGGAAGTGTGGCGCAGTGTATCGGGAACACACAGCATTTTCAGTAGGGAGCTGGAGATGTTCATTGTCAGCATGATCTGTTAATTCCACATTTTATGATGGGATTATTTGGGAATGCGAAATTGAGGTGACAGACTTCTTTTAAGAACTGACTTTTCACTTACTGCCTAATATTATCCCACCCCTTCTCAGATGCCATTATCACAAGATAATTAACGTTATCCACTTCACCTGTCAGTGATATTTATGTTATGGCTGATTGGTGTATATGAAGAAATGAAACTATCAACTGTTACTTGATATACTTTAAGCAGCTCCTTCTACAAACTGGACAGGCTCCACAAGGTTTCTTGAGGTCTCATTCCAAAAAATAATCCCTTAGACACAATCTTCTGGTTAACCCATTAAGCCACCATAACATAACTGTACATCATCGATTGTCAAAACATAAAGCCACCATAACAGAGCTGTGTCCATGTAATCAACAGCAGGAGCCCGGCTGTATTTGACAGCCCAGTTCTAGATGTAATGGCTGGAATCTGAAAAAACTGTTATCCCAGTCGTTTAACCCCTTAGAGGTTCTGGGCAATAGCGATTATGACATTAAGGTGGTTAGACAAATGGAGCAGACTTCCTTTGTCACCCCAAAAAGGAGATCATTATGTCTTGGGGTTTTTTCTATCCAAAGGGACAACAAATTACATAGGAAAGGACACCCCTAGAGGCCAGTGTTAGAAAGGGATTTTTCAGCACAAAAAAACCATAATTTTAGGTAAAGTAAAGAGATTTGCACTTATGCGAGTTATCACATTGGCTATCATATTAGCACAAGCTATCTCAAAGTAAGATGAGCGTTTAAACTATATGAACCTCAAAATGACCAATGAAGCATATAACTCAGAAAACAAACCCTTATACAGATGTATTGATAGAAATAAATAAATTAGGTCTCTGAATGAGGCCATACAGAACATACCAAGCGATCTTTACAACATATTGTGGATCCTAAGCTACAACTGGGACCTTTGCCAGTAACTGTGGTTCTCTTTATTTTGTCCCTGTTTGTATTCCCTGCTTATATATTCCAAATAGGACCATAACAGGGCTGTCTAGCTTTAAGGATACCCACGAAGCCGCTCTTTTCAGGGCGAACGCCCCGCTTGCTGCCGTATAGCGTGATTTAGCTACTAGGGATAATTAGGAGCAATTCGCTGAAGAGGAAACACCTGTTGACAGCCAGCAGTGTCCATGGGAAATCGTACCTAGCTATGTGGACCACTACAGGAGTGGTGAGATCCATCTATATTATTATCATTACTATCACCTTCATCATCTCTGAATGTTGTGCCATAGCCATCCTTTTATAGCGGTGCTATAGATCTATTTTTTCCCAAACATGTGCTTTGGCATTATATATGTGACAATTACCAATGCATTTTTTTGGCATGCTGGTCTTTGACAAATGGATTTAGAATTATTGAGGCAGCATATATTTTAACTGTATCTTAGTAAATGTTATGTTTTAAACTAGTCATAAAAATAATTCATCCTTTCCTTTGTCTTCTCTTGCCTTGTCTGAATGAGGTGAAAACATTCCCGCAGTCCTGAACACCAAAATAGTCTCAGTTCTTGAGGGGATAATCTTATGTCAAAACTTGTACAAAAAAAAAACACTTTAAAAGAATGCAGTATCATCCCAAAAGTAAAATCCCAATAACTAGTTAAACCTATCCACACACATGTAATCTCTATATATAATATTTCCCATCATGGCCCAGTTATCATCTATAACACTTACCCTAATCTTAAAGTTTAATAACCGGAAGATGTAACATCACAAAAGTGTTTTAGATAGCACTGGGATGTTACCAAACGCACTCAAATTACCGATTGGCACCCTGAGGCTAATAAACAGTAAATTGGGTGCATAAATGGGACCTGTCTATAGCCCCATGCATGTTGCAGATTGCCAATGATTACAGAATATTACAAATGTATAATAAACACATATTTGAAGGGTATAGTCTAAAGCAATGAGGCCAGTTAATGTTTGGAGCTATCTGTCTACGCATAAAAATATATCCATGTTTGAAATAGGCACCCATAATTGCAAATTATATATATATATAAAATTATATACATATATACATACATATATACACACACACACATATTATTTATATATATATATATATATATATATATATATATATATATATATATATATATATATATACACACAAACACATATACATACATACATACATACATATATATACACACACACACACACACACGCTACCTTGCTAGGACTCTTCTGACATAGTGTGTAATGATTCGACCACAGGTAAAGAAATGAGCATTTTGAGGTCAGCGCTTTAGAGCACATATACCATATCGCCATTGTTTTTATCTATTGTCTAGTGTAAACTAAATTGAAACGGATCTCCCTCTGGCAAATACCGAAATCATCATTTACATTTTCAAAAGACAAAACCGCATTATATTTGCAATTATGAAACAGAAGAGCAGAGGGAGGTATCCGTATTTATCTCCTTCCTAATCGCATTATCCTGGGTTCATTTCGTCCTTGTTAAGTGCAGAATTAAAATCGAGTAGAGGACTTTTGTTAGCTGCAAAGCATTAAGTTAATGTGGCAGTTTCCAAATACATTTCCGCCAATTTAAACTGTAAACCGGCCCTTAATTGGAAAGCGATTGCTATTCATACGTAGCTGGTTACCTGGCAAAGAAGGAAACTAGAAGGCAGAAGGCTCCGCCAGCCTGCCTAATCACCATTTCAATGGCACATGCCACAGGAGCCAAGCGCTCGTTTACTAGATTGATCATGGTAGATAAACTCCAAATAACAGAGAAATTAACAAATGCTTGACATGTGCTCAACATCCATTATTCTGACACTGCTCTGAAAATGTTAAGCCTGGGAGGATTCTTCATCTGCATTCATGTGCCCCTAGAGAGAGGCACAAAGCATATTGTGTCCCTGTCCTTCCTCCAGATGAAGTCTACTCTGTTCTCCAGGATGACACCGCCCAAGACGTCATGCGGATCAGCTGTCTTGCCTCATCCATTCTAGGAGAGATGACTATCAGCATTAATAACAATGCTCCTTTTAAAACAATATAAAACATATCACCCCCGGTGATTATTAATATGTTATAATATAATTTCATCCTTATTATGATAACCCATGGCTCAACAATGTTGCACTTAGATTCAGAAGAATTGGATCAAAAATGGTATTTAAAATTTATTTTTTTTCTATTGTTTCCATGAAGAAAAGAAGAAAAGCAAATTATGAATTTACTAAATCTGAATAACAGCCCTAAATGTCTTATATGCAATTACTTATCCTGGAGAGCTGATCTTAGACACCACACTGGGAGAAAAAGCAACTCATCCATGAGCAAGTGATGACGGTAGAGAACCGTATGGCCATGGACAAAACATGTCTACCATCAATTGTATCCCAATTTTTATCCACAGTCTGAGGTGGAGTACTCAGGATCAGCATCTTCTCTCACTAATTACTTACATGGAGCTTGACACATTTAAAGAGTAATTGTAGTAAACCCAAAGTTTTACAGTGCTTATAGATTTGCCGGATATGGGGTTTAGCTATTAAGCTTCACCTGTAAAAAATAAAGATTTGCATGGTGGCAGCCAAAACCAACAGGTTGTTCACGTAGAGCGCAGATGTGTTGTGTCCACCAAAGGGAGAGACTATATTGGTACTACACATTCATATACAAACAGCTACTTACAGGAGGTCCAAAGTCAAGCTAAATGGGCTGCGGGTCGGACACCTCCATTGACATCAATGGAGGCTGTCTGTACGGATTCCGTGGCAAAATAGGGCATGCAGCAATTCGTATCTGCAAGTGTGAAAGAAAAATCGAAAGTTCATGCCTTTCAATGTCTGCTGTTTGCCGCAGAAAGTCCGCGTGGACACCGATCACGGAATCTGCAATACAAATCCAGTTGTGTGAGACCGGCCTTAAGGTGTCCACATTTAACATGAACACATATATTAGGAACTAAAGTCATATGTAAACATATGCTTAAGGCCGCCTGCACACGAGCGGGTCGGATCCGGCAGCGAGAATTCTCGCCGTGGGACCCGACCCGAGAGCCTGCAGGGACGAGCACGTACTCACCCGCACCTGGCGGCCCCGGCTCTTTCATGTGCCGACTGCCGCGCAGCCGGCGCATGCGCCGACCGGAGCCGCCGACCGGGTGAGTGCGTGCCCCGCACAAAAATAGGACATGCCGCGGTTTGTTTGCCGCGCGAGATTTCGCGCGGCCAAACCACGGCCGTCTGCATAGGAGTGCGTATTGTAATGCACTCCTATGCAAACTTTCAGTGGCGGAAATCCCGCAGGAAATCCCGCGGCTGGATTTCCGCCCGTGTGCAGGCGGCCTTATACTGAAGCTGTCTATGCAGGCTGAATGCTGTTTACAAGCACAAACCCAGCAGAAGCTCTCCAAGAAGCCTGTGCATAGAGAAATTATATCCATAAAGGCATAGGCAGAATCATTTAAAATTAAGAGTAATCAACCCCCCCCCCCCCCCCCCCGGGGAAAAAAGTAAAGTAAGGGCTTTCTACCCACTAGCGGCTTTTTTTAATGCTGCGATATCGCTGTTTTTTTTTCAATGGGACTTTCTAATGTTAAAATTGCATTGCATAAAAATTGCAAGTTCAATTGAAAAAAACGTAGCGATATCACAGCAATAAAAAAACGCTAGTGGGCAAAAACCCAAAATCCGTTAACTGCAAAAGAAAGAACAGGTCTCATTCAGATAGACTTAACCCGGCCTGTATTATGGCTGAAAAACCAAACTTAGATCATTACATGGTCATAGGTTTATATGGTGACCTACGATGGGATTACTGATGTTACAGGCATGGGGCCAGGTCTCATATCCATAATATGGACACTAAAATGCAAATGCAATAAAGTAGTCTACATAAGGTGTTGGTAAACAGGATCCTGGAGGTCTACTTTAACTGGACATCACGACTATTACATACACTGATGGCAATATACAATAAGCTAAAAATCTATTACTACTTTTGCTGGCAAGTGTTTCACCTAAAAAAAAAATGTAAAGACTAAATATGGTGTGAAACTGATAAAACCAACTATTGTATTCAGGGAAGACACATTTGAGTTGCAGTTTATAGGCTGCGACATACAGAACTAGTCTGCTTTGTATTCAGCATTTGTCATGTTACTGTATTGTTGTGCATCCAAGAAAGTCATTTACCATGTATAGATATAAATGAGACCCTTCCAGCAAAGAATGCACAGATCAGCTGGAAAATCATAACCCTATATAATTATTCAGAGGCGCAAACAGCCCCGTATCGTCTGCAAATTCAGGCATGAAAAATGAATATTCAGGCCTACACCAATGGAAAGTGGTTAAACAAAGACTATTACATTCAAAAATATTCATTGAGTGTTTGTTCTCATTTAAATGACGACACTATTAATATACATGTCCATATTGTGTACTGCCCCCGTTACAAAAGACTAATTGTATCCGTAATTCTCTATGAGCTGTGACAAATCTGTGGTTCTATATTCCTTGCACCTAAAATGGTGCCAGATTTATCTTTTGTTCTTTTATTTTAACGCTTCGTGCACAAATCAGTAATTTTCCATCTTGGACCAAAAAGACGTAAGTGCGCTTATACAATGGTTAATGAATTCTGGGAGGGGGGGGGGGGGATGACACTAACTGGCTGTGTAAAGTATTTAGTGACATGTGACAGGAGGTAACATAGGGATAAGAGAGAAGATTTCTACGATCAGTAGGCTCGCTCTAAACTATTGGTAATGAACATTCAGGATCTTAACTGGTTCCTTACAATGTTTTTGAAAACTTTTTTTTTTTTTTTTGAAACTTTTGAAAAGTATCTATGGTGTAAAATCATACAAAGGTGGGAAAAAAAGTATATCAAAACCTACAAATATTGGAATGGATGGGAAGCTAATCATTTATACACGGCACCCCAAGTCTATCTATCCCTAGAGTCATCTCTCTTTTAGAATCAGGAGAGCAGACAATTTCCAATTCTAATAACCATCTTGCCTTGACCTTTCCTGGCCCCCAGAGCTCTTCGGATACCACTCCTTTAGTGCCTCTTACTGGCCGTCAGCAGCTAATGGGGCAGTGCTACACGGCAGGAGCTCGCAATTTGCATCCTATTCTATTGTGCGATTTGCATCATTGACAGCACTGTGTCGAATGCGTTCACCTAGGGAAAGTACGGCACCATGGGATAAGCTTAGCTGGCAGATGACTCCCTTAGACATCTGTGTTATGTGGCCGGCTGTGCTTAGGTTCCTGCTCATAAGCTGTCATCTAACTCCAGCATTCACTCACATTTACTCACTATTTTTTTATCTAAAGCTTTCTGTTTAAATGGAGTAGAACAATGGGAAAGCCACATACTCATTTAACCAACTCCCTCAGCACAGAATCCGAGTCAATGGGGACCTAAACTCATTCAGGGTTAAGTAGATGTTGACATTCTTACACCAGCAGGACAAAAAAAATACACAAATAGGAAAATGAAAAAAAAGGAAGCACAACAGCCTGGAAGCGAAGATGTGTAAAAGAGGTGAACCATAATACCTAACCGCTAAATCATTTGCATTGGAAATAAGTATTTTTGGAGCTAATCATTGTTCTGGATTTTTCATTGCTAGTAGAAGAAGAAAGCGTCAGCAAGAACATAATTTTGGGTGAACCTCAGTGTTTTTAGAAAATGACTGCCTAAAACTCTACATTTTCTATGTTCTGAGCATGTTGTCCTCGGGGCAGCAGATGACCACCAGGCATGCCCTCATCACAGCTTGCTTCTGAAAGCCGTGAAGATCTTCATTGCTATATAAACTGAGGCGATTTTCACCAAACTATTGTAATCTGGCTCTCTGTATTCTACCTAATGGTGATTGAGCCTGCCCTGTAGTTTATCAGATGGTGCATTCTTGGCTTCTTTTTCTGTTAGTTATGTCTTTGTACATTGTTTCTCACCTCTGTGATTTTGATTTTCACCAAACTACAACCAAAATGCATTTCATCACTGTAATCTTCGTATTACTTAAATAACACTGATATTATAACAATGACGTAGAATATAGTAGCCAGTAGGTCAAATCTGGATGCCGTGTGCAGGAAGCTGTAGCGTGCTCAGAGTTTCTCTGTCCAGTCTAAAAGACAGAGAGAGACGGAAACTGTGAGATGAAGTCCAAAGAGTTATCCATCTCACGTATTCCCCCCTACGGTGCCGTCCAGTTTTCTCCATAAAGAAAGCAACCAACGCTGGTTCCACAAAACGCAATGTGACACCAGGCTTTAGGCTCATTGACACGGGTAAATTTTCCTTTCGGATTTTTTATGGACGTAGTATGGACAGCGTAAAC
Organism: Eleutherodactylus coqui; assembly: GCF_035609145.1. Classification (NCBI taxonomy): domain Eukaryota; kingdom Metazoa; phylum Chordata; class Amphibia; order Anura; family Eleutherodactylidae; genus Eleutherodactylus; species Eleutherodactylus coqui. The sequence goes on along the minus strand of NC_089842.1, from coordinate 200,423,824 downwards.
CCTGTTGATTTGCCTTGGAGTGTTCAGATCGGCATTTTTTACATATATTTAAAAAAATAAATAAATCGCAGCATGTCCTATTTTGGTCTGTAAAATTGCATGAAAATGCAGCAAATATGGAGTTGCAGGTGACAATGGGTAAAATAGTGATATCATTGGGCACCAAAATTCCACACGGCTGTATAAGTCCATAGGCTAACTTCACACGGGTATGAATCCTGCCCCCACATTGCGCTTGCCATCCATGGGAGACCTCTCATCGTATCGGGTGCTCCTAGCATGTGGTGTGATGCTGCCGCTGGCCCCATTGAAAACAATGGGCGCTGCGATGCGAGAGCACACAGCATGATAAAACATGCCATTTTGAGCAAGGTTTATGCATCTCCCAAGGCACAAATCTCAAGCAACTTTAGCGCCCGTGTGAAGCCGGCCTTAGTGTGCTATAGTGTAAATTACAAATACACATCCATAGTGCCAACCTACCCCGGTATAAAATATCATTCAAACCTCTCCTCCCAGTTATCATCTACATGCCCAGAGTTAGTTGCCCCCAGTATAATTTACACTGTGCTGTACCCTATTACATATGTCCAGACCGTCCCCTTTTGTATTATAAAATTACCTAAAGGGGGGGGGGGGATCCTAGGTAGAGAAACTAAAATCCAAAACTTTTACTGGGGTAGAATAAAAAGATTAAATCGGCAAACAGACTGTGGTTCACAAATTCTAATTTTCAACACGTTTAAGCTTGAGCCTTCTATGAAGTTTGAAACGCGTGAGTTTATGTGAACCATGGTCTGCTTGCTGATTTATTCATTTTATTCTACCCATCAACAGCAGCTGTGCTCACTTACAGACAAGCACCCACCCCATCCTCAGAGAAGCAGCAAGGAAGTGTTTCTACTCATCCCCACAGTAATACCCTGGTAGTAGTCAGGTATCCCCCATCCTTACAACAGAACCAGGTGCTGCCCCTCAATCCTTACAGTAACAGCAGCCAGGCACTTACCATAGCCTCCACAGTGACAGCAGCCAGGCATTCTTCCCCCATCCCAGTAGTGATAGCAGCTAGGCACCATTCCCCCCATCCATGAAGTGACAGCAGCCAAATGCCCTCCCAAATCCCCACGATGAGCATGGCTCAGATGACCTAGGGCTCATCCACACAACCGTGATTTTGGCGCACATTATGCATGTGATGCATAGCCATGTGACACTCAGTGAATGGAGTCAAGGAAAGTAAATGGAGCTTCACTGATCCATTCACATTAACGAAAAGCAGGGCAGCATGCTCTATTTCTCTGCGTACCACGAAGCGTGAGCCCTAATATTTTTCTATGGGCAGTGTATGCAACGCTGTACATGCACAATACAATGCATATAGGCAGCGATCCATACGCAGCATCACTATGAAACAGAGTGTGGAATTAAAAAATAACGACAAAGTCACACTGCATGGCCGCGTTGGTCATGCGCAGTACACTCACTGCTATATGCAGTTTCTGCCGGAAGAGCCGGCATCACACCGACTGGTAAAACGCTGCGGGACACTTGTAGCATTTTACGCCTACGGTCGTGTGAATGAGGCCTTACATGGCCAGAGGCGGCACTGAGGGGAACATAGCAAGGCAGCCGCAGGACGTTCAGTGCAGATGTGTCATCAAGAGATGTGCCTTCTAGAAAATGTGCCTAATATGCGGCACATCTGCTACATGCAGAGGACAGATTCTTAACTATAGCCATGGTGGACATGGCCACAAGCCTTGTAGCCATTTGCAAAATCTTGGCGACCGTTTTGCCACCTGTAGGGATCTCCCTTCCTTCTAATTTGCTGTCCTTTGGATAGGCGATACGTGTTTTTACCAAGATAATCCCTTTAAAGCACAAAAATCAAAACTCAGCTAAGCCAAGATGTCTTATTTTCTTCCTATATCTGAAGAAACTAAATTACAGCAGCTACAGAGCTATAAATTTGTCACAGTGTCATCCAGGCTTTATAGAAATGTGTAAGCCCTGCTCTCTCTTCCCTCGCCGACTCCCAGTGTCCGAAAATAAAAGGCTACAAAAACTCCCATAAACTATGTCAGTTATCCGCAACAAAAGAATAGTGTTGGTTGGATCTGCTTATGCTATTACATACTGGTCAACGCAGATGAATCTACAATTCTCCAATAAGTGGAGTATTTTTGGCAATGGAACAATAGAAAACTCTGAAGCTCATCTCAGTAATTTGCTGTCTGGGCATTATAAACCATATATAATGTAGATGTAGTCAGGGTACCCTTGGATGTGAATGCCCCATATACCAGGCATTCATCCTGTCAGTGAATTAATGTGTTGTGGCACATGTAGAGGGGGATTTTTAATTTTAACATAACACAATTAAGACATTTTTAGCACGCTGCTGTCTTCTTTCATACATCAATATCGTGTTTGAATCCGTAAACAATATTAAGCAAATCACAAAAGAAAAAAATCCAACCTCTGGTTCAAAATATAGGAACATAACTGATTATTTACCACTCCGGAATAAACGATCCATTAAAATATATTGCGAATTAACCAAAAAAAAAGCAGCGTTATCGAGCAGTCTCCGTCTAAATGTTCCCAAACCAGACACGTGTCGAATTTAAACAAAAACGTAAAAATTAATATTTACTAAAATACACTTTCTGTGGATAAACCACTTTTAACAAATAGATTTTTCCCCTCCTTCTCAAAAGTGTGAAATCAATATATACTCAGGAGAGATTATTATTACGAGGAGTTGTAATTATAACGATACATCAGAAACGTGAAGGCTCTCTGCTTGGTAAGATGGTAAAAAACATCTATTACTGGGTTAAGGGATAAGTCCAAGTACTTGCCCTCAAGTATGTGCTCATTCAGACAGCTGATAGGCTGGCAGGAGTAAAAAGTGCTGTGCTGGAAAATATGAACTCTACAGTCACCCGGCAAATAAAATATGCCGGCTTGTTCGTGTTTGTTCACATCTGTATGTTTGCTCTGATCCATCATTTCTACACAAAAACATACACTAAAAAGCTACTGGTCGTTTCCAAACAATGCAGCAAATCCAAGGGCTGGCTATGTGGTACATGTTTTACGTGGAGATGTGAAAGACCACTTTCTGTATGTGCATACATGCTACACATCTGCATGTAGACCATACCTAATAGTCTGCTAACATACTTAACCTATTTCATTTCTTTAAATGGTCATTAACTTTTCAAACAACTTATGCTTATGCAGCATGACAGCCAGAGCGATTACTTATTTAGCGCTGTTTATTCACATCTCCACTGCTCAGTCTTGCTGCACACTCTCCTGCATGATATTATGTCTCTGTGTACACTTAGATAGTAGAATCTGCAGTTCTCAAACAGTGTATACAAGGCATCATAACAGTTAAAACTCAGATATACAGGCTGCAGAGAAGGAGATAATAGGAAAGCAAAAAAGGCAGGATACAAGTAATTTAATGGCCAGAAATAGTGTTATTCCTCATGCACACATACGGCAGCTTAATCTCAAAAGTCGTCTGAAAAGTTAATTACTAGAGATGAGCGAGCGTACTCGGAAAATCACTACTCGCTCGAGTAATTTGCTTTATCCGAGTATCGCTGTGCTCGTCCCTGAAGATTCGGGTGCCGGCACGGAGCGGGGAGCTGCAGGGGAGAGCGGGGAGGAACGGAGGTAAGATCTTTCTCTCCCTCTCTCCCGCCCGCTCTCCCCTGCTCCCCGCTGCGACTCACCTGTCAGCCGCAGCGGCACCCGAATCTTCAGACCCGAGCACAGCGATACTCGGATAAAGCACATTACTCGAGCGAGTAGTGCTTTTCCGAGTACGCTCGCTCATCTCTATTAATTACGCTTACACTTTTGCCTTTTATATAGGGCTCTTCACAAAGGTATTTTTTCTCTTATTCTTCTTGTCATGTTCAAAAAAGAAACACAGAAATGTTTTGCTATCAATAGGCATTTTTTGATAGTCAGTACCTTTAAAAGTCTTTACTTGATCTCTGTAGGCATCTGTCCATTCTATTTAGAGGAGAGAATAACACAGTTTGCTATACTAGTCTACCAATATTGTATATAAAAGCAATCTGGTTTTTAGACAAAATGCTATCCTGAGGGTAGAGGTGGTATATTACCACCTCTACCATTTGATCTTCGACTCTGTTCCATTACTGCACTGGTTTTGATCCTATTTTTGGGTAGCCAACTAGACTATGCACTGCTTTATGAATAGCCAAAGTTGTTCACATGATCAGTACTGGCCAATCACAGAGCATTTAGAATGCACTGGTAGTCTACCGCTCCCAATGTACTATAGGTTATTGGGTAGTCCAACGATGACAGGGCTATCTTGGCCACCCAGAAAAAGGGACTGGAACTGGTACAAAGGAGGGCCAGGAGAGAAATGTAACAAACGTAAATTAGGACACTAATCAGCAAACAATAAGAGGAGCAGTATTGAACAAATTGGAGAGAAAAAAAATGTCCAACTGATTAACTATATTTCCATGGGTTGCAAAGACAGAGAGGGAAATGGTGCAAGAACTCATTATCAGTTGTATTGGCCAATTATCTGTGTGTCTGTGGCCTGCTTTAATGTTGACAGCCATAACCGTATACATACATATACAGTACACATGCAAAAGCGCTAGGAGATACTTAATATCATTACCCAGCACAGTGTATATATCTGCACTAATAATGAGCATGGGGCACTGCTTAATGATACTAATTATCAGCCTTCTGATAATGAGCATGTTGTGCTGTACACAAATGAAAGGAGACCTGGGGATGGAGAGGACATCAATTTCTGATTTCACACAGAGCAACTGCTACTTACCGACAGCACAGGGTGAGCAATTTAAGTTTTTGTTTTTCAAACAATCCAAACCAAATTCAGTCCCAATATCAGATATTAGTATATAACAAGCCAATATTTCATGTACATTTATCTAACTTTTTCATTACTGTAGAAATTGGATCCTGTCCGCCACATATATTATTCTAACATAGTAATTGACAATTTTGTTTTGCTAAATTTGCATTCATATAGATGAATATGGCATAAAATGGAGTTACAGGTAAATAAGCCTATATGCCGATAGAAAGAACTGGAGAACTAGGATCTATGTGGTCTCCTGAAACTCCTGATCCACTGGGTGCAGATGACTGAACATGAGCAGAAGTCACCCAGCTTTAGAGTGGGATTTCTTCAGCTCCCCCAAGGAAAAGATACTAAGGGGCTTACTCTCTATCTATACAGAACATGTACATGTAAACGTTTAGTTGCATCATAAACTTTACACATACAAGAGCATCGTTTCTCCTTAAGGAGAGCACCTAGAAGGTGGAATAGGACTTATAAAGCCATCCATGCTTCTCTGGGAAATATGCAAATTGGAAGATGGAACAATACCTCTACAGCGCCACCTATTGGAAGGCAGCATTCCTTCAAGTCAATGTCAGACTTTTTAACAAGCCTTTTAACAATGACTGGGAATTGTGTGCCATAGCAGGAATACTCTCCAGAAGTAAAAAGGTAACCATGTACAGACAGCTGTTTCGGGATGATTGCCCCTCATCAGTGTGCAGCAGGTCTCTGGCTTGAATAGTGAGAGGCCTATAGACGTGGGTTAGGAAGGGAATTGTTTCTCCAGCTTCTCCCCTTGCAGTGACATCCCTCTTAATGCAGCGCTGACCACACATGCATGGTCCAAGTTTCTAACCATCTTTGACACTTTGCAGAGAGGCATCAACATTTCAAGTGGCTTCATGCATCACTGGAGAATATTAGAAATCTATAGCAGAGATAACACACAGGCCTGGTAACCCCTAATACCAATTTAGAGACCAAAAAACATTTACATCCCTATCAGTGGACTAATTAATTTTTACTCATCCTGTTCTGATATTGTTTTAAGTGCAAATTAATCACACCATGTCTGTGCCGTTTCATATGTATATATATTGTGGCAAGGCGGTGCACAGAATAGCCTGCAGAGGGATGCAGATAGGCATTCCGGTACTAGAAATGAGAGAGAACTCCTGTGGGTATGGCAGGAAGTAAGAAAAAGGTATCAGTTCCTGCCACACTCAAGGGGAAAGTTAACTGATAACCAGAGTGAGAGGCTGCGGTAGCAGCATCAGGAGCTAAAAGCCTGAGGTCCGGTATGCAGACTAGGACGCCCTGTGAACACCCCAGGTGAGGTATAGTGATGGGGACCCTGTGGGTGGGAAACCCTGAAAACGTATTATGTTCCACTATGTGTTTGTTGTATGTGGAATAAAACTGGTGGAAGCCAGAATTTGTAGTAATTCTGTGGTCCTGAGCTTCTATGTATGTGGTGCCAACCCTCTTGAATGGAGAATAATAAATATAGACACTACTGTGACATCCTTACAGTAGAAGGTCAGGCTCACATGACTGGAACAAATTCTGCATGAGGGAGGCCCGCAGCGGATTCCAGCTGTGAGCCCGGCTGATGACCCTACATATGGTTATAACCTGTATTGCGTATGTCTGTCTATGCTCGCAGGTGGTCATGCGCAGCCCAGGTTTTTTTTCTTTGTTTGAATTTTCCACACCGTCGCTTAGCGATGGTGTGGGTATCGGCAGCCAATACGCAATAGTAATTGTGTATGGGCTGAGTGTGTCGCCCCCATTGACTTTAATGAAGGCTGTTCGCGTGGAGTCTGCGGCAAAGTAGAGCATGCTGCTCGCAGAATATGCAATTCGTATCCCTGATGGTGAAGGAAAAATCGAAACTACATGCTGTTCAATGCCTGCGTTTTGCCACGGAAAGTCCGCATGGACAGCAATCGCGGATTAAAATCTATTCATATGAAAGTGCCCCGAACAAAGCCTATTGTATAAATAAATACAAATAAAACCGTGAAATCCTCATAATAGAAAACAGGTTATAAAAATACAATGTACATAGTGAAACTAGAACACCGCTTAGAAACAAAGGCAAGGGCTTGCAATCAATCAATCACACCCTAGCTGGCTTTCCTTTGGGTGACCAGAGGAATAAGTTCTGAAGGTCCATCCTCTATAGAATATGTACATGTCCACTTTTAAACTGTTTGATCTCCGTGACATACATGGATATAAGCACGTCACAATGGGTCTGAAATGGGTTCGGAAGATGAGCCTACTGCATACCTGGCTGATGTTATCTGTCTGAAACAGCTGAAACCTACCGCCAAAGGTCGTGATCAGAGTCAACTCCAATTTTGTGTGTTTAATAGCTTACATCTGTGGGGGTGCCATGGCAGCTTTAGCCTGTATTTAGCCTATTAAGTCCTGCCTGTGGCATGGCTTAGTAGGTGAACAGTAAAAATACAATATACTGCAATATATACTATAATATATATAGTTAAAATACACATTGAGTGATTAACTAAAAAAAGACACGTACCCATCTAACATTTTCAAAAGTCAGCATGACCATGAAAACATGATGGCTTCCTCAGTTTATTTACTTACTGCTTAGTTGGCAGATATTCTTAATTAATGTTTGATATTAGTCAAGAATGTATAGGAATACACTAATGCATAGTGAGGACATCATCTAGTCACATAATAACATGTTTTTAGAGGACAGCTACTTGGTTGGGCGGCAGCAAAAGATTAATTAGAAAGCAAAACAGCTTTTTTTTGTAACAACATCAAATTAGAGAAGCAGAGAAGTGACAGATCTGTAAAAGTGTAATTTCAGGCGCCACCGGGGAGCTGGAGATGTTACAGGTTAAAGAGTAAATACTGCACTTAAGAACCTGTAGTCTGATCTTTTGTGTCACCAGTAAGGTCGCTCCCTCTAACTGCACCATGAGGCCAATTGGATCCTTTCCTGGGGAGAGGAAAAAGCCAGAGGCCACATTACAGCTGCCCCCCATGCTGCTAGAATCAATGATTTATATTACGGGGTCCTCTGAACCACTGCCAACAATATGAGCGTGTTGTACCGGAGTCGAAAAACAAAGCAGCAGGGAAAAGAAATCCAGTACGGCGGCGAGCCGTTTACAGTTTACACATTTGCCTGGTTAACAGCAGCACAAGACAGGCTGACTGGGTGGTGAAAGTCTGAGGAGGAGAATATACAACTGCTGTTCCGTAATTAACCTCTTAATGCCTGAGAAATCTCACGCCTTATTGACAAAACACCATGAGGAATTTTAGTTTCTAGTGTCATATAAATTCCTTTTTGTGGGTCACTTCTTTATTGTCGTTGCCAACATCTCTTATGGCTTTAGAATAATAATAATAATGTTTATATAGCGCCAATATATTCCACAGCGCTTTACAAATCGGGGGGGGGACACGCAAAATGAGTTATAACATACAGTATTAAATTGAGGTAATAGGGGTGAGGGCCCTGCTAACAAGAGCCTACAGACTATAAGAAGAGTATACACATAGGGTACTATACATATATACATAAAGCTGTGTGAGTCGATCACCAGTGGGGTGCGATGTGGAATACAATAGGAATAAGGAGGCTGGGTTTCCAAGGGGGAGTGTAGGAACAGGGTGGATGAAGAAGAGTTTAGATTAGGGAACTGGATAGGTCTACCTAGAAAGAGGTGTTTTTAGGGCATGCCTAAAGCTCTGGGCGTTCAGCATTAACCCGATTATCTGGAGTACCGCATACCAGAAAACTGGTACAGATCAAGAAAAGTCTTGGAGACGAGAGTGGGAGGTTCTGATTAGATGGGAATCTAGTCTAAGATCATTAGCAAAGCGTAGAGCGCAGGTAGAGTGGTAGACAGAGATGAGGGAGGAGATATAGGTGGTGCAGCACTGTGAAGAGCTTTATGGATGAGAGTGGGGAGTTTAAATTGTATTCTACACTTCACAGGCAACCAGTGCAATGATAGGCACAGGGTGGGGGCATTAGTGTAGTCACTAGCACAGGGTGGAGGCATTAGTGTAGTCCCTAGCACAGGGTGGAGGCATTAGTGTAGTCCCTAGCACAGGGTGGAGGCATTAGTGTAGTCCCTAGCACAGGGTGGAGGCATTAGTGTAGTAACTAGCACAGGGTGGAGGCATTAGTGTAGTAACTAGCACAGGGTGGAGGCATTAGTGTAGTAACTAGCACAGGGTGGAGGCATTAGTGTAGTAACTAGCACAGGGTGGAGGCATTAGTGTAGTCCCTAGCACAGGGTGGGGGCATTAGTGTAGTCCCTAGCACAGGGTGGGGGCATTAGTGTAGTCCCTAGCACAGGGTGGGGGCATTAGTGTAGTCACTAGCACAGGGTGGGGGCATTAGTGTAGTCACTAGCACAGGGTGGGGGCATTAGTGTAGTCACTAGCACAGGGTGGGGGCATTAGTGTAGTCACTAGCACAGGGTGGGGGCATTAGTGTAGTCACTAGCACAGGGTGGAGGCATTAGTGTAGTCCCTAGCACAGGGTGGAGGCATTAGTGTAGTCCCTAGCACAGGGTGGAGGCATTAGTGTAGTCCCTAGCACAGGGTGGAGGCATTATAGCACAGGGTGGGGGCATTAGTGTAGTCCCTAGCACAGGGTGGAGGCATTAGTGTAGTCCCTAGCACAGGGTGGAGGCATTAGTGTAGTCCCTAGCACAGGGTGGAGGCATTAGTGTAGTCCCTAGCACAGGGTGTAGGCATTAGTGTAGTCCCTAGCACAGGGTGGAGGCATTAGTGTAGTCCCTAGCACAGGGTGGAGGCATTAGTGTAGTCCCTAGCACAGGGTGGAGGCATTAGTGTAGTCCCTAGCACAGGGTGGAGGCATTAGTGTAGTCCCTAGCACAGGGTGGAGGCATTAGTGTAGTCCCTAGCACAGGGTGGAGGCATTAGTGTAGTCCCTAGCACAGGGTGGAGGCATTAGTGTAGTCCCTAGCACAGGGTGGAGGCATTAGTGTAGTCCCTAGCACAGGGTGGAGGCATTAGTGTAGTCCCTAGCACAGGGTGGAGGCATTAGTGTAGTCCCTAGCACAGGGTGGAGGCATTAGTGTAGTCCCTAGCACAGGGTGGAGGCATTAGTGTAGTCCCTAGCACAGGGTGGAGGCATTAGTGTAGTCCCTAGCACAGGGTGGAGGCATTAGTGTAGTCCCTAGCACAGGGTGGAGGCATTAGTGTAGTCCCTAGCACAGGGTGGAGGCATTAGTGTAGTCCCTAGCACAGGGTGAAGGCATTAGTGTAGTCCCTAGCACAGGGTGAAGGCATTAGTGTAGTCCATAGCACAGGGTGGGGGGCATTAGTGTAGTCCCTAGCACAGGGTGGGGGGCATTAGTGTAGTCCCTAGCACAGGGTGGGGGCATTAATGTAGTCCCTAGCACAGGGTGGGGGCATTAGTGTAGTCCCTAGCACAGGGTGGGGGCATTAGTGTAGTCCCTAGCACAGGGTGGGGGCATTAGTGTAGTCCCTAGCACAGGGTGGGGGCATTAGTGTAGTCCCTAGCACAGGGTGGGGGCATTAGTGTAGTCCCTAGCACAGGGTGGGGGCATTAGTGTAGTCCCTAGCACAGGGTGGGGGCATTAGTGTAGTCCCTAGCATAGGGTGGGGGCATTAGTGTAGTCCCTAGCACAGGGTGGGGGCATTAGTGTAGTCCCTAGCACAGGGTGGGGGCATTAGTGTAGTCCCTAGCACAGGGTGGAGGCATTAGTGTAGTCACTAGCACAGGGTGGAGGCATTAGTGTAGTCACTAGCACAGGGTGGAGGCATTAGTGTAATCACTAGCACAGGGTGGGGGCATTAGTGTAGTCCCTAGCACAGGGTGGAGGCATTAGTGTAGTCACCAGCACAGGGTGGAGGCATTAGTGTAGTCACCAGCACAGGGTGGAGGCATTAGTGTAGTCACTAGCACAGGGTGGAGGCATTAGTGAAGTCACTAGCACAGGGTGGAGGCATTAGTGAAGTCACTAGCACAGGGTGGAGGCATTAGTGAAGTCACTAGCACAGGGTGGAGGCATTAGTGTAGTAACTAGCACAGGGTGGAGGCATCAGTGTAGTAACTGGTACTGGGTGGAGGCATCGGTGTAGTATCTGGTACAGGATGGAGGAATCGGTGTAGTAACTGGTACTGGTTAATGCGGACTTGAGCATTTGGGTGCTCGCTCATTTCTAATCATAAACAATGTGCTAAGTTTATTGTGCACCTTTTTATGGTAATGGGGTATACCAAACAGAAATTATTATTTTCTATCATGTTCCTTTTTATATGTATATTGTGCTTGTATTTTTACACTATTTTTACATACAAACTAGATCCCAGTTTTTGATATTACCACTATTGTGCCCGAGCAATCATTCTGACAAATGGAAATAAGCCAACACCACTATGTGACAGTTCCCTGATGATTTGGTAGTGTTGTAGTTCTTAATCATTTGGACTTTGCTGCAGTGTAAAGCATGGAGGAGTGACAGTGAGGGAGACAGAGTTTCTCATGATACAGGAGGTGGATTTCAGATTACCTAGGATTCCATGTATAAAATGAAACTGGATTATCTGGTTGCAGCCATACTTAGTGTGTAGCTTGGGACTGGATATCTAATTTATCAATTTCTGGTTTAAAAGAAAAGATTTGCTTACAATAAAATATTTATGAAAATGGCAGCAAAAACAATGGGGGTGGACATTCATAAAACCCTTTAAGCCAATTTATGGACTAAAAAAGTCACAAATTTTTGCGCATGTGGGAGATTGTGCAAAAATTTGCAACTTTTTGTGGTCTGTGCTGCCATCCACCACTTTTTTACTTAAAAAGGTGGCGTGATTTGTGGGAGAGGGCATAGCCACCCCAAACTGACGCATTTACTAATTTATGCCAGAAACTGGCATAATTATACCAGAAGTGAAAGCCAGATCGGATCTGACGTACATTTCTGCGTAGGCGCACAGAGGAGCCGAGATGCGCCCGATACATGAACAGCCGTGCACCTCTTCATGTATTAGGGACATTGTGAACCAGCGGAAATATTAAGATCAGTGTTTAAAATGTCGGCCTCAATAAATTTCCCCCCAATATTTTTGGCTTAGTAGGTGTGACGTCTAGGGCAATAAAAATGAATTAATTGTAAAAGTAATAGTCACCAGAGTACATCAGCTGGACATGAGAACTCACAACTCGTGAGGCATTATTCTGCACGGATCAATGCCATACTCCCTTAGCAGATGTTACTGGCAAATCTTGTTAGAAGTGCGCTCTTTATGTACTTAAGTGTAACTGCTAGTGCTTAAAGAGAAAACAAAATCAATTAAGTCATTTAATATTTAACAGTGGTCACAAAAATGTGCCAAGAGTGTGAGGACTAACCAGAAGCGAGCCTAACTTCCCATCTGTCTAACCTGTTAGGGGGCATGGGCAAATATCACCCAGTTGGTGCAAACTAATCAATAAGGAGAAAAAGTCACGGTAGAAGCAGGATTTGTCATGGAAGAGGTGACAGAAGACGTAATCTTGTACCTCTAAGAATCCTTGTCCACAAACTGGATTCCAGAACTAGAGGCCTAATGACATCCATCAAAACAATGGACCATCTATTACAAACACCCATACTATTCAGTTGGTATAGGTGATTGTAGAGTGTAGGGTTCATTTTTAACCCGTTAACACCAGAGGATCTAAATTTACTTCCTGTGTGTTCAGGGTTTGTATGGAGGGTGGAAGGGATTGGATGACAGTTTTTGACAGAGGACACCTAGCCGCAACAGCCGTGATCAGCGGTAAAGTAAAAATGAGTTTAAAAGTTTTAGTAATAATTTAAAAAAGAAACACACTTTTCCCATATTTATAATAAAAAAGTCAAAACAGAAAAAAAAACAAAAAACATATTTTTCATTATTTATCCCACATGCTGAATGCTGTCAGAAAAAAAATACACAATGGCAGAATTGCGCTTTTTCCAAGAAAAGATTGACTAAAAAAATATTTTTAAAAGTCATATGTACTCCAAAATGGTACGAGTAGAAACTAAAGGACGTCCCACAAAAAATAAGCCCTCGTACAACTATGTCGACGGAAAAATAAAAAAAGGCATAACTGTGAGAAAATGGCGAGAAAATTTTTTTCTTTTTTTTCAAGGACATTTTACTTTTTAAAAGTAGTTCAGCAAAAAGCAACTATATAAATTTACTATCGTCGTAATCGTACTATCCCATAGGAAAAAGTTGTCATTTTTGCCGCAGTGTGTCGCCACAACAACAAGAGCACACCACCCCACCCTCCAAGATAGCGGAATTGTGTTTTTTTTCTGTTTCACTCCACTTCGATTTTTTTAAATATAGGGGTGAAGTCTCTTGCGGAACCATGTCAAAATCTGTGGTGTAATGCGGAATTGGATGCAGATTTTGGTGATGATTTTCAACAGTGGAAAATCCACACAAATTCCTCTCTGTGCGAAAGTACCCTTATATTGATTTATTACATCAGTTACTTTACTAATCAATACCATGTATATAAATTAAAAACTGTAAATTTTAATGAAAATATAATGAAACCAGAAATGAAAATGAAAAACAATATGCTCCGAAACGTGTGAAATTTTTTAAATGTGCTTCCAAAATAAAATAAACAAATAGATAGTCCAGTCTCTGCCCAACCTTTAAACAAAAGCCTCCGCCCCCAGCAGTGGAGAGAGGGAGACCGCCAACTCCCAACAGAACATAATAAAAAGGGAGCTCGTTCACAGCAGCTGCACTCACTGGTGCCCGCGTGCACGGTGCCGCACGCCACCAGCACCACGCCGGCACGGTACCTGCTCCTCCAGCAGCCGGACAACAAGTAAGGGGGGACACGCCCCGACCGTGGGACACCGCATACTGCCGCCCCGGGTGGACCAGCAAGCGCCACATGGTAACAACGTATATATTTGTCAAAACACTGTTTGAAAAAAACATAAGCGTCAATTTTTAAAAGTTTTCTACAATTTTGGCATTTTTAAGAACTATACGCAATTCAGATCAGTTTAGTTTTAGCACCAAAACAAAGGACAATATGTGACAAAAAGACAATGTCAGTATTACTTGGATGTGTAAAACCGTTATTCTTTGTTTAAGTGACACATACCAGATTTCCAAAGCTTGGCCTTGTTATTACGGCACCGAATGGACAAAAGGTTTCAATAAAGACTTGTAAAAAACCCTATGAACCCTCCATGTAGCTGGCAAATCAAGTTCATAAGCAAGCGGGTTTTCTACACGCGTGATGACAAAGGGACTCACGTAACGCGGCGCCAGTTTCAAAGACAGAACCTTCAATTTGAGATTTCTAGAAGACAAATATACCTTCTGTCCCACCCTGTAAGGTTCAGAGACTGACAGACTCCTCCCACTACACAACTGCATACGAGCCCCCTTTGCTTCCAGGTTCTTCTGTACTTCTTTCCATACTCCCTGCAGTGCATCTGTGGCGACATCAGCTGCTGGACAGGCAGATGGAGTAGAAATAGCTGTAAGGAAGTGAGGATGCTGACCATATACGCAAAGGAATAGAGATACTCCAGTGGAAGAACATGTACGGTTGTTTAGTGCAAACTCTAAATTCTGCCCACTGATGAGTCTTTTCACTAGCAAACAACCGTAAATATTGCACTAAATCCTGGTTCTTCCGCTCCGTCTGACCATTAGTTTGCAGGTGGACTGATGACGAGAAGGAAAGCGACGTTCCCAGGTTTCTACAGAAGGCTCGCCAAAATTGCGCAACAAACTGAACACCGCGATCAGATACGATGTTCTCAGGAACCCCATGTAGATGAATGATTTCTTTTACAAAAATCTTAGAAAATTCTATCGCAAAAGGTAGCTTCTTTAACACCACGAAATGTGCCATTTTTGAGAAACGGTCTACAACAACTAGGATAGTGGTGAACTTCTGAGACTCAGGTAGATCGGTGATAAAATCTACTGAAAAATGCGACCACGGACGAAAAGGCACTGGTAACGGTCTCAGAGGCCCCTCCGGACGCCGATGACGACTTTTACTGCGTGCACAGACAGAGCATCCCTTAAAGGGGTTGTCTCGCGAAATCAAGTGGGTCTATACACTTCTGTATGGCCATATTAATGCACTTTGTAATATACATTGTGCATTAATTATGAGCCATACAGAAGTTATTCACTTACCTGCTCCGTTGCTAGCGTCCCCGTCGCCATGGTTCCGTCTAATTTCGGTGTCTTCTTGCCTTTTTAGACGCGCTTGCACAGATCCGTCTTCTCCCTTCTTCTCCCTTCGGCTCCGCTCGGCAGCATCGGCATTTTGGCTCCGCCCCCTTGTACGCATCATCGCGTAGCTCCGCCCCATGATGTGTGCCGGTTCCAGCCTCCTGATTGGCTGGAATCGGCACGTGACGGGGCGGAGCTACGCGATGATGCGTACAAGGGGGCGGAGCCAAAATGCCAATGCTGCCGAGCGGAGCCGAAGGGAGAAGAAGGGAGAAGACGGATCTGCGCAAGCGCGTCTAAAAAGGCAAGAAGACACCGAAATTAGACGGAACCATGGCGACGGGGACGCTAGCAACGGAGCAGGTAAGTGAATAACTTCTGTATGGCTCATATTTAATGCACGATGTATATTACAAAGTGCATTAATATGGCCATACAGAAGTGTATAGACCCACTTGATTTCGCGAGACAACCCCTTTAACAAAGTCGCGGATCTCCCGAGACATGCCTGGCCACCAGTAGTGTCTAGTAGAAAGATCCAGAGTCCCCTGAACCCCCAGATGGCCCGCGAGAACAGATGAGTGAGACTCTTCAATGACTCCAAGACTCAAGATCTCTGGTACAAACCATCTGTCCTCCAACACCCCCAAGGGAGCGTCCTGCTGACAATTTTGTAGATGAGGAACCAGATCAGATTCTACAGCTGCCACCACCCCAGGTGCCAAGATATTTCCGTGAGTCACTATCTAATTTTCCGGCAAACCGAAACTCCGTGGGAGGGAGTCTGCCTTCACGTTCTTCTCCCCTGAAATATATGTAACGACGAGGGATACCGCCAACCCCACACGGTCCGGCTCATCAAAAATACCTCCAAGTTCCTGAAAAAACAAATCAACTGACTGCAGGCAAGCCGAACTCTCGGGTAAGGAGTAGGCCCATGTCTGGGGGGGACCCCGAAGTAAGGACTTAATCAATCCAACTTTCTGGGATTCTGAGCCGCATGAGCGGGGTTGCATATGAAAATACAATCTACATGCCTGCTGAAAAACGAAAAACTTGCTCCTCTCCCCTGAAAATACATCAGGAAGCGGACACTTAGGCCTCATGTCCACGGGGAAAATCAGGCCCGCTCCGGATTCTCCATGGAGAATCCGTAGCAGGTCCCTCCTGCCCCGCGGACATGAGGCATAAAAATAAGAATTTACTCACCTCTCGCCCGCTCCGGATCTTCCCTTTGCTGCGGCGTCATCTTCTCTGTGTCGCGGCCGAATCTTCTTTCTTCGGCCCGGCGGATGTGCAGGGCACGTCAGTGACGTGCCCCGCGCATGCGCCGGCCCGAAGAAAAAGATCCGGCCGCGACGGAGAGAAGATGGAGCCGCAGCGAAGGGAAGAACCGGAGCGGGTGAGTAAATTCCGATTTTTGTCTCCCGCGGATCCGGACGACTTCCATAGGCTTCAATAGAAACCCGCACGAAAATGGAGCATGGTCCAGATTTTTTCATGCTCCTTTTTTTTAAAATCACTTTTATTGACCATCCGCGGGTATTTATCTACCCGCGGGTGGTCAATGCATCCCTATGGGGTGCGGATCCGCGGGCAGGAGAAGAGTTAAAATCCGCTGCGGATTTTAATTCTTCTTTTGCCCGTGGACATGAGGCCTTAGGCTCAGGAATGAAAGGAGCGGTAGAAACATGCACTGACTCCCGCTGCTGCTGGGCCATCATACGACCGGACAGGTCTTGGATCACGACCACAAAATCCTGCAACTGACCTGCAAAGGCACTCATGGCCTCCATTGGAGAGCAATTTTAAGGGCCAATTATTATGTTACGGTATACTACCCTTGATACGCCAGCCCAGGTGCCCTAGATCTCACCCACAACCCCTGTCCCTGCCTACTTGCCTCCACTCCTGGCTAACCCCAGGCGGGCAACTGGGCGGCGATCCCTACTCTTACTAGGGACCGAAAAAGGGACGCTGGCATACTTGGATGGATAGGGTAGAGTAGTGACAGAAAAGGCAGATGTAAATAACCAACACAAACAATACTAAGCAGAACTGAGGCAGATGGAAAAACCTGGCGGATAATAGCAAAGTGTAGCAGACAAGATGACAGAAGCAGGAGACCAACTGAGGCAGACTAGCTAGCACACTGAGGGAAACCAATAACTGGCAGTGACTGCAAGTCTCTGCCCGCCCAGGGGCGGAGAGAGGGAGAGAGCCAACTCCCAACAGAACATAATAAAAAGGGAGCTCGTGCACAGCAGCTGCACTCACAGGTGCCCGCGTGCACGGTGCCACGCACCACCAGCGCCACAACGGTCAGTCACACGTGTCCCCGGCAGCCGGACAACAAGCCGGAGGGACGCGCCCCGACCGCGGGACCCCGCACACCGCCGCCCCAGGAGGACCAGCAACCGCCACATGGTAACAACGTATATATTTGTCAAAAGACTGTTTGAAAAAAATAAGCGTCAATTTTTAAAAGTTTTCTACAATTTTGGCATTTTTAAGAACTATACGCAATTCAGATCGGTTTAGTTTTAGCACCAAAATAAAGTACAATATGTGACAAAAAGACAATGTCAGGATTACTTGGATGCGTAAAACCGTTATTCTTTGTTTAAGTGACACATACCAGATTTCCAAAGCTTGGCCTTGTTATTTCGGCATAGACTAGCTTGGTTCTTAAGGGGTTAAAGGGGTTGTTCGGGAGTTTAAAAAAAAAAAGATCTTAACAGCAGAAAATGTCTTTTAAAAAAATTATCATTTCTTACCTGTTAAATTGTCTGCCACTCCAGAGGTGCCACACCGGTGGTTCCTGCTGGTCTTTGTTACATGTGGCCAGCGGTATACGTGACATATCGTAGATGTACCATTCCTGCAGCAAAGTAAACAACAACCTGGGCCGACCACTGGAGCATCAGAGGGTTTAACGAGTAATTTTTTTTTTACCTTTACATTTTCTAATGTAAGAATAGTTTTTATTTATTTTTTTAATCCTAGGCAATCCATTTAAGAAAACATGTTTTTTTCCTTATTCAAACCATAAGAACCACAGAGATCAACAGAAAAGAGCAGTCATGAAGTATGAAGTATTTTGTCAAAATCAGTGTAGACTTTAGAAGACAACTAAGCCCTCCAGCAGCCAGATATATTTTATCAGTAATGATAAAATAATAACTCTCTTAGATATCAACGGAAAATAACCCAAAAATGGGTTGAGCAAAATCATTAAAAAAAATTTTTTAGGCACATTAGCCATCTTCCTGGGCTCATAGAGAGGTCAAGTGAACACTAGTATCAGTATACACATAGTACAGCCATTTAAGTAGTCTTTATCTTTTCATGGATATAGATGAGCTAAAACCTTCCAGCTATGAAAAAAACTAAGTACATTTTCTTTCTGTTGAGAGAAATATTAAAAATGCAGTCTATATGGTATGGAGGCAATGACTGTGACAGACCACTTACAGACGTGCTGCCATCAGATGCCTCTCTCTGTAGGAGGCAAGTATTTACTAAGTGAGTGGTCCTCACACACATAACAGCCTGGCTAGCAAATGATGGATGCCTCACGTCAGCTCCTCCTAATTTGGAGTCAATGAGAAGTGTGGAACAGAACAATACCCAAGTCCCCACCAAAGCTATACTATGCATTGCCACTGTAAGGAAGTGGAGGCAAAGACTAATAGCCAGGCGAGACTCTGTATCTGTACCCTAAGGAGTATACAATCTAATTCAGTGTAACGTGACAAAGTGACTTGTCCAAAGTGAAATCAACTTGGTCTGGAATTTCGCTCCCTTAGGATATCGGCATTCACAAAGTAATTGACACAAGGCATTTTGGGTTCATGTACAAAACAGAGACATAAATTGATATATTTCATTATAGTGGTTACGTTGAGGATAATATAATGCCCTGCAACAAGCAGGAAAAGTTACAATCTGGAGCAACTGATGTTAAAGGGATTCCGTTAGCAGGTTCACGCTGCCTGAACCACGGACCGGGACAGGGGTGCCTGTTGTTCCATGGGTGTTTTATTCTGTAAAGCTGAGGGAGTTACAGAATAAATACACTTTGAATTTTGACTTGAAGCTGAATTCCTAGTCACGGGGGCAAGCTGTGCTGGCTACTCCCCACCTATTGTATGCAGAGAGAGGAGTCGTCAGTCTTCATGCAGTGGGTGGCAAGTAACCATTGCGGCCCGCCCCCGTTATTCATAGTTCAGCTCTGGGGCAGCAGGGCATCCCTGTCCCGCGGGGCAACAGGGCCATCCCTGTCCCGCGGGGCAACAGGGCCATCCCTGTCCCGCGGGGCAACAGGGCCATCCCTGTCCCGCGGGGCAACAGGGCCATCCCTGTCCCGCGGGGCAACAGGGCCATCCCTGTCCCGCGGGGCAACAGGGCCATCCCTGTCCCGCGGGGCAACAGGGCCATCCCTGTCCCGCGGGGCAACAGGGCCATCCCTGTCCCGCAGGGCAACAGGGCCATCCCTGTCCCGCGGGGCAACAGGCCATCCCTGTCCCGCGGGGCAACAGGCATCCTTGTCCCGCGGGGCAACAGGCATCCTTGTTGAGAGTTCATGCGGCTCGTGGTTCGGAAAGCATGAACCTGATGACAGAATCCCTTTAGTACATGAAACCTTGAAAAGCTTTTCAATGCCACAAGCTCAGAGACAATAGTTCATTAGTCTACAAAGTAAACCATAAACCATTACATCACATAGAATAAGGACTTCAACTAACAATATAGCTCTCTTCTTCCTGGGGCTGGTGGGGTGCCAATATTCACACTGTTCTAGGAAGGCATCAGCACACAAAACTGGAATACCTTCAGAATAGTACAGAGAAACAAATCATCTGTATTTAAAGTCCATAATTAATGGATATTTCTACACATCACAGCTATGATGGATTCAACCAGCCAAACACTTCCCCAACAGAGCAGATGTAGTATTGCATGGCTAGGCTTAACTCTGGCCGATAAGTGGGAATCCCAAGTCAGGGACCTCTCTATAGGATGTCATTGGGACAAACCTGTTTAATGTGTGTCCGGAAAAACATTACACAACAGATGAAAAAATATGCGCCTTGCATACAAGCTGAGCATCCCTTAGAAGATGGATTGGGGGCTCCTCAGTAGGTGCAAAGTCACTAGTTTACCTTTTAGACCATCTGGTGACACATTCTCTCCAAGGACCAAGCTAGAATACACAGCGGCATCAGTCAGATACCACGATGCTTTTACAGCACAAAGCAATACAAGTAGTGTCTTG
Organism: Eleutherodactylus coqui; assembly: GCF_035609145.1. Classification (NCBI taxonomy): domain Eukaryota; kingdom Metazoa; phylum Chordata; class Amphibia; order Anura; family Eleutherodactylidae; genus Eleutherodactylus; species Eleutherodactylus coqui. Next base: position 200,403,403 of record NC_089842.1, on the reverse strand, counting down.
GCATACGAGTGTAATTCGTTCCGTGACGGAGCTCTTAACCCTTGTATGTCAAATCACTTTTCCCCATTGAAATCAATTGAAACATCATTAATGCTTCCCGAATTAATGGGATTTCAAATTATTTCAATGGGGAAACTAACTACACTACATGTAAAAAAAAACCAAAAACATCAATACTCACCTACTGCCGGTGTTCCGGTCTTCGCGACGATGTCATCGTTGAATGGCTGTGATTGGTTAATACAGTGCCAGCTTTCATTGGCTGACACGGCGCTGAATTAACCAATCAGAGCATTAGCTTGCTGGTGGCAGAGTATTCAAGCCCCGCTTCCAGGAAGAAATGCTCTGTCGGCGTGGAGGAGGACATGACAGCCTTCAGCAGCGACGGAGACCATCGCAGGTACCGGAATGCCAGCGGTAGGTGAGTATTAAGACACCCCCCAAGCCTCAGCTTGCGAACTTCTTGACTTGCGAGCAGGCTTGTAACCCGAGTGTTTGCTCTTAAATCAGAGAATGGAATGGGGCTGTTTCTGCAGCAGACACATGGATTTCTGCAAACCCTGAGTGGGAGAGGTGCAGAAAATCCTTCTTATTGTCATATATACACATATATATATATAATATATATATATATATATATATATATATATATATATATATATATATATATATATATATATATATATATAATTATTCAGACATCTACCACTGCTGAATTATTTTAGCTGAGGGAGACGTGTGAAGCCCCCCAAAGAACATAAGAAAGTTCAATTATTTTGTGGCAAAAAATGGCAAAATGTAAAAGCTGAGAATGTACAGTCAGCAAGACAAACGTTAACTTGTTTCTATTGTGCAACAGTCACGTTTACGATTGTAATTCTTTTTAGTTAGTGACGGAATTAACATGCACAAAGAGAGAGGATGTAATCTCTCTCCTCCCTTCATATCACATTCCAATGTGAAACTCCGAGACTGTTAGCTGAGTGAATAGCTCCCAATTTGATAATTACAACCAAGCAGCCTGTTATGCCAGGAAAACCACACTGACTCCCTCATGTACCTTTTAGTTACTGGTATAGGCTTGGCCCGTTTGCCAGCTTAGCTAAATGGACCCTGAAGTGCAAGCTAATGCTACATGATATTAGCTTCCTCTTCAAATACTCTGGATGAGCAAACACAAGCGCAGGCTTTGCCAACATTTTTCTGGCAGCAGAACAGAGAAGAGTTTCACTCTGCAACTCGGAGATTATCACTGAGCACATAACCCATCGGTTTCATAGCGTCTGGGCACTGCCAGAGAGTGGTTACCTCCACAAAATCACTAGCCATTGGGTGCAATTTGCATAATAACACTTACAATCCAAAGCATCGCTGTTAACCCTTCTGCTACAACGCCAGCAACGCTAAGGAACAAAAGGATACTTTTCCTTAGCTAAAAGTAGCAGGCAAATTAAATCCACTTATTTATGGGCATGGAGTGTAATAGTAATGTGCTGTTTATTGTGCCTGGCAGTCCAACTGTTTACTTTACAGACAGTAAATGTGGATACAAAAATGAACAAATTGTATCAAAAATTCAATTGCATTTAAAGGAATCCTTCACCCAAATCAAGCGGCATATATGTGGCAATATACTAGTGATTATCCAAATGCCTTTGCTTTTAGGATGCCAAAAGCCATTTGTCTCCGTATTTTGAACCCCCCTATCGCTTCAAAATATGGGGGGTGCACAAAGATATCAGTACAGTGCTATAGTGTTTTCTGCTGGCCCTGGGAGGCAGGAATGACCATTGTTTGCTGCCCATTCCCTGCATGCTGAGCAGTGTGGTGCACTAACCAGGACAGGCACCATGGTAGAGGCGAGCTCTGTAAGAGTATAAATACTAGTGACGGATTTGCTGCAGAACTTTTTTGCTCCTGCTAATTATTTTCGATCAGGGGATTTTTGGCGGCAGGCACATGACTTTCAAGTGAATGGAACGGATTTTCAGTTGCAAAAATATGTACCCCAAATCTGTGAGTTTACCCATAAAGAGGTCCGTGGAGCCTTTGCCCACTAGTTATTAATAAGGAGTCCCCAAATCTCTTTACTGTAGGTCACAAAGCACATTCAGATATCATCTCAGGGGTTATTAAAAGGGGTTGTACCAGAATTACCTTTCATCGCCTATCCATAGCAGAGGTGATAAAAGTCTGATCGGTGGGGTCTCACTAATCCCAAGAACAAGGGTCCCGTTTCCCCTGTTCTCACTACAAGTTCACTGAACGCTCACACACCTCTGCGGTAAGGAGTAGATAGGATAGAGCGTCAGTCGCACATACACAGTGATGCTTCATTCATTTTCAATGAGACTGCTCTAGATACCCGAGTACAAGCTTGACTACTTCCGCCAGCCCCATTGAAATGAATGGAGCGATGGTCGCAGGTGCGCGGTCATGGCTCTATTCAAATTGTGGGTAGGAGAAGCGGGGTGCAGGGACGAAAAGATGGGGACATGGGTCTCCCGTTCTCAGGATCAGTGGGGGTCTCAGAGGCGAGACCACCACCAATCAGACCTTTATCTCCTCTCCTGGAGAGGTGATAAAAGTAAATTCTGGTACAACCCCTTTAAACCACACAACATTAACAAAACCATACAAAGATATTTATCAAAAAGACCCAAATAAAGAAAATGTTACCAGTATGGTCAACCATACAGTAATGAAAAATTAATGAAACAACCAAGCAGAAAATGTGACTGTGATAAAAGACATATACTGTTCTGATGCAGTACATATTGGACAGTACAGACTGCCGCTATGTACCCGGTACTTGGTCCTCACTCAGGAGCCCAGTTCCAGGTAAATGGTTCTGATCATACAGCCAAGTGTTAATCATATGGTTGTGCCTCAGTCAAATGGTTCTGACTCATTTGTTAGAATTTAGTACCCTGTTTCCCTGAAAATAAGACAAACCCTGAAAATAAGACATAGCAAGATTTTCCAGAATTTTTGAGGATGCAAAATGATTTTTCAGGCTTTTTGAGGATGTTTGAAATATAAGCCCTACTTTAAAATTAAGCCCTGCTAACGGTTAATTAAAAAAAGTCAATTTAAATAGTGTTCAGGCAGCTATACATGTAAAAAAGTTAAACCTTTTTGAACAAAAATTAATATAAGACACTGTCTTATTTTCGGGGAAACACGGTAATTCCATGACTTGAGTGCTGCAGCTACCAAATATGGGGAGCAACATGAATAGAACCCAAGATATACATGCGACTATCAAATCTCTACTTAGGTAACATTTACCGCAGTTTTCTAGAGCTCCACAAATTAGGTTTTATAGCTTCAGTAAATAGAGGGTCTAAGCCTGACTTACCGGGGAAATCTCTCCTTCAGCCGCCTCATGCATTGCCTTGTGGGCTTCAGTGTAGTAATGAACCGGGCGATCTCATCATACTGCGCTTTACTCAGCTTCATCTCTAGGCTAAAGAGGAACACGGGATCAGCTTCAATCAAAAGACATTTTTTGACAAAAGCAGGAGGGCAAAAACACAGATAGCTGTCAATATTTATGATGTACATGTTTACAATCTGCAAACAGCAAAATGATAGTTATCAATTTTATCTTAAAGCAATTGTCCACCTTTTAACACGCTGTGTTGTTTCTAGGCTCAGCATTCTGTGATCGATGATTTCTTGCCATTTTTTTTATCTTATACAAAATGAACCGAGAGTTAAATAATAACATTCTGCCACCACTAGGGGGAGCTTGCTATATACAGTTATATTATTAACCCCTTAGTGACCAAGTCTGTTTGCGTCTTAGTGACGGAGCCAAATTCTGGAAACCTGACATGTGTCACTTTAACATAGCATAACTCCGTAAAGGATTTGCATATCCAAGTAATTCTGACATTGTTTTTTCACCACATGTTGTACTTCATTTAGGCGGAAAAAATAGACCGATAGAATTCGAGTATATTTATTACAAGTGCCAAAATTTGGAAAGTTTTGAAAGAAATTTTATTTTCAACTGTAATATCTCAAATATGTGCAAACATACTGTACACATTTTTGGAAAAAATATATATTCCCATCTGTTTTCTTTTTTTCTGGGCGCACATTTGAAAAACGTTAGTTTTTTTTAACCATTTTGGAGACGTACAAATTTAACACTGGATTATTAACATTTTGGGGAACACTTTATTTTCCTACACCAAGCAAAGATTGTAAAGGCTCATAGGTGTCAGAATGATAGATACCCCCACAAATGACCCCATTTTAAAAACGACACCCCTAATGTATTCACTGAGGGGGGTCAGGAGTATTTTGAACCCACAGTTTCTTTTCAGGAATTAATGCAATTTAGAGGAGAAAAGATAAAATTTCATATTTTTGCAAATATGTCATTTTAAAGGCATTTTTTTTCTATAGTGCACATGAAAATGAGGATTTGCACCCCAAAATGGATCCCCCTGTTTGTCCCGTTTTTAAAAACATACCTCTTGTGGCCCTAATATTATGTCCATATGCACAACAGGGCCGAAACCGAAAGAAGTAGGAACTGGCTTTCAGAACAGACATTTTGCTTGAGGGCTCAGTCACACGGGCACGTCAGCGCCCGTGTTACTGCAGCCAGCAGACGGCCGTACCTGAAGACGGACGTCTCTCTGCAGCGCCGGGAGGAAGAACATGTGACTGGCTTCATTGCCGGTCATGTGTTCTTTCATCATCGATGGAGAGAGACGGCCGTCTTCGGGTACGGCCGTCTTCTAACTGTCAGTCACACGGGCGCAGGTGTACGGGTGCCGATGCGCCCGTGTTACTGAGCCCTTAGGGTGATTTAGGCCCCATTGCCCACTTGTAGAGCCCTTGAGCGACTGAAATGATGGAAGAACCCCCACAAATTACCTCATTTTGAAAACTAGACCCCTTAACGAATTCATCTAGGGGTGCACTGCGTATTTTGACCCCACAGTTTTTGAATGAATCGAAGCAAAGCAGAAGGAAAAAATAATGATTTTCATTATTTTGGCAATTATGTCATTTTAAAAACAGGGGTTTTTTTGTACAGCACACAAGAATTAATACTTTCACCACAAAATGGATACCCCGTTTGTCCAGTGTTCAGAGTCATACTCAATGTGGCCCTAATCTTATGTCTGGCTGCACAACGGGGCCCAAACAGAAAGAAGCTATACTTCAACTGTTTTTAACTTTTATGTGATCGCCATTATTCATTGGATAATGGCAATCACGTGACCGGGGACCGCTGACTGACGCCCACGGTCACTGCTCCAGGCTCTCGGCTACCTTTAGTAGCCAGGAGCAAGGGAATTTTAAATTTCCTGGGCCCTCCCCAGCTTCTGCGCTTAGGCCTCATGTCCACTAGCAAAATTGAATTGCGGAATCCGCATTCAATTTTTCCCATAGGGATCCATTGGCCATCCGCGAGCAATTAAATTGAAATTTGCACCCGCGGATGGCATTTTAATGGATTTGCGTTTTTTTCCGCACGTGAGAGAAAACGCAGCATGCTCCATTTTCTGCAGGTCTTCCGCAGGCTTCCATAGAAGCCTATGGAAGCCGTCCGGTCCCGCGATACACCCGCAGCTGAATTTCTACTCTCCGGCGCGGGAGCACAGGAGAGCAGGAGTTCAAGAAGAAAAAGAAAAAAAAGAGTGCACGAGCGCATCCGCCGGGCAGAGAGAAAGAAGATCCGGCCGCGACGGATGAGAACCCGTAGCGTCCGGACAGGTAAGAAAAATCTATTTTCAGGCCTCATGTCCCCGTGAAAAGAGGGTCTCACTGCGGGATTTTGCATGGAGAATACGCACGGACCCGAATTTCCTAGTGGACATTAAGTCCACAATTTTGCCGAGGGTGTATGCGCCGAAGTTGGGGTAAGGTCTGCGGATAAAGACCCTGACGGTAAGTAATTTCACCTCCCCTCATGGATTGGATCCGTAATCGGAGGTGAAATTTTAACTTTTTTTTACAATTACATGATTGCCGTTATCCATTGGGTAGTGACGATCATGTGACCAGGGACCGAGTACCGTGGCATCCCGTGAAATCTCCAGGCCCTTGGCTATGTTTGGTTGCCAGGAGCAGGGAGATTTTAAATTACCTGGGGAATCCGTGGCTTTTGATAAATGGCGCGTGCGCAGAAGCTGGAGTAAGGTCCGCGGATAAATCCAAGGGCCTTAGGTACGTAATTTCATCCTCCCTCACAGATATGATCCGTGAGGGAGATGAAACTTAAACTTTTGTTTTACTTTACATGATCATTGTTATCCATTGGATAATAGTGATCATGTGACTGGAAACTGCATATAGCTTTCCCCGATGATATCTCTCTGCTCCTGACTATACATGCTAACCGGGAGCAGAGGGAATTTAACCCCTTAACGACCAGCCCATAGTGTTTTTACGTCCTCCCGAAGTGGGCTTTATTCTCTGAGGACGTAAAAACATGTGTCCTGCAGAGAATAAAGCCCCTCGGGCTGTGGACGTGACAGCTCCATGCTGTCAGTGTCCGCAGGTAGCCGACAGCATGGAGCTGTCATCCCGGGCTGCACGGACCCCCCCCCCCCCCCCCGGCATTGCGATCGCAAAAAAGTAAATAAAAGTGCAAAAAAAGTTACATATTCAGCTGCCCTGATGGATCGGATCCATCAGAGCAGCTGAAATTACTCACCCGGGTCCGGCACGCTGCTCCTCGCTCTCCCGATGCTCTGAGCCCCATAGCCGTCCTTCTGCGCATGCGCGCCAGGCGGCATTACGTCAGCCGCATGCGCAGAAGGCCCAGCGGCGCGGGAAATGTAAAATCTCCCGGCTCCTGTAGGTAGCCAGGAGGCAGGAGATGTCAGCGGTCCCCGATACCGCGATCGCCGTTATACAATGGGTAACGGCGATCGCTGAAAAGTGAAAAAAAGTTAAAAAAAAAGAAAAGCTTCACCTCCCCTCATGGATCGGATCCATGAGGGAAGATGAAAATACTCACCCCGCTTCCTCCATGTCCTTCGCCCGGTCTCCGGACCCCCGCTGGCTTCTGCGATGTGCCGCGCATGCGCAGAAGGCCGGCGAGCCCGGCAAATTCAAAATCTCCCTGCACCCGGCTGTTACAGATAGCCGAGTGCAGGGAGATATGACTGGGGACCGCTGTATGCGGTTTCCAGTCATATGATCACCGTTATCCATCAGATAACGGTGATCATATAAAGTTAAAAAGTAAAAAAAAAACTTAAAAGTTTATAAAGTTAAAGTTTCATCTCCCCTTACGGATCGTATCCGTAAGGGGGGATGAAATTACGTACCCAAGGTCCCCGGATTTGTTCCCTGATGGGATGTTCATCCGCGGACCTTACCCCAGCTTCTGCGCATGCAACCGTCAGCATGATGGCGGACGCATGCGCAAAAGTGAAATATTGCCCAAGAAATTTAAAATCTCCCTGCTCCTGGCTACCAAAGGTAGCCAAGAGCCTGGAGATGTCACGGGGAGCCAACGGTCGCTGAGTGCTTGGAGCAGTGACCGGCGGCCTCGTTGAGTGGTCCCCGGTCACGTGATAAAGTAGCGATCTAACATTAGGCCGGTCACAAATGACCGGAGAGGAATTATGGGTTCTGCATGCACTTGATCAGCGGTAATCCACGGATCAATCGCATGCATTGGATTACACAATTCCCCCCAATTAGTGGGTCGGAATTACGTAATCCACTCGCAGAAACAGAACACGGCATGCTATATTTTACCGCGGATATCCGCGACCTAGAGCCCATTGTGCTCTATGACCGCGGATATACTCGCAGCCCATGTGCAAACACATTGTGAACGGGCTGCGGGTACCCGGGTCATCTCTAAGCGACGGCGCGGGAAATAAAAACAAAAAACGGTGTACTGCGCATGACTGCCTGTGTGAGTAGACAGTTATGCGTAGTACATTACGCGGCCGTACGCAGGGTCACAGCCCGGCTCACAGCTGGAATCCGCTGCGGGCCTCCACAAGCAGATTCCACCTACGGCCGTGTGAGCCCGGCGTTATTCAGACCGCTACCTGTAATCCGTAATTTACAAGAAGGCCCGGGAACGCTTGCCTTCATGCAGTTCCAGGAGCAGCTTGTTGAGCGCCTTCTGTGTGAGACCGCCGCACCGCAGCAAGATTACAAAGCCTCACAGCGCCACTTTTTACACCGCATCCCTGCCGCTGAGGTCACAAAATACCCCCCAAAAAGCATGAGAGGAGGGGGGATACCCGGTTTTCTTGCCCCATGTGCCCAACCCAACCAGCCTCCGTAATTACCCGTCTTCGGACATAAAACGCAGTTTATATTATTACCTTTATCTAATATTTAGGGAATGCCAAAAAATGGGGAGGGGGGGGGATTATTTTTAGGAAGTCAATTTTTTTTCCGTATAAGTGGGCAATGGGGCCTGGAATTTATTCAGTTCTGCCCTGAAATCCAGCGGGCATTCCCTCCATTATGGGCCTAGCCATGTGTCCTGTAAGTAGACTAGGGCCACAATGGATATGTTTCTGAACACGGGACAAACAGGGGGATCCATTTTGGGGTGAAAGTCTTCATTCGTATGTACACTGTACAAAAAAAACAGTTTTTAAATTGACAAAATTGCCAAAAAATGAAAATTGTAATTTTTTCCTTCTGCTTTGCTTGGATTCATTCAAATACTGTGGGGTCAAAATACGCAGTACACCCCTAGATGAATTTAAGGGGTCTAGTTCTCAAAATGGGGTCATTTGTGGGGGTTCTCTATCGTTTTGGCCGCTCAATGGCTCTACAAGTGGGCAATGGGGCCTGGAATTTATTCCGTTGTACCCTGAAATCCAACGGGTGCTCCTTCCATTATAGGCCTAGCCATGTTTTCTTTAAGTAGATTAGGACCACAATTGGTATGTTTCTGAACACGGGACAAACGGGGGTATCCATTTTGGGGTGAACGTCTTCATTCTTATGTACACTGGACAAAAAAAACTGTTTTTAAATTGACACAATTGCCAAAAAAATGAAAATCCTATTTTTTTCCTTCTGCTTGGCTTAGATTCATTCAAAAACTGTGAAGTCAAAAAAGTCATTGTACCCCTAGATAAATTCGTTAAGGGCTCTACTTTTCAAAATAGGGTCACTTGTGGGGGTTCTCCATCGTTTTGGTCACTCAATGGCTCTACAAGTGGGCAATGGGGACTAAATCTCCTTCAAGCAAAATTTCTTTTCCGAAAGCCACCGGTTGCTCCTTTCATTTTGGGCCACATTGTGCATACAGACGTAATACTAGGACCACAATGGGTATGTTTATGAGCACAGGACAAACAGGGGTACCCATTTTGGGGTGCAAGTCTTCATTCATATATGTGCTGTACAAAAAAACTGGTTTAAAAAGACAGAATTGCCAAAAAAATGAAAATCGTATTTTTTTTCCTTCGGCTTGGCTTAGATTCATTCAAAAACTGTGAAGTCAAAAAAGTCATCGTACCCCTAGATAAATTCGATAAGGGGTCTACTTTTCATAATGGGGTCACTTGTGGGCGTTCTCCATCGTTTTGGTCACTCAATGGCTCTACAAGTTTGCAATAGGGCCTAAATCTCCTTCTAGCAAAATTTCTGTTCCGATAGCCACCGGTTGCTCCTTTCATTTCAGGCCCCATTGTGCATCCAGACGTAAGATTAGGGCCACAATGGGTATGTTTCTGAGCACGGGACAAACAGGCTTATCCATTCTGGGGTGCAAATCCTCATTTTCATGTGTACTATAGAAAAAATTCCTGTCTTTAAAATGACATATTTGCAAAAATATGAAATTTTAGTTTTTCTCTTCTAAATTGCATTGACTCCTAAAAAAAAACTGTGGGGTTAAAACACTCATGACACCCCTCAGTGAATACGTTGAGGGGTGGAAATATATATCTTAGCAAACATTTCTATATTATGTTTGCACATATTTGAGATATTGCAGTTGGAAATGTGAAAAATGACGATTTTTTCAAAATTTTCCCAATTTTGGCGCTTTTAATAAATAAACACAAATTCTATCGGTCTTTTTTTTCCGCCTAAATGAAGTACAACATGTGGCGAAAAAACAATGTCAGAATCGCTTGGATATGCAAAACCTTTCTGGTGTTTTTCCATGCTAAATTGACACGTGTCAGATTTGCAAAATTTGGCCTGGTCATTAAGGCGCAAACAGGCTTGGTCACTAAGGGGTTAAATCTCCCGGGGCGCGAGCTCTTCTCTTCACATGCCCGACGTTTCCGTCAGCTGCGCGTGCGCAGAAGATGAAGTAAGGACCAGATCGCCTGGGGACATCGCGATGGACGGGGTGAGTATTTTCATGGATTGGATCCATCAGGGGAGCTAGAACTTTAACTTTAATTTACTTTTTTTTACTTTTCCGTGATCGCTGCTATCCATTGGATCACGGGTCCAGGGACCGGTCACCGCAGTCCTCGATAACATCTCCTGCCTCCCGGATACCTTCAGTAGTTGGGAGCCAGGAGATTTAAAATCTCCCACGATGATCTGGTCATCTGTGCATTTGTCATCATTTTTCCTTTGGCGCACATGTGCAGAAGACAGCCGAAGGTCCTTTTCGTACCAGATCATCATGGGACATTGCGGAGGACGAGGGTGAGCAGTTTCTTTGCCCCTCACGGATGTAACTTTTTATTTACCTTCTTGCGATTCGCGCTATCCGTTGGATAGCGCCAATTGCATGACCGGGGGTCAGATATCCCGGCTACCTCCGGCAGCTGTCAGCATGGAGGTGTCACGTCCTCAGCCCACATGGCTTTAATCCTCAGAGGAAGCATGTTTTTACGTCCCTGAGGATTAAAGTCCACTTAGCTGCGACATAAAAAGGCAATGGGGCAGTTACTAAGTGGTTAAAGGGAAATTCTCATCTTGTAGCTATAGGTCCCACCTTTGGGATCACACCCATCCCTAGCTGTGGCCCTCACTGCCCCTAACTCAGCTTAATGGAGCGGCCAGTGGTGGTCGACACATATGGAAAAATCACAGTGCACTTTGCCATACTGTTTCTGTAACTTCCATAGAAATCAATGGAAGATATGAAAATAGTAGTACAGATAGTCCCCGACTTGCGAACATTCGACTTACGAATTTCGCTAGATACGAACTATCTGTCCTGCACAGTATGATGTAATGCTATGGCATTACATCATACTGTGCAGGGACCGGACAGGCTTCTATCAAGCCTGATAGAAGCCTGTCCGGTCAGATAGCGGGACACTGTGCGGTTGCTAGGCAGCCGGGGGCCTTCAGAAAGGCCCTAGGGCTGTCTATGCAGAGCGCCTATCAAGCTGTGTGCTTGATGGGTACTCTGCATAGGCAGCGCTGGGGCCTTTCAAGAGGACCCCAGCTGCCTAGCAACCGCATAACGTCCAGCGATCTCATCGTGGGACGCTGTACGGGCCCCCTGAACATCGGGTGCAGGCTGTTTCTTACAGCGGGCACCCGGCGGCAGCAGTTCCGACAAGCCGCGCGGCTCGGCAGAACTGTTAACACTTTAAATACCGCTGTCAGAGCGGTGTTTAAAGTGTTAACAGTTCCGACAAGCGGCGCGGCTCGTCGGAAATGCTGCCGCCGAGTGCCCGCTGTAAGAACAGCCGGCACCCGATGTTGTATGGAGCGAGATTCACCCGCGATCCTGCTCCATACAAACATTTGTTCCGACTTGCGAACAAACGGACTTGCGAACAGGTTCCTGGAACGGAACCTGTTCGCAAGTAGGGGACTAACTGTACTGTGACCTACGCTGTTGCAGTTAGCTCCCCCTAGTGGTGGCACAATATTATTAAAGAATGTTACTTTAGGGAATAAGAGTAACAGAACATGAAGCTCGAAAACTTCTAATATACAGGGTGCATAATAAAAAAATGTTGAATTCAACATGAAAAATATCTGCATAAAAGCTTTATTACTAGATGTATATAGACATTTAATGATTGCTGTAAGAGAGATTTGACTTCTGCAATCACATTAGGTACTCGAATCAGAGACTTTTGATTTTGGCTAACTACTGCATCAACAACATGGGTGCTGGAAAGTCAAGCATGCCTCCACCATCTTATTTGACTCTCCAGATGGCCACAAGTTGGCTTTAGCAATCATGCGACTACGGACAGCTTTAGGGCTCTTCCACACTTGCGTTTTTCTTGCATATTTTTTCCATGCGATATCGGTGCATTTGTTAACGCGAAAGTCAATGGGACTTTCTAATGTTAAAAACGCATCGCACAAAAATAGTAAGTTTGTGGTTTGTGATTTTTGTGCGTTTTTAACATTAGAAAGTCCCATTGACATTTGCGTAAAAGAAAACGCAGCGATATTGCGTGAAAAAAACGTGCTAGAAAAACGCAAGTGTGCAGGAGCCCTTAAAGACAACATATTACTACATATTGCCACAATATTCAATTCTGATTTTAAAAATGGCACTACAGAAGTGTGTATGCATTTTGAGACATGCTATATATCAAGAAACAATTTTAGACCTATTAAGAATAGCAAAAATAAAGAAAGGTGTTCAATAGTGTAAATTCACTTTAACCCTTTGCAATCCACTGTCTGACGTCTAAAGACATTCTGATTGAAGGCTGTAAAGTACTGATGTCGGAAGACATTCGGCAGGGTATTCTTACTATAGATTACTGGCCGCTCTGTTGTCGGGGGCCTCTCCAGTATATCATGCACCGCAGTACTGACTCTAGCCAGCAGACGGCGCCATTGTATAATGGCAGAAAGAGAAAGCCACGTAGGAAACCCTGAATCCAAAATTGGATTGCAAAGGGTTAAATAAATGCAAAAGTGGTCCATATAGTTCAGCAGTTACAGTTGGGCTGGATAATATAAGCAAAATAATAAAAAAATAAAAAAATAAGTTACCTGAAAGTGCTGCAGAATAAGTTGGTGCTATACACACTACAAGATGTATTTGTATATATTTTAGAATAGTAATATAATGGATAAGGCCAGTTATTATCTAACAAATAGATGATAGGGAGTAAATCCTTCTCCTCTTCCAGCCTCGCACTCATCACGAGGATTTTTGTGTGAGATTCGGGCTAGTCGCTCTCAGTTGTACCTCTCTCCCCAGTGTTATAAGATTTCATGTAGTTTAAAAAAAAAAGAAGAAAAAAAACTAATTATCTAATTGACTTTCTACCATGTAAAGCAAATGTAGAGACAGTAAAATAACGTAGCCTCCACTTATGGATCTGGAGAAGCCATTAGAGAAGATATGATTTCAGTGAATATGAATAAAAACATGACAGAATTCGACACCGGTTGTAATTTGTAAGCACATTAGTAATCTTAGCTGGATTTTGGCCATTCCTAGCAAAGCATATTCAAAAAAGATCATATGATCGCCAGTTAAAGGGGAATTTCACTTAGAGGCCGGTCTACGTGCAATCTAGGGGTCACGTACAAATCACAATTATTTCCTATGGGGAAAAATGAGAACGTTGGAAGTTCTGCTATAAAGTCACAAGGTTTTATAAGGCTCGTACAGCCTTCAAACCTAAAAGAAGCCGATACACTTTCTAAGTTTCTCATTGGAGCATTTGAGATCTGTTCTTGAATGTCTACATATCCCACATATAGACAAGCAATCAGACAGATGTGATCAGAGACATACAGTAATAAAGGCACATTTATTAGCTGCATGTCAGGCGGCCTGGACGAGCAAAGGTGAAACCTATGCCAGTTACATTGATGGCATGAATTATAGTACTCTGGAGGGGCTACCGTGACCACAGTCGATGCCGCTAATCTCCATCCACTTTAAAAAGTTATTGAGGCAGCATAAAAAAAATCTAATTATTGCTATTCAAAATTGCTAATTAATAAATTCCCTTCACAAAGTCTGACAGAATTGAGAATTCACAGCTCCATGATACAGGAAGCACACAGGCCGTTCTGCTGTGTTCCCCAAAGGGATCCTGAGCTCAAATGGAAAGAGAGCTCTTCCCCTGCAGCGGCAGCACCATCACCAGGGCCAGGTTGGTGCGATCCACCAGGGCATCAGGGTATTTGTGAACAATATGATGTGGCCATAATATAAGAGCATACCAACGCCACATTGTGTCCACAAGACATAGATTCCCTGTGGTTCTACTAAACAGGGATCTATGGAAATTAGAGATGAGCGAACATACTCGTTAAGGGCGATTTCGCAATCAAGCATCGCTATTTTCGAGTACCTGGCTACTCGGGTGAAAAGATTCGGGGGGCGCCAGGGGTGAACGGGGGGTTGCAGAGGGAAGTGGGGGGGGGGGGGGGGGGAGAGCTTCCCCCTGTTCCCCACTGCTACCCCCCACTCCACCACGCCGCCCCCCAAATCTTTTCACCCGAGTATACACCGTGTTCCCTGAAAATAAGCTCTACCCCAATAATAAGCCCTACCCGGACTACTCACCTAGCAGGTGGCGTCTGGGTGCCTCACATTTGGCTGCAGCGCTCCAGCAGGCTTCCGTGTAGTCCTCAGCGCTGAGACAGCATTCTCTTCTTGGTAACGGGGCTTGAACACCCTGTCTCTAGCAAAAGATTGCTGTGAGTGGTTAAGGAACACCACAGCGCAGCATGAGGGATCCAGACGCCGCCTGCTAGGTGGGTATTAACCCCCCACCCCCGGAAAATAAGACATTGTTCCTATTTTGGGGCAAAAATTAATAAAAGACAGGGTCTTATTTTTGGGGAAACACGGTAGTAACCTCCTTCTAGTGACAACTGCAAGCAGCCTGAACGTTACCTTTTAAGGCCTCATGTGCACTAGAAAAATCCAACCCGCGCAGAATCTGCTGCGGATTTCCACTGCAGATTCCGCGCGGATTTGCTTTAAATGGTATTTTTTTTCATGCGCATATCCGCACCTATTGCTAGCAATGTGGCCAATCCGTGGTAAAATGGAGCATGCTGCGTTTTTCTCCCGTGCATGAAAAACGCAAATCTATTAAAATGCCATCCGCGGGTGCAAAATTCAATTTAATTGACCGCGGATGGCCAATGATTCCCTATGGGCAAAATTGAATGCGGAATCCGCAATTCAATTTTGCTAGTGAACATGAGGCCTAAAGGGTAAATAAACGTTTTACATACTTCTGCCGTGTCAGAATTTTGGTCAGAGAGGATCTGGGTGCAGAGACCCCCACCAATCACTAAAATGACCTGAAAGAACCGCTCTGCCTGTTCAGATGTTTCCGTTACTGCAACAATTAGTGAATTAAAGCATACCTGAGATAAGAATACACCTATGAGAAATAAAACAGGAAATAATAGAAGGGTGAACTAGATGGACCATGTGCTCTTTTTCTATGTTTCTATGCATGGAGTGGTGTGCAGGCTCCGTAGAAAGTCTGTACAGTGTGCATCGCTAACAGTGACAAGCGGGCACAGCGCTCAGCTCATTCATTTTAGTGATCAGTGGGGTTTCCAGACCCACATGTCAGCAGTTTGTAAAACGTTTACTTACCTTTAAAATTATGTCTATGGTACAAAAAAAAAAATCTCTTGGGTGATTTTGGCTCCAAAGTTAACAAAGTGGAACTATTTTCTTCGCCATCTGGAGCCCTGTTGTATGAACAAGGCAAGGGGAAAAGTCTTTGCATCCAGCATTACTTTTTCCATAAAAAACAACAGAATCTGCAGCAGAAGCTTCTAACAGAGCCTCCAGCACAGATGTGAACTTAGCCTTAAAGCCTTTGTCCCACTTCTAGCCATTTTGCTGCTGGAAGCCGACAGCTCTGTACATTCTGCAGTGGCCTGGGTTGGTACTGCAATCTGAGTTCTGCTCAAGTGAATTGGACTCAGCCTGCAGTACCAACCCAGACGACGGCGCAATGTACAGAGCTGTCGGCTTTCTACAACAAAACAGCTCAAAGTGTCACCATCGCTTTAAGGCATTTATATGTATTAGGCCACTCTCACACTGGCTGCTTTTTGTCACGTTTAGTCTGGCGTCACACTAACTGCTGTACAACGTTCCCATTGATATCAATGGGGCCTCACAGACCTGAGCTCAAACGCGGCATTTCTAATGGTGCGATCTGAGCACTGTCCATTCTATTTTTCTGCGTTTTCACATTTGTTGACACACCTCATCACCCATCACAATGATGGGGTGCATCGGAATCATGCTAAAATGCCGCGCTTTCGAGCGGTGTTTACCTGAACGCATGCGTGAGAGTGGCCTTAGTGGTTAGTCATCCGAATCAGCCAATTTCGGTGGGGGCAGCAAATACTCTAATGTACATGGGGGCCATTCAACAAAATTCAACGTCTCTGATGCTTCTTTTCCATGATATCATCTGATTAGGAAAAAAAGGATTGTGGACGTTGAATATCGTTCCATGGGAGATAAGCTGCCACCAGAGCTCTCTAGCTGCAACTTACCTGCCTAAACACATGAATGCTCACCCAAACATTCATGTGTATTGGAGAAGCCAGAGGAAACTGCTGTCGGCTACAGCTGCTGAAGGTGTATGGGCACCTACAATGGTCAATGGAGACCTAACTAATTGCCCATGCCCTATAAACCTTGATTACACAGTGATGTTTGGGCAAAGTCATCAACATAAGGGCTGTTTCACATACAGGATTTTTTTTTAAGTGAGTTTTTCAGCCAAACGTGGTCTTAGCAGGAAGGAATAGTACAAGTGCTTCCATTATTTTTCCCTCATCTTTTAAATACACTTTTGACTTTAGCTCATAAAACTGCATGAAACCTGCATCTTTCACAAAAATAAAAATGTGAGAAACCACCCAAACTTCACGGGGACACAGTGCAGGACCAGGGCATCCAGTGAACATGAAACACCACTCTCTGGAATCCACATTCCCCCAACCTTGAGCCCCATAACATAGTTTAAGGGGGTTCAGAGGTGATGACAGGTTCCCTTTAATTCTAAATCAAAATCTGCATAAAGACATGAGCATTTTGGAGCAGAACTTCACAGCAGCACATTGAGCCACGTCTTCTGGTGCGTATATTCCCCTCATATGAAAGCATCCTAGGCTTGCATTTACACAAGCGAGTGCAATATCAGTCCCAGAAACTGACCCATATCGCACTTGTATACCTGTGATTTTTTTTTTTTATGTCATTTTTGAATTTAATGAATGGCCAAGAGCTGCCTGTGATTGGCTGAGTGCTGTGACCAATCACAGGCAGCACTCAGCTGTCATTCAATGAATGGCTGAGTGCTCACTCTGATTAGCTGAGTGCTCAGCCAATCAGATACAGCCCTTTCAGCAGGAGGGAATTTTAAATCCCCATCTTCTGAAACAGATTCAGAGCAGTGCAGGGAGAAGACGTGGCTGGACGCACCTGAGCCCGGCAGCTGAGGAGAGGTGAGTATATATATATATTTTTTATTTTTAACACATTCTAGGGATGATTTTCAGGGAAGGGCTTATATTTAATGCCCTTCCCCGAAAATCCCTGCAGGACTTGCCGGCAGCCCATTGCTTTCAATGAGACTGCAGAAGCGCCGGTCCCATTGAAAGCAATGGGAGAACATCGCGATCCTGTGCCACAGCTGTGACAGGGGAATTCTTCAGCCTCACGGGGAGTCCCCTTGTCACTGAACACTGTGACAGTGCTGTCACAGTGTTCAGTGAAAAGGGGACTCCCTGCAGGGATGAAGAAATCCTCTGCCACAGCTGTGGCAGGGTATTCTATACTCCCCGTAGGGAATATTTACACAGCAGCGGCGGAGAGGTGAATATATATATATATATATATATATATATATAATTTTTTAAAATTTTTTTTTTAAACATAAACCATGGCTGATTTACAGGGAAGGGCTTATAATTCAGGCACTTCCCTGAAAATCACTGTAGGGGTGCCGGCATCCTATTGCTCTCATTAGGGCCGCTGGCAGCAGCTGTGGCCCCGTTGAAAGCAATGCTGCACGGACTGCATTCACGCGTGTTTGTGCACCAATGTACGCATGCGCTTGTGTACATGCACCGTAAGAGCTTCTTCAGACGAGCATATGTGCAAATGCGTCTGCTTCAGCGCAACATATTTGCGCACATATCGCCACAGTACTGTACTTTTTGCAAACGCGGGCCTGCTCAGGTCCAGATGTGTTCTTTTTTCCATGGAATCGGGCAGCATATTGTGCATTTGCGCACCTCTCGTAGACTTCTATGGGATCTTTACTGTGCAAATACGCAGAAAGATAGAGCAGCTCCCATTATTTTGCACGTGAGATAAATGTTCACACATAGTGGATTTTGCTGCAGATTTTTACTGAAGGGGTGAAGTCTGCTACAGGTTCACGGCAAAATCATGTTGCAGATTTTGACACAGATTTTGGTGGTAGACTCTGACTGCAGAAAATCTGCGACAAAACCTCTGTGTGCGAACGTATCCTGGGGGTGGTTTTTCACACAGATTTCTGTTTGCTTTCTGTAGCTAGGTCTTATTTTAGGGCTTTTGCGGTTGGATTTCCCACTGTAAAAGTTGCAACGCACCGCGCAAAAACCGCGACACTGTATAGAGCATGCCACAATTTTGCATCCTCGCAATGTAGCAGCCTACAAAACCTCGCTAATGTAAAAGAACCCGTAGGAAATTATGGGCTACACATACATGCGATTTGTAGCGCTGTCGCATTGCGAAACCTTTAAGGGGGGGGGGGTCTCACACGAATGGATTTTAGTTGTGGATTCTGTGATCGCCGTCCCCACAGAAGACCTGCGGTAAACCATGGTCATTGAAAGGCGTGTATTTGCAAATTTCCCTTCACACTCGCGGGTACGAATCGTGTATTCCACGAGCGGAAGAAAAATCGGAGTATGCTCTATAGTCCATACATGACGAACGTTGTAATATGAGCGGCGGAAACGCTCGCTACTTCAAAGGAAAAGAGATAGAAACGCCGGAATGACGACTTGAGGGGAGATTTTCCATCTGCGCCGCGATACACTGTGCATATATCAGCACGGGAAACCGCTCCCATCCGCCCGTTTGTGTGCGCCCGCTTCATTTAAGTTTTATTTCTGTTTCTCACATGATGTGATCGCAATCCGTTTTAATGCAAGTAAGGCCGGGCGTTCATGAGCGTAGGCGTACCGCGTATTACACGCACAATGTACGCACATGTGATCTGCGGCACGTCGCAGGTAAATAAATTGCCTTACGCAGTTTACTCACATTTGCGTGTAAATATAGCGCAATATTGAAGCGCAAACAAGGCGGCAGCGCGTTCTATTTTGCCACATATTATGCGTGCGAGCCCATTCTCCGCTGTGTGTAATGAGGGTGATGTATATGGTGTGTAATGAGGGTGATGTATATGGTGTGTAATGAGGGTGATGTATATGCTCACCGTCGGCGCAGGTAATTTACACGACAAAATTAAAAAAACACCAAAACGGCGCATAATGTACGTGAGCTCCGCTGTCCTGCACAGAACAATATACACGGCGGTAGAACCCTGTGTGACTCATGCAGGGTTTGGCGCATACGGTCGTGTGAACACGGCCTAACTATTGGTACCATGCAAAAAAAAGAAGAAAAACAACTGTGTTTTTGTTTTGTTTTTTAAATACGTGTTAAAAATGTATGACACTTGTTCGTGAAAAATGCAAAAATGTATGAAAATCACACAAAAATCTGGTCCTCTTTTCACGGATTACAATCGTACGCGTCAATGTGAATACGGCCTGAGGCTGTAATTACACAGGGCAGCATGGAGGGCGCTAAATACGTTTTTACGACACACAAACCGCCCTGTGTGAATGCAGTCAGGCGCGGTTTGCCTCAGCTCACACAGCAGGGCCAGTTTGGGCGCCAAGTGAGAACAAGCTGCCCAACAGGCAGTGCGCGGCCGTCTGAGGGGAGCAATGCCCGGATGTACTGGGGCGGGGCGCTGAATGATTTTTAAATATTAGGCGGGAAACCCCGCGTCCTGTAGGCAGAGTGACAACAGCTATGGCTGCATGTACAGGGCTGTCACTCAGCTCCCCCAGGTCCCTGACAGTTATGTCACCACACAGCTCTCCCGGGTGACGTTATAACGCATCAGCACACGAGGAGCGAAGACAGGAGAGCCGGGTACTATACCTGCTGCGTCCTGTCCTACACACGTGACCACAGCCCGAGCACAGAACGCTGCACACACTGGCGCCTCAGGACCTTGCGTGACGTCACAGTCATGTGAGCAGTCACGTGGGCGGGCGGAGTCCGCTGTAGTCAAGAGCGTGTTGTAACCATAGCAACAGGTACGATAAGAGCGCAGCCTCCAGCGCTGTACACGCAGGACTGTGCGGTATAACAGAACACTGTGGTAAAAGACGGGTGTAAATGATATTGAAAAGAAAGTATACCCTGTTTCCAGGTGTATTGCGCACGAAAATAGCACATTCTAAACTTAAATGGCCATTAACATCAATGGCAGCATGCTTGTATTTTTTTTTTTTTTTTGCGCAAGCAAATTCCTGGGGCGTGCATACACAGAAATACTGTAAATACACAGACGGCCAAGATCGCAGCGCAAATGGGGTCATTCACATGGGCGATGTTTTCCTGCATGGCACCGCGACATACGAAACACATGGCGGCGTGTTTTATCTCCCTGCCTGATTTCGCATCGCAGCCCCATTACCGGCAGAACAGCAGCGCACTGGTGCGTTCCGTTATGTGCGTTTTTTCCCTGCGCACTGGGATCCTCCTGCCATGTCTGACAGCCGCAGCTGGGGATCCCCTTCATCCCTGCAGTGATGCAAGGCTGTTTTCACATGAAACCGCCTCACATCCACGGGACTACGACATGGTGGCGAGCGCAATAGGGGGGCCAGTGTGAAGGAGCCCTTAGGCTAGTTCTACACAGGCGATCGCCATTTTGCCACAAGAAAATTGTGGCAAAATCACGTCTTTTTCCCACGATTTTTGAGCATCAGTGTTGCTTTTTCTCACAAAATCATCTCTGCCGCTTGTGATTCTATCGCACGTTTTTATCGCGCAATTTTGCCGTGATTTTTTTGTGAAAGTCAATAGGACTTTCTAGTGTTAAATGCATGTTTCGTGCGTTGCGATGTGATAAGAAGCAGGCTCCATAGGGAAACATGGGAGATATAAAAATCGCACATCGTAGAAAGATAGAGCATGACGCTATTTTTTTGTCCTCTGAACATCGCATGCGTGAAAACATGGCAGATGGGAAGGAAACCATTAAAAAAAAAATTGGTTTCATAATCGGCTCTTTTACAGACTCTCACATCAGGAGAAAATTGCGTCATTTTCTCGCCCACGTCAATCCACCCTTAGGCTTCTTTCACACGGGAGACAGCGTTGCGAGAAAATAGCAGCAATATTGCATTGGTGTTCTGTGCGATATCGCTACATTTTCTCACGGCAATATTGCGACTTTGTAGCGCTCTTTTGCCAGGGTTTTCGGGGGGAGAGAGTTTGAAATATAACCCCACTACGAAAATAGGCCCTGACAGCTCCTGCACACCTGCGGTTTTCTTGCATGTTTTTTTCACACGATTGTCAATGGGACTTTCTAATGTTAAAAACGCATCACACAACAAATGCAGAGCACAAACCTGCGATGTGTTTTTAACATTAGAAAGTCCCATTGACAATCGCGTGAAAAAAAACGCAGAGATATCGCTTGAAAAAAACACGCAAGAAAAACGAAAGTGTGCTGCAGCCCTAACTGCATTTAAAAAAAAGAATACCTCACCTAAGAGGCGCTGTCCAGCTCCGCCGCACGTCTCCTCAGGTCTTCGGCAGACTTGCTTGTCATTTTCCCTCAGCACTTCCTGGTCAGGAGTTTGAAAAGCCTTGCCTCCAGGAGGCGCTGGCTGTGATTGGTTCTGGAGCACCGCAGCTCAGCCAATCAGAGCCAGTGCTCATTGACTGGCTGTGATTGGTTCAGCAAGTGCACGCTCTGATTGGCTAAGCTGCAGCGCTTGAGAACCAGTCACAGCCACCGCAGCTCAGCCAATCAGAGCCAGTGCTCATTGACTGGCTGTGATTGGTTCAGCAAGTGCACGCTCTGATTGGCTAAGCTGCAGCGCTTGAGAACCAGTCACAGCCAGCGCTTCCTGGAGGCGGGGTTTATCAAACTCCTAACCAGGGAGTGCTGAGAGAAAACTACAGTGTGCGATTTTTCGTCCTCCCATGTTTGCCTATGGAGACTTCTTTTTATCGCATCGCAACACACAAAACATGCATTGCATGCAACTTTCTTAAACAAATTGCGTCAAAAATGCCGATAAAAATGCGCCAGAAAATTGCGAACGGCAGCGATGATTCTGCGAGAAGAAGTAGCTCTGCCGCTCAAAAGCTGTGATTTTCTCACAGCAAAATCATGATCGCCCGTGTGGAACTAGCCTAAGGGCTTTTTTTTTAAATACAGATAGGGCTTATTTTCGGGACAAACAGTAGGATTTCCTACTGCAAAAGTCGCACTGCACTAAAACTGCATTTTCGTGCGTTCCTACACAAGGGAAGGCTCCATAGAGAAACATGAGTCACGAAAGCTCGCCAATTGCAACAATATTTAGCAATACAGGATTTTTTTCTTGCAATGTAGCAGCCTACAAAACATCGCTAATGTGAAGGAAACCATGGGCTTCACATACATGCGATTTGTAGCGCTGTCACATTGCGAGAAAATTGCATGATTTTGTCTCCGCGTGAAAGCGGCCTTAATGTGATGTGGGATCGCATGCAAAAATCCGCACTGTGACCTATCCTGTGTGCACCGAGAGCCCATGGAAATCAGTAGGCTCGCATAACTGCACACGCCGTACACAGAAAACCTGCGTATTCACATAATGTGACTTGTACGTATTCTCTTGTAGGTGTAATCAGGTGGTGCATTTGCGCACACAAATACACACAGTAGCGGGTGAACGCGTATTACACTGTTTGAGCCGGCCTAAGGATCCATAACAGTCTGCACCATAATGTGCGCGCAGTTTGTGGAGCAGCTGATTAATCTGCATCCTGCAGAAATAGTCGGCACGGAAAAACTGCAGCGTATTCAGCACAAGTCATGCAGATTTCAACAAATCTTATCCACAATGTTTGGGGAAAAAACTCGGCAGCGGAAGTGACGCGGGTGCGGGCCCTACATCTGCAGTGTCATTTTATGATGGGAGTTTTCAGAGCTGATTTCACGTCTTCAAATGAGGGGTAGAATCAACGTGTTACATGCAGATTGTGGCGCGGACCACACAAAAACACGCAACATCTGCACCTAGCCTTAGGGCTTATTCACACAAGCGATTTTCTTGCGCAAGTTGCACAAAACTCGCACAAGTATAAAATCCATTCTTTTGAATGGATTCATCGACACAAGCGATATATATATCGCAGCATATTCTACCTTTTGCGCGTTCTGGTGGATCGCCTTGCCCATTGTTTGCAATGGGACCTTAAAAGCCCTGGTGCTTGCATGCCGTGCGAGTGTGATGTTTCCCATTGGGAAACACTTTTGATCCTTACACGGGTTTTTCACCTTCCTCTGGATCAATATTGGTCATGATAGAGGGTGCATTACCACAGGCGACAGCACATCACGGCCGACATCTTCGGGCACATCTCGCAATGCACAGTCCATTTGCCGTGCGATCAGCGGGTGACTGCTTATAGCAAGGACTATTCTCATGCAAGACTCGCATGACAACAGAGCATGCTGCTATTTCTCCATTTTGCAGCATCGCTGTGAGAGAACAATCGCCCATATAAATAGACCCATCACAAGTAATGGCTTGTATTTTAATGCAAGTTTTGTCCGTCTCGCAATGCACAAAACTTACGATTCTTTCACCCGTGTGAATGCACCCTTCGGCGGCACTGATAATAATTACATCACCTGTGGAATACTGAGGAAATCCTCAAAATGTGGCCTGCTGGGGGGAACCTAAGGACTATGTAGAAAGTCAGCACTGCCGTATTGGGGCTGGGCGGACCGGATTCCTGAGCCCGGCCGGCGACCCTACATACCTGATTTTCCTGTATTGCAGATGACCGCGACAGCTCGCCGTCAGTCATGGCAGTACAGTTTTTTTTTTGTTTTTTTTAAATATTTGTATATCCTGTTAATTGCTGGGCTGGCAGTTAGACGGCCTCTATTGACTTCAATGGAGGCCGTCCTTAACAAAATAAAGCATGCTGCGATTTTTCTTCTGCTCATGGAATACGCAATTCGTATCTGCAAGTGTGAACGAAAAAGTGAAAGTACATGCTTTTCAATGGCCGCATTTTGCCTGTGTCAGCTTGGCTTAAACCCTTTGGTTCTGTCCGTAGCCTGCCATCCATGGTGAGGCACTGTCCGTGTCCGTGTCCTCAGTACCGGAGGTGGATATAACAATACATGGCACAGTAGAGGAGCTCCACCGCTGATTACAGGAGCAGATTATGACATCACTTTTAAGCATTTGTAAAGAAATCCCCAGATGTACGCAGTGCGGTTAGGGACAATGGGTGATAACTCTTCTGGCTGCACATAAAGCTTGGCCACCCAGCCTTCCCAAGTGCTTGACCAACACACTTATGTTAGGACACCACTCTCCCAAAAGTCAACTGATGCTATATCATGAATTTCTTGGCCAAACAGGCGAAAATGATGGTGGAGAATACAGATTTAGGGCTCATTCACACGGGCAAATTCAATTTTGGTCTGTGAAAAATGCACTGTTTTCACTGTATATGTTTAGACGGTAAAAGAGCGCTACAAAGTCATGTGACTTTGTAGCTACACAAAATTGCAATATTGCCAAGAGAAAACGCAGCCGCACAGAACACAGATGTGATATCGTAGCAATTTTCTCGCCCATGTGAAAGAGGCCCTTATGGTGAAGTACTCAACATTGGGAGATACTAAGCGGAATGAAAAAGAAATATGAAATGAATGGGCATTGTTAGCATTTGGGGAATGAGCAGGTTTGTGTGTAGTATATAGTGGAATAAATATATATTGCATACAAACAGATGTATATAGAATTCCCTGGGTTAGCCAGGTATAGAATGAATAAGGCATCTGTTTATACGGAATATGTATGTATTCCACTATATACCTTATATCGAAGGGCTGATTTACATAGGCGTACTCATTCCAAGTACGTGAAATGCGCTGCACTTGCACGGACTGAAACTGTGCGTATTCCCTGATTATTTCTGTAGAACACGTGTAAAAACTCCATATGTAATATAGAGCGCAAGTACTCTCATGTGAATGAGGCCTAACCCTGTGCTCATGTCATGTCTGGCATGAGAGGTCCACGTTACCTTTCTGTGTGTCAACAACAATTGGCAACAATGTTCATTCTGGGTGTTCGTTCTCTTTAGTACGCCGCCTCACATTTTAAAAGTCTGAATCATTATAGATGACTGTTTACATTATAAGAGTTTTCATACATACAGAACTATAACGGTATCTACACACAGTACAGAACTGTATACGGTATGTTGTAGGGGCCTCCATACTTATAGAAATGTATACATTATAAAGGTCTGTATACATAAAGGAAGGTATTATTAATCTTCTTTCTCTATCCCCTTTACACCATGCACACTTCCACTTCTCCGGATATGGGAGGTCGTGGGAAAGTACATATTAAACCTGTGATAACCTTTATTTTATCCATTGGGGATATTTATGTCTTTTATAAACTTTGGCAGTAGAAAGAACTTTCAAGTGGAGAAACAGAAGGGTCTACATTATAAACAGCTGCGTACATTATAAAATCTCTATACATGGTTGTTTACATTATACATAACTCTGTATTACGCTTTAAGGGACTGTACATTATAAGGGTCACTATACATCAAAAAGGGCTGTGTATAAGCAGATTGAAAAGTCCCTATCAGTTCATGATCATTCTGCTTCAGAGTAATTGCATGATTAAACAGCTGTGGAGTATACAGACTGTTACTCAAGGTCAGGACAAGGTAAATGCTGCAGTATATCCACAAAATTACATAACATTTATTTATATATGTAAACTTTGCAATTGTGTTCAAAGCTTAACATTCACTGTGCGCTGTGGCTTATAAGAGGAATGTAAGGGATCTCTAGAGAGGCAACGCTGAGATAAGAAAAACCTCGGGGCATGTTAAAAACCCAAAGCCAACTCATAATAGCACTGTTTTTGAATGCAAAAACTTCAATAAAAAGTAATGTTTAAAAGCTATATATTTATAGAGATGGTTGAGTATGCTATCACTACAAATAAAGAAAAACCTTTTCAGCGTAACCTTTTATGTGTAGCAAAAAATGAAGTGGTACCATATTAGACCAAACATCTGTGTTGATAAATATTTTTATGTGTAAAAACAAAATAAATAAATAATAATACAATTACGCGTATATATACACATTTTTATGTTTAGCCATTAAAAGTATCACATCTGTAATACTTGTGGCCTTTTTCTACATAATTCTCAATATACAATATAAAAATTGTAATAGCATTTAGAAAAAAAAGTTCTGTTTGAGCACTTACTGTAAAGTGTGACTTAACTAACCTAACTTTTCAGACAACTTATGCTCATTTAATAACCTGTGTGTCTCATAATACGTTCATTTTTTTATTTTTTATTTTACTACTTTAAATCAAGACTGAAGTGCAGCCCCTCTTCAATCCACTGCCTGTTATTAGGCATTCAGCTTTTCTAGCAACTAGAATGTTGGGAGGTCTTAGCTGTGGGGGAGGTCTGTCTTCACAGGCTCAGCGTCAGTGCATTTGCACAGTTCTTAGACCTGCAGTCAGTGTGTGTACACAATCTCTGCCTCTCCTGTTATATGCAATTATCTTTATGTTGTAGGCAAAGCAGTGTAATTCTTATTGGATTGATATTTGTTAGCTGCTGTTTTACTAGCTGTTGTGTGTTTGTATAGTCAAAGCATATTCTTTATATATGCTCTAACCATAGAAACATACACGAGCTTGTAAAGCAACTAATAAATGCCTACAACATAAAGATAAGTGCACATAGCAGGTTAGGTACATCTAATATCATGAGTGGTAGATATTGTGTACAAACTGACTGCAGGTCTGAGAGCTGATGACTTAACCTTCTAGTTGCTGAAGAAGCTGAATGCCTAATAACAGGCAGTGGATTGCAGAAGGGCTGCACTTCAGCCTTGATTAACAGTGGGAAAACAAAAAAATAATTAATGAAAATATATTACAGGATTGACGAGATACACTCAGGCTATTAAAGCAGCATAAGCTTTCTGAAATGTAAGGTGTGCTTTAACCCGTTCCAATCCACTGTCTGACGTCTAAAGACATTCTGATTAAAGGCTGTACAGTTTCCGATGTTGGAAGACGTCCAGCAGGGTATTCTTACTGTATATTACTGGCCGCTCTGTTGTCGGGGGGCCTCTCCAGCATGTCCAATGCCACAGTACTGGCTCTAGTCAGCAAGTGGCGCTATTGTATAATGGCAGAAAGAGAAAACCACCTAGGAAACCCTGAATCCAAAATCGGATTGCAAAGGGTTAAAGGTATAATAGTTGGTGATAAGCCCAAGAAAAAAGACTGTTACATGAGCGTCTCTCAAACAGAAAAAAAAGCAACTCCGGTGACTTCTGCAAAATAAAATAAATGACTGGTTGTAATTTTAATTTTGGACAGAACAACCAGGGCAGTTTTAGAACTATTGTACTGAGTAATCTACACATCTGCTTCATGATTTTCAAAATGGTTATTTTTATTAATTTGACAACCAGAAATTTAAAGCCGGGAGATAATATATGCTATTTGTGGTGGTTCTACACAATACAATGTAGTATTGGTGGCTGAGTGCTACAACATTTCCTGTTTCCTTGGTTCCTGACAAGGTCCGTTTCCTTTTGAAAATGGACCTGCTTCTAATAATGAATGGCAAACCTCAAAATTCTCATAGTGTAACTATATTCTTACATTTATGATTGTTCACAAGTCTATTGTTTTCAATTCCTTTCCTGCTTCACGATGGAACAATCTGCTAGTCCTATTCCTGACTGGTTTATTAATGAAATAGTTACCTATATAGACACAAACTCAGTTCACTGGACATTATTCAAGTTGATTCCATTACAGAAAATAAAAATAATCGTATGACTACTTCTAGGAATACCTTTCTGAGTAGTCAGAACATTGATGGCCTCAAATGCTGTACAGGTCCTTGTTAATAGAACATCTTTCAACTACTTTCAGTAATCTTTCTTGGACATTTCTAGAATCTTAGCAGTGATGATAATTTGCAGTGTGGCATCCGCATCAGACAGTCGTGTGGCGTGCAGCAAGTATGCAATGACATTGCGTAGTTGTTGCGGGCCACCGATCGCCATGCGCTATCCTGGCGTGTATGCGCATGTAATACACGGCAAGATAGAACATGCTGCAACCTTTATTGCGCGCAACAACATGGAAACCTATGTTAAGATCAGTGGATTCAACCTATCTAGATATGAGTATGGCCATTAGAGCTTGGTTCAGGTTGGATTCCTCAGAGAGTGAGAGCCTGGCTTTGAATAGATCACTGAGTGAATGTAACGATGCCAGCTGAACACAAGATTGTTGAACTGAATTTTGCCAATGTCACCTTTCCCAGGTACTCATAGTGTTTTTCAGGACTTACAGTAGGGCAAATTATGTAACAACCAGGCAGCCAAATGAGCAATAATTTGAAGCACATAGCAACAGTAGGTAAATGCAAGAATAGGAACTCGCCAATAGATGACAGAATGGTGATGGCAATAAGATAATGGAGCAGTTGGGTGATGGAGAACAGATGATAAAAAACTGAACGTAACAGTTTAAGTCTAGGTTTCCTTCATCTATCCTTGATGCTGACACTAACACAAGACACCATTGTCCTTGAGGATCCCTAAAGATATCCCTATCGGAGCCCCTTTCTGAAATACTGACCCTGACAACCAATGAGAAGGTACTAAGACTCACAGACAAGAAAATCAAATTGACTAACACTAAACTAAAAAAGACAACAACCAGTACAGACAGGGAAAAGAGAACAACAAACCACAAGGGCTGGACTAAAAATAACCACGGGAAAAAAACTACTGTCAAGAAACAAAAGTACACTAGGAACAAGATACTAGAAGCATACAAGCAATGCTTCATTTAAATGCACATAGCTTATGCTATAACCAGCAACACATTTCAGAAGCCAGGAATATTTAAAGACAGATTAACCAATTAGGAACTCCTCAACACATGAGCTAGGGC
The DNA here is from genome assembly GCF_035609145.1 of Eleutherodactylus coqui. NCBI lineage: Eukaryota > Metazoa > Chordata > Amphibia > Anura > Eleutherodactylidae > Eleutherodactylus > Eleutherodactylus coqui. Next base: position 200,374,177 of record NC_089842.1, on the reverse strand, counting down.
TGCAGGAGTGTGGCCAACTATCCCTGCATCGCAAGTGGCCAAACAACCAACTTATAGACAGGAGATGACAAAACAGCAGGAGCATTCCTGCTCACCATAACAGTGAGTGATGTTATGGCTCTGTATCGATTAACATGTAAACGTCAAAATAATCAGATGAAATATATAATACTTGCCGGTGTTAAGGTGCTTCTACATGCTGCAGTTGATCCATTCTGGTTGCATTTGGATCACCCCTAATTGCTAATAACACCTGAACTTCCTATTTAAGATATCATCTTTTTGTTCTTTTGTCTTTTTTAGGTTTTTAGCCTTTGTCTCAGGACACAGACCACAGATGTTAACCCCCATAGGATACAACCAGTTTTCTGAAGACGGAGTCAATCCTGCAGTACCAAGAAGTCTGTATTTAGGAAGCAGGAAATTGTCCCAAGACCAAGGAGAATCAATCATATTAAAGACATGTATTTTTTTACAAGCAAAACATGTCTTAATATTTCTCACAAGTTTATTCAACAATAATAATAAGACACAAGATCTTGCCACAATTAGGCAGCTGTACTACTTGTCTGAAAGTTCTTGTCAGTTTGGTGGTTATTATAGGTTTGGGGATGGGGTGTCACATTGCACAGATGAATACAAATCATATTTGTGCTGAAAACATCCACCGATTGGGGGAAAGTGGCTTCTTCATTACTGTCTTTGTGGCTAACCAACAGCCTTAATTACAGTTACATCGGCCAAAGCGAGTTTTCATTTGAGCTTCTCCGTCTCAAAAGCTGTTGTTACAGACCTGACCTGCTTTCTTCACTGAAGCTAAATCACAGTTATTCTATAATTGGCACAAATGCTCTTGGCTTATGTGCCAAATTTTAGCTTTTGAAAAATGCTTTCTTCTATTCATCTGTGTACCATATAATATAATGTTAGTCATCTGTTAGATCTACCTACAGTTATCATTAGGGGGTGCTTATTTAATTACTTCATATTGTTTCAGAAGGCCAGTATCACATCAGCGTTGGAACCTCTGGTTGGAGGTTCCTTCACAGATCTGGCTCAAAATACTGGAAGAAAAAGCCTTGCATGTCGGGCACCTCAGCAGAAAGAACTTCATTATAGCCCATTTGGTTTCTGCTCCTCAAACAGAGCAGGAAAGCGGAACCCTGGGTGCAGGTGTGAAACCACCCTTACTGAAGTTCAAAGTAGTATTAAAATTAGCTGCCATGCTCCATCTAGTTGTGACTGCAGCCAGACGGTATTCTACTATATAACTCTGTCTATAAAGGGAATTTTTATGTGCTTGTTTAATAGGCTGCAGCGATGGCATCAATTTTACAGCACATGACTGCTGCAACCAATCACTGGTATCAGTAGTGTACCGCTGAGGCCACTGATAGGCTGCGGTGGTCATGTGTTGTAGGCATGATGTCATTACAGTAGCCAAGTGAACAGACCAGTGGTATTGGAATGGCGCTGGGGTGCTTCATTTTTTTTGTTTTATGCCATGCCCCAACCCCTCTGGCAAATTTTGCTCAGTCCTAGAAGACCCTTTTAAGAAAAAAGTTTTATTTACATTATAGACACTTATACACAAAATAGCATCCATAATTAAATGATTTACATCCCGAGTTCCTACTCACGTTTCCACCTGCACTAATCTCTGTTCTTTTGTATTATTTTTAGGCCATGTTCACAAATTCAGGATTTAGACCAAATCCTGACAGAATTCACAACATTTCCCTGGTATTTTATGCTCATTCTCGTGCTTTGGGAAAATATCTGCACAGAATAATGAAGCATTGTGCATTTTCCAAATCCACAGTGTGCCGCAGATTCGGCATGTGACGTCTAGAATATCCGCGACAGAAATCAAAGTTTCTAGCTTGGAATTCTACTGTGCATTCTCTGAAAAATCTGTGGTGGATTTGCCTTAAGCAAACTTGATCTGTGTGAAAAAAAACAAGAAATATTGTCATCCTGCATCCTTATCTGCAGTTATCGGCATTCTTCTGTGCAGCCCATGAGACCTCATCCAACAACATCAGATGATGGATTCAACCACTAAACCTACTAGGATCTCATGGAGTGAAGCCATCAGGTTTCATAATGAAACAGCCTGGCTTCTATTTAAAGCAGAAAGTGTGGCTTAAACTAAGGAAATGTAATGAAACTACTCCCTGCTTTAATGGAAAATTGGGTTCAGCGCTAATCCAAATGAAACAGTAATTATTGCTTATTTTTCCTATGTTTACTTATTTATTAGTTGAAGTTGTATGAACTGTGACATATTCAAAAAAGTCCATAAACATTCATCTGTTGACATCAATCATTCATGTCCACATCACCATAGTGTAGAACATTTTCCAGATTACAATCATGCCTATAAGGCCGCTTCCACACGGGCGATTTTCTTGCGTGCTTTTGTCGCCATGCGATAGTGCTACAATGTATGTAGAGCCCTTTCCTATAGGTTCTTCCACACTGGCGATTTTTTTTGTAGCCTGCCACATTGCTAGACTACAAAATTGTGGCATGCTCTATACAGCTGCAATTAGCAAATTGTTTTTGTAGCCCATGTTTTCCTATGGAGCCTTCCTTTGTGTTGAATCGCATTGCACGAAAAGTGTTTTTCATACAATGCAACTTTTACAGTAGGAAATCCTAGCTGCATCAAAAAAAAATTTAAAAAAAGGAATACATCATCTCTCAAACGCGTCATCTCCGGCACATCTCCCCTGAAGCTCCCCGCCAGATGTTTGTAGTTCTCCTACGGAGCTTCCTGGTCGGGACTTTGTAAATCCTCGCCTCCGGGAAGCTCTGCCTGTGATTGGTTTCCGAGCGCTGGCACTGATTGGCTGAGCCAGCGCTCAGGAACCAATCACAGGCGGAGCTTGCTAGAGGCGAGGATTTTCAAAGTCCCAGCCAGGAAGCTCTGCAGGAGAACTTCAAGCAACTGACGAGAAGCTTCAGGGGAGATGACAGCACCAAAGAGGTGATGTACTCTTTTTTTTTTTCTTTTATGCAGCTAGGGCTTATTTTTGGGGTAGGACCTATATTTCAAGGCCCCCTCCCTCCCCCAAAAATCCCTGCATCTGGTGCTATAAAGTCACGCGACTTTGTAGCACCATGTGCGACTCTGTAGTAATACAAAATCGCTATATTGCAGTGAGAAAGCAGCGATATTGCACACAACGCTGATGCAATATCACTGTGATTTTCTCACAGCGATATCACATTGCTGTGTGGAATCGGCCTAATAAAGGGGTTGATTACAGTAAACATCTTTTTCTCAAATTTGTACAGCATTCCAAGTTTAGGGCTCTTCCATTCAAATTACTATTCACTTATTGTTTAATCGATTTTTTTCAGAACATAAACGTTGATTAGGAAGGTAACTTTTTTGCTTTGGTTTTGCGGAAACTGATGAAATTATCAAAAGGACTTCACTATCTGTGAATTTACTAAATTAACAGATCTTTAACTGGTTGTTAATTTTTTAATTAGCATTCGGTGGAAAGAGATATTCTCTGAAGAATGAAACTTCCCCCTCCTCTTGCTTCTCCTTTTTCTGAAGCATTGTCATCACTTTTTAAGAAAGAGAATAGAGTAGAAGAAAATTAAAAATTAAGAGGAAAGAACTGAAAAAGTAAGATGAAAGGTGACATAAGAGTACAACTTCAAGTCTCTGTGCACTCTGATATTGAGACTTTGTTTTTTTAACCCCTTAGGGAAATGTCTTATTTTGACCATAAGGACACAATAATTTTGGGGGGATTTTCAATTCTACTGTTCAAAAACTATAACTTTATTGTTCCGTTGATATGGCCATATGAGGGCTTGGGTTTTTTTTGCATGGCAAACTGTAGTTTTTATTGGTACCATATTTAGGTACATATAATATATTGGAAAACACATTCTGCCAATTTTTTAAGGTTTTATCACTTTTGCACAATAAAGTCCCTTATTTTAAATTATTTTTTTACATCATTGCATTCAAAATCCCACAACTTTATTTTTCCATGGATGGAACTCTGTGAGGGCTTGTTTTTTGCCTGATGGAGGTAAGTGGAACTAGAGACATCTGACATACTCTTTTAAAGTAACATGCAACGCGACAGAAATGCAGCCATAGGCAGTAGCCCTAAAGCTGCAAAAATTAGTGCTGCTCACAAATCCTTTCAGTACCAAAACAGTACTGCAAGATTTCTATAGACAAGCTGCCATTCCAAAACCACTCCTCAGTAATCGAAATGTTACTCAGAGAAGACAATGGTGTAAAAGCCATAAAACCTGAACTATAGAGCAATGAAAGAAGGTCATTTGGTCCAGGACTGGTTTTCGGAGCATGAAGATGAAGTGCCACATTTTCCATGGCCTCCAAAATTGCCTGATATCAATATCATTGAGATCGCTATCCACCTTCATCATCGTTACCAGAAATTGCCAATGTTTTGCAGGAAGAATACATAGTAACATAGTATGTTAGGCTGAATGAAGACAATGTCCATCTGGTTCAGCCTGTTTCAACCTCCCTGTTGATCCAGAGGAAGGCAAAAACCCCAAGAGGCAGAAGCCATTTAACTCCATCGGGGGGAAAATTCCTTTGCGACTCCATAATGGCAGTCAGAATAATCCCTGGATCAACCTCTGATAGTTCCTACCTGAGTGTAAGACCAGGATTAACAACCCGCTGGTCACCTAAGATCAAACAATACAGAACCTCTATTTATCCATTTTGAAGAGACTGCAAGCAGTTCTGACAGCCAAAGGTCTCCCTACAGCATATTAGTCATGGTTTTGTGTTTTTGGTTTTTTTTTTGGCGTTTCCATATTTTTTCACCCCCTGTACACTGAACGGTCACTGCATTAGGAACAGCTGGCACGTGAGATCTTCTGATCAGTAGTGCGGTATCCCATAATAACTGCATCACAATCTGTGCCCAGATAATGTGCTGAATTCTCTGTGCAACATTTAGCGGTCATTGGTGAATGTGGCGACTTAGTGACTTTGACCACAGGTAGATTTTTGGTGCCTGGAGGTTTTTTTTTTGCAGAAGTACTGACATGGCTATACTTGTTGGCTGTTCTAGAACCACAGTATCAAGAGGTTTCAACCAGTCTTGTGGAATCTGTTTCCCGATGTCTTAAAAATCATGATCCGCCAAAATGGTACAATCTCAGCAACAACATGCCACAGTAGCCCAACTGACCCAACAGTACAACAGCAGGGAAGTTAGGCAAAGTTCCACAATGATCATGCAGCGTACCTTGTGTTGACTGGAGTTCAATAGCTGAAGAACAACAAGGGTGCCCCTTGTCACCCCACATCATCTCCATTAACACCTTGCATGGGCCAGGAAAGATGTCAACGGATAATGACAGAAGGTCATCTGTAATGACGATTCTCATTTCAGGCTGAATCATCAACAGCATGAAGCCATATCCCATGGGTATACCAATGATGTTCAACAGGCCAGTGGTGGCGATACCAGGGTCTGGGAAGCATCTTCCTGGCATTGCCTAGGCCCATTAGACATCATACTACTATCCTTGAATGGTAAAGCTAAAGGGACCTGTTAACTGAACATTTACATCCCATCTTCAGGAAGTCTTCTCTGACAACAGTGCCATCATTCAACAGGACACGCTCCATGTCACTAGGGAGTGGTTGGAGGACCATGACAATGAATTCTCCACACTGCCTTGGCCCCCAAACTCACCGGACTGTAACCCCATTGAACATGTTTGGCATATGCTGGAAAGGGCTGTGTACGCTACTTTGTGGAATCTGTTTCCCGATGTCTAAAAATCATGATCGGCTAAAATGGTGCACCAGCCCATTCCTAATGCAGTGATCGTTCAGTGTTTGAAGACAAGTGGTTAATTGGCTAATAGGGCCAGTACATTTTAATAATAATAATAGTAAAATAATAATAATAATAACGTCCCTCTGTGTTTGTTCCTTGCTTTCAATATCTAGAGATGAGAGGATCAGAAGAGTTAGGATAAATTCCTAAACTTCTATGGGAAATTTTAAGAAAGTGTGAAACTCTGTTCTCAAAGGAGACTTTTCAAATTGCAGCGTGCACACTCCCTTAAAACTTTTACCCCCTACAAGCTGTCACCCATGTTTCACGACAGAGACTAGGCTTGTGTATTTTACAAAAGTCTTTAAAGCTGCTTCTTTCATTTATTTTATTAGCCTTTAATGAATGTAATTAGAACCCAAGTAATTAAATGCAATTGTGCTCAGTATGTTCCTGTTGTAAATTGCCCTAAACAGTGTGCATGGTGTGAACAAATTTGTGGGATTAATAGAGGATGGATAATGTTTTTGGATAGTATTTCACACTAAACGGCCACAGAGAGAAACAAAGGACTTGGTGCAGTGTTATTAATCTTTGTCAACTGACAGCTCAGGGCTAATCTGCATTAGTGAGGCAGCAGAACACAAAGGGATGATCTGGATAGGTGTTGTCTGCACTATCACATTTGATTTGTAATTGGAAAGTAGCCTGAAAGCAAAGACCTAATATTGGGACACAAGGACGGATGGGTGGACACAAGTGTGACACACGAGGCCTCATTATCTGATGCAAGAACAGCAAGGAAATAGCAGGGCAGATGTTACCATGAAATGATTTAGGGCAGGAAGTTACTGCATCTTCTTAAATCATGACTGCCAAGGAACTGTTACCCTCGAGTGCCCGGAAAATAGGCCAAATTAAGGTTTATTAAAAAAAAAAATTTCATCTGAAAAGTCAGTTGCATTCACAGATCTGGGCAAATATTTGATATTTTCATAGGGAACTACTGCATAATATCGTCTTATATTACAAAGGTACAGCAGCGTTAAATGCCTCAGGTTATGCAGCACCTGTGAGATGTAGGGTCTGTTTGAATAAATAGAGTAAATTGATATAAAACCAATAATATTGAATAGGACAGTATATAACCTCACATGTCCTACTAGCTTGATTTATTCTATGTGCATCATATTCCTGATGTATGTAACATACACCATGTCATCATATCATCATAAATCATCATCATAGATCACTATTTAAAAAGAGACCTCAAGTCCTAGCAAGCAAGGAACCAATAATTCTTACATCGAGCAGGGCATCCACACCATGGAAGAGCAGACGACGAAGACCCAAAGTTTTTATATTAAAAAGGGAGTAGAGCCCCTGGTAAGAGAAAAAAAACCCTCCTTAGGACCAGATAACATCTAGATGGAGAATGATGTTAAGTGGAAAATCCTTTTCTATTATTAGATCAGGTACATGTCTTTCTCGTATGCTTGAGAAATGTGCATTGGTGCGCCAAAACGCGTTGCATGGATAGCCAGGGTAACAAACAGAGAAGTGTTGGATCGCATTAAAACCAGGAATATCGGTGGAAGATAAAGTCACTAGACTGGGACTGACTTACTTTTGCCACGTCTTGCGTGCAAACTCACTAGCGGAGTCAATAATGTTGGAAATGACCGGTGGAACCAGAAGAAAGGACCGACAAAAAAAACGCTGACACGACATCATCAAAATGGATACCAATATGTGCATCAAGCAGTTAAAAGAAGCTGTGCTTGACAAGGAAGCTTGGAGAACGTTCGCCTATAAAGTCACCGAGAGTCGGACACGACTAAAGGGATAGATTGACTGAAGTGAGCTCTTAGTTTCTCCTTTTATGCTTCCTCTTCTGGTTTGGCTATAAAGTAAAAACGCAGAAAAAGTGCACTGTGGGTAAAAGTCCCTAGAGCATTTTTCTATTCCAAATATTCAGATATCTGTACTGCTGGAGACATTGACAAATTTCACAGGTCTCAGCTCCTGGGAAATTAACAGATCCCTTTGCTTTTGTAGATAGACACATTGCAGTCTTTGATTTTGGCAAGTATTTGATTATAGTGGTGCAAACCAGACAAAAAGAGTGGTCAGGACCCTAAACCCTGGGTGAAGTAGGACATCTTACAACATTTTATACTCTTCTATTTAAAACAAACTATGGGTATAAAAAAAGAAATCAAAGGCAATATTTTTGCTTTTAGTATACAAATGCTCTAAAATAGTTGGATAGCCTTTCAATACTTGACAAATATGGGTAAATGTATAGGGCCAATGTGATGTGGCATTTTAAACTACATGTCAGGCAACGGAAAGGCTAAAGGGATATTATCACAACGGAAAATCACCATAAAATACATTATGGTGCTGTTGTGGGTGATGACGTGGAGCCAGCGGATGTGGTTTTTATCTCCACCCACTCCCTGGTTCCTGCCATGTCCTTCCATGAAGTCCGTGCATGGTCTGAAAATTTGACTCTTTTCAGACCGCTATGTGCACACTCTCATAGAGTTCTATAGGAGAGCGTGTGCGCACAGCAGTCTGCTAAGAGTCACACAGACTTCATGGGACTTCTCGGCATGAACCGTGGAGCAGATGAGTATAAAAACCATATCCCTGGCTCCTCTATGAGATTGTGCACACACGCACCTGTTTGAAGAGAGTCAAATTTTCAGACCATGCACTGACTTCACAGGAGGACTTGGAAAGAATTGGAGAGCTGGTGTACATAAAAGCCCCATCCCCTGGCTCCCCGTCATAACTTAGTTTATAATGCTGCTGTTCCTTGATGACACTGTCCCTTTAAAATCTTCCTTGGCCACAGCAAAATTAAACTGTAAGTTCAGTTGTAGAATGAATGTAGATTTGATATATATAGTGCTGCAAAATAACTTGTCACTGAATAAAAAAACATAATACATCACAGTTAAGAGACTAGCAAGATATGACGGAAATGACCTGTAAGCTATCTTGTAATGTATTTATTACCTATAGAGGGGGTTACATGGTAGTGATGCCACCTCCTCTGTGTGATTTCAAGGCTGCAGGGGAGAGGACTTTCCTACATATATGATGGAAGTAGCCTAGGGTCTGGCATTTTTTTGGAATAAAGTGTATGTTTCAATATACCCAATAGCTGAGTGCTCATTTGGATCGCTGCTTGCCGGGCATCCTGCAATTCATCTATAGGTGGATCTTCATTTGCTTTCTTGCTGCCAAGATTGTCTGTTCCTTAAAAATATCTGCCAGCATGGATCTGGTCAAACTTAAATTTTCCTAAAAGATGCTTATACTTAATAATTGGCCTCTAGATTAAATACTGGAAAGTTACCACCTACATCACATGATCCTTATGGTGTCAGTACTTGTGTTTGTTGGTTATAGATCACACTATGTGGGAAGAATAAGCCAAGTTGATCTTTTCAGGACCTATGACCTGTTAGTTATGCATCAAAATTGCAGGGTGACCAAGGGCAGCCATGATTTCCTTCTCCGACTATGTTGTATGTATTCCCCTTTCTTACCATTCTCTTTCTTGTCTCGGGAAGGTATTGGTATTTTCTTGGGTGCCAGACAAAATTACCAATACTGGTGATACACTTAATCAAGTTGGAGGTTTCTTAGGTCTGTAAATATTCCTTATTTATCTTTGCAACTTCTAACGTGAACTTTATTTTTCATGTGCTTCATATGCCTGTATCTACATTGTTTTCCATTTACCTTTCTTACTTGTCCACTTTGGTCAAACACAACTAATTTGGCTGAATGTGCATGTTCACAGCCATCATTGGACAATGATGGATGGCAGATGTACTAGGTCCACATGACAAAAGCAGCACTTGTATCTTTAGCCTAAAACCATACTTGAAATATGAAAGAAACAGAGTTCTTTGCCCTACAACACAGTATTCACTTAAATGAAACCTGACAGAGCTGATATCATAGTAACATCTCCTGCAAATAGATATCACTGCGATTACATTAAAATGTCAGTTTTCCATTCAGACCTCCGAAATCTCAATGATTTGACACTGATATTAGGACTCAATCACACCCTTTCTATCTGTCTTCTCTTTACCTCGCATAAGGTGCTTTGAAGTATTGAGATCTACAGCCATACATTAATATATCATATCGCTTCACATTTCCTCTTTTTAGCATAATGGATATTTAACCCATCCATTTTTAAAATGTTTGCCTGCAACTGTAGACAGACTAAAGTGCATCCCTTGTTTTGCATAGAACTGTCTATTTTATTACAAGTATTTCATGATAAAAGTACAACAAATGCATTAAAATCAATGGAAGTGCAGTGAAGTCACATGTGAATTGGTGCTGTTTTCGGAAGCAGTTACACTGGTATAATTAATGTTCAGAACCTAGCAAGGCTTTGCATCACATCCACTTATAACAAAATTAGAATGGGACATGATTATGGTACATTATAAGGATTGTCGGCGTGATGGTCCAAAATAATGTAGTTTTATAAGTCATCTATACTGCTGTAGCAATACTTACAGGGGGGGGGGATATGTTCAGCTAAAAGATGTATACAGTATTTTAATTTCATTCAATAAAACATAGGTTCCTCAGTAATGTTTGCAGTAAAATTGCAAAACTTTTGTGTTTTCACCATCTACCAACCTACCTGAATATGATATTTCTATTTCAGTGTGTAGCACCACCATAACTGCTGGACAGCACACCCACTGTCAGAGTCATTTTTGACTCAGATCCCTCCCTATAGTCAATCACTTGCCTGCTCCTGCCACCTTTTCTAAACTCTCCCCTCTCCAGTCCATCCTGACAGTAGCAACCTGGTTGTTTTCTGTCCAACCGCTAGACGGATGCACCCCCCTGTGCCAGTCACTACAGTGATTGCCCACCCACAGTGCCGCACCACTATATACTGCATCTATTCCATAATCTCTGTCTACCACACTGCCTATGCCCTCCATTCTGCTAATGATCTCGGACTAATATACTCCATAATTTGAACCTCCCATTCCCATATGGAAGATGTTTCTTGAGCTGCACCAGTTCCCTGGAATGTGCTACCTCAAACAATATGGTTAATCACTAATATCCAGAGTTATAAGTGTGACTTAACACATCTCTTTTACGGAGACCTTTCATAGTCCCTAATCTAAGAATCCCTTTACACACAGCAAATTCTCAATACCATTTTCAGCAATTTGTAGTATAATAGCTCTTATATGATATCGGACTAAACAGGCTAGGCTTAGCCCCTCCCTGCTCGTCAATGAGCCTTGGGCACCTATGATCCTGTTGTCACTTCACTGGTTATCCTTCTTTGGACCACTTTTAGTAGGTACTAACCACAGCATACTGGGAACAACCTTCCAGACATGCAGTTTTGGAAATGCTCTGACCTAGTCACCAAGACATCGCGATTGTCATAGTTGTCATAGTCCCTCAGATCTTACACATTTTCCTACTTCCAAAACTTCAAGAACTGACTGTTCACTTACTGCCTAATATACCTTAACAAGTACTATTTTCACAAGATTATTAATATTATTCATTTATCTGTTATTTAAATGTTATGGCTGATTGGTGTAAATTTATTATGACAGCAACTAACATAATTTGAAAATACAATAATGAGTGGGGAAAGGGGAAGAACATGCACTGAAACCACTTACACTGAATAAATCCCAAATGTAGCCAAGTTTATAACTTTAAAGCAGATAATAATATTACAAAACAGAAATCACAGCCGGCGCTCAATCATTCACAGCCATTCAGTAAATTACATCACTAAATGGCTGTGATTGGTTTATCGAGCGCTGGCTGTGATTGGCTGGCGCTCGATCTAATCATAGCACTTACCTACATAGCGCTAACGGCTGGGAAATTTAAAGCAAGCAGGGAGATGACAGCGGGGAGAATTCTCAAGCAGCTTGCTGCACCGCCGGGGAGACCACGCCGGGGACACAGACGCTGGCTGGGAGGTGAGTATTGCATTTGTTTAACCTAGTATATACCCGAGTAGCTAGTCTTATACTCGTGTTGATAAGTTTTGCCAGTTTTTTGTGGTAAAACTTATTGACTCGGCTAATACTTGAGAATATACGGTATGTTTTTTTCTGAAATGTTTCAGAATAAAACATCCATGGGTTGAATGGGCATACCTGTCCCAGGTTCATGTTGCCTGTAGTTCGGGTAGTATGAACTTGGTGAAAATTTCCCTTTACTCCTCTGTTGAGTTTCTGGAAAACCCCTTTTAAGAGTTTATGATTTGAGCAGTGTTTGAGATATTAGGGGACACAACTTGGTACTATCAAAAATGTATTACTTTTTTTCTCTTACTGATCTAATGTGAAATACACTAGATAGAAAACGTCATTGAAAATATTCACCCAGAGCGCCAACGAGCCTTTTCACTCAATACATGTGATTAAAGTTTAGCTTTTATTCTCCAAATCACATTAAATAAATGACTTATGGACTGATTGGTTGCTCAAGGGAACAAGAATTCGTTTACTTTGATACATTTTTGGTACATGAGGTCCAGTGTAATTTACTGCTGACTACGGGGAGTTTCCATGAAACCTGTCTATCTTCACAATAAACTGTCAAGATCATGTGAAAAAGCAAACACATCCTAATGTGTGTCTTATCTGAACAAACATATCCTGCCCTTACAGCATGTGTTACTAATTCAGCACTAATGCAACTACTGTGCTCCACACCAGTTATCATGAAGGGTTATTACATAACAGTGCTTTATTTGTGTGTATAATTGTTGTAAATTATTACTGTTGTAAAAAATTAGAAAGGGCAACATAGTAGAAATGAGACTTTATGAAGCATTACATGATGAGGCGGCTAATTTTCAAATTCCTTTACCATTATACTGTAGGAAATGTAATAAGGAATAAGAATATGTATATAGGTCTTTCATAGTATAAACCTGTATGCAGAGTGCTGCCCCTAGTGGTGATTGTAGGTAAAAAAAGAAGGGAAGCAGTAGGATATATGGCAGGCCTGCACAACTTGGCAGTAGGTAGGGACCAACATTAAAATCAGCAAACCTCTTGGGGCTGGTTTTTTAGCACCTCACTTTGCAAGTAAAGGTAATCTATCTGTTATCATTACTTTTACTTACAAAGTAAGTCGTTAAAAACCTATCTCTCATTTTTGTATCCCAAAAAATGTCACTCTCCAAAACAGTGCTCAGTTCACTGCACCAACTTGATTACAATGTAATTATAAAGTCACAAACCATCATGAGCTATAATATTATATATAGAGATATATATTGTATAATACAGTGTATATCATTGCATTATACAACTTTGCTGCCCTTTTAAGCCTTCTTAGAAAGATTCTAAATCGTCACTGTACCACTTTACGCTCCTGTGCTGCTCCTTGCACTGCTACTCCCGGGGCCTAAAGGACCTTCTCTGAATAACAGTCATGTGACCGTCAGCACAGTGAGGGAGGGGATAGGGAGCATCAGCTGCGTGTTCAACACCATGTTCTAGTCATGCAGCTAACGCCCACTATCCCCTCCCTCGTTGCGCTGCACAACTGGTCACATGACTTATTCAGGGAAGGTCCTTTATTCGGTAAAGTTTATCGCTAGTGGGACATGATTATGCCATCATGTCACAGTCTGCGGGCTGCCAGAAATCCTCTGCCAGGCTACCTGTGGCCCAGGCCTCATTTAAGGCTACCTCTTACCACAAGCCCATAAACTATGATAGGTACACCACTAACATAAATTATGGATTGACACTGGGATAGGGTGATGTTTGACATATATTGTTCAAGTGATCCAATACAAGAAGTCACATATTCTAAAAGTAAGGTCTTGGCCATTATTTGGTATAACATAACCAGCTACATTTGTAATTTAGTAGCTAGATAACATGGTGAACTAGCAATAATGTAACTGGACTTTAATGTTCACAGCTATGATATGGCATCTAAGGCTCATTTAGATGGGACGAATGTCGGGCAAATGGCGCCCGACACTTGTCCCTGTGTGTCCTCACTTCCATGCTGTTGCACTGGACCTAGTATCGCTGGCTTGCTCACAGAGTGGCCAGCAGGGGGTGGGGAGGCTGGAGGAGATTTCCCTCCTCACGCTCCCCCGCCCCTCTCTATTCACTTAACATAGCGGCTGTTCATTAATGAACGGCTGCTATTTACACTGAACGCTGATCATTCAGCTCATTGTCCATCATTTATGCAGCATAAACGATGGATGATGAGCTGATCACTCAGTGTAAATAGTAGCTGTTCAGTACTGAACAGCCGCTATGTTACCTCAATGGAGAGGGGCGGGGGAGCGCGAGGAGGGAAATCTCCTCCAGCCTCCCTGTGATGCAGCAGTACGGGAGCGAGTATTTGCGGGGACGAGTGTCTAAATGGGCCTTAACGTATGATTTACTGGTGTTTATGTAAATACGCGTGTCAATTTTATGGCGATGCACAGCGCTACATAGGTGCTAGACCACTTTTGCTTTAAGTTTCTTCCAAGGCTATATTCACACGCGTGGGTGCAATTTTGGCCAATGAAAAACTGAACATTTTCAATGTGATTTTTATATGTGTTTTTATTGTGTGTTTTTTTCTGCTCTGCACTTACTGGTTCTTTTTTTTATGTGGTCCACATAGTAACCTCCATTAAAAACACATCACACTTGCATGCAAATCGCATTTCATGCAATTGTGATGGGCTTTTTCACACTCCCATAGAAAATAATAGGTGATTCTTGAAGAAGAATTGCACAAAAAATAAAACATGCAGCGATTTTTCTAACTCCAACTATCATTCCAAGAGTAAAATCGCTCATAAAAGGGGTATCCGGTGATTCACCGTGAAAGTTATGTGTCATAAGGCGATAACATGTAATTTTGTAATATAATGTTTTACAGAGCTGCAGAAATATTACTTTACCCGTGCCCCCCCCTCCCACGCACACACACACACTTAGTTCTCCATTGGTATCCTATGCTTATGACCTGCACGCTCCGCTAGTTTATTGGTCAGGCATGCTCAGTGCCTTCAATTCTGTAATGATGTCACAGTTTGTACAGTTGTGAAAGTTCCCTCATCAGTAACTATCAATGGGGCATTGTGGGAGATGTAGTTTTTGCACCCGTCGTGGCATTTTAAATAAGAATGTGGAAATCTGAAACTGGTTGGAAAGCAGCATTGGCACAGGTCAGCAAAAAAAAAGCTGCTGTAGGTCAGTGTGATGATTTAGAAGGACATTTGGAATAATAGCAATAAATGGAAAACTTAGGGAAATTTTGAAAATTTTCCAAAGTCTCAGGAATACTCTTATAGGTACTGTAGATTATATCTGGAACTATCTTAGGGGTATTGTACCTGGCTGTTTGATGGCATTGTGATTGATATCAGTGGCAGGGTACTATGCCAGGCTCTGTTTGAATGCACTGTGACTGGCATTATTTGTGGGTGGTTATTGTGGCAGACAGTTGTGTACTATGAGAAATAATGTACCCCCTCCCAGCTCTGCTTCTTTATTTAAGATGCTGGGAATCGTAATTTAGAACTGATGCAGAAAAAGGAGGAAAACATTTTTTTTGTTTGCGTAGAGTGTAGGATTTGACTAATGTTCATGCGGTTGACTAGTCTATATGTTATTATTAGTAATAATTTGTGTTTTCATCCATCCAGAAATGCAGGAATTGTATGTTATTAGCAGGTGTATGTTATCTAGCGTTGCATGTCACTTGTGAGTTTTGCAGAATAGTAAATTGTATATAGAAGAATAGCATTCAAGTGTTATCAGGCATAATAAAAATGGTCAAAAAGATCAGCAAACTTAATTCAGCACCATATAAAGAACTCTTGCTGGGAGCTGATGGTTCTGAACTGCAGGCAAAAGGCCACTAAGTAAAGTGAGGAGGAAAGCGCACCCAGAATATACCTAGAGCAGTCATTTGAGGGAGATGAAGGTAAATGAAAGGTTACACTTTGCCCCTTACTTTGTCACCACTGTTTGCTGTGTCAATAGCTAGTGACGGCTGTCAGGAAAAGGCAGAGATTAAGGTCAATAGCAGTGGCATGTATATCAGCGCTTGTGTTTGAATATGGAGTATCACCCTAATCTCATAGTTAAAGCTTTTCACACCCTGCAAATATCAATCAATATATATTCATTGTCTGTGCTTAACATGTCTGAAATTAGAGATTAACGGGGATTATGGCAGGTGCAGGTAATGTCCAGTGCAGCAGGCTGGACCCCAGAAGTGGAAAAATGCATAAATAAAGAAACTTGCTTCATTTGTTTCCGATTGTCTTTCTCTCCTGTTTGTAGTCTGCTAGACCTTCAATAAATCATTGAGAACACACGCAGCAAAAAGTAGCTAATTACAGACGTTTTCAGACAAAATACATAGAAATACAAGTAAAGAGTTCCCAAACTATATATCTACATTGTGATAGAGTGGTACAGAACATACCCCATCCAGTATCATAGTGTGATGTGGTGAATGGCCTCTTAGGGCTTCTTTCTGAGGTGACAATTAGTGTAAAGGCCCTTTTACACGCAATGATTATCGCTCAAAATTTGTTAAAACCATGGTTTTTGAGCGATAATCGTTGTGTGTTAGGGATGAGCGTGCATACTCGCTAAGGGCAGTTACTCGATCGAGTATTGCCCTTAGCGAGTACCTGCCCGCTCGGAAGAAAAGATTCGGCTGCCAGCGGCGGGCGGGGAGCTGTGGGAGAGAGCGGGGAGGAACGGAGGGGAGATCTCTTCCTCTCTCCCCCCCCCCGCTCACCCCTGGTCACTGCCGCAACTCACCTCTCACCTGCGCTGGCAGCCGAACCTTTTCTTCCGAGCGGGGAGATATTCACTAAGGACAATGCTCGATCGAGTAATTCCCCTAAGCGAGTATGCTCGCTCATCTCTATTGTGTGTAAATGCTCCCATTGTGCACTTTTCATTTGAACGATAAGTTTTGGTTCAGCATAAAAACTATCGTTCAGACTGCATACTGGGAGCAGGAGATAACATTGTATTCTTTGTGCTGCCCATAGCTGAAAACAGCCTACAGGCTGTTATCTACACAGGAGCAGCTTACTACATTGTTTTCTCTTAGTAGTCCATGGCTGAACAATGGAGCTAATTACAGAGCTCAGACCTCCTGCTGAGTTCTGCAACAGCTACTAAAGTCTCATTTGCATGCAAATAAAGCTGATAAAGTACTAATGGGCATTAGTGTCCATTAGTACTTTATGCAAAATGATCGCTCAAAAATGTCATTCTTATCTTTTGAACGAATTTTGAGTGATCATCTTTGCGTGTAAATGGGGCTTAAAGGTGCATTTACACACACAGATGATCGCTCAAAATTAGTCGGTAACTGACAGTTTGGAGCGATCATTT
Organism: Eleutherodactylus coqui; assembly: GCF_035609145.1. Classification (NCBI taxonomy): domain Eukaryota; kingdom Metazoa; phylum Chordata; class Amphibia; order Anura; family Eleutherodactylidae; genus Eleutherodactylus; species Eleutherodactylus coqui. Next base: position 200,356,935 of record NC_089842.1, on the reverse strand, counting down.
TGCATTATCTACTAACGGGCTAATCAGCCCTTTAGTACTTCATGTGCATGTATTCAGAGAACAGAGGGTGGTCTGTTCTCTAAATACATCACTATTGTTCTCCAGTGGCACAGCAGCTGTTAAAGAATGTTATCAGCGCTGCCTGCAGAGAACACAGCGTGCGGTCCGTCTAATCAGCAACTATGGATTTCATGCAGACCTGAACTCAGCGATGGACAAAAAGTGCACGGTAAGTGCACAATGGGTGCACATTTAAAAACATGATTAAGCCATCTTTTGAGTGAATTTTGAGCTATAAAATGGATGTTAGTGGAAAGCTTCCAGATGCTTTCTGTTTTTAATAAAACGTGAGCAGTCCAAAAAAATGCTGGTGTGAACGTAGCGTAATACAGCTACAGGACAATTTTTTAAAATTTCACATTGCTTATATAGCACTAACATATTCCACACCGTGTACAGAGATTGTCACCATTTAGCTCCGGTCTTCAGTGGAACTCAATCTAAATTTCCTCTCTCTCACACACACAAAAGCAGGCCATAATCATTGGCGCCATATCTGGCGACTATCTAATGTTCCGTTTTTTTCCTTACAGCAGTAGCATTCACCCAATGGAAGACTGCGATGTATGACATTGTAAAGGCATACATTGCCCATGGACTACCATTGCAGAAAAATGTATACCACGCAGTATAAACTTGTTTTATCACATCTTTCTGTATAGGAGAGCGCAGCTAACTGCACTTTCTCGTATTTTAAATCAGTTGCTGATGCAGTGCAGGGCAGCATATGCCAAAAGGACATATATTGTGTTCATGGGATCCTATGGATACATTCAGCGTATGGATCAACAGCTTTCCCAGCACAAACGTGGTCACAAGGCAACATGTCGATGGAGCCTAATGTGTATAAGGGTCTCCCTTTATAGCGGATTTGGGGAGAAATAAGGACTAGATATGTTGGTCTTCAAAATGACTGATCCTTTGCTACCCTGGGAAATAATCCATGGTCAGAGGCGTCTGTTGTGCATGATTGGCTGAGCGTGCATGTTTATGGTGGAGACTGGAAGAATCGCTGTCAGATGAGTCTATGCTCAACTTGAGGCTAATTTCAAAGAAGCCAATTAACTTTTCAGTATGAGTTTTTTTCTGGAATGTGTGAGGAAACCCACAAAAGAAAGCAATACATTCTATGAATTGGTGATTAACACTTAGGGCTTATTCACATTGCGAGACGCACAACACCGCACGAATATGAACTCCATTCTTTTGAATGGACTTATTCACATGGGAGATTTCTTTCCCTCGCAGCATCAGTGCGAAGATAAAAATTGCAGCATGTTCTATCTTGGGGCGTTTCTGCAGAACGCCTCGCCCATTATTTTTTCAATGGGACCTTTAAAGGCATCGCATGGCACTTGCATGCTGGGTGATATGCATGCGAGTGTGATGCTTTGCATTGAAGTCAATGGACACACTTGCAATCCTCTGATGTCCCTTCGTTTCAGTGGGCTGAAATAAAGTGACAAGCAATTTATGAGCGATTTCTTGCTCAGTACCCTGCAGTTTTTTCGGCATATAGTCGGTCTGTGTAAAAGTACCTTTAACCACTTGTTTTGTGTATCAAAGCTCTCAGTAAGGCCTTATGCACAAGCGCAGGTTTAAATTGCGGAATCCGGAGCGGGCGACCGCCTCCGGATTCCACAGCATACACCCTCCTAGCATGCTATGCAAAAGTGATTCTTCATGCACACGAGCTGAAACCAAATGCAGTTTCCACTCGCAGATGAAAAATTGCAGCATGCTCCATTTTCCTGAGGTGTGCACACGCATGGCTTCCATTGAAGTCAATAGAAGCCGTCCGACCTGTTGCCAGTCCGCAATGGCATTGTGGACGGGCTGCGGATTCCACAGGAAAAAATCTGTACCCTGCATGTCCGACAGCAAACCGTGTGGACCATCTGCAATACAGATGAAGATTCAAACAAGCAGGTGCGCATGGACGCTGCTGGATTCCTCATTCAGAATCTGGCTCTGCCGTGTGCATGCGACCTTAGGGTACTTTCACATGTTGCTGATTTGCTGTAGATTGTGGTGCAGATCTGCAGCAGATTTCACCCTTTCAATTCAATTCAAACTGAGGGCTTAGTCACACGGGCGCATCGGCGTCCGTGTTACTGCAGGTAGGAGATGGCCGCACTTAAAGATGGACGTCTCTCTGCAGGGCCAGGAGAAAGAACATGTGACCGGCTTCATTGCCGGTCATGTGTTCTTTCTTCAGCGCTACGGGGAGTCGTCCGTCATGAAGTACGGCCGTCTTCTTCCTGCAGTAAGGGCTCAGTCACACGGTCGCATCAGCGGTTGTGTACGGGTGCCGATACGCCCATGTGACTAAGCCCTGAAGGGGTGAAATCTGTTGCAGAAGTGCACCAGAATCCACAACGAAAGCCGCAGCAAATCAGCGACGTGTGAACGCACCCTTATAATAGAAATCACATGTAAATAAGCCATAAGCCTTCTGCACACTGCTTCATTAGAGATCGGTGCCTATAGACAGCTGTAGACTCATAATATACCTCCAAGGTGTGTGAGAATCTGAGAAAATATTGTGGCATTCTCTTCACATACTGAATGAACATTAAGAACAAATATTGTATGCGTTCTTAAAGCACCTCAATAAATGTCTAAATAGGTGGCCGTCTGTCAGTCTGTGCCAAATAAGCATTACTAAAAAGAACATGTCTTAATCTAATAGTAATATCTTATGTTCCTCTAATGTTAAAAAATCCATAACAGGTATTGTAAAGCGTACTAGAATAAACTATGGGAATCCAGCATGCAGCTACAAAGCCTTACATTCATGCGAAGTGGTGAAATAATTGCAAATGCAAAAATTGCAAAAGTGATCCCTAGTGAGTTCCTGTGATAGAACAGCACTATAAATATTTGAATGGTTTCCGTTTTATTTCTACCAACCACATTCTGGTCTCCTGCTTCTGTGATGAGTTTATGGAGTGACAGTGGAACTATTCCATCAGCCAAAACAACCAAATGGGACAACCGGGGATCCATTTCTTTTCAACAGTGGCGGATCTTGTGAACATCCAAAACTGTCACACCCAAAGGCAGATGGAATTCTGGACCTTGTGCCCCAAAATTATTCGGAAAGCTGTCACTGAAATCTATTTTGGAAAGTTGGCATCCATTAGCTCGGATTACCATACAGAGTGTGATGGCTGGAGTTATTATGTTACAGCGCAGATTTAAATCTTATAAATTAATCACTCTTTAAATATGACTGCCGAATGATTTTCTCCTCTCTTGTTTCATCAGAAGGTGCTATTGATTTCAACGGCAGTCTGCTGTACAAAAAAACACCCCTCTTGATAGAAAACCTTTTGTTCCGCTAAAAATGCTGTGCTTTTTCTTTATGACTTTATACTGCCCTCTAGTGGCAGCCGGAGGTATTTCACATGGAAAGTAGACAGAGTGAAGTGTATATAATCAAGTTCAAGCAACAGAAGAGAAGCTGACTTGTTCAATAGCTTATGCTACATCCTGGGGCCTGTGATTATAGTGGCTTCTTATATTCATTTATTGTTAGTGCTGCTGACAGTTTATTGTAGTATCAGACAGTTTTTACTTCTTGGGAAAATTGCATAAGAAACAGATATTCTGATTAAAGGTATAGCATCCCTGAAGGCATTAGAAAAGTGATCTTATTATACGCAAATGCTTTTTCTTCTACCAGGCATTGCTTCTAATAAATATCTGAGTGCAAATACGTGGAATTACCCATTTATGCAATGTGTCTGCTTCCTTATGATGTTTTGCACATAATCGCATTTATATATAATATCATGTATAAAAACTTTTTTTTTAAATTCCCCCAAAATAAAGCAAGAAAAAAAACTAATTCCAGTAAGCTGTTTCTGGGTAAAACCCAATATGGCTGCCATTATACCTTCCATAAGGGTTGCAGCTTTCAAATAAGGTTGAGTTCTAGTCTATGTTACATCCGCAAAAAATGTTTTTTCTTCATCCAAGTGCAGTTCCGTATGGCATCCTTATATCCTTTTTTTTTATTTTTGTGTCATCTGTTTTACATGTCTGCAAAGAAAATGATACAGGCTTCAATTCAATTTTTCTGCATCCCTTATAGGAACAGCGCAGGACTGGGTCCGTGTGCTGCCTGTTCCTTTGCATCCCCATTGACTTTAATGGGTGAGTCTTGTCCATACATCAGACCTGAATAGTGCATACTGCAATTTTTTTTTCATGCAGTGCATATGTCTGTGTTAAAAAACTGATTTCTGAATCGGCACATTGATTACTATGTGTCCGTCTGCATGCCATCCAACTCTAGTCAGTTGTCGACTCGGAGAGTATACAAAGCGGAATTAGCCTTAAACCCTGGATGACGATTCTACCATTGTATGCAACAATTCCTGCATCCTCCACTGTGCATAACTTAAGAGTATTTGCTGCTTGTAATGGTGACCATATTGATTGTCACCCAGCTTTCACAATACCGATATCATTAAGAAACACATAAATAGACATTTTTAACAACTTGTCATACAAATACTTTAATGCTAAGCTGTGAAGAGTTATTTGTTAATTACAATTTGGAGCTGTGTAAAAGAAAAAAAATGGAACTGCAACCCGTTAATTGCGGTGTATTATAAAATTAACCCCTTGACTACCGCACATTCGAATAGCAGCTGAAACTTTCTTGTTTTTCTTACCATTTGGTCCTTCTCTGTGAGCACTGTGTATGCAAGAGACATAGCAGCAAAAATACAGCTGCCTATACGGGTCCTTAGTAATCATGTGGTCATCAGGAGAGCACTCATCTGACAAGATGGATCTGGGACTGATATGATACTGATAGTGTGCAGTTTAAAAAATAAAAAATGGGGGGGGGGGGTCAGTTATAAACTGTCTAAAATGAAAATGGTCTTTGTTGTCCATAACAACCAATCGCAGCTTAGCTTTCATTTCATACCCTGGCTTTGAAAAATGAAATCCACTCTGTGATTGGTTGCTATATGTAATAAAGACTGTTTTCATTTAAGGCAGTTTTATAAATCTCCCCCAACATCCCTTTTCTGACTTTTTAACGGATAAAATGTAATTTAAAAAGTGCAAAAAATATAATGATTTTGCAAATCAAAAGAAAACCAGGTAGACAACAGTTAACAGCAATCTAAATCTATAAGGGTACATTCACACGTTACGCAAAATACGCTCATGTGAACAAACCTATTGAAATCAATGGGTTCTATTCACTGTGTATTGCACGCGCATAATACGTAGCGCAAATGTGTTAATGTGAATAAGCCCTTAAAGTACAGTAAGGTCGCTCTCACACAGCAGCTTCCTGCGGCCGAAAGCGGCGTTTAAACACAAAAAATACAACAGTTTCCGCTCGATAATCGCCGTCCAGCGCATGTCTGCGAGGCCTCATTGATTTCAATGGAGCATTATACCGCAATTAACACATCACTCAAAACCCTGCGTTAATCACGGTAAAAAGCACCTGTGTGAGGGAGGACTAAAAGCAGAAAATCCGTAGTGTTTCCTTTCCCCTATATGTGAACAGGATTTGCCTTAATCTCATTCATTTTAATAGTAAAGGTTTCTGCAGCATTTCCACAATGTGTGAATACGCCGTCATAGTGTTTCTATATCTGATAAAACTAGTTTGAACTTGAAAAATGTATTTTTAAAAATATTTATACACAAACACATATATATATATGTCACTACTGCTCATTAATTTCAATGCAGCACTCAAATTGGCCATTTTTTAGAAATAAGCAAAAGAAGTTACTGAAGTTTGTAATGATTACGGATTTATTTATGCAAATAGACATGTTTTGTACCCATATAAATGAACTGAGCTTTGATTTTCTTAAAATGTTCTCTCTTCAGAGTATTCCCCGTAGGGTACATTCACACAGACGCGATAATTCTGTCCGTTTTTTGGACTGAAAAATTGGTCTGGAAATCGGATAGAAATTGCATCCATTCTACCATACATGCCATTGGCTTTTTGTTTTTTTTACACAGATGGAAAGTCTAATTTAAAAAATCGCAGCGTGTCCTATTCTTGTTCACTTCTAATCCCAAAAGTGATTGTAGCTTGTAACTTGCACATCTTCAACACTTCTGTCCAGATGGTCCCAATGAGTTCAACTGGATTGTAATTGGGACTCTGGGGGGCCAAACCTGCTGTCCTTCTGTTGACTGAACACACTTTTGCAGAGACATGAGGTGTGTATTGGGTTGTTATCTTGCTGTAGTGTGAAACCACGACCCATAAGATGGGTGCTGGGAGGGGTGGCATGGCGCACCACAATGTTGTAGTAGCACCTAGAGTCCATGGCTCCTTCTACCCTTAGTAGGTCACCAACCAAACCACCTCTGAAACATCCACAGGCCATAATGGAAGCTCCTCCATGCTTGACTGTGGGCTGTTTGCAAGCAGGAAGCATCTGCTAAACTGTTGCAGGAAGAACTAACTTTCACCTCTAGGACCCAAATATCACAAACTTTTGTAGTGTTTTTTGTGAAAAGGAACTTCTCCACTGACAACTGGTCCAGCTCCTGTGCTAATTAGCCCATGAAAGCCGCTTTTTATTAACCACTTAATGATGGCCATTACATCTTTTGACTGACCTCAAAGTACCAAAAAAAGAGTCAAAAGAAACACAATAACTATTACTGTATTTGTAACGACCAAGACAATTGAAATATTTTGTTATTTATGTCGTATTATTATGTTCACCTCCTAAAAAACAACCGGAAACTCACATGTGCTTCAAAATTGTACCAATAAAAACTACAACTCTTCCAGCAAAAAAGAAGACTGGCTAACCCTCACCACATAGGCAAAGAGGATCTCATTATTAACCCTTTTGGGACCCACAAATTGCTTGTATGTTTTAAAAACCAACTGAACTGATGAAGGGGTTATCCCCAAATATTTTATTAAATAAAAGGAGACGTTTTCCACACCTTTGGTCACTTATTACTTGCTTTAACCTGGAGTGTTGCACCTCCTTCAGTGCCAACTTTTAGTACTATTCTCTTAAAAGATTAACTGTCTTTGTTGCCCATAACCACCAATCACAACACAGCATTAATTTCTTCTTCTGCTCTTCACAAATGAAAGCTGTTCTGTGATTGGTTGTTATAGACAATGAAGTCAGTTTCTCACCTACAAAGGTTTCATAGCCTTGTTTCTTTATGGTTCAAAATGTATTTATTGGTTTTCCAATAGGTAAAACAGATTAACAGACAGAATAAAACGCAATATAACTCAGTACAGCATCATAACGTGGGGGAAGACAGTGTAGCCTTTTTGAATCCCCCATATGGGTTGGGGTCTCAGATCAGTCTGTCGTTGTGGGTTTGTTTGTAGAATTCCCGCCCCAAGGCTGTGAGGGGCGCTTACGCCCTGGGCCAGACTGGTATACTGCTACATTTGAGTTGATGCTGTGAACTTATTACTATACTAGACATAGTCAACAAGGGGATAGAGGGTTTAGAGACATACAGAAAGAGAATGGGGGGGGGTTGGAGGAGTTAGGAAGCAGGGGGGCCTTGTTTCTTTAAAAACTATGGTTTTCAAGGATATCTATGTAAATAATATATAAATCCGATGCATCCGAGTGCTAAAAGTGTTTAAAACAGCACATGGGATCATTTCTATGCAAAACACGTATCACATTAATCTTTTCTAGATGTCTAAAGGTGTCCTGTGGTATCTGGTATCTAGATATTAGCAATAGATATGTTAAGCCCTGTAAATTGCAATGTAGGGTCTCAATGGATCAGACCTGTTCTTTTACCACCTCACACAGATATTCGATCAGACTGAGATTTAGTGCATTTGGAGGCCAAGTTAACACCTTGAAATATTTGTCAAGTTCCTCAAAGCATTCCTGAACAATTTTTGCAGTGGGTCAGCATTATCCTGCTGGAAGACGCCAAGGCCTTTAGGAAATACCACTGCCATTAAGGGTTGTACTTGGTCTGCAACAATGTTTAAAGGGGTATTCCCATCTGAGACTTTCATAGCATATCCTGTGGCTATGTCTTGAAAGTCTGATAGATGCAGATCCGATCTCTGTAATGCACACCTATCCCTGGTTTTGGCCCCCACCACCTTCAGCCTGGCAGAATGCGGTGGACAAGCATGGTAGGGACTTATAGTAAAGCAACAACTGACTGGGCTTTGATATGTTGTTTCCATAACTCCGATAGAAGTCAATTGAAGTTACAGAAGCAGTGTAGCACAGCAAGCTAAGCTGTTTTTGGTTCATCCAAGTTATGAAAAATACTTAGAATGCTCTATGTTGACTTCTATGGGAGTTACAGAAGCATCACAGTGAAGTCTTGACCACTCCTGGCCACTACATTCAGCCAATCTGGGGTTAGTTAGCTAGAAATAGGTGCTGGTCTTAGAGGTGGGACCCACATTTATCAGACTTTATGCCATAAAGTCTGAGATGGGAATATCACTTTAAAGGGGTTGTGTGGTTTCAACTTAAAGATATGTAACAGCCTGGCATGAGTTAAAATAAAAAAAATAATACATACTCACCTGCCTTTAGTCCCCCAGTGCACTTCTAACCGGCTCCTGCTCCTCAATCCCTGTCCTCTACCACCAAAAGTCAGGTGACTGCTGCGGCCAATGAGAGGCTGCAGCAAAGTCCTGGAATCATGGTGCCCAGGACGTGAGCTTTGATGCCAGGAGTTTAAAAGGTGACTTTGTGGCCTCTGATTGGCCACAGCGGTCACCTGACTTCCAGGATCGGAAGATATGGACGGGGCAGCGGGAGCCAGTTAGTGGTGTACTGGGGGACCGAAGGCAGGTGAGTGTGCATTATTTTTATATTTAACTCATGCCCAGGCATTACATATCTTTAAGTTGAAATCAAACAGCCCCTTTAAGTAAGCGGTACATGTCAAAGTAACATCTACATAAATGTAAAAAGTCAGACTTTCACAGAAGAACATTGTCTAGAGCATCACATTGCCTTTGCTGGCTTCTTTTCTTCCTATATTCCTTCCTGGTCCCACGTCTTTCCCAGATAAGCAACCTAAACGTGATTTTCCAGATCAGACCACGTTCTTCTATTGCTCCATGGTCCAGTTCTGATACTCATATGCCCATTGAAGGCATATTTGGTGGTGAACAACGGTATAGTACACTGACCGGGCAAGCTGAGATGCACTGCGGGTTTGACATCTTTCTACCATAGTCAACAGTAACTTTGTTCACCAATTTGTGTTACTGTAGCTTTTCTGTGGGATTGGACCAGACAGGTTAACCAAGATTGCCCATTAAGCATTAATGAGCCTTGAGTGCCGATGAGACTGTCACCAAGGTTGTCCTTCCTTCGTCCACTTTGGTAGGTGTAAGCCACTACATACCAGGAACACAAGATGCTCTCACCCACTTGTCTAGCCATCACAATTTGACCCTTGTCAAAGTCGTTTGCCCGTTGTATCTATTTCCAATATATCAACTTTAAAAACTGATTGTTCACTTGTTCGCACCCCTTGACAGGTGCTATTGTTACAAGATAATCAATGTTAGTGGTTTTAATTGTTATGGCTGATTGCTGTACATATTATTCAATATGGAAACATAAGCTTGATATGATAGTATTTTGACCCTTGGATGTATATAAAAACTTTGTTAACTGATTATACTTGCTTCTTCATAAGTGAACATTTTGCTAAAAAGTTTTCATGAAATAGAAAAATACATATATTATTTAGGGGGTAGTCAGCTTGGAGTTTGGGATCTGTTTAGTATGAAAAAAAAGGCTACGTAAATAGGTGCTTTTGGAGGTACCATATAATTCTTCATGAATTACTGGGAATTCTTTAGAAAAGATGTGCATGAAAACTACTGTAATCAACAGCAACCATCTGATATTTGTCATGATTTTGTGAAATGGTTTAGAAATGATGGATGTTTCAGAATCACTTAGTAATATGAACATATGAAGTACCTTATATAACTTACTATTATTATTAATATTTAAACATTATTACTTTTCGAATCATATCATTGGACTTCACAAAAACTTTTAGTAAAACACGTTTAGAACCATAAAAATGTGCGATTATTTTGTTTTTTAATGTCCGTTGTACATTTTCCTAATGCACAGGGAAAATGTTCATAGTGACACGTGCTGATGTCATAGTATAGAGATTTGTGACACAGTGATGTCACGGCATTGAAGTAATACAGTGATGTAACAGTAGTTTGATAACTCAAATATTGATGTCACAGTACAGGAGGAAAATTGTAACCTGTGATGTCACAGTACAGGAGTACTATGGGCATAATGTCATAGCAGAGGAGTAATTTACATAACAATGTCACAAAAGACAGGAGGTGAAACCAGCGATGTCATAGTGCAGTACTAATGCACACAATAATGTCAAAGTGCAAGAATCATAAATCGATTGCAGTGCATCAATGCATAGATGACACTATTTCCTTACTCCCTTGTGGACCAGCATTCAACGCTCCAGTTTCTCCATAGCTATCATTAGTGCTAAATGGAGGCAATGTGAATGGCAATGTTGTATGAATTGGAGCAGATATGGAGTCATAACTTTTGTTAATAGATATTAAGCTTCCCTTCCCTATGTTTATTCCCATTAGATATGCACCCTTGATCGGGCTCTGCTTACTTACCCCATGTCTTAGTCTGCACCTGAGAGGTCTCTCCATAAACAGCAGTGATTCCTTAATTACTCTGTAGAGGCATACTAATCCTGTGCTGAGCCCTGTCGATCCACACTGATAGGCAGAAGCCACAATATAGCTGTTGAGAAGGAGTTCCTAAAACAGAGTGACCCACTGAGTTTTTAAACCAGTTTACTTCAGGGATACAGATATTTTTTGATAACCAACTATCATACTGTAATTGAATGTATACTACAACCAATAAGCACATGGGCCAAATGTGACAATTTATTCCACAAGCTCTGCTACGGGATGGTAAAGCTTAAAAGAAATGGTGCCACTTTCCACTATATGATAAATGATCCCCTTTGTGCTTCTATCCTTGTATTATTGTATTAGTGCATGATGCATCCTTGGTTTGTCCTTGTAGTATCTCAGGTCCACAACTGAACAGTCATTTGTGTTTTAGGGAGTGTGACAATCTCCCTTGATACGGTCACACACAAGATATACAGTGTATGACCTTACTTCTGTAACGTCAACTCTAAATGACAAAGTGCACAGAACATGTTGTGTGTTTACAAACAATATTACAATTAAATGCAACTGGTCAAGATGTTGGGTAATGCAAAAAATTCAATATTTATAAACTTCTATATATAATATCTATATTTGAAGAGGTTATCTGGGAATTATGTACAATAACAAAGCATAAATATTGGAAAGCCCTCTCTATGCCCCTGAGCTGAGACGTTGTACTTGTGTCCTACTTCTTTATAAACACACAGTGATCCGGTGAGCTAGCTGCCTATATATTTAGTTGCTAAATATTCCTTTAAAGGGTGAAGGGGCTGTCCAAGGAAGACAAACCCCTTTCGTAATGGTTTATTCAGATGGACGTATAATAGCTCCATGTGCCGTCCATGTATTTCATGGACACATTATAGTCTATGAGGCTATTCAGATGAGTGAACTTACACGCAGAGTGATGGTCCATGTGAAAAAATCGTAGCATGTCCTATTCACAGAAGAGAATACACATGCAATTAGCGGGATCCAAGCAGCTTGAACACACACAGGAGGGTCCAGATACATATATATACATGAGCACCACAATCTTCTGTATCCTAACTTAAGTGGAATTCAACAGACCATTCAGACCAAATTGTTCCACCCCAGTTATAAATCCACAAAAGAAGCTTCCTCAAGGTCAGCATCTTCATCTGGTAATCTTTATTGTTCCAAAATCCTGTAAGAAAAATGCAACATTACAGCTCGAAAGAGCTTTTCTCAAGCATGACAAATACCCCACATACAGGGTTATTACAAATGTTCTTCCCGATTTGAAACAATCATAACTTAAGTTTAAAGACACCCAGATACATAAATTTGATAGAAATAGAAACTAAAAAAGTTTTTCTGCACATCATCAAAAATGTTTACCACATCAGAGGGGGTCAATGTGAGCCTCCCTTTGTCACTCAACACACATGGAGCCTGTAGTCAAGTTCCTGCTGTACACGTTGCTTTGTATCACAATTGACTGATGCAATTGTTTCTATGATGCGCCCTCACGGATCATGCTTGGTGGGTGGTAAGGGTGGCATGTAGACTCCATCTTTAAGACTCCCTCAGAGGAAAATATCACAAGGCATAAGGTCCAGGGAACGTGGAGGCCAAGAAAGAAGTTCACTATCGTCACTACCTGCATGGCCAATCCATCTATTTGGTAGTTGCCTGTTGAGCTCCCTCTGACTTCATTATGATAATGGGGGGGTGACCTGTCCAGTTGGAAGATAAAATCTGAGATTTCCTGTTCCAGCTGCGGCAGAAGCCATATCTGTAGCCTCTAGGTATGAAATCCCTGTGGTTGATTCCTCATGGAAAAAGAAGGGGCCGTACACTTTCTTACAGGTTTTAGTGAAAATCACATTCACCTTGAGGGAGTCGGACAAATGCTCCACGTAGACATGTGAGTTTTTCCTCCCACAGATTCTAACATTACATTGTTAACTGCGCCTGAAAGGTGGAAGGCGGCTTCATCACTAAACACTAAAGATTCCGTGAAACTATTGCTTTACATTGGAGTTTGCTTACCTTGCAGAAAAAAGGGATGAGATTGCAAAGAATCTCCCACACAGTTGGCTGCCGGATGTTCGGCTCTCTGCGTGATCTGAAGGTGGATTTCTGATGACTTAGAGTAAAACTTGCCTGGACACGCTCCAGTGTTTCCACACTTACTGGTGGACGGCCGTTATTGTTTGCTTAGCCTAGGGTCACACGGGGCGGATTGCCGTCGGAAATCTCGCGGTTTGGCCGCAGCAAAAACCGCGAGATCTCCGCCGGCAGAGCCGCCGCGGTTTAAGCCGCGGCGGCTTTGAAGCGGTCCGGCCGCTTGCTCTTCCGTTGCGGCCGGCGCTCCCATAGAGGAGAGCGCGGCCGCAGCGGAATGAAAAAAAGAATGAGCATGCTGCTTCTTTTGAAACCGCGGCTGCGGCCGCCGCAGCCGCGGTTTCAACCGGATTTACCGCAGCGGATTAGCCATCCCGTGTGGACGAGATTTCTGAGAAACCTCGTCCACATGGCTGGCTAATCCCGGGCTTAGCGGCCGCGGGCGGTTTTGCCGCGGGCGGATCTGCTGCGGCAAAACCGCGGCAAATCCGCCCTGTGTGACCCCAGCCTTACAGATGCAACTTTTTTCCTTAAAATTAGAGCATGACTTATGAATTGTGTGCCCACTGGATGGATCTTCACCAAAGTTTGTTTGAAATTCGGGAGCAACGAGGGTTTGGTGGGTTTTTATGTCAATCATGTCATTTGTATTTTTGATAGGAATGGTGCCCAACAGACTCCATTGACTGGAATGAGGCCTGTCAGGTATCCATCATGCCACCTAGCATTTTTCTGGACAAAATAGTGCAGCATGCTGTACTGTTTTGTGCAGGGTTTTGTACCAAATTTACTCCATAAGCTCCAAACTTAGCTTCCAACACAGATGTGAACATAGCATAAAAGGTTACAAGTTCTTAGAAAATAAAGTTTAGCTTTGAAATACAATGGCTTTGATAAATATAGATTGTGAATGACATTATGAATCAGTATGCAGTATGGAATATTGTGGACAGTTTTGGGTACCGGTACACAAGAAGGACATAGCAGAGCTTGAGTGGGTAAAAAGACGGGCAACTAAAGTAATAAATGGAACGGGCGGACTACAATACCCAGAGAGGTTACCAAACTTGGGGTTATTTAGTTTAGAAAATAGCCGGTTGAGGGCAACCTAATAACTATGTAAAAATATATCAGGGGACAATACAGAGATCTCTCCCATCATCTATTTATACCCAGGACTGTGACTGTAACAAGGGGGCGCCCTCTACGTCTAGAGGAAAGAAGGTTTCTACACCAACATGGAAGGGGGTTCTTTACTGTAAGAACAGAAAGACTATGGAACTCTCTGCCTGCGGATATGGTGATAGTGAACTCACTAAAAGAGTACAAGAGGGGCCTGGACGCCTTTCTTGAGCGTTACAATACTATATGTTATAGTCACTGATTACTTCAGAAGGTCAGTGATCCATAGACCATTCTGATTACCACATTTGGAGTCGAGTCGAGAAGAAATCGTTTTTTTCTCTAAAATGAGAAAAATCACCTTTTTCCTCTTTTTAGGTGGGTTTTTTTTTGCTTTCCTCTTGATCATCATTGGGTGACGGGAGGTGGGGTAAATATTGCTGAACTGAATGAACGCAAGCCTTTTTCAGCTTAAAATACTATGTTACCATGATAGCATTTGATCTATTTTGTAGTTGTGGTTTTCAGTATGTGGAGACATGCTTAACTTACCAGGACCTTGGAGGAGACATTCAATGTATTTGTATAAATTATTATCGGTGAGCTGCTGTTTTGTGAACTTTACCTACAGTAAACCACAAACAGATGTAGCAGATATAACAGTGTGTTATCTGTAGTTTTCTATAGGACTGTGTATGAACATACTATCATTTAACTTAGTTGGAGAGAAAGCATTGCACTCTTACGTATTAAAAGATAAAACATTGGGCAAAACTGAGATAGAAAAGCACTTGAGAATATTAGTGAATGGCAAAATGAACTGTAGCTATCAGTGCCAGGCAGCTGCTGCCAAGCTGCTGCAAATAAAATCATGGAATACATCAAAATAGACATTTGCATATAATGAGAACATATTTATATAAATCACTAGCCAGACTACATAGGCAATGATACTGTGGAGAGTTTTAAACACAATGGTATGAAAAAGACATAGATAGGGTGGAAGAGTGCAGAGGGCAGAATGAAAACATTTAAGGGAATGAGCTAATTGGCTGTGCTCATAAAAACTAATAAAATTAAGGCTAAGTAGTATGGAGAAGAGACAGATCACTGCAGGCAAGCAGGAGTTCCCAAATGATGCCAACAAATCAGTAGGCAGAAATTGTGGTCAGACAGAACAAGGATCAACATTGACTGGGATCAGTGGTAAGCAGAGATCAGCCAGGAGGTTAAGACAAGAGAACAAGGTCAGGAAAACAAACCAGGTCGTAACTGTAAGGAGCAGAAATAAAGCTACAGCAAATGAACCTTATTGCTCAGGCCCAGGTATGGAGGGATCCTTATAATGCTTAGGGCATACAGGTATTGGGTGGAGGCAAGGACACTTAGTGCACATTGGCCCTCTAAGAGGCCACGAGTCGGCACATATGCACGACCCAGCAGCTGGGTAGTGTGATGCAGGGGAGAGTGGCAGCCAGGAAGAGAATCCCAGGTACCCACAGCAGTAAGCTACCATCTCGTTACAATATCAAAACTTGAAATAAATATGATTACCTTTTCATTTTTAGGCATTTGCCTTCTCTAGTAACAAGGGCACTTGTAGTTACTACATGCGGTTCAGAGGCAGGCATTTGGATACTGTCTTGCAGCTGATTGGAGCAGGGTGATGCAAGGTGGCATGGGATGTGTAGGAGAGGAAGTACTGACAGAATGGCTGGCTTTGGACATTAAGTTAAAGGGGTTGTCTCGAGGAAGCAGTGAATTTTTTTTTCCCCCAGTCCCCCTTATTAAGCATACATTACTAAGCCCCCCTGTAAATGACTTTTCTAGCTGGTTTGTACTTACAGTTCCAGCAACTTATAAAAATTTTCCCAAGATGGCCGCCGGCTCTTTTCCCATCGCTTGCTGTAGCCCGACGTGCGCGCTCCCGAGACGCTACCAGCTGTGTCTCCCTGACAGCCAGACGCCCCGCAGCCGCCGACCGGACCCCTGGATTGAACGCGGCCGACCACGGCACACAGTCACCCACCACCAGGCAGCAGGTAACCGGCGCAGCCCCCCACCCCGGCACAGCGACAGCCTCCCCGGCACAGCGACAGCCCCCCCATCACAGCGGCAGCCCCCCCCGGCACAGCGACAGCCCCCCCATCACAGCGGCAGCCCCCCCGGCACAGCGACAGCCCCCCCCCGGCACGGCGACAGCCCCCCCATCACAGCGGCAGCCCCCCCCGGCACAGCGACAGCCCCCCCCCCGGCACAGCGACAGCCCCCCCGGCACAGCGGCAGCCCCCCCATCACAGCGGCAGCCCCCCCATCACAGCGGCAGCCCCCCCGGCACAGCGGCAGCCCCCCCGGCCCATCACTTACCTGGGCGGCAGGACGGCAGGACGGCGGGACAGCTGGGCGGCTTCTCAGGACAGCTGGGCGGCTCTGCACCTTCCTCTAACAGAGGATGGTACAGAATGGCCGCTCCAGCGCGCTCCCGAGCAGTGACAGCTCGTCTGCGCATGCGCAGAAGAGCTGTAGCAGGGAGCACACTGAAGCGGCTCGTGCTGAAAGGAGAAGACCGGACTGCGCAAGCGCGTCTAAAAAAGCAAGCTGCCAGTGAATTTAGACAGAACCATGGAGACGGGGACGCTAGCAACGGAGCAGGTAAGTGAATAACTTCTGTATGGCTCATATTTAATGCACGATGTATATTACAAAGTGCATTAATATGGCCATACAGAAGTGCTTAACCCCACTTGATTTCGCGAGACAACCCCTTTAATTTTGGACTAATTTTAGGCTCAAGAGTTGGTAACATTTTCTTCACCTTTGTGTTCCAGATAACATAATTTGTTTTCCGTTCCAGGTAGTTATATGACGGCTTGTTTTTCACAGAATGAGTTGCATTTTTTAATGGAACCATTTAGGGGTGTATACAGTGTGTGTGAATACTCTTTATTATTTCTTTTTCGGAGGAAGGATATGGAAAGAAAAACAGCAATTCTGCCATTATTCATTTATTTGTACACTGTACTCTGTGTGATATAACTAATGTTTTTATCTTTACAGGTTGTAACACCTAAGAAAATATCGAAATTATATAGGTTTTTTGCATTTTACTACTTTTGCACAATAAAACCTTTTTTGTTTTAAAAAAAAATATTTTTGTGTCACTATATTCCACGATCCATTACATTTTTATTTTTCTGCCGGCAGAGCTGTGTGACAGCTTGTTTTTTTTACAGGAGGACTTGAAGTTTTCATTGACACTATTGTGGGGTACATATAACTTTTCTATTACTTTTTTCCTGTTTTTGTGGATGAACACATCATTTTCTGTGCCAACAATCTAATTTCTCTGTCTTATGCATGCTGATGCATGTACTGTAAGTGCTAAGGTCAGTTTCATAGGAAGCCAGTCAATCTGTATGTTGTCGGACTATGGATTAAAGTGGAGATGCTCAACATTTTACAGTCCAAATCATTCTCATATTTACCCATTCCCAAGGTCCCCAAAATACTTAAGGGGATATTACCATCTGAGACATTTATGGTATATTAGAAGTATATGTTGTAAATGCCTAATAGGTAGGAGTCCTGAGAGAGGAAGTAGCGCCTATTGGGAGAATGTGAGTTCCCTTCTCTTCTAATCAGCACTCTAGAGAAGTAGTGGACCTTCTATACATGCACGTGACTCTCTCCATTAAAGAGTATTACAGCTTAGACTTTCACAGCTCTCGAAAACTATGACGGTAAGAGTCGCATATATAAACAACCAGATGAGACGCATATACTCCTTTCTGAAGTGCGAAATAGGGGTCAAGGAATTATATTCACCTTACTTATAGGGGGCCCAAATATGGCTGCAAATTATACCATAAGTACTTGGCCATCCATGCTCCTGAGCTATGTGGCACTCCTCTTCTCTGTGACATGGAAACTACATGTGAGCAACCATACACAGAAAAAAACACAGTTGTGTCTAGATGGTGGGGGTCTGGATAGATTGACACTGTTTTAGAAAATTCTGATTGAGTTTCTTGCTGCCCCAACACTAGCTGATCCAGAGACTCATGTAATCGGTAGAGAAGAGAGCCACAAAGTAGATGCTTACTTCTCCTTCCGTGCTGCATAACAAAGAAGTACAAATTCACAACTAACATTTATTGGGTTGACATATTCAGTGTAGAGCACAATAGAGAATGTAATGAGAAATGGACCTCTTTAAGACACATTATTAGACCTGTTCAAACCCAAAGGCATATTGGTTTACCATGCTCAAGGACTATTGCCATGTAAATTCTTTCCAAGCCTGAAAGCTCTAAGTAACAATTGATATGTATATTGTGGTTTCAACATAAGCCATGATATAAAGTTATCCTTCCTTGAGGAACACATTACATTTTCTTACATTTTGTTTTGCATCAATCTACAAGGCAATGCCTTCCAAATAATAAGTAAAGCTTACACTGTGGTGTCTCTAACAGGCAGCCTATTGTTTCTGCATATAAAATCTATTCTGCTAAGTGTTTCCTAAATTTCCTAACTGAAAAGCTCAGGTATTCAAGCAAGTAATTGAGAAAAAAAGTGGTTTCCCCATGGGTTCACCTCTTTGAGGCGAGAATGCTAATATCCTCACAGTTACTGTATTAACAAGACCTAAATGTTACATATCAATAAAACATATGGTAATCCCCAATTTTATTGCTATTTCACTCTAGCAACAGCAGTGACTGTGAAGCTGCAAATTATCAGCAAAGTCCTCGAGCTGAGAGTTCCACAAGCCTGTAATTACCTGGGGAGTAAAGAAGCCACCATACTGCTACAAGTCTACCAAGAATAGAGAAATGAGCCGAGAACAAGCAGCAAACTAGGACACAAATTGTGCCAATACAGCCTTAGCTTCATGAGTCCAGTGGCCGTAATGTACAAGTACAGCATTATCACTTTTCAACCAGTGATTGTAAGTATTGTGCTAAGTGTTCTTACAGAAGAGCGATGGCTGGCCAGACCTTCAGGACTTAGGTTGGATTCCCATATGTCCAATTGTCAGGTTTTTTACCCTCTGGCTTGGTAGAAAAATGCTTAAGAAAAACTGATAACAGAATTGATCCCATAGTTTTCTATTGGATTGTTCATGGGGTGCACAGGGGTGAACAACATTTTTTGGTCTGAGGGCCACATTGCCTTACTGAACCACTTCCAAGGACTGCAAGGGTATTTGAATCTGAGACATTTATGGTATATCCTAAGTATACGCTATAACAAATCAAACTAAGTTTCACTTCCAAGACTACCATCTATTGGTAGAATGGGGGTCACCTCCCCAATCAGCATTCCCGAGAGGAGACAGCAATGCTTGTGGCTCTCTCCATTGTAGATGCTGGATGTCGAAATAACGGCCTGACATTTCATAAGTCCTATAAACTGCAATAGAGAGAGCTGCATGCATATATGATGCCTCTAAGTCATATACTCATTTTGGAGTGCCAAACAGGTCAAAAGACTTTATTCTCCTAATACATAGGGAACGCAGACATGACTACACAGTACACCCTTAGGCTGGCTGTCCACGGGCGTTGCAAAGTCCCGCGGCAGATCTTCGCCGCTGGAGCCGCCGCCCGGGAGCAGGAGCTGCTGCTGAATCTCCGTCAGTCTGCCCTATCTAATAGATGGGCTGGCTGCGGAGAATTGGAGCAATTCGCAGCATGCTGCGAATTGCCCTCTGTGAGCAGAGAATCGCAATGATTCTCCGCTTTTGGACAGGGGCCGGCACTTTCCATAGCAATGCTATAAAAAGCGTCGGCCGGCGTGATTCGCCGGCGGTAAACCCACGTCCGTGGACAGGTGGACTTAGTACCTGTTCAAATATATAGGGGATGCAGACATGACTCCACAGAACACCGTTACTACTTGTCTTAATATATAGGGGACCCAGACACGACTACACGATGAACCCTTACTACTTGTCCGAATATATAGGGACCCGGACATGGCTGCGCAGTGCACCCTTAGTACTTGTCCTAATATATAGGGAATGCAGGCATGATAACACAGTGCACCCTTAGTACTTGTCCTAATATATATAGGGGCTCCCAAAAACATGACTATACAGTGCACTTTTAGTACTTGTCCTAATATACAGAGAACCAAAACATGGCTATACAGTGTGCCCTTAGTACTTGTCCTAATATATAGGGGGCCTAGACATGGCTACACAGTGCACCCTTAGTACTTGTCCTAATATATAGGGGACCCAGACATGATTACACAATGCAACTTTAGTACTTATCCTAATATGTGGGGAACCCAAACATGGCTACACAGTGCACCCTTAGTACTTGTCCTAATATATCGGGTGTCACATCTTATCAATGCTGGATTGGAGCTGCAGTTGTAGTAGCCGAACAATGACTGCTCAGTGCTCCCTTAGTACTTGTTCTAACATATAGAGGACCCAGACATGACTACACATGTTTGTTCTTGTTGCTCTGCAACGTGCCGCTCCTCAAATGGAAATTACATGTGCAGCCACACATAAGTATTTCTGTGTCCAGATGACTGGGACCACACAGAATGGCATTGTGAGCGGCATGTTGCGTACCTCTGATGTAGCACATGAGTAAATGTTTTGTATCTCGTTCTATATTATACACTCTACACTAGTATAATACCATAAATAATTATATTTATATGAAAATATGTCTATTTCTTTTTTCACTCATGATGCAGACTGCAGTATTATTGACAGGCGACTTTAAAACAGGCAGTAGACACTACGGTGTTTATAAAAGCTATCAAATGCCTTAGGCCCAATGTTCACTTGCATGCATGGATTCCACTGCTGATTCCCGGCGCATGGGCAGTGCTCTTTTTGTTTTTTAAATATCCTGCTTTCCGCGGATCCGTGGCCTGTCCACAGTGACAGCTGCAGGCGGTCCGTGGATCGGACGGTTTCGATTGACGTCAATGGAAGCCATCCGCACGAGATCCGCAGGAAAATGGAGCATGCTGCAATTTATTCCCGCGCAGCGATCTGCATGCTAGGAAAGAAAATCACATCCGCATGCTTTTAGCTGCTTTGCGGATGCTAATGTATCCCTATGGGCGGCTTAATTTGCAGATGTACCGCACGGGTTATGCAAATCAAATCTGCCCGTGGACCTTAGGCCTTAATGTTTTTTGTTTTTTTTAAAGTTGAATTTTCACTTTAACTGTGACAGGCTATGTCTATGACTGCTGTTGATTTTGGTGCGGATCCTACCAAAATTTTCACTTCAAAATCTATATGTCACCGGTGGATTATGGTGGAGATTTTGAAGCGAATTTTACCTCCACATTTGAAATATGTGCTGGAAAATCTGAAACAAACTGATATTTATAATCTGCATCACAGCTCAGTCTACACTGCAGATTTTTTCACAGTTTGTGCATGACATTTCTTGAAATCTCATCTACATTGCTGGTACTGTAAAATGCTATCTTATATCCTAAAATTACATGTCCTGCCCTTACTGGGCAAACGTGGACTTCTCTGATAGAGGAGTTAAAGAGGCACTTGAGTGAAGTTGGGAAGAATGAGTTAGGGTGGTTTCACAACTAGGGCAGGAAATCCGCTTTCCCGCTCCGTTCGCTGAACAGGAAAGGGGAATCCTTGCGGCTGAATGGCTTCATCTCTGGATGGAACCGAACAGCGCCAGACGGACCCCATTGACTATAATGGGATCCGTCCGCTTTTGGATGGAAGAAAAAGCGCTGCATGCAGTGCTTTTTCTTCCGGTACTTACAGCTGGATCTGCGAGGAAAACTCTGACACAGATGTGAAACTGGCTGTAGTAATTTTAGCATTTCTTCCAAACACATGGATATAGCTGAAATGCATATTCACCAAGTTCCTGGTCTACCAATGGTCTCTAATATACTGTACTACAGTTTTTGACAATATTTCCTTTAATATGCTTATGTAAGATGAGGGGGCTGTGCATGGTCCCCCTCTTACTACATTGGCTCTGCCACTGTGCTGAGAGCTCATTCACACGGGCAACACGGCATCGCTGGTCCTTGCGATATTGCCGCGACTTATCGCGGTGATACTGCGACTTTGTAGCGCTACAAAGCCGCATGTGGTGCTACAAAGTCACCCGACTTTGTAGCACCACATGCGAGGATTTTCGGGGAAGGCTTAAAATATAAGCCCTTCCGCAAAAATAAGCTGTAGCTGAAGAAGAAAAAAACCCCAAAACACACATACATCACTGCCATTCATCGAGCACTGGCTGTGATTGGCTGACGCTTAGGCAATCACAGCCAGCGTTTCCAGAAGGCGGGGATTTTTGAATCCCCAGCCAGAAGAGGAGAAGATGATCACTGCCGGGGACCCGGGGAGAAGATGCGACTGGGCTGACAGCGCGGGACAGGTGATGTATGTATATATTATTTTTTTTTCTGCAGCTAGGGCTCAAATTTTAGCTTTTGCAGTAGGATTTCCTACTGTCAAAGTTGCATCGCACCACACGAAAATCGAGTTTTCATGCGATGGGATGCAACAGAGGGGAAGGCTCCATAGGGAAACATGGACTGCAAAATCTCACGAGTTGCGTGCATATAGCGGGACCCGCAAGGTTTTTGTGTCTGATTGTCGCATGCTACACAATATCACATGTGTGAAGTAACTCATAGGAAAGCATGGGCTTCTCATACATGTGATTTGTAGCATTGTAGCAACGCTACAAAATCGCGTGACTTTGTTGCCCGTGTGAGTGAGGCCTAAGCACCACCTCTAGTGACATCGCCACACTAGTTCCCATCCCCAAATTTCAGAGATTTAGCCTGAACTTTCTGGGTGCCCCAGGCAACATATAAGTGGTCTTGAGCTGTGCCGCACCTCAAGAGAGTGTTCACAAAGCAGCTGAGAGAGATAGCAGCAGGGACTATAGACCTGTAGAAAGCAGTGTCTAGCACAGCGGCATCTGAGAGTGGTGCAAGTGTTAGCAGGAGAACTATATGATAGAGGCTGCCCAAGGACTGAGACATCCAGTGAGGGGAAGTGGAGCCAGCACCAGATTGGGACTGTGATGCTGTGAATCAGAGCAGAGTGAGAAGGGGGTTGGCACTGTGTGGCATGGGACCTGGAGAATGCTGGGGGACACTGAGTTTCTGAGCAAGTTGATGCTGGAAGGCTGTGGTGCAATGGTCTGGAGAGCAGGGATCAGCACTGCATCTCCTACTGCAGGAGGACATCTGGATACCTATTTGGATTTCTACAAATAATAGTCAAGGAGTGCTCTTGTTTCCGGAGAAGCCTGAGGTTTTCACAGCTGGTACTTACATGAAACTTTTGTAAGTAAGGCCGGCCTCAGTAAAAGCCATAGGTGTGCACATCATTAGAAAGGAGACTTGAACCATTGATAGAGGACTATGTTTGGATCAGTTACCGGAATTGGGCCAGAAGACTTTTATAGTTTGAGTGAACTGTTTCCAGTTACCACAAGACACAGAGGTCTATCCTTTTATTAACAGACTGTGCAAACTCAAGCGGGAATTATTGTTCCAGTTGCCTTATTGTGATTCAGCTGCCTTATTAATATTGTGGACTGCCTCACTGTAATCACCCCATTCCAATTGTGCAATCTTTCCTAGTCTGGCTATAGTAATATTGCTAATCCTTAGTTAGTTATTTATTTGTTTAAAATAAAAATTTGCTATTTTTTAACTCCGTCGTCTGCATCGTATTTTGCAACGTGTGTTGCATACCATTGACCTCGGTACTTACAATTTAAGCCTTCCATGTAATGCACTTTCTCTTGGAGTATCTATTGTAGTTCAGTAGACTGTTGGCTTGATGAGTTCAAATCAGTGTTTCCTTAGTGAGTATAAGTAGTCACAGTTCACAAGATCTTGCTTTGGCCATTCCAGCAGAAGCATGAAGGCAGAGGAGTATCTTGAAACCCATTCTCCAAAGTGAAACCTGTAACAGAGCCCCTAAACTATTATACCACTTATAATATTGCAGTTTTCTTATGTGGGAGAGAAATCTTTTGGGACCCTTAGGCATCGAGGTCCGGGAGTGACTAATATCTCTGCACCCCCTATATCCATGCTCCTAGATGTCGTGCTACAACCAAGTGATTTTAATGCTCTGACCTTTCTTCAGCTGCTTGCTTTTTGCCATCATCCTCTAATTCTGCAGCATTAGTCTGCCGTTCAAATCACTAAACCTGAATATCTTATTTAGAAGGACCCCCAATATTTGCCGCTGTCAACAAAACAAACAACTTTTCATACACCGTGATGGCTTTGTTATCTACTTGGTGACAAGATTCTTTAATTTACAAACCCTTCATGGTAAAATCAATGACTAATTAAACTGCACAACTGACATTTGAATAGATTATGTACAACGATCCAAAAAGGAATTTTTTTGGCTCCTATGAAAATCTAGATGAAAAGCCAAATTCATTAAAGAATTGCTGCAAGTTCTCTTTATGTCAGTAAGACATGATACAACCAAGAATACTCTAGAAAATGCACAATATGCCAGCCAGGAACCAGTTAATTGTGCATGGGAGAAGCAGTCTTAGCAGCTCTTCCGAAGACAGAATAATCCATCTTTCTTATTGTTTGCACTCGATAGTCCTAATGTGTATACTGTGTACTTTGCATACCTCTGTTGTAAATGTGCTTTAAATGCACCTTCAAAAATGAGTATTGATTTGCCCAGACCGCTTCCAAAATCACTTTGTATGCAGCGCACGCACCTGACTGTGCTTTTAATTAGATACCACTCCATAAATAAGCAAATAATAGAAGTTAGCAGAGGAGCAGTTGATCTAAATTACGACAGAGGCTCATTTATCTTCGTCCCTAACAAGACAATAGGAAATGACATGTGGCCATTGTTTCCGACATATGAAGAATTCTGCATTTAAAGAAGTAGATCCCTTGGTACTGTCAGGTGCCAAGATTTTTCAGGCATATTTGCAAGCATTAAATGGGTTAAAAAGGCTTTTTGCCTCTTTTTCTCACTTTTATATTATAGTAAATGTATATTAGTATAAATATGATATGATTAAACAGATATGAAAGCAACACATAGAAGGATGTGATGCATTGACTAACCCTAGGTACTGACTTCATGACCATTTGCCTGAAACAAACATTTGCCTCATTTACTGCATTTAGTTGCCGTATTCTGTTCATCTATGAATACATATATTGGCTGGAAAAGGTGGAAATTGTTAGGAATTGTATAGATAGAAAATAAAAAAATAGACTTGGTATTGAAATGCGGGCCTAAATATAGTATGATCTAATTGTTTGTATAGTCACCTTAGGACATCAATATCTAATCCATGGGTGCACAACTTCAGTCCTCAAGGGAGCCCAACAGGTCATGTTTTCTGGATTTCCTCAGTATTGCATGACCACACACAGCAAGGGTGTCGCTGTTCTGTGCCCTACCCGGTCGCCAGATTTATCACCAATAGAACATGTATGGAGACCATCTGGGATGCCAACTTCAACAGCCTACGAGTTTGCACGATCTAGAGGCTCAGTTACAGCAAATATGGATCAGTGTGCTGCAGAATACCATAAGGAACCTGTATGCCTCCATGCCCGCTCATGCATCCAGGCTAGGGGCGGCCCAACAGGGTACTAGAACCTCTCTTCAGGTATTCAGTTTTCCGCAATAAATGATCCTCTCGCTCTGATATTATAATCACTCACTTGTTTTAATGTTACAATCATATATATATATATATATATATATATATATATATATATATATATATATATATATATAAAGTTTTGTTTGATTCCGACAACTTCTTCTAGGTGCTTGGTTTATTTTTGAAAATTAGTGTAATATTTTTAAATGACATTTATATTGGGAGTATATGTGGCAATGGATTGAATTCAATATGGCAACAGTTTCATTTCCCAGGTTACTCAACATTAGTCAAAACCAAAGCACCCAGCAACAAATAGCAATTTGTATACTATTGTCAGTGTTCCCAGTAATTACTGGACATGCTTAAAGGGGAACAAGAGAATTCATGTGTTGTCAGAGACAACTTGAGTATTCATCAGTAATAGGCTACCATTTATACATACTTTTACATTGCCCCATAGTTACTGATTTACTTGTCTGCTGACTAACCAGAGCTCAGATTTTTAAACATAGTGCCCCTCCTCAAGTCGTAGACTCACATTTAATCAGCTTATGACAGTTTTTATTGTAAATTTGCACAGAATATTGTGACTTTACTTTTGGGGCATTTGCTGAAATTGAACAATGCTGAGAAATGTTGGCTTTGGTAAAGTAAGTAGTATGGCACATGGCTGCTGTGACCACAGATTGGCTGTGACCAGAATGCCCATTGGAGTGTCTGTTTTGGATTACTAGGGGGAAGAAGGTGAGTACTTTATCTTTTATTTTGTTTTAGAACATTTTCAGGTGGGGGGGGGGGTGTTATTTTTTTTAAGAAGTTGGATAAACCTTTTTATGAAACCTGTGAGCCTAATGTATTCATCTTTAAATGTTGAACTCCCTTCCCTCAGCAGTGGCTGTGGTCAAATGCTATGGCTGTATGATTATAATTGGGGAAAGCATTTCATTTCCAGGCCCCCTTCTACCAAGAGCCCCAAAGCAGTTGCTTGATCTGCCTCTTTGGTAGGCAGAGGCGAGCTGGGCCCCAAGCAAGTGTTTGGGGCTGCCCAGCCCTGGCTTCTGTAAGTCCCCCTTCGGGAAGTGCTTACATTAGCATCCTTGGACAAACAGACACTAACTTGCACAGCATTACTTCACTCCTTCCCCAGGCTGCAGCTCTCAGAGCACAGTGAAGTCTGCAGCAAGAGAAGGAGTGAGGAAACATTGTTCGAGAGAGTGCACACTGCATAGCAACAGACAGGAGATGGAAGTCCTTTCTGTCTGTCCGAGAAAGATAGTAAGCACTATCGGCAGCAAGCAATCGGTATGTTTTATCTGCAGTGGAAGATGATAGCTGGAGTTCAGTTACTGTTTGCAGCAACTCCCTTATTTTATTTTATGGTTATAACATATTCATTATAGAGCAGAAGGGATGTGTCCTATTTGTAATAGGGGCCACAGAGGGGCTCCGATTATTTGTTAGGGCAACAAAGGGATTTTTTACTAACTGGCGCCACAGAGAGGGTTCTATTATTAACTGGAGCAACAAAGGGGGTCCTACTACTAATTGGGGCCTCAACCCCTTTAGTGGAACGCCTGGAAAATCTCCGGGGCTTGCTGCACTAAAAATGCAGTTAAACCCTGGAAGATTTCCGTGGACAGCTCTAGTGCTGAAATGTCCAGAGCACTGAGCTGTTATCTGAAATCTTCCTGGGTTTTTACTGCATTCTCAGCGCAGCAAGCCCATGCAATTTCCTGCCATAATACTAACCATCAAAGTAGTACAGTTGCACAGTGACTGTGTGTTCTAGCTATGGGAGAACTGTGTAATCACTTTATTAGTTGACAGACAGCACAGTGCTGAAATGTGCAAGGAACAAAAATCCTGCCCTGTGAGGCTTGACATGGTAATAATAAACCTGCCACTGAAGGGGTTAAAGGAGATCATATTACTAATTGGGGGACACAGCAGGGGTCCTATTTCTAATCAGGGCCACATGTGACTTTTTACTAAACTTTTTCTTGGAGATAGGGTGACCAAAAAAAGCACAATTCTAGTGTTGTTTATTTTTTTTCTGATAATGTTCACGATGCGGGATAAATAATGTGTTACTTTAATAGATCAGACTTTTATGGACTTAGCTATACCAAATATGCTTTTATTATTTTTACTTTTTTATTATTAGTATGGCAAAAGATTTTTTATAAGCTTCCTTTAATTTTTTTCAATAATTATTAACTTTTTTTTTTTTACTTATGTCTAACTTTTTTTTTAGTCCCCATAAGGAAATTGAACTTGCAATTGTTTGATCGCTCATAGACAGAAAGTCTATCAAGCCATGCCACAGCTGCAAACCACTGCTGAACAAAAAGAACACAAAAACTAGTCTCTCTTTTACCAAAAAAATTCTAGATGACTCCCTAAAGGCCCATTTAGACACAACGATTACCACTCAAAAACCATCTTTTGAGCGATAATCATTCTGTCTAAACGAGCTGCCATCGTGCACTGTTTGTGCACTATTTGTTCATCAGTGATTTCTTGGAGGTTTCACGGTGGTATCCCACTCCGCCTGCATTAACTCTTAAGTAGCTAATTAGCTACTTAAAGTTATGCAAAGATGATCGCTTAAAACTGTCACTCAAACTGTCATTTGAGCAATTGTCTTTCAGTGTAAATGAGTCTTAAGACTTTTTGGGATGATATTCTGTGGAATGATGCGTCAAAGGTGGAAACTTTTGAAAGACATGGGTCCTGTCACATCTGGCATAAAGCTAGCACCACATTCCACAATAAGAACATCATAAAAGCTATCAAACATGGTGGTGGCATTGTGATGGTCCTGCAGAAGCAAAGCAGCCCCAGATCTGGAGGACTTGTCATAATTGATGGAGGCATAAATTCAGTTCTTTATCCTGAAGGAGATTGTCTGCCTTTTGGTGACCTAAAGCTCAAGCGCAGTTGGGTTATGTAACAGGACAATGATTCAAACTGTACACTTCTGAATGGCTTAGAAGAAACAAAATGAAGGTTTTGGAGAGGCCGAGTCCAAGTTCTAACTTGAATCTCATCAAATTGCAACAAGACCTCACAGACTCCACGGCGGAGACGAAGTGGAGTAGATAGTGGGTGCAACACAAACAATGTCTATGTCACAAATGTACCAATGATGGATATGTACCCTGTGTTGGAATCTCTATGTGCCTCTATGTCTTAATAAAAAACTTATTGATCAAAAAAAATTGCAACAAGACCTCAAACGGGCAGTTCATGCTTAAAAAATGTTCAATGTAGCTGAATTAATACAATTCTGTGAAGTAGTAGAGTTGTCCCAAATTCCTCAACCGTGATGTAAAAGACTCATCAAAAGAGATCACAAATGTTTGATTGCAGTTAGTTCTGCCATAGGTAGTACAACCAGGTTTAGAGAGGAGTAATGACTTTTTGACATGGGTGCAGGGGCGTACCTATAGGGGATGCGGTTGCACTCGGGCCCAGGAGCCTTAGGGGGCCCATAAGGACTCTCCTCTCTATATAGGAAGCCCAGTACTATGAATAAAGCATTATAGTTGGGGGCCTGTTACAGATTTTGCATTGGATCCCAGAAGCTTCAAGTTACACCTCTGCATTGGCGATACAGGTTTTTAATAAATTGAACATTTAAAAGTTGCATTTTGTGTTTACTAATGGGGTCTTTATCTTACATGAAAATGATCTAAAACATTAAAATGGGATACATTGCTAAAAGTAGATGAAATTGGGTGCAACAGTAATATTTCTAATCTATAAAGAATTAACACCAAATAATAAACCTAAGAATGATTTTGTTGGCTGCCCTGTGTTTGTATTGAAGCAGCATAGTGCACAATAACAACAGATGTGCGGAGTGTGTTTGGCAACAATCTAATGTCTGCGAGGTCCTTTCCGTCTTTGTCACCTAACATGGTGACATACAGGTTTACGCAGCAAAGGTTGCCATTGCCTCTGCTTTGCTAATTGAAGGCACAGCAGAGAGAGAGAGCCCAGTTCAAGGCCTGAGGAACAGAAATTTCTAAACAATGTGGTACCCAACAAAATGAATCCTGGGACAATTAAATTATGTGAATAAATATGCAGACATGTACAAGTGGTGAGGGCAGAGATTATTAAAGCGTGCATCTTTCCCACTGTCAAACAATGTATTAAAAAAGCATCTCCTTTATGACACAATAATTTAAAAATCATTTCATTACCGCAGGCAACACATATTGTATGAAGCTATTATTGCAGATGCAGTGGCAGCATGAGACTTTATGGGAACATTGAGTCTTAAAGAGATAGGTTCATACACATAGGGAAGGAGACAAGAATTTTTCACAAACTAATTGACAAGATGAAATGACAAATATTCAGCGGTAAAAATACTCCAAGACGGCTGCAATCACAGCAATAATATCTACTACTCATACCCTACACTGTATTATAATTTAGTTATAGCTAGCACTTTTTTCTAGCATTGTATCTAGAAATAAAAAATGCAACAAGTACTAGGTACATTGAATTGCACATTCACAGTTTGCTCTTCTCTATCGTTGATTAACATTAAAATATAAAATTTTGCATGTGTAAGGTTTAATGGTGTTATGTTTTTTGTTTGCATATTTTTTCTCAGCTTACTCTGTAGTGTGGAAAAAAACATGGCTGCATGAAAACTATCAACAAGCAGCCGAGATACAGCTATTGCAACTGTTAGGTGGAATCACAACTGGCTGAGGGATCATTCTCAAACAGTGGTCATAAATGGCTGCACATCCAAGTGGAAGAATGTCTCAAGTGGGGTACCACAAGGCTCTATCCTAGGCCCAGTGTTGTTCAACATTTTTATAAATGATCCAAATAAGAGAATTGAGGGAAAACTAATCAAATTTGCAGATGACACAAAGCTTGGAGGGATAGCTAACACTAGGGAAGAGAGAGGATTCAAAATGATCTTGACAAGCTTGAACAGCGTGTGGCGACTAACAGAATGGTATTTAACAAGGAGAAAAGCAGGGACTCCTGCATCTAGGCAAGAAAAATGAAAAAAAAAGCACATACAGAATAGGAGGAATTGAGCTAAGCAGCAGCATGTGGGAAAAAGACTTGGGTATACTAATAGATCATAGACTGAACATGAGTCAACAATGTGATGCAACATCCAAAAAGGCAAACACAATTCTGGGATGTATTAAGAGAAGCATAGAGATCACGTGAGGTAATTATCCCCCTCTACTCTTCCTTGCTCAGATTTCATCTGGAATATTGTATCCAGTTCTGGGCACCCGAACTTACAAAGGACATCGACAAACTAGAGCAAGTTCAGAGAAGAGTTGCAGGATGGTGAGCGGTCTGCAAATCATGTCCTATGAGGAATGGTTGAAGGATCTGGGAATGTTTAGCTTGCAAAGAAGAAGGCTAAGAGGAGACAATAGCAGTCCACAAATATCTGAAGGGCTGTTACAGTGCAGAGGGATCAGCCTTATTCTCATTTGCACAAGGAATGTTTAGAAGCAATGGGATGAAACTGAAAGATAGGAGACACAGATTAGGTATTATAAAAAAACTTTCTGACAGTGAGGCTGATCAATGAGTGGAACAGGTTACCATTGGAGGTGGTGAGTTCTCTTTCAATGGAAGTGTTCAAAGAGAGGCTGGACAAATATCTGTCTGGGTTGATTTAGTGATTCTGCATTGAGCAGGGGGTTCGACCCGATGATCCTGGAGGTCCCTTTAAACTCTACCATTCTATGATTCTATGGATCTTGTTATGACTTGGGTAAATAACCTGGACAACCCAGCTCATTATCATGGTCATATCAGCACAGCTTCTTATCTTTCTCAAAAAGTCTCATGGCTTTATATTGTCTATCAGGCACACTTTACTCTTCATAAATCATATACAGTAGGATGAAAGTGAGATGGCTGCATATCGAAAATGTTTGACTAAAACAGGTGACTTAATTAATCTTTTACAACACTGCTAATTACGCAGATATTGGGAGATGGTCCTAGATATACTAAAGGATACATATTGCACAGAGCTACCAAAGGATCTTATGTTGTGGCAGTTTAGGTAATGAGTAATGTACCTGTGATTAGATAAAATAGCAATAATAAGATTACTATATACAACTAGAACAAAGAGACTGCAGAACCAAAACGTATTGACAGTCTCAACTATCACTAAATGAAGAAACACAGGGAATAAACAAGCCCATATGGATAAAATAGCTTATATTAATGGTGCTAGGTCACAGAATTACAGCTTGATTTGGGGTAATTGATAAGGAATATCCAGTCTAATATTTGAATTTTTGTATTTAAAGAGTTTTCCGGGACTTTTAATATTGATAGCCTGTTTTCAGGATAGGTCATCAATAGTTTCACAGTTCGGGATCCCCACTGATGAGTTGTATGCTGGGCCCGCTGTTAGTGCAGACAGCACTGGAAGCAGATAATGCCAACAACATTGCAGCAGGCCGAATTGGTACTGCAGGCACAGCCCCCATTGAATTCAGTTAGAGTTATGCCTGGTGTGCCAACCTGGTCTACTGCAATACAGACAATGCTGCCTGCTTCCATCGCTGTCCATAGTGACAGCTGGCCCGGCGAACAGCTGATCAGTAGGGATCCCGAGCGGTGGACCCTCGCTTATAAGCTATTCACGATCTATCCTGAAGAAAGGTCATCAATATTAAAAGTTCCTGAAAACCCCCCTTTTTGCCTTACCTTCCCCTCTCCTACTATGCCTCAGTTTGGATGGGTAATATAGGGTTTTGATATAGGCATATTATATGTAATTATGTCATATTATCAAAAGGGGTAATACTGAGATATCAAATTATCCCTCATCCACAAAATGGGGGATAAGTATCTGATTAATGAGGTCCAACCGCTGGTACCCCCACTGATCATAAGAATCTGCTGGATTTGTACACTACTTCTCTTCAGCAGTCCTGTACGGATGAATGGAGAGGCAGCGCACATGCTTATCTGCTACTACATTCATAGCAAGGACATGATGATCAGTGAGGGTCCGATCGACAATCAGACACTTACCCCCTTCTTGTGGTAGAGGATAAGGTGATATCTTGAGATAACCACTTTCAAATATAACAAAAAAGAAAATAAATACAGTTAATGATCTCACCATGTAGTTTATGCATATAACCCCACCATGCTGTACTTATCAATGCCACCATGCAGTAAAGATAAACAATGCTACCCATAACCAGTCACTGATACTGGGAGCTCACTGCCAACAGAGTCAGACGGCTTCCACTGAAATCACTGAGAACTATACAATAAATACATACTGTATGTGGTGAATAGTGTTGAGTGATAATTGGAATATTGGAGTCAGGAATACCCAACATATAATCGTGAATTGGGACAGCTGATTACGACTCCCATTAAAGTCAATCAGAGTAAAAATCTGGTGCACTCATTTTCATGGTAGTTGTGGTTTATCTTCAAAGAATGTGCCTTGGTGCTTAGCAGAAGTGTGGTGGCTCAGTTGTGTGTGTCGTTGCATTGCCGTGCTAGAGTCCAAGGTTCAAATCTGACAAAAGGCAATATCTATGTGGAGTTTTTGTGTTTACTCTTCTCATTCTCTGGAGGTGAAACAAGTGTGGTGGCTCAGTTTTCAGCACTGCTGCAGCGTTGGAGTTGTAGGTTCAAATCTGTCCAAGTGCAACATCTGGGTGGAAGTTTTATGTTCTCTTTGTGTTTATTGTTCTTGTTCTCTTCCTCCTCTGGAGGTGAAAGAACAAGTGTGGTGGTTCAATTGCTAGTGCTGTTGCTTTGCAGCGCTGGAGTCCAAGGTTCAAATCTGATCAAAGGCAACATCTGGATGGAGCTTTTCAAAGTTCATTCAGATATTGTCCTCAATGGGATTTAAACCTAGGACCATTGATCCACATGAATTGAAAACAGTAATACACATACATCACAAATACAATTTTTGCTAAAACTCGGGTATTCCTTTCTACAGAACAAATGATGTGGCTTTTGGCTTCAACTAATAGAGAGGAGTTCTGATTGGGTCACCATGTCTCATAGCCCAACCATGCCCCTTACCAAGGAGTTAGGATGCTTTTACATGGGTGAGAGTGAGCTGTGCTCAACATTCTTGGATGTGACTTCCTTTACAAGGCCGCACATCTGCATGTTCTATTCTCATAAGAGACTCTCATGAAATTAGAACATGCTGCCATTTTTCAGTCTTGCAGCATCACTGTGAGAGAAAAACTGGCCATTGAAAATACACTCATTGCAAATAATGGAATGTATTTTCATGTGTGTTTTGTGTATCTTGCAATGATCGGGAAGTATGATTGTTTAAAGGGATTTTCTGACTGCAATTTATCCGAATGCCCATCATTTAGTAGTACTTTTTACCTGCAATGGAAATGCCTGACTGGCTGTGTCTTCATAAACAGTATGTGGTGTAGTGAGTGGGACCATATTCAGAAAGGGGTTGTCTCAAGCCCTTTAAAGGCTCTGTACAGATTTGTAATCCTGTTTTTCCTTTAATCAATATGTTTTTGGAAATTAAGACTTTTTGCAATTGATTTTCATTAAAAATTACTGGTTGTTTGATTTCTATGCTTGTACTGCTTTGCTAAGCACTGCAGACTGGAGGAGTGAAATCTTAGCAAATTCTATCAGTTGAAGTAAAATGAATGACTCTTCCCTTTGCCTACTCTCCTATTGTGAACCTGAATTCACTGCCTTTCCACTTAGCTAATACCCAGGGCTATACAACAGTGGAGAGCTGTTATTGCAGAGGGCTGTATGATAGTGCCGTGGGATGGTGCAGAAGACCTGTAGGACAGAGAGCAGAGAAAACTACTATTACTAAGGGCTGTAATTCACTCTGGGTGAATTTTCTGCTCTTATCAGCAGTGAGGGGGAAGGGGACCAGCAGCTACTCTTATAGAGGATGAGAGAGATATAGCTGTGTAGTATAGAGTGGGTGTGGTTACTCAGTCTATGAAAGAGGGGAGAGGAAGGGAAGCTTAGTTTGTGCACATTCATGAGAGAGACCAGGGGATCAACACTGGGGATTTTCCCAAACCAGAAAATTGACTGCAAGAGAGCTTGCAAACTAAGTATGAGGCTTTCTAAATACATGAGAGGGAAAAACTTAATGCAAAAAGACAGTTAAGTGCAATATTTTTTCTGCAGGGACTTAGTAAGATATGTGTGTATTGATTTTTCATGCACAAAGGTTTCAATAGCCCTTAAGGCTCTATTCATATCACTTATACACAGGGAGTATTTCCCAAAGTATACACTAACATGCCCACAGACCAAATACATGCCAAAATGTATTGAAAGTTGATTATACATTTCAGAACAGGGGAATCAGACAGAGAAACATGTACTGCACAATAGTCAATAGCATGCAGTGGCACATTTTAAACATACATGCTGGACGTATACCCCGACTATGAATGTGAACAGTATTAGGTGGACAAGACAGGAAGAAGACAGCATATTAGGGCAGTGGACAGACGAGGAAATTCCAGCCTCCACTTATTATACACAGCAATCTAGCCTTCCAATAATGTCTGTGCCAGAGGGATAGGTTAATCTGATTAAAGCCATATATCGCAGTTTATCTGTTTTCTCATTACCTCTCACTGTTTGACACTTGTGGAATAGAGCGGATGTTAATATAAACCATTAGGAGGCCCTTCCCCACAGGAACAAATCTAGCTTATCAAAGTGATATTTAATGTTTTCCATGATATTTATTTAACTAAAATGGCTGATTGGATCTTAAGCAGAACAGAGGTTAATGATTATTTTTATGGGTGTTATAAAAAATTAAATAGGAATATTATAGGATTAATGATGTATGTCCCCGTTGTTTAGACGCAGAATCAAACATCGAGCTATCTGTCACATGGAAGGATCCAGCTCCCAGCTGTGAGCAATTAGCTTAATTGTCTCACCTCTTTTTTTTCCTAACTTTTCAATGAGATGCTTTGATTTTTTTTCTTCTTCATTTTACCTCGGCTTATGGATTTAACTTGGCGTCGTTTACAGTGAGTCTTGCCATAATCCTTTACCCGCTGCGCTTAAAGCAGCAGTACTAATACTCGGTACTATTTGTGCTTATGTAAATTATTAATATCTTGCAACACAGTTACAGGGTGTTTGAGAAGAGCCCAGATATTTAGTGTTATCATATTAACTACAGAAATTCGTCCTTATTAAAAATCATATTCAGCACTACTGCGCGGTATTGTACTTCATTCGTACCGTGCAAATAATGTGCATCAGTTCCTTGCAAAATGAAGAAGCTTAATTCTGTATAATCATGAAACTTTATCCAATCAGATATATAATGTATGCTCGCCACTGTAATAAAGATACCAGCCCTTGCTGCATGTTTGGAGTTTCTCTATATGGAAATTAGATGTGAACCAGAATGCAATATAAAATCAAGCGAACAAGTTTTCCTTGGATCAGTTCTAATGTAAACCTGCATTAGATTTGAAAAATCTAGTGCTTTGAGCAATGTTCAATGAGGACTGGTCATCGGATAGTTGACTGGTCAGGGCCAGGATTTCAAAAACTGCTAACTTTGTAGGGTTTTCTCATGCTAGAGTACACTGAGAATGATGTGGTCAAGGCAAAATATCCAGCAAGAGGGGATCCTAAGGATGCAAAGAACTCAACAACAAAAGAGGTCAGAGGAGAATGTCCAGAATCGTACTGATTATACATGGTTTACAGTCAAGCAAATTGCAGCCAAATACTTTTAGTGTTGTAACTAAATGTATCAGAACACACAACTTGTTCTTTTGTAGTGACCCGAAATGCATATATCTGGACCCTCCATAATTGTCATAATTGTCCTGTCTTCAGTGTGGATGCTCTGTGCAAATTGTCTTGTCACTAGTTATATGTATTGCACAGCTGCAGCATGGAAGAGGTTAACATCTATGAATGTCTGGGATATGTCTGAAAAAGTGTAACCGTTTTCGTGTATCCAATGTTGTCACGTGAGTGTGAAGGATATATGTGATTGCAAGGTGCAAATGTAGAATCGTTTTCTTCACCAGTCTGGTAGAGTGGCAGTTGGAGTGTGAGTGCCTGCCACATGTCGGTACCTTCAACCCTCATGTGCTGAAGAATGGAAGTTGAGGAGAGGCACCCTGGAAGTCCAGGCCCAGAACCTCTACCCTAAAGAAAGTGGAGAGAAGTAGATAGAGAGTCCGCTGTGCAGCGTTCAAAGTCTTTACTAATGAGTGAGTGTTCAGTGGAGTGTTGTTGTCCTCCTCCAGGGTGTGTGTCCAGGAGTGGAGTCATACAGATAACATGGACTGTAGACCCAGTTTCATCTTGTGTTTTCCTTCCTGACCTCCTCAATTGTTTTCCTGTACTGGCGTGTGAATTCATCTATGGACTGTAATCCCCTGTTAAAGTGTCTTTTATCAGTAAAGTTTTGGTTGCTGACCGTTCCCGACAACTGAGTACTTTAAAATTATCATGTGTGTGTGGACTCTATTATTTCATGTCAGAAGCACTGCGAAGTAAGGAACTGTGGCGTCACCCGTGACAAAATCTGAAGTTCAGTTACTCCAGTTTATTTAGGTAACTGCTAGACCGGCATTGCCTGGAGAGGCCTGACAAGGCCTTGGCAAAGGGTCACACGCATCCTTCAGGGGAGAAATTGGTAGTGCCACCATGACATCCCTAACAGCTACCCTGCCATCTCATTGTACTTTACCATGGATGGGCAATAACAGGAGATGACTAGTTTGAATGCCCTTGCTGTCTAGTGCTAATTTCACTCAGGCTAGCACGATATCGGGCTGTGAAGCCCAGCCTGATATCGCACTCGCAAACATGTGAGGTACCTGTGGGATGGAAGGTGTTTTTGTGTCAAAAATGCCTCCCATCACTCCAGTACAGTTGCAATCCTGAAACGCGTGCCAGAGGATTGGCAAGTGTTACCTATTGTTTCCTAGATTGCACGCAGTGTGATGTGTTTTATGGCCCCATTGAAAGCAATGGGTGAGGAGTTCTGAGGGAACGGCTGAAGATAGAACATGCTGCAATTTTTTCCCGCACCGTGATGCAATGTGGGAAAAATCGCTGATGTATATGACCCCATTCAATAGTATAGGGTTCATATTTGTGCATCTTGCATTGTATAAATCTCGCACAATGTTCTCGCCCTTGTGAAAATGGCCTAGGAGAAACAGAAAGGCAAGATTCCATACAAGATGCATGGGCAGGTAGACACGCCAAATTCTGTATGGAGGGAGGGTGCAAAATAAATAAATAAATTAAATAAATCTTGTTATTTGTATAGCGCCAACTTCTGCAGCGCTTTCAGATAATTTATTCATTATCCCCCACCAAGCTGGGTACTAATTTTACCTAACTAGGAAGGATGGAAGGCTGAGTTGACCTTAAGCCGTCTATCTGAACCATGCAGGGATTAAACTCGCAACCTTCAGGTTGTGAGCAAGAGTTTAGGACTGTTTTTCTGCTGCCTTAACACTCTGCGCCACACGAGGCTCAAAATACTGATGACCAACCATCACATACTTACCACATATAGGGGGAGCAGCTACTTATTATTACACTTGCGCATAGATACGGCATATAACGGGTACCAGTCACACTGATATGTGTAGTGCACCATGCAAGCTTACAGCCTATTAATGACACCCATACTATTCTATCCAGCAGGTTGTCCTGCATCTTATAAGCAGAGGTGACAAAAGTCCAGAAATTTCTAGACAATCTGTAAGAATAGGGCTTTTTTTTCCAGTGTCCATGGGAAAAAAAATCGATGCGTCCAGGAATTTGTTGAGGCTGGTGGTACTTAGGTTATTGTGATTGTAATTATCGTCATTTTGCAGGTCTCACTAAATGCTGATAATGAGTTTATATCAGTATCAGACATATAAACATGTATAATTTATAATCTCTGTAATTCATTATGATTTTCCAATATATCTGTAAAAAATGTTTGTTGTCTGTGATTTTTGGATAATTTGTCCAGAAAAAAGAAAACAAATCACGTTTGTAACGCTGTTTATAAGTGAACTACACTAGTATTGACTTCCCGGGCTTCCTGAACATTTTAAAGTCAGACTGCTTCCTGCAAAAGTAACAATAAATATGAGGTATTAGTTAATATTTTGGTGATGAGGGAGGTGAAAGTGTATTTAGGGATTTGGAGACAGTTTTTAGAACATTTTGATGGAGAAGTCATTTTTCAGAGGGCAGAGTTGGATTCTATGGAGCTGGGCCTGCAGACAGATGCAGCAGCATTGGAACAGTTTAATGTGGTCTTGGCTGACCATTGGTGTGTTGGTCCGGTGGTTAGGAACCCCGCTTCTTTGGAATTTGACTTGTTTAGAACAATACCCGGCTTTAGTGGCACCACCCATATGGAAGAAAGAATTCTGTGATCATCATGTGATGTTCCTGATGAATAACATGGCTGTAGTTGAGGCTATTAACAATCTACGGTCTGACTCACTGCCGGTGTTGGTGCAGTTGCGGGACTTGGTGTTATCTTGTCTCCGGCTGAATTTGCGATTTCGAGCTAAACATGTGCTGCCGGGCAAATTGAACATTCTGGCTGATGCGTTATCCTGACAATAGTGGTCCAGGGCATGGGCAGTAGCACAGGGTTTAAGCAAGGTCGGTATCCCCTGCTTGTAAGATCTGTGCCAGATTGTCTAGCAGTCATTGACTTTCTGACACGATTGTCCCTGTTTGGGACGAGTCGAATGAGATTCCTAACGGGTTGCAATCCTTGGTGACTCTACAAAAAAATTGAGCACTAGGTGGAGCTGTTTGTGGTGTGGCAGATTGATAAAGGACTGATGGCCTCTGTTGTGACCAAAAAATTAACGTCAGTCACCTTTTACTAGAAATGGGCTGGACTGCCTGATGGTACCAAAGGGAGCCTTTAAGAGCTTGAAGGGAGGGTCAGTGTCACGTTCACCCTAGACTGCCAACAAGAACAGGATACGGGGAGCAGTCAAGACGGACTCGGGAATTAGCTTGTACAGGTGGCTAGATGCAGAACGGACAGAAAGCACCTCTGCAGGAAGGTGAAGGCCTGTATATCTTGACCATGCGGCACAGAGCACACGCTCAGCACGACCACAGGGTGACAATCAGTGGATGAAGTTGCCATTCACCGTGCACATGAGGACAAAGAGGACAACTCCAGGAAGGTGGAAGCCTGACCTTAAACTAACAGGGAGATGAAGGGTCCCTGCCTGAAAGTGGAGTAATTGCCTCTATAAAAGGCAGCCCCACTGTCTTCTTCCTGGGCCCAGACTGTCCCTACAGAGAGCCCTGCAGAGGTGAACAGATACCACAAAATCAGAACGATAAAGGAAACATACAACTGACAGGAAAAAACAGAACAAGTACAGTCAAACAATGGACACAAAGCACCGGAGCCAGACAAACAGCAGATCTGAGCAGGCTGACTGCTCAGGGATCACTAAAAATTAATCGGCAACTCCCAGGCAGCAAGAACTGGATCCTATAGAGAGGAGGGAGAAGCCAATTGGCTGACAGAAATGTCAGTCACCAGCCACACCCCTCAGACACTAGCAGGACTAATTAACCTGCACTAGTAAGCACTGGAGCTGTTAACTGTGGCTAGTCTGGATAGAACCTACAGAAACTAGGTGTGCTGGCAAATAATTAACCGTGTGCTGACTGAGACGTGACAGTCAGAACCTTTGATCTGAGACG
The DNA here is from genome assembly GCF_035609145.1 of Eleutherodactylus coqui. Taxonomy (NCBI): domain Eukaryota; kingdom Metazoa; phylum Chordata; class Amphibia; order Anura; family Eleutherodactylidae; genus Eleutherodactylus; species Eleutherodactylus coqui. Next base: position 200,316,513 of record NC_089842.1, on the reverse strand, counting down.
ACGATAAACAGTTGTGCCTAGTGTCCTCGTGCTATGATTATTGAGCTTAGAGGCCTATGAGTTCCTTGGGGTCTTGCTTGATTCACTAAAATGGCAAACTGCTGCCAAGGTTTCAGTTTTTTGCCAACTTGTGGGAGGCTTTGGCAGCATTAGGTGTGGATGGATCTGAGTTTGGGATGCACTCTTTCTGGGTGGGAGCGGCTACAGAGGAAGCCTGGCTGGTTTTGATGGGGAATCAGATCAAAGTGATTGGCAGGTGGTGCTCTAATGCCTATAAGTTATACATCCATCCAGTATAGTGCTTGAGCACAAAATGAAAGAGGGGTTGTATCAAGAGTATTAGTCATTAGACATTGTAGTGTTATGCTTGTAACTTGTTGCTTATTGCATGGATCACTCCTACATCTACTGGGCTCAGAGACGGGCTAAAGTGCAGTAAGATGAGGAACAGCTCAGCTTCCCTCAGGCCAATGTAGCCTTGAGGTAGTTCACTTACTGGGGTATGTTGTGGTAAAATTTTGGAATTGAATTGGCCAATGTGGCTTAGTTATTGGTTGCACTCTAAGTGTGTATTATCCACTTGGGGGTTAATGACCCAGGAGTATTGACCTGGGAATAATCCAGCAGCATGATTTATTGAACAAGGGATGCGGTTCAATTTTAGGGTTGATTCCTGATGTGTGACTTATTTGGTCGGAGATGGTTCTGCAGTTAGTCTTGTGGCATGCCAGGAATATGGCAGTGCTAGCTAAGTCTGGAAGGAAAGTGAATAAAGATATGGTCTTATTAATTTGGTATTTGGGGAGTGTTGATTTGGCAACGTGACTTGGAAGGATAGGCTACAGAGCTTTTCCGATCTGATGGGGTGCACTTATGGAAATAGGCCTGGATTTTTTTAATAATGGCTTACAGGAGGGGATTGAAAAGGCCTTGTTTCTTGGGTGGGGACTCCAAACTGGTACGAAGGTGTCCAACCAGCTGTCTTTAAGGGGTAGGGAGACGTACCTTGGGGCTGCCCCAGCTGTTGTGAAGGGTTGCCCAAACGCATGGGCACGATGAAGGAAAAATAAGAGCCAAGACAGATACCTGGATCATATGATGTTTGACTACGAGCGGTCTTAATGCTAATGTATGGTTATTTTATGAAGTTTTGTTTTGGTTTATAATTCCACCTTGGCTTTTTTAATCAAAATAGCCTGTGTCCTGAAATTTTGTGCATGGAAAAAGTGTTTAGTGTTGGTTGGTTTTTCTTTAGTTAAGGTGCTATGGGGCTACGGAAATCAAAGTTTGCATGTGTAGGATGGGCCAGGAGGAATAGCTATCAGACGTACAAGCCTTCAGCCAACAGTTATCTAAAGTCTATAGCCCACTTAATGGAAACCTATCATCACAAAGTTAATGTTGTTTTATTAAAACTAATAAATATAACTGATAAGGAAATAAAATACGCCATTCCTGCCATTTACATTGTCCGATTCCTCACATGCGTTAAGCATGAACTTTTTGTTAATGTTTTCCTGGCTTACTCGTGGCATCCTCTGTTGCAGCATCCACTCTAAACATGAGATCCTGCTAATTATAGCAAGATCTTACATTCTATAGAAATAAAGTAGTTGTCAATCGATAAGCTTTAATACAGCGTTTATCGATCCTGGGGGATGCAGTGAATGCCAGGAGGACATTAACAGGACGTTTGTGCCCGACTCCTACAACGAGTCGAACAGTGTACAGTATATAGCTGTAATGGGATTTTTTTAAACTTTTTATCAGTTATATTTAACAAAATGTTTATTTTGGTGGAGTCTATTGATTCAAAAAACAAAACCGATGTCTTCTTTATGATGATAGGGCCTTTAAGGTTTCATGCGCATGGCCATATTATAGTTCCTTTTTGCAAAGAGTCATATTAGGGCTTCCATAGTGGAGCATGAAGCCTCAGGGCTTCTGTAGACAACCGTATTTGCACACGTTTTTGTACGCGTAAAATATACGCGTGCAATGCACAGAGAATAGAACCAATAGATGTCAATGGGTTAATTTTCATGAATGTGTTTTGTTGAGGTAGATTTGAGCACATATGGGCATAGTACTGTGCAGGGCAGTTGACACGAATGTGTAACATACCCCTTCTGTGATTTAAAAGGCTATTTAGCCTAATTAAGTCCAGATAAGTTCTTTTCCCCATGGAGTTGTGCATTTGTGCACATATTGAGTACGCATTTTCTGCACCTCCCATAGACCTCTATGGGGCACTTGGTGCACAAATATGCGCAAAAATAGAGCAGGCTTATTCACTTGTATATTTTTAACACTTTCAGTATGGGATACACTGTAACTCTCTCTCTCTCTGTCTGTATGTATATATATATATATATATATATATATATATATATATACAGTATATATATATAAAACGGTGAACATGCTCAGCCCCTTTACTTGGAAATCGTGTGAGGACCAAAATCTGCTATGTGTGGACGTACCCTTAGAGATGAAGCTCCAGTTTACTGTAGGTTAAGATCATTTTGTAAAGCTACAAGTAGGTTCGTCCCCTTGAACAATCTGTGATGCTGATTTATGAGACGGTAGCCCTGAGTGTAATATTTCCAGATGAGTCTTGGAATTTGCTTTCTATAGGGTGGATATATTTTTTTCATTCTTGGGATTTTTTTACCTTTTACAAAAACACCTGTTTATCCTACCAATTCATGTCAAAGAATCCATCGGGTATTTGCAAGGAAAGAAAGTTGTGTCACAGTACGCTTCTAATTTAGGAGAGCCCTGACACTGCTGAAAGCTGACAGAAGGTATCAATTGTAGGGTAGAAGCAGACATGATGATTCATGGGGACTCCGCTTCTATAGCTTTACACAGTAGATGCAAAGAATCGAGGGGAATGAGCGTGCAAATGCAGTCAGACCCAACCCTCTGATCCGAGCTTGCCAGAATTTGGCATAAGGTGTGTATTTTTAACATTAGGTTCACAGCAAGGTGACTCCACACTGGTTGACCCTCCCTAAGAATTCCAGATAAAACAAACCCAGACACGAGTCCTTTGAATCACCCAATCTGGAATGTACAATAAGTGAGTGTCTATATATCACCTTGTCAGCTGCCTTCCTCTGGGGAGGGAACATGGGTAGAGAAATGGACCTCTACATCAAATCTCTTTTCCTGTGGGCCTCACAATGAGGTGTCTGACGAAATAAATATGGACCATAAAGCCTCACCGGAGTGTAATGACTCTCTTGGGGAAAGGCTCTGCTTTTTTTAGGTTTAAAATCCATGCTCACAGTTACTTGATATTGTCATGTTTCCTCTTCCCAAAAAGCACACTGAATGATTTCTACTCACTGGGAAGTTTAAAAGCGCTCGTATTTATTGTTTTCTACAATACTTCTACAGAGGATGTACAAAGGGGGCAAATGTCAAACAGTGGGAATTTTCCATTTTTGTGAAGATTATGCACCAATTTGCTGGATTATTCATCCGGGCATGTGTATTGGCTTCTATTCCTAAAGTCTTACGCATCCTCACACTGTATTCTGGTTTCATTACTCTTACCAAGCTCTACCAACCACATACTGGAAATATTGACTCTCGCTGGATACCATTTTTAATGTGCTTATGAAAGAGTAATTATGGAGAAAGGTGTTAGTCGTACTAATTTCATGTTTGGCTTTTAACTGTCCTGAGCAGTGTGTGAAAAATGTAAAAGAAAAGTATTTTAAGGGTGGTTTCATATCTGCGCTAGGACCTCCGGTCAGAGGTTCCGCCACACATCTGGACCAAAATACTGGAGGAGAAGCCCTGTATGCACCGCTTTTTCGTCCAGCTAAAAAACCGGGCAGCTGAGCAAAAAGTGAACAGACCCCATTATCTTCAATGGTGTCTATTCGGCGCTGTTCAATTCTGTTCTGAGATGAAGCTGTTCAGCCACGAGGAAAGTTAAAACCCTGCCACAGATGTGCAACCAACTTCAGTATGCATTGAAGACAACCATAGTGTATTTATTTTCTTTTGTTATTTGTATAAGCCAAAAATTGACAAACATGATGTTGGTGAATAGAGCCTCATTGGAGCATTATGATGATAAGTCTTTCAAAGAGGTACATGTGTTTCTAGATAATTTTGCAGGGCAAATTGCGAAGAATTAAAAATGTTATCTGACATAAGTGAAAAAATACAGTAGGCCATGTAGTCACAGTCCCAAAGATCCCAAAGAGGTCAGGTAACATATTGCCAAGATTAAGTGTATCCCTTACAATAATAAGTATTTTAGATGTGCAATATGCATCTGTTCTGCGACTATAACTTATGCACTTTGAAATTTATGTGGCTCAACAGAATTCTGGGCCATGCCAAAGCTGCTTGTTGACTGTTAACCAGACACCATGGCAGTATCTGAGTGTCCATGAAGGTAGAAGGCTCAGAGCCCCTTAGTCAGACACAGTTAGGCTGCTTTTACATCCGCGACGGGGTCTTGTTTTCCTTCTCTGTTGGTGAAGCAGGAAAGGGGAATCCCTTGACCGATTGGAACCATCTAAGGACAAAACAGAACAGCACCGAACGGGCCCCATTGACTAAAATCTATCATTTCAAACAAAAAAACTCCCCGAAAAACACCTTAGACAGGTCCAATGGGTATAATGGGCCTGACATATGTCTAAAGAGGGGGCTCTCTATCAGTCGGCAGCCTATGGAATTATATGGTATACAGTTACATACTTCATAGCTGTACTTTCAGTGCGTTATCAGATTTTGAACCTGAGCACTGAAGGAGTTAATGACATAGTCATAGGGTCAATTGCTGGGTGCCGGTTCCTGGACGGAGTGCGATGCGGACCTGTTGTTATTTTCCTGTTTCTCGCCATGATTTCTTAGTTACAGGGGAAGGTAATGACATTGTTCCTGAACATCAGTCTGCTGAGTTTAACTCAACCTTTTTCACTAACCATCTAAATATAAGAACGTTTCCTCTTTCCATTAATTATTGATGGACAGGTACACGGCCTTTAGGTGGGAACTGTCTGAGTTGCTTTTTTTATAGATGAGGAAACAGAGTAGTTTCCTTACAGATAACCCTTATTTATGAGGTCTTTTTTTTTAGCTTTCCATGTGGTTTTTGGATGAATTTCAATATATTATACGAATACTTGGATATCAATGACATTGAGATGATTATATAATTTCTGCTTTCTTCTCTTCATTCTGTCTTTGAGTTTGAACTTCTATAAAGTTCTGTTAAGAAATGAATCGGCACAGAATAGTGACATGGTGTTAAAATATGGACATTTGCTTTAAAAGAAATCTGTTATCAGAAAACTACCTATTTTTTAGAGCAAGTTTTTATGTTAAACAGTTTTTTGTTTCAAAGTATTTTATTTAGGTTTTCTTTTAACAATACTGTTTGTTCTGAAATGTCCCCACGCAGGGGGCTTCATAAAATATGGTTATACGTAATAAACTTTTCTTTGAAAAAGGGTTTAAAGAATATTGATTTTCTTAGCTGAAACTATGAGCATTTGTAAATACGATTAACATATGCAATAAACATTTACGATTCCACATTGGTTGGTAGTGTCTATTCTGTTTACTTGTTTGTGAGTCATTCCTTCTGATCTTTCCTCCATCTCAGCTGTGTTTCCGTATGATCCAGAGTCTTTTGAGCTTTTGTTAGCATTTGTTTTCCTGCTTTCTAGTCTGCTTTGTTCCTTCTTTTGGTTTTTTGCAATGATAATATGTGTCTATGGTGTTTTATTTATCATCTCTCTTTAGAGTAGTGGTGTGTTTCAATCTCTGTGATCTGACCTCTTTAAGCGCTAAGGGGTCTAGTGAGACCTGGTATATCTAGATATTCCGCCCAGGGCCTCCAGGTCTTTAGATATAGCTCCATTTTATCCTCTCTCATGGCTGACAGTTTTTCATAGAGCATCATTCTTGATACCCTAGCGAGAATTGGTTCTAGAGTTAGAGTGGGTTTCATCCATTGGGATGCAATATAGATTTTAGTCGCCATGCATATCTGTTGAGAAAGTTTATGTTGCTGATTGTTGTAGCCTAAAGGTTTGTCGGCCAGAAGACAGACAGACGGTGCTGGGCGGAACATCTTACCCAAGACCCTGGTGATCAGTCTGGATATTTCTCTCCATAGTCGTGCGACCCGTGGACAGGTCCACCATGTGTGGGTCATTGTGCCCAAGTTGCCGCAGCCCCTAAAGCAGTTCGGGGAAGTCGATGGAGAGTATTTGTATTTTATTGTAGGTACTATATATGTCCTGTGTAGGATTTTAACTGAGGATTCGGCTAGGGTTACCTGGTGGCTCCCTTTTGCTATGAAGGAGCAGCAGTGGTGCCAACGGGGCAGGGAGAGGGAGATGCCCAGGTCCGTTTCCCAGCGTTGCATGAAAGGGAGTTTAGTTTCTGCGCAAGGTTTGTTCATGCTAGCATACAGTAGCGATATTAGGCCAGATTGAAGTGGGGCCCTTAAGCATGTCCCTTCAAATGGTGTGGGGGTGATAGTGGGGTTGGTAGGGCTTAGCAACGAGCGGATGAAGCTGTGGATTTGTTTCAGTTCCATCCATAGGTGGTATGGAATTTTATATTTATCAATTAGTTGTTGAGGGGAGAGGAATTTACCGCTTGCTGTATACTTGTGAACACATGTAAGGTGATTGGTTTTCCACCATTGGTAGTTTTCTTCTCGTAAGCTTAAAGGGAAGGCTTGATTGGGGATAATCGGTAACAACGGGGAAGTGTGTGACATCAATGTATATTTAAATCTATTTTTCCTCCATATTAAGAATTGGTGATGGGTTAGTGGGGCCAGTTGCCGGATATTTGCGGCTTTCCAATTTCTATCCCAGAAAATGGTCTCTAAACCTACTGGCGTCAAGAGGGTAGCTTCTATATCTGCAAACATAGGGGGAATTTGTGCTATTTGGGCTGCTATGTAGTACTTTTTTAGGTTAGGAACAGACAGGCCTCCACTTCTTTTATGATAATACATTATTTTTTGCTTGATTCTGGGTTTTTTTCCTTTCCATATAAAGTGAGATATAGTATTTTGCATTTCCTGTAAGTCTCTTGCGGGTATTTCTATCGGAAGGCATCTAAATGGGTATAAAAGATGGGGTAGAATGTTCATTTTCACTGAATTGATCCGTCCTATCCATGAGATGGGGTATTGTTCCCAATTCTTTAGGTCAGATTTTAGAGAAGTGAATAGGGGCGGGTAGTTCCATTTGTATAGGTTGTCTAAGCTATGGGTGAGTTTAATGCCAAGGTAGGTAATGTAATGTGGGGACGCCTTAAATCCAAAGTTTAATTCTATAAGTTTTTGTGAATGGGCAGGTGTGTTGTGGAAAAGGGCCTCTGTTTTTCCCATGTTGACGACTAGACCCGAGACCTCCGCGAAAGAGTCCAGTATTTTTATTGAATTAGGTAAAGAGGTGAGCGGTTTCGTTAGGGTGAGGAGGATGTCGTCCGCAAAAAGGTTAACTTTATATTCTTTGTTTCCTACTGTTAGTCCTGATATATTCGGATTTTTTCTAATGATCTGGGCGAGGGGCTCCATCGCTAACGCGAAGAGAGCTGGGTACAGGGGCAACCCTGCCGAGTCCCCCTCTGTACCGATATTTTGTTTTCTATAGAGGTGGGGAGTTTTAGCTCTGCTGAGGGGGTTGAATATAATGCGCGTAAAGCTGTAGTAAAGTTTCCTTGAATGCCTGCCTTTTCTAATACTTTGAATAGGTAATCCCATGAGAGGCTGTCAAAGGCCTTTTCAATATCTAGGGCCAGGGTTAGTAGTGGGGTTTTGTGTGAGTTAGCCATGTGGATAAGATTTAGGACTCTTCTTATGTTATCTGGAGCCTGTCGAGAGGGAATGAAGCCCACTTGATCCTTATGTATCAGGGACGGGAGGTAATTCTTTAGCCGTTTTGCCAGGATGCTGGTCAGTATCTTATAATCTATGTTTAGTAGGGAGATTGGTCTATAGATGTTAAACAGTTTTTAACTATTTTTCTTGTTTTTTTTCAATGTCATAATCTATATTATGAAAAAATCTTAAAATCCTGCAGTTTTCATGGGCATTCACTAGGCTTAATAATAGTCTGACACTTCCTGTTCTGTAGAGAAAACTTTTCAGCAGTCGTCTCATCAGTATTACAAACAGGATTACACTTATTTATAGCTAACACAGGAACCAGCATTCACCATAGGTGATAATCACAGCTCACCTCCTCCCCCTCCCTGCAAAACAATCTCTGTACAGATAACAGACCATGCCTAGAACATCTCCCATAGAAGTCAAGTGTCACCTGTCAATTGAGTAAGTGGCCCATGAGTTCTGCTGTAAAGCATATCTCTAAAAGCTACTGCAAAGCATATCTTTGTAGCAAAAGCAAGATGGCCACCGCCACAGTCATGTACGAAGAATAGAATTAAAAATATACAATTGGAAAATAAAAGCAAATTAGAAAAAGGAAAATGTTTCACTATCTGGTTTTAATTAGTAAAGAAAAAGGCAATACATTACTTTTAAGTTTCTGTTGCAGCTCGCCAGTCGCAACTGGAAGTGGATAAGTGGATCTGCAATGACACCATGGCATCTGCCCTAACCCATGTGACCATGCCATCAATGTGTGCACCATGTCGTTCGCCGACAGTCACTGATGCGTTCACATCATTTGCTGCAGTGGGGCTGGATTGGTTGGCAAGGAGGTGGTTACCCGAATCAGCTGTGAGTGCTCTACATTTTTTCTCTCAGAGGGCGCTGGTTATTCCTCTGCATGAATGATCATATTTATTAGTGATGATATTATTTGTTAATACAATAATGCATTTGTAGTGGCCCAAAGGGTACTACTACTGTTGTATCTTGTCTCCACCGGAACTAGGGGTGGAGACATGGGTTGTCCACTGTCAGATAGAGGGGATGGCTAAGTGACTCCTACAGCTGTTGATTGTCTGCGCTGCTCCTGATGCGATGGTGGCCCCGCTGCTGTCAGTGTTCCCCTGGCGAACACCCGTGCTGCTGGTAGTGTTGTGTCTTCCAGATCCCCTGGCACAGTGGCATCAGCATTCCCGACCATGGTGTCAGTGTGGCCTCTATCCCTGCCCTCAGCGCTGGCTGTGCTGGCGTCCCCCCAGTGAGTGTGGCCGCCTGCGCACTCCCAGCTTCACTCTCACTATTATCGGTTCCATGCGGGAGGCCTCCTAGCTCAGTATCTGGGCCCGATGTCACAGTCCCTGGCATCCTCCCTTCTCCGGTGGCGTCCCCACTCTCACAATTGCCGCTATGCTGCCATACACGTTCGCTAATGGGAGCGCGGTCACGCTCCCCGCCGACCTTCACTTCTGTGCTTCTGGGTCCGCTTTGACTGTCCAGATGGCTGGATGCAGCACCAAAAGCACAAGAACATCTTCGTCTCGGTGGTTGGATCAGCTGCTTCAGAAGGGCCAGAGCAGAACACCGGCGGAGATCCTGCCTCAAGGTCTGCAGATGGGAGGCAATCACTCACTTCCACCCACCTATGGCCACTTCGGTGATGGTGTTTAGAGGGTGTGTCTCCGGCTGCCAATTAGAAGCTTTGGACATTTCCTTTGACTCATGGCTGAAAACCCATGTCTACACCCATGCCTCCAGACATAATTCTGGTAGAGACAAGATACAACAGTACCATCCCAAGGTCTATATCTTTGGCCCCTCCATAACTGTCATACATGTCATGTCTTTTGTGTAGATGCACTGTGCAAACTGTCTAGTCTCTTGTTATGTGTATTGCACACCTGCAGCATGTGAGAGGTTAATGTCTGAAAGTTGCTGGCATATGTCTGGAAAAGTATCAATATCTATCTAGTCATGTGACCTCTGTACCCTATAAATGTGAGTGATTGGGGTGGAGAAGAGAGTTCTGTCATCTTCTACGGTTGAGAGTGGAGTGCCGGCCACATGGGGGTACCTTCAATCCCTCATGTGGTGAAGTGATAGAGGAATAGGAGAGGTATCCTGAGGCCTTTTATTCCAGATACCACCTCTAAGGAAGTGGAGAGTCCACTGTGCAGAGCTGCTTGCAAATACTGAGTGAGTGTCTGTGGAGTGTTACTACCCCCATCCTCCTCCGGAGTGTTCCTTTTCCAGGAGCGGTACCTTACAGATAACGTGGACTGTAGGACCAGTGTCATCCTGTGTCTCCTCCCTTACCTCACATTCTTTGTCTTTCCTGCACTGGCGTGTGTAACTTTGTAGTCTGACAAGCTTCAAGTAAAGTCTTTCCAGCCCCTGTCCGTTTCTAGGGGCTGAGGTACTAAAGTTAATTGTGTGTGGACTTCCTTCATTTCTCTGCCAAGGATCATACCGACATGTAAAGAACGGTGGCGTCACGCGTGACAAGTCTACACTCTACCACACATATTCAGGTAACCGCTCTCCCAGCGTTGCCTGGAAGAGGCCTAGTGGTACTTGAGCAGAGGTTGCATGCGTCCCTCCGGGGAAGAGTCTAGTAAGAGCCACCGTGACAAGTGCCAACTCTACCCCGCCAGCTTCTCAGTGTGGGCCTTGTATCTAGGTGGCCGCTGGGACGCTGCACATTCTCACAGATATATGTGTATTGCAGTCTGTGAATAAGCAGTGTATTTACGGGCCAAAATACACTGTTGCCTCATGTCTTTCTGCCTGTCATCAGACTTTTTGCACACGTACATACGCAGCGTATTTATTCGGGTAGTAAAGAATGAACAAAATGACATTGTTTTCATGAGCAAATGCTCAGCAAATTAGTAGGTTTCTTGCATATTTCGCACATATTTATGGACAGCCACTGATTTCAATGGACTTTTACATTGTGTAATATACACCAAGATAGGACAAGCCACGTATTTCTTCAAGCGATTGCATATTGCGTGAAACAATAGACTCCGGTAAAAACCCATTGAAATCAAGCACTAATACACTTGTGTGAACGAGCCCTTAAACGGCCTTGAAGAAGTTTGTAAATGTCAGGCATTACAGTGCCGGATGCCGTTTATGACAGCAGTCTGATAGTGATAACGATGTGTTCCACTGCAGATGTAGATTGTTCAGGTTTTAGTTATCTGCAAGTGTATAAACCTCATCTTCAGGGCTTAGTCAGACGGGCGTTTTTAGCCGCGATTTGTGCATGCGTATGCGTCCGGCGATTTTATAGAACCATTGCTTTGCAATGGTATCGGACACATGAGCGCTTTTTATGCGCTCGTCCGATAAATTATAGAACAGAAATCGCACATCGCACCTATCTGCGATTCCTGTTCTCTTCTCTATATGCGCTCAATGAGGCCGGCGGCAGCAGCGCCGACCCCATTGAGAACATATAGAAGACAAATCATTCTTCTCTGCCACAGCTGTAACAGCTGTGACAGAGAAGAACGATGTTTGCCCATTGAATTCAATGGAGCCAGCAATACAGCAGGTTCCACTGAAAGCAATGGGCTGCCGGCGATCGCGGAATGAATTGTCGGGAAGGGCTTAAATATATAAGCCCTTCCCTGCAATTCATCCTAAAATGTGTTAAAATAAAAAAAAAATGTATACTCACCTTTCCGCTGCAGCCGGAGTTCTGCCGCGGCCGCTGTCAGTTCTCCTGAACTGCTTTCTCAGCACTATTCAGCCGGCGGGGCTTTAAAATCCCTGCCTGCTGAATGATCTGCCTCTGATTGGTCACAGCCTGACCAATCAGAGGCAGGTTTCACTCACACACCCATTCATGAATTCATGAATGGGTGAGTGACTGCTGCCTCTCATTGGCTCAGTGGGAGCTGCCCCTGATTGGTCCCGCTGAGCCAATGAGAGGCAGCAGTCACTCACCCATTCATGAATTCATGAATGGGTGTGTGAGTGAAACCTGCCTCTGATTGGTCAGGCTGTGACCAATCAGAGGCAGATCATTCAGCAGGCGGGGATTTTAAAGCCCCGCCGGCTGAATAGTGCCGAGAAGCAGTTCAGGAGAACTGACAGCGGCCGCGGCAGAACTCCGGCTGCAGCGGAAAGGTGAGTATACATTTTTTTTTTTATTTTAACACATTTTAGGATGAATTGCAGGGAAGGGCTTATATATTTAAGCCCTTCCCGACAATTCATCCCGGGCTCGCCCGCAGCACATTGCTTTCAATGGAGCTGGCTGTATTGCCGGCTCCATTGAATGCAATGCGCTGGACAGCTCCGGCCCGTTTCTAATGAAACGCGGCTAGGAGCAGATTTTCGGGCGATTTTACGGTCGATTTTTGGGCGCCGGTCACGCGATTTGCGCATGCGCATCCGTCATGCGATGCGCAAATCGCGTGAAAAAACGCCCGTGTGACTAAGGCCTTATAGTAAAATCTCAGATTCTCTATCCTGATGCCCCAATCTTTTAGGTCCACTTCACACTGTCGTATGCGTTTATGCGTGTGTATGATTGTAGTGCTTTTACGGAATGAACTATGCTTTTTACTGTACCTTTTGCACCCGCAAAACATGTTCATTTGCGTGCGGCAAACAAAGAAGCAACTATTGAAATTGATAATTAGTCTTAATGAGTTCCAGTTGTGTTCTCTTTCCAGTGGAATTATGCAGTGTTTCACGCATCTCCTTGTGTATTGTGTGTGCATTTGTGCACTCCCTATTGAGGGCCCCTTCACACGGGTGTATTTGCGCATGTATTTTTGCATGCGCATGCAATATGCAGAAAATCGAACTTATTGATTTCAATAGGTTCGTATACCAGTGTGTATTTTGCATGCGTAATTGTGTTGTGTAAAAAAAACAATGCAGCATGCCCCTTTTTCCAGCACACTTGCGCAGGAAAAGAACAGATCTTGCATTCATTAAAGGGGTTTTCTGGTCAAAAAAACTTTTAATGACCCATCAGCAGAATAGGTGATCAATAGTTGATCGTCCGGGGTCCATCGCTCTGGACCCTGACCGATCAGCTGTGGGAGCGCAAGCTGTCAGCGCCGCAATAACAGAGGTTGGAGCGGAAGCTTTTGTGCCAACCTCCCATGTAGTGGCTGGCGCTGGCAACTGCAGGCACGGCTCTCATTGAAATCAATGAGAGCCGTGCCTGCAGTTGCCAGCACCAGCGACTACATAGGAGGTCGATGTGGAGACTTTCGCTCTGACCTCTGTGTATTTGGAGCGAAAGTCTCTGTGCCAACCTTACAGAGGCTTCCGCTCCGACCTCTGTTATCCCGGCGCTAAAAGCCTTCGCCTGCACAGCTGATCGGTCAGAGGCCTGAGTGACGGACCCCGGCCGATCAACTATTGATGACCTATCCTGATGATAGGTCATCAATAGTATTTTTGACTGGAAAACCCCTTTAAAGAATTTGGCCATTTAAATGGCTGGGGGCATTGATGTGTATTTTTTTGCATGCGCAAAAAGTACAATAAAAATGCAGTTGTTTGTACAAATACACAACTTTTATTCCACGAAAACACGGCGCCAAAGTGCATGCAAATATGCTTGTGAAGAGGCCCTAACTTCTATAGAGCCATTTGGTGCTCGAATACGCAGAAAAAATAGCATTTTTTGTGCAATCAAAATATGGAAATGTGAACAAACCCATTTAAATCGATGAGTTCCATTATTTGTGTATTGCGTGCAAATACGCCCGTGTGAAGGAGCGCTTAAGGAGTTGGATCAACTGCTGTTAATGGTAATGGAGGCAGCTAGGAGTGAAGATGAAGAATATAGCAGTGAGCAGGGCTTGAGGTAATGGAGCTGGGTCAATTAATTCCTGACTTCACTTCCCAAGCCAAAACACAACAAGCAGGAGTCCATATTCACAGCAGGCTTCCTGTCAGAAGAGTGTTTCACACTCAAGTGCTGACATATCCAGCTGTGAGATGCTGTGCTGTTTGTTTTTTCTTCCTCCTGCTTGTTCTGGCTTCACTTCAGCTTTCCAAAAGCATTTTAATATATGTCCAGAATGCACTGATATGTTACTCTCTGGCCTCTCTTTAAATAGGATGTAGCACATGGACCACAAGTCACCCAAGATGACCCATCCCAACTCTCCGTGAAGTCAAACAGCTTCAAGTAAATCATAGTCTGATAGGTCATTTGTGTATGTATCTATAGGTTTCATTCTTCACGGGTCAGAGAGAGGTATATGGAGGATGATGATGGTGTCTTATGTAGGTATTTGTTCTTTACTTAGTTACTTCAGGATATGAAATACTTTGTCTGCAGTTACAATTATATACTTTGCAATGAGACCATGTTCACTCCATGTTATCGGAAGAGAGTTGGTTTATTTGGCTTTATCTTGTCGAATGTATAGACTTTTTACCGTACACTAGGATACGTCTGCCTATTGAAAATGTGAACTTTAAAGAGACATAGTCATCAACTTTAAGCCCAATAAACAAAGTTATGGCGCTTAAAAGTGAGGGAACAGGGTGTCTGGGAAGTAGCTTTCATACTCACCTGATCTCTTGTTTTAGCGGTGTCCTTGCGAAGTCAACACATGCGAGAAGCTTGACTCTTTCGATCTCTATGGAAGGCGTATGCGCAGAAAGGATCAAGTTGCTATCATGCACTGACTTTGTGAGGACACAGTGCTGGAACAATGGATGGGGTGAGTATGAAACTCCCCAAATTTCTTGTTCCCTCACCTTTGAGCCATTTAACATAGTTTATAGGGCTCAAAGGTGATGATTATATCCCTTTAACCCCTTCCCTCCATATGCCGTAAGGGTACGCCATGGCAGCGGGGTACTTCCCGCGACTGGACGTACCCTTATGTCATAGGGATAGCGCAAGATCATAAGAGATCTCGCACTATCCAGCAGCGGGAGTCGGCTGTCACTGATAGCCGGCCTGCCACTGCAACAGCAGGGGTGCATCGGAGATGCGCCCCCCGCTGTTAACCCCTTTCCTGCATAGATCGCGGCATGGAAAGGGTTCACAGAGGGAGTGCGCTATAATCGCAGAGAGCCTGTCTGGTTGCCATGGCAACAGGACCGGTGTCCTGTATTGCCAGTGCCTGTGATTGCTGTAATAAGTAATAAGGCATTGCAGGAGAGAAGTCCTGCAATGCTTTATCATAGCGATCAGGGCTGGCATGGTGCAAGTCTCTCAAATGGTGTAACAAAAAGAAAATAAAAATGTAAAAAAAATGTTTAACCCCCCCCCCCCTATTTTGGGGCTTTTTCTCATATTAGCATAAAAAAATCCCACATATTTAGTATTGTCGTGTCCATAACGACACGTACAATAAGTTGAACATGCTTTTATCCTGCACGGCAAAAAGCGTTAAAAAAATGCTATAAAACTGAAGCAAAATGCTAATTTTGCTAAAAGTGATCCAAAAAGCCATATGTGCCCCAAAATGCTACCAATAAAAACTACAGCTTGTCTCGCAAAAAATAAGCCCTCACAGAGCTCCGCCCATGAAAAAATAAAAAATTATAGGACTTTGAATGCACTGATTTAAAAAAAAAAAAGATTTCCAAAGACAGGGGTTTTATTGTAGAAAAGTGGAAAAACCTAAAAAAATATAAGAATTTTGGTATCGTTGTAATTGTACCAACTTGCTGGAAAAAAAATGTATTGTGTGCATAATTAATGCTTAAAAAAAAACCTATGGCAGAATTTATGCGTTTTCTCTCCCTGCAGTCATAAAAAATGGCACAGATAAAAACTACAGTTCGCCATGCAAAAAACAAGCCCTTATACAGCCACGTCAACGAAAAAATAAAAAGTTATGGCTTTTGAAAAATGGAGATGAAAATCCGGCAAAAATCGTTGCTTCCTTAAGCCCAAAATAGGCCATGTCCTTAAGGGGTTAATGAATAGGCTGTACTGGATATAGTATAAGACCAGACTCAACATGAAACTTTTCTTTGCCTGGGAGTAAAATTAAGTTCACTGTTCTAGCCCGGTATTGAAATACCCTGGCCAAGACAATGTGGCAGGTTGCCTTCCCTTGGCTCCCAGGCTTAGTTGCCCCCAATCCCAGCTATACTCCTGAGCAGGCTAGACTTTTTAATAAAATTAAAAAAAAAGCAGTATCTAATAAACCTGTCAAGCGAATGCTTAAAGGGGTTGTCCAACTACCCCTTTAATGCACACAATTTTTTGTCATACCTTTACCCTTCCATTTCCCTACTGAACAGATGGTACCTACCTATCCTCACTACTGGATAGTAACTCATCTGCCTGAAGGTAACCTATATATGCCCATACCTACAGTAAATTCAAGTGGCTCACAGATGTACTAAGGTTTAACTTGCAATATAACATATTAAACTGGCACAGATCTTTTACTTGCAGCAAATTATTAGCGTTGGGTTACATTTTGCTAAATTTGTACCTGGGAATTTTAAATATCCCCACCCTAATTGAACTACTGGCAATATAACCTGCGATGTCCTCCCAATGGATATGAGAAAATATGCTGTTGATGCTGAATGTACATACCACTTACTAACAGGAACAATAGGTTGAAAACAGGCACAGATTACCTCTGCTCTGTCAAGGTTACGTTTTACACTGTTGAAAAACGGAATGCGCCACCTCTAGATTTACTTTAGTAAGACCGCTGGAAATTGCCAAGCACTTGAACTTGGCTATCTCTCATGGTTCTATTAAAGTAAATGGAGCAGTGGTGTGCATGCAATCATTGCTGTCAAAATGTTGGGATTTGCTGGTTGGGATCAGTGGGGGTCTCAGGGGTTTGTCAGAGAAAGCAAAATCTATCCATTTTAGATGCTTATATCAATCCTTACAGGGCGTTGTTAGATATGTATTCAAGCTTGAATAAGACTAAAGGCCCATTTACACCAGCCGATGATCGCTAAAAAATTGTTGTCGCAATCATTTTAGAGATCATCGTCTAAACGCGCGCCCATCTTGCGCTTTTCGGCCACTGCTAGCTGATTGTTAAATTTAGTCCAACCCCTAAAAATCGTCCTTCACTGTTATCAGCAGTTCTCCACGGGGGAGTGCTGATAGCATTGTTTCCCAGTGGAGAACCACAGTTTTGAATGCAGATAAGAGCCCTTGGGCTATTAACTGCTTGCAGCAAAGGCTTCATTTGCACACTTAATTGCTCTTAAGTAGCTGAGTAGCTACTTAATAGTTTATGCAAAATGATCGCTCAAAGCTGTCACTCAAACTGTCGTTTGAGCGATCTTTTAGCGATCATCGGCTGGTGTAAATGGGCCTTTATGAAGATGACCGTTGGTCATTGAGCAATATGCAACATAAAGGAAGTGCCCTGGAGTTCTCCACTTATCTCTTGCTAATTTGGCCCACGAAGATATACCTAAAGCGCAGAGATTTGCACCCCCACAATCAGCAACGTATTCGCAATCCTGTGGATATGGGATAACTTGTTAAAATGGAAATAGTAATTGTAAACCCAGCTTAAATATCCTGAACCTAGAATAGGCGTGAAGAGGTCTATGATATGACCTACTTTGCTTAAGAACTCAAGTCCGGAGTAGAACCCTTACTTTCATTAAAAATAAAAGTCACATTTTAAATAGGTAGAGTATACTTGTAGTGTGACCTAGCCCCTATTATGAGTTGGAAGTAAATCATTTGTAATATTCAAGCCCAAGGGGTCAGCCCATTTAATCACTATTTTCATTTATAATTTGTTATTATTATACAAAAGTAGCGGGGTCTCCAGTTTTGTTGCGGCATGAATGAGGTTTTTGTTCTGAAGTGGATATGGGTCACAGGACTGCAATTAATAACCATTGAAGGATTACACTTAGGAATACGTTCTTTCCTCCTGACACTTCTCAGACCAGCTCCTTCATCGCCTGTGACCAAGACACATTCAGGTCTCCATATGGTTCTGATTTAGGGGCCAGCGTGGGAACTTTAGGAACCATTTTTCTTCTCTCCATCCCCTTCCCCCTCCCAGTATTTTTGTACCAGGCCAGCAGTTTGAAACTTGTTGCTAAATGTCATGAACAAAGTGGTGACTGATGAACAGAACTTAGCCTTGAACCTTGTATCCCTTGGAAATAAAGGTCCTTATAGACATAGGGCTACCTAGCACGGTGCCCCAGCCTTCACACCAACCGTCACTCAGACTTATATTGCTTCACATCAAAATGGATGTTGGCAGTTTTTGGTTGTTCACGTCTGCAGTCCAATGTTTATGGAGACAGGGTCAGAGAGTTCTTCAGGTCTGTTTCTCATAAGTGTTGATAATTATGCATGCAGACAGTTGTGCCTGCTCTCTACGTGTTGCAAATTATCATGGCGGCAATGGTTTTTATTTCATTCTATGAAGTCCGCATGAAGCTGGAATGATGCAAGTAGTAAAATGTATGATATAGCTAAAAGTTGCTCCAAAGTGCCAACACTCCTAGTCTCCTCCACTGTTGCAACTAATTATTAGGCCACTTTCAGGCAAGCGTATTTCAGCACCATATTTGGTCCGTGTATTGGAGCTGATGTGAATATATGTATCTATCCACAAGGCTGTATTTTTCACTGCCTTTTTTTTTGTGCAGCATGACCCGTTTTTTTTCCATTTTTGCCCCCATATTGCTATTAGTTTCTACTGAACAAATAGTGATCAGTATTTTTCCAGTAGAAAATAAAATATATCAAGGCAAAAACAGATCCAATACTTAGGAAGACGTTTGTAATATGGATCCATGTTACGATACACTGAACCCGACCTTAAAGGGGTTATCCAGGCAGCGGCCGCTGGGATACACTGGGGTCGGAGCTTGATTTCAATGAGGGCTGCACTTGCAATTACTAGCGCCCGCCGCTATACAGGGGTCAGAGCACTGCTTCCACTTCGACCCTGGTGTATCCCAGCGGCCACTGCCTGGATAACCCCATTAAGGTCAGTTTCCCTATTCTACTTTATGTCGTTTCCTTATTTTGCATGTTTCTTTTTGTATTTTTGTCAAGTATTTTTAGCTTAAAAGAATTCACTTTAAAAGCAATCACCATTCATAGCTTAAAATGGATCCCAATCTAGAATCGCCATATCATCCGTTTCCTATAGAAGAGTAGGCATTACAAAATAATTGGGAGATTTTTGTTTTTTCCTTTTTTTATTGTAAAGAACCTAATCACAAAAATGGATATGATCAGCTTGGAATGAGGGATTAAAAAAAAAGAATATTTTTGTCATGCGCCGACCCCCTCATGCCTGCACGAGACATAACATATTGTATAATTATTTTTGCATGTAGTTCCATTACTCTGCTCTGTAAGGGGGGTTATATAGTGCAAGGGGTTCGTAAAGCAATTTATAACATTTCCAGTCAACACAAATTCTACCAGTGTGACACCCGGTAACTTACAGTTAACATCCCGCAGGGGTAAATACCTGCCCTGAACCTACTGTACCTCTAGGGTGTAACTTCTCTATTTAAATACAAGACCTGAGGAGACCCCAACCAGATCACCATAGTCTCCACCTTAAAAAAATAGCTGAAGGGTAAAGTCTGTTCTCTGGCAATAAGAGGAATCAAAAGTGCACTATCTGCAAACAGGATTCTGATCCGCCTGCCTGCCTGACCAATCCTGTTTGCTAATTATTACAAGTTTACTTCTGTCATCCTGGGTACTCTGTTGTCAGGTATGTTTACTTCAGTTATCATGGAGTGAAAATGGCCTAGGACATGCAGATGGGGGGGCTGCCATTATATAAAGCTCACATTACAGTCACTTTTGTGGCAGTGAAAGGTACGTTTAGGAGGCAACATTTAGGAGATTTCTGTGCCTAGCTGTGCAGAACATATTGTATAACCACTCTTTTTGTATTATCCTTTTATCATTTAGATTTACTAGCCATACAATGTAGCACCAATTGTTTATAACAGATTATAAAATAAGGAAGCAGATCTTTTTCCTTAATGACATGATCTCATAAACATGGGATTTCTTTTCACCATTTTAGGCTTAGTGTTAGCAGTGTTGAGGTGCAGGGTCTAACGGACCCTCCTTCTACACCAGAGACCACCACAAGGCAGTATGGACTTAGCTGTGGGAAGCAAATGCAGGTCACGGCCCTCTTACTGACCCCTTAAAGTGGCTACTTGGAGATAGATGATGGTTTGAAGAAGCTGTCCCAGATTACAATCCAAGAGAATGGTCAAACAAAGTTAGGCTCACAGGTTCATGCTTAAAGGCAATAAGCAAGCATGAGTCAGGGTCACTGGTAATGATTCAGAAACAAACTCACAAGCCAAGGTTAAGTACAGGAATCAACATTCTCAGGTACAAATACAAAATGTTGGATGGGATTTAAGACTGTGGCACTTTATCTAGGAAGTTTATATAGGAAGACTTATTAGATAGGTGTGCTATCTGATGAAGGACTTCAAAATCGGAGGTAGGATCGCATTTTGGCCAGTAAAGGGCATGTAGTAGCATGAGCTATCCAATAGAGAAAGGTTGGCATATAGTGAGGTGAGGGGAGCTCTGGCAGCTAAAAGATGATGTCTGACAGGAGACAAGAGTCGATGCAGTTGCTGGAAGCATCAGACACAATAGGTAGGCATTTTGCACCATTTTGTTACACATGGTGAAGAGGAGTAATTTATCCATATGTAAACATATTTTTCTAAGAAACACATACAGTACTTAGTGTAATTTAATATTTTGTGCCTGAGTTTCGAGTTGTTTCTGGCCCATAGGAAATTGTTGAGTTGGTTTGGCCAAGGTCAAAAAGTAGTGTGATTTGATCTAATGCCTCCTTCTGGGTTCTAATGGTAAAAAGGTCTTCACGCAACTTTTCTTTAGACTAGGCCATTAATATCCAATAGGTGGGGCTCCGACTTTCAGCACCCTGCTGATCAGTTGATTGTATAGGCTATGGCACTCACTCCCATTCATTACTTACCACGATTATCTCCATACTTTTGGTGGAGTCTAAGCATGGTAGTGCAGCTCACTGCATCTCAGTCATATTCAAGTGAAGACCAAGAGTTGAGCCTCCCCACCAACATGTTAATAATTGCTTATACCAAGGATTGGCCATCTGTTACCATGCGGCGGCTGCCGGGGCCGCGGGTGGTTGGTCATCGCGGTGCGCTTGCTCGTGGGTCCGGGCGGCGTGCACGTGGGCGTCTGTGAGTGCAGCTCTATGCACGAGTCCCTGTTATGGGATTCTGCTGGGAGGTGTCGCCTCCCCCTCTCCGCCCCTGGGCGGAGGCTTCTGTTTATAAGGCTGGCAGTGAGGTCCATTCACTGCCAGTTATTGGTTTCTGTCAGTGTGATTGCTTCCTGGCTCTGTCAGTCTCCTGTTGCCAGCTTGCTTTATCTGCCAGGTTATCCATCTGCCTCGGTCTGCTTATATTTTCTGTTGGTTTATTCATCTGCCCTTCCTGTCGGTATTCTACCCTGTTCCATCTTGGTACGCCAGCGTCCCTCCTCGATCCCTAGTGAGTGTAGGGACCACCGCCCAGTTGCCCGCCTGGGGTTAGCCAGGAGTGGAGGCAAGTAGGCAGGGACAGGGGTTGCGGGTAAGTTCTAGGGCAACCCGGGCTGGCGTATCATCGGGTAGGATACCGTTACACCATCAATTTTGTAGCCCCAAAAAACCCTTTAAGTGATCTTACACTTTATGGTTACTTCTCTTCGTCTTCAAACCAATATAATAGAATTTACTTCCAATGATACAGTATAATGTGTTCAGGAAAATAGGTCACGATGCTTGCCTTTGTCAGACTCATCTTACTTGACCAATTCTGGGTTGTATAATACCAACTGAAGACTCTTTAATACTTAATATCCCCAATTCAAGGCCGTCATTGTGGTTTAGCAGACTACAATCCATGAACTATTTAGATATATCCTGGTTAGTGGTTTACTGCAGACACAACATGTCAAAAAGGCATCAAGTGAAAGAATAGTTAGGATGGGGCAAGTAATTAGCATTGTTTGTGATAGCAGCTGAGAGTCCTGTTATTTACGAAATGAGGTCATTATGTCCCACAATGCTTTCGGAGCTGCCATGTAGCAGAGGGGAAGAAAGCAGGCAATGTGTCTAGGGTGAAATAACATCTTCCTGCAGAGAAAAGTTCTATGCATTGCAAATAGAAGCTAAGAGGCTTGTGTTTCTTCTGTGCATCCGCAAATAGAACACGAAGAACATTTTTTTGTATCTGATTTCACCCCGTTATGCATCTTCCCTTGCAAAAACACTTTCCCCTGTCACTTAAGATTAGACGGGTTACCCCTCAGAGCTGTAATTACACTTGACACGTAATTATTATGGTTTTTGATGACAAAGTATTTTTCTCCCTGCTTTCTGACTTTCTGCTGCTGAAAGCTGGGAATGTTGAATATGATTTTGCATATACATCCAAGTCACCCGTTTGCTGCAGGCTCAGACCTCCTCATTCCAGCCATCGGTCAGATAGTGAGCGTAGAAAGACCCCGGACAAATTTTCCATAGCCCATGGCTCTTTAGTCTAAATGTAGAGCGGATCTCGACAATTATAATTGTGTTTCTGAGTTGCATTTCTGTAGGGAATCAGCATGGGCTAAATGAAGCTCTGCAATGTAAATTTAGTTGAGAGAATACTATCCATATGGCAGATATAAAAATGCTGTTTTGTGATATGTACAGAAATAAAGCTAGTTTTTAATCAACTGCAATGACAGTGACACATTAGCTCTTTGGGCATCCGGGGAACATTAAAGATTTAGGGGTGTATTCATCAATGTCGCATTCTGAAATAACAGCTGTTTTTCCACAAAGTACTGCTTTTCTGAAAGAGGAGAATTCATCAAAGTAATAGCCACATATTTTATCAGATTAGAAAAAAATGTGCATGAACAGGTGTTCAACCCTCCAAACTCATATTTTTGTTTAAGTACGAAGCTGATGATTTCATACAAGTAGTTCTGACATTTGGCAAAACCAGTTAAAGGACGTCTATCCAATCTCCTAGAAACCAATAATCAACATTTTACTATGTACTCTGTAAAACCAACACATGCCGCTCATTCACTGACAGTCAAAAATGGTTCAATATATCAATCCAGAACCAATAATTGCCTTATCAATATTTGACAACTAAACCTGCCAGGGCAAGGAGTGGGCAGAGTAGGACCCTGCCTAAGCCTTTGGTGGGCATAATGATAACTAGTGGGCAAGTGAGGCACATTCTTCATTAATCAAATTACTACTCAGGCCAGAGGCGTAACTTGAAGCTGCTGGGCCACAGTGCAAAATCTGGAACTGGGCCCCCAACTATAAAGCTTCATTGATAGTATTGGTTTGCAATATGGGTAAGAGAGATGTTATGGGCCCCCTAAGGCTCCTTGGCCCAGGTGCGATCGCATCCTCTGCACCCCCCTATACTTACGCACCTGACTCAGATCTCTTTCACTTAATACCTCTCCTCCCACTGTTACTTTTGCCCCGCACTACTGCTGCACCCCCACCATTTGCGCAGTACTATTATATATATATGGGGTGTTTCAAATGTGTGAGAACCCCCACATAGGATGAAAATGGTTTGGCAGACGGTGAGGAAGTTTTGCATAAAAGCTGTGGGGGAAGAGGGAAAACTGTTAGACCATGTCACCAATGGATTCGTCTATAATTAGTTTTAGCATTTGAACAAATACAGTTATGTTAAACTGAAGCGCACCATTATTTTTTGGTGAAATTCTCTGCCAGTTTGATGTATCCTCCCGTTGGAAAAATTAAAGTTGAATCCAAGATGGCAGTATTCAAAATGGCTATCATTTGAGTGACATTGTCTAACAGGTTTCTGCTCACCCCTGCAGCTGGTAGGCAAAATTGCATGAGCGTCATCCAAACTGTTTTTACTCTATATGGGTGTTTCGAAACTTTAGAGGCAAATCATATTTGAGAACAATTCACTCTCTCCTAAACTTTTTGTTTTTTGCTTCCAAGGTGTTGAATTGGATCTCAGTAAGGCTATCTAACTTGCACTTTCACGTTGATGCAAGGCGTTTTTCTGGCAAAAATGCCACGCATCACTTCTGGTGCGTTAGAAGATCGGTATGTGTTTCCCATTGTTTTCAATGGGAAACCTCGCATCACAAGCCGTGCGATGTGTTTTATTGTCCCATTGAAAGCAATGGGCGATGCGATCCGATGAATGAGAAAAGATAGGACATGCAAAGATTTTTTTTCCCGCATCGCATTGCTCATATACATGACTCTATTCAAAAGAATGAGGTCATATTCGCGCAAGATTTGTGAGTCTCGCAACACACAAATCTTGGGCGAGTTTCTCAGCCGTGTGAAACTGGCATTAGTATCTTACTGTACTTTTTGTGTGTACAAATCGTGTGTATTTGCGTGCATAAAAGAACACACAAGCATGCTCCCATTCATGGAAATGGGCAATTCAGTTAATTAGTTCAACATGCGCTATTTTCTTGCACAAATGCACTGGGGGAAAAAAACACATGCTGCATATGTTTTGGCATGAATGAAATGTGCGCACAAAAAAAGCCTATGTAAACAAACCCATTGAAATCAATGAGTTCTATTCACGGCATATTGTGTGCGCAAATGTTGCACATGCAGAACGTTGCGCAAATACGTTTGTGTAACTCAGACCTCTGCCTTTGTCTAAAGCACAGATTATGCCCAGTAGTGACTCTCAACTTTTGGAAGAAATTGACTATCACCAAGCTTTGCCCACGAGATTACAGTGTAGTTTTCAAGTATTAGCCGAATCAGACTAAAGCCTCATTCACACGGGCGTAAATATGCTCCGTAATACAGAGCAAATAGAACCCATAGATTTTCGGTTGCGTAAAAACAAATGCAGCGTGCCCTATATTTGTCCATATAACGCACCGAAATAGCCCATTGAAGTCAATGGGAGTGCACAAGTATGCAGTGAATACACATGATACATTATGTGTTTATTAGAGATGAGCGAACGTACTCGTCCGAGCTTGATGCTTGGGCGAATATTAGGGTGTTCGGGATGTTCGTTATTCGTAACGAACACCACACGATGTTCGGATGTTCGGGTTACTTTAACTTTCTTTCCTGAGAAATCTTTTCTATATGCGCTCAATGGGGCCGGCGGCAGCAGCGCCAACCCCATTGAGAACATATAGAAGACAAATCCTTCTTCTCTGCCACAGCTGTAACAGCTGTGACAGAGAAGAACGATGTTTGCCCATTGAATTCAATGGAACCGGCAATACAGCCGACTCCACTGAATGCAATGGGCTGCCGGCGATCTCGGGATGAATTGTCGGAAAGGGGTTAAATATATAAGCCCTTTCCTGCAATTCATCCAGAAATGTGTAAAAATAAAAAATATATATATACTCACCTGGTGCCCGCAGACGGAGTTCAGTGCGGCAGGCTGCAGTTCTCCTGAACTGCTCTGAACAGCTGTGAGTAGTATTCAGCAGCCGGGGATTTAAAATCCCCGCCTGCTGAATGAGAGGCCTCTGATTGGTCACAGCCTGACCAATCAGAGGCCAGCCCTCACTCACACCCATTCATGAATTCATGAATGGGTGAGTGAGGGCTGCCTCTGATTGGCTCAGGGGCAGCTCTCCTGCCCCTGAGCCAATCAGAGGCAGCCCTCACTCACCCATTCATGAATTCATGAATGGGTGTGAGTGAGGGCTGGCTTCTGATTGGTCAGGCTGTGACCATTCAGAGGCATCTTATTCAGCAGGCGGGGATTTTAAATCCCCGGCTACTGAATACTACTCACAGCTGTTCAGAGCAGTTCAGGAGAACTGCAGCCTGCAGCGCTGAACTCCGTCTGCCGCCACCAGGTGAGTATATATATATTTTTTATTTTTACACATTTCTGGATGAATTGCAGGAAAGGGCTTATATATTTAACCCCTTTCCGACAATTCATCCCGCGATCGCCGGCAGCCCATTGCATTCAGTGGAGTCGGCTGTATTGACGGCTCCATTGAATTCAATGGGCTAACATCGTTCTTCTCTGCCACAGCTGTTACAGCTGTGGCAGAGGAGAACTTGCTGTGTCGTTCCCATCATTTTCTTGAATTGCCAAGATTTTCACACATGAAAACCTTAGCGAGCATCGGCGAAATACAAAAATGTTCCGGTCGCCCATTGACTTCAATGGGGTTCGTTATTCGAAACGAACACCCGAACATCGCGGGAAGTTCGTTTCGAATAACGCGAACCCGAACATTTTGGTGTTCGCTCATCTTTAGTGTTTATGTATTATATTAGTGCATATAATCAATGGGTCCTGCTTGCGTTTTTTTGTTTTTTTTGGCGCACCTAAATATGCAATGATTATGCACGCAAAAAGAACACTACCAGAGCCACATACGCATGGAATATGCAATATCTCAGTCCGTGAATACGCTGTGAGAAGATTCGTGGACTGAAATCTCTGTAAGCCCGTGGGAATGAGCCTTCAGGATAGAAATGCTACTTCAGTTCGGCACATATACTGTAAGCAGAAGATCTGATCAAATAAATACCCCAGATGTCTATGTCCGCAGGACACCTGCTTGTATACAGCTTTCTCACTTGCCAGAGCCAAATATCCAACGTATGAATCACCACTCCTGAATGACCATGTGAAGATTCCACCTTTACTCATATGCCTTTCTTGTGACAGTGACCGTACGTATTGGTAAGGTCATTATGCTCAGGCGTGAACTTGTAATTGAGGACAGCACAGCGCATACTGGATTACAGTGTACCATGTGAGTGGTCACCATACCAAGATGCTTTGTAAGACAAATATTTGTCATATATTTTTAACTGTTTCTGAAAATGTATCATTATGTTTTTATTACATTACTAAATCATTTTAGTGACCACCAATACACATTTTTTAAAGCTTTTTTATTGGCACTTAGTTATAACATAACAATGAGAATAGTAGAAATAATCGTACATTGCATTACAACATGGAAACCGCGCAAGCTTGTACATAAAGCTGTAAGATTCTAGTGGTTCGATCTTCCAGTTGCCCATATTCTATTGTCAGAACATACATTTAAAATAAAATGACAAGACATAAAAGAGAGGAAGGAAAAAGAAAGAAAAAAAAGGGGGTCGGGATGTATTCATATACCTTACATAACGTCTTAAAAGTATCTCAAACATCATAAAGCTTAACCTTGGACCTAGGGCTCTCCACTCTAGATGTGGACCATATTCATAATATAGAAACTTTCTGAGTTATTCGGAATTCCTCATAGCTTAGCCATCTAGTTTCAACCTCCCCAGCTGACCATTTTCCAAGATGAGGTACCAGGTAGTATCTTTAAAGGGGTACACAAATGATCTTATTTCTGAGGTAGTGAAAAATGTTTCTATGAAGTAACGCCATTGTCGGAAGAATCTTTTGGCCTGCGATTCTGCCCGTTGTTTTATTTCTAGCCTATCCATATGGAGGAGGTGTTTGATCTGTTGTATAATATCAGATATTGTTGGGATTTGTGGTTGTAGCCAATAATGTAATAAACAGCGTTGACTCACAAACAATATAAAGTGTGACAGACTTGTCTTTTTTATTGTGAGTGGAGAAAAGTGGAATAAGTATGTTTGTGTGGACAGCGGTAAGACATGTTTCCATGTTCTATGTCAATACATCTTTTTAAGGCAGTGCCTTGGCTGACTGACAGCCAGGCTACTGCTTTAACTGTCAGGAATGAAGAAACCTCAGATCCTGGCAGTGTAACCCTTTATATGCCACCATCAATAGCAACTGCAGCATATAAGCAGATGACAGGGGAAGGGGGCTCCTGCTGTCACTCATCGGCAGTCCGCAATGCAATAGCAAGGTACCAATGGATTCCCATGGCATCTGGAAGCCTGAAAAAAGGCCTACATGTCTGCCATATAAAAAAACCTATTTGACCCCACTGTGGAATCCGACCCGTTTGTATATAGGCGGCCTTACCGTGCTGATCCAGGTAAGAAAATTATTATATTATTTTTACTGATTGGTGAATGTTGCGAAATCAAAACCCAAAAAACAACAACAGAATTTCTAAGGGGTTTTCCATCTTCCTTAAAAAACAATGTAATAAAATCTATACAATATGTACCATAGAGTGGTGCCATTAAAAAATACAACTCATCCCAGAAAAAAACAAGTACTCATATGGCTATATCAACGAGTTATGGTTCTTGCAATGTGATTATGAAAATCACTTAGTCCTTCAGGGAGTCTGTCACCTACTTTTAGAACTTTAAGCTAAGTTTATGGGCTGAAAGTAGGCGACCTGTGGAGTCCGGGGATCTAAGTTTGATACTTATCTTCCACGTCACTTCCATGGTGTGAGCGCTGAAAGACAACACTCAATCCATTAAGCGGCCCTGCTAATTAGTCCGCTCATTAAAAATTAGAATGGGCAGACTATTTGGCAGTGCCGCTCGATGCATTCAGCAGCGGCTTTCAGTGCTCACACCATGGGAATGATGGGGAAGGCAAGTATAAAACATACACCCCCCAGCTCCATGGGTCACCTACTTTCAGCCCATAAGCTTAGCTCAAAGGGCTAAAAGTAGGTGACAAAATCGCTTTAAGGACCCAGTGATTTTCAGCCTATAAGCTTAGCTTATAGGACTAAGGCCTCATGTCCACGGGGAAAATCAGGCCCGCTACAGATTCTCCATGGAGAATCCGTAGCGGGTCCCTCCTGCCCCGCGGACATGAGGGCTGAAAATCAGAATAAACTTACCTCCAGCGGACCGTTCAGGTCTTCTCTTCTTCGCGGCCGTATCTTTTTTCTTCAGCCCGGCGGATGTGCTCGGCATCCGCCGGGCCGAAGAAAGAAGATCCTGCCACGAAGGAAGGAAGATCTGCATCGCCCGGAGCAGGTGAGTTTAATTCAGGCGCAGGTCTCCTACGGATCCGGACGGCTTTCATAGCCTTCAATAGAAGCCTGCGGGAGCCATCCCCGCGGGAGATCCGCACCTAAATAGAGCATGTCCATTTTTTTTCATGCTCCAGGATTTTTTAAATTCACTTTTATTGACCATCCGCGGGTATTTATCTACCCGCGGGTGGTCAATACATCCCTATGGGGTGCGGATCCGCATGCGGGTGATCCGCTGTGGATTAAAAATCTTCTTTTCTCCGTGGACATGAGGCCTAAAAGTAGTTGACACATTCCCTCTAAGGCACAAAATAGGCTGGTCACTAAAGGGATAAAGTGTATAGTTTCTGCAGTACATAGATACAGAACCTACAAACATTAATGTAGAGCAGATTCACGAAGGTCATTAAAGAGCACGCCAACAGTATTTGAGCATGTGATATATCTATGAATAGATGTGAGTGACACAACTTTAATCCTAATATCTGTCACCTCATCAAGCTAATGCAATACTGTTCATTTTCGATAACTTTGGATAATACCACATTTTTCGAGGCATCAGCTGTTGATTAAATATATTGAATTGACAATTGGCTTGAATAAATCAATTAACTGAGAACCATTTTCTTCCAAATAGTACTGATATACTAATATGATGGTCTTTTAGATTATTCCAACAATTGCCTTCATACTGGAAGAAAATGTCAACCTGCACTTCAAAGACTTGAGATAATGAATGCTCAATATTAATGGTCATGAGGTAGAGCATTCCGGGTTATATAGGCAGTACAAGAGAAGTCTTGTAGCTAGGCATGGAGTCCTGTGATTATAGTGACGGAGAAAAGATACTTTGTAGAGGAAAGCTTTGAAGAGATTCAAAGGGGTTGTCCCACTTCTAGCTGTTTTGCTTCAGGAAGCCAACAGCTCCGAACATTCTGCAGTGGCCAGGGTTGGTACTGCAGGCTGAGGCCCATTCACTTCAGTAGGACTCAGCCTTTGCTAAAAACCTGGACCACTATGCAATGTATGGAGCTGTCTGCTCCCTGCAGCAAAACAGCTAGAAGTGAAACAACCCCTTTAAGAATTATGGATTTTTAGGCATCCTGTTTGTAAAATGAGGATTGTTGAACTGTCAGGGAGCACAATAAATATCACACATAATATTACTTGTGATTAACAATGAAAGGCAGCTGAACCTTTTTTGCTTACAAATCTCACAGCAATTTGTTGACAAATTGTATTACTGTGCCAGAGTTCTTATAATACTACTAGCTGGACTACTCTACATTTTTGCTCTAAATACGTGATCTACAGATTGGTAAATACAATTCTTCAAGGGGATTGTACCCGCTGTTTGCACAGCCACATGTGTTTGACCTGGTCTTCACCTTTTCACTACCCTCCCAACTCTGCATCATCTAGCAGTCAAAGTCAAGTAGACCTGACAACAGCCATTTATCATCCTGTAAGACTAGACTCTCAAATGAAACCCATTACTCCATTTTTTGCCTTAAATATAAAGTAGGGGGTTCTCTAAATCAATTGAAGATGTTATCTTAAAGGGAAGCAAAACATCTGATTAAAGGATTACAGTTGTGCTCTGCAAGGCATGCTCCCAGCCTAAGTTCTACACATGTTGTAATTATCTCCAGGCCACAGTCGTGGAGCTGCATACTCTCCCTAGAGACATTCGAAATAGTTGAATGCATCTCTGTAACCAGTCAGGTAAGACAATTTTTTTTTGTCATATGTATCTTATAACCAATATCTTTGGTCTACATTTTTCTTAAACACATGGGTGGTCATTTGGCCAAAAAGACATCCTGAGCGTTTTCATTTCAGCACTCAGCATGGATATACAGCTGGTAGCATCGGCATGTCTATAACAAGCATCAATTCTTATCATCTAAGGGGAAATAATGCTTAAAGAGGTTGTAAGTTTTTAAAATTCCAGCCAAGTAGGCTAAGACAATAAAACAAATGGTGCTTATCTGTCCTCAGCCCCAGCAGTCCTACAATTCTCTTGGTCTCTGTTGACAGTGGAAGTCAGATTCCATAGGATTACCATTCAGAACTCCTGCCATCATGGTGCGCAAGAGGTGAGCGCTGATGCTGTGGCCCTTGATTGGCAAGCTGAGGTCACCTGACTTCTGCTGGCAATAGAGACATGGAGAATCGTGGGGCTGGATATCCAGGGCTGAGGACAGGTAAGTACCCTTTGTATGATTGTTTTAACCCATTTGGCTCAAAATTTAAAATATAACATTGTAACCAGACAACCCCTTTTAATGCATTTTATTACTAAGAAGTGAATGTACTGGCATAAGGACTGGAGTTACACCTGGGTTACATTGCTTCATAACTCACAGGCCATCCTAAAACTTAGCACTACAGGCATGTTGGCATATTGTGAAAACTGCACAATGCTATCTCATAGGAAATAATTTTGCACTATTTATGACACCTATATAGATGGATATTTATGGTATTTTCTGAATATTTGGGATTCATTGAAGTCATTTTGCACAGTAGTTTGGGAACTTTACCTCTTGTGACTAATATGTTAAATGGAAGAGAAACTTAATGTTAGACCTCATAGCCATATAAAAACTCTACACAAACTTGATTTTAAGACAGCCATAATAGTTCGCTTGTAGAATTTTGTTTCCAATGCATACAATAGGAATCAGAAAATCAGACCATATTCAATCACGCTGTAGTTGAAGGTATCATCTCTAAAATATGGTGTAGCACAGAGCCCTATACATTGATGCATATGGGACTCCTTCTGCAACCATACATATAACTGCACACAGCTCTGCCATGTGCATAAGGCCTCACAGAGAAATGATTGTGTCCTTTGATGGGTCACATTTCTTAGGTGTTCGGATCCTTTCAGTTTAACTTTTTACTGGTAAATAATCCATCAGAAATATCTTCTAAACAAGAACAATTAGTTCTTACCAGTTGTTAGCAAACTTATGCCACAAACATACGCCTGTTTTTGTCGAAATTATAAGTGTGTCAGAAGGTGTAAAGGGCATCTAATGTGTCTGAAACGGTGCCCGATCATGTGAGTCTTCAATGACATGTACAGTTAATGGCCTACAGCTTTGAAAAATATTTTCCATTTAATACATACGTTTTAAGCATTACTCTGTAGCATTTGTAGCAACCATGTGGTATGAAGCTAAATGAACCCCACAAATTGCTTTAATTGGCGACAATCTTCTTAGTAATCATTACGGACACATAATCTGCCCTAGAGTTGTTTGACTGCTATGTGATCTCTTGTTAAGTGAGCAGGAATGTGCAGATGGGATGCTCCCATTTCCACTCTCTTTCTGTGCTGTGTATCTAGTTATTTGCAAAGCATTGGGTGGCTTCATTAGGTCTTCCTAATCCCTTTTAATCCTTTCCAAATAAAGACATGGAGTCTATCCAGAGATCATCATTATAAACAAGATTTTGCTAGTGAGATTTCTAATACTACAACTTGCTGCGGGGACTGTCAGGATTCCTTCAGTTACAAATATAATACCATGCAATCTATAAGAGGCCCCACGTCGGGGCAAAAAAAAACAAATATGTATTATACAGTCAAAGCCTTATTAACAGTGAAAATTTTTTTCAACCTCCTTTAGATCTGACTTGGTAATATGGAACATTTTTCAAATTGTCAACAGAAAAGAAGAAGGCCGCTTTCATGCCTGTGCTGGAACCGTTTGGAGCTTCCATCGCAGATCTGGCACAAAATACCGTTAGAAAAAGGGCTCCAGCAAAATGCCGAACAGCTGAGCAGAAACCAAATGGACCCCATTATAGTCAATGGGGTTTGTTCAGCGCTGTTCGGTTACAAACAGCAGGAAAACAGAACCTCCAATGCAGATGTGAAAGTAGTCTAAGGCCGCCTGCACACGAGCGGGTCGGATCCGGCAGCGAGAATTCTCGCCGCGGGACCCGACCCGAGAGCCTGCAGGGACGAGCGCGTACTCACCCGCGCCTGGCGGCCCCGGCTCTTTTATGTGCCGGCTGCGGCGCAGCCGGCGCATGCGCAGACCGGAGCTGGCGGCCGGGTGAGTGCGTGCCCCGCACAAAAATAGGACATGCCGCGGTTTGTTTGCCGCGCGAGATTTCGCGCGGCCAAACCGTGGCCGTCTGCATAGGAGTGCGTATTGTAATGCACTCCTATGCAAACTTTCAGTGGCGGAAATCCCGCGGCGGGATTTCCGCCCGTGTGCAGGCGGCCTTAGAGAATAAAAGATCATCTTGTTTGTAAACAATTCAGTTGCCTGTTAACAAATATCACAATACTTCTGATAAGAGGCATGGTGTTTCTAAGGACCTTTCTACATTAGCATTTTTGATTTCCATCTAGCTGTTCCGTCGTGGAAACAGCAAAATTGAAAGAAAATGTTTCAGTTTTCCAGGCTATAGAAATCTATTGAAACTGAAGATCTCCAGTTTCAATCCATTTTTGTATTTTCCATCTCCATTACAATTCTCCATCACAATAGAACAACAGCAGTTTTGTTTCCAGTTCAAAAAATTGAACCAGAACGGATTGCAATGGATCTACTTTTTAAAATTGTTGCCAATGGAGAACGAAAGCTAACCATCCCTTTGCTTCCGTTTTTCATTTCCTTTTATTTTCTTTTTATCTGCTCCCACAATGCAACAGCTAAATGGAAACAGAAAAACGCTACTGTAAAGTTAGCCTAATTCAACAGTTTTATGTCTTGCTGCCAGGACTGCAACTGTGAATAGGATCAATCATTTCATTAACAAATGAAATAAAGCAAGGATATGTTGCTTAGGATTGTTTAATTGCTGATTTCTGATTTTGGACCACTACTAGAATTAAATCTCAGAAGCCTGTAAGCACTTATTATCTCGCTCTCTCACACGAGCGGAATATTTCCGCCAGGACGTAGCGGAATTTTCGGGCACTGCTAGCTGATTGTTAAATTCAAGCTAACCTAAAAATCGTTGTTTACTTTTATCAGTAGTTCTCTACGGCGAGTGCTGATAGCATTGTTTCCCCGTGGAGAACAAAGGATCTGAGCGCAGATAAGAGCCCTCAGGCTATTAGCTGCATTCAGGGAAGGCTTCATTTACACACCTAAGTGGTACTTAAGTAGCTGAGTAGCTACTTAATACTTTATGCAAAATGGTTGCTTAAAGCTGTCACTCAAACTGCTGGTATAAATGGGCCTTTATAGTGTATGGAAAAGTTAAAGGGATATTCATGGACTTTGTTAACTTTTTTTTATTGGTGACTGATGGGTCATTATTAGATGATCATGGGAGACCTGCGGCTCGGATCCCCACTGATTTCCAATACCTCTATAGCTATGGTCAGTGAAGGAAGCAAAAAGTGATGACCATAGCACAGCGGCTCAGGTTGGTATTGCAGGTGCATTTCCTTCTGAATTCAACAGGAACTATGCTGCAATACCATGCGCAGACGACCTGTGCGGCGCGAGCACGCCGGAGCGGTCCCATTCAACGGGACAGAAGAGCAGACTGCGCAAGCGCGTCTAATCGAGGGAGAAGAAGGCTTCGGTTGGCGCCATGGAGACGAGGATGCCAACACCGGGGGCCAATATTTGGCCAATGTATGGCCAATATTTAATGCACGATGTATATTACAAAGTGGATTTATATGGCCATACAGAAGTGTATAACTTCACTTACTTTCATGGGACAACCCTTTTAACCCTGTCTTAGATGAGTGGTACAAATATGACAGGACCATGATTTAGTAAATGGAGTTCTTCTGGGTTTACATTTTGAAGATTGTAGTTACAATGTGGGATTTAAATAGGTAATTCTGTTAAAATTCTGAAGGACATCTTTTCACTTCATATATGAATACTATAAGCAGTCACAGTCATCTATTCTTACAACTATTCCGTTAAACTAACCTTTAATGTATTGATTGTGGCCACATTCGGATTGACATACTGACAATTATTAAAGCTTTGGTCATGGCAGACGATTTGCACATTGACAAGTTATTTTGCTAGAAAGATAAGAATAATTCTTGCAATCATTACAACATTGATCTTTGTTATTCATCATTGTGAATATAAGGATCACATCTGACAAAGGTCCATTTACATCTAGAAATTATCACTGTCATCCAATTTATTGGTAAACACAGCCTGAGGCCTTAGTCAGACGGGCGTTTTTTCGCGCGATTTGCGGATCGCATGACGGATGCGCATCCGCAAATCGCGTGACTGGTGTCCGCAAATCGCCCGAAAATCTGCTCCTAGCCGCGTTTCATTAGAAACAGGCCCGAGCTGTCCAGTGCATTGCATTCAATGGAGCCGGCAATACAGCCGGCTCCATTGAAAGCAATGTGCTGCGGGCGAGCACGGGATGAATTGTCGGGAAGGGCTTAAATATATAAGCCCTTCCCTGCAATTCATCCAGAAATGTGTTAAAATAAAAAAAATATATATACTTACCTTGTCCATGAAGTACAGTATGTGGCGAAAAAAACAATGTCAGAATCACTTGGATATGCAAAACCTTTACGGAGTTATTCTATGTTAAAGTGACACATGTCAGATTTCCAAAATTTGGCTCCGTTTCTAAGGTGCAAACAGGCTTTGTCACTAAGCGGTAAACTTTATTCCTTCAACCGGAACAACCATATAAGGGATAACCTTTTTGAAGGGAAGGATACAATTTATCTAAAAATAAAGAAAAACATTTTTCTTTTGCATTAATGTTGTAGGCAAAATCCAAGAAAAAAAAGATTATTTTCTAGGTATGAACAAAAGTAATAAAAAAATAACGTAAATTGTTGCTAAGAATCAAATTAGTAATTACACAAAAAGATGAATTCCAGTTGCTAGAAAATAACACGATGATCAATCATTGCAAACAATTACACTCTTTAGGTGAAGCTGGAGGATCTTTCCAGGCATTCTTTATACACGGAGCTTTGCGCATCCGCTTCTCCCAAGAAGTCATTATGACACAAGGATTGTAAGGTAGCTTCTTGTCTAGCACATTCTGCTTGTATCAATGAATGTCTGTAGCTGTTCTCTTGGGTACTGCACAGGTAACATTGACAGGCGGCTCCTGTGTGGAACAAAATGAGTTTAAAAGACATCATTCCTTTGAAGGACAAAGCGCCAGTTTGTTTACCTATCTCGCTTAACCAGCAGCGCCTGGAAGGACAGGTTGTCCAGATCCCCAGGGCCTTCTGGGAAGAGGAATTGTATGCTAGACTCGGCCTCATCAGTCACCGTTGATTATTCGGAGTGTCAGTAGGAATCAGTGGCCGTGATCTGATTAGAGGAATAATTTAACCACTGTCACAAGGAGAGATAACCATGATTTATGACCAGAGCTATAATTTGGTTGCAAGCCCACTGGTGTATCTGGGCGAGGATCCCAAAAGGACAGCAACCTTTCTATTAGGACCTAAGATGCCCTTTGAAAAACATGCATGAATAATCATTGAGAATGTATAACCCCTTATGTACCACACATTATGTTTTACAAGAGATTAACCCTTTGCGCAGGACAACCATTGATGCTCGAAATTCCGTTTCAAACTGGTCTAGAAGTTATTCACTAATTCGGATCCATAAGTAATGCCCTGTGAACATTAATACAGGTTATTGATCTTTAATCACCTCTCATGAACACTTACATTACTGCTCATTTACTGTATACAGGCAACTAATATCTGAGGTCGATAAAAGGATCCCTGAATTTCGAACCCAATTGCTATAGTTTACTAGTTTACTTATGATTTAGTGTTTTTAGACTGTGAGGTGCTGCACATAAAAGGACAGAATTTTCATGTAACGATGGACAAGCCAGAGATACGATCCCTATGAAATTTACAGCAGAGCCATGAAGTTTATGAAAAAATCAATGCTGCATGCCAGTGTCTGACCACGTTTTATTAAGACTGAAGCGTTTATGATGTCAGTTCATTTCATTAGCACACCCTAACTTTGACATTTCTTGACGTTTCAGCCAGATATGCATCAAAAGCAACTTGCAAGATCTAGTAACTGTTTCTTATTCATTAGTAGGACGTTGTACTAAATGACTTCATATGAAAATGTAACGTGTATGATGTATCTCACCAAAGTTATTACCTGACAAATTATAGTAAGCAGATCAAAGTGCTTCTTACTAATTTACAGTGTAGGTTGCTTGATTCTTGTGTTGCCTATGAGCAATTCTAGTAAAGCATTTAAGCAATATTGATAATTGGTTTGTAATCCCCTTAAAGCGCACTTCCAGCCAAAAATTAAAACATAACTGCGGTCCTTAATCCTTATGTGTGCAAATGTTTCCTTATAAGCACTGCCAGTTGTGCTCCAGACATCATTGTCAGCCATATTAGATCTGCTGAAGTTAACATAGTATGTTAGGCTGAAAAAACACAAATGTCCATCTAGTTCAGCCTATTTCCACCCCCTTACCTGTTGATCGAGAGGAAGGCAAAAAATCCTAATGAGACATAGCCAATTTACCTGACCCTGGGGAAAACAATTCCTTCCCGACTCTATAATGGCAGTTAGAATAATCCCTGGATCAACACTCTACAGAGAAGGTTCCTTCCAGACCTAAGTCCGGCAATTGAAAGGTCCCCCTATCAACAACCCATTCTCACAATTTAATGTCTATATCCTGTAATGTCAGAGTGCTCTAGGAAGATGTCTAGACCCCTCTTAAACTCCTCTATGTAGTTTGCCATCACCACGTCTTCAGGCAAAGAGTTCCACAGTCTTACTGCTTTAACAGTAAAGAACCCCCTTCTATGTTGGTAATGAAACCTTCTTTCCTCTAGACATAGCGGATGCCCTCTTGTTACTGTCACAGTCCTGGGTATAAACAGATCATGGGAGAGATCCTTGTATTGTCCCCCTAATGTATTTATACATAATTATTTGGTCGCCGTCTTCTTTCCAGGGTAAATAATCCCAATTTTGATAGCCTCTCTGGGTATTCCAGACCTCCCATTCGATATATTAATTTAGTTGCCCTTCTTTGAACCCCCTCAAGCACCGCAACATCTTTCCTGACCACCGGTGTCCAGAACTGTACGCAGTAATCCATGTGGGGCCTGATAAGTGCCTTATATAGTAGAAGAATAATGTTCTCGTCCCTTGCCTCTATACCTCTTTAAATGCACCCCAAGACTTTATTTGCTTTTGCAGCAGCTGACTGGCATTGATTGCTCCAGTTAAGTCTACAGTTAACTAGTACCCCCAGGTCTTTTTCCAGCTCACTTTTGCCTAGCAGTACCCCATTCAGTGTATATTGGTGACATCCGTTTCTCCTGCCCATGTTCATAATCTCACATTTATCAATATTGACCTTCATTTGCCATTTTTATTTACCCAAGCCCCCAGCTTATCTAGGTCTATTTGCAGCCGTACATTGTCCTCCGTTGTATTAAATATCTTGTATAACTTCGTATCATCAGCAAATATCAATATTTTACTGTGCTGTCCTTCTCCCAGGTCATTGATAAATACATTGAACAGCATGGGGCCCAACACTGAACCCTGTGGTACCCCCCTAGCAACGGTAGCCCAATCGGAGTATGAATCATTAACTACCACCCTCTGCTCTCTATCTCTGAGCCAGTTCTTTACTCAGTTACGCACGTTTTTGCCCAGACCGAGCGGTCTCATTTTATATATTGACCTATTGTGCAACACGGTGTCAAATGCTTTAGAAAAATCCAGATATATGAGATCAATAGCCTCTACTAAGTCCATCCTGGAACTTACGTCATCGTAGAAGCTGATCAGGTTGGTTTGATATGATCGTCCTCGCATGAACACATGCTGATGAGGAGTTATACCGTTGTTTTATGTGAGGTATTCCATGATGATGGCATCTCTCAGAAAACCCTTGAATGTTTTCCCAATTATTGAAGTGAGACTTACCGGCCTGTAGTTACGAGGCTCTCTTCTTGACTTCTTTTTGTATATTGGAACCACATTGGCAATCTACCAATACAGTGGTACAACCCTAGTCTCAATAGAGTCCCTAAATATAAGAAATAACAGTCTATCTATCATGTCGCTTAGTTAACAGCTGTCATCTTGTCATTTAAAAAGATCAATCAATGGTGGCATCAATGGTGATGGAAATAACAAGTTTGTACTTATGCTATTACAGTAATCAATTAAATCAGGGTCATCATAGAAACAGTAGTTCTATCAGGGGCTCAGGCAACTAAAGGGTCCAAATTCATTTCTGGGTTGTCACCTATACATTGCCACTAATTTGACGAAGCTTCACTTATAAAATAAAGAGGTCCTATTAAATAAACAATGATGGACAAACCTGGTTCCCAATATGGTGTCCATTTCACAGTAGTGTAAATGCAGAGGCCCCAATTTCTATTCTTTCCTCCTCTCCCATCGACCCACTAAATATAAGGCTGAATAAAGATAGTCCTTTCAATTAAATATAATTGGGTACCAAATTTTTGCAATACTGTACAAGATGGACATTGTTTGAAATAATAGAAAATTTAGAGGCTCTGATCATTTACCTGTATGGATTTCAGATATTTCTGGTGATATTTTAATAAATAGTAGTTCTCTGGGTTACAACTTAATGAAAAAAAAAGACATGAGGCTCAGGTCTATGCTTCAAACTATGGGGACACAGCAACAACTATAAATTATGCATCCTGGGAGCACAATATGACATCAGGACTAGTGATGAACGACCTTTAGAAAAGTTTGATTTGGCCAGTTCGCTAAACTTTTGCAAAAAGTTTGGTTTAGTCAGAATTAGTTCGAGTTTAACCAGACGTTCACCAAAACCCCTAAAGCTGATGTATAACACACTCTAAGGCCTTAGTCACACGGGTGTTTTTTCCCGCGATTTGCAGATCGCATGACGGATGCGCATCCGCAAATTGCGTGACCAGGGCCGAAAAATCGCCCGAAAATACTGCTCCTAGCCGCGTTTCAATAGAAATGGGCCAGAGCTGTCCAGCGCATTGAATTCAATGAAGCCGGCAATACAGCCGGCTCCATTGAAAGCAATGCGCTGCGGGCGATCGCGGGATGAATTTTCGGGAAGGGCTTAAATATATAAGCCCTTCCCTGAAATTCATCCAGAAATGTGTAAAAACAAAAAAATATATATACTCACCTTGTCCCGGTAGACGGAGTTCAGCCGCGGCCGGCGGCAGTTCTCCTGAACTGCTCAGAGAATGAGCTGCCTCTGATTGGTCACAGCCTGACCAATCAGAGGCAGCTCTCACTCACACCCATTCATGAATTCATGAATGGGTGTGAGTAAGAGCTGCCCCTGATTGGTCCCTGCGCTGAGCCAATCAGAGGCAGCACTCACTCACCCATTCATGAATTCATGAATGGGTGTGAGTGAGAGCTGCCTCTGATTGGTCAGGCTGTGACCAATCAGAGGCAGCTCATTCAGCAGGTGGGGATTTTAAATCCCCGGCTGCTGAATACTACTCTGAGCAGTTCAGGAGAACTGCCGCCGGCCGCGGCTGAACTCCGTCTGCCGGGACAAGGTGAGTATATTTTTTTGTTTTGTTTTTACACATTTCTGGATGAATTTCAGGGAAGGGCTTATAATTCCCCTTTGTGGCCCCCACAGTATATGGCTCCCACAGCAATTGTCTTCCTCTTTTTTGGCTTAATGTAGTAAAAAAAAAAAATTGTATATTCATCTCTTTCACTCTCCTTGGTTTCTTCATTCACTATCCCATCAATCTCAGTTTACCTCTCAGTAACTGATCAGGTGCAACTGCATGTGACTCCTGCAGTTAATCACTGGTTTCAACATTTTTATCACTAAACTGAGCCCAGTGATTGGCTGATTGGCTTACATGTTCAGATCATGTGATTGCACTTCCAGGAAGTGACTGGAAACTGGTGGAACAACATAGTAGCGAGAGGTAAGTATACTTCATTTTTTGTTTTGTACCTACCACATACTGGGTGACTTTTGAGAGGAGGCTCGAAACCCAGGTGTCTCCCAGGAAATCCAGTTGAATTAACAAGTTGAGGGAGATTTTTTTATTGGTGCTCAGGAGCTGCAAGTTATATTTGTGCAAGATGGCAAATACAGCATGGCTATGAACTAAATCAGGAATGAATGAGACTATTAAGTGATTGTCACTCAGACTGAGCCAAAGCCTCAGTAATGGGAAAACGTGAAGTTCCTATTTATCTCTTTTTAGTATTAAAAATGTGGAGTACTCTATGTAATTGAATTGCAATTCATTCTAATTTGCTGGAGCTGCATATTTTATATATACGATATTAATGGGTACATTATGGATTTAATATGCCTTAAAGGGGTTGTCCCGCGACAGCAAGTGGGGTTATGCACTTCTGTATGGCCATATTAATGCACTTTGTAATATACATCGTGCATTAAATATTGGCCATACAGAAGTTATACACTTACCCCCTCCGGTGCTGGCATCCCCGTCTCCATGGCGACGACTGAAGCCTTCTTCTCTGGTCGCCGCAACAGTCGGCGCTTGCGCAGATAAGAATCCTCTGCTGGCTGTGTCCGGGCTCACGAGCGGCGTCCTGGCTCCTCCCTCTTCTCCGCGTCATCGTAGCTCCGCCTCCGTCACGTGGTGCCGATCAGCCAATGAGGTGGCTGTAATCGGCAGTGGAACGCAAGACTGGAGAAGAACATCCACGGTGCACTATGGGAGAAGACCCGCGGTGCACCGTGGGAGAAGACCAGCGGCACCATCTGTGAAAGAAGAATCTTCAAAGCTGCAGAACGGGAATCCAGGTAAGCAAATTTTTTTTTTTTAAATAACAAATGGATTCGTTTTTACTGTGCACAATGTGGGGGTCTGTTTTAAAAAAAAATTTAGGTTTCGGCGCGAGACAACCCCTTTAAGGTGACTATATACATTAGATAACTGCAAACAGACGGATGTTCTAGGTAGCAATTCCAACCTGCCATTAGTGTACATGTCTCAAGTAATCATGCAAATAAATACCTATAGAGGAAGAAAGACAATCAACAGAACAAAGAGAAGACAATAGGACCCACTGATACATGGTGGGGGCTATTCTTCTCTATCCAGCCTTATTTGAAACTTAACATACTTAGGGTGGCTTTCTATGGGAGAACTCTTACGGAAAAAAATTCCTCAATGGACCCAACAGGTTACTGAGTGAGAAATCTCTCAGTAGTCGCTAGTCTTTTTTCTTTCAGCTCATTAGTGGGCAAGTTCTCGCTCAGTGTAAACAGGCATTCATTTATCTTTGAACGACTGCCTGTTCGCAGTAAATGCAGACGGGCAGCTTGGAAAAATCTCCAACACACTCTTTCTCTATTCACTGAACTATTGTCATTGCTGTGTGAAAGCGGTAAGTCTTGGGATGACCGTCGTCCCTTGTAAAGCCACCCTTAGAGACACTGTCACATCTCTACCTTCGGACCATTACGTAAAGGGTGGTTAAAATATTGTTTGTTTATTTGTTTTGATTACTTGCCAATTTACTTCCATGCCATTTCTCCAGTTGTAAACTGCTGTGGAACATACTGACGCTATGGAAATTAAGATAATTTTTATTAATAGGACGTTGGCATTGTACTGTAATATAATGAAGATTTTGGGTGCAGAATTTGCAACTAATCCACAATGTCTCAGCATGGTCCAAAATCTCCCAAGTGAGTAATCAGAGAACCAAAGTTCCCCTTTAATTTACCTTTGCTATGTTATAATTCAATATGTTTAAATTACACATTTTTTAAGCTACACCTTGTAAGATTGGTAGGTGTTCTAAATTGTAGAGATGAATCCGGGACCTGGGATTGATCTTTGCTACCTCTAGATGCTACTTATTTTGAATCTGACACTGATGTATCCACACAGGGAGTTTTGCCAGTGTTTGACTTCCTTCCCAGGAGGATGAGAGTAAGGAAGTTAATCTGCTCATTATGGGGTTTCAGGGTCTGTTGGATAATGAACCCTTTGAAGTATGTTTGCATTTGAGCAGGTTCTACATGCCAAGAATGGGATTAGATGCCCCTGCAAAATTCACCAATTTACCACCAGCCTTCCCACCCAGCTGCACTTTGGCAACCAAAATGAATTACATGAGTTTCATACGCTCAAGTTCCTGAATCACTTTCACTTCAAAGTTCTGACAACAAAATCTCCTTCTCTGCCAGGAAGATGGATACTTATAACTCCGTCTAGGGAA
Organism: Eleutherodactylus coqui; assembly: GCF_035609145.1. NCBI lineage: Eukaryota > Metazoa > Chordata > Amphibia > Anura > Eleutherodactylidae > Eleutherodactylus > Eleutherodactylus coqui. The sequence goes on along the minus strand of NC_089842.1, from coordinate 200,273,501 downwards.
TTCTCTGCATTTAGTGATACAGAAAAGGTTCTCCTGCATGTCCCAGGAGGCTCATGAACCCTGGTTCTAATGGGGGCTCTACATGACGGCATCCCCTCTTTTCTTTAAGTATGAACATGATCTAAGTATGTCATAAGGGGTGGAGGGAGAGCTTTGTGGTTGTGCTTTCTATCATATTTAATTTGTCCATTAAAGATACATGAACCTCAGAATCAATCAGCAATGGTGGTTAGACCCCATGAGCCAAGCTAATGGCTACACCTTGTCTTACATGAGAGATGTTGATTGTGGTTAAGTAACTGCTTCTCTAAAAGTAATTTGAGCTTCAAGAATTTGTCAGCTAAGACCTACCTTCTATTTCAATGTGCTCGAAATTTGAAGCTTTAGTACTTAGCATCCCTTCCATGTACAACAATATTAGCCCTGAACATTCATGTCATTCACTGGGACATCTGCAGTCATTTTCCTTCCTGAGAACATCCCATATGTATTTCACACAAAAATAAGTTCTATAGTTTGTATTATTCATATTTCTTACAAGTAATGGTTCTCTATTACCAATGAGTTTGTTATTTTTTAGAATACATTTTTCTCTGACAGGTTTCAGGTTAGTAAACTGTAGAGCAAAGGAAAACTTGTAAATCATTCCAAAATGAATATAGTTCCCCATGACATTGTGAACCATTATTTTCTGTAGTAATTCTAAATGTAACTGAATCAGGGCACCTTTAAAAAAAAGTTTGTCAGGCACAATCCACTGAGCCAAATCCTTAAGCGACTGCAATCCCTGACGTACCCCGTTCTTCACCCTTTAACCCCACCAGTCAGGATGTGGCCTTCGCTGTGGGATCCCCAGGTCTTTAATCAGGAGGTGGTCACAGTGCTATGGCAGCTGGCACTACTTAAGGCTTAGATGCGGTACCTGAGAATATGAACAGGTGTATAGTCAGACAGTTTAGGTTGGGGTAGACACCAAAGTTTAGAAGGAGCATCAAGCCAGAGGTCAGGTCCCAGGGAATAGGTTCAGCACAGGGAATCAGGTCAGAGATCAGGGCTGGCAGCAGGCAGAAGTGTTGTCAGAACAACAAACTAGAGTCAGGAGCAGAGACAGGAATGTAGTCAAGATAATGCCAAATGTGAGAACTGGAGAATCAGAATAAAACTTCAGAATAAAGAGCACCTTGAGCACACCTAATAGACCTCGGACACAGTGGATCCAGAAAGTCTTCAGACCTTCTCCCTTTTTTTACATTTTGTTATCTGGTGGCCTTGTGCAAATTACATTTTTTTTCTAACACCCTCCCTAATCATTACGCACTTCATACCCCATAATGACAAAAGGAAGACAGAATGTTAGAAATATATGTATACATTTTTTAAAATGAAAAACTAACATTTTGCACTGACATCAGTATTCAGAAGCTGTACTCTATACTTAGTTGAAGCACCTTTTGGCAGCGATTACAACCTTTAGTCTTCTTGGATATGATGCCATGAGGTTTGCACACCTGGATTTGGGGATTTTCTGACACTCTTCACTGAAAACCCTTATAAGGTCTGTCAGGTTAGATGGGGGCCATCTGTGGACAGACACTTTCAGTCACTCCAGAGATGTTCGATTAGGTTCAAGTCAGAGCTCTAGCTGGGACACTCAAGGGCATTCATGAAGTCTTTCCAAAAGGCCCATTTACATGCAAAGATAATCTTACAAACGATTGAAAGATTAGCGATTGTTTTGCATAAAGTACTAATGGGTACTAAAATACATAGTACTTTAGCAGTTTAATTTGCATGCAAATGAGCCTCTGGGAGCTGTTGCAGAACTGAGCAGGTGGTCAGAGCTCTGCAATTAGCTCCATTGTTCAGCCATGGGCTGCTAAGAGAATATAATGTAATCTCTAGCTACTGTGGAGATAACAGCCTGAGGTCTGTTTTCTGTCAAGGACTGCAGAGAGAATACAATGCTATGTCCTGCTCCCATGGAGAACACAGTGTGCAGTCTGAATGATGGATTTTAAACTCACCTAAAAATCATCTTTCAAATGAAAAGTGCATGATGGTAGCATTTACACACAACGGTTATCGCTTAAAAGGCATTGTTTTAACAAATTTTGAGGAATTGTTGTGTGTAAATGGGCCTTAAGCCACTAATGTGTTGTCTTGGCTGTGTGCTTAGGGTTATTGTCTTGCTGGAAGGTGAACCTTCTGCCCAGTCTGAGGTCCCTTGCACTCTGAATCAGGTTTTTAAGAATATCTCTGGGTGGGACGGGGGTGGGGCTAATTCGCGGAACTTAGCCCCACCCCACCTCTTCCCATTGCAAATAGTGCAGAGGGGCGGAGAGGAGGCAGAGGGGGGGGGGGCGGGAGCTCAGTTCCTGCTCCTGGCTCTTCCATCCTCCCCCCCTGCACAGGAGGACAACGTAGATCGGCTCGGCGTAAAAACCGAGCCGATATACGTTTGTGTGACTTCACCCTTACAGTCGGAGAGTCTTTTAGGTGCTTTTTGGCAAACTCCATGAGGGCTTTAATGTGTTTTTTACTGAGGAGAGTAGAAGAGTGGAGGAGGTGGCAGCATAAAATGATGCAGAAAATTATGTCATACAAAGGAACATGTTTATTGCGTCCAAGTTAAGATAGCCAACGTTTCGACCTATAATTAGGTCTTTTTCAAGCCAAATAGCATAAGGATCAGGATATGCAGTCCATGTTCCACATGTTATTTGGCTTGACAAAGACCTAATTATAGGTCGAAACATTGCCTATCTTAACTTGGACGCAATAAACATGTTCCTTTGTATGACATAATTTTCTGCATCATTTTATGCTGCCACGTCCTCCACTCATCTACTCTACATGTTTTATGGGGCGTAGGTTCATAGCCCCTAGGGTGGCTTTGCATTTATTGCCGACGCTTAAGTCTTGGAAATAATTTTTCCCCCCCGAGTGGATTTTTATCCCGCGGGTTGTTTTTGCGAGTGACGGGGTCTGCTCTCTTTTACTGAGGAGAGGCTTCTTTCTGGTCACTCTGCCAGATTGGCGGAATGCTGCAGTGATGGTTGACCTTTTGAAAATTTTTTCCCATCTGCACTCAGGATCTTTGGAGCTCAGCCAGAGTCACCATTGGGTTCTTGGTCATCTCTCTCACCAAGGTCCTTCTTTGCTGATTACTTACTTTGGTTGGTCGGCAAGCCCTAGGAAGACTCCTGGTTGTTCCAGACTTCTCCCATTTAAGAATTATGGAGGCCACTGTGCTCTTAGGAACTTTCTGTGCAGCCTTCTCCAGATCTGTGCCTACATACAATCCTGTCTATGAGCTCTACAGGTAGATCTTTCCTACTTATAGCTTGGTTTTGGCTCTGATGTGTATTGTGAGCTGTGAGACCTTATATAGATAAGGGGTGTGTATTTTAAATTAAGTCCAAATGATTGAATTTACCACAAGTGGTAGGAGACACCATAGTGATGAGTGCACTGGCCTTTCAGACTGTGGCAGAGCATGCATGCCCTTTGGGCTACTTTCACAAAGGAAGCAGATTCTGGAACTGAGCGTCTGTAAAAGCGGAGAAGAGTATGTTCCATGGCCGCTGGGAGAAGTGAGTTGGCGGCTGCAGATTGTAACAGTTTTCTTTTAAGCTGTTGTACAGGATTAGGAAAACATGACCACAATGCCACACACAGCCCATGGGCAGACATGGCTCTGGTTTCGAAAGTAAGCAGCTATGATCTGGACAACTTTTTCAATTTGTCATGTAGATAGCAATGTTCTATACATGGATGCTTTAGGATAACAAACTAATACTGCCTTTGCTGCCATGTAGTTCTTATATGCTTGTAAAAATACCTCTACAATACACTACATGATGGCATTTTGTACATTCTTTCTTATAAGGTTGCTTTCACATCTGCTCTAGGGATTCCACTTTCCTGCTTCGTTCAGGGAGCAGAAAAGGGGAATCCCCATGTCTGCATAGTTCCTTCTCTGGACGGAACTGAACAGCGCTGGGTGGTCCCCATTGACTATAATGGTATCCACCCACTTTCTGCCCAGCTGTTCGGCTTTTGGACAGAACAAGTGCTGTACTCAGTGCCTTATCTTCTGGTATTTTCAGCTGGATCTGCGATGGAACCTCCAACCGGAGCTTCCGACACAGATGTGAAACCACCCTTAGTTAATTCAGGATCCATGAGGAAAAAACACCCTGAGTGCAATATTGGAGGTGTTTGCTGGTACAGAATGGGCCCTTAGAATCTTTTTTTGCACTGTACTACAAATGTATACAATATTGGTCTACAATAAAATTGTGTATATTAGGTATTACAGTGACAACTTTGGTTGTCACACTTTTTACCACCTTCATCACTTTCTGCCACCTTGTTCAATGGAGGTGGGTTTATTTTAAAGCTGCCGTTCATTTTTCTTGCTCCTTTCATTGAGGCACCACTGGCTACAAGGTTTTCACCTTTACTCTCAATAGGACTGATCACAATTCCGGGGCAAATTAAAGTATAAACCTGATTTATACTGTCTTTCCGACTTGGGGAAACTGCTGTTGGGCATCTACAGTATATTCCAGTAAGCTATATTGGGTAGTAATTAGATCTCATGCAGTAGTTTCAGGCTGTGTATGGGTCATGTACGTGTTGTGGTATGTTTAATGTAAGGAGAATTCCTGTTGGTGGTTTCTGGTGCTTCAGGAAAGATCTACCGTATCTTTGTATATTCTGCTGCATGTTAAGTAAAGGCTAATAATTAGGCTGTTAGTCCATAAAGGTGATGAATAGCTGAAGCTCCTGGAAGCTTAGCCTGCGGAATATTTGAAAGCTGTATTTCACAGACATTAATCTACCTAAGAAGGATTTTTTGCTCAACATTTGTTGTTATTTTCTTGTGTATTTTCTAATGTGAGATTACCAGAATGCAGAGGAAGGTGTGGTAAAGAATAAATGAGTAATAGAGAAGACAGCAGCTTAGATGTAAGGCGATGAATTACAGCTTCGTTCCTTAGTTACAAAAACATTGATCCCAGCTTCAAGTGCTCACGTAGAGAAAAAAAAGATCTCAAGTATATTGAATATTTGCTTTTAGAATATATTTAACAAAGTAAGTTGAAGAGTGTGTGAGCCCATACAGCTCCACTTCAAACTAGCACTGCATGTCCATATAGTATTTCTGTAAGGCACCGTATTATGGACATGTCCATCCCTAGAGATAAATACTTCTGTATAGTGGCATCTCCTGAGTTATAGCAGTCAGTTAAACTTCTACCATTGCTATTTTAGAGTTCCGTGCAACTTGGAAGTTGTATGGACCCTAAAAACTCTAGTGTGCATGAAGGCTAAGGGCTATTCCATGTCAAGTGGTCTAATGCTCCCCACCTTCATATCTTAGATTTTGTTCAAAATTTGTGTATTACACGCGCATGGTATGAAAAGAAATTTCCTAAAGTTTTAGGTTCCTACAGCTAATGGTTCCTGAGTTAGATGCCCCTGTTTTGGGGGGGTGTCTACAAGTACGCGCACAACAATGAATAAAATGGCATTTTTTAGCTAGTAATAAATTTAGAACTACGTGATCATGAAAGCTAAAAATTGGAGGTCCTGCACAACTTTTTATGCTAAGTTTAATGGTACCATCGTCAACTTTTCTGGTTCCAAAGCTACCTTGAAAACTTTACGCGAAGGATGCCTGAAAATCTGTCATTCTTTGCGGAAGGAAATTTGGTACAGGGTTTGGGCCACTGTAGCATCTATTCATTGTCGCGCGCCCACTTGCAGACATCTCCCTAAACAGAGGGGGCTAACGCAGGAACCATTAGCTGTGAAAACCTAAAACTTTGGGAAACTTCTTTTCATACCATGGTTGTGTAATACAAATTTTGAACAAAATTTGAGATATGATGGTGGGGACTTTTTCTTGTTTTACAAAACTTGACATGGAATAACTCCTAAGGAAGATTCATTTAAGCATAACATACAATCCTTTCATGCCATAAGATGAATAGCGATGAATGAAGCACATCTGTCTTCCATCCATGAAGCTCTTCACAACTGTGGATGCATGGAAGACATTCAGTGTTATTCACTTATAATGAGCATAATGTTCCATTTTCACACTTTTGTTCAAAGAAAATTTTAAGCATCACAATTTTAAATGGAAGACATTTTTGTGATTAAGTGGTTAATTTTACATTGATAAAAATTGCAAAAATGGGCAATCATATAAAATAACAGATTCATTTGCAAAAAAAAAATAAGTAAACCCTTTGGAATTACCTACATTTCTGCACTGATTACTGGTATAATGTGATCCGATTGAGTTTGTCAATATTTGTGATGTAGATAACAATCTAACTAAACTTATAACACAGCAATAGTTTTATGATTCAAGGCTCCAGATGGCAATTACAATGGTAGCCAGGGCAACCAAAAGATATATATTACTTGGGAGCCAAAGGCAGTTGATCCAGAAGAAGGCAAAAGGCCTTGGAGACATTGAACCCATTGGTGACAGAAGGGAAAATTCTTTCTTGACGGTAGGAAAAGGTGATCAGTTTTATACACTAGATCAAATTTGTTGTTATAACTACTAATACTACTATTTTTATTACTATTATTAATACGTTAATAGGCAAAAATCCATGGCAGGCCTGAAGGCCAGAGACTGCTAGGGCAACCAAACAGTATCTTGCGATCTCAGGGCTCTTTCACAAGGCCATATGCGTTATTATGTTTTCTCGTCCACGCCATATATTGGCATGAATGGATGTTTTTCCGCGATCATGGTCAGTGTTTTCTCGCCCATTCACATGACCGTGAGCGTTGTTTTTAACGAAAAAATACGTTGCACCCCGTAAAACCCTCGCTCTGCAAAAATCCTCGGGATGCCTTCCAATGCCTATATAGAGGCACCTGTAAGCTTTTTGCAGCATTGGATGCTGCTAAAATGTCTCTCCCTCCCTTTCTTTGTCCAGCTCCCATAGGTGTCTATGGGAGCCGCCGCCATATATCGGGCAAAGTGTAGAACCAGAACTATCTTTTTGCCTACCGTATGTGTCAGCGCGTATTTCGGTCACGTATGTTCCATTTTTCATGATTCGCCATTTTTACGTGCCATATATACACCAGTGTGAACGGATTCATTGGAAACCAATGCCTCAGATGGTCGCGTGTATTGGTCGGGCATAAAATATTGCAGTTTATGCGCTCGTGTGAATGAAGCCTCATTGTAGGGGATTGTTCCACAGGCAAAGCGAGTCCCCTCCCTCTGTCAGGCCATTTAAATGCTGTGGTCAACTCTGATCATGGCATTTATAGATGTAACGATCAAGATCAGAGTTATCTTTAATCCCAGCTGCTTCGGCCAAGCATTAGCTGCTTATTCAAGTGAGTTTTTCTTCTAATGTACATAACAATAAAGAGGTGCTTTATAGTTCTAAATTTTAATCGCTTTGAGAAATCCCAAGACATTTGGGAAAAAAAATAACCCTGATATATTTCCTAAATTGTGGTTCCTCTCTAAAATTGACTTACTATGTACCATTTGATACTTCAACTTTCTTTACTCTCCCCCATCCATCCTACCCTTATTAGTGTAGCATCCATTATGATACAGAATGTTCCTTCGAAAACTAAATAAAGGATTTTTTTAATGTCCTAAAAGGGGCTCACTATTATGTTACCAGAGAAATAATATATATAGGAGGCAAGTATAGCTCAACTGTGGACTATGTACTGGCATCCAGGCATAAATAATGAGATGGACACACAGCTTTAGGGCCACCAAGCCAGAAGTTCCATCCAAAAAGAGAGTGTAAAATCCAGCACTACGTAATAAAACTCTCAGCGCTTTATTTTTTCCTAATAAAATGGCAGTCAACAAGGTAGAACTACTTGTTTCCAGTCTGAACGACTCTTACTTGTAGTTAAGTAGTGTAGGTCTACCTTTAACATGAAGATATAAAGCATGGAAAGTTTTATTCCATAGTGCTGGATTTTGCATTCTCTTTTTGGTTGGAATTGTTTTAGGAAGCTTCTGTAAGAGCGGCTCCTGCTGTGTTGGACTTCAGATATCCATATATCACATGGACGGCCCTATGAATGATAGCCTTGTAATACTGATGCACTGCAATGGCTGCTGCATGGGGAATGTCTGGCTCCAGTGTTTTGGCAATCAGCTGATTTATATGGCAGATTCCATATAAATTGAGTTATCAGTGACCAAATGTCTCTCGTTATGTGATACCTCGTGAGTGAATTCTGTAAAACCAGTTCAATAATCTCAAAGGTGTCAGGTCAATTTACTAATTCAAGATCTGGAAACCACTACATCTATCAATTTCTGAGCCTGGGTGTGAATATGACTTGCACCATGTTGCGTTACCATAATCTAGCATAGCTATACATTTTGCTATTTAACCACTAGAGATAAGTGAGCACCAAAATGCTCGGGTGCTCGTTGCTCGAGTCGAACTTTTCGCGATGCTCGAGAGCTCGTTGCTCGAGTCGAACTTTTCGCGATGCTCGAGAGCTCGTTTCGAGTAACGAACCCTATTGAAGTCAATGGGCGACTCGAGCATTTTTGTATATGACCGATGCTCCGGATAGGTCTTCACTTTGGACAAACCCTCATTAGCAAGGCACACCTTAGCAAAGCACCACACTACCTCCAACCAAGCACAATTACTGCCTGGGGGTCACACCGCAGCCTCTTCTCCTGGGTTACATGCTGCCCAACCACTCCGCACGACCCTGCGTCCACAGCGCACACAAAAGTTTCCCTGCACAGCCTTCAGCTGCCCTCATGCCACACGCTCGCTTCGTAACTACACCACCCTCATGTCTATTTCCAACTGCGTCTGCGATGAGGAGGAACCGGAGGCACACACTGCAGAGGGTTGGCAGGGCCAGGCAGCAACCCTCTTTGAAAGTATGGGTGATAGCCCACAATGCTGTTGAGAATTGATGAGAAATTGACGTTCGATCTTCATTCCAATCCTGTGCTACCTCCGCCAGGAGCTGCAAACGTGGGCATAAAAGGGGACTCAGGTGCCAGCACTTCTACACATCTCCACAATGCAGCAATACTCTGTGTGGGAAGCACGTGAGCGGGCCCAGGGTCAGGCTTGGTCCCAGCCTCCATCTTGTGTGACCCAAGGTGCTGCGAGTTGCATAGCAATGGGAAATCTATGTGTCCCCACACAATTCATTCTGTGTAGGTGTTAGATAGCTCAACACCGCAATGGGAAGTCTTTGAGTTCCTTGGCCTCGCTTATGCTGTCGATGCACAAAGATGGTATTACACAAGAAGAAATCATAGCGCCCAAACATGGCAGACTTTCACCCCGCCAAGGACCTCAGCCCTCATTTATACCCTAGTCAGTCAGTGTATTTGTGCCAGACAGGTAAAGCAACGCAATGGGAACTCATTGTGCACTCACAGCATAGGCGAGCCCAAGAAACTCAAGTATGGTATTACACATGAGGAAATCAGAGTGCCAAAATATGGCAGAGTTTCACCCTGCGAAGGGCCTCGGCCTACATTTCTGCCCTAGTCAGTCAGTGGGTTTGTGTCAGGCAGGTAAAACACCGCAATGGGAAGTCTTTGTGCACCCACAGCATAGGCGAGCCGCAGGAACCAAAAGAAAGTAATAAATATGAAGAAATTACAGTGCCCAAACATGGCAGACTTTCACTCCGCCGAGGACACCCTCAGGAAACGCGGGCATGAAGCGGACTTCGATGCTAGTTCAGCTGCGAAGGTCTCAGTAAATCAGTTACAATGGTATCCAAGAGAGAATCCCGCAGCACACCAGGCAATACGCTAACAGTGCAGAGGTATCCAGCAATGTATGTCAAGCCACTGAAGAGACTATGGACCTCCAGTCTCCAAGTCAGACATCAACAAAGAAGAAGTGGCAGCATCCGTTGAGGGTTTTAAAGTAAAATCAGCAACTTTATTACTCCATATTCAAAGCGGTACAGGCAACGTTTCGACTACAGTTAGTATTTGTCAAGCCTGTAAATCAGTTACGTTTTCTTTCACCGCTCCAATGACTCGATTTGCCAGGAAAAAGTTCCACAGGTCCAACCTTGCGCAGTTGCAGTTCCCCTGGGATATAGGCCTCAGCCCACACCCTCAGCAATCGCAGGCATGAAGCGGAATTCGATGCTAGTACAGCATTGAACGTCTCATTAATGCAGTAACGCTCCTCTTCTTTGGCCCAAACCAGTGTATCAGATAACTGTGGTAACACGAGAGCAAATACATGATGCCCAGTGCTGATCCCCTGACCCCAAGCAGGAGGAGGTGGCCTTATAAGGCCAAGAAACCATGACCAGGACCCACTGTAGCCTGTGTGGGAAGTATGTGAGCAGGCCCTTGGTCCGGCTCGGTCCCAGCAAACACACTGTGGTACCCAAGGTGCCGCGAGTTACATAGCAATGGGCAATCCGGGTCCCCTCACACTATTCATTCTGTGTTGGTGTCGGATAGCTCAATCAACACCGCAAAGGGAAAGTCATCTGCACTCTGCACCCTACCCAAGTCAGTCAGTGACTTTATGGCAGACAGGTAAAACACCGCAAATGGGAAGCCTTTGTGCACCCACAGCATAGGCGAGCAGAAGGAACCAAAAGAAAGTAATAAACATGAAGAAATTACAGTGCCCAAACATGGCAGACTTTCACTCCGCCGAGGACATAGGCCACTGCACACACCCTCAGCAAACGCGGGCATAGAGCGGGCTTTGATGCCAGTACAGCTGTGAACGTCTCATTAAGGCAGTAATGCTCCTCTTGAGTGGCCCAAACGAGTTTCACATATAACTGTGGTAACACGAGAGAAAATACATATTGGCCTCGGCCCACAATTCATGCCCTAGTCAGTGAGTGTTTTGGGGCCAGATAGGTAAAACACCGCGATGGGAAGTCTGTGTGCACCCATAGTATAAACAGACCCCTGTAAGATTCCAGTAAAAAGGGTATAAGCAGACCCCTGTAACATTTCGGTAGCAGGAGTATAGGCAGACCCCAGTACCATTTCTGCAGAAGTATAGGCAGACCCCTGTAACCTTTATGGAGCAGCAGTATAGGCAGACCCCTGTAACATTTACGTGGCAGAAGTATAGGCAGACTCCAGTAACATTCTTGTAGCAGAAGTATAGGCAGACCCCTGTAACATTTAAGTGGCAGCAGTATAGGCAGACCCCTGTAACATTTCTGTAGCAGCAGTATAGGCAGACCCCAGCACCATTTCTGTAGTAGAAGTATAAGCAGACCCCTGTAACATTTTTGTAGCAGTCGTGTAGGCAGACCCCTGTAACATTTACGTGGCAAAAGTATAGGCAGACCCCCGTAACATTTACGTGGCAGAAGTATAGGCAGACCCCTGTAACATTTATGGAGCAGCAGTATAGGCAGACCCCTGTAACATTTACGTGGCAGAAGTATAGGCAGACCCCAGTAACAGTTATGCAGCAGCAGTATAGGCAGACCCCAGTATCATTTCTGTAGCAGCAGAATAGGCAGACCCTAGCACCATTTCTGTAGTAGAAGTATAGGCAGACCCCAGTAACATTCGTGTAGCAGCAGTATAGGCAGACCCCAGTATCATTTCTGTAGCAGCAGTATAGGCAGACCCCTGTAACATTTAAGGAGCAGCAGTATAGGCAGACCCCTGTAACATTTACATGGCAGAAGTATAGGCAGACCCCTGTAATATTCTTGTAGCAGAAGTATAGGCAGACCCCTGGAACATTTAAGTGGCAGCAGTATAGGTAGACCCATGTAACATTTATGTAGCAGCAGTATAGGCAGACCCCTGTAACATTTACGTGGCAGAAGTATAAGCAGACCCCTGTAACATTTACGTGGCAGAAGTATAAGCAGACCCCTGTAACATTTATGGAGCAGCAGTATAGGCAGACCCCTGTAACATTTACGTGGCAGAAGAATAGGCAGACCCCAGTAACAGTCATGTAGCAGCAGTATAGGCAGACCCCAGTATCATTTCTGTAGCAGCAGTATAGGCAGACCCCAGCACCATTTCTGTAGTAGAAGTATAGGCAGACCCCAGTAACATTTATGTAGCAGCAGTATAGGCAGACCCCAGTATCATTTTTGTAGCAGCAGTATAGGCAGACCCCAGCACCATTTCTGTAGTAGAAGTATAGGCAGACCCCTGTAACATTTATGGAGCAGCAGTATAGGAAGACCCCTGTTACATTTACGTGGCAGAAGTATAGGCAGACCCCTGTAACATTCTTGTAGCAGAAGTATAGGCAGACCCCTGTAACATTTAAGTGGCAGCAGTATAGGTAGACCCCCTGTAACATTTATGTAGCAGCAGTATAGGCAGACCCCTGTAACATTTATGTGGCAGAAGTATAGGCAGACCCCTGTAACATTTTTGTAGCAGCAGTATAGGCAGACCCCTGTAACATTTACGTGGCACAAGTATAGGCAGACCCCTGTAACATTAATGTGGCAGAAGTATAGGCAGGCAGACCCCAGTAAAATTTCTGTAGCAAGAGTATAGGCCAACCTCTGAAACATTGGGGTACCATGAGTGTAGGCGAAGGCCAGACAAATTAGTTGGATAAGAGTGTAGGAGTGGGCCCGAAAAATGAGTGTACCAAGAGTACAAGTGTACATCTGAAAAATTTATCAACCGAGAGGGCAGGTGAAACCCATACATATTTTTTGAAAGATACAGCTCGCTTTTGCTTAATTTGTAACAGAGCCTGGAGGCAGCCCTGTTAAAAAAATTGGTTCATGTTAAAGTATCAATACTTTTGAAACTTTTAAAAATTGTAAAAACATTGTTAGATGAGCCTTCTGGGCCGCAGAAAAATTGGCAGTTCAGCGCGATGACATGTTGTTTCTGGAGGAGGAGTAGCAGGAGGAGGACTAATATCAGAGACAGATTAACAAAGCTAAATGCCCCGTTTTTCCAGTGATAGAGAAGAGTGCTTTTATCTGCGGTTGCAGCAAAAAGAATCTTTAGGTTCCACTAATCTCTGCCGGTGGAGAAGAGAAGTCTGGGGAAATCCAGGCTTTGTTCATCTTTATGAGTGTAAGCATTTCGGCACTGGCAGTTGACAGGCGGGTACGCTTATCCGTGATGATTCCCCCAGCTGCACTAAACACCCTCTCTGACAAGACGCTAGTGGCAGGGCAAGCCAGCACCTCCAGGGCATACAGCGCAAGTTCGTGCCACGTGTCCAGCTTTGACATTCAATAGTTGTATGGAGCAGAGGCATCACAGAGGACGGTGGTACGATTGGCTACGTACTCCCTCACCATCTTTTTACAATGCTACCTCCGACTCAGTGTTGACTTGGGAGTGGTGACGCAGTCTTGCTGGGGAGCCATAAAGCTGACAAAGGCCATGGAAAGTGTTCCCCTGCCTGCGCTGAACATGCTGCCTGATCTCCGTGCCTCCCCTGCTACTTGGCCCTCGGAAGTGCGCCTTCTGCCGCTAGCGCTGTCAGATGGGAAGTTTAGCATCACTTTGTCCACCAGGGCCCTGTGGTATTGCATCACTCTCGTACCCCTTTCTTCTTCTGGCATGAGAGTGGAAAGGTGGAAAGGTTCTCCTTGTACCATGGGTCGAGAAGGGTGTACACCCAGTAATCCGTGTTGGCCGAGAAAGGCAGCCTAACATTAAGTCAGCCATATGTGCCAGGGTGCCAGTATGCAAGACATGGCTGTCCTCACTAGCAAGATGACTTTCAGGATCCTCCTCCTCCTCCTCCTCCTCCTCCTCCTCCACAGCCCATACACGCTGAACAGATGGGAGGCAAGCAGCATGGGTACCCTCTGTAGTGTGGCCAGCTGTCTCTTTCCCCTCCTCCTGCTCCTCCTCCTGCTCCTCCCCCTTCTTCTCCTCCTCCAAAACGCGCTGAGATATAGACATGAGGGTGGTCAGGCTATCAAGCGACATACTGTCATCCCCCGTCTCCTGTTCCTACCGCAAAGCATCAGCCTTTATGCCTTGCAGCGAACTTCTCAGCAGGCATAGCAGCGGGATGGTAATGCTAATGACTGCAGCGTCGTCGCTCACCATCTGGGTAGACTCCTCAAAGTTTCCGAGGCCCTGGCAGATGTCTGCCATCCAGGCCCACTCCTCGGTAAAGAATTGGGGAGGCTGACTACCACTACGCCGCCCATGTTGGAGTTGGTATTCCACTATTACTCTGCGCTGCTCATAGAGCCTGGCCAACATGTGCAGCATAGAATTCCACCGTGTGGGCACGTCGCACAGCAGTCGGTGCTCTGGCAGATTAAACCCATGTTGCAGGGTCCTCAGGGTGGCAGCGTCCGTGGTGGACTTGCGGCAATGTGCGCAGACGCGGCACACCTTTCCGAGCAGGTCAGATAAGTGTGGGTAGTTTTTCAGAAACCGCTGAACCACCAGATTGAAGACGTGGGCCATGCATGGCATGTGTGTGAGGCTGCCGAGCTGCAGAGCCACCACCAGGTTACGGCCATTGTCACACACGACCATGCCCGGTTGGAGGCTCAGCGGCGAAAGCCAGAGGTTGGTCTGCTCTGTCAGACCCTGCAACAGTTTGGGGGCCATGTGCCTCTTGTCACCTAGGCTGAGTAGTTTCAGCACGGCCTGCTGATGCTTGCCCACCGCTGTGCTGCAGCGCCACACCACACCGACTGCTGGCGGCGTGCTGCTCACATTTCTTAATTGAGAGGTAGAGGTTGCGTAGGAGGAGGAGGAGGGGGAGGGTTTACAGGAGGTGGCATAGACTGCCGCAGATACCAGAACCGAGGAAGGACCCGCTATTCTGGGTGTGAGTAGGACGTGTGCGGTCCCAGGCTCTGCCTCGGTCCCAGCCTGCACCAAATTCACCCAATGTGCCGTCAGGGAGATATAATGGCCCTGCCCAGCAGTACTTGTCCATGTGTCCGTGGTTAAGTGGACCTTCCCAGTAACCGTGTTGGTGAGAGCACGATTGATGTTGCGGGAGACATGCTGTTGTAGGGCTGGGACGGCACATCGGGAAAAATAGTGGCGACTGGGGACCGAGTAGCGTGGGACCGCCGCCGCCATCATGTTTTTGAAAGCCTCCGTTTCCACAAGCCTGTACAGCAGGCTGATTAATTTAGCAATGTGCACGTTTAAAGCTTGAGAGTGCGGGTGCGTGGTGGCGTATTTGCGCTTTCGCTCCAATGCTTGCACTAGCGACAGCTGAACGCTGCGCTGAGAGACATTGCTGGATGGGGTCGAGGACAGTGGAGGTGAGGGTCTGGGTGCAGGCCGGGCGGCGCTCGTGCCTGTGTCCTGAGAGGGGGGTAGGATCTGAGTGGCAGGTTGGGGCACAGGGGAAGAGGCAGTGGTGCGACCCGGAGGCGGTGAACGGCCTTCGTCCCACCTTGTGGGGTGCTTGGCCGTCATATGCCTGCGCATGCTGGTGGTGGTGAGGCTGGTAGTGGTGGCTCCCCGGCTGATCTTGGAGCGACACAGGTTGCACACCACTATTTGTCGGTCGTCCGCGCTCTCACTGAAAAACATCCACACCACCTTTGAACACCTAGGCCTCTGCACAGTGGCTTGGCGCGAGGGGGTGCTTTGGATAACAGTTGGGGGATTCTTTGTTCTGGCCCTGCCTCTACACCTGGCCACCCCACTGCCTCTTCCAACCTGTCCTGCTGCTGCACTCGCTTTCCCCTCTGAAGACCTGTCCTCAGATGGCTTAGAAAACCAGGTGGGGTCAGTCACCTCATCATCCAGCTGCTCTTCCTCCGAATCCTCTGTGCGCTCCTCCCTCGGACTTACTGCCCTTACTACTACCTCACTGATAGACAACTGTGTCTCATCATCATCGTCCTCCTCACCCACTGAAAGCTCTTGATACAGTTGCCGGAAGTCCCCAGCCTCATCACCCGGACCCCGGGACCTTTCCAAAGGTTAGGCATCGGTCACGACAAACTCCTCTGGTGAGAGAGGAACCATTTTTTCCTAATCAAGGCAGGGACCCGAAAACAGTTCCTGGGAGTCTGCCTGCTCATCAGAATGTGTCATTTTCATGGCGTAAGGAGGCTGGAAGGAGGAGCAGCAGCCTGAGGATTCAGAGTTGCAGCAGTGGACTGCGTAGAGGACTGGGTGGTCGATACATTGCTGGATGCATTTTCTGCCATCCACGACAGGACCTACTCACACCGCTCTTTTTGTAATAAAGGTCTACCACGTGGACCCATAAATTGTGATATGAAGCTGGGGACCCCAGAAACGTGCCTCTCTCCTAATCCCGCAGCAGCCGGCTGTGATTCACCTGGACCAGGAACTCGGCCTGTGCCCACACCCTCACTTGGAACTCTGCATCCTCGCCCGCATCCACGTCCAAGTCCTCGACCCCTACCCCTCAGCATGGTGGATTACGAATAGAGCAGACACAGAGCGGTGTAAATAATTATGGAATTATTTGCGTACACTTTCACGCTGACAGCGGTATTGTAACGCTAACTCCAGGCAGAAACAAAGAATACGGAAGACTGCAAACAGGCCTAGCTGTGCAATAGTGATGCTGTACATCTCCCACCAGACACCCTGTAAAATGCAGACGGTCAGAGGTAGCCCTAAGAAGGACCGTTGGGGTTCTTGTAGACAGGATCCTACACTACCACTGTCTCTATCTCAGCACCACTTTCCCTATACTCTGTATTACAGACTGCAGACTTAGAACGCTATAGCTGTAATAGCCTACACAGCCCGAGATTAAAAAAAAAAATAAAATGTGCAAAACTGCTCCCAGCCAGCCACACAGTTATGCACACAGTCAGATATGGCCCTAAGAATGACCGTTGGGGTTCTTGAGGACAGGATCCTACACTAACACTATCCCTGAATAAGCAGCAGCACTTTCCCTATGCTCTCCCAGTGTGTGTCTGTGGCGAGCCGCGGGCGGGACCGCTTTAAGTACTCAGCGGTCACTTGATCTCGCCAGCCACTCACTGCAGGGGGGTGGGATAGGGCTGGCACGTCACAGGAGGAAGTGGTAATGCCTTCCCTGCATGTCTATTTGCTAAAAAATGGCGCTAAGCATGCAGGGAAGGAAATGGAATTGACTTGAGTACCGTGTGGTGCTCGTCTCGAGTAACGAGCATCTCGAACACCCTAATGCTCGAACAAGCATCAAGCTCGGACGAGTGTGCTCGCTCATCTCTATTAACCACCTAACACCACAGGACATACAGTTGTTGCCTGGGTGAACAGGGTTTATATGGAATTGGATTGTGAGTCAATCCCACTCCATAAAAAATGGGTGCTATCTGTCTGTGATATCAGACACCTGCCTGCAATAGCCACAATCAGCACTGATACTAATCGTGGCTGTTAACCCTCTAATTGCCACTTAAATGCCCCTATCGTTATTTGGGGGTCCCAAACAGCCCCTCTACCCCCCCCCCCCCAATGGGACCGCAGGGTGCCATTCAGTTGCTATAGCAGCCAGAGGGCTTATGAAGGCCACTAGTGCTGCAATTTATAAATGCCTATTAAGGTGTGCCTGTAGCACACCTTTATCGACTGCCTATCAAAATACTGTAATACTGTGGTACATGACACTGAGCGATCAAACAATCACAAGTTCAAGTCCCCTGTGAGAATTAAGAAAAAGTAAACATAAGTAAAACATATGTTTTATTAATCATTGGAAAAAATAAAAGAAAGTAAAAGTTGAAATATTTCCCCCCCCCCCCCATATTAATAATATAAATAAAAGGATTGGTATCGCTGCATCAGTAAAAGTCCAGTCTATCAAAGAAATGCATTATTTATCCCAGAGAATAAAGGAATGTCATTTTTGCTGCCATGTGTACACTGTGAAATACAAGGAAGATACTACAAGGATGGGACAAGAATAAAGTGAATTGAAGTGTGGTGGCAGCAGCACCGGTTAGACTTCAGTAAAGGGTAGAAGTGAGAAAGAAAGTCAGCACAAGAGCCAAAGGGGAGCAGGGTAAGGGAGAGCTACTGAGGGGGAAAAGTCAGGTGAACAGTGGATCTTAGCCCTGGTCTTCTCTCATACATGATGGATACACACTGCTTTACAGTGTTGATCTTTCACCCCAGTTTCCTGCACATAAACTCCTAGAAAATTAGCTTTACCTTAAGCAAGGTAATGCTACAAGTCGCTGGTAGCACAGGGACTAACACCAGCCTTCACATATACAGTATGTTGGGGGACTCCAATGTATTGATCACCAGCTAAGAATGAATGGGAGTTACTGCCACCTATATCAGAAAAAGTAAGCTCCAAGAGCTAACTAGCAAAATGTCTCAATTAAGGCAATGAGATTGGAAGTGTGGGTTTCACGGGTGCTTAGCCAATGAAATAAAGGAGCACAAAGCCTGGTTGGTGATAAATCTATTTTTCTCATGAGAGATTGGCTAGTCTGAACCTTGATGCAAACAGCTTTCAAAAGACCTTAGAAGATGCAGCGGTCACTTGAACGATGAACATCACATCATCACTGCACAAGATTCTGGGAAAGAAGCTGCAGCGCTGGAGAAGTGGGACATTTAAAAGGTGAGAAATGCTTTTTTTCTTTCTTTTATGTATTTATCTGCTCTTTGCCATATATTTAGAACTTTCAGACTATATCTTTAAGGGAATTGTAAATCTTCTTTCATTTTGTGTGAATAAAGCCATTTAGTCATGAAAAAGGTCACTGTAAAGGATATATTTAATCTATTTCCAGGGATGCAAATGGGTCTCTACTATGATTGCTAAGTAGTATTTCTAGCATAGACTACAGGAGAAATTGTATTTAGAGTCGTCACACATCTATGCTCGGGGCTCCGCTTTTCTGCGAATCCTTGTGGTGAAGAGTTCCATGTTAGGTCTAAACAGCACTGAACGGACCACATTGACTATAATCAGGTTCGTTCTCTCTCCACCCAGCTGCCCAACTTTTAGCTTGCTGCACTTTTTCTTCCGGCATTTTGTGACGGATCTGCGATGGAACCGCCAACTGGCCTTACTTACATACCATATACATAGTTTCACTGGATGTAGCATTTTTATTTTATGACTAAACAGCTTTATATATTAAGACTAGCTGATATACCCGGCTTTGCCCCGAGTTAATTTGGTACTGGTGTTTATCTGGTGTTCACACGGAAAATCTTATGAAGTTGTGGTTACTTTAGAGATACCGGGAAAAACATATGTTCACTATTTTGCATAGTTCTCTGCGTTACCCAGGAAACACCACGTGGAGGTAACCATGCGACGTTTCCTTTATATAAAATGACATCAGGAAGTGAGAGAATTAGATTCCATACGTAAAATTTGGATGCTAATTCTTTTGTGCTTAGAATTGAATAATCGAGTTGGGACCCATTAACTTTTCCTATTTATGACATAATCAATGCCCGTGCCAAATTTCAAGTTTCTATTACATCGGGAAGTGAGAGAATTAGATTTCGTACGTAACATGCGGAAGTTAATTCTTTTGCGCTTAGAATTGAACAATTGAGGTGGGACCCATTAACTTTTCCTATTTATGACATAATCAATGCCCGTTCCAAATTTCATGTTTCTATGACAGCAAGAAGTGAGAGAATTAGATTCCGTACGTAAAATTTGTACGCTAGTTCTTTTGCGCTAGAATTGAATAATCGAGTTGGGACCCATTAGCTTTTCCTATTTATGACATAATCAATGCTCGTGCCAAATTTCACGTTTCTATGACACCGGAAAGTGAGAAAATTACATTCCGTACGTAAAATGTGGACGCTAATTCGTTTGCGCATAGTATTGAATAATCAAGTTGGGACCCATTAGCTTTTTCTATTTATGACATAATCAATGCTCGTGCCAAATTTCACGTTTCTATGACACCGGAAAGTGGGAAAATTACATTCCGTATGTAAAATTTGAATGCTAATTCTTTTGCTCATAGAATTGAATAATCGAGTTGGGACCCATTACCTTTTCCTATTTATGACATAATCAATGCTCATGCCAAATTTCACGTTTCTATGACACCGGAAAGTGAGAAAATTACATTCCGTACGTAAAATTTGGACGCTAATTGTTTTGTGCATAGTATTGAATAATCGAGTTGGGACCCATTAGCTTTTCCTATTTATGACATAATCAATGCTCGTGCCAAATTTCACGTTTCTATTACACCAGAAAGTGAGAAAATTACATTCCGTACGTAAAATTTGGATGCTAATTCTTTTGCGCATAGAATTGAATAATCAAGTTGGGACCCATTAGCTT
The DNA here is from genome assembly GCF_035609145.1 of Eleutherodactylus coqui. Lineage (NCBI taxonomy): Eukaryota > Metazoa > Chordata > Amphibia > Anura > Eleutherodactylidae > Eleutherodactylus > Eleutherodactylus coqui. The sequence goes on along the minus strand of NC_089842.1, from coordinate 200,253,255 downwards.
TTCCTATTTATGACATAATCAATGAACGTGCCAAATTTTAAGTTTCTATGACATTGGGAAGTGAGAGATTTAGATTATGTACGTTAAAATTCGACGTTAATTTTTTTTTGCGCTAGAATTGAATAATCGAGTTGGGACCCAATTACTTTTCCTATTTCGAGATAATGTATGCTTGTGTCAAAATTCATGTTTCTACGACATCGGGAAGTTGGAGAACTTTGGCGAGTCAGTGAGTGAGTGAGTGAGTGAGTGAGTGAGTCAGTGAGGGCTTTCGTCTTTATATATATAGATATATAGAATCCGTTAAGAATGTCTGATGGTTCATTTTTAGCTGGGACGCCAAGAAAAGAAACTTCTATGTGTAGAACAGATCATGAATAATCTCAAGATCTAGGCGCCAATTCTTTTATTAAGACAGCCGCATCTGTAATAATTCCCCTAGCGGTCAGCTGAATGCCACAATTCTGGTTGTGAGAAACCCACCACAGTCAGCTGTTATCTCGGAGGGAAGGCTTATATGGCCGTACATTTCCTCTGTATCCGCTGTATCAATACAAAATAAGTGTACAACACATGCCACATGTTCCTTTTCCCCTTGTACCAGCCCTACACTCACCAGTCAATTGTGAAGGAATAAGAAGATAAAAGACAACCAATCAATGTTTAATCTTCAGTGGATATTTCATTATTACCAGTATTTTCCCCACAATGTTGTTACTGCAGCAGTGTGCAGTCCTAAGCTCTCACTCACGACCTGAAGGTTGCCGGATCAATCCCCAGTTCAGGTAGCGGGCTCAAGGTTGATTCATCCTTCCATCCTTCCAAGTTCGGTAAAATGAGTACCCAGTTTGCTGGGATAATAAATAAATAAAAAATTACCTGAAAGCGCTGCGAAATATGTTGGCGCTATACAAATAACAAGTCCCTTTCCCTTATGTTTATCAATGCATCTATTACATAGACTCATTGCAGCTCTAACTGCATGGTATTCGCTAGAGATGAGCGAGCACCAAAATGCTCGGGTGCTCGTTACTCGGGACGAAATTATTGCGATGCTCGAGGGTTCGTTTCGAGTAACGAACCCCATTGAAGTCAATGGGCGACTCGAGCATTTTTGTATATCGCCGATGCTCGCTAAGGTTTCCATTTGTGAAAATCTGGGCAATTCAAGAAAGTGATGGGAACAACACAGCAACGGATAGGGCAGGCGAGGGGCTACATGTTGGGCTGCATCTCAAGTTCCCAGGTCCCACTATTAAGCCACAATAGAGGCAAGAGTGGGCCCCCCCCTCCCAACAACTTTTACTTCTGAAAAGCCCTCATTAGCAATGCATACCTTAGCTAAGTACCACACTACCTCCAACAAAGCACAATCACTGCCTGCATGACACTCCGCTGCCACTTCTTCTGGGTTACATGCTGCCAACCCCCCCCCCCCCCGCGCGCCCGACGCAGTGTCCACAGCGCACACCAAAGTGTCCCTGCGCAGCCTTCAGCTGCCCTCATGCCACACCACCCTCATGTTTATTTATAAGTGCGTCTGCCATGAGGAGGAACCGCAGGCACACACTGCAGAGGGTTGGCACGGCTAGGCAGCGACCCTCTTTAAAAGGGGCGGGGCGATAGCCCACAATGCTGTACAGAAGCAATGAGAAATATAATCCTGTGCCACCGCCATCAGGAGCTGCACACGTGGGCATAGCAATGGGGAACCTATGTGCCACACACTATTCATTCTGTCAAGGTGTCTGCATGCCCCAGTCATACCGCGGTTTTTTATAAATAGTCACAGGCAGGTACAACTCCGCAATGGGAATTCCGTGTGCACCCACAGCATGGGTGGCTCCCTGGAACCCACCGGCGGTACATAAATATATCCCATTGCATTGCCCATCACAGCTGAGGTAATGTCATGTTAAATGCAGGTGGGCTTCGGCCCACACTGCGTGCCCCAGTCAGACTGGGGTTCTTTAGAAGTGGACACATGCAGTTACAACTCCGTGTGGACCGACAGCATGGGTGGGTGCTAGGAAGCCACCGGCGGTACATAAATATATCCCATTGCAGTGCCCATCACAGCTGAGGTAACGTTCAATTAAATGCAGGTGGGCTTCGGCCCACACTGCATGCCCCAGTCAGACTGGGGTTCTTTAGAAGTAGACACATGCAGTTACAACTCCCTGTGGACCCACAGCATGGGTGGCTCCCTGGAACCCACCGGCGGTACATAAATATATCCCATTGCAGTGCCCAGCACAGCTGATGTAACGTCAGCTTTAATGCAGGTGGGTAAAAAATGTATTGGATTACACTGTAGGCGAGGGCCCCAAAAAATTGGTGTACCAACAGTACTAATGTACCTCAGAAAAATTGCCCATGCCCAACCAAGAGGGCAGGTGAAACCCATTAATCGCTTTGGTTAATGTGGCTTAATTTGTAACTAGGCCTGGAGGCAGCCCAGTTAAAATAAAAATTGGTTCAGGTGCAAGTTTCAACGCTTTAATGAGCATTGAAATGTATAAAAATTGTTTACAAAAATTATATGACTGAGCCTTGTGGGCCTAAGAAAAATTGCCTGTTCGGCGTGATTACATCAGGTTTCAGGAGGAGGAGCAGGAGGAGGAGGATGAATATTATACACAGATTGATGAAGCTAAAAGGTCAACGTTTTTGATGGTGATAGAGAACAATGCTTCCATCCGCGGGTGCAGCCTACGTATTGTTTAGGTATCGCTGCTGTCCGCTGGTGGAGAAGAGAAGTCTGGGGAAATCCAGGCTTTGTTCATCTTGATGAGAGTAAGCCTGTCGGCACTGTCGGTTGACAGGCGGGTACGCTTATCTGTGATGATTCCCCCAGCCGCACTAAACACCCTCTCTGACAAGACGCTAGCCGCAGGACAAGCAAGCACCTCCAGGGCATACAGTTCGAGTTCAGGCCACATGTCCAGCTTCGACACCCAGTAGTTGTAGGGGGCAGAGGCGTCACGGAGGACGGTCGTGCGATTGGCTATGTACTCCCTCACCATCCTTTTACAGTGCTCCCGCCGACTCAGCCTTGACTGGGGAGCCAGAAAGCTGTCAAAGGCCTTAGAGAGTGTTCCCCTGTCTGTGCTGTACATGCTGCCTGATCTCTGCGTCTCCCCTGCTACCTGGCCCTCGGAAATGCGCCTTCGGCCACTAGCGCTGTCGGATGGGAATTTTACCATCAGTTTGTCCGCCAGGGTCCTGTGGTATAGCATCACTCTCGAACCCCTTTCCTCTTCGGGTATGAGAGTGGAAAGGTTCTCCTTATACCGTGGGTCGAGCAGTGTGTACACCCAGTAATCCGTAGTGGCCAGAATGCGTGTAACGCGGGGGTCACGAGAAAGGCATCCTAACATGAAGTCAGCCATGTGTACCAGGGTACCTGTACGCAACACATGGCTGTCTGCACTAGGAAGATCACTTTCAGGATCCTCCTCCTCCTCCTCAGGCCATACACGCTGAAAGGATGACAGGCAAGCAGCATGGGTACACTCAGCATTGGGCCAAGCTGTCTCTTCCCCCTCCTCCTCATCCTCCTCATGCTCCTCCTCAACGCGCTGAGATATAGACAGGAGGGTGCTCTGACTATCCAGTGACATACTGTCTTCCCCCGCCTCTGTTTCCAAGCGCAAAGCGTCTGCCTTTATGCTTTGCAGGGAACTTCTCAAGAGGCATAGCAGAGGAATGGTGACGCTAATAATTGCAGCATCGCCGCTCACCATCTGGGTAGACTCCTCAAAGTTTCCAAGGACCTGGCAGATGTCTGCCAACCAGGCCCACTCTTCTGTAAAGAATTGAGGAGGCTGACTCCCACTGCGCCGCCCATGTTGGAGTTGGTATTCCACTATAGCTCTACGCTGCTCATAGAGCCTGGCCAACATGTGGAGCGTAGAGTTCCACCGTGTGGGCACGTCGCACAGCAGTCGGTGCACTGGCAGATGAAACCGATGTTGCAGGGTGTGCAGGGTGGCAGCGTCCGTGTGGGACTTGCGGAAATGTGCGCAGAGCCGGCGCACCTTTCCGAGCAGGTCTGACAAGCGTGGGTAGCTTTTCAGAAAGCGCTGAACCACCAAATTAAAGACGTAGGCCAGGCATGGCACGTGCGTGAGGCTGCCGAGCTGCAGAGCCGCCACCAGGTTACGGCCGTTGTCACACACGACCATGCCCGGTTGGAGGCTCAGCTGCGCAAGCCAGCGGTTGGTCTGCTCTGTCAGACCCTGCAGCAGTTCGTGGGCCATGTGCCTCTTCTCTCCTAAGCTGAGTAGTTTCAGCATGGCCTGCTGACGCTTGCCCACCGCTGTGCTGCCACGCCGCGCGACACCGACTGCTGGCGACGTGCTGCTGCTGACACATCTTTATTGCGAGACAGAGGTTGCATAGGATGAGGAGGAGGGTGGTTTAGTGGAGGAAGCATACACCGCCGCAGATACCACCACCGAGCTGGGGCCCGCAATTCTGGGGGTGGGTAGGACGTGAGCGGTCCCAGGCTCTGACTCTGTCCCAGCCTCCACTAAATTCACCCAATGTGCCGTCAGGGAGATATAGTGGCCCTGCCCGCCTGTGCTTGTCCACGTGTCCGTTGTTAAGTGGACCTTGGCAGTAACCGCATTGGTGAGGGCGCGTACAATGTTGCGGGAGACGTGGTCGTGCAGGGCTGGGACGGCACATTGGGAAAAGTAGTGGCGACTGGGAACTGAGTAGCGCGGGGCTGCCGCCGCCATCATACCTTTGAAAGCCTCCATTTCCACAAGCGTATACGGCAGCATCTCCAGGCTGATAAATTTGGCTATGTGCACGTTTAACGCTTGAGCGTGCAGGTGCGTGGCGGCGTACTTGCGCTTGCGCTCCAACACTTGCGATATCGACGGCTGGACGGTGCGCTGAGAGATATTGGTGGATGGGGCTGAGCACAGCGGAGGTTTGGGTGTAGGTGCAGGCCAGGAGACGGTAGTGCCTGTGTCCTGAGAGGGGGGTTGGATCTCAGTGGCAGGTTGGGGCACAGGGGGAGAGGCAGCGGTGCAAACCGGAGGCGGTGAACGGCCTTCGTCCCACCTTGTGGGGTGCTTGGCCATCATATGTCTGCGCATGCTGGTGGTGGTGAGGCTGGTGGTGGTGGCTCCCCGGCTGATCTTGGCGCGACAAAGGTTGCACACCACTGTTCGTCGGTCGTCTGCACTCTCAGTGAAAAACTGCCAGACCTTTGAGCACCTCGGCCTCTGCAGGGTGGCATGGAGCGGTGGGGGCGCTTTGGAAAACAGTTGGTGGATTATTCGGTCTGGCCCTGCCTCTACCCCTGGCCACCGCACTGCCTCTTCCAACCTGCCCTGCTGCTGCACTTGCCTCCCCCTCTGAAGACCTGTCCTCAGTAGGCGTAGCAAACCAGGTGGGGTCAGTCACCTCATCGTCCTGCTGCTCTTCCTCCGAATCCTCTGTGCACTCCTCCCTCGGACTTACTCCAATTACTACTACCTGAGTGATAGACAACTGTGTCTCATCGTCATCGTCCTCCTCACCCACTGAAAGCTCTTGAGACAGTTGCCGGAAGTCCCCAGCCTCATCCCCCGGACCCCGGGAACTTTCCAAAGGTTGGGCATCGGTCACGACAAACTCCTCCGGTGGGAGAGGAACCATTGCTGGCCATTCTGGGCAGGGGACCGGGAACAGTTCCTGGGAGTCTGCCTGCTCCTCAGAATGTGTCATTGTAATGGAGTGAGGAGGCTGGGAGGAAGGAGGAGCAGCAGCCAGAGGATTCAGAGTTGCAGCAGTGGACGGCGCAGAACTCTGGGTGGTCGATAGATTGCTGGATGCACTTTCTGCCATCCACGACAGGACCTGCTCACACTGCTCATTTTTTAATAAATGTGGACCCATTAATTGTGAGATGAATATGGGGACGGCAGAAACGTGCCTCTCTCCTAATCCCGCAGCAGTCGGCTGCGATACACCTGGATCAGGAGCTCGGTCTGTGCCCACACCCTGACTTGGGCCTCCGCGTCCTCGCCCGCGTCCACGTCCTCTAGGCCTACCCCTATCCCTCAGCATGCTGTATTACCAGTAGTGCAGAAACAGAACGCTGTAATTAAATGTGCCGCTTATTGGCCTGTGGTTGGAGGCTGACTTCCCTTATGGAACGCACAGCAGAGCCAGGAAACAATTTTGCGCACGCCTGTAGTGAGACGTAGGTGCGTATGACTGAGCTAGTGGAATTCACAGCGCAGAAGCAGTCAAGTGGCCAAAGGCCAGTAGTAGGCCTTAAGTATTTTGCTTCTATTTTTTTAAAATGCTGAGCTGATACAGCAGACAGATACTGTAGGCAGCGTATAATATTATGTATACTCTTTCCCTCTGGCGGGATGACGGCGATCATGTAACAGAGACAGCAGATCCAGGAAACAATTTTGCGCAAGCCTGCTGTAACGCTTAGCTGCGTATTAATTACGACTACTACCCCCAGCAGATAGGTACTGTAGGCAGCGTATAATATTATGTATACTGTTTCCCTCTGGCGGGATGACGGCGATCAATTTTTTGGAAAAAGCCCACTGCCTATATAGCCTGAATATCTCTTTCCCTGCCTCACCAGTACTGGCCCTATACTCTGTACAGTGACTGCAGACTGCGGACGCAATGCTCTGCACGGCCGATATACAAAAAAAAAAAATTGTGCAACACTGCTAAAAGCAGCCTCAACAGTACTGCACACGGTCAGATGTGGCCCTAAGAAGGACCGTTGGGGTTCTTGAAGCCTAAAATAACTCCTAATGCTCTCCCTATAGCAGCTCCGGCACCAGCAGCATTTTCCCTGATCTAAGTGAGAACGCATCTGTGGCGAGCCGCAGGAGGGGCCGATTTATATACTCGGGTGACACCTGATCTCGCCAGCCACTCACTGCAGGGGGGTGGTATAGGGCTTGAACGTCGCAGGGGGAAGTTGTAATGCCTTCCCTGTCTTTCTATTTGCCAGAAAAGCACGCTAACGTCTCAGAGATGAAAGTGAAAGTAACTCGAACATCGTGTGGTGCTCGCCTCTAGTAACGAGCATCTCGAACATGCTAATACTCGAACGAGCATCAAGCTCGGACGAGTACGTTCGCTCAGCTCTAGTATTCGCCATCCGCACTGCAAAAATATACTGGTAGTGGTGGTCTACTAAAATTTTCTAAAATTTGCTTTGGTCCCAATAAACTGTAGAGATTACAAATATTGCTCATGAGGAAAGGACCAATTGCAATACATACTGTCCATATACTATACAGTCTTGTGAAATATGTTGAACTGTATTGTTATAACACAGAAGGATATCTGGATGGAGCTCCTTTATGAATCAGTTTACACCTATCATTTACTGACATCTCATCTCCCCAAATGTGCTTGACAGACGACTACAATATATGGAGCCGACACAACACACAGGTAATAGGACTGATCAAATAATAAAGCATCTGTTTTACATTTTATTGTTCCTCAACAAGCTTGACACACATCTTCATGGTACCCTGTTGGCCACTTTAAAATGTACATAATAACAGTATATGATGCCAAGATGTATGCAGGCAATTCTCATTTTATGTGTTATTGTCCCTTTAAATTGATGTACATATTAAAGCAGCATAACCCTGCCTAGAAGCACATTTTCTTTGCTCTGAATAATGCACTCAATAACATGATGCAGAAGGGCTAAACAGCAGTATTAAGCATTAAGGAACATTAAGCCGAACTGACACTGTTTTGTTGTTATAACATCACTTCTCCATTTGTGGCTTAATAATTAGGAGTCCTACATGCATAATATTTCAGCTCTAGCAAGCAGTGGCCTCATTTTATTTTCCCCTTTATTCTCTATGTCTTACAATTTGGATCATGAAACACTTTCCACTAGATGCTGCACCATTTAAAATATAGATATATACAACTGAATGGTCACTTTATTAGAGACCCCCATCTGGTAGGGTGTTGGACCTACTTTAGCATTCAGAACCACAGCAATTCATTGTGGCATAGATTCTGTTATTTGTAGATTCACCCACAGTGATATCTTGTCTGATACCGAAGATTATATATGCATCCTGTCCAAGCTAGACTCATTGATATTCATTTGGCTTTCTGCTCACCTGAATAGCGACCCAATCCCCCCTTTTGTTACCGCCATTAACATTATTGTAGCCTTTGTTTCTTACTAATGAAGTTACTAGGAGGTGCTATTGAGTGAAGTCCTCCTCATTGATTCCCCCCATTCATACAGATACACAACTACCAAACTGTGTGTCTCTGAAAGGAAACACTGTATTAGATCAAAGCAGAAATTCATAACCAAAATTATTGGTTTATCTGAGAGGCTTAGCACAAAAGAAATCATATCTCCAGAATCAGGAGGCAACCCTGAATCCAAAGCAGTCATGCCTATTGTTGTGCCTTTGTACATTACCCTCTTTTATATACTTTTTTAAATAAGCATTTCTATCTTTTTGAAATAAACGCTTAAATCTTTAGTAGTCCATCCTTGAAGTTCTATAAACAAAGATCTCGATAAGTGTGGAACTTTAGGCTGCTGGAGAGCCAAAATGTTCCATATCCAGTCAATGAGCAGAACCTAGGCGGCTGACATGTCTTGCAGTAAAATGGTCAGTATTGACAGCAAGGTTTTTTAGTGCATGCAAAACCATGCGAGTGTGATTTACATACAACGATTATCGCTCAAAATTAGTTCAAACAATGGCATATGAGTAGAGATGAGCGAACACCAAAATGTTCGGGTGTTCGTTATTCGTAACGAACTTCCCGTGATGCTCGAGGGTTCGTTTCGAACAACGAACCCCATTGAAGTCAATGGGCGACCAGAACATTTTTGTATTTTGCCGATGCTCGCTAAGGTTTTCATGTGTGAAAATCTGGGCAATTCAGGAAAGTGATGGGAATGACACAGTGACGGATAGGGCAGGCGAGGGGCTACATGTTGGGCTGCATCCTAAGTTCACAGGTCCCACTATTAAGCCACAATAGCGGCAAGAGTGGGCCCCCCCCCCCTCCCAACAACTTTTACTTCTGAAAAGCGCTCATTAGCATGGCATACCTTTGCTAAGCACCACACTACCTCCAACAAAGCACAATCACTGCCTGCATGACACTCCACTGCCACTTCTCCTGAGTTACATGCTGCCCAACCGCACCCCCTCCCCCCCACAGCGCACACCAAAGTGTCCCTGCGCAGCCTTCAGCTGCCCTCATGCCACACCACGCTCATGTCTATTTAGAATTGCGTCTGCCATGACGAGGGACCGCAGGCATACACTGCAGAGGTTGGCACGGCTAGGCAGCGACCCTCTTTAAAAGTGGCGGAGCGATAGCCCACAATGCTGTACAGAAGCAATGAGAAATAGAATCCTGTGCCACCGCCATCTGGAGCTGCACACGTGGGCATAGCAATGGGGAACCTATGTGCCACACACTATTCATTCTGTCAAGGTGTCTGCATGCCCCAGTCAGACCGGGCTTTTTAATTCATAGACACAGGCAGGTACAACTCCCTATTGTGAAGTCCCTGTCGACCCACAGCATGGGTGGCTCCCTGGAACCCACCGGCGGTACACAAAAATATCCCATTGCATTGCCCAACACAGCTGAGGTAGTAATGTCGTGCGTAATACAGGTGGGCTTCGGCCCACACTGCATGCCCCAGTCAGACTGGGATTCTTTACAAGTGGACACATGTAGGTTTAACTCCCTGTGGACCCACTGCCTGGGTGGGTGCCAGGAAGCCACCGGCGGTACATAGAAATATCCCATTGCATTGCCCAACACAGCTGAGGTAGTAATGTCGTGCGTAATACAGGTGTGCTTCGGCCCACACTGCATGCCCCAGTCAGACTGGGATTCTTTACAAGTGGACACATGTAGGTTTAACTCCCTGTGGACCCACTGCCTGGGTGGGTGCCAGGAAGCCACCGGCGGTACATAGAAATATCCCATTGCATTGCCCAACACAGCTGAGGTAGTAATGTCGTGCGTAATACAGGTGGGCTTCGGCCCACACTGCATGCCCCGGTCAGACGGGTTCTTTAGAAGTGTACAGATGTATTAAAAACTCAGTGTGCACCTACAGCATGGGTGGCTCCCTGGAACCCACCGGCGGTACACAAAAATATCCCATTGCATTGCCCAACACAGCTGAGGTAACGTCAGCTGTAATGCAGGTGGGCTAAAAATTAATTTGATTACACTGTAGGCGAGGGCCCACACAAATTGCTGTATCAACAGTACTAATGTACATCCCAAAAATTGGCCATGGCCAGCCAAGAGGGCAGGTGAAACCCATTAATCGCTTTGGTTAATGTGGCTTAAGTGGTAACTAGGCCTGGAGGCAGCCCAGTGTAACGAAAAATTGGTTCAAGTTAAAGTTCCAACGCTTTTAAGCGCATTGAAACTTATAAAAATTGTTCTGAAAAATTATTTGAGTGAGCCTTGTGGCCCTAAGAAAAATTGCCCGTTCAGCGTGATTACGTGAGGTTTCAGGAGGTGGAGCAGGAGGAGGAGGAGGAGGAATATTAGACACAGATTGATGAAGCAGAAATGTCCCCGTTTTGGATGGTGAGAGAGAACGTAGCTTCCATCCGCGGGTGCAGCCTACGTATTGCTTACGTATCGCTGCTGTCCGCTGGTGGAGAACAGAAGTCTGGGGAAATCCAGCCTTTGTTCATCTTGATGAGTGTTAGCCTGTCGGCACTGTCGGTTGACAAGCGGCTACGCTTATCTGTGATGATTCCCCCAGCCGCACTAAACACCCTCTCCGACAACACGCTAGCCGCAGGACAAGCAAGCACCTCAAGGGCATACAGGGCTAGTTCAGGCCACGTGTCCAGCTTCGACACCCAGTAGTTGTAGGGGGCAGAGGCGTCACCAAGGATGGTCGTGCGATCCGCTACGTACTCCCTCACCATCCTTTTGCAGTGCTCCCGCCGACTCAGCCGTGACTGGGGAGCGGTGACACAGTCTTGGTGGGGAGCCATAAAGCTGGCCAGGCCCTTAAAGACTGTTGCACTGCCTGGGATGTACATGCTGCTCGATCTACGCACATCCCCTGCAACATGGCCCTCGGAACTGCGCCTTCTGCCACTAGCGCTGTCGGCTGGGAATTTTACCATCAGCTTGTCCGCAAGGGTCCTGTGGTATAGCAACACTCTCGAACCCCTTTCCTCTTCGGGAATCAGAGTGGGCAGGTTCTCCTTATACCGTGGATCGAGCAGTGTGTACACCCAGTAATCCGTCGTGGCCAGAATGCGTGCAACGCGAGGGTCACGAGAAAGGCATCCTAACATGAAGTCAGCCATGTGTGCCAGGGTACCTGTACGCAACACATGGCTGTCTTCACTAGGAAGATCACTTTCAGGATCCTCCTCCTCCTCCTCCTCCTCCTCAGGCCATACACGCTGAAAGGATGACAGGCAATCAGCCGGTGTACCGTCAGCAGCGGGCCAAGCTGTCTCTTCCCCCTCCTCCTCATCCTCCTCATGCTCCTCCTCCTCCTCCTGTACGCGCTGAGAAATAGACAGGAGGGTGCCCTGACTATCCAGCGGCATACTGTCTTCCCCCGCCCCCGTTTCCGAGCGCAAAGCAGCTGCCTTTATGGTTTGCAGGGAATTTCTCAAGATGCATAGCAGAGGAATGGTGACGCTAATGATTGTAGCATCGCCGCTCACCACCTGGGTAGACTCCTCAAAATTACCAAGGACATGGCAGATGTCTGCCAACCAGGCCCACTCTTCTGAAAGGAATTGAGGAGGCTGACTCCCACTGCGCCGCCCATGTTGGAGTTGGTATTCGACTATAGCTCTCCGTTGTTCATAGAGCCTGGCCAACATGTGGAGCGTAGAGTTCCACCGTGTGGGCACGTCGCACAGCAGTCGGTGCACTGGCAGCTTAAAGTGATGTTGCAGGGTGCGCAGGGTGGCAGCGTCCGTGTGGGACTTGCGGAAATGTGCGCAGAGCCGGCGCGCCTTTACGAGCAGGTCTGACAAGCGTGGGTAGCTTTTCAGAAACCGCTGAACCACCAAATTAAAGACGTGGGCCAGGCATGGCACGTGCGTGAGGCTGCCAAGCTGCAGAGCCGCCACCAGGTTACGGCCGTTGTCACACACGACCATGCCCGGTTGGAGGCTCAGCGGCGCAAGCCAGCGGTCGGTCTGCTGTGTCAGACCCTGCAGCAGTTCGTGGGCCGTGTGCCTCTTATCGCCTAAGCTGAGTAGTTTCAGCACGGCCTGCTGACGCTTGCCCACCGCTGTGCTGCCACACCGCGCGACACCGACTGCTGGCGACATGCTGCTGCTAACACATCTTGATTGTGAGACAGAGGAGGAGGAGGAGGAGGAGGGTGCTTTAGTGGAGGAAGCATACACCTCCGCAGATACCAGCACCGAGCTGGGGCCCGCAATTCTGGGGGTGGGTAGGACGTGAGCGGTCCCAGGCTCTGACTCTGTCCCAGCCTCCACTAAATTCACCCAATGTGCCGTCAGGGAGATGTAGTGGCCCTGCCCGCCTGTGCTTGTCCACGTGTCCGTAGTTAAGTGGACCGTGGCAGTAACCGCGTTGGTGAGGGCGCGCACAATGTTGCGGGAGACGTGGTCGTGCAGGGCTGGGACGGCACATCGGGAAAAGTAGTGGCGACTGGGAACTGAGTAGCGCGGGGCCGCCGCCTCCATGATACTTTTGAAGGACTCCGTTTCCACAACCCTATACGGCAGCATCTCAAGGCTGATGAATTTTGCGATGCGGACGGTTAACGTTTGAGCGTGCGGGTGCGTGGCGGCGTACTTGCGCTTGCGCTCGAACACTTGCGCAAGCGACGGCTGAACGGTGCGCTGAACTACACTGCTGGATGGGGCCGAGGACAGCGGAGATGAGGGTGTGGGTGCAGGCCATGAGGCGGTAGTGCCTGTGTCCTGAGAGGGGGGTTGCATCTCAGTGGCAGGTTGGGGCACAGGGGGAGAGGCAGGGGTGCAAACCGGAGACGGTGAACGGCCTTTGTCCCACCTTGCGGGGTGCTTGGCCATCATATGTCTGCGCATGGTGGTGGTGGTGAGGCTGTTGGTGTTGGCTCCCCGGCTGAGCTTTGCGCGACAAAGGTTGCACACCACTGTTCGTCGGTCGTCAGGCGTCTCTGTGAAAAACTGCCAGACCTTAGAGCACCTCGGCCTACGCAGGGTGGCATGGCGCGAGGGGGCGCTTTGGGAAACACTTGGTGGATTATTCGGTCTGGCCCTGCCTCTACCCCTGGCCACCGCACTGCCTCTTGCAACCTGCCCTGCTGATGCCCTTGACTCCCCCTCTGAAGACCTGTCCTCCTGAGTAAGCGTTGCACACCAGGTGGGGTCAGTCACCTCATCGTCCTGCTGCTCTTCCTCCGAATCCTCTGTGCGCTGCTCCCTGGGACTTACTGCCCTTACTACTACCTCACTGCAAGACAACTGTGTCTGATCGTCATCGTCCTCCTCACCCACAGAAAGTTGTTGAGACAGTTGGCGGAAGTCCCCAGCCTCTTCCCCCGGACCCCGGGAACTTTCGAATGGTTGGGCATCAGTGACGATAAACTCCTCTGGTGGGAGAGGAACCGCTGCTGCCCAATCTAAGCAGGGGCCCGAGAACAGTTCCTGGGAGTGTTCCCGCTCCTGAGCAGGTGTCATTGTAGTGGACTGAGGAGGCTGGGAGGAAGGAGGAGCAGCAGACAGAGGATTCGGATTGGCAGCAGTGGACGGCGCAGAACTGCGGGTAGACGATAGGTTGCTCGAAGCACTTTCTGCCATCCAGGACAGGACCTGCTCACACTGCTCATTTTCTAATAACCGTCTCCCGCGTGGACCCATTAATTGGGCGATGAATGTGGGGACGCCAGAAACGTGCCTCTCTCCTAATCGCGCAGCAGACAGCTGCGACACACCTGGATCAGGAGCTTGGCCTGTGCCCACACCCTCACTTGGCCCTCCGCGTCCTCGGCCACGTCCACGTCCACGTCCTCTAGGCTTACCCCTACCCCTCAGCATGCTGTATTACCAGTGATTAGATTTCCCAGGCAGGAAATAAATTGGCGCAAGACTGCAGGCCAAATATAATTTTTGCCCTTTTTGGAAAACGAAAGGCCCCACTGCCTCTAGTGAATGAATTATCTAAGTTTAATAACTGTGCTGTGTCCCTGCTTATGTGTCACAGAACGTGAGGGTAGCAGAGTTATTATAACTCTTGGAGAGCAGGTATTTTTTTTCCCAATTAAGGAAAGCAAATGGCGAACCCAGCAGTAAAGCGTAGCTGGGTGCGTATGATTTAGCAATGTTTTTCACGCAGCTCACACGTCTACACAGGCGTAAGGACGGACACAGGCTGGACAAATAGATTTGTTTTCAGTTTTTTCCCACCAACAGGCAGCACTGCGTATATTCAATGAACCTGCGAAGTTTAATAACTGCGCTGTGTCCCTGCTTATGTGTCACAGAACGTGAGGGTAGCAGAGTTATTATAACTCTTGGAGAGCAGGTATTTTTTTTCCCAATTAAGGAAAGCAAATGGCGAACCCAGCAGTAAAGCGTAGCTGGGTGCGTATGATTTAGCAATGTTTTTCACGCAGCTCACACGTCTACACAGGCGTAAGGACGGACACAGGCTGGACAAATAGATTTGTTTTCAGTTTTTTCCCACCAACAGGCAGCACTGCGTATATTCAATGAACCTGCGAAGTTTAATAACTGCGCTGTGTCCCTGCTTATGTGTCACAGAACGTGAGGGTAGCAGAGTTATTATAACTCTTGGAGAGCAGGTATTTTTTTTTCCCAATTAAGGAAAGCAAATGGCGAACCCAGCAGTAAAGCGTAGCTGGCTGCGTATGATTTAGCAATGTTTTTCACGCAGCTCACACGTCTACACAGGCGTAAGGACGGACACAGGCTGGACAAATAGATTTGTTTTCAGTTTTTTCCCACCAACAGGCAGCACTGCGTATATTCAATGAACCTGCGAAGTTTAATAACTGCGCTGTGTCCCTGCTTATGTGTCACAGAACGTGAGGGTAGCAGAGTTATTATAACTCTTGGAGAGCAGGTATTTTTTTTCCCAATTAAGGAAAGCAAATGGCGAACCCAGCAGTAAAGCGTAGCTGGGTGCGTATGATTTAGCAATGTTTTTCACGCAGCTCACACGTCTACACAGGCGTAAGGACGGACACAGGCTGGACAAATAGATTTGTTTTCAGTTTTTTCCCACCAACAGGCAGCACTGCGTATATTCAATGAACCTGCGAAGTTTAATAACTGCGCTGTGTCCCTGCTTATGTGTCACAGAACGTGAGGGTAGCAGAGTTATTATAACTCTTGGAGAGCAGGTATTTTTTTTCCCAATTAAGGAAAGCAAATGGCGAACCCAGCAGTAAAGCGTAGCTGGGTGCGTATGATTTAGCAATGTTTTTCACGCAGCTCACACGTCTACACAGGCGTAAGGACGGACACAGGCTGGACAAATAGATTTGTTTTCAGTTTTTTCCCACCAACAGGCAGCACTGCGTATATTCAATGAACCTGCGAAGTTTAATAACTGCGCTGTGTCCCTGCTTATGTGTCACAGAACGTGAGGGTAGCAGAGTTATTATAACTCTTGGAGAGCAGGTATTTTTTTTTCCCAATTAAGGAAAGCAAATGGCGAACCCAGCAGTAAAGCGTAGCTGGCTGCGTATGATTTAGCAATGTTTTTCACGCAGCTCACACGTCTACACAGGCGTAAGGACGGACACAGGCTGGACAAATAGATTTGTTTTCAGTTTTTTCCCACCAACAGGCAGCACTGCGTATATTCAATGAACCTGCGAAGTTTAATAACTGCGCTGTGTCCCTGCTTATGTGTCACAGAACGTGAGGGTAGCAGAGTTATTATAACTCTTGGAGAGCAGGTATTTTTTTTTCCCAATTAAGGAAAGCAAATGGCGAACCCAGCAGTAAAGCGTAGCTGGCTGCGTATGATTTAGCAATGTTTTTCACGCAGCTCACACGTCTACACAGGCGTAAGGACGGACACAGGCTGGACAAATAGATTTGTTTTCAGTTTTTTCCCACCAACAGGCAGCACTGCGTATATTCTATGAATAATAACTGTGTTGTGGCCCTGCCTATACAATTCTTTCCCTGCAGTATCAATGGAGGGTGCAATGCTCTGCAGAGGCGATTTTGAGAAGCCCAAAAAAAATGCAGCACAGCCAACAGCAGCCTGGACAGTACTGCACACGGATAAATATGGCCCTAGAAAGGACCGTTGAGGTTCTTGAAGGCTACACTCACTCCTAACACTCTCCCTGCCTATGCAGCACTTCTGTCCCTAATGCCAGGTGCAACGGTCTGCAGAGGCGATTTTGAGAAAAAAAAAAAAATCCCACTGCTAACAGCAGCCAACACACAGCTATCAGTGGCCCTAATAAGGACCTTTGGGGGGTCTTGAAGCCTACACTAACTACCAATTCTTTCCCTACAGCAGCTCCGGTATAAACAGCACTGTCCCTCATCTAACTCACACCGCATCTGAGGCGAGCCGCGGGAGGGGCCGACTTTTATATTAGGCGAACACCTGATCTCGCCAGCCACTCACAGCAGGGGGGTGGTATAGGGCTTAAACGTTGCAGGGGGAAGTTGTAATGCCTTCCCTGTCTTTCAATTGGCCAGAAAAGCGCGCTAACGTCTCAGGGAAGGAAGTGAAAGTAACCAGAACACCGCATGGTGTTCGTCACGAATAACGAACATCCCGAACACCCTAATATTCGCACGAATATCAAGCTCGGACGAACGCGTTCGCTCATCTCTACATATGAGTGATAATTGTTTTGTGTAAATGCTACCATCACTGGCCGAACGATAATTTTAAGGTGAGTTTGAAATCCATCAGTCAGATGGAGAGTAGATAACACAGACCGCACACTGTGTTCTGCACAGGAGTTGGAGATTACATTGTATTCAGCTGATAGCCCGTGTGAGAACAATGTAGCTGTAAGCAGAGCCCAGCCCACATGCTGAACTCTGCAAACAGCTCCCGGAGGCTCATTGCAGGCTCAGAGTTTATTGCAGTTGCAAAGAATTAGATGAAGGTACTGATCTGCTCTGAATAGCTGACAGGAACAGTTCATTGATTCATGCTGCTTGTGCTAAATTCTCACCTCCCATCAGTATGGTGCAACAGAAATCTGTATTTATCTGACCAGGTGGTGTTTTTCCACTGCTCAGGGATCCAGCTTTTGCTCTCTTTTGCCCACTGAACTCTGGCTTTTCTGTTTCTCTGGTCATCTGCTGTTTTAGCCAATCCATGCTAAGAAACGACAAGTTGTGTGTTTGGACACATTAGTTGGAGCAGTAGTGTTGTATTCAGTTGCAATTTGTTTCACCATGCACTGTTTGTCTGAATGATTCTTGACTTCCTCTTCTCTGACCCTTTTTATGGACGAGTTGTTTATGTCCATAGGATTCCCTTTTGCTGAATGTTTTTCCTCGATCACACCATTTGGTATACTCTCCACACTGTTGCACAAGAAAATCCTACAAGGTTGACAGTCTGGCCTTAGGTAGTCTAGCACTGATGACTAGGCCTTGTTGCTCAGACTACAGCGGAAAAATCGAGCAATGTGGATTCACACTGAACCTGATCTACAGAAAATGTACTCATCTGATTTTACTCTGGGGTCAGGTGTCTAATTTTCATACAAAGAAGCTCTAATCATGAAAGGGATGGTGTCTCTAATAAAGTGGCTATTCAGTGTATATTACATATTAATACAACTACCGTTTATACACAGCATCAACATAGTTATCAGGTTGTGTTCTTAAAGAGTACTTTGTCTCCATTGGAGCTCACAATCTAATTTTGCCCTCTTGTTCAAACACAGAGGCTCTGACCAGAGGGGTAGCCTCAAACATCTGTGCCCCAACCTACCATGTGCCACTTATTATACTGGTGTCCTCTTAGGTGGCAGTGGAGTTTTTGGACGCCCTCAGGCATCAGGCCCAAGAGTGACTGCTACCTCTGCATCCAGTATAGCTACTTCCTTGGGTCAGATCAGTTTCACGGAAAATGAATTACCTATTATAAAGGATTTATAGTGAGTGAGTAAACAAGAGAACTCAAGGGATGCAGTGAGAAAACAATTGATCCCACCAGGAACATGCCAGACTAAACTGTATGACCAATCATGCGCACACTTCTAACTTTTAAAAGAGGCAAACGGCACTTACCATTGGACGACCACCACTGACTGCGACCCTGTATGGCAACTCAAAGGTGCTTCAGCCTGAGTCAAAGAATATCAAATATCCAGAAAGGAAAGATGAAAATGCGTCTCTCCTCGATATGTAGAATAAAAAAGAGCACTTTATTTTATATCAAAAAGAGCAGGTGAAACACACAAGACACGGTGCACACAGACTACAGCCAGCCATCACGAGGGATCATTCACATTTTTTTAAAGATGACTGCAGAAATGGGGGAAATCAGCCATTTCAGGTGATCAAAGTCTTATATATATGGCCTGCTTCAGGGACTGTGTGATACATCATAGGATTACTTGTGTCTAGAGATGAACAAGCATACTTGCTATGGGCAAATACTCGATCGAGCAAGTAGTACCTGCCCGTTTGTGAGAAAAGATCCGTGTGCCGGCAGGGGTGAGCAGTGTGTTGCGGGAGTGAACAGGAGGGAGAGATCTCCCCTTTTCCCCCTCGCTCTACCCCACTGCACCCCGCCCCCCGCCGCAACCCAAATCTTTTCTCACGAGCAGGCAGGTACTCGATAAGGACAATACTCGCTCGAGTATTTGCCCTTAGCGAGAATGCATCTAGTAAGAACTGCACAACTAATGTAGGTCACCAGGATTCGTGCCATTATTTAAACTTTATGGCACGCAAAAACTGTATCACTTACTTCCCAGCTATTAATTGACCTTCAAACCCTCCCCTAAGGCCGGTTTCACACAGCCGAGAAAATTATGCAAGATTTGTGCATTGCGAGACGCGCAAATCTTCCACGGATATCAACTCTATTTTTTTGAATGGATTCATATACAATCGCGGCATGCTCTATCTTTTCACGTTCCTCGGAAAACACATCACCCATTGATGTCAATGGAGCCTTAAATACATTGCATGACTCTCGCATGCCATGTGATGTGCATGTGAGTGCGAGGTAACGTTTCCCATTGAACTCAATGGCAAACACTTCTGATCCTCTATCGCACGTAAAACTTGCGCGAGAAGACCAAAATTTCACCAAAGCAATGCAAGGCATTTTTGCCTGAAAAACCCTCGTGTCTGTGGGTAAATTGCATGCTGATAAGTGCGATATTGTGCCAAGTTTCACAACCCGGGAACGTGCTTGCCTGTGTGTAGGTAGCCTAATAAGTAACTAAGACCCCACCCAAGTCCCTACTCTTCTGCTCCACTACCTCTAATTTCTAATTAACCACCCCTTTCATCATAAAACAACTTCTGCTAAGTAAATTTCCTTGCTTAACTAATTATGGATCCGTATTACAATATGCTCATTTAAAAGCAGGAACTGTATAATTGATGTCAATGTCAGGTATGCTTTTAGAAAGGCTTCCTTCATCCACAGGGTGTGATTTGATCGTCTCTTTAGATGTTTACAACTCACTTGGACCTTTTACAAGAATCCTGAAGTTCAGCTCTAGTTTTGGCCAAAACACATATAAGATACTTTGCAGATGCACTTTAACTAGGGATGTTGATGAAAGTTCAATCCAGTTGGCCCACAGGGGAACAGGTGAATCCCTGGTGAGCCCTGAGCC
Source organism: Eleutherodactylus coqui (assembly GCF_035609145.1). Classification (NCBI taxonomy): domain Eukaryota; kingdom Metazoa; phylum Chordata; class Amphibia; order Anura; family Eleutherodactylidae; genus Eleutherodactylus; species Eleutherodactylus coqui. Next base: position 200,233,424 of record NC_089842.1, on the reverse strand, counting down.
AGGAGTGGTCCCCCACACACAAGCAGCGCACTGTGCAGTAGACTTGCTGCACTACATTCAGATAGCAGTATCTCAGCCAACCTACACATCCATATAATAAACTGGATAGTCTATGTATTTATATAGACACAATGTGGCTGAGGTGAAATCTAAGGGCCAATATCCTTCCTCCCTGAGAGACACCTCTTGACAACACCACAGAGGCTCCTTTTCCCAATATCTTGCAACCTCTTGCTGCTGCCAGTGGCTTGGCACTGTATAAGAATGTATGCTCGGCTCATAGAGCTGAGAGGGCCCCTAGTCCAAGGCAAGGGCCAGGGAGCAGGACAGAAACAGTCTGAGGGAATAGCCAGACAACCAGACAACCTACTGCAAACAACAAGGGGGATATGTATTATTTGCATGTAGCACTAGAGTGGGTTCCAAAATATATTTTTCTGATGGGCCTTAGCACCCCAGTCCGAAATTGCAAATTGGTGCATACCTTCCAAAAAATGACATTATAGGAAAGGTCTATATTAAAAAACGTTGTTAACAATTGTGTAACATTCTCTAGATACAATGTCCCTATACATTTTCCCTGTAAATATGATTACACTGGTTACACATCAGACATTGGGATTACTGTTCTAGAAAGTTAGGGGATAACTTTGGACCATTGAAGCAATGATGTCATTGTATTATTTCATTACTCTACTTTTCCATATTATATTGGATATTAAAGTTTGAAACTCTTCTATGAGCTGTCACTTTAAGTAATCCATAAAGTATAATCCACCTGGTGTCCTTGTAGTAGCAGAGATTACGTTGTCATAGATAAATGGCTGTGTGTTTTAACCAAAATGCTCAGCCTTGTCTGCCCCTGAGAAGAGGAACTATTGAGGAACAGATCTGATTCCCATTATGAAGAATAAGTCGACATTTAGCTTAGTCCCAGTGGCCGATAAGCCTTCAAACAGAAATCTTTTGATGCTCTCCCTCCACTGATCCCACTACAAAGCTCCGAGCGCTGTACGGAGTCACATGACACATTCGCTGGGTCTGTGTGAATTTTTAGGTCAGACAGTACAGCTGTGTTGTAACTTTCCATCTCCAGCCTTTTATTTTTTTGCTCATCTCTGCACATTGTAATGTTGCAGACTCGTTTTTCAGTGTGGGGGACAAGGGGAGGGAGATGGTGCCTTCGAGTTGGGTTCATTTCACTGTTTTTCCTTTCTCTCTTTTTTTTTTTAAAGCACAAAAACATCAAAGCCTTGCTAAGCCTCCAGGTTTTCTGCACATGTATCGCTCAGGAATGATTGATGGACGCAGCTGCGGAAAGGGAGGGGGGCATACTGGTCCTGCAGCATCAGCCAAAATTATGTGGATGCTTTCCTGTCTATGTCATAATTTTAGAGCGCCGTTGATATTTTTTGTATATAAAATACCAACACTGGTTGAGATGCTTAAACTACATGTTGAGTACTGGCCCTTTAAAGGTATTGTGTTGCAGACGTTAGGATTACCTACTAAAGTAACAGGTCATGTCTATTTAATCCTCAGGTTATTATCTTTCACACAAGTACATTTTACTATTATCAACTGAAAAATTATATTTGAATATACAAACACATTGATGTGTGATTAATACGACCAACAGTGGAAAAACTACAGGGATAATAATGGTGGAACTTCTAAAAGGTATTAGCCACTTGGAGGCTTTGACTCTCAAGGGGCAGACAGTGGAATGCAATAGAAACAGTTCACACTAATTTATACCAATTAACACGTGCCTGATTCAGTACTGATTTGTAGCAAGGTTTCTTAAAGGAATACACTGGGCAAAACCAGGGCCAGGACCTGAGGGGGCAATGCATGACACAGGGATTCAGCAAATAAGGAAGATGGAACAATGCCTCTACAGCGCCACCTATTGGATGGCAGCATTCCTTCAAATCAATGTACAACCCTTTATACAGGTCTTAACAAAGACTGGGAATTGTTAAGACCTGTATAAAGGGTTGTGCATTGGTCATCTGAATGGTCGCCATGTAATGCAACATTTCCAGTGCACTGGCCACTACAGGTGAAATCTCTAGCCAGACAAGGCTTCCCCTAGATAATTCAGATGTCTGCCAGGGAATTGGCCCACAGCAATCAGCTAATTGGGCAACTGATATTATATCTTGCATTACATTTAGACATGGGTAAGTATGTGTACATACAGTATTTACTGAATATGTTAGTGTATCATAGACATACTTAAACAATATCTGCAATGCCAAATCCGGGACATTCAAGCACTACATCCGGTAATGCTCCAAAAATACTCGTAGACCCAACCCCTTTTGTGCTCCAGTTTGTGGAATTATCCCATTAAAATCCGGACCGTTGGGAAGTAAGAGTACCGTATATACCGGCGTATAAGGCGACGGGGCGTATAAGACGACCCCCCAACTGTCACCTTATACGCCGGTATTCAGTGGAGAAAAAAAAAAAAATTTTATTACTCACCTCCCCCGGCGTCCTGTCGCGCTCCGGCAGGATGTCGCTCGCTCCGGCAGGCTGTCGCTCGCTCCTCGTCCCCGCCGCAGCATAGCTTTCTGAATGTGGGGCTTGAAATCCCCGCTTCCAGAAAGCTAATACACACGCCGGCAGCCATGACATCATTGAATGGCTGTGATTGGCTAAAGCACACGTGGCTTCAGCCAATCACACTATTCAATGACATCATTGAATGGGTGTGATTGCTAACACGTGCGCCTTCAGCCAATCACAGCCATTCAATGATGTCATTGAATAGTGTGATTGGCTGAAGCCACGTGTGCTTTAGCCAATCACAGCCATTCAATGCTGTCATGGCTGCCGGCGTGTGTATTAGCTTTCTGGAAGCGGGGATTTCAAGCCCCGCATTCAGAAAGCTATGCTGCGGCGGGGACGAGGAGCGAGCGACAGCCTGCCGGAGCAAGCGACATCCTGCCGGAGCGCGACAGGACGCCGTGGGAGGTGAGTAATAAAATTTTTTTTTTTTACACTTTTTTTTTTTTGTATTACCGGCGCATAAGACGACCCCCGACTGCAGAGCAGATTTTTCGGGGTTCAAAAGTCGTCTTATACGCCGGTATATACGGTATATATCTGTGTGTGTATTAGCATATAAGCATAAGTTTGTGTTCATAGTTACAGTATGTCTGTGTATGTATACTATATGTGTTTGTATCCAGTATGTAGGTATCTGTATATATACATGGGCATGTATGTTTATGCATTTATATATATATATTTGTACATATATGCAGGGAACTGCAGCTGATACCATTCACTTGAATAGAGCTGAGCGTCATTTCTGTTACACAGTAGATCGGCAGGGAAGACGGTGAAGGCAAGGACTGTGAACGGTTGGACCAGCACTAATCATAAAGATACTGTATATCCTAGCAATATACCATCACTTTATACCATTTTATCTTTTTTTTTTTTTTTTTAGATTATTTTAAAGAAAAACATGTACTGTGCTGAATTTCATATATACCTATTGCTGTGTGCCTGTCTACCATGAAAGATAGCAACCCAAGTGTTGTGAAGTATGCAATGCTGTTACAATATGTCAATAGGTAGACTTTTGTCATGGGGAGAGGATATACAAATACCTGAATGCCCATGCAGTATAACAAAGGGTGCATAAAAGTGCTAGCTGATGCCCCCTTACTTACCTTCAGACCATCGGCATTTCTATTCAGCCTTACTGCAGTATGATACTGATGGCTTGATGACATTATGTATGTGTGTATATCCACAAACAAATTACTAATAAAAAGCACAGTACGAATAACCCCTAAAGACATAACATGTACCCCTAAGGTACACCTACAATAGGTTGAGAACATAGATGATATAAACCCCTTAACTTATGATTCTAAAGATGAGGCTCCCTTCAAGAAGATTACTTGAGTAGAGATGAGCGAGCGTACTTGCTAAAGCAAACTACTTGAGAGAGTAGTGCCTTATGCGAGTACTTGCCCGCTCGTCTCTAAAGATTCGGGTGCCGGCGGGGGAGAGCCGTGAGTAGTGGCGGGAGTGAGCGAGAGAGTGAGATCTCCCCCCCCCCCCCCCCCCCCGTTCCTCCCCGCTCTCCCCCGCCGCTCCCCGCCGACACCCGAATCTTTAAAGACGAGCGGGCAGGTACTCGCATAAGGCACTACTCGCTCGAGTAGTTTGCCTTAGCGAGTATGCTCGCTCATCTCTATACTTGAGGACTCTTAGAATGTACTTCGGTCTCAAGTCTACAATTGATCCTTGTGCTGTAGAATAAAACCCACGTACAAGATTACGAAGAAAATTTAAAAAAACAGCACTCCAGGCAATGAACAAACTTCTAAGTATAATATAACTGAAGTACTTACTTCACAGGGGGGTCTCAGGAGAGATCACCCCTAATCCAGATAAGGAATATAGTCCTTTTAGGGACTTCAACTCCCAGATGAACTCCAATTGAGTCCAGTAGGCAGCTGGTTTCGGCTTTGAGTTACAATTTATTTAGGCATTTTCCAAAAAATTGAAAAAAATTTCTGTGAAAAAAGATATGTCACAAAAAAAATGGAGCAAAAATAATTTTGGTAGCTAGACGAAAAAAAAAATAGGGCTGAAAAACCACCACACCACAGTGGTTAAAGTAACATAGATTTTTAAAGATAACAATGGACAGCAAACATTAAAAGAAGACATAACTGGGGTCACCACCCCCTGACAATTACATGAGCATGGACATCTTAATGTTGATAGGAGCTTCAAGCAAATCAGTTATCTGATCCTGGCCATGAAAGTGTTAGGACATATTCAGACAGCCGAATTCAAGTTGCACCTGAGATTCTCGAGAGCAACTTGCATCGGTCAGATCATGGACATGACCGTGTGCTCTCCGATACCCGCGGGCAGTGGACATTGCATGTCTGATTCTGGTCTGTAAATCACATCAGAAAAGGACATGTTAGGATTTTTTTTTTACATGGACCATCGGCCAGTGAAAAAGATTGCTGGTCTGAAAAACTCACTTTAGTGGTTCCGAGTTCTGTTCTAATTTTCTGAGTTACAAATACGAACACAATTCAGATGGAAAAAATTGTGCATGTGAACAAGCCTTTCAGTGATAAAGATGTGATATTTCATCCGCAGATTCTGCCAACGATCTCATGTTTATGAGAACATCTTGAAGTTCCTAGATGTGAGTTTGACCAAGTTGAATGGGAATGTTAATAGGCAAGAGTGGGGAAATACTTTCCAGCCCAATGATCATTTGGACAATAACTATTTCCTGTCTATGGCCTGGTTACGTGACCTCTCACAATCTTGTAGGACGGCCTTGGGATTTGGTGATTCATGGGTGGAGTTTGGGTGTTACTCCACCTGTGTGAAATTTTCTCTTCTGGTATGCAGGTATGTATGTAATATGATAAACTGTTTGTCTATTCATCCATTTCATTCCCCCCACAACCCTCTACTATTTTACACATGTGAATCTGAAGCAATGTGTGACCAATAATCATGACTTTTAATGGCAGAGATGAATCTTGTAGTTTTATACCCATTTGATCAGCCGGTGCTCATTAACTGATTAATAATATTACATATTTAATTCACTTCTTTGCCCATGCTACTGTCAAAGGAGTCATTTTTTGATAAGGAGATTGAATATCAGACAGTGAACACCATTAATTAAGGCTCTTTAATGTCTTGGCGCTCGGGAGTTTATGATTGGGATAAGGTAATTTGATGTCTCTTAATGTCCCTTTATAAAGATTTCAGGCCCGTTAAAAGCTTGTTCTGTTGCTATATCTTGCCTCCAGTGTCATTTTCCATTTGATGATTTAATAGTGCCCTGTGATAAAAGATTACTTATTAAATGACATACTTAGAGTTAAAACTATAAATCTATTTTCAGCTGGTTAACCCTTTACCTCCTGCTGGTTTAATGTACATCTTCTACTGGGGAACTTAGTTGAGAACTTTTGATATATACATAGATGGGCAGTTCACAGAAGTGATGATAATCAAAGGCTGTCAGGAACTACCTTTTCATACATGGCTCCATATGTGGTCTCCATATTATAATATTATAGCTTTTGGAAGACTACATAGTGGAATAATGTAATCTTGTACAACAATTAACCAAGGCAGCGCTCCAGCGCTTCTCAAAAAATTCAATTTGTTAGTTTTGTTAGGTTTTAGAAAGCTATAATTTTTACATTTTGTAAAATTTATAGTTGTTTATTTTTAAAATTAGTATATTTAAACTAAAATAAAATACAGGAATGGGTTCCTCATTTTGGTTTGGTCATTTTGATATATCATTTGTATAGTCTCAGGTTAATGTTTAGATTGGTGTCAGCACTGGGTTGTTGTCTTATATATATATAAAAAAATTTATTTTTCATTTTCTTCTATTTTTTTTAAACTTACTTTTATAACTTTTTTATAAGAACTCTGGGGGTCATTCACATTATCTTTCTTTTTATTTCACACTTTTCCACTGTAGCTGGGGCAGCCATAGGAGGCGCAGTTGAAGGGGAAAATATTCCCCAGTAGTAATCACTCGTATAGCTGGCCTGGGTTTGGGTCTGCACTTACGCTTTCTCCAGTCACTACATATTGCACACATGCAGCACGCAAGTGGTTAAAAACTTCTGCCTTCTTCTCTGGGTCTTCAGCTGTGACTAACAGCCAAGGACTAGAGATGAGCGAGCACAAAATGCTCGGGTGCTCGTTACTCGGGACGAAATTATCGCGATGCTCGAGGGTTCGTTTCGAGTAACGAACCCCATTGAAGTCAATGGGCGACCCGAGCATTTTTGTATTTCGCCGATGCTCGCTAAGGTTTTCATGTGTGAAAATCTGGGCAATTCAAGAAAGTGATGGGAACGACACAGCAACCGATAGGGCAGGCGAGGGGCTACATGTTGGGCTGCATCTCAAGTTCACAGGTCCCACTATTAAGCCACAATACCGGCAAGAGTGCCCCCCCCCCCTCCCAACAACTTTTACTTCTGAAAAGCCCTCATTAGCATGGCATACCTTAGCTAAGCACCACACTACCTCCAACAAAGCACATTCACTGCCTGCATGACACTCCGCTGCCACTTCTCCTGGGTTACATGCTGACCAACCCCCCCCCCCCCCCACAGCGCACACCAAAGTGTCCCTGCGCAGCCTTCAGCTGCCCTCATGCCACGCCACACTCATGTCTATTTATAAGTGCGTCTGCCATGAGGAGGAACCGCAGGCACACACTGCAGAGGGTTGGCACGGCTAGGCAGCGACCCTCTTTAAAAGGGGCAGGGCGATAGCCCACAATGCTGTACAGAAGCAATGAGAAATCCAATCCTGTGCCACCTCCATCAGGAGCTGCACACGTGGGCATAGCAATGGGGAACCTATGTGCCACACACTATTCATTCTGTCAAGGTGTCTCTGCATGCCCCAGTCAGACCGCGGTTTTTAATTCATAGACACAGGCAGGTACAACTCCCTATTGTGAAGTCCCTGTGGACCGACAGCATGGGTGGCTCCCTGGAACCCACCGGCGGTACATAAAAATATCCCATTGCATTGCCCAACACAGCTGAGGTAGTAATGTCGTGCTTAATGCAGGTGGGCTTCGGCCCACACTGCATGCCCCAGTCAGACTGGGGTTCTTTAGAAGTGGAAACAGATGCATTTATAATTCTCTGTGGACCCACAGCATGGGTGGGTGCCAGGAAGCCACCGGCGGTACATAAAAATATCCCATTGCATTGCCCAACACAGCGGATGTAACGTCAGCTGTAATGCAGGTGGGCTAAAAATGCAGGTGGGCTAAAAATTTATTGGATTACACTGTAGGCGAGGGCCCACAAAAATTGCTGTATCAACAGTACTAATGTACATCAGAAAAATTGGCCATGGCCAACCAAGAGGGCAGGTGAAACCCATTAATCGCTTTGGTTAATGTGGCTTAAGTGGTAACTAGGCCTGGAGGCAGCCCAGTTTAACGAAAAATTGGTTCAAGTTAAAGTTTCAACGCTTTTAAGAGCATTGAAACGTATAAAAATAAAAAAAAAAAAAAATTATATGAGTGAGCCTTGTGGCCCTAAGAAAAATTGCCCGTTCGGCGTCATTACGTGAGGTTTCAGGAGGAGGAGCAGGAGGAGGAGGAATATTATACACAGATTGATGAAGCAGAAATGTCCCCGTTTTGGATGGTGAGAGAGAACGATGCTTCCATCCGCGGGTGCAGCCTACGTATTGCTTAGGTATCGCTGCTGTCCGCTGGTGGAGAAGAGAAGTCTGGGGAAATCCAGGCTTTGTTCATCTTGATGAGTGTAAGCCTGTCGGCACTGTCGGTTGACAGGTGGGTACGCTTATCCGTGATGATTCCCCCAGCCACACTAAACACACTCTCTGACAAGACGCTAGCCGCAGGACAAGCAAGCACCTCCAGGGCATACAGCGCGAGTTCAGGCCACGTGTCCAGCTTCAACACCCAGTAGTTGTAGGGGGCAGAGGCGTCACCGAGGACGGTGCTGCAATCGGCTACGTACTCCCTCACCATCCTTTTACAGTGCTCCCGCCAACTCAGCCTTGACTGGGGACCGGTGACACAGTCTTGCTGGGGAGCCATAAAGCTGGCAAAGGCCTTGGAGAATGTTCCCCTGCCTGCGCTGTACATGCTGCCTGATCTCTGCGCCTCCCCTGCTACCTGGCCCTCGGAACTGCGCCTTCTGCCACTAGCGCTGTTGGATGGGAAGTTTTCCATCAGTTTGTCCACCAGCGCCCTGTGGTATAGCATCATTCTCGAACCCCTTTCCTCTTCGGGAATGAGAGTGCAAAGGCTCTCCTTATACCGTGGGTCGAGCAGTGTGTACACCCAGTAATCCGTAGTGGCCAGAATGCGTGTAACGCGAGGGTCACGAGAAAGGCATCCTAACATGAAGTCAGCCATGTGTGCCAGCGTACCTGTACGCAACACATGGCTGTCTGCACTAGGAAGATCACTTTCAGGATCCTCCTCCTCCTCCTCCTCCTCAGGCCATACACGCTGAAAGGATGACAGGCAAGCAGCATGGGTACCGTCAGCAGTGGGCCAAGCTGTCTCTTCCCTCTCCTCCTCATCCTCCTCATGCTCCTCCTCCTCCTCCTGAACGCACTGAGATATAGACAGGAGGGTGCTCTGACTATCCAGCGACATACTGTCTTCCCCCGACTCCGTTTCCGAGCGCAAAGCATCTGCCTTTATGCTTTGCAGGGAACTTCTCAAGATGCATAGCAGAGGAATGGTGACGCTAATGATTGCAGCATCGCCGCTCACCATCTGGGTAGACTCCTCAAATTTTCCAAGGACCTGGCAGATGGCTGCCAACCAGGCCCACTCTTCTGTAAATAATTGAGGAGGCTGACTCCCACTGCACCGCGCAAGTTGGAGTTGGTATTCCACTATAGCTCTACGCTGCTCATAGAGTCTGGCCAACATGTGGAGCGTAGAGTTCCACTGTGTGGGCACGTCGCACAGCAGTCGGTGCACTGGCAGATGAAACCGATGTTGCAGGGTCCACAGGGTGGCAGCGTGCGTGTGTGATTTGCGGAAATGTGCGCAGAGCTGGCGCACCTTTCCGAGCAGGTATGACAAGTGGGGGTAGCTTTTCAGAAAGCGCTGAACCACCAAATTAAACACATGGGCCAGGCATGGCACGTGCGTGAGGCTGCCGAGCTGCAGAGCTGCCACCAGCTTACGGCCGTTGTCACACATGACCATGCCCGGTTGGAGGCTCAGCGGCGCAAGCCAGCGGTCGGTCTGCTCTGTCAGACCCTGCAGCAGTTCGTGGGCCGTGTGCCTCTTATCTCCTAAGCTGAGTAGTTTCAGCACGGCCTGCTGACGCTTGCCCACCGCTGTGCTGCCACGCCGCGTGACACCGACTGCTGGCGACGTGCTGCTGCTGACACATCTTGATTGCGAGACAGAGGTTGCGTAGGAGGAGGAGGAGGGTGGTTTAGTGGAGGAAGCATACACCCCCGCAGATACCACCACCGAGCTGGGGCCCGCAATTCTGGGGGTGGGTAGGACGTGAGCGGTCCCAGGCTCTGACTCTGTCCCAGCCTCCACTAAATTCACCCAATGTGCCGTCAGGGAGATATAGTGGCCCTGCCCGCCTGTGCTTGTCCACGTGTCTGTTGTTAAGTGGACCTTGGCAGTAACCGCGTTGGTGAGGGCGCGTACAATGTTGCGGGAGACGTGGTCGTGCAGGCCTGGGACGGCACATCGGGAAAAGTAGTGGCGACTGGGAACCGAGTAGCGCGGGGCCGCTGCCGCCATCATGCTTTTGAAAGCCTCCGTTTCCACAAGCCTATACGGCAGCATCTCTAGGCTGATCAATTTTGCAATGTGCACGTTTACCGCTTGAGCGTGCGGGTGCGTGGCGGCGTACTTGCGCTTGCGCTCAAACTGTGGCGCTAGCGACGTCTGGACGCTACGCTGAGAGACATTGCTGGATGGGGCCGAGGACAGCGGAGGTGAGGGTGTGGGTGCAGGCCAGGAGACGGTAGTGCCTGTGTCCTCAGAGGGGGGTTGGATCTCAGTGGCAGGTTGGGGCACAGGGGGAGAGGCAGTGGTGCAAACCGGAGGCGGTGAACGGGCATCGTCCCACCTTGTGGGGTGCTTGGCCATCATATGCCTGCGCATGCTGTTGGTGGTGCCTCCCCAGCTGATCTTGGCGCGACAAAGGGTGCACACCACTGTTCGTCGGTCGTCAGGCGTCTCTGTGAAAAACTGCCACAACGTAGAGCACCTTGACCTCTGCAGGGTGGCATGGCGCGAGGGGGCGCTTTGGGAAACAGTTGGTGGATTATTCGGTCTGGCCCTGCCTCTACCCCTGGCCACCGCACTGGCTCGGCCTGTGCCCACACCCTGACTTGGGCCTCCGCGTCCTCGCCCGCGTCCACGTCCTATAGGCCTACCCCTACCCCTCAGCATGCTGTATTTCCCAGGCAGCAAATAAATTGGCGCAAGCCTGCAGGACAAATAGAATGTTTCCCTTTTTGGGAAACGGAGGGCCCACTGACTATATTCAATCAGATAAGATATGTGTTGCACAGAAATGCAGTTATATGAAGTGCAGCAGAGCGGAGACTTTTCACAGGCAGCAAATAAATTGGCGCAAGCCTGCAGGACAAATAGAATGTTTCCCTTTTTGGGAAACGGAGGGCCCACTGACTATATTCAATCAGATAAGATATGTGTTGCACAGAAATGCAGTTATATGAAGTGCAGCAGAGCGGAGACTTTTCACAGGCAGCAAATAAATTGGCGCAAGCCTGCAGGACAAATAGAATGTTTCCCTTTTTGGGAAACGGAGGGCCCACTGACTATATTCAATCAGATAAGATATGTGTTGCACAGAAATGCAGTTATATGAAGTGCAGCAGAGCGGAGACTTTTCACAGGCAGCAAATAAATTGGCGCAAGCCTGCAGGACAAATAGAATGTTTCCCTTTTTGGGAAACGGAGGGCCCACTGACTATATTCAATCAGATAAGATATGTGTTGCACAGAAATGCAGTTATATGAAGTGCAGCAGAGCGGAGACTTTTCACAGGCAGCAAATAAATTGGCGCAAGCCTGCAGGACAAATAGAATGTTTCCCTTTTTGGGAAACGGAGGGCCCACTGACTATATTCAATCAGATAAGATATGTGTTGCACAGAAATGCAGTTATATGAAGTGCAGCAGAGCGGAGACTTTTCACAGGCAGCAAATAAATTGGCGCAAGCCTGCAGGACAAATAGAATGTTTCCCTTTTTGGGAAACGGAGGGCCCACTGACTATATTCAATCAGATAAGATATGTGTTGCACAGAAATGTAGTTATATGAAGTGCAGCAGAGCGGAGACTTTTCACAGGCAGCAAATAAATTGGCGCAAGCCTGCAGGACAAATAGAATGTTTCCCGTTTGGGAAACGGAGGGCCCACTGACTATATTCAATCAGATAAGATATGTGTTGCACAGAAATGCAGTTATATGAAGTGCAGCAGAGCGGAGACTTTTCACAGGCAGCAAATAAATTGGCGCAAGCCTGTAGGACAAATAGAATGTTTCCCTTTTTGGGAAACGGAGGGCCCACTGACTATATTCAATCAGATAAGATATGTGTTGCACAGAAATGCAGTTATATGAAGTGCAGCAGAGCGGAGACTTTTCACAGGCAGCAAATAAATTGGCGCAAGCCTGCAGGACAAATAGAATGTTTCCCTTTTTGGGAAACGGAGGGCCCACTGACTATATTCAATCAGATAAGATATGTGTTGCACAGAAATGTAGTTATATGAAGTGCAGCAGAGCGGAGACTTTTCACAGGCAGCAAATAAATTGGCGCAAGCCTGCAGGACAAATAGAATGTTTCCCGTTTGGGAAACGGAGGGCCCACTGACTATATTCAATCAGATAAGATATGTGTTGCACAGAAATGCAGTTATATGAAGTGTAGCAGAGCGGAGACTTTTCACAGGCAGCAAATAAATTGGCGCAAGCCTGCAGGACAAATAGAATGTTTCCCTTTTTGGGAAACGGAGGGCCCACTGACTATATTCAATCAGATAAGATATGTGTTGCACAGAAATGCAGTTATATGAAGTGCAGCAGAGCGGAGACTTTTCACAGGCAGCAAATAAATTGGCGCAAGCCTGCAGGACAAATAGAATGTTTCCCTTTTTGGGAAACGGAGGACCCACTGACTATATTCAATCAGATAAGATATGTGTTGCACAGAAATGCAGTTATATGAAGTGCAGCACAGCGGTTACTTTTCCCAGGCAGGAAATAAATTGGCGCAAGACTGCAGGACAAATACAATTTTTCCCTTTTTTGGAAACGGAGGGCCCACTGACTATATTCAATCAATAATATATGTCTTCTGGCCCTGCCTACACAATTCTCTCCCTGTAGTATTACTGCAAGGCGCAATGCTCTGCAGACAGCCGATTTTGAAAAGAAAAAAATATGCAACACTGCTAACAGCAGCCTGCACAGTACTGCACACAGATAGATGTGGCCCTAAGAAGGACCGTTGGGGTTCTTGAAGCCTACACTCACTCCTAACACTCTCCCTACCTAAGCACCACTTCTGTCCCTGTAGTATTACTGCAAGGCGCAATGCTCTGCAGACTGCCGATTTTGAAAAAAAAAAAATTTGTGCAACACTGCTAACAGCACCCTCCACAGTACTGCACACGGATAGATGTGGCCCTGAGAAGGACCGTTGGGGTTCTTGAAGCCTACACTCACTCCTAACACTCTCCCTACAGCAGCACCAGCAGCAGCACTTTCCCTCAGCTAACTCAGTCATAAGGCATCTGAGGCGAGCCGCGGGAGGGGCCGACTTTTATACTCCGGTGACATCTGATGACAGCCACTCACAGCAGGGGGGTGGTATAGGGCTTGAACGTCACAGGGGGAAGTTGTAATGCCTTCCCTGTCTTTCAATTGGCCAGAAAAGCGCGCTAACGTCTCAGAGAGGAAACTGAAAGTAACCGGAACACCGCGTGGTGCTCGTTAAGAGTAACGAGCATCCCGAACACCCTAATATTCGCACGAATATCAAGCTCGGACGAGTACGTTCGCTCATCTCTACCAAGGACCCAAACTGCTCCTGCTACATTGCAAGAGCTTTAATCTTGTGCTGTATTTTTACTATGGTGTGGGATTAAAGCCCAGGACCAAGCACTGTAAATTTATTAAAAAATACACAGCATTTCCTATTTTGTTGCGTATTATACACTGAAATAGGCCATTGAAGTCAATGGGCCTGCATAATAACACAGTGAATATGCAGGAAACCTGCGTATTTGTGCATCTAAACAATGGGCATGTTGGCAGGGTTTTTTGTGCCTGTAGATAAGCTGCATATCTGCACAAAAAGCAGAAGGTCCAAAAAGCACAGGGAATATACAATTTTCTGTTTCATTTTTTGAAAAATATTACGCGACCGAAACCCGCATACATCCCTGTAAATGAGCCCTGAGACTGTGGCCCTGAGACTGTTGTGGTCAGGAGGCAGGTTCGTAGTCCAGTGGCCAATATTTCTCTAAGTTGCTATATTATTCTATTTTTCAGGGATCGGTATAGTTCAGCAGCAGAAGTAATCTTGAGTGATGATAGTAACGAAGAGATGTAGTCATTGGCAGTCACGTTCGGTACACAAAGTTTTAGACCTTAGTTGAGTCTTTGCACTGAAAAGTACACGTGGTTCATTAAGTCTTCGGTGTTATTTTGGAATATTGCTTTCTTGTCCCTATATTACTCTCCCGTCTAGCATTGACCCTCGTACATTATGATACAATCATGAAAATAGATATTTAGTGGCTGCTCGGGAATAATTATACATGTCCCAGCAAATCAATAGAAAACATAGCGAATGCCTGGTGTGAATTGTATAAATTGTTTTGTCTCTGTCTTTTCTTATAAGTGTTCCCCCATGTCAGACCTGCCGTCCACAATTCTCATTAATTTCATTAATCCATCGATAACAGGCCTAATTAGGTCAGAGGCTTTTTGATACTCAATTAGGCCTAATTATTATTAACTGCGTGAGGCCAGAGCCTTTCAAATAACTAATTGATCCCATTTGTCTGTGGGTTTTGAAGATTGCTTTGGCCGCTCAGATTAATAAATGGATCTTTAGGAACAGACTTTTACACATCAGCAGCAAGCCGGCGATCCTAACTTGTAGTACTTATTTTCTCCATTACTATAGTATGTAAGAGGGACAAGATTTAATAGACTTTTGCTGCATTTTATCATTGTATAACAAAATGTGATACATTTTCCTAATATGCTGGGAATGAAAATCATGTGATGGACAAACAAGTTCAAGGCGTATTACGAGAGATTCCTCTAAATTAAAAAAAAGCGAATATGCCTGCTATATACAGTCATGAGAAAAACTAAGTACACCCTCTTTGAATTTTAAGTTTTTATATGTCAGGACTTAAGAAAAAGCATCTAGTCCTTAGAACATGTTAAAATTTTGTAAATACAACCTCAGGCTTCTTTCCCACGAGCGTATATATCGGCCGCCGTTTTCACGATCGGCTACCATTTCTGTTCTCTAATTCATCGGACGAGCGCATAAAAAGCGCTCATGTGTCCGATACCATTGCAAAGCAATGGTTTTAAAAAATCGCCGGACGCATGCGCATGCGCAAATCGCGCAAAAAAACGCCCGTCTGACTAAGGCCTTACCCTTAATTCCTATGGAAGCAGTGAGGTTGCAGTTTATTTTTCACACACTGCTTCTGCATTATGACCTGTTTTTTGTTAAATACATAATGACATGATATAATTTCTCATGTGGTGTTTTTCATGTGAGGTTATAGTTACCTCATTTTAAGACCTTCTGTAGTGGCCAGAAGTTTATGTTCCTGGCCCCTCCATAAATGTCATACATGTAATGTCTTTTGTAGATGCGCTGTGCAAAGTTGTCTGTCCATTTTGTTATGTGCATTGCACAGCTGCAGCAAGTGAGAGGTTCATGTTTGCATGAGACTGGGAGATGCCTGCAATGTATCAATTTATGTCCTGTCATGTGGTATGTGAGAGATTATAAATATGAGTGTCTGAGAGCCGGAAAGTTCTTCTTCTGGTCCTTTATCTTCTGAGTTCCTGTGAGAGAGTGCCAGCAACATGGGGGTATTTTCAACCTTCATGTGGTGAAAAATGGAAGAAGAAGAGAGGTTTCCTGAGTACCCTGATGACAGGAGCCAACAGTGAGTGAGAAGAAGTAAGAAAGAGAGATTGAGAGTGAGCAAGAAAAGACGGCCAAAACTACCGTGCAGAGGTACTGTTCCGAGAGAGTGTCTGTGGAGTGACCCTACCTCTATCCTCCTCTGGAGAGTTCCCCATCCAGGAGCAGTTTCAAGCAGATAAGTGTGACTGCAGGACCGGTGTCATCCTGAGTTTCCTCCCTGAACTCTAATCTTCTGTTTACCTGCACCAGTGTATTCTTAGGTGCATCCTGATCAAGTTTTCAAGTAAAGTTTTGCCAGACCCTGACCATTCCCAGGGACCTGAGGTCCGTTATACAGTCTGCGGCTCCTTTATTTACCACCAAGGGTCATTCTGATGGGTAACGGAATGGTGGCATCACCTGTGACAACCTATTCTCCTGTTCTCATGTTTATTGGCCATCCCTCTCCTAGGGGTGTCCAGAAGAGGCCCAGCGCTGCTCTGGCCAAGGCTACGTGTGTCCCTACGGGTGGGAGCCTGGTGAGTGCCACCAAGACAAGAGTCACCCTACGGTACGCTGCACTTCTAAGGACTAGATTTTTTATTATGTTCTGAGACATAAAACCATAGAAGTCAAAGAGGGCATACTTAGCTCTTCTCAGGACTGTACATATATAACAGGCCACCCAATGTTAAAGGTGAATTTCAGTCAAAAGGGTCTGATATGTTATAAAAAAAAAAATCTATGCTATCAGACTGCTGCTAATGTCCAGAAAGAGCTCTAAGCCCGGGGTCACATGGGACGGAAATCTGGCGGAGATATTGCGGAATGACTGCACTGAAAAAACGCAAGATTTCCTCGGGATAAGCGCAGCTTCAAAACCCGCAGTCTTTCGCCGCGGGTTTTGGAGCGACTTTGCCATTGGCATTCAGCTGCAGCTATCTCTCCCCATAGAGAGGAGAGAGGCCACTGCGGAAACGAGGAAAGAATTGACATGCCGCAGCTTTGAATTCCACGCCACATGTCAGTTTTCGTGCGGGCTGGCCACAATGTGTGGACGAGATTTTTGCAAATCTCGTCCACTTTGCTGGCTTATCCCAAATTAAAAAACCACAGGCGAAAGTACCGTGCAGAAAGTCAGCGCGGAAATTCCGCTGCAATTCCGCCCAGTGTGAACCCAGCCTTAAGAAAGCTCACAACGCCATTCACACCAGTGGCTGATTAATTAGAAGATTGTCATTTTCAGTAATAGAAATCTCTGAGCAGTGCCAAAATGCATAGAGTTTTCTATGGAGTGCTTTTAATCTGGAAGTCATTGCTTGTCTGACATACTTTACCAGCGTAATCTTCTCCTATGTATCTTTGACTTATCAGAATATCATTTGCTCCTCCACATGCATTGAATGCACATGGAATAGTTAGAGTGCAGAAATACACAACAGTGAAAAAGGGGGTTAGAAACACAATTGTCAATTAGATGAAATCTAGTTTGGTTTTGATGGAAAGAACCCTGTTTAGTACTTGATCTGTGGAGTCATGCAATTTCTTAATGAAATACATATTTTTATCATATATTTTGTAACATTAAATAAAACTAATGAAAATTGTAAATGCAGAACTATACTGATATTTACTTTAAAAGAGTCCTATATACAAATACTGCAAGATAACAGTGTCATATTGTTTCCATATAAGACTGCTACATAGAGACTGTGTCAGCATTCCCACATGCAGCAGTCTTCACGCCAGTCTCTACTCTGCACAGATAGTGGACCTGACCCCCTACCTGGCCGGCTGGCCACCTACCAGACGTGTTTAGGGCTTAGTCACACGGGCGAACATGTGACCGGCTTCATTGTCATGTGTTCTTTCTTCAGCGCTGCGGGGAGTCGTCCATCTTGAAGTACGGCCGTCTTCTTCCTGCAGTAAGGGCTCAGTCACACGTACACATCGGCGTCTGTGTACGTGTGCCGATGCGCCCGCGTGACTAAGCCCTTAAAGAAAATCAGCACAGTGGGGGAAAAAGAACAGAAAAGAAAGGTTTACTATACACGTGTGCCCCTAATATTAGCGTTTATTGGGCACAGTATTACATGAACACTGGGGATTTTATTTTGTTACTGTATGGAAGTACAATTTAAACATTGTATATTGTCTTTATGTACGTTAGTATTGTTTGTGCGCTGCATTGTGCTATTACTTCTGCACTGTGTTGCGGTACCTATTATTTGGGCACTGCGTGACTATATTTTTTTTACCTCTTTAAAAGGTTTGTACCAGAATTACAAGTTATCCCCTACCCGCAGAATAGGGGTGATTAGTGGGGGTATCACGGCTGAGACCTCCATAGATCTTGAGAATGGAGGTTTTGTTTCCCCACCTGTTTGTCACTGTGGGGTCGCCTCTCCCCCTGCAGTGATATTAGAATGAATGGAGCACTGCCCAGGCATGCACAGCTGTCACTCCTTTCATGTTAATGGGCTAATGGAAATACCTGAGCACTTGCCGCTTGGCTATCTCCTCAGCGTCATTGAAAGTGAAAGGAGTGTGCTTGCGCCCTATTCAGCATCCTCCTAAGTGAGTCCGCAGTGAAGAGGACGGGGACACAGAATCTCTGTCCTCAGGATTGGTGGGGGGTCCCAGTGGTGAGTCCCCCACTGATCAGCATGTTATCCCATATCCTATGAATAGGGGATAACTCGTAATTCTGGTTCAATCTCTTGAAAATAATATATTTTGTACTATACAAAAAACTTTGTATTATATGATTATATGGTCACCATTGAGTGGTTTTAGTTGAGCAACGAATGGCTATGTTTTTTTTAGGCTCTGCATCATGCTAGTATTTTAGCAGTGCATGGAGACATTATCTTACTGCAGTATAACCATATATTCTGGTCCAGGACCTGCAATATGGTACTTAATCTAGTAGGAGTAGGAAGCTTTCCACATTGTTGATAGCAAACATAAGAAGCTGATAGACTTCTTTTTTTGGTTCTCATTTTATTGTCTGGGTCCTACTGTGAAGTTAGAGACAAAGAATATTTACGGCAGAAAAAGACCACACGGTCTGTCTAGTCTGCCTTTATATTATTTTCTTCTTATTTATTTCATAGGACATATGTGATCAATGGCGGATGAAAGGACCATGGGCCGGGTGCTGTTCACACAACTTGGACCCCCCTCACACACAATACACCCCTTGCCCAGTAGAATATTCTCTAGTAATATATTAAATAAGCAGCTTGGACAATAACCATTTGGTGTAGCTTTTGATACAGATTTGCTGTGGATTGTCCCATTGTGCAACATCCACTGCCATGTATGAATTTGCCTCCCCCTAAAAACATTATATATATTCTATAGGACAACCTTTATAATGTGGTGGCCTTAGATACAGCAGCTCAACTTTAGTATAACTCTAAATAATAATTACCATATAATGCACTGAAATACAGGCTCTACATAGTAAAGGTCTGTTCACACATAATGGAAATTTGTGTGAATTTTCCACAGTAGAGAAACCACAAAAAAATCTGAGTCAATTCCACATCAAAGGCAATTTCAAAATCTGCACAATTGAAAGGGTGATATCAGCTGTGGATCTGCACCAAAATCTGTAATATGCAGTTTGCTAGAGATTTTGGGGGAGCTCAAGATGTCAGCCAATGTGGCCCACTTTGGAGATACAGGGCAACTCACTGCTTGTCAGTGAGAGTTGCTATCCTGTATGGTGGGGCATACCCATCTTTGGCTGGCTTCTTAGATATCGTTCACATGTGCAGGCTATGTTTCTTTGCAGTCACTCCTCCCCAAAAAGTGCTGGATTGAGTGGGTGACTGCACATTAGTCCTCCTTTTCATAGTCTGGCAGACTGCATTCTATGAGGGTTTACGGCGATCGTGCTTTCCCTATGGCGGGTGTGCCTGTGGCGATTGTGCCTACCGTATGGCGATTGTGCCTGTCCTATGCTGATTGTGCCTGTGGCGACTGTGCCTGCTATGCAGCCTATCAGGTATTCCATTTTTTGGCTTTTTCAGTGAATGTTTTTGTTTTATTTCTCTCACCTCTGGGATTTTAAAATCTGCATCAAAATCTACAAAAATGGTGCGGATTTTGACGTGGTCTTAGATGCGGAACGGATGTGGATTTTGGTATAGAATTTCTGCTGTGGAAAATCTACACCAATTTCCGCTATGTGTGAATGTACCCTAATAGTTCTTACAACACAGTTACCTCCAATGATCACAGGTGATGTTGTGTCTGTTTGGAGTCATCCATATTCGCTTTTCTTCTCTCTGGCCCAGATTCACTACTGAGATTTTTCCAGCCCCGACTCATTTCTGCTCACTCTCTCCACCCTGCTTCAACCGCTAATCAACTTTTCAGTGCCTCGCATAGTAATAATTTGTTCACTGTTGCCCTACTTAGTAATAGTAACCTCTCTAGTGGCCCTACTTAGTAATATAAGCCCCTCTGTGAACCTAATTAGTAATATGTCCTCCAATGTTCCCCAATTAGTAACAGCATCCTCAGTGGCCCTAATTAGTACTAGGGCCCTCTTTGTGCCCCAAAACAATATAGGAAAAGTGGCAATGGTAGACAGTCTGGACCCGCTTCTAAGCCTCCGGATGCAGGGAGAGGAGGGCTTAAATTCCTTACTGCACAAAAGCTTCCTGCTCTGTGGCACAGACACTCCCAAGTGCACAGCAGGACGTCATCACTCCTCTCCCAGGCACTCACTCCACTTGGAATACTGGGTCTGGGAAGGGGGAGAAGTGATGACGTCCTGCTGTGCGCCTGTGAATATGGAACACAGCAGAGATGGAAGCATGTGAGACTACTAAAGTGTTTAACCTCTTCCTCTGTGGAAGTTTAGCAGTGTGGATTACAATAGGGGCAATTAGGATGGCTGCAGGCTTCCCTGAAGCCTCAGCCCGGAGCAGTCACCCCAATGTATCCTATTATAATCTGCCATTGTATATCCGAGACATACTTGAATACATTTATTGCTGATTTTCCAACCACATCTGCTGAAACTTTGTTCCAAGCATTTACTACTAGTTCAGCAAAATTATATTTTCTTACATTTCTTCAGATTTTTTCCCCCCAACTAATCTCAGGTTGTGCCCCCTTGTTCTAGTATTTAGCTTCCTAATAAAAATGCTTCCCTCCTGAACATTATTTATACCTTTAACATATTTAAATGTTTCAACCATGCAACCTTTAAATAAGTTAAAGGCTTAGATAGCAGATTTCAGTTCTATAGAAGCAAAAATGGAAGGAAATTAAAAACTGGGCATAATAATAAAAGTATAAAATAAACATAATAAAAAGTTGAATTAATAAATAAAAGAAAAGGACCTATAACCTTAATTTTACTTGGAGCCAGGCCACTCTCAATACAACCAGCGGCAGCACAGCAGCAACTTATTGCTTGGAGAACAGTTAGGATTTTTTTCTTTTACATTTTTCTTATTTACTTGAACACTCATCTGTTTTTCTATATCGGGTTACATAAAAATATAATACAAATCTTTCTTTGCTGAGTGTTCATGCAGGCTGTTCGCATAAGTTATATGTTTTCTTGAGGTAACATCTGGATTTGAATATCTGCCGAGTTAAATTTATTGCACAAATATCAAAGTTTTCATTTTTACAACTTATTTTCTCATGCCATCCTGGTGTTATATGGGAGTAAATGTCTCAGAAAGCACTGCTATGTCAACTTTTATATGAAAGAGGTCATGCTGTATGTTAGGACTAGATTGTGGCTACTCCATTATTACTATTACAAACTACAGCTCACCAGGCTGACTTATAGTTTGCATTTCTTTCGACTGTGTTATGCCTTTTTCATATTTATTTGTTCATATTAGATCCATTCTGACCCCTTTCTATGCCGTATTTGCAGTATGTGATGTTACATGCATGTTGTATATAGCAAAAATTGCAAGAGCAACATTGCCAAGTGTTTTCCTTATTTGAGAACTGTTTGACCAAACTTTCTGGAAAAGGATGTTGTGATGCGTGGGCTGTCTATAGCTCACAATTTACATATAATCTATGTATACAGCAGGAGCAACCTTGTAAATACATTGAATTATACTTCCCAGGAAGTCAATGATTTCTATTACAGTAAGGGCAGAATAATTATAAAATCCAAACAACTTAAAAAAGCAATGAGAAGACATTAGAGGCAAACACTGCTCATTAGGAGGGGAGCTTGGTGAAGGGGAACATTTTAATTATATGAGACTTTCAAAAGTGTCAAGTGAGAACAGCCATAAGTAGATTGAGAGTTATGTGCTAAAGAACCACAACACACTCTAATCCTTTACCACTTAGGGTGCCTTCACATGGGCGTATGCGTTTTTGCAGCTGTCTTAGTGAACCATATTTGTGCTTTCAACTAGTCTTTTCTGCGTGCTTATCGACACATTTTACTGTATTGTTTTGTGCATGCAGGACATGTTCATTTGCATGCAGCAGACAAACACGCCTTATTTTAAATGGCTATTTTGCGTAATGAGTTCCAGATGTGTTCTTTTTTTCATGGAATTGCATTGTACGCATTTGAGCAGCTCCCATAGACTTCTATGGGGACCTTTGATCACAAATGCACACAAAATAGAGCAAGTTACAAATACATTTTTTTCACTAGGGCATAAGTAGTCCAAAGATAAAACACCCTTTCACAGACTAGACTAACTAAAAAAACCTTTAATAGTTATAAATAATGTATAAAAACATATATAGGGTACTTAGGAGGAACACCTAAACATAAATAGTACCAATCAAAATTGATACCCTAGTGTAAATCTGAGATAGCCACTATTGATGAGTTAATGGGAAAAAAAACTCTCTCGTTTTCCCAAAATAGAATGATATTGAGATGTAATTAGGTTTTAGAACACTTTTTGGGCACTAGATGTACTGAAATAGAGTTCTAAACTACTAAGGTGAGATCAGTCACTGAGGAGCACTATGATGGGTTAACTCCCCTAGCTAAGCATGGTTGATATCATGCAGTTGATCCACCGAGGGTCTATATCACCTACTAAGCACTGGATGTATCTTTCCTGAAGTGGTGTTCGCGATTTCTAGAGTGGGATCAATAACCGAGGAGCATTATGATGAAATAGCTCCCATAGCTTAGTATAGATGAACTCATGCAACTGGTCCAGCACATTTCTCTAGAGGCCATAGAACATCAGGGACCTTGATAAAACCTCAGAAATAATTTCAAATATCCGGATATGAATGGTGGATCAGTATGCTAATTGGCAAACCTGAACTAGGTATCAAATTCTCACAAACAAACTTGGTCAGAGTCTCCACTCTTACTACCAACATTTTAATAGATTCCCAATCCTTTGAGGTCTCACTCTAAACTGCAGTTCCTCTTAACTGGGGGAAAAGAAGATAATATCTACAAAACTGGAGGAATGGTGGAATTTCAACCAATATATCTATCATCTAGCTCTCAGCTATCTAGCTTTCAGAGTCAGCTAATATAGACTCACTACAGACCCTAGCTATCTCAATGATTGTATCGGGAAGCTGAAAACTAGACCCTAGCTCACCAAGTGTTGGTAGCAGAAGCTAATAGTTCCTATAGTTCCTAACTCAGAGACTATCTCTCAGTACAAAATAAATAAAAGGAGAAAATAAACGATAAAGAGGCTAGCCACCCTGATGGCTCTGGAAATATTAGCTTAAGTACCCTATATATGTGGGGTGTCACTATTCTACTGGGGGCCTCTGTGGGGTGTCACTATTCTACTGGGGGCCGCTGGGGGGGGGGGATCACTATTACCGCTGGAGTATGTTTACATGTGGCGGAAATGGGCAGGGCTGTTTCAAAATAGACCGGGTGCAGATTTTGACTGCTTTTTGGATGCAGAAATGCTGCAGGATTAGCCACAGAAATTTCCGCTGGGGACAGTCTGCAGTATTTCCACATCGAAAAAGCAGTCAAAATCTGCATGCTGTCTATTTTGAAGTGGCCCTGTCCTTTTTAGAAAGACGGTGGTAAAATCATGCGTCGTGATAAGCCCTGCCCCCTGACATGTTGTCACTTTGCAATAAATAAGTGGGTTTTGGGTTGCAGTTTGGGCACTTGGTCTCTAAAAGGTTCGCCATCACTGGTCTAGTCTGTGAAAGGAAGTTACAAATACACATGCAAATACACCAATGTGAATGAAGCCTTAATGTATTGTTTCATTTGTTCAATAGGGTTTATAATGTGCACAGGATCATTATAATGAGTTGTAAGACACAAAATACCAAAAGGTAGTGCGGCGAGCCAGACCAGACATAGGTGGGGAGCAGCGGAAAAGAACAGGGTTGTCATGGTGGCGCTGCTGCTCTCTCACACCAGGAAAAGTACATTTCTGGTGTGGCTTTTCACAGCGGAAAAGGGTAATTGTCAAGTTCATGATGACAATCCGTATACAGGCTGAGGCCTGTGCCAGACAAAATAATAAGATAAAACTGAGTAAAATGAAATAAAACATTTTTTTCCCTGAAGTGTAGTGTGGTACCTCAGTGCAGATGGTGAGTGGTGGGAAGGGACTTCAAGAGGCAGAATTAATGGTGCAAACATCGAATGGTTTATTACTTTCAAACAGCAAACAACGTTAGCTTTCTTCAGTGCAGTTTTAACATTACTTTGCATTTTTTCTATACAATTCAGATCTGACGTTTCTTTAAGATGCATTTCTTAGTTCACTTTACTTGGAGGTAGTAACAGTACAATTGAGACATATACAGGTATGAGGTGCAGACTTTCTATCTGGACAACAAACGGGCTCTTCCTTTATTGAATAAGCACAGGATTTCTCCTATCCCCTATGCTTTGCCCTCCTGCTTCTCTTTCTCTGTTTTCTTCTATTCTCTTAATTCCTAGGTTTCCTTACTTAACGAGCATTACAGTTACTTTAGTCTTCTATTCTCTTCTATTCTTCTAGTACTGTGATTTCCTTAGTGATTTATGATTAATCTAGATTCTTGCTGAAGCTGATTTATTTTACTTTCTTTCTGTCCTATTCGTTAGAATTATAGAACTTTCAGGGAACTCACACTTTCTCTACTTCCCACTGCACTTGTGCTTAGCTTTCGCTTCTTTCTTCTAGCACTCCATCCTTCTCCTCTGATCTCCTCTGGTCTAGACTTTTCTCTGCTCAGCTTCTCCCCTCTATTTTATACCAAACTCCTATTGACCAACCCATGCACAGGAACTTTCTTCCTATCACAAGCTATTTCTCAACTAACTAGCCGACTCATGCCCTTAAACTAGGCTGCACCCTGTACCAGTAAAGTGTGGTTGACCAACATTAATTAACATATTAAAGTGACATGAACCTATATTATTTACATCTCCTCAGAGTCAACAGTTCTTAATGGAGTGTACAATCTTGTACACTACAGTAAAATAGCTATGTAGCAGCAAAATATTCAGATATCTGTGTTTTCCTTTAAAAGAGGCACCATAGCTCTGTGTGTCCCATGTCACACAAACACTGGACAGATTTTTGTTTAAAGGATGTTAATTCTGGCGCTAAGTCCGCTCTACTGCAAACCCCCTACAAATACCTGGCCTTATATACACCTCATCGGTTAGTAAATACATGGCACAGTATTTCAATTCCTCCACTCTTCCAACACACTCCCCAGTGTTTGTGCAAAGACCACGGTTCATCAGGGAGGTAAACAGCAATTAGTTACTTTACCATGATAATAATCTCACCATTGGACTATTAGGAATGCAAGCAGCATATACCTGTGTGCTCTTTAGATAGCCATAGTTCCTCGCATATTCATCTAGGAACTCTGGGATCTGCAGCTGATAACATGCAGATGCTGGATGAACGGATGAGGAGTATAGAAGGCCAACTAATTACCAGCAGACAAGATACATATAACTTTTAAACCTGACTATGGTAATAATTTGGATATCCTGAAGACTATATTGTGCCCAGTAGTGATTGTAATACATAGTTGACAGATTTTACTCATCTGTCATATTTTTATATAAATGATCATTTCTTGAAGATGTACTTTATTATTTTACTGGACCGGGGTTATATGTGTGACCTCATATAGTTTGACTACCCTGAGTTATATTTTGGTGCAATAGGAGTGTAATAGGAAGTACATGCACAGGACCGCCTTTGTCAGGGCAGGGCTCCTGTCTGGTAGGCAGGGCCATAAATATTAGGGTATCAATAGGGCCAGCTGCCCCTAATTACTATAATTCCAGTATCATGATGCAAATCTATATTATGGGCTCTATCACTAGGGTGGCCCAAAAAACTCAACTTTCAACTACTAATTTCTTTCCTCTTAACAAAACTTTATTTGGGGCAGTTTCAGGTTCTTATGTCAATGACAAGGTTGTGCTCAAAGACCATGAATTTTCAGACTTTCACTGAAAATTGTCTTCTTTTCAGGTACGTTTCTTATTATGCATATTTACTTATTATGTCATGACCTCTAGGTTATATTTATTTATTTATTTAATTTCAGGACTTATTTAATTTAGTATGGCATCAACACGCCAAAGTAGGGAGATCTAGAGATCATATATTTGGAGGTATTTTTGTAGGAACAGTACAAATGTGTAGATTGTCAGGACAAATATTATTAGTACATGACAAACTCAATTGACAATACTTAATATTTTAAACTATAGTGGTTGTTTTGCAAAAGCAAATTGTTAATATTAATGCTGTATCTTGTGTAATTGGAAATCATAAGCTCATAATATACATCATTTTGAGCACCATCTTGCAGTTGGAATATAAGGCTAAAACTTTATCCTAACATTACTGTTAGTAGATGTAATAAATTGGGAAGGTATCTTGCTGTATAGCTGCCACTTTATTTTTTGCAATATCTCTATGGGCCGCCCTACTCTATCACCTTTGGGTGACTAATGTCCGTATGTGAGATTTGGTTATATTTTGTTAGCATATAATAAAAGTTATGTTTTAGGTTAGCCTCTTTCTGTTTTTTTTTTATGTATTGAATTGACTTCCTATATTTATTATGACTTTTCTGACAGTCGCTGATATTTCAAGGACAACATCTGCATGGAGTTTGTATGCTTTCTCCATGTTTGCTTGGATTTTCTCCAGGTATTCTGATTTTCTCCAAAATTTAAAAAATACTTATAGATAAACTTTCACTGTGAGCCCCAATGGGGACAGAGCACATCGAGTCAAGTACAGTGCTGCGGAATATGTACAGTATGCACTGCATAAATGAATACAATAAAAAGATGACCGTTCATTTTACGGTTGTTCAACCTACTTCTATCAAATGGGTGTGGCCACCGTCAGATTTGCTTGTTATATTTGCTCCTCCATATACTGATAAATCACTAATTTAAATGCAATAAAACACAAGTCAAACAAGCCGCATTCACCAGGATGATGAAAAAAGGTCGATTTGATGCAAACAAACACGTTAAATAGCAGATAAGCATGTGCAAGAAGAGGCAAAGTTTTGCTGCTATTTTGTTACACTCTTTAAGCTCTCATGTACTGCTGAGCACCTCCAGGTTTAAAGCACTTGCTTCTACTGGTTGGATATTTGTTGTTGTAATTATAACGGTTTCTTTTTTTGCTAAGAAAGTACTAATTGAAACATTAAAACTGGTGCTCTGCAACAAAACTGTATAAATGGGAAATATCTTTGCCCAGGTTTAGGCTGTTTTCACACCTGCGTTAGAGTCAGTTCTGAGTTTTCGCCTCCCTGCTCCAATTTTGGAGTAAAGAAATTGAAATAAAACGGAAAAAACAGTCCTCTGTTCCAGCAGCTAACAACTCACCTCCAGACTTGTGCTTGAGAAGAGAAATTATTTATGCTCCGAAATGCGTTGCACCATACCAACCCCAGTTTTTTGTATATTGTGTTTTTATTGACTGTGTCCTTAATAAACTGGAATTCTGCATTCCAGCAGATGTTGGCATTTGATTGTACACGGCGACCTGGGACCATCTAGGGTGAAGTTTCACGTGGACATTTACCAGGTGTCCTCCCCCCTTCTGAGTGAGTACCTTCTTTTCTTCTCTGGGCTTTCCAGTCTGAGCGCATTGGGCTACACTTTGTTTTCCAACCCCCATTTTACGTATGCGGAGGGGGGGGGGGGGTAACCACTTCTCCACATGCTGCTCTCCACCATTAGAGATCAGATAAGAATTTAAAGATCTCCCTCCTTCCCCACTATGACCTACACCACCTTCTGAGACGCTGTCATTCCTCGAGCTCTCATGTACTGCTGAGCACCTCCAGGTTTAAAACACTTGTTTTTACAGTTCCTCTTTGGGGTGGATATTTGTTGTTGTAATTATAACGGTCTCTTTTTATGCTAAGAAATTACTAATTGAAAAGTTAAAACTTGCGCTCTGCAACAGAACTATATAAATGGGAAATATCTTTGCCCAAGTTTCGGCTGCTTTCACACCTGTTTTAGAGTCAGTTCGGGCTTTCTGCCTCCCTGCTCCATTTTTGGTATAAAGAAATTGAAATAAATGGAAAAAAACAGATCCGTTTTTTCTCGCTTAATTTCAATGGGGTTTCAAAGACATGGAAAGCAAACGGAGAGGCTTCCATTTACTTCCATCCCATTGAGTTTATGTTTTCTTTTAACACTGCAGACTGCTCTATTTTCCCGTCCACAAAATATGGAAACCTAACAGAATGGAAGGAAACAAAAGCCTTTCCATTTGCTTTCCGTTTCTTCAAAACTCTACTGAAATCAATGGCGAAAATAAATGTTTCCATTCTCTCCGTTTTACTTCAGTTTCTTTCCTCCAAAAATGAAGCAGGGAGATGGAAACCATGAACTGAGCAAGGGCAAGCACAGCCGCCAGTATACAACTTTAGCTGTGTGTGACAGCCGCTGAATCCTTTCAAGTTGGAGAAGCTGAGACCGCACTTCGATAGTTTAATTTCAGGGGGCATTTGCTCATTAAGTCACAAATAACTGTAGCCTTAAAAATTCTATATAAATCTTATAAAAGTTATTAGCACCTTCTATCTTTTCAGCAATGGCTGCTTGGCTGATTTTTAGATCTGAAAGTATTGAATTGAATTATATTTTACACAGCAGTGTCGTGTTCATAATATTTGTGTGCAAAAGACACATATTATAGATGAAGTCTTACTAACAGGGTCTCAGATGCTGAGCATGCAGCTTTGTCATAATTAGCCTTTGTAATGTTTTACTAAGACAGAAATATCACACATGCTGTAGACTTTGAATTGTTTACTTTGTGGGGGATGCCACACTATATAGCCAGAAGGGCTTGGAAACATCACTTCAGTGTTTCTCATTGTTCTCTTCTCCAATGCATCAAAAGATAATTAGGCATACCTGATTGATAAGGCTATGATACCTCTTGAGTATCACCTAAATTAAGTGATTAATTCAACACAGTTATGATCAGTGACAGTGACCACAACGTAGCTATATTGCCTAAATACAACTTGAGGTAGTTTAAAATTTGTTACCTGTCTCATTAGAAGCTGCTGCTGCTCCTCAATCCCCTTCCATGCTTTAAAGTGCAGCTCCACTTCTTCTAACCCAATACTGAATGCTACAATGAAGTGGTAGCAGCACAAGACAACCCATTTAATACAAATAATAAAGATAGTTTTGGATAGTGTGGCATGTGCTGCATGTGAGATAGAACGTCTATATTAGCAGTTTACAAGTGATTAAAAATCTTGTATACTTTCTGAATACTTATCAGCTTGGATTATTTGTCCATTATTGTCATTTCTCTTTAACTTTTTTTCTCTATTGTTATCTTATTATTAGTATTGTGCCTTTGCTCTGTCATGTCTGATACTCTATGGATACATACTGTAGTTAAAGCAACATCTAATAGGTAAGTTACTTAGTAACAGGAAAAAGAAAACATTGAATTAGTTGACTGAACATCATTTCCATCCAGTTGGAATCCTTATATATGATTGTATATTTTACAGCGGTGTCACATGTTGGCAGCAGAGAACCTAGCAGTGTTCACTTGCCATTACAGGAATGATTTTTAATTCACTGCAGTGCCAGTTCTCTGCTTGTAGTCCCAGTTTTGCTATGAGGTAATGGTCCCTGTAATTGAACGAATGTCCACCCCCTGAACAATGCATATCTACTATTGGCTTCCTCCTTCCTCAATCACAGTGTGCATCCTAGAATTACTTCACCCTACGTTACCAACATCTACTGAGAAAGTATAACACAGCCGGAGGGGCAGATTCTGTGTTTGTATATGAGAGTTTGGCTCTACAGCTACCTGCTTTGCTTCATTCTGTAACACTGTCTTCTCCTTCCAATAATAGCCAACATATATGCACATGTAAAATCCATTATATATATTTATTTAATCTACCAAAGGGCTCTTTTTAGGAAAAACATTAAGAACAGCATCACAGAAAACAAAGTATAGATTGATATTGGATCCAAACTATTACTACAGGTGCCTTGACTTTTGTAGGTTACTTTCAAACCTTCTGATTTTATATAACCTGTGTTTGAACAGACTGCATTACAATACCCTCTACTTGGACAGTTTTGCTCTTTAGGATCGAGCACATTACTAAGAAAAAGACAATTAACCAAAGAAGACAGACATACCATTATAACCCTATGGCCAGCGGCACACGGACAGACCGGATTCCATATGCAGGAGCTCGCAGCGGAATCCGGCTCTGTCCCGGCAGGTGACCATGTGTACCTGGTGTTTTCTGTATTATGGATGACCACGGCAGCTCACCGTCGGTCATGCGCAGTACAGATTTTTTTTAAAAATCTTTGTTTTTCCCATGCTGTTGCTTGGCAATGACGCGGGTACCCATAGCCTATCGGCACTGTCAATTGCGGATAGGCCGCGGAGTCCGCACAAAAATAGGACGTGCTGCGATTTTATTTCCACTTCCAGAAATCGCAATCACTGTTTGCTCATGTGAGTGAAAATGCATATTTCTATTCTTTCAGTGGATTTGGAATACCGCGGATTGTCCGCACGTGTGCCACTGCCTTTAGAAATGCAGGTCTGTCCTACAGAGAAATTGCCAAGAAAACCAACGTGGCAGTCAGGACACTTTTCTAGACCATCTAAAGGCACTTGGAAACTGGAGGAAACTCCAACAGGAAGAGGACGGGCAGAAGAAAAGCCACTACGAAATCAGTTTTTGAGAGTCAACAGTTTACGTGATCAACGCCTCATAGCACGAAATCTTTAAGCACAGTTTAATGCAGCCAAAAATAAAGAAATTTTTATTTTAACTGTAAAGAGAAGTCTTTTATCTGCAGGTTTAAGAAGTAGAATATCAATAAGAAGCCACGGCTACGATTGCAAAGTACTGCACAACCTCCAGTGCACCACTGAAGAGTGTAAGAAGATCTTATGGACTGATTAATCAAGATTTGACATCTTGGGTATATCATGCAGGGTTTTTGCATGAGCTCTGTGTTTTCGGTCTCAGTCTGTACATCAAGCACTAGAAAATGGTATGTGGACTATTCTTAGCAATCGCTGAATCCTTTCACGTTGAAGAAGCTGAGAAGTGAATTCAAGAGTGTAACTTTTGGTGAGAGTTAGTAGTAAGCAAACCTATTACCTGATTACTTAAAAAACATCTGCACTGTGAATGGTCAGCATGACCTGCTGTAGACTGTTTATGGGTTGACTACGATTTGTTAAATTAATTCAATTATCAGCCTTTACATTATGCTCAACCCTCTAAATTTTGGTTGAAATATTCCATATTCACCATCAACCTAGTTTGTCTATATAGTATATTCAGCTCTGGTCGTGAGCACAGAATTACACAGCTTCAAATGTTAGGTAGGTTGAAAACTGCTATAGCGCTCAATCTTAAATCTGCTATTAATTATACATACAGTAATTTATGTTCCTCCAGGAGGAGATAACACCACCCAACCGCTCCATGATCACTCTTCCCCGTCAGCATTTAGATCAATTTTCTTCATGAGTTTTTCCACTAAAGTTAATAGTTGTTATAACTGAAGCCATGACGTTGCCAATACTTTCTCATTGTCTTAAGGTTTGGTGACATCTGACTCGATGTTGTCAGTTATTTTTATGATTGTAATCAATTTTCTAATAAATTATGTCAATTGGATAAAAATACTTCAGAAAAAAAACCATCTGACCACAGCATTTGACATATGAAGGACTGTCTATAAAATTTCCGAGACCCTGGCAAAAGGGAGGCAGCAGCAATCAGGGAGGCAACCAGAAATTTGAAAAGAAGATACAACACAGAGGTGAGTCAATTCCTGTTTCTTTTCTTAAAATAAGCTGTAAGAACACTTCTAATTTTGAAACATGAGAATCTCTGTGCATGTAGGTTATGTACTGAGCAGAACTAGGTTGGAGAATACTGGACCCCACAAATTTGAACTGTTAAAAAAAGACTTTTAACTTGTATATTCACAAATACGCAAGCATATTTGCGCATGTGTTCATCTGTTTAAGCCCTTAGGAGAAAGTTTCTTAAATTTTCATGTAATGTGATTTGACACTAACATTGGATCCACACCTGGCAACATTTCACAGTCTGTACAATGCAAAGGATGAAATCCCCAACAAGTCCAAGGCAAGTTCACATCTAAATGTACAGTATTTGCAACATTTTTTCCACACGTGTCTAAAACTTTTGCACAAGTAAAAAATTTTTTCAAAAATAGAAAGCGTCTGACTTAGGCCTTAGTCAGACATGCGTTATTTCGCGCGATTTGCGCATGCGCATGCGTCCGGCGATTTTATAAAACCATTGCTTTGCAATGGTATCGGACACATGAGCGCTTTTTATGCGCTCGTCCAATAAATTATAGAACAGAAATCGCAGCTCGCACCTATCTGCTATCTGCGATTCCTGTTCTCTTCTCTATATGCGCTCAATGGGGCCGGCGGCAGCAGCCGGCTCCATTGAAAGCAATGGGCTGCCGGCGAGCGCGGGATGAATTGTCGGGAAGGGCTTAAATATATAAGCCCTTCCCTGCAATTCATCCAGAAATGTGTAAAAATAAAAAATATATATATACTCACCTTGTCCCGGCAGACGGAGTTCAGCACGGCCGGCTGGCAGTGGGTGTGAGTGGGTGTGAGTGAGAGCTGCCCCTGATTGGCTCAGCGCTGAGCCAATCAGAGGCAGCTCTCACTCACACCCATTCATGAATTCATGAATGGGTGTGAGTGATAGCTGCCTCTGATTGGCTCAGCGCAGGGACCAATACAGTCAGTAAGTCAGTCTTAGATTACATGAAGAGACAGAAGGATTTGGGAAACAACATCTACAGAAGATCTGTGGTTACTTTTGCAAGATGTTTGGAACAACGTCCCTGCCAAGTTCCTTCAAAAACTGTGTGCAAGTGTACCTAGAAAAACTGATGCAAAGGGTGGTCACACCAAATATTGATTGGATTTGGATCTTTCTTTTACTCATTCACTTTGCATTTTGCTAATTGCTTGTTCTGAGCCCCCCGATACCCGGGGGTAAGTGTTGCTTACCCTGTTTTTCTTTTCCATCCCACCATTTCAGGATGGTGTAGGCAGGCTAACACTTGAAAGTCGCATCACATATGTGTGTTCACTTCATTTACTGATTAAAGGTGTCCCTACAGTCTCAGATTGCTATTTCCCCACTACGTCAATGGGGAGAAATTCAGATCTAAAGTCTAAAATTCATAGTGAAATGGATCCCGAGTCCCACTTGTGGCTAACAGTATCAGGAGCGCAGCTCGCGGGTCCATCGTGCCCGCACCACCGGTCCTGTCACACAGGCTGCTGCTGTGCGGAGCAGGAGAGTCCTGGTCCTCGTCACCTCCCCAGGCCGCAGGCTCCTCCTCGCCGCCGGGTTGCTAGGGACGTGGTGGGTGTTGCCCCACACCCCATCCTTGATACCATGGCTACCCGGCATGTGTCTCCTTCTCTGCCTCCTGCAGGACTGGGGGCGGGTTCCCCAGTGCTGCTGGGTGCACTCAGCTACTGTCAGACTCCCCGCCCCAATCAGCTGCTGTCAGGGAAGCTCTAACAGCGTTTAAACCTGCTTGTGTCTGCATTCCAGTGCCAGTGTTAGTTTGGTCTTCCTCCTACACCAGCGTACTTCTTGTTGAGACTCCTGACTTTTGACTCCCTGTTTTTGAACCTGACGTTGCCTTTTGCCTGACCCTCTTGTACCGCGTACCCTCTCGTTGCTGACCCGGATTGTCTGACTCTCCTTGCTGTTGTTTGTTCCAGTGTCTGTCTGTTTGTTAGTCCCGGTGTTCTCCCTCCCTAGTGAGTGTAGGGACCATCGCCCAGTTGTCGCCCTGGGGCTTAGCCCAGGGGGGCAAGTAGGTAGGGACAGGGGTTGCGGGTATTTTCAGGGACCTCCAGTTTCCCAGACCCCGAGTCCTGACAAACAGCCCTTAATGCAATACTAAAGAAATAGGCCTGACATATCCAGAATATCTTTCCCTGCCTGGACAGTTGCATCAACACTGAATGGGGTGAAAATAGCATTTACATAAAAGGTGATTCAAAAACAAATGGTGCAAAAGTAAAGCCGATTTCTTCATACATGAAGTGACCTATAGCAGCCAGAATGACATGAAAAGATAGAAGAACTCCCAAGTTTGTAATGCACTTTACAGATGTTTGATCTGGACACCTTTAGTGACATTGCATATGTCAAGTTTATAGTCCAGTTCTGTGTCCCAGCATATCTTCTGTTATCGATTCTACTGCAGCGAAGATGTGTTGTTTTAGGTCATTTAGGTTTTATAGTGCCAAACATCTGTTAGGTGCATTAAAAACCTGAAAAGTTCTATCTTTTCATGTCATTGTGGCTGTTGTATGTCAATGCAGGCATGAATAAATCAACTTTACTTTTGCACCGTTCTTTTGGAATCCCCCTGTATACAGTACAGGCTGCTTCCATTAGACTGTAAGTTTCTGCTTTGAAAATCTGCGACAGAGTTGCTACATATGAAGCATGCGGGAAAAAAAACAACTGTTTCTATTGCTCTGTAATGTTTATTGCATGTAAGTTTGTTAGGCCAAAACATTTGTTTCTTTAGTTATACCCATGAATCTCCTGTTTCCCCCTCTTCTACTCATTGCTTACTATTCCACAGAGTAACACTTGCGTTGCACGGTGTATCAGTTTTCGTTAGCAATGTTCATCGATGAGCATGTTACATTATTCTGTCCTGTTGCTCAGTTGAGACTGTGACTTACCTGCCCCACCATCTGTCTGCTGTCTTTTTTCATCCCCTTAACCTCCCCAGATATCACCTGTCAGCTAGCACATATGTTCCCTGTCTGTCAGGTGAGGATACTTCAAACGTAGCATGTTCCCTCATGGGGCGCCTTCTCCCACTCCGCTCCCGTCTCCTTTCCATCACATCTGTGGCCTAGATTCTCACTCTCTGGTGGAGACACAACAGCTACCCCTGGGTCTGAAGATAATTATTTGTTTCTTACTTGATAATGAAAAACAAATTTACCCTTTCATTACGGAGGGCAAAGACATAATTCTGTCTCTACAAACAGTACAAAGTAATGACAATTTTAGTTGTGTGAAAAAGAAATAAAATAAAAGGGGAAGTAAATAATCCAAAAATAAATTTTACTTTAATCTGGTAATTTCATAAGATCAGAAATGGACGACTGGGCACTGAGAACCAATTAGGAATTGTTACCGAACAGAAAAAAGTAAGTGTTAAAATATTACTTTGATGTTTCTTATTATTTGTCCGTTTTATATGCTGATGTAATAGTGCAAAAAATCCCGAATAATTGGTAATCTGACATGTATTCGATCCCATTGATGCTGGATTAACCATTTAATATTCCCTGGTATAAATAATCATTATGGAATGCCTTGCCTTAAAGGGAATCTGTCACTATGGAACACCATCCCCAACCATTGTAATGGCTGGATAGGTGAAAAGATGTTGATTCCAAATATCTCAGTGATATCCCAATGCTCACTAGCATGTTCCTATAGTAAGCCCACAAATGGTCTACGACCCTGTGATAGAAAGGACTTCCATGCACAGACTGTGCTTTATTTGTACTGATCTGTGTCATATTAACATCATATTTAAACTCAAAAATAAACAGAGTAAAACTTTTTTTCCCTTCCCCTCAAAAGAAAACTTACTTAACACATTTTATGTACCCCAAAATTGCACCATAAAAACTCAAACTTGCCCCAGAGAAAATACAGTTACATTGGCCAGAAAATAAAATAGTAATAAAGTTATGAATTAGTGTGGAGGGCAAGGAAGATGGGTATAGGGTGTGTAGTAAAATAAAAACCATATATACTCACCTCCCACTGCATGCTGCTCCCCCGTCGCCATTGGCCGCTGCTCTGCTCTTCTGCTTACACTGGTGGTGTCCATTAGAGACTGGACAGGGATGTCATCAGTGACATCCTGCAAACCTGCTTTGGGGTTTCTATATTAGAAGCCCACGTGACAGGTCTATGGGATGTCACCTGGACTTCTGGCTTGATGATGTCACCTGTCAGGTATTGCAGTGCTGGACTGCCAATACAGTGGTCCAGCGCTGCATTGAGTATATTTCTTATATATAGTTATACTCATGGGGTGGGGGTGGGGGGCAAAACTTTATTAAAAAAATGATTTGGAAAACCTTTTTAACTATTGATGACCTAAAATCTTGAAATAAGTCATTCACATACAGTCAGTGGGAGATGAACCCCAGTTCCCCATCAATCAGCTATTTGAAGAGGCTGTGGAGCACAGGCAGATGCTGCCACCTCTTCATTGTATACCAGGCACGACGCTGTACTCTGTATAATGGCACTGCCTGGTATTAGAGCTCAGTTCCATTCACATGTGACCAATAAACATCATGCCAAATAGCCAATCAGTGCCAGGAGTTGAGCCAAACCCTGATCAGTCTGAAGTTAATGACCTATCCTGATGTACTGGATAACCCCTTTAACCGAACCATCACAGTAGAATCGTATCAAGAAATATTGGCGCTCAATAGTAAAAAGTTAGAATTTTAGCCCTACTTTACCATGAATATCTCCAGTAGCAAGTAATGTTTTGAACATGCACAACATATGACTGTTTTGGTCTCCACTCTATCGTCTGTTTTTTTCCTTTCTCTTATCTCCTAGCAATCTGCATTTAATATTTCACTACCCCTTCCACCCATCAACCATAGAGTTCATTAATATAACCTCAGCTATGAGTGAAGATAGGCCCTGTATCTGCTGGGGTAACGCCCATGCATAACAGCTTTGACAGATTTTCACGGATTCCATTGACTTCTAATGGATCCATCGGTCTTCCATTGAGTTTCCTTTTTTTAACGGCAACAATAGTGTTGCAAAGTATGCTATCTTTACTTCCAAAACACAACGTAACCTGATGGAGCTGAGTCTTCGAACAGAGTAGTTTTAATACATCTCAGGTCATGGGTTGAAATTGGTCATATGGAGATATGGGTGCACTCTAATGGAATGCGCTGTGCATTCTTATATTTGCCAATCGTCTACAAGGCATTCATATGTCCATCTACATAATATGGCAAAGTCTATTCAGCATACAAGACTGACACACAAGGAAGTACAAGGGAGCGCAGTTCCCGTTCTAGCTCAATATATTCTCCTGTTTAAATACAATAGTTGTAATACTGACGAATTCGGGGATGTGTAATGATAGTCTAAGGAGAAGACATGGAAGAGAGCATGGGTCTGTATTTACTATGTGCCTGGAACAGGGTGAGGTGTTTAATAAAGGTGTCTAAAGGAAGTTCGCATACAAGGTTCATGCATTGAATGTGAATTAATGATCTCTGGGGTTGTTTGCCTGCCCAGGAGTCTGTGTTGGGACATACTCGGCATTACTTTACTATATTGCGTGTCAGTTCTCGGAGCTGCGGCTCTCAGCTAATATTATCTGTAATCTGCCCCCACCTCCTCGTCCGGGCAGCATTATTTATTAATGACGTGCTCACAGCTAATGTTTGGCCTGAATTATTTAAATGCATCTTCATTTATCAATACACATAAAATGTTAAACAAAGAACACTGATTGTAGGCATTATTTAGCTATAAGATTTTATGAGGCTTTTCCGACACGCTGTTCCTATTCTGATTTATTAACCCAATATATTTTGTAATTATTTTACTTTACCTCTTTTTTCCAATGCAGTGAGAAAACTATAAATAATAGGTGGAAATTTTCCTACGCACAATCTGCTTGCCTCAGAAGCAGGGAAACAAGCAAACATCAGCCCTGTATATCTCGTTGTGTTACAACCGGATAAATCATTACAGATCTGTGTTCATTTTTACGCTTATGTTAATATTGTCTCTTTGAGAGCATTAAACATGCATTGATTTTCTTTTTGCTTGTGTCTGTTGCAAAGGAGAAATTTTATTTTACTACCTATGGGTCAAATCATCAAACAGAAAACTGGCCTAGTTCTCTATAAAATATGCACATTAAAAAGAAACTCATTTTAACCTCGGAATAAAAATAGTCTCTTTATGGCACATGGTGATTTGTGCTCTGCGTTTCCAAAGGTGTCCTTAAACATTGTATTTTACACAAGAAACTTGTTTAAAATTTCCCTTTACATTCAGCACCACATGCTGAAGGTTTCCTTTTTTTTGTATTTTACACTTGTAGGCATTAGTGTCGAAATACAAAATTATACAACATGTTGCTGCTTTTTTCCAGGATAAGAATGAATGGAAGCGGAACGTTTAATTGATAGAAGAAGTGAGGTGAGAAGCATAAGGCACCATGTATGGAGCCTTTATTGTACCTCTATAGGTCTCCGATTCCAAATGGAGTCCGCACGAATCTGATAGAATGTTTCACTCTTACATGGAGCCTGTGAGGCAACACCCAAAGGGCACAAGTCCTATACACATTGCTTTTATGTGTGCATGAGGCCTCAAGGTCTATGAGCAAGACTTGCGTGACCACCTCAAAATTCTCAGTATACGTTTGGCAGTACTTTCAGATGCTGGAAATTCAGTCATAGAGATGAAGCCACTAGACATTATGGTTGCTTTAAGAATCTGAAGGGATCCATTATTTAAAAAGCCACAAATAAGTATTGCAGTACATCACAGAGTGATAAATATAGTGGTTAGAAAAAATACAAGAATTCAAACTTGATATATATCGGAGGAATCTGATGAAGCTATAAAGAAGGGTCATAAAATATTGGCCATGGCCATTGATAAAAATGTTGGGAGGGAAAAAGTAGTTTACCATGTTCTACTTTACATTATCTCCAGTGGGGAAGTACCAAGCAACTATCTAGGGGTGAATCATAAAACTATTTATCAATGAGCAAGGTAAGACTAGAAGCAATGGGATGAAACTGAAAGTGAGGAGATACAGATTAGATATTAGAATAAACTTTCTGACAGTGAGGGTGATCAATGAGTGGAACAGGTTACCATGGGAGGTGGTGAGTTCTCCTTCAATGGAAGGGTTCAAACAGAGGCTGGACAGACATCTGTCTGGGATGATTTAGTGAATCCTGCACTGAGCAGGGGCTTGGACCAGATGATTCTGGAGGTTCCTTCCAACTCTACCATTCTATGATACTAATGTCCAGCTATCTAGGATTATTATTTGCGCACAAAGGTTATAGGAACAATTTAAGGAGAAGTGTCTGGCATGTTTAGAGGAGAGTAGGGGAGAGATCATTTAGGTTAGAGTTAGCTTAGTTGTTTAGTTAGCATAAAGCAAGCAGTACTGTTGACCATAGGATGAGTCAAAGCATTGCTAAGGTCCTAAATGATATGGGGCATATGTACTGAATTTCCCCACCGCTCACACCTAAAACACATTTTACATGCTAGGCCTAGATACAGTAGGTTAACTGCACACTAATGGATATTTCTTTTTAAATTAAATTCAACACTACCAAACATTTAGGAGGATACAACACTGATCAGACACAGTCACAGGCAAAATATACAACAATTACATACAGTGACTCACAGGTGACATTTACCCTGATTGCAGATGTTTTCTGTCCTTATCTTTTCCATTTGTTCCAGACTGCCCTGATGACTTCTTCTAGCCACGACCTCTCCCTGTGGAATTTGCCGCATATACATCTTAGGTATAACACTTTTCTATTGTCATCCCCAACTTCTTAACACAACAACCTAGTGCTCTGAAAGTGTTGTTCTGCTGCTACCCCTAATACTGTGCCTGCTGCCCTTTCTAGTGTCCCCAAAATACTATCCTGCAGGAATACTAGTTTCATACAGATACTCCCCTTGAAAATACTAGTATATATAATATACAGTCCACCCACAATAGATAGTGCCACACATAAAAAATAATTGTGCTCAGCAAATAGTGTCCCTGACAGTAATATTGCCACTGACATAGTGTCACCCCAAAACAGTAGTTCCAAGTTGATAGTGCCCTTGACAGAAATAATGCATACTAATGCCACAAAAAAATTCAGGCAAGTAGATAGTTCCAAAGCAGTACTTAAATTGTGTGACAAAGAGTGCCCCCAATAGTAATAGTGTCTGTGCAGTGCCTTAAAATAATTGTGCCAAGTGGAGTGCCTCCAACACTAATTGTCCTCCCCTATAGTGCTCCCAAAAGTAACAGTGCTGTGAAAAATGCCCTCAAGAATAATAGTGCTTCCTCATAGTGCCCCCAAAAGCTAGTATGCTTGTTCTGTAGTGCGCCTATAGTAATAGTTCCTCAAAAAGTGCTATCAGCAGTAATAAGCCTACCCCAGAGTGACCTAATCAGTCATGGTGCCTATAGTGCCCCCAAATAGTAAGAGTGCCACCAGATAGTAATAATAATACTCCCCCAAAGTGCTTCTATTAGTTATATTGCTCCCAAATAATAATAATACTCCCACCAAAGAACCCCATTAGAAGTAGTGCTACCAATAGTAATAATGCTCCCCTAACAGAGTCCACATTAGTGCCCTTATAGTGATCCAAATAATAATGTTCTCCTTGAGTGTTTCTCATAGTAACACTGCCACAATAGTGCCCCCAAAATACTAAATATGCTCCTGCATATTGCCCCTAATACTAATGATGATCAACAGAGTGCTTTCATTAGTAATATTTCCCTAAACGTAATAATGCTCCACCGTAGTTGTTCCCATTAATAATAGACAAAGTGACATCATTGCACCCGCTGTATGCTCCTAAATCCTCCCTCATAGGCTGCAGGCATAAAGTAGCCTGTCGTCTATGAGTCTGTAAGGAGAGGGACCAATAGGTTGCCTCAGGGCTTGAACCTCTGTGTTAATGACCTCTCTAAAACCTAGTTGGAAAAGGCGTTTCAATTAAGGAGATTTTAAGTGTGGAGTTTTCCAGGTGTTTTGCCCATTAAATAGAGACTAGAGATGAGCGAGCACCAAAATGCTCGGGTGCTCGTTACTCGAGACGAGCTTTTCGCGTTGCTCGAGGGTTCGTTTCGAGTAACGAACCCCATTGAAGTCAATGGGCGACTCAAGCATTTTTTTATATCGCCGATGCTCGCTAAGGTTTTCATTTGTGAAAATCTGGGCAATTCAAGAAAGTGATGGGAACGACACAGCAACGGATAGGGCAGGCGAGGGGCTACATGTTGGGCTGCATCTCAAGTTCCCAGGTCCCACTATTAAGCCACAGTAGCGGCAAGAGTGGGCCCCCCCTCCCAACAATTTTTACTTCTGAAAAACCCTCATTAGCAAGGCATACCTTAGCTAAGCACCACACTACCTCCAACAAAGCACAATCACTGCCTGCATGACACTCCACTGCCACTTCTCCTGGGTTACATGCTGCCCAACCCCCCCGCACGACCCAGTGTCCACAGCGCACACCAAAGTGTCCCTGCGCAGCCTTCAGCTGCCCTCATGCCACACACTGGCCTCATAGCCACACCACCCTCATGTCTATTTATAAGTGCGTCTGCCATGAGGAGGAACCGCAGGCA
This sequence comes from Eleutherodactylus coqui, assembly GCF_035609145.1. NCBI lineage: Eukaryota > Metazoa > Chordata > Amphibia > Anura > Eleutherodactylidae > Eleutherodactylus > Eleutherodactylus coqui. The sequence continues at coordinate 200,191,696 of NC_089842.1, read as the reverse complement.
CACACTGCAGAGGGTTGGCACGGCCAGGCAGCGACCCTCTTTAAAAGGGGCGGGCGATAGCCCATAGTGCTGTACAGAAGCAATGAGAAATCCAATCCTGTGCCACCTCCATCAGGAGCTGCACACGTGGGCATAGCAATGGGGAACCCATGTGCCACACACTATTCATTCTGTCAAGGTGTCTGCATGCCCCAGTCAGACCGGGGTTTTTTATAAATAGTCACAGGCAGGTACAACTCCGCAATGGGAATTCCGTGTGCACCCACAACATGGGTGGCTCCCTGGAACCCACCGGCTGTACATAAATGTATCCCATTGCAGTGCCCATCACAGCTGAGGTAACGTCCGATTAAATGCAGGTGGTCTTCGGTCCACACTGCATGCCCCAGTCAGACTGGCGTTCTTTAGAAGTGGACACATGGAGTTACAACTCCGTGTGGACCAACAGCATGGGTGGGTCCCAGGAAGCCACCGGCGGTACATAAATATATCCCGTTGCAGTGCCCATCACAGCTGAGGTAACGTCCGATTAAATGCAGGTGGGCTTCGGCCCACACTGCATGCCCCAGTCTGACCAGGGTTCTTTAGAAGTGGACACATGGAGTTACAACTCCGTGTGGACTGACAGCATGGGTGGCTCCCTGGAACCCACCGGCGGTACATAAATATATCCCATTGCAGTGCCCATCACAGCTGAGGTAATGTCAGCTTTAATGCAGGTGGGCTTCGGCCCACACTGCATGCCCCAGTCAGACTGGGGTTCTTTAGAAGTGGACACATGGAGTTACAACTCTGTGTGGACCGACAGCATGGGTGGCTCCCTGGAACCCACCGGCGGTACATAAATATATCCCATTGCAGTGCCCATCACAGCTGAGGTAACGTCAGCTTTAATGCAGGTGGGCTTCGGCCCACACTGCATGCCCCAGTCAGACTGGGGTTCTTTAGAAGTGGACACATGGAGTTACAACTCCGTGTGGACCGACAGCATGGGTGGGTCCTAGGAAGCCACCGGCGGTACATACACATATCCCATTGCAGTGCCCATCACAGCTGAGGTAACATCAGGTTTAATGCAGGTGGGCTTCGGCCACCCTGCATGCCCCAGTCAGACTGGGGTTCTTTAGAAGTGGACACATGGAGCTACAACTCCGTGTGGACCGACAGCATGGGTGGGTCCCAGGAAGCCACCGGCGGTACATAAATATATCCCATTGCAGTGCCCATCACAGCTGATGTAACGTCAGCTTTAATGCAGGTGGGCTAAAAATTAGTAGGATTACACTGTAGGCGAGGGCCCAAAAAATTGGTGTACCAACAGTACAAATGTACTTCAGAAAAATTGCCCATGCCCAACCAAGAGGGCGGGTGAATCCCATTAATCGCTTTGGTTAATGTGGCTTAATTTGTAAGTAGGCCTGTAGGCAGCCCAGTTAAAATAAAAATTGGTTCAGGTGCAAGTTTCAATGCTTTATTGAATTGAGAATTGAAACGTATAAACATTGTTTACAAAAGCTATATGACTGAGCCTTGTGGGCCTAAGAAAAATTGCCCGTTCGGCGTTATTACGTGAGGTTTCAGGAGGAGGAGGATGAATATAATACACAGATTGATGAAGCTAAAAGGTCCCCGTTTTTGATGGTGATAGAGAACGATGCTTCCATCCGCGGGTGCAGCCTATGTATTGTTTAGGGTGCAGCCTATGTATCGCTGCTGTCCGCTGGTGGAGAAGAGAACTCTGGGGAAATCCAGGCTTTGTTCATCTTTATGAGTGTAAGCCTGTCGGCACTGTCGGTTGACAGGCGAGTACGCTTATCCGTGATGATTCCCCCAGCCGCACTAAACACCCTCTCTGACAAGACGCTAGCCGCAGGACAAGCAAGCACCTCCAGGGCAAACAGCGCGAGTTCAGGCCGCGTGTCAAGCTTCGACACCCAGTAGTTGTAGGGGGCAGAGGCGTCACGGAGGACGGTCGTGCGATCGGCTACGTACTCCCTCACCATCCTTTTACAGTGCTCCCACCGACTCAGGCTTGACTGGGGAGCGGTGACACAGTCTTCCTGGGGAGCCATAAAGCTGTCAAAGGCCTTGGACAGTGTTCCCCTGCCTGCGCTGTACATGCTGCCTGATCTCCGCGCCTCCCCTGCTACATGGCCCTCGGAACTGCGCCTTCTGCCACTAGCGCTGTCGGATGGGAATTTTACCATCAGTTTGTCCGCCAGGGTCCTGTGGTATAGCATCACTCTCGAACCCCTTTCCTCTTCGGGTATGAGAGTAGAAAGGTTCTCCTTACACCGTGGGTCGAGCAGTGTGTACACCCAGTAATCCGTAGTGGCCAGAATGCGTGTAAAACGAGGGTCAAGAGAAAGGCATCCTAACATGAAGTCAGCCATGTGTGCCAGGGTAGCTGTACGCAACACATGGCTGTCCTCACTCAGAAGATCACTTTCAGGATCCTCCTCCTCCTCAGGCCATACACGCTGAAGGGATGACAGGCAAACAGCATGGGTACCCTCAGCAGTGGGCCAAGCTGTCTCTTCCCCCTCCTCCTCCTCAAAGCGCTGAGATATAGACATGAGGGTGCTCTGACTATCCAGCGACATACTGTCTTCCCCCGCCTCCGTTTCCGAGCGCAAAGCGTCTGCCTTTATGCTTTGCAGGGAACTTCTCAAGAGGCATAGCAGAGGAATGGTGACGCTAATGATGGCAGCATCGCCGCTCACCATCTGGGTAGACTTCTCAAAGTTTCCAAGGACCTGGCAGATGTCTGCCAACCAGGCCCACTCTTCTGTAAAGAATTGAGGAGGCTGACTCCCACTACGCCGCCCATGTTGGAGTTGGTATTCCACTATAGCTCTACGCTGCTCATAGAGCCTGGCCAACATGTGGAGCGTAGAGTTCCACCGTGTGGGCACGTCGCACAGCAGTCGGTGCACTGGCAGAATAAACCGATGTTGCAGGGTCCGCAGGGTGGCAGCGTCCATCTTGGACTTGCGGAAATGTACGCTGAGCCGGCGCACCTTTCCGAGCAGGTCTGACAAGCGTGGGTATCTTTTCAGAAAGCGCTGAACCACCAAATTAAAGACATGGGCCAGGCATGGCACGTGCGTGAGGCTGCCGAGCTGCAGAGCCACCACCAGGTTACGGCCGTTGTCACACACGACTATGCCCGGTTGGAGGCTCAGCGACGAAAGCCAGCGGTCGGTCTGCTCTGTCAGACCCTGCAGCAGTTCGTGGGCCGTGTGCCTCTTCTCTCCTAAGCTGAGTAGTTTCAGCACGGCCTGCTGACGCTTGCCCACCGCTGTGCTGCCACGCCGCGCGACACCGACTGCTGGCGACGTGCTGCTGCTGACACATCTAGGAGGAGGAGTAGGGTGGTTTAGTGGAGGAAGCATACACCACCACAGATACCAGCACCGAGCTAGGGCCCGCAATTATGGGGGTGGGTAGGACGTGACCGGTCCCAGGCTCTGACTCGGTCCCAGCCTCCACTAAATTCACCCAATGTGCCGTCAGGGAGATATAGTGGCGCTGCCTGCCTGTGCTTGTCCACGTGTCCGTTGTTAAGTGGACCTTGGCAGTAACCGCGTTGGTGAGGGCGCATACAATGTTGCGGGAGACGTGGTCGTGCAGGGCTGGGACGGCACATCGGGAAAAGTAGTGGCGACTGGGAACCGAGTAGCGCGGGGCCACCGCCGCCATCATGTTTTTGAAAGCTTCTGTTTCCACAAGCCTATACGGCAGCATCTCTAGGCTGATCAATTTGGCTATGTGCACGTTTAACGCTTGAGCGTGTGGGTGCGTGGCTGCGTACTTGCGCTTGCGCTCAAACACTTGCGCTAGCGACGGCTGGACGGTGCACTGAGAGACATTGCTGGATGGGGCCGAGGACAGCGGAGGTGAGGGTGTGGGTGCAGGCCGGGAGACGGTAGTGCCTGTGTCCTGAGAGGGGGGTTGGATCTCAGTGGCAGGTTGGGGCACAGGGGGAGAGGCAGCGGTGCAAACCGGAGGCGGTGAACGGCCTTCGTTCCACCTTGTGGGGTGCTTGGCCATCATATGTCTGCGCATGCTGGTGGTGGTGGCTCCACGGCTGATCTTGGCGCGACAAACCTTGCACACCACAGTTCGCCGGTCGTCTGCACTCTCAGTGAAAAACTGCCACACCTTTGATCACCTCGGCCTCTGCAGGGTGGCATGGCGCGAGGGGGCGCTTTGGGAAACAGTTGGTAGATTATTTGGTCTGGCCCTGCCTCTACCCCTGGCCACCACACTGCCTCTTCCAACCTGCCCTCCTGCTGCACTTGCCTCCCCCTCTGAAGACCTGTCCTCAGTAGGCTTAGCAAACCAGGTGGGGTCAGTCACCTCATCGTCCTGCTGCTCTTCCTCCGAATCCTCTGTGCGCTCCTCCCTCGGACTTACTGCAATTACTACTATCTGAGTGATAGACAACTGTGTCTCATCGTCGTCCTCCTCCTCACCCACTGAAAGCTCTTGAGACAGTTGCCGGAAGTCCCCAGCCTCATCCCCCGGACCCCGGGAACTTTCCAAAGGTTGGGCATCGGTCACGACAAACTCCTCCGGTGGGAGAGGAACCATTGCTGCCCATTCTGGGCAGGGGCCCGAGAACAGTTCCTGGGAGTCTGCCTGCTCCTCAGAATGTGTCATTGTAATGGAGTGAGGAGGCTGGGAGAAAGGAGGAGCAGCAGGCGGAGGATTCAGAGTTGCAGCAGTGGACGGCATAGAACTCTGGGTGGTCGATAGATTGCTGGATGCACTTTCTGGCATCCACGACAGGACCTGCTCACACTGCTCATTTTCTAATAAAGGTCTACCGCATGGACCCATTAATTGTGAGATTAATCTGGGGACGCCAGAAACGTGCCTCTCTCCTAATCCCGCAGCAGTCGGCTGCGATACACCTGGATCAGGAGCTCGGCCTGTGCCCACACCCTGACTTGGGCCTCCGCGTCCTCGCCCGCGTCCACGTCCTCTAGGCCTACCCCTACTCCTCAGCATGGTGTATTACCAGTAGTGCAGAAACAGAACGCTGTAATTAAATGTACCGCTTATTGGGCTGTGGTCGGAGGCTGACTTCGCTTACGGAACGCACAGCAGAGCCAGGATAGAATTTTGCGCAAGCCTGTAGTGAGACGTAGGTGCGTATGACTGAGCTAGTGGAATTCACAGCGCAGAAGCAGTCAAGTGTCCAAAGGCCACTAGTTGGCCTTAAGTATTTTGCTTCTATTTTTTTAAAGGCTGAGCTGAGACAGCAGACAGATACTGTAGGCAGCGTATATATGTATACTGTTTCCCTCTGGACGGGATGACGGCGGTGATGTAACGGGCAACGCAGAGCCAGGAAAGAATTTTGCGCACGCCTGCTGTAACACTTAGCTGCGTAATAATTAGGACTACTACCCCCAGCAGAAGCGCAGTACACTCAAGACGATCACAGGCAGCCCAAAGATAGTATTTTTCCAAAATTTGTTTGAAAAAGCTCACTGCCTATATAGACAGTATATCTCTTTCCCTGCCTCACCAGTACTGGCCCTATACTATGTACAAGGACTGCAGACTGTTTCCCTCTGGACGGGATGACGGCGGTGATGTAACGGGCAACGCAGAGCCAGGAAAGAATTTTGCGCAAGCCTGCTGTAACACTTAGCTGCGTAATAATTAGGACTACTACCCCCAGCAGAGACGCAGTACACTCAAGACGATCACAGGCAGCCCAAAGATAGTATTTTTCCCAAATTTGTTTGAAAAAGCCCACTGCCTATATAGACAGTATATCTCTTTCCCTGCCTCACTAGTACTGGCCCTATACTATGTACAAGGACTGCAGACTGTTTCCCTCTGGACGGGATGACGGCGGTGATGTAACGGGCAACGCAGAGCCAGGAAAGAATTTTGCGCACGCCTGCTGTAACACTTAGCTGCGTAATAATTAGGACTACTACCCCCAACAGAAACGCAGTACACTCAAGACGATCACAGGCAGCCCAAAGATAGTATTTTTCCCAAATTTGTTTGAAAAAGCCCACTGCCTATATAGCCTGTATATCTCTTTCCCTGCCTCACCAGTACTGGCCCTATACTATATACAAGGACTGCAGACTGAGGACACAATGCTCTGCACGCCCGATATACAAAAAAAAAAAAAATGTGCAACACTGCTCACAGCAGCCTTAACAGTGCTGCACACGGTCAGATGTGGCCCTAAGAAGGACCGTTGGGGTTCTTCAAGCCTAAAATAACTCCTAACACTCTCCCTATAGCAGCTCCAGCATCAGCAGCACTTTCCCTGAGCTATGTCAGAATGCATCTGTGGCGAGCCGCGGGTGGGGCAGATTTAAATACTCGGGTGACACCTGATCTCGCCAGCCACTCACTGCAGGGGGGTGGTATAGGGCTTGAACGTCGCAGGGGGAAGTTGTAATGCCTTCCCTGTCTTTCTATTGGCCAGAAAAGCGCGCTAATGTCTCAGAGATGAAAGTGAAAGTAACTCGAACATCGCGTGGTGTTCGTCTCGAGTAACGAGCATCTCGAACACCCTAATACTCGAATGAGCATCAAGCTCGGACGAGTACGTTCGCTCATCTCTAATAGAGACACAAAGGCTGGTTACTGACAATTCTGTTCTTTTCAAGAAAGAGTGGTCATACTTCAAAAGAAATAACTTTCTGAAGACTTCAGAAGACATGTTGTACATACACATAAAGTTGGAAAAGTCTAAAAAAATAATTGCTCAATACATGATTGTATGTAAATTTGATAAATTATCTACAAATTAAGAATTCAGGACTGTTGTTACTGTCCCTAGGAGGGGGTGTCCTATTATGATCTCTCCAAGAGCACAATGGGCAATCCTGAAAGATGCTAGAAAGACCTACAGAAGACTCTATAAACTGTCTAAACCTCTGTTCATATGCTCAGTATTAGGGTGCCTACCCACTAGCGATATTTTTTCTAGCGATGCGAGATTGAGTGTCTTGCAGTGCAGAGAAAACGCTGCGATATAGCTCACTGTTTTCAAGCCCTTCTCTGAAAATCATTGCTGCGGGGGTTGCCTGCAATCCACTGCTTTCAAGTAAATCAGCTAAAGAATGGGTGAAAAAAAGAACCTTGTTTTGGATTGGCCACGTCAGAAAACTGATTTTAATCCTAACACAATGCTTTGGCAAGACATCCCAGAAATATTGACAAATTACAACACATTTGCAGGGAGTAATGGTCTAAAATGTCTTCTCAATGTTATTCTGTGCATCTGCAAATAATATATGCATGTTTGGTGTAGGTGATTGCTGCTAAAAAGGGATCTACAGTTTATCAAATTCAAGGGTTCACTTACTTTTTCTCCCTGTACTGTGGATGTTTAGTCAATTTGCTCAGTAAAAGTTAAACAGGGTACAACAGTTTATTTAGTTTAAATAGCTTGTGTTTGTAATTGTGATCATATTTTATTAGTAATCAATAGAGGAATCCAGGTAATTCCAAAGGGTTCACTTATTTTAATGGTATTCCTAGAAGAAAGTAATCATGTTTTTCTAGAGCTGGACATTCTGTAGATCCAAAACATGGAGGAGTACGTATAATCCCTAATGTACTGGTCCCATTAACAATGTTGGATGGAGGAACATTGGGCCCGCCAAAAGAAATGTTATCGGGAGTCTTCTTATCATTTATGCTCAACCACCCTGTATGCTAGAACTAAATATATATTTCAGGCGCAGAATACTAATATACCGTATAAATAAAACCTTATGTTGTCAGAAGCTGGGCTTAACAGTTCATATTTTCATTCTCTGTACTGTACATAATCATCTATTATTTATATTTCATGAGCATTTGATTTTAACTGAATTTCCCAATATTTCACATAGTTTCTTTCTAAACTCGTTTTCACTGTTGCTATTTTTATTGCCTTTATTTCATTTCAGCAGTAGTGCTCTGCAATCATCCCGTGGAGGCTTGGACCTTGGAGAGATACAGTGATGGAGCAGGGGAATATGATGCGCCAAGAAGAAAAGGTAAATTTGACCATGAAAAGATTAAATGGAGCACTTTTTAAGTCTTACAGGAATCTTTTAGGCTATGAACTTTCCTTGAACTCATAAATAATCCGTTCTTGTAAACAGCGATTCTGCCATAATGTGATATTTACTAAGCATAATTTCAAGAAAAGACTTGGTCATGCTCAGATACTAGGATCTTGTTTCTGTGTGTATCCAGCAATAGCAGAAATAAAGCTTTAGCTGTTGAAGCAATAAATTGGGACACCTGTCCTTCCTGTATGCGCAGTGCTTGGCATCTGTATTCGAGAAGTGCTTCATGACATATATGCGCCCCATTCGCCATCTCAGCTCACTGTTGCTGCTACGGTCGTTCATTGTTCGCAGTCCCGCAGCAGATTCCACATCCTCTCCAATGCATTGTCTCTTGCCTCTATCCATAGGGCCATTGAGCACTCTGCTAAACTGCCCCCAACCCATTACCTGTCAGCTCTGGCTATAATAGGCATCCTTTCCCAAAATGATTCCCGTTACAAGTGATTAGTGTAATTTTTTTTTGTTTCCTAACTCTAGCTGTTTATTACAATCCCGACTTCCCCATTCCTGACCTCGGCTATACTATTGTCTGCCAGCTGCCTGCCCTATCCTGGACTATCTACCGTACTGAACCTGTTCTGCCAGCCTTGACTCATCTCCGTATTGTAGTATACTCTGCCTGCCTTGACCTCTGTTTGTTTACTGGTAGTGTCTGTGTGAGGTATCATGCATTGGCCTCGTCAGCTGCCACACAACTATGACTACTTCTTCGAGTAATGGCTTGCGGACTCCGCAGTGAAGGCCAAAACCCTATTGGAGGGTTAAAGGCTGAAAACTAGAGGTCCCCAAGTGCTGCCTCCAGATTTAGCCCAAATGCAAATCAATGTTTGGCAAAGTGGTTGCTTTCTGACACAAAACCCATTGTAACAGAATTGAAAGGATAAACAAACTAAGGCACAGAAAGCTATTTTAAGGCATTAAGAATCATGTTGCATTTGACTACATATGTGCCATTATCCAAACATTTGGCATAAGAATGTCCTTTTCACATGATTTCTCAAAATAACTTATTTTAAACTATATTGAAAAGGGCAATGAATTACGTTTTTATTACAATTGGATCCTGCAAAAACCCTCAATACCATGATTTATTCAGTTGTTGCCAACTTCCCGTCACTTTGTAGATCAGCATACGCCATACCATGAGATACAGTTGCGTAAATCTAATGGCACCAAGATATCGATATATTATTCCAAACCCTCAGCTATGAGAAGTATTAGATTTCTATGGGTTGTAAGCCCCAAAAAATAAATAGGAATATTTCCATTCCGAGACAGCGAGTATGCAAATTAGCTTTCCTTCTTTTCTAATGCGCATACCTCTTTCGCAGGGGAATATTGCGTGGCCTATAAGATTTTGCCAACCTGGCATTCTCTCCAAGGAAAGGAGACGGGAGGAGGAGCAGGGAAACAGAAGACCGGCGCTGAGTTTGCTCCCCTCCATTGGCCCAGTGACATAGCAGGGGAGGAGAGCATTTCGGGTGGTGCCAGTTTTATGCAGCCTTGCATGAGGCTCAAGAAAGGAGGCTCTACCATCTCCTTAGAGCTTGAGAAAGTTTTTGGCAGCATAGGCAGATATGAAAGCCTATGAACTGCATCACAGCCCCACGCAGACAGACACAGCTCCAGAGTGAGTTAAGGCCAATTTACACGCAAAGACAATTTTTCAAATGATTGAAAGATTGACAGTTTTAACAATCCCTTTGTATAAAGTGTTAATGGACATCAAGCATAATTTCAAGAAAAGACTTGGTCATGCTCAGATACTAGGATCTTGTTTCTGTGTGTATCCAGCAATAGCAGAAATAAAGCTTGCCCATTAACACTTTATCATCTTCATTTTTGAGTAAAAGGGCCTCCATGAGCTGTTTGCAGAGTACAGCATTTGGTCTGTGCTCTGCACACAGCTCCATTTTTCTCGCATGGGCTGACGGCAGAATACAATGTAATCTCTGACTCCCGTGCAGAACACAGCGTTTGTTCCCTGTTATTTCTCTCCGGCTGAATGATGGATTTTAAGCTTACCTTTAACTCATTGTTGAGCCAAAAAGTGAACAATGGCAGCATTTACATGCAACGAATCACTCATATTCCATCGTTTGATTGCATTTTGAGCAATAATCGTTGCGTGCAAATGGATCTTTAGACACAGGAGGATCAGGGAGCCAATAGTAACAGGCCTATGACACATGTTGCATTGGCCATAAAGAAGGGAGTGCTCAGAGAGAGACCACTAAGGGCCCCTGATGCCCTGGATTGTCGAATTGTGGAAGACTGTCATGACTCCTAGGGAGAAATGGCCCACAGCACATGGAAGGAGAGGGAGTCTCACTCCCCACAGTGCTGGACACTGCGTCGGTGGTGTAGAAGAATCGCCATGGACACTGCGTTTGGGAAACAAAGCAAGCAGCAAAAGATGTTGTCAGAGAGCATGAGTGGACTACAACCCTTGACGTTGCAAATGGGTGGGGGTAAATGGACTTATGGGACTGTGTTACCATGAATGTAGTGTAGTTAAGGTGCGATAGAATAGGTTCATGCAAGGACGTGCAAGCAGAATGTTATATGGTTATGACGTTATGTAAAGTCTTATGCATAAGTGTACCCTGCTGTACCGCCTCTAGCTTGGATGTAATATGTAATACGGGCGGACATGTAGGTTCTAGTACACTGTTGCACCACCTCTAGCTTGGATACAAGATGTGATACAGGTGGGCATGGAGGCATAAAAGTTCCATATGGTATCCTGCGGCATATCGCTCCAACTTTGCTGTAACTGAGACTCTAGATCATTCAAACTTGTCAAAATTGGCATCCCAGATGGTCCCATAAATGTTCTATTGCTGATAAATCTGACCACCATACAGCTACGAAAGTGTGGCAATGCAGTTGGGACATTCCTGTGACCCCGTTATGTGCGGCCGAGCATTATCCTGCTGGAAAATCCCTCTTGGAAACCGCCGTGAGAGGAACACATGTGGCTGCAGAATGCCCTGAACATATCGTTGAGCTGTCATTGCCACCCGTACCACTACTAAGGGAGACCAACTGTCATATACGAAATGCCCCCCCAGACCATCACACCAGCAGTGGAGGCAGTGTGCCGCTCCACAGCAAAGGCAGGCTTGAGGTGCTCACCCGTAGGTCTCCAGGCACAAACACAGCTGTTAGTGCCCAAACTAAACCTGGATTTGTTGCTGAGGACAACCCGGTTCGACTCCACTACAGTCCAGTTATGTTGTTTATAACACCCCTGCAAATGGTGGGTGATAAAGGCAGTACACTTAATGGGTGCCATGAGTTGTCCTTCAGCCAAGCACCTGGAAATGGTTCCAACAGACACAGAGGCCTGTAACGATGGCGCCACCTGTCTCTGGATGGCAGACAATGAAACTGTTGGATTTGCTTGTGCTTGTCGGATGATCAGATGATCCTCTCTATTGGTGGTCTGTCAAGGGCATCCTGAGCACGATCACCTTATGTGCCCTCACACATCCACTGGTCCCAACACAGTTTGGTCAAAACAGCTTAGGTGGTGGGCAATTCATTGCTATGACCATCCAGCATCTCACATTCCAATAATGCGCCCCCTCTGGGTGAACTTTTTTTGATTGCGTTGTAGAGGCATCTAGTGGTCAATAAGCTCTACACAAGCAGAGAAAGAGGTCACTACACACAAGAAAGCCTTTTTATAGGCCAATGGTGGAACCACTTTTAGGGTCTCAGGTGACAAGACCATCTAATCACCCCATAACTCTCATCATTTACTTATCTGCCTGAGATGTAACTGCATGCCGAGTTTTGCAGCAAAATGACAACTCCTTCTAGGGGCTTGTTTTTGTTCTTGACAGTGAGTGTATGTAGCGGTTATACCGCATTGAAGAGAAGTGTCAAAAGACGCTGATAATTAAGCGAGCGTCAAGTGCCTTACTGCCACCAAGGAGACAAGATATGCTGTAGATGTAAGAGTGGCAAGAGATGCCAGTCACAAAAGAGTAACATTGCAGACCATAGTAGATAGAGTACTGTCACTTTAAGAAAGTTTACACTAAAGTTATTCAGCAACGTACCCATGTCTTCCTATGGAATGTAAGTGTTTTTATTATAATAACGTTCAGTAAAGTTATTTTTGTAAAAATAATGTGCCGCCGCCATCTATCATCACTGCGCCATCCTGAACCACTGTCACACCAGCACCAGCGACATCCCTCGCAGACAGTAAGAAGTAGAGATCAGGAAAAAGGGAAGGACTTAAACACAAAGCGTATGAGAGTTTACATAACTGCTCATTATTTACTGTACATAGCACTGGACAATTCCTTTAAAAGCAGAGAGATAGAGTTCATTCTACTTATTTACGGAAAGTTGCTATGTCTATGATGGGTGAAAGGGTTAAATCCCCCTCATTAGTCTGCACCTGTTGATACCCCTCTAGCATTGTAAGGGTTGTTGGTATCTTTTCTGTAATAAAGATGTTTTATGATGGCAATAAGGCCACTGCGGGGTGTATGGTTATCTCAATGTAATAGAGCCCTGGGGGCAAGACTCACACTTGGCTGTGCTTCATAACACCCAGTGCGTCTGTTTTACTCCTGATAACGGTGCTCCGTAATATGGCTCATTGCCTAATGACTCTCCCATCATGCGGAACGCCAATCCCTGGCCCTTCAGCGCAGTTTTACTCTGCCTCAACAGCTATCTCTTGCTGGCGGGCTTGGCAGCTGGTACAGCTTTCTCTTGAACCCTGTGTTGCCAAGTAGCTGGTTAAAACTATAAGCTATGTTCCCAAAGGAACATGTATGTTACTCTTTTATGCTGCGGCTCATCGAAGAACCTGTCACAATAAAATACAAATGTGTGAGGATTCTTTCATTTAATTGAAATCTACATTAAAGTTAGAATTGTTATGTTTTATGTTCTTGTAATACGCATTGCTTCATTCACAAAGCAAAATCCTCTAATATAGAAGCCTTCCCCTCGTTGGTCAAGTTGTTAAATATTCTGTTCAGCCATTTTTTAGTTAAAATGTGGGAAAGCTGGGTGACAACCAAATGATCACCATTACGGCTCCCATAGGGGTCTTTGTCACCTGAGTCACAAAACTGTCTAGTTATCCAGAAATATGGTTATCGTTACATAACAGATGTACTATTTGGTAGCCTGGGAAAGATTAGCAACAGACTTCACTGAATTACATACACTGGATTTTTTTAGATTAAGTAGAAATACTTTTACTAATACCTACAATATATCCACATTGAGAGACTCAACTAAAAAGGATTTTACAGGAGCGTAAGCATTGGTGATCTATCCTCAGGATAGGTCATCAATAGCAGATTGACGGGAGTCCACCACTTGGGACCCCTGTTGATCAGTTGATTATATGTTTCTACGGATGGCTGGAAGCATAAAAGTAACTTCCCTAACGCAATGGCCCAATTTGGCATTTTAGCTCTCTCCCAATAAATTGAATGGAAGAAAGGTGCAATACCAAAACATGCCATGGTGTTAATAGTCTTAGAATAGTGGCATGGTGGCGTAGCCACGTAAGATTAGGGATGCAATGCAGCAGATGGAGTAACTAAAGTTTACAATATTTATTTAGGAACAGAGAAATGAAAGTACATAGGGTTAGGATGGCAAGTAAGTAATTAAACTTTTCCCTTGGAATACCTTGTCACTACCTATGGGTAATTAGATCCTAGGATAATGCTTTGTACATAGTACAAAATAACAGTATACTTTAAGAACAATATCAACAAGTTTTTGGGACTATCAGTCTCGTTTTGCAGGACTATCAGTTTACAGCATGTCGTACATAGTTTTATTTAAGGTTAACACTCTACTAGTATTAATATTTAACACTGTCTAAAAGTAATAATGACTCATTTACATGGGCTGTGAATCTCAGGATTCTCATTTGCGTGATGTCATCACCAGCTCATCCGCGCTCAGGCTGCCTGTTTCTCGTTGAGAATCATGCAGTTCTCACTCACTTGTCATTCAATGTTTCACATTCCTATGTTCAGTTGAACAATTTTCTGAATGATAATCATTCAGTGTACACGCAGTATTAGACAGTGCAAACTTAGACTAGACATTCTTAAAATACACCAGATTTATCATACTAGCTCTGCTGAATGATAAATCTGTCAAATTTAAAAAATGTCTAAGGTACATATTGTTAGGACCCACCCGGGTCCCATATTGTGACTGATATTTTGGAATGTTACCCCTTTCCAATCCACTGTCTGACCTCTGAAGACATTATGATTTAAAGGGGTTCTGACATTAAAAAAAAAATTTTTTACTCACCTTGCCTGGCCAGGACCAATCGCCAGGCATGTCCTCTCCAGCCGGCATCTTCTTCGGTGGCTTGTAGAAGCAGAGCAGGAGCGGTCAAAATAACTGCTTCCTGTTCTGCTCCGTCCGTCAGCCACTTCCGAGGTGAACGGAAGGGCCGCCCACAGCAAGCACGTCACAAGCAGTGCTTGCTGTGGGCGGCCCGTCTGTCCTGTCTGAACTCTGAGATTCTGCGCGTGCACAGTGGAGACGTGGCCCGTCCTGACTCCTGTCAGAGGGCACCTCTCCACTGCGCATGCGCGCGATCCCGGAGCAGCGTGGCTCGTGAAGGAAGAAGAGGAAGAGCAGCGCCTGCTGGGAGATGACCCCCCCGATGTCAACAACAGCAGGAGACAAGGTAAGTATCATGTTTTTAGGTTTTAGCAGCCATTAAACCATGGGTTCCCTGTGTCCATTAGGCAGACCAGGGAACAATGGCTGCTAAAGCATAAAAACATTATTCATGTCAGAACTAGAGATGAGCGAGCGTACTCGGAAAAGCACTACTCGCTCGAGTAATTAGCTTTATCCGAGTATCGCTGTGCTCGTCCCTGAAGATTCGGGTGCCGGCACGGAGCGGGGAGCTGCAGGGGAGAGCGGGGAGGAACGGAGGTAAGATCTTTCTCTCCCCTGCTCCCCGCTGCGACTCACCTGTCAGCCGCAGCGGCACCCGAATCTTTAGGGACGAGCACAGCGATACTCGGATAAAGCAAATTACTCGAGCGAGTAGTGCTTTTCTGTGTACGCTCGCTCATCTCTAGTCAGAACCCATTTAAGGCTGTACAGCTCCGATGTTGGAAGACATCCGTTGGCGTTCTCTTACTGTATATTGCCAGCCTCTCTGCTGTCGGAGCCTATCCAAAGTGTCACCTCATGCAGTACTGGCTTTAGCCAGCATATAGCGCTGTTGTATAATGGCAGAAAAAGAGTAAGCCCCTAGGAAAACCAGGATACAAATTGGATTGGAAAGAGTTAAAGATGTATGTACACATATATTTTGTTTTTGTACTCGGTAAATGTTGAATTGCAGTTTTATATGGAAAACTTATAAATAAAGAATTTTTAAAAAAAATGTTTAGCCTAAGTTTAGACTACCTGTGTGAGGGCAGACGGAAGTGACGTTAGACACCAGGTAACAGGCACCAGAAGCAGGAGCGGAGGAGCTAACTTGGAGCAGGGGACACCCTAGCGGCGCAGGAGCCCGTGCCGGCGCCGCCAGGAGGTTGAGGGAGAGGACGATCAGCGGGCAGAAGTAGAGGAGTGGGTCCCGAAGTGACAGGAGCACAGAGAGCGCGGCCGTTGGGAGAGAGGTCCTGCCGGTGAGACTGCAGGAGCTGCGGAGGAACTGCCGACAGAGCGATAAGTATACTGTGTGTCTTAGTGTGTGTGGGACTAAGTGTGTGTCTTAGTGTGTGTGTACCTGTGGGTCGAGGTATGTGTCTGTGACTAAGGGGAGGGGTATTAGAGTAGGAGTGTGTAAATGTCTGTGTACAATGTGTAAGTGCAGCAGGATTAGGGGATTGAGAGAGAGTGCGAGCATTTAATAAAAAAATTTTTTAAAAGTTGTGTTAGCGGTTGCGCGTAGGCTGAAGCGAGTGAGCGGTTGCGCATAAGCGGAAGTGAGTGAGCAGTTGCGCATAGACGGAAGCGTGTGAGCGATTGCGCATAGGCAGCAGCGTGTAAGCGGTTGCGCATAGGCGGCAGCGTGTGAGCGGTTGCGCATAGGCGGCAACGTGTGAGCGGAGTGTGAGCAAGTCTATCTTCACTACTTCCGTAATTTAATTGTAGATACCCATTAGGATGAGCTCCATGCCTGGCAATGTCATGCAGTGTGCTACTTGTGCAATGTATGCGGTCCTTGATCAACCGATCGAGGGTGCATACTGTGGCGCAAATGCGCGCACGTCGCACATTTAGAAGCCCAAATCCTGGATCTAAATGGGCAACTGGCAACACTGAGAGCCATTGACATCATGGAAAGGAGTTTGGTGCTCACTGAGCAGGCATTCGCTGGGGTAGAGGCGGGGGCGGATGGTAGAACGGAAAAGCAAGGGGAGCAGGCAGCAAGCTGGGTGACAGATAGAAGGAGGGGTAGAAGGAAGAGAACCAAGGAGGCCAGTCCTGAACTTGCAAAACCCAACAAGTTTGTAAAGTTGGCAAATGAGGGGGATGCCATTACAGAGCCAGCACCGCTGCAGCACGACACGCCCTCTGAATGCCAGGGAGATGACTGTTCCAGTGAGACGGGGAGCGCAGGGCAGGCTAGACAGGTTCTAGTGGTGGGGCACTCAATTATAAGGGGGACAGATAGGGCAATCTGCCATAAAGACCTGGATCATCAAACGGTGTGTTGTCTTCCTGGCGCTCGAGTTCAATACATCGTGGATCGGATTGACAGATTACTGGGAGGGGCTGGTGAGGATCCAGCAGTCATGGTGCACATAGGCACTAATGAACAAATTAGAGGTCAATGGAGGGCCCTCAAAAATTATTTCAGGGACTTAGGGTCCAAGCTTAGGACAAGGACCTCCAGGGTAGTTTGCTCAGAAATACTACCTGCACCTAAGGCCACACTGGAAAAGCAGCAGGATCTTAGGGAGGTAAACAAGTGGCTCTGGAGTTGGTGTAAGAAGGAGGGGTTTGGGTTCCTGGAAAACTGGGCTGACTTTGCTGTTGGCTACAGGCTCTACTGTAGGGACGGGCTGCATCTTAATGGGGAGGGTGCAGCTGTGCTGTGTGAGAAGATGGCTAGAAGGCTGGTGGAGTGTTTAAACTAGGGACTGGGGGGGAGAGTAAAAAGAGAAATAAGGGGGTAGTCAGTGTAGCTAGCGACCTGGGTCTACGCAATGGGAATGGGGGTCGAGAACGGGGTGGGGTTAGTACAGTTAGAACTGTCAGATCAGCCAATAGTACCATTAGTAACAAAATTAATTTAAAGAAGAAAAGAAACTGTATAAATTGTATGACCATGAATGCAAGAAGTCTGATTGGTAAAGTAGGTGATCTTGAAGCGAGAATGACTGATGAAAACTATGATATAGCCGGAATAACGGAAACATGGCTTGATGATAAATGCAATTGGACGGTGAATTTACAAGGGTACAACCTCTTCAGAAGGGACCGTGGAAACCAGAAAGGGGGAGGGGTATGTCTGTACGTCAAATCGTATTTATTGCCGAGGCTACGGGAAGATATAGGTGCAGGAGATAAACACGTGAAATCTCTGTGGGTAGAAATACAGGGAGAAAAAAAATAACAAAATCCTGATAGGGGTCTTCTATAGACCACCAAAAGCAACAGAAGAAACTGAAATCTTACTATTAAGGCAGATAGAAGAGGTATCAAAGCGCAACGAAGTAATTATCATGGGGTACTTTAATTATCCGGATATAACATGGGAAAATGAAACCTGCAATTCTCATAGGGGTGATAAATTCTTGAGAACAATTAAAGATAACTACCTTAACCAACTTGTGCAGGAGCCAACTAGAGCGAGGGCCACTCTGGACTTAGTACTAACAAACCGGACCGAATAATGGGGGTACAGGTTCAGGGGCACTTGGGGAACAGTGACCACAATATAATCAACTTCCAGCTGTCATTCAATAAGAAGCCTTATCAGGGAGCGACAAAAAAACTAAACATTAGTAAAGCAAAATTTGATCAGCTTAGAACTACTAAAAAATATCAGTACAGAGGACAAATGGGAAAAGTTCAAAAGGATCCTAATCACCTCATGTGAGCAGTTCATTCCCTTTAAAAATAAAAGAACTTCAAGTAAAAGGAAACCAATGTGGCTCGACAAGACGGTAAGGGGGGCAATAAACGAAAAAAAGACGTTCAAACTACTAAAGCAAGAAGGCAGCGAAGAAGCGCTAAAATCGTACATGGAAAAAAAAATATGCAAAGATAAGATCAGAATTGCTAAGGAGGAGGCTGAAAGACTGATGACCAAAGAGTGCAAAAAACCCCCAAAACTGTTTTTTAACTATATTAACAGCAAAAGGATTTGCACTGAGAGCACTGGCCCTTTAACAAATAATGCAGGAGAAATCATTGAAAATGATGGAGGGAAGGCAACCCTATTAAATAGTTTCTTTTCAAGTGTATTCACGAATGAAAAGGAAATGCCATATGAGATGCAGGGGACAAAAATGAACCCCTCACAAAATATCTCATACGTAACGCAGGAGGAAGTGCGGAACCGGTTAAAGAAGATTAAAATCGATAAATCGCCAGCCCCAGATGGAATACACCCAAGGGTACTAAAGGGAACTAAGTGATGAGATAGCTAGGCTGCTATATCTAATATTTATGGATACTATCAAGACTGGGGTTGTACCACTGGATTGGTGCATTGCCAACGTGGTTCCAATTTACAAAAAGGGGTCCAAAAGTGAGCCTGGTAACTACAGGCTGGTAAGTCTCACTTCAGTAACTGGAAAAATATTTAAGGGGTTTCGGAGAGACGCCATTAAAGAATACCTCAAGGAGTATATACACTAAATGCGGTACTCCTAGGGAAAAGTGATATGGAAAAAGACCTGGGGGTAGTAGTGAATTGTACATTAAACTGGAGTACCCAATGCCAGTCAGATGCTGCAAAAGCTAATAAAGCCTTGGGGTGCTTTAAAAGAGGTATAGGGGCGAGGGACAAGAACATTATCCTCCCACTATATAAGGCACTTGTCAGGCCCCACATGGAATACTGCATACAGTTCTGGTCACCGGTGCTCAGGAAAGATGTTGCAGTGCTTGAGGGGGTTCAAAGAAGGGCAACTAAACTAATACATGGAATGAAGGGACTGAAATACCCAGAGAGGCTATCAAAATTGGGATTATTTACCCAGGAAAAAAGACGGCTAAGGGGTGACCAAATAATTATTTATAAATACATGAGGGGACGATACAAGGATCTCTCCCATGATCTGTTTATACCCAGGACTGCGACGGTAACAAGAGGACATCCGTTACGATTAGAGGAAAGCAGGTTTCATTGCCAACACAGAAAAAGGTTCTTTACTGTAAGAGCAGTGAGACTGTGGAACTCTCTGCCTGAAGATGTGGTGATGGCAAAATCCATAGAGGAGTTTAAAAGGGGACTTGATGTCTTTCTAGAGGGGAAGGATATTACAGGATATAAATCTTAGGTCAATTGTTAATCCAGGTATACAGGCAGGTAGGAACTATTAGGGGTTGATCCAGCGATTAGTCAGATTGCCAGTAGGGAGTCGGGAAGGAATTTTCCCCCAAATGGGTTAATTGGCTCCTGCCTCCTAAGGTTTTTGCATTCCTCTAGATCAACAATTTAGGAGGATAAACAAGTTGAACTAGATGGACATTGTTTTCATTCTGCCTTACATACTATGTTACTATGTTAGTTGGCTTAGTTTGGGTGCAAGTTTTAATACAATTTTGTCCTTTTTGGACAAGTCAGAAAAACTGCCTGAGCCTAAAAACGCATAGTAAATGTGGCATAAAGTGGTGCAATTTGCTCTAGAAATCTCTCATATTTTGAATAGTAAATCTGCCAACAGTGTTTGACTTCCAGTTGATTATGTAGGCTTGGGCCCCAGTAACACTGTCTCAGTCGATAACCACGAGCAATAGAAATTTGGCAAATAGCCAAGTCGTCCTCTGTATCCTACAACCCTACCATGCAGCTAGTACCCTTTCTAAGGCCTCATTTAGGCTTGGTTGCTGGAAGTCACAGCTGCTACTGACCAATGCTTGTCCTTGGTCAGGAGTGCGATTCTACCATGGTTCTCCACAACCACTTGTCTGATTCGACTGATTCACTAGGTTAAGATAATGGCATGATTGTTCTTTCCAAAAAGTTCCTAATGCTCAGTTCAGCTGCAAAAAAAATTGACACAAATTTTGGTGCACATGATAATTTGGCGCAATTTTTGGTTCCTCTTCTGTCCATCACCATGGCAATATTGTAACCCTTTAGGGTAGCCCTTTAACCCCTTCCCGCTGCAGGGCGTAAGTTTACGTCCTGGCAGCCTGGTACTTCCCGCAACAGGACGTAAACTTACGTCCTGGAGATAGCGCGGGATCACATATGATCCAGCGCTATCCCGCAGCGGGAGCCGGTTGTTAGTCACAGCCGGCATCCCGCTACAACAGCGGGGGGGCATCGGAGATGCGCCCCCCGCTGTTAACCCCTTCTCTGCCGCGATCTAAGTAGATCGCAGCAGGGAAAGAGTTCACAGAGGGAGCGCGGCTCCCTCTGTGTCTCCGGACGGAACTCGCGATGTCATCGCGAGAGCCCGGCCTGTCACCATGACAACAGGACGCCAGACACTGGCGTCCTGTATTGTCTATGCCTGAGATCGCTGTATAAGCGATAAGGCATGGCAGAGCAGTAGCTCTGCCATGCCTTATGACAGCGATCATCAGGGCAGTGGTTAAAGTCCCTCAGAGGGAAACAAACAGTGTAAAAAAAACAAAGATTAAAAAAATGAATTTAAAAAAATGTAAAAAAAAAAGTAAAAAAAACATGTTTTTATGCTTTTTCTCAGATTAGCATAAAAAAGGTAAAAAAAAAAATAAAACCCCACATACTTGGTATTGTCGCGTCCGTAACGACGCGTACAATAAGTTGCACATGCTTTTGACTGTGCACAGAAAAAAACGCCCAAAAAAACGCTAAAAAACTGAGGCAAAATGCTAATTTTTAGCGTTTTGCCTCCCTAAAAACGCAATAAAAGTGATCAAAAAAGCCGTATGTACCCCATAATGGTACCAGTAAAAACTACAGCTCGTCTCGCAAAAAATAAGCCCTCATAGAGCGCCGTACATCAAAAAATAAAAAGTTACAGGACTTTGAATGCAGCGATTTAGAACAGAAAAAAGATTTCCAAAAAAAAGGGTTTTCATTGCAAAAAAGTGGGAAAACCTAAAAAAAATGTAAGAATTTTGGTATCGTTGTAACCGTACCGACCCGCATAAAAAATGGAATGTCTCATTTATGCTGCATGATTAACGCTGTAAAAAAAAATAAAAAATCTATGGCAGAATTGATGCGTTTTCTCTCCCTGCTATCATAAAAAAAATTAAAAAATGTTTTACAATATAGTCTATGTACCCAAAAGTGGCACCGATAAAAACTACAGTTCGCCACACAAAAAACAAGCCCTCATACGGCTGCGTCAACGGAAAAATAAAAATGTTATGGCTTTTGATAAACGGAGAAGAAAATCCGCCAAAAATTGTTGCGTCCTTAAGCCCAAAATAGGCCATGTCATGAAGGGGTTAAAAAAGAAATAGATGTAGCAGTTATTTCAGATAAATCAGTCCTATAAAGGGCATAAAAAGTGGCCTCAAAATTTTATTTTTTATCTCCCACCCAGTCCCATCATTAGGTTTTAATTTTAACATATCTGCTGACACATAACAAGACATACATTTCAAGATGGGTAAGCTGTCCATGCCATAGGCACTAATGCAATCCTATACCATCTGAGATGACGGCTTTTGAACTGTGCGCTGATAACAAGCTGGATGGTCCCTTTCCTCTTGAGTCCACAGGACATGGTGCCCGTGGTTTCCAAAAAAATGTAAAAATTTTGATTCATCTGACCATGTAACAATTTTCCAATTTACTTCAGTACATTTTAAATGAGCTTTGGCCCAGAGAAGACGCTGGCTTTTCTTCATTGTGTAATATGCGACTTCTTCTTTGCATGATACAGCTTTAAACTGCATTTCTGGATTGCATGACAAACTGTATTCACACACAATAATTTCTGGAAGTATTCCTGAGCCCATGCAGTGATTTGCATTGCAGAATCATGCCTATTTTTATTGCAGTAACACCTATGGGTCTGTAGATCTTGAGCATTCAATATTTGAATGTTGGCCTTATCCCTTGTGCACACAAATTTCTCCAGATTCTCTGAATCTTTTGATGATATTATGTACTATAGATGGTGGGATATTCAGGGTTTTTGCCATTTTATGTTGAGGAACATTTTTCTGAAATAATGCCACAATTTCTAGATGCAGTTTTTCACTGATTGGTGAACTTCTGACCAGCTTTGCTTCTGAGAGACTCTGCCTCTCTAACATGCTCTTGTTATACACAGTCATGTAAATTAGTAGAAGATTAACCCTCCAACTGTTTTACACTACTACTACTTACTTTTCAAGCCTTCTGTTATCCCTGTTACAACTTTTCTGAGATGTGTTGCTGCCATCAATTTCTAAACGAGTTAAGTTTTTTAAATGAAATGGAAAAATGTCTAAGTTTCACCTTCTGATTTGTGTTTTATGTTCTATTGTAAATAAAATATGGTTAAATGACATTTCCAAATCATTGCATTCTCTCTTTTTTACAGTTATTTACATTTCCAGCGTTCCAACTTTTTTGGAATTGTGGTTGTACATCACATTTTAGAGGCTGAGAAACTACAATGTTTATAATAATAGGAGTCATAAGGAAAAGGTTAGAATTATGGTGCATTTCATTTCTTTGGGGAATTTATACATTGATAGAAATGTATCATATGTTTTAGAAAAGTATTCACGCTAAAATATCATCCTATGGAACTATGTATTTTATTCTATAACTAGTTTAAATAGGATTATACTGTGCAAGTATGAGAATGGTGATATAACACACACAGAGGGGTTGTACTCAGCACACTGCCTATGGGGGGTGTCATGAACTAGCCACTTGAGGAGGGCCTCAAGTTTAAGAGTGGCCAGTGTTGTTTGCCTCCCTTGCCACTTCCGTAATGTAGTGGTCTGTCTGACCATAAAGACACACATGAAACTATTTAAAGGGGTTGTTCAAGTAACAAATTAGCTTATACTCCCCTCTCCCAGCTACCTGCTGTGTCCAGCTCTACCGCTGCAGGTCCCCCTTGTGACGTAATGTTTAGAGGCTGCAGCAGCCTGTTCATGGGACATCACAGGCTGCTGCAGCCAATGGCAGAGCTTAGTGCTTGATTGCTGGGCTCTGTCATTGGCTACAGCAACCTGTAACGTCTCATAAACAGGCAGACTGTAGCCTGTAAGTGCAGCGTCAGAGGAGCAGGCCCACAGCCGAGGAGACAGCGGGGTGAAGAAAGGCCTTGTCAAAGGGCTCTACCTTTTCCTTCCCTGGTGGTAGCTCGGGACCAGACCATGTTACTGCTGGGAGAGATCAAGGGGGTTGTAATCGTGAGTTACCTTAAGTCCAGTTGTCACTCGTGACGTCACCGTTCCGTCCTCTGTGGCGCGGCTCCCAGATGTAATAAAATAGTCCACACTCAGGGTAACTTTCTGAACGAGAACCAGAAACAGATCTCTGTCCGTTTACTGCAAACTCTTGAACTTAAATTTCTACACACAGTCCTGGTACAGATATAACAAGCCAAAGTGGTGCAACAGGGAGGATTCTCGGGGTATTCAGACAATCCACAGTCCAAGTTATTTGTGTGATTCGCACTCCTGGCAAACTCTCAATTTCTACCGATCAACAGTCACTCTGCTGTTTCTTTGTCTTTTCGCTATGGAGCGGTTTGTTTCACTCCTAGTGCTCACCGGAAGCACCGAGGATTCCTGGGTTGGTTAGGCCCAGGCTAAGCATCAGGCCATCGCTTGGCATCCTCCATGCTTCTCACACAGACCAACTTATCTGGTGTGTGGGTGTCAGACCCTTCAGCCCTGTTTCTGATGGACTGACTGCTCTCAGACTCTCACCACTTCTCTCTCATTGCATCCTTGCAAACACATATACATATGGCACGATCACATGACCACAAACTATACACACAAAACATGACATTTTCCAGATAGGACAGAACATACCAGACATTAACCCTCTCAGTCCTGCAAACATGCAATACACATAAATCTGATGCATTCCACAGATAAGACATTGACACTAGACAGACATATAACATTATGGAGGGGCCCTATTAACTCTGGGCCACGACATAAACGCTGGGGACCGAGCAGCAGATGCAGGGATGCAAGAGAGATGAGTATAAGCTGATATATTTTAACCCATGTAGAGCCTGCTTACATTTCAGTTGTATAACATGATCAACCCGTTTTAAGCATTACAGAGGATGACTGTCCTATCGCTCTTGTCCTTTCACATAGAAGCAATAGTCTTCAGAGAGTGGAGGCAGAGTTAGCTGGAGATCTCAACTGGCCGTCTGCCTCCATTCACTGCAAACAGGCATTTTTTTTATAGTCTACACAGGCCAGTAGTCACTTGGTTTTTAGATAAGCTAAAAACCAGCCAAGCAATTCTGACGAGTGAGCAAATTCTCCCTCAGTGCCCTATCGGTGGCTGTGTGTACATGGGACAACTATAGCCTGAATTCACTGTTTACAGTGATTATTTAGTTAATAATCATCCCATGTAAAAGTACCTTTACTGTGTATTTTCCAAAAACATGTCATAGGGACATGTCAAAAGTTTGGATTGGGATGCTTCTGGGTGCTGAGACACCCACTGATTGCTACAATGAAGCAGCATAAGTGCTCATCGAAGCTTAGTCACTTGGACTCATCTTCAGCTAGTGCAAAGAGACTACTCGGTTGAGCACTTCTGCTTCTTTCTAGCAAATGGTTATGTTCTCAGCAGCCAGACCCCCACCAAACAAAATTTTTGACACAGTCCGATGAAATTTTACATTGCATTACACTAGCATCAATTCTTTCATCTTCTGCCTCAAATGTGCATAATCCCATTGAAACCAATCACATATTCATTGTCATTGACTAACTTACATACGATCATTGATTAAAGATTTAGTTAAATGATGAATGATCCTTAGTCAGACCTCATCTGGAATACGATGTCCAATTCTGGGCACCCTGATTTAAAAAAAAATACATTGACAAACTGGAGCAAGTTCAGAGAAGAGCTACCATGATGGTGAGCAGTCTGCAAATCATGTCCTATGACAACGGTTAAAGGATCTGGGAATGTTTAGCTTGCAAAAAAGAAGGCTGAGAGAAGACTTTATAGCGGTCTACAAATATCTGAAGGGTTGTCACAGTGCAGAGGGATCAGCATTATTCTCATCTGCACAAGAAAAGACTAAAAGCAATGGGATGAAACTGAAAGAGATGAGACACAAAAATTAGATATTAGAAAAAACTTTTCGACAGTGAGGGTGATCAATGAGTGGAACAGGTTACCACTGGAGGTGGTGAGTTCTCCTTCAATGTAAGTGTTCAAACAAAGCCTGGACAAATATCTGTCTGGGATGATTTAGTGATCCTGCATTGAGCAGGGGGTTGGACCCGATGACCCTGGAGGTCCATTCCAACTCTACCATTCTATGATCACTTTGGGCTGTTGGATCCTTTTGTTCCGAAACATGGCTGCTTTTTCCTAAAAACAGGTTGTCTGTGGTAGTGCAATGCCACTGGCTTCACTCAATGGGACAAAGCTGCAATGACAGGCACAACTGATGGACAAGTATGACACTGATTCTTGAAGAAAGCGGTCACATGTTTCTAATCCTGAGCAACTTCTTTACAAATGTTGACCATTGCTAAAGAAAAACCTGGACATGGTTGAGGTAAGGTTTTGTGTGATCCTATACGAGAGTTGGGTAGGTCTTTTAAGAAAGACATTTGGATTAGCAAACAGGCGATACTAATTTATACATATAAATCTCTTTAATTCAAAAGTAAATAAATTGTTCATGTAAATTGGTGGCAGTTATATATGTACAATACAAAGTATATGTCTCTGGCCTGGCCTTGATCAGTAAAGTAAGTGGCCTAATGGGAGATTGGTTACATTTTGTTCACTTTTTTTCTGTTTAGTAACGAAGAATTGTTGCTGTTTATGAGCTAGATGGCTAGTCTCCATCAGTGCAGCTGAAGTAGCTAAATCCATGGTCTCATACACACCATAGTGCACATGCAACGGGTTGGGAGTGGTTGGAAAGGCATATGGCTTTTAGGAGAAAGCATTGACTGGCATTCTAGAGTAGCACTTACAGACTAGAGAGGCACCCACAACATAATATAGTAGACAACCATGGCTGGCAGGCAGCTGTTCTTGGTACTTATGGCCTGGCAAAGTGTAGGAGTGGGTCACAGTCAAGGTTGATTCGTAACAGGGAATTCATGTGAAATCTCAAGAAGCATCAGGAACACAACACCTTGAGTCTTGCAGAACTGAAGAATGGTGGAAAGGCTTTGGTTTATATTTGCTGCATCCTTTCAGGTTCCAGTGATACCAGGCACGACCTTCCATGGCTCGAATGATGCAGGATTGCAGAGAGGTTTCTAATACAAATATAATAAATTTTGCACTTTAGCATTAGTTATGCTATGTTGAGCTATGTAGTTAGGTATAATAATGATATTATTGAAATCCATTAACCCTTTCCAATCCACTGTCTGACGTCTAAAGACATTATGGTTTAAGGCTGTACAGCTCTGATGTTGGAAGACTTCCGTCAGGGTTCTCTTACTGTATATTGCCAGCCTTTCTGCTGCCGGAGCCTATCCAACGTGTCACCTCATGCAGTACTGGCTTTAGCCAGCATATAGCGCCGCTGTACAACAGCAGAAAAGAGTAAGCCCCCTAGGAAAACTAGGATACAAATTGGATTGGAAAGGGTTAAAGGGGTTGTCTCGCGAAATCAAGTAGGGTTATACACTTCTGTATGGCCATATTAATGCACTTTGTAATGTACATCGTGCATTAAATATGAGCCATACAGACGTTATTCACTTACCTGCTCCATTGCTAGCGTCCTCGTCGCCATGGTTCCATCTAATTTCAGGGTCTTCTTGCTTCTTTAGACGCGCTTGCGCTGTGCGGTCTTCTCCCTTCGGCTCTGCTCGGCAGCATCGCGTTTTGGCTCCGCGTCCTTGTACGCATCATCGCGTAGCTCCGCCCCCGTCACGTGCCTCCTGATTGGCTGGAATCGGCACGTAACGGGGGCGGGGCTACGCGATGATGCGTACAAGGGGGCGGAGACAAAACGCCGATGCTGCCGAGCAGCATACAGAAGTGTATAACCCCACTTGATTTTGCGAGAGAACCCCTTTAAAGCAGTGCCTGCAGTTACGAGCGCCGGCCACTACGCCAAGGTCAGCGCGGAGACTTCCGTTGCTTTCGCTCTGACCTCTGTGTATTTGCGGCACTGACAGCATCCAGTTGCTCAGCTGATCAGTCTGGTTCCTGAGCGACGGACCGCAGCCGATCAACTATTGATGACCCATCCTTAGGATTAGTATTCTCCCTGGAAAACTCCTTAAAGGTATATATATGAACACATAAAATCAGACCTTGATATTAAACTAATAAACAATTTGAACAATAGGATTAGCCAGTATTTATGTAAGTGCAAGTATGAAGTGCAGTAAGGAATACTGTGGCTTGATCCTGAGGGATAATACAGAAGAGGAGTAAACTAAGAAGAGGTAGATTAGAGAATGTGGTAGGCCTCCCTGTACTGAAGGGGCACACTTAAAACTGGATATTCGGAATTGACCTAATTGTCTGGGGAAGCGCATTCCAGAGAGCTTGTGCAGCTTGAAAAAGTCTTGGAGACGGGAGTGGAAGTTTTTGATTATAGAGGAATTTAAGGCTGGTTTACAGTGGCACATGATTGCTCAAAGATCGCTCAAATTACAGTTTGAGTTACAGCTTTGAGCAATCATTTTGCATAAATAATTGGTATGCGATCATTGGTATTTAAGTAGCTACTCAGCTACTTAAATACCAATTAGGTGTGGAAATGAAGCCTTCCCTGAACACAGTTAGTAGCCCAAGGCTATTATCTGCGCTCCGATCCTTTGTTCTCCACGGGGAAACAATGCTATCAGCATCCCCTGTGGAGAACTACTGATAAAAGTGAACAACGATTTTTAGGTTGGACTGAACTTAATGATCAGCCAGCAGTGCCAGAAAAGCGT
Organism: Eleutherodactylus coqui; assembly: GCF_035609145.1. NCBI lineage: Eukaryota > Metazoa > Chordata > Amphibia > Anura > Eleutherodactylidae > Eleutherodactylus > Eleutherodactylus coqui. The sequence continues at coordinate 200,163,353 of NC_089842.1, read as the reverse complement.
ACGATGGGCGCACATTTACACAAACCGATTATCACTAAAACGATCGCCGATTAGCGATTTTTTAGTGATCATCGGCTGATGTACGTGGACCTTTAATTTAAGGTCATTAGCAGAACAGAGAGCACGGGTAGGGCAGTAGCAAAGAGCTAAAGGGTGGCACAGCACTGTGGAGATCTTTATGGATGAGAGTGATGAGTTTAAATTGTATTTTAAAGTGAATGGACAACCAGTGTAGTGACTGGTGGAGGCATCAGAGTAGTGTTTGGACACAAAGATGAGTCTGGCTGCTGCATTCAGTATAGATTGGAGAGGGGAGGGTTTAATTCCATTTAGACTGATTAATAGTGAGTTACTGTGGGGGAAGCAATAAATTTTTGCTGTTTCCAGCGTCAGAAGAGAGGAGTCTGGAGATGTTTTTGAGGTTCAGGTAGGATGAGCGTGCAAGTGACTGAATATAAGGAGTAAAGGAACTATTGGAATGAAATATAACCCCAAGACAGCGGGTGTCCTACCTAGGAGTTATGGTAGTGCCACATGCTGAAATGGAAATCTCAGGTTTCAGTAGGTTAGCAGATGACAGAATCACAAGATATTCAGTTCCATAAACAACTTTATATTATGGCTCTGTTTAGTATCAAACGTAGGTTTATTTACACCACTTATTGACATCTACATGTAAATTGACACACACTATGTACATTCATCCCCATCTATACACTGTCAGTGACATACACTGTCTCCTGGGAAATAATGCAGTGACACTGGAACAGCATACTGAGAAAGTTCCTGGCTAAATTAACAACGCAATTACATTACACGACACGGAGGAAGATGGATGAGAAAAACTTGGCCTGGATCCTCTTCTGTTTTCAAATTGCAATTTATTTGAGGGCTTTAATGGATGCCTTATTAAAACATCCCAGCATTGGTGAGCCCAGGCACGCTGTCACCGCCAGCAGTGATTGATGACATCCTGAGCTGCTTCTCTTGCACATTTGCTTGGGGGTTGGAAGAAGAGGCTGGTGGGGGGAGATGTAGAGGGGTATGATGAGGGGATAGATGGGCCCAGCTCTGCTTATTGCTATTGATCTCTGTGTACTACACAGACATTTAATTGCATTGTATGTGAGTGTGTGCAACCAGATAGAAGGATGGCAATATATAAGGTCAGCATACCTGTACTGTTGCATAAGTGAAAGAGGGAGTGTTGCTGTGTTAACCCTTGAGATGCAAATATTGTTTGGAGAATACAAAGAGTATATACCTTTTTTGTAATGCATGTGGGTTGGTTATGGACAAACAGAGAACACAATATCATCTATATGAATAGGATTCATTCCTCACCTGGTCTTTAGAATGTACACACCTGAAACTCTTCCCATTAAAAAAAAACTTTCAAATCACTTTTTTTTCTTTTATTTTCAAAAACTAGACTTTTTAACTGGGCCCAGGGCCTATCATATACATATAGGGCCCCATCTAGAGACATAATTTTTTTTTAGCAAAAAGTCACTTCTCAACAGATGTGCTGCCGGCATTATTTACTGACTTACCTTCATACTTCATTGGAGAATGGGATGTCAAGCTCTGATACAAAAGCGATGAGAACATGGAGCTACCGAATTTCTTACCATAACTATACAAATGACTAAGCTGCTTGGCAGAACGTATCATATTTTATTTTTTAATTGCGAATAAATGAAAATTGGCCATCACTTCAGTTGAGTTAAAGAAGATATACAGCCCTATAAATTTATTTACAAACAGCTGGTATCCTTATAAAATACCAAAAGAAGTTCACCAAGTTGATGCTTCCCTGTTCACCTACAAGTCTCCGTTCACCAGGCATCTGCAATGTCATGTTGGTATAACCATGACCATTACAGTAGGGCACTGGTAAGGTGAACTCCTTTTGTAATGTTATATACATATCGACTGTTTGTGAGATAATTTATGGGGTTGGATTACTTGTGATCACTGTGACATGTGACCATTGCAGCCAATCACTAGCCTCAGTGGTGACCTCAGTGGTGTAATCGCTGATGCTTGATATAGAGGCCTGTGGGGAACTGATAAAGCCTCTAGCAGCAACAGGGGATTGGTAAGTTGAATAGTACTTCTTTTTGTTATTTTCTATTGAATATTAGCTATTTATGAGAACTTTTATGAGGCTTGATAAACCCTTTTAAATAGAAACTGTACTAGATAATGGTCAATGGTAAACTGGTAGCTTACAAGAAGCATAAGTACAACAGAAGTAAGCAATGCTCCAAGGATAATTACGGTAGCTTCAGAGTCAATTGGACCATACTATTCTATTTCTTTTTTTACTTTAAGGTCTCATGTCCACGGGGAAAATCAGGCCCGTCGCGGATTCTCCATGCAGAATCCCGCAGCGGGTCCCTCCTTTCCCGCGGACATGACGCTGAAAATGAAATTAAACTCACCTGTCCGGACGCTGCCGAACTTCCCTCCGTCGTGGCCGGATCGTCTTTCTTTGGCACGGTGGATGTGCTTGGCACGCCGGCAGCGCGCATGCGCCGGGCACATCCGCCGGGCCGAAGAAAGATCTGGCCGCGATGGAGGGAAGATCCGTAGCATCCAGACAGGTAAGTTTTAATTCATGTACGGGTGTTCCGCGGATCCGAATGGCTTCCATAGACTTCAATAGACCCGCACGAAAATGGAGCATGTCGCGTTTTTTTTCCCGCACGCGGATCCCCGCCTGCAGGGCAAAATGACATCCGCAGGTATTTAACTACCTGCGGGTGTCCAATGCATCCCTATGGGGTGCGGATCTGCGTGCGGGAAAAACGCTGCAGATTTTTATCCCGTGGACATGAGGCCTAAACCTTTCTCTTCTCTCCCTTTTCACTCACTTGACTTTCTTTTCTTTCTGTGTTTAATTTTTCTTCTTTTCCTCTTCTTTATTTTCTTTGGATCTCCTTGGATACTGTTTTTTGGCTTCTTACTTTGTGATAAAAAATATACCAGCCACTAATAAGAGGATTGCGTGATCACACATCCTTGACCAAGAATGTATCAAATTATATTTCACCAGCTGTTTATGGAAAAGTATGAATATTCATTTTTTTGTGACTGACAAAAAAGAAGTCAGTGAATAAAAAGTTACAAAACGTAGCTGGGAAGTTGACAGTTTGAGAAACAGTGAGGAGAGGAACTCTGGAACTGCTATTTAGTGGTAGTATAACCCAGACTCGTAACTTGAAGCTCCTATGCACCAATGCAAAACCTGCAACAGGGCCCCCAACTATAATGCATTATTCATAGTACTGGGCTCCCTGTATGGAGAAGAGAGGCCTTATGGGCCCCCTATGGCCCCTGGGCGCGGTTGCAAATGCATCCCCTATAGTTATGCCAGTGGTATAACCCCCTCTAGAATAGCCAGAATATTCTTTAATATTACCAAAAGCCACCTCTCCTGTTTACTATGTGGGTGTGATACATAGGATATATTTATTTATTGGCCCTGCTCTGTAACCTTGAGTTTTGCAAGATGGCTACTGAAGTATTGACAGCCCTGCATGTACCCAAGACAATTTTGCAGATGTTAAGGCTGTTCAGCTACTTCATACCTTTACACATGGATTCAATAGAGAAATTACATAGAGAATTTTCTAATCCTGCCACATTTACGCCCAGAATCTAGCACCTTTTGCCATATATTTCCCACAACTGTTTTATTTCTTTTCCCCTTTTCCCTATTTAAATGGATTCTTGCATGGAAGGATCATGTAAAAAACTTTGTCTTCTGTAAATAAACTGCAAAAACTGGGATGCAAATGTCTAGGTTATCAAGGAGTACGTTTTTATTTTCCAAATTGTCTAGTGGAATGGTTGAACAACTTCAGAATTCACATTCAACATTGTGTAAAGATTTGTTGTGGAGCCAGCAATTTCCATCCTCATCACTTGACACTGCTACTTTGTTGTTCAATCCCACTATTGGGTTACATTCACACGAGGGAGCACCATATCGGGATGAGAAACTTAGCCCAATATCGTGCTTGCCCATGTCCGATTTTTGCATTGCCTCTGTAAAATTGCATTCCTCACATGTGTGTGAAAGGATTGCAAGTGTTTCCCATTGACTTCAATGGGAAACATCACACTCGCATGCACATTGCACAGCATGTGAGTGCCATGCAATCAATGCCTTTCAAGGTCTCAAGTATAGAACATGCTGCAGAAAAATTCGCTAGTGTGATTGAATCCATTTAAAAGAATAGATTTCATATTTGTGCGCATCGCACAAAAACTCACAAAAGTATATTGTTCGTGCGAATGCGCCTTTAATGTGTCATCATTACTAATGTCTTGTTCATTGCGTGCTTCTAGCGCTGCTTCACAATAGTGCATGTGCAAAAACTACAGCTCATGCAGGCGCTGTTGAAGGAAGCAACCTACGGCACAAATGGCATACATAAACTGGTGTACTGGAGGTGTATTGGGCACAGATGCAAACTGATAGATGGTGCTCGGGACGAGTTGTATTTTTCAATGGTACTATTTAATGTACCATATAATGTACTGAAAAGCATTTTAAATTGTGGAGTGAAAGGAAGAAAAATAAAGAATTTTCTTCCATCTTTTTGGGCGGGTCTTGTTTTTCCGATATACATGCTGTAGCAAATATAACATAACTTTATTCTGGGGGTCATCATAATTATGACAATGCCAAATTTATATGTATTTATTTTGCCGTACTACTTTTAAGAAACAAACAATATATCTTTAAAAAAAAATTAATTATTTTCTGTCGCCATCTTCTGACAGCCATACCATTTTTATTTTTCCCTGACATAGTTGTGTGACAGCTCATTTTTTGAAGGATGTTTTGTTGCTTCTTTTGGTGCCATGTTGGAGTAAATTTGACTTTTTGATCGCTTTTTATTACAGTTTTTCTTGGCAATGGTGTGACCAAAAAAAATGAAATTCTGGTGTTGTGTATTTTTTTTTTCTGGCAACGTTCACTATGCTGGACAAATCCGAAAACGTTTATTTCCTTTCATTTTTTTTCTTCTAACAATTTATACATGTTTTTTTAAACTTATTTTTATATTTTTTTTAGTCTTCACAGGGTACTCGTTTGATCACTCATATTACATTATACTGCAATCTGACAAACAATCTATCAAGCTGCACCACAGGCATGGCTTGATAGGCAATCAGCCATCCCTGATAGTGACTGTTGCTGGTGGGTCTCAGCTGTAAGGAACATCCAGCATCCGCACTGTGTAGAGCGAGATTGGCTTCTGATCCCCCATAATGCACACCCAGAATGCACAGATCGTAAACTTACCACTGGAGGCCAGCACTCACGCATTTCTTTCATCTGAGCATGGTGGCCGTGATCTCAGGAGCGCATGCACACTAGTTTTCGCCTTGGCCACCAGCTACCGTTGTGTTTTGCAATTTCTTTCCATTGAAGAGGAGGTTTCACTTCCTGGCATTGAGCAGTAAACAACCAGAGGACAGAGGAATTGGAGAAGGAGCATTTTGGAAATAAAGGTCTCATGGGTGAGTGTACTGTTTAGCAATTTTCGAACACATTGAAATAGCATTCCAGAGATGGAAATACCCCTTTAAAGATAGACCTTAGTTGTGTTTTCCCATAATAAAATCCTTTTTATGTTAGAACATTCATAAAATGCACCGACAGATTTTAGTTGATGCATCTTCATTTGTTAAACAGTGCACTGACACCACAGTAGGGGGCCATAAATATTTGTGAATTATGCTAATGAAGAAGCCTGGGCCTTACTGGCATTTCTGATTGGCTGAGAAGTTTCAGGATCACTCATTAGTATAACAGACACATCAATATTTACTTCAGCCTACAATCTTTACTCAAAAACTATTCAACAACATAATAATAGAAATAATTCTTAGTGGATTAAAATAGTACAATAACAGATGATAATGCCCAATGACAATGAAAAAAACCCAAAAGATGGGTGAAGCTTCACATACACAGCCCAATGCCAGGCAGTGACAGACGTTCTATACGTTATCATATGTGTCTATGCGCTCCCTGCTTGGGCCATGACACACCTTGGATTGTTTTACAAGGTAAATACCGTATATGTAGACTGTATTATATAGACCTAAGGTACTATTGATGAGGGTTGAGAAGCACACGTGAAGGTGCTAAAGGGGTGACCTGATACACTGCCAAATCATATCTACAACGGGTAGTTATTTATTTTACTGACTTTCTCTGCACAATTGTAAGATTTCTTTCTAGGTGCAGAGCCCTGTTTTTATATTATTGTTATGTCTATTTTTGAATAATGGATTATATTTAGAGATGAGCGAGCACTAGAGATGAGCGAACGTACTTGTAATGAGTACTTACGCACCCGAGTACCGCCATTTTTGAGTACTTCAGTACTCGGGCGTAAAGATTCGGGGGGCGCCGGGGGGCGGGGAGAGGTGGGGCGGTGCGGGGGGGAGCAGCGGGGAACAGGGGGGAGCCCTCTCTCTCTCCCTCTCCCCCCCACTCCCCACTGCTACCCCCCGTGCCGCCACGGCGCCCCCCGAATCTTTACGCGCGAGTACCGCTGTACTCGAAAATGGCGGTGCTCGGGTGCGTAAGTACTCGTAACGAGTACGTTCACTCATCTCTAGCGAGCACCAAAATGCTCGAGTGCTCGTTACTCGAGTCGAACTTTCAGTGATGCTCGAGAGTTCGTTTCGAGTAACGAACCCCATTGAAGTCAATGGGCGACTCGAGCATTTTTGTATATGACTGGTGCTCCGCTAAGGTTTTCATTTGTGAAAATCTTAGCAAATCACCAAAGTCATGTAAAAACACAGAAATGGATAGGGCAGGCGAGGAACAACATGCAGGGCTGCATTTCGGGCTCCGAGGTCTCACTATTAAGCCACAATAGTGGCAAGAGTGAGACCCCCCCCCCCCCCACTATCAGCATAACGATCGTTCTCCTCTGCCACAGCTGTAACAGCTGTGGCAGAGAAGAACGATGTTAGCCCATTGAATTCAATGGAGCCGGCAATACAGCCGGCTCCATTGAAAGCAATGGGCTGCCGGCGAGCGCGGGATGAATTTTCGGGAAGGGCTTAAAAATATAAGCCCTTACCTGAAAAAGAAAGATTTTAGTGTAAAAAAGAATAAAAATGCAGGCATTCTCCTCAATGGAGCCGCTGCTGCTGCCGGCGACTCCATTGAAGACAATGGTCTGCTGGCACACCTGAATTCTTTTTCAGGGAAGGGCTTTACATATAAGCCATTCCCTGGAAATGAATTAAAAGTGATTTAAAAAACAAAAAAAATAGATACTCACCTCCCTTCAGCTGCCGGGGCACAGCAGCGTCTTCTCCTGCTGTCCCCTGCACTGTGGTGCTGAACTGCTGTCATTCAGCTGAGAGCTGCGCTGAGCCAATCAGAGGCAGCACTCACTCACCCATTCAGGAATTCATGAATGGGTGTGAGTGAAAGCTGCCTCTGATTGGTCAGGCTGTGACCAATCAGAGGCAGCTCATTCAGCAGGCGGGGATTTTAAATCCCCGGCTGCTGAATACTACAGAGAGCAGTTCAGGAGCAGTTCAGTTCAACTCCGTCTGCCGGGACCAGGTGAGTATATATATATTTTTTATTTTTACACATTTCTGGATGAATTGCAGGAAAGGGCTTATATATTTAAGCCCTTCCCGAAAATTCATTGTGCGATCGCCGGCAGCCCATTGCTTTCAATGGAGCTGGCTGTATTGCCGGCTCCATTGAATTCAATGGGCTAACATCGTTCTGCCAGGACAAAGTGAGTATATATTTTTTTTAACTTTTTACACATTTTAGGATAATTTTCAGGTAAGGGCTTATATTTTTAAGCCCTTCCCAAAAATTCATCCCACGCTCGCCAGCAGCCCATTGCTTTCAATGGAGCCGGCTGTATTGCCGACTCCATTGAATTCAATGGGCTAACATTGTTCTGCCGGGACAAGGTGAGTATATTTTTTTTTTACTTTTTACACATTTCTGGATGAATTTCAGGTAAGGGCTTATATTTTTAAGCCCTTCCCGAAAATTCATCCCGCGTTAGCCGGCAGCCCATTGCTTTCAATGGAGATGGCTATATTGCCGGCTCCATTGAATTCAATGGTCAGTGCTCGTTTAATCGAGACGAGCACCGCGTGGTGCTCGTCTCGAGTAACGAGCATCTCGAGCACCCTAATACTCGAACGAGCATCAAGCTCGGATTTTAATAGACTTTTTATTAACATTGTATGTGATTCATGTTATCTGGTAGCAAATGTGGTAAAATAATATTTTTATTCCTATATGTGAGGTTTCAACCATCGTTTGTTTCTTTTTTCATTGACTTTGGGAATTATCATCTATTACTAAACTCTTTGAATTTACTTAATAAAGCTTACACCATTTTATGTTGTTTTATAGCGTTTTAGTTTATGTGTAAAGTGTGTTAATTTTTTGGTGTTTTGACTCATAATGACATATTGTATATTATAATTTTGTATGTCTATAGGTTAATCCATTAATATTCACTTCACTGATTAGAAAAGTATGGGATATTTAGGCTGGGCTCACATGCCTAAAAAAAAAAAAATCGCTTTATTCGCTCACACTTGCATATACAAATTCCGTACTCCGCAAGTGGAGGAAAAATCGCAGCATGGTCTATTTTGCTGCAGATTCATCGTGGACAGCCTCCATTGAAGACAACAGAGGCTGTCCAACCTGCAGTCCATATGCAATTAACATTGCGTATGGGCCGAGGGTACCCACGCCGTCGCTTAGCAAAAATACAAGCATTATACTTAGTGAAATATAAACTGTCAAAAAAACACCTTGTCCTGCGCATGACCGACAGTGATCTGCCACGGTCATCCGCAATACACGAAAATAAGGTGCGCAGGGTGGCCGGATGGGCTTACAGCATGTCGGAAGTGGTCCGCCAGTGTGAGCCCGGCCGTAGTGGGTAAAGATGTACCCACTATCATTTCTTAGGCATCATATTCTAACTGTAAAGTGACTGGTGAAATGTAGTCTTTCAATTAGGTACTTAAAATATATGTTCCATATTTACATATAATCAATTTATTTACTTAGCCTTAACATCTAACACTAAAATAGGAGCTTTTATGTCGTAAATGCCTGTTTTCAGAAGTTCGGCCTTTTGACATCTGCCAAGACAAGTTGGTGATCACATGCAGAATGACAGCATCTATGGTAGAAGAAAAGCTGTATTGAGATTCAAGGCCTGTTTTATTCCCTCTACAGCTGCTTTTGGCCTCTTGCCATAGTAATCAATATCTTGAGTCTAAACATGTCCTATCTTGTGTTCCCTCTAAGAAATGCAACCGCGCACAAGACCCATGAGCCCGGCACATACAACTGGAGAGCAGGCAGTGGCAAATTTAATTTATATTACTTAGCCGTATTAACACAGGTTAGGCACAGACTTATAAAGTGTAATGTAATCTGCTCCTCTTACTGCAGGGTAACCAAAGACAATGATATCCATAAGGCCCTTTATGTGCAGGAGCTGCAGATCTGCTACTGAGCACAACATACCGTTAGTACTGAAAATATCCACCATTTTTATAATGTACTGGTATAACAGTACAAAAAATACAAATATTGTTGACATACATTTAATAGAATGGTACAAATGTTAGCAGGACCAACTCATAGGATCATAGGTCATCCTGGCCATGTGATTTTTTTAATATAGTAAGCAGCCTGTATTCAGTTGTCCTATGTCTTCGTTACATCTGATTCTGGAATATCTTGGTGACAACCAGTATGGCTTCCATTTAAGCTTCCATAATGGTGGTTTCCTATGTAGCTTCCCAAGATCCCTGAAGATAATTCTGCTTAGTAAGCTGTCAATATAGTTCCTGCCTAATATTGCTATTGATGTTTAGGCAGATGTGTTGGGGAACATTGGTTGACATATTTGTTAGAAGACGGTGCCAACAGGACCAAACAATTATACATTATGCTAGCAAAACTAGAACAATAACCCTTATCAGTAGAATGGATCATGTCTTATTAGCATGTGATGTGTCTTAAATCATGCTACATTAAATGCAGAATATTGGCGGTATCAGCCATAGGCTTTATTCACACAGGTGTGGCGACTTTCGGCCTGGCCGTTTCATGGCCACAGCACGGCTGCAACTCCCGTTTTAACACCCATTCACATGTCGGAGGCTGCGGCGCATATATATATAACTCTGTAAACTCCCACCCTCTTTCCGCCCCCAGTCCTGCCCTTGTCAGATTATGACAAGGGGAGGGTGCAGAAGCTTAGCAGAGCTAGTCCCTCCATCTCTCCACTCCAGCCTATGGCAGCTGCCAGCAAGGGGGGGGGGGCAGGACTTTAGCACACTAGCTCCCGCCACGTCCCACACCCTCCCATTGCAGACAGCCGTCAAGGAGCGGAGAGGGGGAGAGAAGGGGTAGGGAGTTTAGCAGTTACGCTGCTAAACTCCCTCCCACCTCCCTTCTCTGGCAGCTGCCATAGTCTCCCATAGGAGTCTATGGAATCGTCCGCTGTATTCCAGCTGAAGATAGTTCCAGAACTATCTTTTTTGGCCGGTGTAAAAACGTCCGGCCGCAATGCGCAACGTATGCGCTATCTTTGCTGGACAGACTTTTTTACTCATCAAGAATATGCCCATCTGAACTAATGTATTGGAAACCAAAGCATCAGATGGGTAGAGTATATTGTCCGGCTGTGAAAACGCACCGATATACGCTCATGTGAAAGAGCCCATAGTTTTTAATGTTAAAAATGCACCGCATTGCACAAAAAACAGAAATTTGTGCTTTGTGATGTGATAAAAAGGCGGCTCCATAGGGAAACATGGGAGATTTAAAAAAACGCAAAAGGCAGAAAGATGGGACTGTGATTTTTTTTTTCTTCCTTTAATCGCAACATCGCATGAGTGAAAACATCAAAAATGTGAAGGAAACCATTGGAAATCACTGGTTTCATAATTCTGCGTTTCCACTCACTCTTGTATCGCACGAAAATCACACAATTTTATCGCCAGTGTGAAGCCGCCCTTCAGTCTACTGTACCTTAAAGATTGATCCCCAACAAACTTTCAGATTAAAAAAAAGGACAAATTAATTCACTTTTTTTTTTTTTTAAAGGGATAAACTTTTGCAATATTTTGCAACCAAAAACACATGTGTTTAGTTGTGGCGATTTGTCACACGGCCCTCGGGGTCCATTTTCGAGGTAGAATAGTATGACTTTACTATGTTTTCCAAAGAAAACAAAATCATGTTGGTTCTAGGAAATCCAGTAAGACGGGTGTTTTAGGCAATATCCGAAAGTGGCAATATCATCCACTCTCGTTAAATACTGTATGTTACATTGTTTCTGCTATTTTCAGCTCTTTCCGAAGCAAAGGTGTTAAAATAATAAAAACAAACAAGATAGAAACCGTGAAAAGGGAAGGAAGGAGAAGAGATATAGCCAGAGGCAAAGAGCAATGTAAAATATGTATGAAAGCAGAGAGAGGTTGGGGAGGGATGAGAGATCTAGCTCTCAAACTGTTTGCTGAGCTGCAGGCTGGCTCCTTTAACCACTTAGTACAGAGGAATCATTAATATTGTATAGAACAGGCGGGAAGGCTGGAAAGGTAAATGAACTGCCCAAACCCAGGACTATGCACCGCTAGGAGCTTGGGAGTGGAAAGAGCAGCCAGTGGTTAGACATAGTGCAGTGCCTGGAGGAAAGCTCCAAGACCTCTAGGCCAGCTGGTTCTCGTCGGGCAATACATTGTAGGGGTTTTGTTTGAATTAAAGAGTCCTGAAGAAATCTTAATTCCTAGGTGCCTCCCGATCTCTTGAAAGTAAGAAAGTTATTCCGCACTTTAGAATGGAATCAACTTTAAATTTGCCATTATAGGAGCTGAAGTAATACTTCTGAATGTATTGGGGGAGACCGGACCCCAAAAATGTGTTTAGAAATGCAATATAAATCTGCATCGGGTAAAATCTCAGATGAGGGAAATGATGAGAACCTAATCCCTGCCAATGATACGTGCAAAGTAAAATAAAGATGGAGGCTTGTGGGCCGGAGAATGACAGCTCATTACACACTGGATATATGGCTCTAATGATAAAGAATGGAAAGAGCCTGAATAATGACAGATTATTAACCTGCTGTATCAAGTAGTTAAGCCCGGAGACCACAGAAGCTGCTTTCAAAGCACACTATGGCAGATAAGCTTAGGTGAAAGTTGTTATATATTGGAAACCTACGCAGACAGTTCTTGAACTGTTCAGGATGACCGTAGCGGTTTTGACATAAACCACCATGGTTTCACAGTGCTGATTTTTGGTCATGCAGCAAGTACAGGCGCTATATGTACAGGCACCTGTTATACTGTTATTTGTCCGTAAATCTAAAACTTCATTTAACTTACCAAGAGATGTAACTGCCATTATTTTCTGACAGAATGTCCATTTAAAACCCCATTATTGCTAGGATTAATATTATAGCTCCGTTCTGAAATAGGGCTGCCATAGAGGTACGTAAGACCTCTCCCATTTTTAGGCCGGCTTCACACGAGCGTGACGGGCTCCGCTGCGGAATACTCCGCAGTGAAGCCCGTCACGGCGCCCCCCAGAGACCCCATACTTACCAGCGGAAGATAGCGTGAAGACGCTTCCCCGCCCACCGCCGTCGCGTCATGTGACACGCCCACCGCGTCACATGACGCGGCGGCGGTAGGCGGGGAAGCGTTTTCACGCTATCTTCCGCTGTGTTACAGCGGGAGATAGCGTGAACGGACGGCTTCCACTGACTGCAATGGAAGCCGTCAGCGCGTACACCTGCGGCAAATAGAGCATGCTGCGGGTGAGGACGGGAGATTTCACAGTGCGAAATTCCGCGGTGGAATTCCGCATCGTGAGCATTGTGCTATTAGGTTCAATAGAACCTAATAGCAGGGGGCAACGCAGCGGATTTTTGCCGCGAATTTACGCGGCGTAAATCCGTTCGTGGGAAGGAGGCCTTAGGCTGGATTCACATGACCACATTTGCACACATTTTTACGCATGCACTACACAGTGAATAGAACCCATTGATTTCACTGGGTTTGTTCATAAGTTCGCATTTTGCGTGAACAATTCCATCATGTGAAATAATACGCAGCATGTTTTATTTTGCTGTACATTTGCGCAGGAAAATAACACATCTTGCACCCATTAAACTAAATGGCCATTTCATTGGCTGAGAGCATTGTTGTATATTTTTTTGCACGCACATATGTGCATACAGTAAGTTATGCAGTTCCGTGTGCAAATGTGCAAAGCCGAATACGTAAAAACATGGTGCAAATGCAAATACCAGTCAAACCTCTAGTTTTGTTGGTAATCCGTCCGAAAGCAATCAGCTAAACTTGAAACCAATGAACCTCAAGGTAATTATTTGCATAAGAGTCAATGTAAATCCAATTAATTAGTTCTAGACATTCCAAAAAACACACCAAACCACATTTTTGTACAGAGATTATCGCTGCTTTTTCATCGCAACTAAACACTGTACAACACTCCCATTCATGCCATTGATTTTTGCGGATGGGGCACAACCATTAAATGGCTAATGAATTTCAGATGTGTTCTTTTTCTTGCAGAATTGGGCAGAATATCGTGCATCCCATTGCACGCGCATTCATGCACCCTCCCCCATAGTCTTCTGGGTTAATTTTCTGTGCGTCACCCTGAACAACAAACTTCATTGAAATGTTATTTAACATGAAATATTTTAACTGGATGCGCTAAGAATTAGGGCTTATTCAGACAGGCCTATATTGGCCGGGTTTTCACGCCCGGCCTATATACTCTGTCCCTCTCTGCAAGGGAAGGAGGCGGGCCTGGCCCAGAAGTTAGTGCGCTGAGTTCCTGCCCCCACTCGGCCCTCTCCCCGCCCCTCACCACTGCTTGCAATGGGAGGGGCAGGACAGAGGTGGAGCTAAGTTCTGCTCCGCCCCTTCCCATTGCAAACAGAGGCAAGGGGCGTGACAACCCGGCCGATATATGCCTGTCTAAATAAGCCTTTAAGAGAAGCCTGCAGAGACTTTGGAAAAATTCAGTCAGTATCCACCAAAAATACTTCAGTGGGGCAAAACGCAAAGGGTCCTATTCATGCTCAGGAAAATATAAATTACACTCACCATCCTAGGACAGACTTTCTACTAGTTGTATATATACAGCGGTATTCTATCCTAGTATCACTGTTTATAGTCAAGAACATCTCCAAGGAAACTGACTTAGGCTTTATTTCCATGACCGCATATACGCCTCGTTTTCACCCCAGATGCATATACGGTACCCATGTGAGGCATTGGTTTCCAATGCAGCCATTCACACGGGTGAATATATGGCGCGTAAATATGCCAACAGCGCGAAAAATAGAACATATACACGACCAGCACATATGCGCTCAGCCAAAACCTAGTTCTGGAACTATGTTTTGGCCAATATACGCCGGTGGGTCCTATAGACTCCTATAGGAACAAGGAAAGAGAAGGGAGGGGAGGCATTTTTGCAGCGTCCAATGCTGGGAAAAGCTTACAGGTGCTTCTATATAGGCATCCCAAGGATTTTGGCAGAGCCAGGGTTTTCCGGGATGCGGCGTATTTTTTTCTCTAAAAATGACGTTCGTGTGAATAGGCGAGAAAACGCTGTCCGTGATCGCGGAAAGACACCCATTCAGGCACTTATATGGTGCAGCCATGAAAACGTAAAAATACTGTTGCCGTTTATGCGCTAGTGGGAAAGAGCCCATAGTCTGTAAGACAGTGAATGGAGCCTATATGGGTGTGCACCAGTGTGCATGAGCCCTCAGACTCTGAAACCCTACAGACCATTGTGTGAACCCTTAAAGGGGTTGTCCCACAAAATTAACTTATAGTTAATAAGTATCCGATTGGTGAGGGTTTAACCACTGGGACCCCTACTGATCGCTCGAATGGGGGGCCTTGAGACTTCTGGAACAAATGGAGTGCTGGTTGCTTGTGCACTAGATATAACTGAGTGCTTGTATTTAGTCATCTTCAGCAGTTCTATAGAAATTAATGGAGTGGTACTTTGCCATTCTAGTGATCAGTGGGAGTCCCAGACATTGGATCTCCACCAATTAGATACTTATCACCTATCCTGTGAATAGGATATGTTTATTTACTAGGACAACCCCTTTAACTCTAGAGACTATGGAACCCTCTGCCCTAGGACGTGGTGATGGCAAACTCAATAAAAGAGTACAAGAGGGGCCTGGACATCTTTCTTGAGTGTAATAATATTACATGTTATATCACTGATTACTTCAGAAGGTTGGTGATCTGGGGATTATTCTGATTGTCAGATTGGAGTTGGGAAGGAATTTTTCCCCTTAAATGGGGAAAATTGTCTTCTGCCTCATTGGGATTTTTTTGCCTTCCTTTGGATCAACATTGCGGCGATAACACGCTGAACTGGATGGACACATGTCTTTTTTTCAATCTAACATACAATGTTAAGAGATAACTTCACACACTAGCAATTGGTGATTATATATGGAAGATCCAGCCATGTCCCATAAAATGTTCAAATCTGTCCAGTCTAAATTCACGTGGAAAGCTAGAAAGTTCGGATATATAGACATATGGAATAAAACATCATGGTAGATAATATGTATGTGAGCAATGGTAATGCTTTGTTATAAAATATAGTTTATTTTGTTTTATATGCTTCTTTTTAGGTCTTTGGTGTATAGAAATTGATATGAAATTTCTCAGTTTTTGGCTTTATTGTTACTGCCTCAGTCTTTTTTTTTTCTCCTTCTTGCTTATCAAGGGAAAGATGAAATGGAAAGAAGATTTCAGTTAATGATCTCCAATAAATTCAGCATTCTTTCGAAACAACACAACACCATATTTTTTCAGTACCTAATATCCTTTGGCACCCCCCTCTGTGACCTGTCGGTCCAGCTTTGGAAGAAGACTATCCCCCCAGCGGGAGGGGCACAGAGCATCCGATGTGCTCCTCTGAGCATTAATAAAAGCCCTCCGTTAGCCTCATCTCATTACTCTACTATGAGTATTGACTTTGGCCTGCAGTCATGTATAGATGAAATGAAGATGGCTTGTCCTAAGTGATTACTCAGAATTACAAATCATTTCACAAGTAACTGTATACCACAGCCGGGCTGGCACCCTGCCCCGGTGCCCCCATTAGCTTCCCCCCCACCCCCCACACCCAATGATACTGTATAATAATACATACATATAGCCAGCCACTCCATCATGAATGAGATCAGAAACTTAGTACAATTCAACTTATATTCACCAAGTGGAAGTAATATTAAGAACAGTAAAGCTTTCATTTTCAGCACTTTATGTGCCAGAGGGGCCAGCAGATGAATGCAAGAGTTTATGTGCGAGAAGCAGCACATAAACAGAAAAATACTTAAGTCAAATGTATTACAGTCTGCAGAATTTTCAGTTACTACCTGTGGATATATTTTCACGAAAATGTAGATATTTTATTACAAATATAATGAATGTTTATTATTCTGTGGTACATTATGATCATCCTTCATGGCATTGTTCGGTTTAATGTAAAACAGGAGTGAAAGCATACAAAAACTAATACAATTGTCAGAGCAAACAATCATAAGAGGGAGATAACACAGGTGTTAGTCTATAGAAGTGTCATATATGAGGTTTGGGACCGGGCTGACATCAAGACGCCTCCATTGGCTCATGTTTGTCTCACGCATGCTACACTCCTACTTTCATTTAGGTGCTGGATGCCGATGGTGACACTTGTCTGCTGGTGTGTGGACTGACTGGTTGGCTGGGAGCTGGGCATCCTGGACAGCCAATCAACCTTAGTGTGTGTACATTTATTCTAGCTCCCCCTTACAGAGGAGGCTGGTTATATTGTATTTACATGGATTGTTTACCCTGCAATTTTCATGCTTCTGCAATGCGATTCCGCATTAAAAGTGCGCAATTTGCATCACAGTACATGCCTTCATGAAGAAAATGATGTGTTCTAGTATTTGAAATGGAAAAATCACATCACAGTTGCATTCCCAAAGACAGGACATGCCACATTTTTTTCCTGCACCACATTGTGGGAAAAAATTGCTTTTGTGTATGACCCCATTCAAAAGAATGGGGTTCATATTTGTGCGTCTCACGACGCACAAATCCCATGTGATTTTTATTCTTTTCTTGGCTGTGTGAAAGTGGCCTAAAGCTAATGGTGGATATGCTGGGCATCAGAGTTGCATATGGATTGGAGGGGTGCAAGGGCATTAGATGAAAGGCCTCAGAGAAGAAAGGAGTCTAGATTGGAGATGATGAGGGCATGCACTTGCATTTTTGCTGACTCGGGATTGAGGAAGGATTGGAAATGAGAGATTTTTTTTTTTGAGCTGGAGATGGCAGGAGGTGGGGAGGGCTTGTATGTGTGGATTGAACGAGAGCGCAGAGTCAAATGTAACACCAAGACAATGGACTTACGGAACTAGTGAGAATTTGGAACCATTGATGGTGATTGATAGGTCTGGTGGGAGGTCAGAGTGAGGTGGGGGAAAGATGATGAGTTCAGTTTTTCCCATGTTAAGTTTTAGAAAGCAGGAAGAGAAAGAGGAGAATTTAGCCGATAGACACTCTGGATTCTGGATAGCAAAGGAGTAAATGTGGGCCAGAGAGGTAGATTTGAGTGTCATCAGTGTAGAGATAGTACTGAAAGCTTTGGTATTGTATGAGATATCCTAGAAGATGGGTGTAGTTGGAGTAGAGTAGGGGTCCTAGTACAGAGCCTTGGGGGATACCGAGATAGATGGTGAGGATGTGCTATGTGAGTAAGAGAGAGACCATAAAGGTTGGCATTGGGCCTGGTGGTTGGTAAATGACAGCCACTTGGAGGTTAGAGGGAAAGTAGATGAAGACTGGTAGAGGAATAATCGGAGTGAATATGCAGTTATCTGACAAGAGAAGGTCAACTCCTCCACCATGTTTGTTGCTGGGCTTGGGAGTGTGGGTGAATTGAAGGCTACCATAGGAGACAGCAGCAGGGAAAGCTGTGTCAAAGAGGGTCAGCCATGTTTCTACGATACCCAGTAAGGAAAGTTGACAGGAAATGAAGAAGTTGTGAATACTAGGAAGTTTATTGCGTTTCGTAGTGCACCAGAGAGAGGAGCTGGGGGGATAGGGAGACAGGGGACAGATAGATCTGTTTGAGGATTACAAGAATTTACAAAGGTGGATCACTGATAGGTGGGAGGTCTGATGATGGGAATCTGCTGGGATGGGCCAGGATTTAGGGATAAATCACTAGCAGCAAGGAGCAAATGTGGATAGCATAAGGTGTGCAATGGAGGTGTGGGTTTGTAAATGTAGGCTTTGAGACTTAGTGTTCATTCACACTGGCGTATTGTCACCGCATATTACGCATGCATCTATGGACTTTCACTCTTCCATTCACACCTGCATGTGCGCACTGTGTATCGATACGCAGGAGAAATAAATCACAGTATGCTCTATTTCTCTGCGTATCATATGCAGCCCTTGAAAGGGCTACATATGAAACACTGTCCTTCCGCAGACATTACAAAAGGGCAGCATTTCAATATACATCCCCACTCTGCACAGAGCAGGGATTTAGAAAAAAAAATACACTGTGCATGTCCTTGACGTTATATTCCCGAGCTTGCACAGTGCGAATCGCAGCCCATATGCGGTCTCTGCTGGCCCTCTCCATACACCTGTGTGAATGAGTCCTTAAGAGGAGAGCACCAGTGCAACTGCAATGAGATGGTAAAAGGGATCAGGAAATAAACAGTCCCTTGCTAGGTGCTGGGGTTTGGGCATAGTGAAGGAGTTCGGAGCGAAGCAAGCAATACTTGCTGCTAACTTAAAAATTGTGATATTTCCCTATGTTAGAAGTATGAAGGACATTGTAGAAAATGACTATTAGAGTAGTTCATCTTACCTTCTGGTTACTTCTGGCTTAATTCTGGTATAATCTGAATTAGCACTTAAAAAGCAACACTTTAAAAGCAGTACTGAAGAACATATGGAAATAAATACTACTTTTGACTCTTGCTCGGGCATCCAATTACCTTTGGTTTGATAGTGAATATGTGGTATGTTTGGATTTGACGACCCCTTCAGCAGATATCCCCCTAGTATAAGGTGACCAGATGTTCCGATTTAGGGACGGTCCTGCTTTTCGCCAGGACTCCAGCGGCACAGCCATTTGTCCCACTTTCGAGTCATTGTGTCATCATTATAGTGATTACAGGCCGGGGGACCACAGCTCCTTGGTTGGTAATCACTCTGCAGTGCCGAAGGCCAGATGCACGCACTGCCAGCAGTGTGTGCATCCAGAATCTTCGTCCCCTCCTCCCATCACCTCTCCTCTTTGATTCTGTAAGAGAAGAGAGGAGGGGGAGGAGGCTCTGCTGCGGGCGCATATGTAGTGGCCCAGTACTTCTATTTCTGGCCCCCTCCATAATGGCATACATGTAATGTCTTTCGTAGGTGCGCTGTGCAAATTGTCTAGTCATTTTGTTATGTGTATTGCACAGCTGCAGCAAGTGAGAGGTGAAGTGTTGTATGAGCCTGGGAGATGCTTGCAATGTATCATTTATATCCTGTCATGTGGTATGAGTGAGAATATAAATAGGTGTGTGAGAGAGGAGGGAAAGGGCTTCTTCTGGTTCCCTGAGAAAGAGTGCCAGCCACATGGGGGTACCTTCAACTCCCATGTGGTGAAGAATGGAGGAGGAAGAGTGGTTCCTGATCATCTGTATGCCAGTGACCGTGAGAGAGTGAGCCCCAAAAGCGAGAGAGCGTGAGCATGTCGGTGATGAGCCAAGACCAAAATCCCCATGCAGAGGTACTCCCCTACCACTGTTCCTACGTGGCCGCCCTGTGCCTGGGATCACCGCGTAAGAGTACTCAAATTCTAGTGTTTTCCTATATGGCTGTCCTGTGCCTGGGATCACCATGTAGAGGTACTATCCTATATTTGGCTTCCTGCACCTTAACTTTGTGTAATTTGTGCCTTCCACCCAGTGTTTATTCTAAGTAAAGTTTTGCCAGGCCCTGACCTTTCCCGGGGTCCTGAGGTATGTGATACAAGTCTGCAGCTCATTTATGTACCACTGAGGGTCTTTCTGGTGGGTAACACAACTGTGGCATCACCCATGACAGTCCCTATGCCTGTTCTCAAGTTTATTGGGCATCCCTCACCTAGAAGTGCCCGTAAGAGGCCCAGCGCTGCCCTGGCTGAGGCTACGTGCATCCCTCCGGGAGGGAGCGTGGTAAGTGCCACCGTAACAAGCAACCATCTTACCCTCCCAGCTCCTCAATGTATGCCCTGTGTCTGGGATCACCCTACGGGACGCTGCACATACACTGACACCAGCAGCAATGCTGAGAGGAGTGTTGGCACTGTGAAAACCAGGAAGAGGTAAGTATATGGATCTTAGGGGGAGCGCTAATACTATGGGGGGGCACTATTATTGCTGGGGCTACTGTAGAGGTCACTATTACTGCTGGGGCTTCTGTGGGGGATCACCATTGATGGGGTACTGTGGTGGTGACTATTATTGCTGAGGTTTCTGTGGGGGTCACTATTATTGCTCAGGCTACTGTAAGGGGTCCCTATTATTGCTGGAGCTATGGTGGGGGGGTCAATATTATTGCTGGGGCTACTGTGGGGGTCACTATTACTGCTGTGGCTTCTGTGGAGGATCACCATTGATGGGGTACTGTGGTGGTGACTATTATTGCTGAGGTTTCTGTGGGGGTCACTATTATTGCTGGGGCTACTGTGAGGGGGTCCCTATTATTGCTGGAGCTACTTTGGGGGCACAGTTTTATTGCTGGAGCTACTGTGGGGAGACAGTATTATTGTTGGAGCTACTGTGGGGGGACAGTATTATTGCTGGGGCTACTGTGGGGAACAGTATTATTGCTGGGGCTACTGTGGGGGGACAGTGCTATTGCTAGGGCTTCTGTGGAGGGGCAGTATTATTGCTGGGGCTACTGTGGGGGAGTCACTATTATTGCTGGGGCTACTGTGGGGGGGTCACTATTAGTGCTGGGGCTACTGTGGGGGGGTCACTATTATTGCTGGGGCTACTAGGGGGGTCACTATTATTGCTGGGACTACTGTGGGGGGTCACTATTATTGCTGGGGCTACTGTGGGGAGGGGTCACTATTATTGCTGGGGCTGGTAAAGGGGACACTATTACTAGTGAAGCTACTCTGTACGTGGCAGCATACCTTAAGGTGACTTAGGATATGTTTGCACATGGCAGAAATGTTGCGAAATGTCCACAGTAGAAATTTCCTCATCAAGTTCCGCATCTAAAAAAAACTGTCAAAATCTGTAACATTGGTACAGATTTTGACTGGAAATCAGCTACGTACCCGCAGCTGATTTCATACTATGCGGCGCTCCCACTTACCTCCTCCGTAGGCTTCCCGCTCTCAGTGCTCCCCTCACTTCCTCTGTAGGCTTCCTGCTGTCAGCACTCCCCGGCTTCCGGTTCCCTGCAGCCTTTGTTAGGTGCGGCACCACTGGTCAGGTGATGCAGGTAGGGTGAGGCCACGACATGCTGCGTCTTTTTTTTTTCATGCACATTAAATACATGCATGACAAACATTTCTGAATACCCCAATACAAATCAATGGGGTTTAAGATGTACATATTATGCACATAAAAAATACATGCGTAATTCAGAGCACAAAAACACCCCTATGAATTAGCCCTCTGAAGGCAACCACAATGCTGATATGGCCCTTGGGGAAAATGAGTTTGACAACCCTGCCCTAGTACCAAAAAGATTTCATATCTGGTTGTAAAATTATATAACTTATAATTGTGGACCTTCATATGAAATCCAAAGTTTGAGAGATTTAAATTAATATTATTATAGATATTTTAACTGTATGGCAAATTTCTCAAGTGTCCAAGTAGATGAGATCTATGATGGTATTTACATGGGTCATGCAATGCAAAATCCTACAGATTTTATTTCCATAACTAACAAATTTTGATAAATTAGAACACAAATTCTTCTAAACTGTTTGACCCCAGAAACCAAGTACTTTATTATTTAGGAAATCAGATTCACTAGAATTACCACCCACCACTCGGTTCCTTCCATACGCTATGAACATATGAAAATATATAAAATAATGAAAGTACTCAGGCATTATTGCATTAAAACCAGTAAACGGTGCCTACTCATCCCAGCAGCAGCCCCCACTCCTATGATAGTAATGAGAAAAATGATAGAAGAGCATAGGAGGCAGAAGGAAGTGTGCGCTCAGATAGGGATAGATTGCTCCGAGTTTCTGTATTGATCAAAGTGGCATTAACCATCCCTAGAAATAGCCCTGGATATGATAACCCTGATAAAGCACCACTGATGGACTATATGTCTGCACTTGGGACCCCAGTGCAGGATGCAGGGAGAAGATAGCATCTTCCTCTGCCCAGAGAGGACTTGTAGGCTGAATGAAAATATTCATTGATAATTTATGAAGGAGACCGATAAAGTGAGCTTGCGGTATGTGTTTTCCTTTTAGCTCTGATCACCTTTCATGTTTAATTAACTCTTTAACTATTGGATAGGCTTTATTCACAACTGGTTGTATCTGACTATACGTTTTTCCCTGTTAAGTATTTTTGCAGGTACAAGATGGTAAATGAAGATGTTTACATATTATAAAAAAAATATTTGTTACATAATATCTGCCCCTCTCAAGTGATTTCCTATCATTGTAGTAAATGCTATGTTTTAGCAAAGCTAATAAATAAGTGTTTGGTTTTTTTTGTTTGTTTTTTTTAACATAAGTCTAATTAATTTTCTGATTTAGGGAATTTATTGCACTGGTCACCATAGACACACACTATCCCTTCAATAGTTACTGCAATTATATGGATCCCTCAAGTTATAATATAGAGATGTAGATAACAGTACTTGATTGTGTCGCAAGCCTCCAAAAAGACTCTTTTGAATGGAGTCCTATACACGAGCAGTGGCGTAACTATAGGGGATGCAGGGGATGTGGTTGCACCCGGGTCCAGGAGCCTTAGGGGCCCATCAGGCCTTTCTTCTCCATATAGGGAGCCCAGTACTATGAATAAAGCATTATACTTTGTGGCCCTGTTACAGATTTTGTAACGGGGCATAGAAGCTTCAAGTTATGCCTCTATGCACAAGCAATGTTTTCCCACACTGCATCACTTATCTCATTCCTCGAAATGCATCGCCCATTGATTTCAATGGGACCTTTAATGCATCGCATGGCTCTTACATGCCATGCGATGCACATGTAAGTGCAATGTGAGGTTTCCCCTTTGAAATCAATGGTAAACCTTTCCTCTATCGCGTGTGAAACTCTCGCGAGGGGATCTGAACTACACAGATGCAATGCGAGGCGTTTTTGCCTGAAAACATCTCTACAGTACAGTGTGGTACTACATGTGCCCTTTACGTATGCCAGAATGAGCAGCTCTTTTGGACCAGATGAGGGTTGCTCCGATTTATTTTTGTGGTACACAATGTACGGTACAGAATCCAGAAGACAGTACTGTCCTCTATATAGAAAGTGATTTACAAGCAGCTCTGTCTGACTTTATACATAAGGACTTCCTTTATCTGTATTAGTTATCTGCTTAGCTTTCTTTAAACTTCATTTTTTATGACTTTTGGTTGACATTTTGGGCACTTTAGAACCAATTACTAGTTTTCCATAGAGTTATAGTTTCAACATATAATATTTTCAACATACAATGGTCGTATGTTGAGGGACCACTGTATTTCTAGCTGAATATATGACTGTAAAAGAGGGATTGTTGGCGATTTAGTTAAATCTCAATATTGGCACCAAGAAAAAAAAATAGTAAAGCAAAAAAATGGGCATGTGAGCACCAGAACTGGACCATAGAGAAATGGAAAAAGCTGGCCTGGTCTGATGAATCACATCTTCTTTTACATCATGTGGACTTCCAGATACGTGTGTTTCACTTACCTGCGGAAGAGATGGCCCCAGGATGCACTATGGGAAGAAGGCAAATGGGCGGAGGCAGTGTGATGTTTTCAGCAATGTTTGGTTGAGAAACCTTGAGTCCTGGGATACATGTGGTTGTTTTGACAGATACCGCCTACTTAAACATTGTTACATACCAATTACCCTGCTTCATGACAGTAGTATTTCCTAATAGCAATTGTCTCTTTCAGTAGGACATTGAGCTCTGCCCCAGTGTAAAGACAGTTTAGAAATGGTTTGAGGAACATGAGAAAGAGTTGAGGATGTTGACTTGGCCTTTAAATTCCCCAGATCTCAATCTGACTGTGGGATGTGTTGGAAAAACAAGTCCAATCCATGGAGGCCTCATTGAGCTATTCAAGGGAATTAAAGGATCTGCTGTTAACAACATCTTAATGCCAGATGTCACAGAACACCTTCAGAGGTTTTGTAGAGTCCACGCCTGGATCGGCAGAGCTGTTTTGGCCATATAAGGGGGACCTAATGAAGGCAGGGGGTCTTTAAAAGAGCTGTCCAGTGTATATACTTATACAGGATAACCATATCCCCCCTTAGCTGTATCATCTTAAGACTAAATAAGTTGCATTCTTTTAATCTTCCTCATAACTCCTCCATCCCACTTATCAGTCTTGTTGCTCTTCTTTGTACCCTTTCTATCTCCAGAGCATTCTTTCTATGCACTGATGCCCAGAAGTGAACTCCATATTGCAGATGAGGTACAACTAATGCTTTGTACAGTGGTAATATTACATCCCTGTCTGTAACTATTTTAATACACAATATTATTCTGCTGGCCTTAGAAGCAGCTCAATGACATTCCATGCTGTTATTTAAGAAATGATCTACAAGTACATCCAGATCCTTCTCTACGAGCACCTCTACCCGTTATACTTCCCATATGGTGTACGGCGATTATTAGTACCCAAATATTTTACTTTTATCCACATTGAACCTCATTTGCCAAGAGTGCGCTCAAACTTTGTGTGTCCAAGTTGGCCTGTAATTTACAAACATCTTCCATAGATGTTACTATACTACACAGCTTGATGTTGTCTTAATTCCATCCTCCATATTATTCTACATAAAGTGAGTAATTGGACACTGGGGCACGCCAATTCTTTTAACTACAGCACATCCATCATCAACACAAAAGGGTGTTCTTTACTGTAAGAGCAGTGAGACTGTGGAACTCTCTGCCTGAGAACGTTGCGATGGCAAAATCCATAGAAGAGTTTAAGAGGGGACTAGATGTCTTTCTAGAGCACTATGATATTACAGGATTTAGACATTAAATAACCTGCGGGGTTGTTGATCCGGGGAACTTTTAAAGGTTCATCCAGGAATTATTCTGACTGCCATTATGGAGTCGGGAAAGAATTTTTTTCCCCCAAAAAATGGGCTAAATTGGCTGCTGCATCATTGAGGTTTTTTGCCTTCCTCTGGATCAATAAGGGGGGGGACAGGCTGAACTAGATGGATATTGTCTTCTTTCAGCCTAACATACTATGTTACTGTAGTGTCCCAGAACAACATTCTGGACCCCTCCACAATTGTCATACATGTTCTGTATTATGTGGATGCACTGTGCAAAACTGTCATGTACATTTTCTGTATGTGTGTTGCACAGCTGCAGCATCTGAAGGGTTAACTCCCTTAAAATCATTGCCTGTCAGCTTTACTACTGAATGTATCTTTCTTACTATGGCATGTGGTACAAGTGAAATGATAAAAGTGAGTGTCTAAGAGCGGGAGTGGTTGTTGATGATCATCCATCTCACCCTGCTGCTGGAGGACCCACATTGATGCAGGGAAGCACCTTTAGCTTCCCTGCATTGAAAATGGAGAAGGAGTGGCTCCCCATGTTGGAACTGAGAATCTTCCCTGTTCCGCTGGAGAAGCTGCAGGGGTGCAGATAGACACCTTTGGTTTCCTTGTGTCTAATATGGAGGAGAAGGAGAGACATCCCTACCGCATGTGAAACACATGAGAGAACGAGTGAGTCACAAGATTCCCCAGAGCGAGAGCATCCCCTAAATAATTCTGTATAAAGCAACCCCCCATACCATGTACCCATTCACACTACAGGCATTTTTGTTTTTGCTGTGTGGCTGTTCGCCAGTAGGATCACCACAGAGAGGTACATGGTTTTGACACCCACGCGAAGAATGTGCGGGGTGCATCTAGGCTAAGCCTTCTTCTAAGTAATTTCTTGCCAGAGAGTATGTGGGGAGGTTCTTGTCTTTCTTTACCTCCTCCGGAGTATATTTCATGTCCAGGACCGGTGACATATAGATAATGTGGACTATAGGGCCGTATTGTTCCTGTGTATTTTTTCCTCCCAACCTCTGAGCCTCTGGCTGTAACTGCTGCTGTGATACCTGTAATTACCGGTTAGCAAAGTTTACCTTAGTAAAGTTTTACCGGGTGTCAACTGTTCCTGAGGACCCGAGGTACGGTACACTTGTCCAGTGTTTTATTACTCCACCGCATAGAATAACGGTGTGGAAACAGTGGCGTCATGACGTGATATACATATAGGCTGGGTTCACATGGGGCAGATTTGGCGCGGAAATTCCGTGCGAAATTTCACCTCGGCAAATCCGCATGCGGCTGCTAATCCCGGGACTAGCCAGCCATGTGGACAACATTTCTCAGAAATCTCGTCCACACGGGACGACAAATCCGCTGCGACTAAGCCAGCAGAAGCCGCCGCTGCGGCGCAGATTTGCCGACCGCAGCACGTTCATTTTTTTATTTCCGCTGCGGCCACGCTCTCCTCCTATGGGAGCGCCGGCCGCAGTGGAAGAGCGAGTTTTGAAGCAGCGGTTCTCCTGGCGGAAACCCCGCGGTTTTTCGCTGCGGCCAAACCGCGGGATTTCTGTCGGGAATCCGCCCAGTGAGAACCCAGCCATATACTTCCATAAGCATTCCCCCTGTGTTACCACTCGACTACACCATGACAAGGACTCGGGCCATACACAAGTCCAGTGGTTCATGTCCCCGTGAATTGCAAACTTTGGCATCTCTAACAGGACGTTACATTATTATGTATATATGTTACATCCTATCCATTGTGGTTTTGTTGCAGATTTCCTATTGTTCTTAGAGTTTTACTTCTCTGGATGAAGATGTGACCATGATAATACCACTGCACTAACATATGTATCTGCATGTATTTTCTGCAGCGGTTATTTCAGTGCCGTAGTGTATATGATATATAAGATAAATGTGGAGACCAGGAATGGGGATGACTAGGTGAGAGGCTGTACAGCAGGTCACTTATCATGATGCTGATTGATGTTCCCCTCCATGGTGGGTGTCTGTAGTGTGTCATTCCACAATTCGGTCAGTAACACAATTAAGTGTATAGGCTGCTAATAAAGTGCACTGATGTAGTCTCTGGTCACTGGTATCGATATTTGCGGTGGCAGTGCACACCCCAATAAAGTTAAGAGTGTCCGAGCGGAAGGGTTAAAGGGGTTGTACCAAGTTATCTGTGGATAGGGAATAACTTGCTAATTGGTGAGGCATCACCACTGAAACTCCCGACGATCTCGAGAACGGGATTCCCGTGTTACACTCTCCTGTCACTACGGGGGTCGCTTCAGTGTTGTCAATCTGAATGGAGCGCTGGCCGTACATTCATGGTAAGTACTTCTTTCAGTCTCCTCGTTCCGCGCAGTAAGGACAACGGTGGAAATCAGATTGCCATTTTTGAGATTAGCGGAGGGGATCAGCAGTAAGACCCCCACCATTCAGCAAGTTATCTCCTATCCTGTGGATAGGGGATAACTTGAAATTCTGGCACAACCCTTTAAGCCTGCGTTAATTTGTCTAATAAGCATAATAGTTCAACATCAAGTATATGAAGACAAAGTCTTTGATAAACAGCAACAATTTTACACAATCTTTTAGCTCCAGAGTTTGTTGAAAGGCTGATCTGTTTTTTTATCTGTATTTATTTACTGTATATAAGCTAAAAAGCATCAGCCACCAATTTGTAAAATGCAATACTGTGGGCAATATACATGCTATTAGATATTATAGAACATTATAACATAATCACACCAAAAAGGAATACATTTTGTGATACTGAAGTCCAGTTCTTGGGTACTACATAAATAATATAGGTAACATAGGATGGTAGGCGTGTGAACCGCAAGCAAGCGTACATAAGTACCATATTTTTCAGACTATAAGATGCACTTTTTAGCAAGCAAAAATCTTGCTAATAAGTCTCTGCATCTTATACACAAAAGCAGTTGTTAGTGTTTCTTCTTCTCTTTTAAGAGTGAGGCCACTTTGTAACTGTCTTCCTCCCTGGTGCCTACTACTTGGGTCCCCAGGATGGCTGCCTGATGATCTCCTCATCCTGATCAGCTTGCCCACCACTACCAGCCACTGTTTGCTGTAAGCTGGTAACCTGCCACTCTTCTGCTGCTACTGTCATCTGGCCCCTTGCTGCTTAACGGCCGATCCTGTCAGCTGGCTGCTCCCTGCATGGCAATATTTCTCTACTGCAGCATCAAGTTCAACGCTGGCCCACATTGATACCAAATCCTTCCTTTTTCTTGCCAGTCACTAGTGGTGAGCACTCAGTGGTCCTACAGCCTACTGATCGGAGCCATGAAAGGTAATGGCCAAAGACACACTGTTGGAAGCTATGGGGATGCAAGAAAGGAAATCAAGTACAAAAAACTGTACCAAGGAGGTGAATCACAGTGCTCATCCCCCTTAACCATATACAGTGGATGTATAAAACTCCATTGGTGACATTAGTCCCTCTGCTTCCTTTGACCATCAGGAAAGGTTTAATTAGCATTAAATATTTTTTTCTTATTTTCTGTTTGTGCTATAGCTAGGTGCATCTTATAGTCTGAAAAATACAGTAATTCACAGATCAAAATCAATATTAAGAATTTGGATTTCTGCTTTATTTTATTAAGTAAATACCGTAGTAATTTCACACCATTTTAATGCCAAAGAAGTAGATGCATGTAATATCATGTACAATGCCCAAATTTACAATGAGCATTTATTACACATCACACAGAGATTAAGCTATCATTGTATGGCTTTATCTGTGCTACTCTGCAGTCAGTAGGTCACTGTTCATTACATAGGAATTAGCATTGCCTGAGGCTGTCCCTTTAATACTGACAGTCAAAACACCAATCTATGTGCATTGTGTGAAGTAGCATGAAGGGGTACATCTCATCATGACATGCCACACTCCTGTCATTCCATTGAGGCAAGGTCATTTTGGATAGTGTCCCATACCCCGTTATGACATACATATACAGTGGCGTTGGAGATGATTTATCATCTGCTGTCCAGCTGTTCAGAACACACTGGAGAAGCAGTGCTGAAAGCCCCCGCTGACCGTGAAAACATGGGAAATGTTCTCACTGCATGTTCTATACAAGATGGACAGGAGCCGGGCTCCACTGTTGAGAAGGTTTAGAATTGCTAACTTTTTTTTTTTGCTTTTGCTTTGCTATATTATATAAGCAATTATTTTATAATTTGACATATAATAAATAAAGATTATTTATTTGTATAGCGCCAACTTATTCCGCAGCGCTTATATTATAAGACAGAATGAAATAAATGCTGCTTTCAATTGTTGCAAGGTATGTGGGCACTTGGCTAAAAAATGCTACCTTGCTGGTACTGGTTTTCAGTCCAGGAGGTTTTATCAGAACTTGAAGTGATGCTTTCTATACAGTACTTTGTTATGTTCCGGATACGCTGGATGCCATCACTCTTTCTCTTATCGACCTTATGTCTCTCTCATATATGTGTCATTTCTCCACCATCTTTACCCCCCTCATTATAAAACGTCCCCACTGCTTTAATTAAGCCCCTGCGGTTTGCAGAAATGTGTCTGTCTGGTGTCATTATTTTCCCGGGGGATCTTTATAATTACCCACATCCATCGCTGGATGCCTGCAAGCTGCTGCATCCTTATTACCAGCCCGCTAATCGTTGCGTCCTCAGGAACAGCTGCTCTGCAAGTTCTATGCAGAAGATGGGGAGGGGGTCCCTGAAGCTGTCACATCTTCCCGTTTCAATGCATTTCTTATTTTAATGGGCCAAAGTCCATAGTCTACTTTTATAGGTTCGGGTCGAATGTGTGAGTGGCACTTGAGTACTTTAAATTTGAACATTAAACTTTTTTGCTACCATCCGTTTTTATAATGAAAAATAAGAAGAATCATTTGATGGGTTGGATCGAATTTATAAAGGCCAGAAAAAAACCATTCAAAAAGTGAAAATTAAACGATTTGCTTGCGTCATTATAATAACGTACAAGAAATTGAAATAAAGCAAAGACACAATGATTTTCATTCAAAAATCTCTCAAAGCCATCTTTCGAGCGATAATCGTTGAGTCTTACTGCACTGACATCATGCAGTTTTCGTTACGCCGTCGCTGATTTTTCAGCATGCTGAAAGATCAGCGATCAGTTATCAGGAATTCACAGCGGGATACAGCTGATACTATTGTTTCAGTTGTATCCCGCTCCTGAAGACAGGCGGGGTATGAAGAACAAAGCTGTCCAGCTGTTTTCTTTATCCCCCACTTGGAGCGCTTAGCTGTTATACAGCTCGACGCTCTGAGCAAGGAACAGCTGGATGCAGAAGACAAGCGGCCCCGCTTGTCTTTTGCATTCCCCGCTTGGAGCGCTTGGCTGTATAACAGCCGAGTGCTCTGAGCAGAGTACCTCTGGATGCAGAAGACAAGCGGTCCAGCTTGTCTTCTGCATCCCCTGCTCGGAGTGCAAGGTGATTGCTCAACTTTTGAGCAATCCCCTTGCGCTGTAAAAAGCACACAACGATGGTTTCCTATGTATTCTTTCAGATGAATGATTTTTTGAAACACCAAAAAAATCGTGTATTTATGCCGAAATTTCTCTCCGTCAAGAGACAAGTCCTATCTTTTGACAGCACAATGCCGGCGGCTCCCATACACTTCTATGGGAGCCGTCCGGCAAAGGGAGGGGGCAGGAGGGAGGGGGAGTGGCATACTGTGACATGCTCACAGCTGCTATTCTTTCACACAACTTAAGGCTTAGATAGCTGTGATGTTTCAGTGCGGCTATCTGAGCGTTAAAACAATGCTCGTGTGAAGGAGCCCTAACTTCGTAATATAATATGTAAAAAACAGTCCATTCTTAAAAATCTATATGAACTACTGATATACTTGCAGGTTATATACAAGATGTTTCCTGAGAACCTTCCAGAGACTAATAGTTGAACATAAGCAAAAAAACAAACAAAAGGACACTAGAGGATCTGGATGGAAAGTAGTAGAAATCCCTAGGTTATAAGTAATATATAGTAAGTATAGAGTCCAGTCACATTATTATTGCCACCGGCTAATATCCACAGTAAGCACCTTGTGCTGCATGGCCAGTAGCTAGATGGGCTGGGGGTGCTTCAATAAGGTGCTGGTAGGTTGTCTCAGGTATCTGGAGTCATGCTTACTGCAGTGCATCCCTCAGTTTCTGGAGTTTGCATGGGGAAGGATCCATAGAGCAAATGCGACGATCGAGGTGGTCCCACAGATGCTCAATTGGGTTTATGTCTGGGGAATTAGGGGGCCAAGAAAATACTTGGAAGTCTTGGTCGTGCTCTTCTGACCACTGTCAGACATTTTTAGATGTGTAACATGTTGCATTGTCATTCTGGAAGATCCCATCTGTCTCATGGAATTCAAATAGCATGTATGTGTGTACATGATCTGCAAGGATGGATTAATAACCAAATTAGTTCAGCGTGCCTTCCATATGGATGAATGGGTCACAATAAAGTCCCCAAACTATAACACTACCAGCTTGTGTGTTAGGGACTCTGAGTGTGGAACCACTGTGCTAACCAACCAACCTGGCTTTTGGACCAGACCTGGTGTGGCTGGCAGTTAACCACAGTTGCAAGGCAAACTCAGATGGGGAATCTTGCCCTTAGCTAAGCAGGAAGATGGGAAGACCCCTGCCTAAAAGCAGGGTAGGCGTCCTGATAAGAATGTCCCCGCACTGGAACCTTGGGGCTTGCTATCCCCGATAAGACACAGGAACAAAGTACTGAACATATGGAACACAAAATAGGACTGACTTACCACAGAGAAGGAAACGTTGCACAGACTGAAAGGAAATAGGCAAAAGCACAAGGCCTTTTGAAACTCTGATAAATCGCCACTTTTTTATCCATGTCAACAATGAGTGATATGTGAGCAGACAGTGTATCGCACAGTCTATATACCCACCAAGCCAGCTTACGACACATCACTTCCTTCATGGGTTACGTGCTGCTGATGTAGAAAGTAGTAGGCAGTCATAATAATGTGATTTGACTGTACTTACTAAGAGGGAAGAGAAGGGAACCAATTCTCACACCCCTAAAAATCCCTAAAGAAGCTGCAAGCCTCATGCATCAGGCAGATCTTTATTGGTACAGAAAAGTACTCAACACACTTTAAGGAATCAATTAATTCCCTTCCACTGGAGTAACATTAGCTAATGCATGTGGCTTGCAGCTTCTTCATAACTTCCAAGATCCACCTGGATTCGTTGGGGGTTTTAGGGGTGTGAGAATTGGTTCTCCTCTCCCCACTGTGTAAGTACTTACTATATATATTACTTATATCCTATGGAATTTCTACTACATTCCAGGCAGATCCTCTAGTGCCCTCCCGAATTTTCTCTCTTTATGTTGATATGTGAATGACCCTCTGTGGAGTTGTGATCGGTAGTGGCTAACCTTCATGGTAGGAGAATCCATCCTGTGGTGGTTTATTTCTTATATATTGCTTGCTTGGAATTTGTCTTGCTCCAACAAGGGCACACACCGATGGGTTATATTCCTATAAATCTGTTTAGCACCATGAAGAGGTTTTTTTTCAGTTTTTCACATACATGAGAATAATACATTCATTGTCAAATAAAGTCAAGCCGCTAGGGGGAGTTGTCAGAAGAAGATGAAACTTTATATGTGTGATTGTAACGTTGATATAAGTAAGTGATACAATATCAAAGTAAAAGGAAACCTGAACACTTGAAAAGAGAATTTAGTACCCTGTTGTCCCATCTAGCTTGGATGCAAGATGTGATACAGGCGGGTGTGGAGGCTATAGTACCCTCTTGTACCATCTCCAGCTTGGATGCAAAATGTGATACGGGCGGGCAATGAGGCATGGATAATGTGGCCGAGCATTATCCTGCTGGAAAATGATACCAAATATCCTTCAGCCAAGCACCTGGAAATGGTTCTGTAATGATGGCACCACCTGTTTCTGCATGGAGGACAACAAAATAGTTGGAGTTGCTTGTGCTTGTTGGATGATCAGATGGTCCTTTCTACTGGTGGTCTGTCGAGGGCTTCCTGAGCCTGGTTGCCTTGTGTGCGTGCCCTCACACATCCACTGGTCCCAACACCTCCTAGCAGTCTGGTCAGAATAGCTCAGTTGGCGGGCAATTTCTCGACAATATCACTGGCGTAACTATAGGGGATGCGGTTGCACTCGGGCTCATAAGGCAAGGGGAAAAGACATGTTATTTGTATAAAGGTAATTTGTTTATTAACCCCCCAGCAAGCTGCATTGAACCCGCAACCTTCAAGTCGTGAGTGAGAGCTTAGGACTGCATTCTGCTGCCCTAACACTCTGCTTCATATGAGGCCTCTCTTCTCCATATAGCCCAGTACTATGAATAAAGCATTATAGTTGGGGGCCCTGTTGCAGGTTTTGCAATGGGGCCCAGGAACTTCAAGTTACTCCTCTGGATATGACCATCCAGCTTCTCACAGTCCAATAATGCGCCCCCTGTCAAACTCTGTTAACTGGGTGAAATCTCTTTCGTTGTGTTGAAAGGGCATCGAGTGGTCAACAAGATTTTCTCAAGTGGAAAAATAGGTCCACTGCACACAAGTGGCCTCCTGAGAGCCTTTTTTTATAGGCATAGGATGGAACCATTTTCAGGGCCTCAGATGGCAACACCGTACATCTAATCATACCACAACTCTAATCCTTTGCCTATCTGCCTGAGATGTAACTGCATGCCAAATCTTGTAGCAAAATGACTCCTTTTGGCTGCTTGTTTGTTTGTTTTTTGTTTGACAATGGGTGTTGTTGGGAAACTAAGCTATATGCAAAGTTCTCTTTAATCATTTTAGCCATGAATATGGACCTAATATACAAATCCTTCCTCAAAAAGGTTTTGTCTCTCCTGATGTGTTCACAATTACACACAACAAAGCTCCTGGCAGACATGGTATATATATTATTACTATAAATATATATACCTTTCATATGTTTCTTACATCAGCCTAGGCCAGTGGTGGCGAACCTACGGCACGCATGCCAAAGGCGGCACGCAAAGCCCTCCCTGCTGACACGCATTGCCAGCGGCCGCTCACCACATCAGTGAATACAAGCAGGGGCCGCAGCTCCCTTGCTGGTATTCACTCACTGCGCTGCTAGCGGTGCTGTGACATCAGTGTACAGCCGGGATCCTCCTCCCCCCTCCCCCGACGTCTCCTCTTAGGTTCTGCGAGAGCAGGGGGAGGAGGCATCCGGCAGCACAATGACATCACAGTGTGTGCCGGGATGCATGTTAACTTTTTCCACACCACTTCTGCCCTACTCAGCAATTCCAGCAACCTGATTGGTTGTTTGTGTTGGCTGATTCCCCAAATAACCAATCAGGTTGCTGGAATTGCTAAATTGGGCAGAAGTGGTGTGAAAAAAGTTAATATGCTGCCGGATCGGCGCAGAGCAGCAATGCTGGGTAAAGGAGGGGCGGAGCTTCCACGAGGAGGAGGGGGTAAGTATGTGGGTCTCAGGGGGGTGTCACTATCATAGTGGGCACCGCTGGGGGCTGTCACTATCATGTTGGGAGCCGCTGTGGGGTGTCACTTTCATGCTGGGGGCTGCTTGGGGGTCACTATTATCGCAGGGGCTGCTGTGTGTGTGGTGGGGTCACTATTATGGCTGTGGGGATGGGGGTTGATATTATTGCTGGGGCCGTTGGGGGGGGGTCAATATTACTGCTGGGGGGTGTCACTATTACCACTGGGAGGTCACTAGTATGGCTGTGGCCACTGGAGGGGCACTATTACCGCTGTGGCCGCTGTGGGATGTCACTATTACTGCTGGGACCCGTTATGGGATATCACTATTACTGCTGGGGCTGCTGTGGGGGGTCACTATTACTGCTGGGGGTTCTGGAGGATGTCACTATTACCACTGCAGAATGTTTACATGTGGTGGAAATGGGTAGGGCTGTTTCAAAATAGACAGCGTGCAGACTTGGACTGCTTTTTGGATGTGGAAATGCCGTAGAATTTTCCACAGAAATTTCCACTGAGGACATTCTGCAGCATTTCCACATCCAAAAAGCAGTCCAAATCTGTACACTGTCTATTTTAAAGTGGCCCTGTTCTTTTTAGAACGACAGGGGCGAAATCATCCGTCGTGATAAGCCCCGCCCCCTGACGTGTTGGCACTTTGCGATAAATAAGTGGGTTTTGGGTTGCAGTTTGGGCCCTCGGTCTCTAAAAGGTTCGCTATCACTGGCCTAGGCTTTTATATATATATATATATATATATATATATATACATATATATGTGTGTGTACTGCATTCAATGAATGTCTGAGCGCTGCCTGTGATTGGTTGTCAGATGGCGCTCAGCCAATCAGATGCAACCCTTTCAGCAGTCGAGGATTTTAAATTCCTGCCTGCTGAAAAGCTTCAGAGCAGGGCAGGGAGAACAAAATTGTATATTCTTATTTTGTGATGTAACGTTTGTCCGTAAAAGCAGTTGTATTCCTTTAAATAAATCAGAAGCGCACTGGCTTGGTACAGAGCATTTTGTCAATCTGTTACCTTTTGTGCACAAAACTTCTGAATAACTAATTTGGTGAACAGTGAACTCAGAAGAGCCTTGTTGGCCCCGACAACATGCCTAATGTATCCATGGGGTGTAATTCACCTGGAGTATGTCAAAAGAATATCCTTTTAGCATAGCCTGGGCTAGTACACTATTCCATACAGAGGAATATAGTAAAAAAAAGTACATCACACGGTATACTTTTATCTTTTTATACAATGGGACCCTAGGAGTGATTTATGGCATTGTATGCCTATTAAGCGGCATATGTAACTGCCCCCATATACGCCGCAAAAAACTCCAAAAGCATACCTCCAATGAAAGGCTTAATTGTGACATGAACAGGGGCTAATTTCTCCAATAAACCCATGCTAAACACAAAAGAACTACCCATGTCCACAATGAATTGAGCAGATATTCCCTTTCAATAGATAGGTGGAAATACCGTTTTCCCCAAAATAAGTCCTACCCTGAAAATAAGCCCTAGCCTCATTTTTCGTGATTTTTGAAGACGCTTGAAATATAAGCCCTATCACCCAAAATAAGCCCTAGTCACAGTCCTTTTTTTTTTTTTTAAAGGGGTACATTACCTAGCAGGCTTGGTCCAGGTCCCTCCTGCTGCTCTCTGGAGGTCCAGTGGTTCCCGCAGTTCTCAGCCACTTACTTCTCAGCAACATTACTACCTCGTTATGGGGCTCTTAAATCCTGCCTCCAGAAAGCAATGGCTGGGATTTAGTTCTTCGACTGCTGCTAAGCCAATCAATGCAACGTTGGATGAACCAATGCGATGGCTGTGATTGGTTCATCCAGCACTGCGTTGATGGGCTGAGCAGCAGTCGAAGAAGCAATCACAGCCATCGCTTCCTAGAGGTGGGATTTAGAAATTCCGTAACCAAGAAGGGATGTACGAGCATCCGGGAACTGCCGGACCTCTGGAGAGCAGTGGGAGGGACCTGGGCCGAGTCTGATAGGTAATTTTCAGAGAAACACAGTAGGCACAAGACAAATGTGAAAAATTAGTGAAGTATACCCAGCCTTCACATTTATACATACAGTCTTGTGTAAATGGTGTAACATACGTAAATAGTGGTACAATGAATAATGAATACAAGATCACCTGTTCCATACCTCTAATCTACTTTGAGTTTCTCAAAGCCTTACTTCTGTTTGATATTAGCTGGTAAAATCTCCCCTAGCCAGTGACTGTTTCTCAATTCTAGAAAGTGCATTTTTGACAACAGTAATATAAATATCCATAATTCTCACACATAAGAGAGTGAGGTTTACAGCTTCTTTATGGAACTATATTTTATTTATAGGTGCTCTGAGCTCTGCTGCTAGTGCAGAAATCAATGGTGCTGATTCACAGTGAGGAGGTTTGAGTCATAGAAGGCACAGGGGAATGAAGTGAGGACAGAGACTGTACCTGTATTAATAGGGAAACATGAAAAAATGTTTTGGGTGAAACTGAAGAATAGTAAAATAAACAAATATCAAAGGGGTATTCTGAACTGAAGTAAGTGTGACCTTCTTCAATCCTATAAAAGTAGCAGTGACCATGAATTGATGAACATGGGTTTCGTGGGGGCCATGAATTGGTGAATGGTGGTGGATTAGGTATATATGGTATATCCAGTGTATCCATGTTTAGAATGGTAGTACCCCTTTAAATTATCTTAGTGCTCCAATGTATCCTATATAAAATAGAGGCAAATTGCAAATTTTCATTAAAAAAAGATTGCAATAACATTTCTACAGTGCTTATTACAGTAGTTGCTTACCACCGGCCAATCCCCCTGTAATAGGGCCACCTGTATTAAAATTATAAACTGAACTACTGTACACTTACCGAGCACTGCAGCCCCGCTGTGGTCCCATAATTTGTAGTAATAAATGATGTCACAGGAAGTCAGATGACGATTGCAGCCAATTAGAGGCTGCAGTGCCACCACTTATTCTCCTGGCATCGGCCCTCACATCCTGAGCCATGATGCCAGGAGTTCCCAAAAACTCATGGCATGTCCTACTCCTGTCCATTTCACAGATGAGAAGTAGAACATGCCAATGCATGACAACATATTGTGTCCATGTATATTGGACAGAACATGGACCGATGTCCATGTGCTGCTTGATGCCAATTGTGCTTTAGTCTCTTCAGCGCAGCTCGCTGTTACGGCTAGTGTGCACCTAGTTTTAATAAAATTAAATAGCAGATGGAAGGGTGTAACATATCCCCACAGGTATACCAGCCAATAGTCCCAATTTTTGAGACTATCTTATGATTCATGCAAATCTGTTTCTTGGTTATTTGGGGGTGTCTTTGGGGCGAGCTGGAATTTAATGTCTCCTTTGATTTTGGATTCAAATGTTGAGAGGTAGCTGGCAGGATCAGACCACAAACAGTTTGTTTGTAGTCTGTAACATGGAGACAGAAAGGTCTATGTAGAAGCTGTATACGCAAAATACAAGGATTATTTTTAATCAGGACTAGTGATGAGCGAGTATACTCGCTAAGGGCAATTGTTCGAGCGAGCATTGCCCTTAGCGAGTACCTGCCCGCTCAAGACAAAAGGTTCGGGTGCCGGCGGCGGACAGGGAGCTGCGGGGGAGAGCGGGGAGGAACGGAGATCTCTCTCTCCCTCTCACCCCCCCCCCGCTCCCCCCTGCTGACTGCCGCTACTCACCGCTCCCCCGCGCCGGCACCCGAACCTTTTCTCTCGAGCGGGCAGGTACTCGCTAAGGGCAATGCTCGCTCGAGCAATTGCCCTTAGCGAGTATACTCGCTCATCACTAATCAGGACCATTTGCAAACTTGCTTCAGATTTTATTTTAGATGCATTTGGCTAATAACATAAATTGTTTCCAAAATGTTCATAGCCTTTGAATACTTTCTCTACCTGACTTGTCAATTCTGATGGATTTATTACGAATACACTCTGTTTAGTAAAACAATTTGTTTCATGGCACATTTACAAAATTTAGTGCCAATTTATGTTTCTCCTCACTATATGCTAGAAGTATGGATTTCAGCTACGGTATCACCTTGACTTCCAATGACCTCGGGTTCTATTATGCTTTACTCTCTTTTCAAGCACAGTCAACCTACTAGAAGATAAGTAGTAATGTAAGACATGGAAGCTTAGGGTAGACACAGAGTAATAAGACAGAGACAGTCCAATCTAAATGCAATGAGTTTTTAGTGAATAATGTCAGAAGAGGATATGTCCACAATGGGATGTAGACAAAGTACTGTATCTCTGACAAAGTATATGACTTCAAACATTGCTTATCAATCTGTACAGTCACAGTGCAAAGATGACTCTAACGTCTGATACTATCATATCTGTGCTACATGGATATGTTCTGGATTAGACCCAATGCACAGCACTCTGTCTTCCTTTTTAGCATGTCTCCTAGATTCCACAGTCCAGCCCCTAGCATTTCATGGCTCTCTGTCTATGTGCAGGAAGACTCTCTCACGACCTTCGTTTCAATCATGCAGGTGGGGGGACTTTTCTCTCCACCAACTGTATCAATTATTCACTGAGGCACACACTTCATATTGGATATTATTATCAATCCCATTGGCATTTATTATCATATAACAGCACTCATGTGAACAACGTGGCATCTCCACGCAGCAAAACAGTAGTGAGCACTTCTGGAGAAGTCACTTCACCACCTTAGGGCCCATACCGTTCCTACATAGTCCCATGGGCAAAATCATGTTGTGGGGGTGTTTTTTCATTGGCTGAGACAGGAGACTGGTCAGGGTTGATGGAAAACAGATGGAGCAAAGTACAGAGATATTCCTAATGGAAACCTAATCCAAAGAGCAAGGGACCTCAGACTGGGCAGGAGGTTCACGTTCCAACAAGACAATGACCATAAGCACACAGCCAAGACAACACAGGACAACTCTGAATGTCCTTGAGTGGCCCAGCCAGAGCTCTGACATTAACTCAATCAAACATCTCTGGAGAGACCTGATAATGGCTGTCCACAGACGGCCCCCATCCAACCTGACCGAGCTTGAGAAGATCTGCTGAAAAGAATGGCAGAGAATCCCCAAATCCAGGTGTGCAAACCTTGTGGCATCATACCTAAGATGACTGGAGGCTGTAACTGCTGTCAAAGATACTTCAACTAAGTCCTTATTACAGGGTGTGAATACTTATGTCAATGCTAAATGGTAGTGTTCGTGTTATAAATTATTGTTATGGGGTCTTAAGTGCAGAATTATGGGGAATAATGTGATTATTTTTTTTGTTACATTTCCACAACACAACGAAATGCAAAAAAGTGTAAGGGTCTGAAGACTTTTCGAATGCATTGTATGGTGTACCTGCACCTTATAGCTTCTGCTCATGTTCTTAGTTCTCTTCAAATATTCCATAACCTCAAAATGTGGAGCTCTTCTGTAGAGCACTTCTGCAACCATTTTATTCTATGTTCCAGTATGTCTAATATTAAAAATTATGAACTGTTGCAGTTCGTCTCGATTAAAAATATCCTGCTGTCCTTTTTATACAGCTCCTATGCAAACCAATGTGGCTCCATGGAAGCAGACACAGTAGTCTAACTCTGCAGTCATACCTTGCAGACTCAGACTACACTGCGTTCTGCTCTATGTGGCTCAATGTCATCTGTCATATTTTTGAAACAGTCTTTCCAGGTACACAAATTTGGATGTTTCTTATGTATTACTTAACCCATTTGGAGACTGACAAAATGTAACTTAAAGCTCCTGGGTTCTGATACAAAATCTGTAAAAGTCCCCGAACCTGTCATTTAAAATTGGTCTGTTTGCTGTGGCGGATGGACCATTGGGCTCTTGCATGTACAATAGACCAGGTTCGATTACAGCTTCTATACCCCCCTTTAAAATACTCAATTCTCTAAATAGAAAAAATAATTTTAATGTTAATGCTGCTTTGCTGTCCTATTGTAGAAAACATAATTCTGAACCAAACGCATTATCATATCATTATAGTTTAGGATTTTTATAGTGAGTCCCGGTTGAATTTTATATATCTATAATGTTATCACCCCAATGGTATATTATAGTTATATCTGTACTAACAGATCCCTTGTTGCTGCTATGTATTCTCATGAGAATGTATTGAACAATAAGATAGTGGGGTTTTTCCTTGTCCTTTTTTTAACTATCTACAACATTTCCTCTATCTGAGTCCCCTGGCAGAGCCATGATAGGATTAACAACTCCATTACATACTGGTTAGATTTACATAGCTGCAATAAGCCTATTGATGTAGATACAATGGGACAAGCCAGAGGGAAATTGAGACTGACAACATTTCCATATTTGCTCCAGTATATATTGTGCCAAGATGTTTTATAGCTAAGTGCAGTGCAGAAAAAAATATATACACATATATAAAAATATTATACCCGGAGCTAGAAAGCCGTTCCATCTCATAGTGTCTGATATATTGTGATCCCAGAACATGAGGCCTGGGCAGTACAGTTGTAAATTACTTTTGCAAATGAGGCCACAAAGTAAAATGTTGCTGGAGGCAAGAATCATATATTGCGGGAATAATCAGCAAAAACACAAGAACAAACATTGATGTCAATGCCCAAACAAGATGACTGGAAAGAAAAAAAAAGTTGTGTAGCATGCACTGGTCCTGCTGTATACTCCTAGAAGATATATAATCTATATGTACTAATGCCAGAAGGAGGGAGGACTGAAAACTGCTGTATGCAGTTGGGTCGAAAAGTAATGTCATTGACATTAATTTAGCCTCTGTATAGCACCACAATGGATTAGTAAACATTTATTGATGGGACTGATGTGTAGACTGAGCTGTAATTGAAGATGTTAACCAAAAAAAAATTACAGAAAAGTTTTCCATGGAAAATACTATTGATGATGTATCCTCAGTATAGGTTATCAATACTTGATCGGCTGGGGTCCGTCGCTCGGGCGCATGCTGTCAGTGCCGCAAATACACAGAGGTCAGAGCTGAAGCAGCGGAAGTATCTGCGCCAACCTCTGTGTAGTGGCCACTGCTCGTCACTGCAGGCACAGCTCTCATTGAAATCAACACTAGCTGTGCTTGCAGTTGCAAGTGCCAGACACTACACAGTTGCTTCCGCTCCGACCTCTGTGTATTTCAAGTGCTGACAGCATGCGCTTGCTCAGCTGATCGGTCGGGATCCCGAGCGACGGACCCCAGCCGATCAACTATTGATGACTTTTCCTGAGTATAGGTCATCAGTAGAGATAAGCGAGCCTACTTGGCAAGGCAGTTACTCGAGCGAGCATTGCTCTTCTTGAGTAATTGCTTAGTGATCTGAGCAGGCTCGGGTGGGCTGCGGGGGTGAGCGGGAAGAGCGGAGCGTGAGGGAGAGATCTGTCTCTCTCCCCCCCCCCCCCGCTCCTCTCCCCCCCCCCCCCCCGCAGCCCGCCCAAGCCTGCTCGTATCACTAAGCAGTTACTCGAGAAGAGCGATGCTCGCTTGACTAACTGCCTTACCGAGTAGGCTCGCTCATCTCTAGTCATCAG
Organism: Eleutherodactylus coqui; assembly: GCF_035609145.1. Taxonomy (NCBI): domain Eukaryota; kingdom Metazoa; phylum Chordata; class Amphibia; order Anura; family Eleutherodactylidae; genus Eleutherodactylus; species Eleutherodactylus coqui. The sequence continues at coordinate 200,120,838 of NC_089842.1, read as the reverse complement.
TAGTATCACAGAAAAAAACCTTTAACTGTTTAGAAATTTCAGCCATTTTTTCATAGCTCCTCCATGTTCATAGACTCAAGCACAATTGGATATTCGACTGATAAGCAGGTTTGTGGTCCGATACAGCCTGATATGTAATTATTTCCTGACAAATTAAGAAGATTAAAGGTCTGTTGTTAATTCAAAGTGATGAATTTGAATTTGGTAGCTGATCACTGCAATTAGGCTGTAAAAAAAACAATATTTATCAGAGAGATAGCAGAAACTTCTGGAGTGACCAAATTAACATTTTGGTACGTTTTTAACCCCAAACAACTGCCCATACGCCTTTTTATTGCAGCTGTTAAGGGGCTTTATTCTGAAACAATCACATTTTTATAGTGCTGCATCAGTAGCTTGGCATGGGTTCCCATGTCAGGGAGAGCGGGTGCTCGGCTGTTGGATAACAGCCTGGCGGGTATGCGAGCAACCTCTGATTCCCATTGTTTAACCCTTTACATGCCACAGTCAATGCGAACACAGCGTCTAAAAGGCTGACAGAGGGAGGGGGCTCTGATAAATTTCTATGGCTCCTAGGGGCTTAAATATGACCTCTGCGTCTGCCAGCTATGGTAGCCTATGAGGTTCAGCCTCTGGCTGAGCTTCATAATACACTGCTATACTGAAGAATAGCAGTGTATTTATTATAAGAGCGATAAAAGGTGGTGATATTCAAGTCCCCCAGTGGGATAAAAAGTTAAAAAATTATTGAAAATAAAATCCCACCTTTCCACCTATTCTATGAAAAATGATTAAATAAAAATAAAGGTCTGAAGTATGGCGGACCACCTCCAAATTCACAAGCTTCATTCTACCCAAATCACCCGCGCTGTTCCTGCTGCATCTCAACGACGTACCTGTGTCCACATATAAAAAGTCTGTGGTACGCCATCTGGTAAAAGAAGCAAGAGCATGTATTCCTAGGCTATGGCGGCAGAATGTGTCTCCCTCAATTAAGATGTGGTTTAGAATGGTTAAAGAGATAATGGAGATGGAGGATTTGACAGCTTCAGTAAAAGGTACACAAGATAAGTTTCAGAAAACCTGGTTTTATTGGATCGAATTCCAGGATTCCTTGGAATTCCGTAACATATATAACTCATAAGAGCGCTAAAGAGCAGAATTACGCCCTTAGTACAGTTCAGAAAGGGACGCTGCAGTACGCCAAGGTCCTGCCAAATAATATTGGGACAAATGCAAGACTATGCTTTACGATGTACTCTTTCTCCCTTCTATTCCATTCCTTTTTTAGATTTTGATTTCCCCCTTTTTTTTTTTTTCCCCCTTTCGTTTTCCTTTCCTATGGTTTGTTTTTCCATCTTACGCCGTCCTAATGTTACACCACAGTCAGCTGTTTAAAATTAGGAGGTTCTCCGTCACTATCACGAGAATAGAGGAATATAGAGGGTACATGGGGTGGGTTGGGTTTAGGTAGAAGGGTGGGGAGGCATGGGTCGGGGACTGACCTTTAATGAGGGTCCTCTTACCTCTTTACAGGGGTTGCAAAATCCAGGACCAAGCATAACAGCAGTTCACATTTGCAATATCATAGGTAGTACCTGAATAGGCCCACCTCCAGGGGTTTATTGTACATGCTTTAGGCCTCATGTCCACGGGGAAAATCAGGCCCGCTCCGGATTCTCCATGGAGAATCCGGAGCGGGTCCCTCCTGCCCCGCGGACCTGAGCGCTGAAAATGAGAATAAATAAGAATAAACTTACCTCCCGCTCCAGATCTCCTTTTCGCCGCGGCGTCACTCTTCTCTCCGTCGCGGCCGGATCTTGTTTCTTCGGCTCGGCGGATGCGCAGGATGACGTCGCCCTGCGCATGCGCCGGCCCGAAGAAAAAAGATCCGGCCGCGACGGAGAGAAGATGGCGCCTCGGCGAAGAGAAGAACCGGAGCGGGTGAGTAAATTCCTATTTTAGGTCTCCCGTGGATCCGGATGGCTTCCATAGGCTTCAATAGAAGCCCGCGGGAGCCGTCCCCGCGGGAGACCCGCATGAAAATGGAGCATGGTCCAGATTTTTTCATGCTCCATTTTTTTTAAAATCACTTTTATTGACCATCCGCGGGTATTTATCTACCCGCGGGTGGTCAATGCATCCCTATGGGGCGCGGATCCGCGTGCAGGAGAAGAGTTAAAATCCGCTGCGGATTTTAATTCTTCTTTTGCCCGTGGACATGAGGCCTTAATGTTGAGCACTTTGCCTTAATCCAGTTGGGGAATTCTGCACTACTGGTTAGGTTGCAGGTTGTCATTTTCTTTGCATTACCTAACAGTGATTTAACTTGTTGTTTTGGAAAAATGGAAAATTCATAAATAAAGAATTTAAAAAAAAATAAAAATAAAATCAGAAATCTGGTATTGCCATATTTGTAATGACCCCAAGAAAAAAGTAAGTACATTATTCAACCTGAAAAGTGCACGTCATGAAAAAAAAGTACAAAAAACATGGCAAAAATAGTTGCTTTTCTCACCTTACAAAAAACAAAACAGAAAGTACCGTATATACCGGCGTATAAGGCGACGGGGCGTATAAGACGACCCCCCAACTTTCACCTTATACGCCGGTATTACAGTGGAGAAAAAAAAAATCAGTACTCACCTCCCCCGGTGTTCTGTCGCGCTCCGGCAGGATGTCGCTCGCTACTCGTCCCCGGCGCAGCATTGCTTTCTGAATGCGGGGCTTGAAATCCCCGCCTCCAGAAAGCTAATACACACGCCGTCAGCTAGTTACATCCATTCAATGACATCATTGAATGGCTGTGATTGGCTAAAACACACGTGGCTTCAGCCAATCACACTATTCAATGACATCATTGAATGGGTGTGATTGCTAACACACGTGCGCCTTCAGCCAATCACAGCCATTCAATGATGTCATTGAATAGTGTGATTGGCTGAAGCCACGTGTGTTTTAGCCAATCACAGCCATTCAAGTATATACGCCGGTATATACGGTAATATGGGGGAAAAAATGGTAACATTAAAAAGTACAACTCATCCCGCAAATAAAAATCCCTCACTTGGCATGGTTGTAAAAAAAAAAAGAAAAATGTTAGGGGGCTTTTGAATGCAATAATAAATTTTTTTTTTTTTTTAAAGTGTGAAAAAGTTGCAATAAAAAAAGCTTTATAAATTTGGTATTGACGTAATTGTACTGACCTGCAAAATTAATGCAAACTTATTTATACTGCAGAGTAAATGTAATTAAAAATAAAAAAAATGCTAATCTTGTCTCTAGAAAACAAATGGAATAAAGAGCAATCAAAATATTAAATGTTCACAAAAGTTGGATAAATGAAGACTAGAGTTCATCTTACAAACAACATGCTCTTATAGAGCTCCGTCGATGGAAATATAAAAATATTATGGCTCTAGAAAAGCAAATCTTAAAGTGTTTTTAGTGTGGAGAAATAGCAAAACATAAAAAACTGCATAAACTTGGTATCGTCAGAATCATGCTGACCTAGAGAACAATGTTAGCACATTTTTTTTGCATGCTGAATGCTGTGAAAATGACATCCAAAAAAACAAATGGCGGAATTTCTTTTTTTCTCCTCCAAGCCATCTTAAAAAAAAATAAATAAATAAAAGTTATACAATACTTTATAAGTACCCCAAATGTCTTTAAAAAAATACAACTTTTCCCATAAAAAACAAGCCCTCATACAGCTATGTCAACGGAAAAGTCAAAACATTATGGCTCTAAGAATATGACGATAAAAAAATGGAAACATTAATTAGTCATTAAGGCGCAAGCAGGCTTCGTCACTAAGGGGTTAAAAGAAGGAAAGCACTAGCGATCCCACCAAATGTAAACACCAGAAACACCATAAGTCCTAGAAGAGCAGGAAGACAACTCAAGTAGATGTTCAAGGACTTCTTTTCTTGGTAAAGAAAAATCCCCTTCACAACATATATCCAAGCTAAGAACAATCTCAATGAACTAGGTATGTCAGAGTCTACAATCAAGAGACACCTACATGAATGTAAATAAAGAAGGTTTATCTCAAGATGCAAACCACTGGCAAGACTTAGAAACAGAAAGGCCAGGTAAAGGTTATAGAAAACCTCTAAATAACCATCCAGTTCTGGAATAAAGTTCTTTGGACAGTTGAAACCCAGATCAACTTGTACCAGAATGATTGGAAGAGAACAATACGAAGAATTAAAGGAAGGCCTGATGTTCTGATGCATACCACATCTCAGGGCTCGAACCCAGGAGCTCCAGTACTCCAGGCAGCAGCTATTCCTGTTGAGCTATCCAGCCCTGTGATAAGCTCTTCTGGTGAATCTTGTCTCTTGCTCTTGGTCCAGTTACCTGTTTTGACTCTACCCTGTTCCTAATTGGACACTCTGTATACGCCTGGCCTTGTGTCTCCATCATTGTGAGATTATTGTGCTCTAAGCCTGTAGTCAAGCTCCTCTACCTGCCTGCTCCTCTGTACTGAAACTAACATTCATGTGTACCAATTTATGGCTTCCCCTGACTATGTTGCCCACACTGGTCAAAATAAGAGGCTCCAAGCCTGAACCAGAATCGGGACACCACATCGTCTGTCATCCATGGTGGAAGCAGTGTTATGGTATGGACCTGTATGGTGCTAATGGAACTGACTAACTGCTGTTAATTGATAATGTAACTGTGGATAGATGTATCAGGATGAATTCTGAAATGTAGAGAGCTAAACTTTCTACTCAAATTCAATTAAATGCTACAAAAATGGTGGACTGGTGCCTCACAGTAATGTTGGCTTATGACCCAAAACATACGATAAAAGCAATTCAAGAGATTCTTAAGGATATTCTTAGAATATCCTTCAATGGTAGAGTCAATTATCTCATCTCAATTTGACTGAGTATAGTTTTTTGAAGACAAAACTGACTGAAAGCAGAAAGACCCAAAAAAGGAACAACTAAAAGTGACTACAGAAAAAGCCTGTTATAGTGTTTTAAAACAGAGAAAACTCTTTCAGACTTCAGGCAGTAATTTTACTGTGAAGTGTTTACATTCAAGTATTAAAAATGATCCTTATATTTAAAATTATGTTGGTTTGTCCAATTGCTTTTGAGCCTGTTAAATTGGAGGGATTATGTAATAAATGGCTGTAATTCCTAAATGATTAATTAAATATTTATGTTTACTTCACTTTATTTAAAGCTGTAAATCTACACTTAAATCACATAGTGATGGATGTTTCCAATCCATTGTGGTGTATATAAGCTAAATTATGAAAATTGAGTCACTGTCTAAATACTTATGAACTCAGCTATACATCATAGATGATGGAAAGACATTAAGTTGTAGCTATCATGACCAAAAGAAGCCATTTCCTATAAATTCCGGTGGGATACTATTATAAATAACTGTACAGTAGAAGAAAGTAGAACTGGAAAACTGATTTCAGTCCAGTGGTGATATGCTTTATACCACTGAAGATGGACTAAAAAACAAGGCTTCCACACTAAAAAGTTTATCCGTTGTGAAATGAGGCTTGTGGGGCCTACCGCTTCATAATTGAGCTGTTCTAGGCTCTATTCACATTATGTTTGCACCATATGTTTGGCTTAAAAATCTGGAAATGCCCCAATATACAGGGTGAGCCACGGAAAAGTAGCCCACCTCCTACAATACTACAACAGGAAGAACAAGCAATGGGAATGGTTGGTTTTTTTTTCACACCGCTTTATTGATTCACTCAAGTTACAACAGATACACCTTTGGTGCAACCCTGTGCGCGGTGTAGCTAGCGTCGCTCATCATGATCAGTTGAGCGATAAAATTGTACAGATCTTTGCTAAATCAGATCATTCTAACTTAATTTATATCAAAAAGTAAGTGTGTGTATGTGTGTCCTTAGTCATATTTGAACCTACAATACCATCACAGCAGCAGTACTAATGACTGAGCCACCACACTTGTCTGTCCTATGCCAGAGGCGGAGAACAACAGCAAGAATAAACACAAAGAGAACAGAAAAATCCCACCCAGGCCTTTGGCCTGATTTGAACCAACAAGTCCAAAACTGCAAAGCAGCAGAGCCAACAACTGAGCCACCACACTTATCCATTCTGGTTTGGATGAGAAGAACAACAAGAATAAACAATGTTGCTCCTTCTCCTCTTCCAGAAAAGATCTTCTTATTCTCCTTCATCGTGTTCTACCATTTCCCCCTCTCCTTTCTTTTACGTGTTCTCCTTTATTCTTCTTTTCCTTCATTTTCTTCTTCTCTCTCCCTTTCCCTGTCCTCAGGAGGAGTAGGTGGCTCAGTTGTTAGCACTGCTGCTTTGCAGTGCTAGAATTGTAGATTCAAATCTGTCCAAAGACAACATCTGCATGGACCTCTTTCCTTGTGTTTCTCAGTTTCCTCATCCAGAAAAGGAAAAAAAAGCATGGTGACTCAGTTGTTAGTGGTACTGTTTTGCAGCACTGGAGTTCTATGTTCAAAACTGACCAAGGCCAACATCTGGATGGGGCTTTAATGCTCTCTTTTTGTTTATTCTTGCTGCTATACTTCCTCCTTCTCTAAAGCAGAGCAGACAAGTGTGGTGGCTCAGCTGTTAGTGCTGCTCTGCAGTGCTAGAGTAGGTTCAAGACTAGCCGAGGGCAACATCTGGATGGAGCTTTTCAAGTTCCATGCAGATGTAGCTGAGGGAACTCTTGACATCTGCTGGTAACTCTTGATCCAAATTGCTGTAAGACAGCTCTGACTTTCTCTCTTGCAGGGTGCTGCTCCCTTTAGCAGACTCTGTAACTGTTCCTACTATAGCCTATTGCAGATGGTAGCCTCTGGGTCTGCAACATGGCCTCCTGCAATTATCGCTCCCAGTAGTGCTTCCCAGGTCCAGTAGCAGCTCATGCAGCAGTACCTCCACTGCATAATGAACTCTCTGCAGTCTCCCAGAAGGCTCCCTCTTCTTAATGCTTCTGACCCCAATTCGGCAGCACCTGGAACGCAATCTCTATGCTACCCCTTCTCTCACATGGCAGCTGTCTTTCACCAGCCACATAGTAAGTTATAGGACCTTTGCTCATCTGAATAGAGGGTGCTTTCTGTATGTAGCACAAAGCTACTGCAGATTGTAAGGGCAGGCTCACATGAGTGTAATTTCATTGCATAGTACGCGGTGAATAGAGTCAATAAAAGTACATTGCTTTTCATTGACCCACTCAGACTAGCATTTTTTTATTTTGTATAATACATGCGTAAAAAAGAACGCAGCATGTTCTATTTTACCGCATATTACGTGCAATAGAGCCCTATTGTTCTCTATGGGAGTGTAATAAATGCTGTACATATACGCCATTACATTCACATACCTCACACAGTGTTTTATGCATACGCTCGTGTGGCCCTAAGGGAGGAAGCAAGCAGTACTTACACCTAAATGTACACTGAATGTAGTGCCGAACACAGGAAGTTCCCACTTCTCAATAAAAGTACTTATAGTTAACCAGGCCAGAATTAAATATTTATAAGTGCATGCAACGCATGGAAATTTTCTGGGTGCAGTTAAAATAATCAGAGTGTAATGAAATTTGCCCTTTCATAAAAATTTCAGCTAATCTGCAAAACTGGCGTGACAGCATGAAGGGGGTTCTGATTTCCATGTAAGAAAAGCAAGGCCTCAAGGCCAGGGTAGCTGGAGGGCTGCCCTGGCTTGTGCCCTGTAGCCCAAATAGTCAGTCTGTCAATGACATATTTGCAGAATGGACCATGGATTCTGATGAAACATGAGTAAAGAAATTTAACACACTCTAGGATGAGCCCCTTTTCCTATAGATTATTATTCCACATCTCCTATATTTTATTTAGAATTTTGAATTCCAAATGCCTTTAGAAGAAAATCATAATCTTCTCGTCTTGTATTGTAAGCTATTTGGCCGAGGACATGGATAAAAGCAGATATTTCTAAAACCCAATAAAAAAAAATAACCTTCCAAACTCCTTGCGTATATCTGACTTCTCCACACTTCCAGTGCAGACTGAAAGGACCATAGTACTCTAGTGATGCAAGAATTACTGTAGGTATATTGGCAAGCTTATGCGGCATTTGGAAATACTCGCTGCTGTCCCAGGCTATGCTGAAGTTTATCTATCCTAATGGAATTACACTGAATCGCTGCATGAACTGTCACTGGGAATCCAATTTCATTTTAAGCAGGGTTTTGATGATGATGCATGACTCTGCCAGCACTGACACATCTGCTTAAGTCCTGGGTGATTTTCCCTGTACTGGACAGCAGCACAATAAGAAGATGAGGTATTCGAATTATTTACCATCTGTGACGGAGCAGCAATCTCGGGATGACAGGACGGAGCAGGATAATGTATGCAAACAAACTCAACAAATAAAAGAGAATAGAGGAAAGTGAGTTAGAAAATTGCATGAGGAGTTGGAAGCTAAAGACATATTTATATATACCTAACCGGAAAATGATTCACAGCTCTCAGTTCTTCCAAAAACCTGGTCAGCATACCCCCCCAAAAACACTTAAATTATTTACCGTCATTTTACTTCCAGTAAAGTGATCAGAAAATATTCATGGTTATTACAATAAATAGGCTCTTGATGATACCTTTTGAGAAAGGGTTAATTCTGTAAACTCTATCCGAGAGTCTAAGTCGTCCTCCGTCAGGTATTGTAGCATCTGTAAGGATGCCATTTGTGCATAGACAAAATTCACTGTAAGGAGGCATGGCTAACCCCACATTCTTGAGACTGACAGTAAGTGCTACATTGTGGGCTCTTGCTGAACACGGCCAGAACAGCAGTTGCTGATGCTTCGTCATAATGATTTATGGTTATTTGGCAACAAAACCTGTTTCTCAGAACTTGCAAGAGGAGCACTGCCCTGTGACCACTGCACTGTTGGAGGTCTAGTTGGGTGGCATTGATTGAAATCTGTGGCGATGACATGTGTGTGTCAGGACTCAAAACGGTAACCTCCTGAACTCCAAGCAGTAGCCCTTCTTATTAAGCTATCCAGCCTGTGAATAGTTCCCCTGCATGACGCTCAGCCTTGTTCCCTGATCCTAGTTATCCAGCCCCTGCCTCCTGGTCCTGACCCCACCTTTATTCTTGATTGTACTTACTATGAATTGGCTAGCCTCCACAATGCGATGGCTGTTGATTGGCTGAGTCGCGGTGCTTGAAGAACCAATCAATGCAGCTCTGGAAAACCACTGTGATGGCTGTGATTGGTTCATCGAGTGCTGCATTGATTGGCTGAGCATGGCGCTCGAGAACCAATCACAGCTTTCACTTCCTGGAGGTGAAATGTATGAATGCACATAGCAGGTTAGGTAACTCTAATATTAGGAGATCCAGAGACTGTGTACACACTGATTGCAGATCTGAGACCAGTGTGAGTGCAGGGAAGCTGAGCCTGTGAAGACAGCCCTTTCCCCACAACTAAGAAGATGTCCTAAATAGTCAGTTACTAGAGAAGCTGAATGCCTAACCACAAGCAGTGGAATGCAAAGGAGCTGCACTTCAGCCTTGATTTACAGTGGAAAAACAAAAAACAAATTAGTAGTTTAAAATTTTGATAAGACACTCACAGGCTATTAAATGAGCATAATTTGTCTGCATATTTAAGTATACTTAAATTATCTGGCATTGATGATTTTTTATTTTATATCAGTATTTGTATTGACACCCCACCATGAAGAAAGACTTGCCAATAGCCCTTTCAGGTAATGGTCTACCTGAATATGGCACAGGTAAAAGCAACTCTCCTGTCCTGGTAAAAATTCTATTCAGGGACTGTAGGGGGAGTTATATTACCTGAATTTCATGTTTTGTGCTGTTGTCACTCTAATCCGCCAGTTTTGGAGCCCTATTTTCAGTTGTTCAAAATGGATGCTGTAGTCTTCTGCATACATAATCCACATAGTGAATTGGTAGTGTTAAACTGCTGATGCACTACATCTGTTCTCTGCTTGGCTAGCACATACTATGCATAAAGTAGTTGGGAGACTGCAGTAGGCATATTGGATGACTAAAAAGAGGCCAGCAGATCAGAAGAACAATGGTAGAGAAGACCTATAACCTTCCTTCGCTGATCCCAGTAGCAGAGAGTTGGTTTAATGCTTTATTACATCTATAAACACCCTGATTATTTTACTGCCTGCACTGCTGATTTAGAGTGTACCTGTCATTTCAGGTGACTTTTTCAGAATAAGTCATCATGTATACATTACGAGTAGCACCATTACTGCCCATTATATAACTTGTAAATGGAATATTCCATCAGTTTTCTCTCTTGCAGGTTCTGTTATCTCTAATTATAAGCCTTCCCTGAGCTAGTGAGTGGAGACTAGCTACTATTTTGTTTCCCATATACAAAACAATTTGGAAAGAGGAGATGCTGCTCCCCTATTTCTTTACAGCACAACCTCAGAAGCTGCACCAGCACAGAAGGCCTTATACAGTAGTATTGAACAATGTATTGTAGCACTAGGAAGAGATAGAAAACTTACTAGAGCCAACAGGAAACTCTCTTTGCCTCTCTTACTCTGCAGCTGCTTCCTCCTTCCCTCTCCTTGGAATTATATGGGCAGCATCTAACCTGATTCCTCAGTAAGCTGATCTACCTGGATATGTACTTTAGCAGCCTTTCAGAGTAAATGGTCAGTGCAGGAAACATGGAGCAGGTGAAGAAGTGGCTGATTAATGCAGATAGAGGCATTTTCCTCTAATAAGATACATTAGGGTGGTTTCACAGCTGCGTTTGGGGTTCTGTTTTCCTGTTCTGTTGGGGAATCCCTGTGGCTGAATGGCTCTATCTTAGGACAGAACCGAGCAGCGCTGAACAGACTCCATTGACTATAATGAGGTCAGTTCCCTTTCCACGCGGCTGCCCAAGTTTTAACAAGAAGAAAAAGAGCTGTATGCTGTTATTGTTCACGTAGACATTTGGCAGCTTATTCTAAAAAGTCACCTGAAACAACAGGTATCCTTTAAAACAAACTTCTGAATAATTGTACTTTATCTACTGTCAATATCAAAGATATCTAAATTGCCTAAACAAATCATCAGCCAAGCTCCCAAAATGCTGAAGTCATGGGTGGTCGCTTTAATCAATGTCATCACCTATGTGATGCCCCTGAGTTGTGGGTGATTGAAGTAGCATGAGGTTCCTCTGTGCTCTGGCAGCTAAACAGTGTCAAAGGATAACCCCCCAAATTTGCTGCAACAACCAGATATTCATTGAAGCATAACTTTAATATGGGAGCTGACAGCGCAAACCATTGACCTGCCACAGATAAGATCTATTGGTTGTACTAGTCCATGATTAAAAGGCCAAGGGACCTGTAGAGAGAGTCACAGACACATATATGTTTATTTACACAGAGAGGGGGAAGGAGTCAGAGTCTCAATCAAGTCCAGGTTGACTACATCTAACAGCTTAGGGACAATTACCGAAACACTCCCTCTCTGTATGCCATCGCTGCTGTCAAATGTCATCAACCCTTTCCTCAGTACAAACTTCAACCCACTACTCAAATTACATTCAAGATAAAACATTGTACATTTCTATAGGTCAACTAAAACAGTTGTCCATTTTAGGAAACATATTTTCAAATGACCTATTAGGGTATTCTGAGTTAACAAAGCCCCCATCTATTAGCAGAGAGAGACTACAAAGAATGTCGATTTATATTATTGTGTCTTTCAAAAAACACAGACACAAATAGAAACAAGGTCAATAGAGACCAAAGTTTGCAACTTTGTTCTGTGTTTCACTTATCAAATTCAATGATTCAGTTCTGGGTTCTGTTGGTTTTCCCACTATTAAATAGAACACTACTATAGAAAGGCAAGGCGTACACCGAAATTCAGTCTTAATCCAGCCTATGAAGGTCAGTGGGAGCATGCCCCTCAAGAATACAGTGACCTTGCAACTGTATGTGTAACAATCCAGTTCAGGGGTGGAGTTTCTTTGTCATAACTGGTGCGGATCAGTAGCGTGCTTAGGGAAAGCCAGAGGTCGGTACATGGGTAGTATCGGTTGTGGTACAAGAGGAGCGGGTAGGTAGCAGAGTTGGGGGAAGCCAGAGGTCAGTACACAGAGCAGCTGTTTGTAGACGGAGGAGCAGGATGAAGAGGAGCTTGATTACAGGATGGAGCTCAATAATCATGCACTGAGGGAGAGACATGGCCAGGTTTATATAGTGTGGCTAATCAGTGCGGCATGGAGCTAATCAGGAGCTGGGTTGCAGAATCAAGAACTGGACAAGGTTAGGCAGGGAAGCTGTCCAGCATGCTGAACAGCTCACCAGGGAGAGTCGCCACCTGGAGCATGGGAGTTCGCTGGTTCGACCCCTGACAGTATGTGAACCAATTTATGTGCTTTTACACAGATGCCCAACATATCATCCTAGCGATGATCATTACTGAGTGGAAGCGTAATGGGCTGGGGATTGTTACTGCCTATTTACCTCCATTCACAGCAAGCACGCAGTCATTCATAAATGAATGAATGACTACCTGTTTACATAGGCTAATCTCAGTTTTTATGCATGGAAAAACTGAACGACTATCATTTGTTGTTCAGTCGTGTATGCATTTAGTGATGCATACTGAATGGTAGTCGTTCCAATCCTTCCAGATCATGGGAATCTGCATGATTACTTGGCCCGTGTAAAAGGGCCCTTTGTGTCTATTAGCTAAATATCACAATATTTTTTGTGCCATGTGTGCTAAAAGAAGAGCAGATTTGTCCCTGTAATATGCTGCTCAGATATAGGGAAGCATATTCAAGTGCCAGGTCCTTTTTAAATTAGGAAATGTGTCTAGTGCTCTGCTGTTATACTGTAGATATATTATGTATTCACAGGCAATCACTTTAATGATATTTCCCCAATGGAATTGGCAGACTGTTATTTTTAATGTTGCATAAACTTCATAAAGATGAAAAATATTTTAAATGTTAATTTAAATTTTAAATATACTGTTAATTGAGTTGTTCTTTTTGAACAATGCTTTTCATGCCTGAACAGAGTATATGACGTCAACAGAGAAGTCCCATAATCAGGACCCTCCTTCCACTGACCCAAGCTGAAAGCCCTTGCCCTGGAGGAACTGATATATGTCTGCATTATACCAGTGTTCCTTAACCAGGAGACTATTTTGCACAAATAGTTGTAATTAACATTTAAAGGGCCACTTTAGCAAAAACACATTTTTCCATGCCTGCTCCCCTTACCTGATTACCTGTTAACTCTGGAGGTCTCTTCTGTGTGTTGCAGCCACTTCTCTGTAGTGTAGTCAGGGGATACTGATGTTTATCAGGTACCATCTTCAGATAAGATGTTTTTCTTTCTCTTTCCGACAATCCCATGATGCATCAGCACAACATTAGCTGAGGTTATACCATTTTTGCAAGCTGGGGGAGGGGCAGTTTAACTATAATTACCTTCCATATCCACCTACATTTGCTGCAGACCATAATTATACAGTAAGGAGGATGAGCTTTGATCTCCTCTATTATAACTGTGTAACAGGAGGTGTGTGATCCTCATCAACAACTGTGACAGGAGACTCTATAGGCAGTTTCTGTGGTAGGGATCGTGTAATAGCATCACACAAACTGAGGGCTTATTCACACGAGCGTGTATCGGCCTCGTTTTCACGGCCGGCCGATATACATGACCATCTGATGCATTGGATTCCAATGTATCAGTTCTGAAGGGCAATTTTCGGGTGCCTAAAAACGGTCAGCCGGAATAGATAGCACATAAAGTGTGCATTCCATTCGGCTGTTTTTATGCCATCTGGAAAAGATAGTTCTGGACTTATCTTTTCGACCAGAATATGCCGGCTGGTCCCAAAGACTCCTAAACTCTATTCCCCTTCCCTTCCCCTCTCCCCCCCCCCCCCTTGACGGCTATTGGCAAAGGGAGGGGGCAGGATGGGGCGGAGATTAGCACACCAGTTCCCACCCCATCCTGCCCTCTCCCTTTATTGTGGAGAGGGGGTGAGAAGGGGGAGGAAGTTTAGCAGAGCTACACTCCCCCCCACCCCCCAGCCCCTCCATTTCCCCTGCCTATCGGTATCCCAGGCTCTGCATATACTTGACGCACCTGGGATGCCTGAATGGGCACATAAGCGGGAGATGCAGCTGTGACTTGGACACGGCTGCCACCCATTCATGCGATTTTTCGGTCGCTACGCCATTACGCGCCCAACTGAAAATTGCAGTGCCCGTGTGAAGGAGCCCTGAAAATTTGACAAGAAAATTAATACATAACCCAAGTACATCTGCGCTAGTCAGAATTGAGATCATGTGAGCATCTGAGAAAAGAGGCCAGGAGTTTCACATAGAAAGAAATAACCGTGGTAGAACTAGCTCACTTATGTATAGTGGAGGGAAGGCTACATTATGAATAAATAAAAATCACCACAGTGGCCCTTTAATCATTTTTTTCTTTTAGTAGAGTGCAGTCAACGCCATATACTGAACTTAAATATAGCGCAAAACTACAAAGTTTGGAGACTTTTACACTGCACAAACATTCCATGAATTTTAATGGGTACTGTACAATATTTGGCCCCCCTGCTGGGGATATGATCAGTCAGTGGGTAAAAGGGGACTGACGAAAGCTGCATGGGAAAGTGTAGATTTTGTTTTAGTGATTTATTGGTAGCCGCTACATTACACTACAAGACTTTGCTACATCAATTTGGAACATCACTTTCCTATTTATTTGAAGATTGTCTGGGAGCATGCATAGCAACGATAAGGAAAGATCAGACTCGGAAGAGAATTTACATTCCATAAAATTAAAATTTATAGGCTAAAACTTGTCCAAGCATTTCTATATGTAGAAACTACTCAGTGTTTTAATGTTGGAAGAAAGTATGAGATCTTCATAGCTGCAATGTATGTGTATGTAATCGCTTTATTGGCTTAATAAGTAAGAATTCACCTTTGAGACTGATTTCCTCCAATTCATGTCAAATCTCCTGTTGCAACAAAAGCTTAAAAAAACAAGACCTGGGGAAACCAGAGCAACTGCCATTGATTAATCATAGGCTTTATTTAGAAAATCTGTCTTGCCACATTCTGTTTTGGCTCTGGCCCCATACTTGCTTCAGATCTTTGGAAGAGCTTTTTAAACAAATGAGGTAGGGTGAGAGGTCAAGAAAGTCTAGAGACACATTTTTTTTCTCAGAAAATTTGAAAAAAATAGAATTCCCCTGCCTTCATAGTGGCAATATCAAATTACCTTCATCATTGAATGATTCTAATAACCTAACATTAACAATGCACTTCTCAGGAAGTCTGCCTTCATTGTGGCCGTATTCTGTAAAAAATAGTAAAAATTCTAAAAAATTGTTAGTGTACCTAAACGTTACTAGATGTATTAAAAGTTTGTCTATGAAAGCAATGTTACCCAGTAAAATATATAAGGCAAATGTTTTGGCATGTTCACATGGGACAGATTTGCTCTGAAATATCCTCTGCGGATATCCTGCAGCAGATCCACAGCTGAAGGTCTGCATCCAAAACCCGCATCACTTGGTACGTTTCTTAAAGTTGATTTTGGTGCAGAATACGCCCACTGATTTAGAAGAGATGGATTCCACAGAGTATGTTGTGGTAAAATTGACACGCTGTAGATTTAAATTCCGCACCGCATGTCAATTTCCGCATGGGTTTTCTACAGAGATGACATTTTGAAAATTTTACCCACTTTTCTGCTACTGTAAATGCTGCAGATTTTCTTTGCAAAAGTCCACATGGCAAATCCACCCCATATCGACATACACTGGAGGTCCAAACTTCCTTCATATAGCCAAAAAGTTCAACCGCCTCTCACAAGACTCCCTTCACGCTACCTTGTGCCTTTTTGGGGGGGGGGAGAGGAGTTCTTGTTAAAAACGTTATGAATTTCATGCATATTTTACAAGCGCTTTTTGGGTGCCAATTTTTCGATTTGTACACCTGTTGAAATTAACTATTTTTAGGTGCTTTTAATTTTCTATAGAAAAGTCTACGCAAATAACCAGAAAACTTCCACTCCTGGAGCATTTGAAGAAAACAGCTGACCCAAGAAAAGCACCAGAAGTGAGAAAAATGCATTGTTTGTGGTGCATTTACTAACTTTGTGGAAAAAAAGCCAGGAAAATGCTGCTAAAAATGTTGATATAGTTTTTGGGCCAGAAATATAAGGTTTCTTTTACATTGACTGGAATTTGCTGCCATGGAAATTTGCACCATATTTAAATGCGGATTTTGAAGCAGAATTTCTAGCAGAATTGCAGTATGCCATTTCCAATTCTGCATCTAAATCCACAGGTTGGACGTGCGGATGGTCATGTGGATTTTTCTGCAGGGTGACAAATACCGCCTTAAATCTCAGTACGTATGAAAGAGCTCCTTCTTTTTATTTCCCATTCCTTTTGCATTCAATACTGGCTTTGGCTCAAAAATCGTACGAAAAAATGCACCTTTTTTTTCCAAAAAACTCTGCATGTGAAAGCTACCCTCATAGTATCCTATATGGGACTAATTTCACTGAAGCATCACATAGCGGGGACCCAATATTATATCCATGCAGTCACTTCAGTACTATGCTGAATCTTGTAGATCTATTAAACCAAGTTGCCTAAACTCAAGGTATAAAATCCATAACCGTACATGAATTGAATGCAGCAGATAAAGTATTTGCCTAACCTTGGGTGTTGTCCTCACGGTTGTCCCCAAGGCATATTAGGCGTGTCTAAATGATTCTCGTAAAAAAACAAAAAACGCTGGATAGTTTGAATTGTAATTGTTCATTGTAAACACGACCAACGATCAAATGATGAATAATAATTTGTCGCTTATCGTTTATTTCATGCAAGCATTATCTTCGGCTTGTTCCCTAATCATTCATGTTAAATACCGATCGTTAAGTGGTTCTCATTCACTGGTGATTTGGAAGCAAACAATCTGACATCGTTCTCTCGTTTGCTCATGTGAACAATAGATTGCTTTGTCTAAAGCTACCTTAAGGTACTTGTTTTAAAAGGAGTTGTACCAGATTTACAAGTTATCCCCAATCCACACTATTTATTCAAACTTTTGCAATACTTGTTATTTTCTAGGCCCCTGTCTGGCCGAAACGCGTTCAGAGTTTACCTGTTAGTTGTATGCGTTTTAATCAATAAAGTTATTATTTTTAATGGTTGAAGCCCTCCTCCATATCTACGGTTCCTCTCATAAAGTTTAGCCGATTGCCAACGGCCATCTGAGGACGGAGCTCCCGCTGGGAAACAGATATTGGTTTTTCCCCTATACCGGAGGCACTGCTGGGGAGGTGAGCCCCTATTCATTTTTCCCCCTTTTTACTTATTTTCTAATAATTAAGTTTCTTCATTATATAAAGTAGTGTTTTCGATAATGATTGTAGTGCTGTATGTAGATATCAAGGGGAAATCTTCCATGTTGTATTCCAATAATGCAAGAATAAGCTTCTGTTATTTTTGAGCCTTTTGTCTGAGGTTTTCGTCAGAAAGATTTCCCAATAAATAACTGCATAAAAAGTGTGGTCAAATGCGCTTTTCTACACAGTTGATTTGTAGGGGGTCTGACCACTGGGGATAGGAGATAGTGGATCCACTTCCTTTTGTGGAATACCACACAAAACACACCTCCTGTCTTTCCAAAAGTATGTTCAGTCAAAAGAAAGACAACTGATGTGAAAGAACATGGTTTGGACACCCCAGAGCCCCGATTGGGAGTTTTCACTCGGGACGGATTTGTCCGCAGGATGCAGTACAGATGAGGTTTTGTCAAGTAGTTGCATTTTGTTACATTTTTAATTGCAGAATGCATTCTGTGGAATGTCTTGCAGAGCATATTGTATTTTATTATGCAGTCTTTAATTTCAGAATAATATCTCCTGTATGTTAGAAATCCGCAACAACCATTAAATACATTGTTGTATTGTATTGCATTTATCCATGCCTGAAAGTGCTGCGGAATACGTTGGCGCTATTTAAATAAAGATTATTATTATTATTAAACAAGATGTCCTTAATGTTACGGTATCCTGCCCACTGGTACGCCAGCCCGGATTGCCCTAGAACTTACCCACAACCTCATGTCCCTGCCTACTTGCCTCCACTCCTGGCTAACCCCAGGCGGGCAACTGGGCGGCAGTCCCTACTCTCACTAGGGACCGAGAGGGGACACTGGCGTACCAAGATGTAACAAGGTAGAATACCGACAAGATGGGCAGATGATACAACCAACAGAAAAAATACAAGCAGACCAAGGCAGATGGGAGAACCTGGCAGATATGACAGAACAAGCTGACAACACTGGAGACCAACAGAGGCAGGATGCAAGCACACTGAAGGAAACCAAATAACTGGCAGTGAATGCAGGTCACTGCCAGCCTTAAAAACACAAGCCAGCTCCCAGGGGCGGAGGGAGGGAGACACTCACTCCCACAGCACCAATTTAAAAGGTGCTAATGCGCACAGCGCCGCCCGGACCCGCGAGTGCGCGCACCAACAGCACTACGCCGACCAGCCACCCGCGCCCCCGGCAGCCGGACAACAAGCCAGGGGGAGGCGCCCTAACTGCGGAACCCAGCGTCCCGCGGCCCCAGGAGGACCCGCAACCACCGCATGGTAACACAATTCTGCAGCAAAAAGCTTTTCCGCTGCAGAATTTAATCTTGCTGTTTTGAAGTAAAGATATGCGGACTTTAACAGGTGCGGAATTCCAGCCTCTTAAGGAATAATATTATGCACAGAGGAGGGAAAATTGCAGCATGTTCTATTTCAGCGCGGATTCCGTGTGGATGGCATCCATATGTCAATGTAAGCAGTCTGATAGCTGCGGACGGGCCATTGAAGCCACAGAATCGCCTAACGATGGTGCGGCATCATTTGTACTCCACATGTGAACCGACCGGCACATCTGCATTATAGATAAAGAACACTGCGGACAGGTACGCAGGCGTCCTCAGGGGCCACCGGGTCGGATTCCGCTGTGGTATCCGGCATACGAAATCTGACCAGGCTGTGTGCATTTGGCCTAACTCTGTCCTATGTGAAAGTTTCTGAGCTGAAACTTTAGACAAGTTGACTGCCAGAATGCCACATGTTTGCACTGCTGTGATCACTGCTAAGGGTAGATATTTTGAGGAGAGAAATGTTTAACGAAATCAAGGTTCAATTTATTTGTAAACACTGGGGGGAGATTTAAGAAACTGTCTAAAAGAAAAACTCTTAGTTGTCCCTAGCAACCAATCCCAGTGCAGCATTAATTTTGGATTCTGCTCTGGAAAAATGAAAGCTGAGCTGTGATTGGTTGCTAAGACAGTTTTCTTTTAGACAGTTTCATAAATCATATGAAAATCCTAATTCATATGCTCCATAGTGTAGGGTATAAAACGTGTGGTTTCAAACCTGCTCTCAGGGTTCTGCGTTACTGCTCTGTTCGAGCGTTGAACAGCTCCGTCTCAGGATGGAATCAAACAGCACCAAACAGACCCCATTAACTATAATGGGGTCCATTCGGTTTTTGTCCTGCTGCCCGGCTTTTGTTCATTCCCGAAAAGTTGATGATTTGGGTTATGCATTGAAATCAATGTATCTAATAATATTGCTTTTATATTAATTCTATAGCCCGTTGTGTACATAAAAGAACATGGGTCATATATTATGGATTAAAATGTGGCCCCAATCTGGTTCTGGCTGACTCCACCTCATATATTTTATCACCTTAGAATAGAGGAATTTACCACTTTTGACAACTATTGGCACTATATAGTTTCAACTTTTTCCTTTGTGATGGCAAAAGATTACATTGACTACAAGCTCATCTAACTTGTACTATGTCAAGCATTTTTGGATGTCACCAGAGTTCAATATCTCATTAATCATTATATTGTATTTGGCCAAAATATTGCACTTTGCATGGCAAGTTTAAGCCAAGGATTTGTTCTGTGTAGGTCATCTTGTTTTATTACACCCCACCACTGTGGAATTGACTTATATTTTGTATATTGATTTTTTGTTGTCTAAGAGATGCTTGAGAAAGAGAGAACGGCGGTGCTCCAGTGTTTGTAATCACACAATTTTTATAGCTTTCGTTCTAGACATAAGTCTCACTCCACGAGTCTCAATATCCCAGAAGTCCATTCTGCGTGCGTCACCAGCCAGCTCTAGGGATGGAAGTTAATAGCTGCATGTCCCAACATCGCTTATAATATTCAGCATCTAGTAACAATATAAGACTTTGGAAGGAATAGATTACATGGATGACCTCGTTTAATCATATTACCATTAACCCTTGCCTTTCACTTCAATTCACAGTCTAGCCGAGACTTCAAGGAACAGGACTCCCTTCTTGCAGGGAAATGGGACATGCTATGTTATTGGAAACATGGTGAAACACATTACTGATCTACACAATTCCCAACAGAGACTGGGAAGGGAAGTTGTACCATAACGGTACCTTTTCATCAAGGGCTGATGACCTAATTATGAGAAAGATCTGCCTGTAACCCGATCAAGTGTTTATTTTGTTTAGAGAACATGGTTTTCCATTGACCTCTACTAAGGGAAAAGAAGAGGAAAAAAGACAGTCCATTAACCCCCTAAACACTATACTCAAGTGCCATGTGTCTGTTGTTCTCTTAAGGTGCAATATCAAAATTATTCACCCCCCATTGTAAATTAGGTTTATGTGGCTAATTTACAAACTATCATCTGCTTGCAGAAAAACAATCAAAGAAAAATAATTTTCATGGTTCAACATAACTAATATAACTGGTTACTCCAAATTCAACACAAAATGCCACTTTTATTGACTACTGAGTCTCTTTAGTACTTAGTAGAGCACCTTTTGCTATTATGAACGGCTGCAAATAAGATGCATAGCTAGACACCAGCTTCTGACAGAGGACTCTTTTGGTGGTTTTGGACAAGACGACTGTCCCTCCTATGCTTTCACACAGGACCAATAGTCGTTCAGAGAATAGAGACAGAACAGATTGGAAATCTCTTCCGGCCGCTCGCCTCCATTCATTGCAAACAGACAGTCGTTAAAAGATGCAGCGAAATTAAATGGAACGACTAGAGACCACTGAGTGACTTCTTGCTCAGTACCCTGTCAAGTATTATGTTTACACAGAAAAACAGTAACCCATAATTGCTTGTTTCAGCGATTTATTCAGGCGACTATCAACCCATGTAAAAGTATCCTCGTAGGAAATGGCCTATAGTTCACTAATATTCTTGGGTTGGCATGTTGCAACCACCTTCTTCAAATCCCAACAAAGATTTTCTATGGAGATCAAGTCAGGCGACGTTGACGGGTACTACTGAAACCAGTGCCTTTGAGGTATGCCTGGGATCATTGTCTTGTTAGTAGGTTCAACGACACACAGGCTTCAACTTGCTCACAGAAGGCATGATATTTTCTCCTAGAGTTCCTTGATTAAAACTATCTTGCCCTCCAGATGCTGCAGGTTTCCAATGCCGGAGAAAGCAGAGCAACCCAAGAGCTTCACCGAGCCACTGCCATGTTTCCCTGTAGGCAGGGTATTCTTTTCAGCCTATGTCCCATTCTTCCTCCTCCAGACATATCGCTGAACCATAGACCTGAAAAGTTCCAGTTTCGTTTCATTGCTCCACAGAACACAATCCCCAAACTTTTATTGCTTATTTATAGAGCTTTGAACATATTGGAGCCAACTTTTCTTGTGCTTTAGGGTCAGTAGAGGTGTACGTCTTGGAGTTCTGCCACGAAAATACTCATCATTTAGTATGCACCTGTCTGTGAATTGGGGTCCCTCAAGTAAGACTGTGGTCCCCTCTAGGGTGAAGTCACCATACATGACCAGATAGGTTAAAGCAGATCTCAGAAGGATGGTGGCTTTAATAAATCAAAGATACACAAGGGAACAAAGCAAGTAAGGAAACTCCAGGAATGGTACACTGACTGTAACGAGGTACGTAAAACAGAATATCTTGGACCACTCCTACGATAAAATTACTTTTTTTTTCTTCCAGCAATTAAATTATTTAATAGATCTGTAGGAATCAAATGTGCCAAATATGTAAAGAAGAAGAGATGCAAAATTCTGATATGTGGTATGCGTATAAGGGCTTGTTCACAGTATAGCCGCGCACAGAACGCCCTTCTATAGTTAACCAATTGCTTCCTATAAAAGCGTTTACATGATAGAATGTTAGACGGGCTAAATTCACGCACCTAACAAAGGACATGCGACTGCAAGGTTGCATCTAAGGTCCGTGCTGCTAGAAAAGATAGGACCTGACCTGTCTTTGGTGCGTGCTGTCCATAGACTCCTATGGGAGCTGGAAAGCACACACTGCGCACCTTGGATCGTGTGAACGGGCTAATTTAAAGGGGTTGTCCCGCAAAAGCAAGTGAAGTTAAACACTTCTGTATGGCCATATAAATGCACTTTGTAATATACATCGTGCATTAAATATTGGCCATACAGAAGTTATATACTTACCCCCCCGGTGTTGGCGTCCCCGGCATGCGCAGACGACCTGTGCGGCGCGAGCACGCCGGAGCGGCCCCATTCAACAGGACAGAAGAGCAGACTGCGCAAGCGCGTCTAATCGAGGCAGAAGAAGGCTTTGGTCGGCGCCATGGAGACGGGGACGCCAACACCGGGGGGGGGGGGGGTAAGTATATAACTTCTGTATGGCCAATATTTAATACACGATGTATATTACAAAGTGCATTAATATGGCCATAAAGAAGTGTTTAACTTCACTTGCTTTTGCGGGACAACCCCTTTAAGTAACTGGTATTAACCCGTTCATGCGATCCTTAGTACAGTATAGCCGTGATCTTTGCACGCGGCTATACTGCGCACCACAGCGCTCGTGTGAACGGGCCCTAGTGGCCAGCTTAAATTGCTTGCTAAATCCATTTAAAGGGATTGTCCAATGGCATTAAATACTGCTCAGTCAGTTAACACGATCATTTGTATAGCTGATTGTGCTGAGCCAGTGCATCTATTTTTTCCCAGCATTATGTACAGCAGTGCCGTACTATACATCCTGTAAATTCCATTGTGTACAATAAAAACGCCAAACAGGTATTATTTTAGTCTCTCTCAATATGCAGTTGTGAATAAATGAATACATAATGCAAACAAGGATAAATGGGAAATCTGTAGCCACACTAGACTGTCTGTGTATGCCTAAGACCTGGCCTTTTGCAACCCATCTGGTGACTGGCTTTCAGGTTTATACATTGCCAGTGGGAAGAGATAGAGACCCTTGTTCACACCCTACCTCTATCCTCCGCTGTCTTCCTAATAATTGCATGTTTTTCCTTCGGGCCCACTAAAGTCTTTTACTCTTTAATTGCAATTACACTCATTTACATAGCAGATGAGGCTAATTGCTGGTATTAGTTACCAAATGTAGGGCCGCATTGGGAGGGAGTAAAGTGCCCTACAGGTAGGAACGTGATCACAGCTTTAATTGAGGAGAGGTGGGGATGCAGCGGGGCTGTCTTCTAGAGAGAGGTGCACTGTAAACTGTGAAGTCAGTGCCTGCACTTACCATGAGAGCATGAAGAAATGTAAAAAAGTACAAGGAATTAACTGTGAAAGAGCTTCTTCCTGTGTGTACACTGAGGAAAGCGGAATGTTTACTCAATTAACAAGTCTTAAAGATGCAATGTTTGTTCTTGCCTGCTTATGGCGAGGTGAGGAAAAGCGAACAAGAATAATTCTTCAGCTAAAATTGATGTTTGTCTTTATTGAGCTGGCTTAGGGTAACTTTACACGGAGAAACTATTGTTCAGATGTGCGTATGCACAACTTGTTTGCTTTTACACAGAGAGAAGGTTGTTCATTGGTTGTTTGGTCGTTCATAGAGGGGATCTCCATGCAAATTATTTTGCAAATCGTTCAAATACGAATGACTGTGACTATTTACACAAGATGACTTTTCATCAACAGACGACTATTTTTAGGTAGGCTAAAACTAAACGGCTAGCGACTTATCACTCATCATCATGTCAGTGCTATGTTTACACTATAGTTTGGGTTCGCTCTTTTGAGTGATTATTCGTCTGATGCTTGTCCCTATTTTCACATCTGCATTGCAGGCTCAGTTCGGAAACTCTATTGCAGATCTGGTAAAATGCCGGATGGCATGATGTAATCCCAATGGACCCCATAATGGAGCCTGTAATACATTGTTTCTGCCCATCATGTACCAGATTCTGCATTTAAGTTTGTTTTTTGTTTTTTTCTATGTTCAGCTCCCATAATGGAGCCAAACAATGTAAAGCATTAACCCTAGTGTCAATGAAGCCTAAAGGCCCATTTACACGCAATGATTATCACTCAAAAGCCATCGTTTGAGCGATAATCGTTGTGTGTAACGATAATTTTAAGATGAGCATAAAATCCATTGTTCAGCCAGAGAGAAGATAACACAGACATGCTGTGTTTGCTGTCCATGGTGCTGTATTCTCCACAGGAGCGCTGATTACATTGTATTCAGCTTGCAGCCCTGCAGCTGAAAAAATGAGCTGAATGCAGAGAACATACCACCTGCTGTTCTCTGCATACAGGTCCTGGAGACTCATTTACATGCAAAAGAAGGTGATAAGATATTAAGTGACATTAGTGTCCATTAACAGGTTTTGAGGGATTGTTTTGCATAAACTATCTTTTGAATGATTATCTTTGTGTGTAAATGGGCCTTAAGGTGCATGTACACACAAAGATGATCGCTCAAAAGATGGCTTTTGAGTGATCATTTTTGCATAAACTATTACTTGGTATTAATGCCTATTAGTACCAATTAGTAGCATGTGAGCCGTCGTGAGCTGTATTCAGAGAAGAATATACCCACTGTTCTTTGAATAAATTTCCTTTGCTTTGCCACAGGGCTTACAGGTGAGACAACGTTATCAGCACTCCCCGGGCAAAACACAGCATGCGGTCCTTCTTATCAGCTCTCCAGCCAAACTATAGATTTCATGCCGAACTGAAATTCATTGTTCATCAGAAAAGTGAAAAGTGGGTACATATACATGCAACGATTACCATTTACAAGATGGCTTTTGAGCGAATATTGAGCGATAATCGTTGTGTTTAAATGGGCCTTTAAGGGCTTTTACACACTGGCGATAGGTTTTCTAGTGATGGGAGAATGAGTGAAAATGCATGATTATGAAACCAAAGATTTTCAATGGCTTCATTCTCATTTGCAGTGTGTTGACTAAAGCCTTGGTGCGATACAAAAAAGCTGCGATATCACCCATTATTTTCAATGGGATCGGGGCCCCATTGGAATCAACCATAGTGAGGAGAGTGAGGGGGGGAGCTACAGGGGATCTCCTACATATCTCCCCATATTTGGATATAGGGGGCAGGGCTAAAGGGTTTTCCCAGGGCTTCTCTGGGAAAGTGGGGGAAGAGGTGGGGCTAGAGAAATTCTTATAGCAATTCTTCTCTAGCACAGACTGCCAGAAATTTGAGACTGGGACAAAGGTTGACCTTCCAGCAGGACAATGGTCCTAAACATACTGTTAAAGCTAGACTGAAAGGATCTAAGGGGAAACTTAGAAAATTCTTAGAATGGCCTAGTCAAAACTCAATACAACTAAGAATCTGTGACATGACTTGGAGACTGCTGGATACCAATACAACCCATCTACCTTGAGGAAGTTAGAGCATTTTGCCTGGAAGAGTAGACAAAAATCCCAATGTCTAGATGTGCTAAGCCAATAGACACATACCCCAAGAGTCTTGCATCTGTAATTGTAATAAAAGGTGGCTCCACAAGGTATTGACTTTCGGGGTGTAAATACTTACATACACTAAAGTTCTCCGCTTTTTGGCTTAACTATTGTTTATGTCACAGTAAAAAATATTTTACACACTCAAAGTGGTCAGCATGTTGTGTAAATCAAATAGTACAAACTCCCCAAAAATCCATTTTAATTGCAAGTTGTAGTGCAATAAAACGGGAAAAACACCAAGATGGCAAATACATTTGCAAGGAACTCTACATGGCCCCTCTTCAAATGCATAGGTGACCATGTAACCCATGACTGTGCCGAGTCTCCCTCCAGAGAACGCTGCAGATGTTCTCCCCCCTGACTCCTATCTATCATATTTATATGCCCTAATAACCCATATGGGCAGTAGTTGTCCTAATGGGACTACCCTAACAATATTTGCGTTTTGTGTTGACGTGACATTTTTGTAAAGAAACACAATTATTTTGCGCCAATTATCAAATGTGCAGCAACAAAACCGTCCATGTAAATATACCCTTAGAGGGCTAAACTGCCTTTTTTAACAGGAAATCTATAAAAATGCTCCAGGAGCAGCAGAAAATATTACAGCAGTTTAAGGCCTAAAGTGCTAACATGTCACTTGTGAAATGTGACCTAATGCCTCCTGTGGGATCCATGCCGTCTCACTTCTCGCTAGTATATATTTCCTATATTTGTGCAAGCCCAGGTCAAAGGTCTTCCTCTTCATTCTGCCTTAACCAACTAACATACATTTGCATAGTGAATGGATGTAACACTCCCAATTGTTTTCTTACTGCACAAGTAGCTTAGATTCAACATGTTATGGCCCAGGGACAGAGAACAAATGGGGGGAAATGTAAAGGCAGCCTCATAAATAAACAATCCATGCTATCCCATACGGTGGAAGCAGCACAGCACTGATGTCAATAGAAGGAAAACTTTCCTTCTGGTGAACTTCTGTTGAGTAAGTACTGCACATCTGATCCCTCGCCATAACTCAGGCCTGGTTTAGGCTTCTTCTACACGGAGCAGTAAATCGTTCGCACGAGCAAACGATGACAGAGTTCACTCGTACAACCTGTCTATACAGGCAGATAAATCATTTGCAATTGCGTTTGGTCGCATATCGTTCATTTGTAGTCTGTAAAGGAGAGAGCAGATGCAGTTAAAAGCTGCTTTTGTAGATTGTGGAATAGGAGCTTTAAAGGGGTTGTCCCGCGCCGAAACGGGTTTTTTTTTTTTTTCAACCCCCCCCCCGTTCGGCGCGAGACAACCCCGATGCAGGGAGGTAAAGAAAGCTCACCGGAGCGCTTACCTGAATCCCCGCGCTCCGGTGACTTCTCTACTCACCGCTGAAGATGGCCTCTTCCTCCGTGGACCGCAGCTCTTCTGTGCGGTCCATTGCCGATTCCAGCCTCCTGATTGGCTGGAATCGGCACGTGACGGGGCGGAGCTACACGGAGCCCCATAGAAGACTGCAGAAGACCCGGACTGCGCAAGCGCGGCTAATTTGGCCATCGGAGGGCGAAAATTAGTCGGCACCATGGAGACGAGGACGCCAGCAACGGAACAGGTAAGTATAAAACTTTTTATAACTTCTGCATGGCTCATAATTAATGCACAATGTACATTACAAAGTGCATTATTATGGCCATGCAGAAGTGTATAGACCCACTTGCTGCCTCGGGACATCTCCTTTAATCTTGCAGCAGCCGGGATTAAAGCCCAGGACCAAGTGCCGTAAATTTATGGTGCTTGTTTTCTAAAGGGGTTAAAAGAACAAAAACTATGGTTTCCGCTTGATTCGCTTTTAAATCCATTTTGTTATCTGTTTTACTCTTTACTCTTTAACCCCCCAATCGGGATCTGGTTTTCGCTGCAGAGCCCCCCAGAAGTAGTCTTGGATAAGAGGAAGCTAACTCAACTTGGTCAGGAATACCATAATGCTTTGCGGGAGGGTCAAGCATGAGACGTAGTTGAAGAACAGAAACAAGGTCCGAACTGACTGGACTTCTTAAGAAAGATGGTACCAAAGGGTGTAGACATAGACATAGTTAAAGAACAGAGACAGGTCCGGACTGTCTGGACTTCTTGAAAAAGATGGTACTGAAGGGTGTATATACGGAGTAATTGAAGAACAGAGGCAAGGTCTGGACTGACTGGACTTCTTAAGAAAGATGGTACCAAAGGGTGTATGCAATCACATAGTTGAAGAACAGATACGAGGTCCGAAGGGTGTAGACAAAGACGTAGTTGAGGAACAGAGACGAGGGCCGGACTGCCTGGACTTCTTGAAAAAGATGGTACCGAAGGGTGTATATAAGGAGTAGTTGAAGAACAGAAGCAAGGTCAGGACTGGAAGATTTCTTGCGTGGTTGAGAAGCAGTCCAAAGGTCAGGGCATGCAGCAGAGAGTAGAGTCATGATCAATGAGCAAGACAAAGTCAGGATAAGAGAAAACCATAAAAGCTAAGCAGGACAAGCACAGGACAGGAATGCTATAGCACCTTTGCACAGTAGAACACTAATTGCTGAGTCATCCTCCAGTCTAACAGGGGGCGTTAAATAGCCTAGAACAGTGATGGTGAACCTTTTAGAGACTGAGTGCCCAAACTGCAACTCAAAACCCACTTATTTACCACAAAGTGCCAACATGTCAGGGGGCGGGGCTTATCACGACATATGATTTTTACCTCTGTCGTTCTGAAAAGGAAAGGGCTGCTTCAAAATAGACTGGGTGCAGATTTTGACTTCTTTTGGATGCGGAAATGCTGTGGAATTTGCCACGGAAATTTCCACTGAGGACATTCTGCAGCATTTCCACCTCGTGTAAACATATCAGATGCAGATAGTCACCAACAGCGGTAGTAGGTTCCACGATTTATTGGGTACAACGCGTTTCGGCCATATAGCAAATGGCCTTTTTCAAGTACATTAATGTACGTGAAAAAGGCCATTTGCTATATGGCCGAAACGCGTTGTACCCAATAAATCGTGGAACCTACTACCGCTGTTGGTTATCTGCATCTGATATACTATCGTGGATTAGGAGGCGCCAGAGCATAGGCGCCTCCGTGAAATAAGTTAAATCTGCTACACCTTTCTACTTCATCACTACTGTATATATTGTTTGAGCATTGAGGATCTTTTTTTTTTTTGGTTTGTACCTGTTCCTTCTCTTTCATTGTCATATGATTGGAGTCTCCTCTAGCTGCTCTCTCATAATCATATGCGATTCTTCAAGGATTTATGGTAATTCCTTTACCTCCTGGATCAGAAGCCCTTCATCCACATCTATTCCATCCTTTGATTACCCCTCCAGTGAGCACTATCCACTATTTTTCCACCTCCTCTGCTTGGCGCTGTTGCTGCCACAGATCCCAGAAGCACACTGTGCCGTGCTGCCGGACACCTCCTCCCCTCCCCTGCTCTCGCGGAACCAAGTAGGAGACGTCAGAGGAGGAGGGAGGAGGATCCCTGCTGCACACTGACATCACAGTGTGCGCCGGGATCAGAGCCTCTCCAACAACACATAAGTGCCTGCAGCACTGCAGCAAACCCTTATCCAAGGGGAGGCTCTCCCTGCACAGCCGTTAACCAGGAAGTGGATCCAAGTTTTCCAAAATCACAAAACTTTATCCAAAAATGGCAGCAGGAACGTTCAAGTGCAGTAAAACAGGTATCAAAATCTTTATTCCATCTTCAGTAATCAGAGCCTCTAGCAGCGCTGCTGAGTGAATACCAGCAGGGGAGCTGCGGCACCCTTGCCGGAACTTACTAATGTGGTGAGAGGCCGACAGCGGCGAGTGCCAGCTGGGAAGGCTCTGAGTGCCGCCTTTGGCACACGTGCCATAGGTTCGCCACCACTGGCCTAGAACCTATCCAGATTCACTGTGGGCTGGAAAGATGGGTGCATGAACTACCCTTTAAGAGGCGGGCTGGACACACGTGCATCCTTCAGGCAGCAATGATGGCTGGGATGCAGATAGAGAGGATGCGGTATCGACTACAGGTAACATGGGGGAAAGGTAGCCGGCCGTGGCAGACAGTAGGAGTAAGACACACTGTTGGCCGTGACCAGCGTCCTTAACAATGGCGCATATAGATTTGACTACTCTGAAGTCCGTAACTTGATTTTCATTAAAATATTAATAATAATCACCTTTATTTATATAGCGCACGCATATTACACAGCACTTTCCATCACATGATATTGGGTTCTGCCCCCATTGGAGCTCACCATCTATATTCAGCTATGTGTATGACCTTGGAGTGTGGGAAGAAACCCACACAAACACGGGGCGGGGGGGCATACAAGCTCCATGCAGGTGTTGCCCTTGGTTGTAGTTCAAAAACGCAGCGTGCTCTACTTTCCTGTGCATTCGTGCAGCAAAAGACCCCATAGAAGTCAATAGGGATGTGGAGATGCGTGAAACACGGCGTAATTGTGCAGGAAAAAGAAAACATTAAAGGGGTTGTCCCGCGAAACAAAGTGGGGTTATACACTTCTGTATGGCCATATTAATGCACTTTGTAATGTACATCGTGCATTAATTATGAGCCATACAGAAGTTATTCACTTACCTGTTCCGTTGCTAGCGTCCCCGTCGCCATGGCTCCGTCTAATCTTCAGCGTCTAATCGCCCGATTAGACGCGCTTGCGCAGTCCGGTCTTCTTCTTTTCTGAATGGGGCCGCTCGTGCCGGAGAGCGGCTCCTCATAGCTCCGCCCTGTCACGTGCCGATTCCAGCCAATCAGGAGGCTGGAATCGGCAATGGACCGCACAGAAGACCTGCGGTCCACCGTGGGTGAAGATCCCGGCGGCCATCTTCACCAGGTAAGTAAGAAGTCACCGGAGCGCGGGGATTCAGGTAAGCACTATCCGGTTTTCTTTTTTAACCCCTGCATCGGGTTTGTCTCGCGCCGAACGGGGGGGCTATTGAAAACAAAAAAAAAACCTGTTTCGGTGCGGGACAACCCCTTTAAGAACTCATTAGACTCATTCTTTTTACTGCGAGTGCACACGCCCTTACATGCGGAAAAAGTACAGTAAAATACGACTATTTGTGCGCAAAAGAAGCAGTTTGCTCCGTAAAAACATTACGCTCATGAGTGCACAAACACGCATACGCTCGTATGAATCTGTAGGTGGAAAACTGAGCAACGAGTTAAGAAACATAACTGGTATATCGCAGACCTTCACCTAGCAATGCAGCGGCTACTATAATACAAGTATATACATATATATATATATATATACACACACACACACACACACACTGTATGTAGGAGAGGTGTACTGTGTGTGGATACGTCACATCTCACACACGCGCCTTTCTTCCACTTTTGAACCTCCCGCCCACCGTTGTACGTTCTGAATTCAGCGGTCATGTGGTACAGTAGCAGCAAGGTCACGTGTCTGTGACGTCACGCAGGTCCTTGCATTGAGGATAACACGCATCCGCAGGCGCGCGGTCACGTGTACGGACAGTAAGGCGAGCCGGCGGCGTGCAGCATGAGGGCGGTGGCGCTGATTAGGTGACTTATTCCTCCTTGTAGAGTAGAATAATAAACGTCTAACAGTCCTGTGTCCCTGTGGGGGTCACCGCAGCCGCCCAGCAGCTAAGGAACTACAAGTCCCAGCATGACCTGCGAGATTTAAAGGGCCACAGAACCTAAAGACTATCTACCTGTGTTGTGCACGTACTTCCAGAACGTTTCCATCCAGTTCTATTACACTTGTATAGGTTGCTCTGTCCCTGTAAACTCCTGTGCTGTTCTGGGACTTGTAGTTCGTTACAACCTCACAGGTTACCACGAGCGTCCTGACCACAGCGGGTGCGGATGAGTTATCGTGTGACATGTTTTGTTGATCTTTGGTTTATTTTACCTCCTTACTTTAGGCTGTCTGAACACGGGCGGATTTTCTGTGCAGGATACGGAGTGGTTGTCCACCTCCGCAGCAATAACCCTCCATAGCATGCTATGGAAAAGTGATTCTTCATGCACTTGAGCGAAAACCAATTGCGGTTTCCGCTCGTGCATGAAAAATCGCTGCATGCTCCATTTCACTGTGGTTCCCGCACGTACGGCTGTTGGACCCGTGGTCTGTCCGGAATTGACATTGCAGACAGGCCGCGGATTCCGCGGGAAAAGCAGGAGTTTAAAGAAAAAAAAAATTATAAAAATATATATATATATATATATATATATATATATATCTGTACTGCAGATGTCTGACGGCAAGCATTTCCGCAGTACAGTAGAAAGAAGACCCTGATGGGTACGCAGGGGCGGTGGGCACGGGTGTATTCTGTGCAGGATTCCTCATGCGGAATCCGTGCGTGCTCGTGGACATGAGGCCTATTGGGTTAGCTTCACACTTGCACACGTCTCAGCGCAATGTAGTAGCACTACGAGGGCAGTGTCACATGAGCAAATACGCCCGCCGCAGCCCATCAATAAGATTTGAATAGGACCATAATCGGCACACGCATATTATTGTAGTCTTTACGCGCGTGACAAACCTTTTCCATGGAATTAAATGGCTATTAAGTCTAATAAGGCCCAGCGGTCTTCTTTTCCCTGCGTTTTGCGCAGTGTCAATCCTTCCCCTTGTAGTTTTTCGCACCTGCCATAGACTTCTATGGCACTTTTGCTGCGAAAAACGCAAGAAAAAAGAGCAGCACCATTTTTTTTGTGCACACACAACACGCTCATGCAAAACGTGCTTATGAGAACACGCCTATTGAAATTAGTGGGTTCTATTCTCTGTTTAGCATGCGCAAATACCTACACAAGCCCGGCCGTGTGAAGGAGCCCTGACTGCCGTATTTTGTGCGCATGTTGGCGTATCTTACTGCACGCTTTGCCCCTACAGGGCGTGTTAGTTTGTGGTCAGCAGACAAACACAAATTAAATTGCTATTTGTCTGAGTTCCAGATGTGTTCTTTTTTTCAGAGGAATTGCGCAGTGTATTGCGTGCACATTTGCGCACGCACCATAGACTTAAATGGACATTCTTGGTGTGCAAATGCACACAAAAGTAGGGCAGGAGACTTTTTTTTGTGCACGTAAAATCCACAAGTGTATACAAAACCATTGAAATGAATGGGCTCCATTCTCGGCATATTTCGCACACAAAAAAGGGGAACAAATACGCCCGTGTGAAGGAGAGCTCAGTCCCTCTGACTGACGATATTGGTACACACACATATATATATATATATATATATATATATATATATTAGGCAATCGTACAGATAGTAGTTGCTGAATGCAGTTTTATTGGACTTGATTGCAGGTCATCAGATGTAATCGGCGTTCTGGTACCTGTGTGTGTATATATATTTGTGTGTGTGTACAATAAAGCAGATTACATCTGTTGACCTGGAATCAAGTCCAATATAACTGAATTCAGAAATATACACGCATGTAATACTGTGGGTTGCCAAAGATAAAACTCCACTGCTGGGATCTGTAGTGCCACAAGTTGTCCATCCGTGCCCGGCGTCACGTACATGATGTCATGTTTTCTGTGTGTTGGTAGCATGGCTCTCCTCATTGTTATGCGCTGTACATTTCAGTGGCGGGAAGGACAGTTGCTACAATATGATGCAATGTGTGACGGCCGGCCATCAGATCGTGGCTCTTGCTAACCTGAGACCCCTGGAGAGTGCAGGTAAGGACCACTAAATGAACCTTCCTATTCAGACAGGTGTGCTGGGAGTACAATCACCGGACGCTTAGGACAAACCTATTGGGACCCATGAGGATGGTGTGTGGTGGACGGAGGTGGGCAGGACTCCGCAGTCGGCCCGCCCAAGTTTTTAAAGGGATGTCCAACATATAGAAAAATTCTAGGCAGGGCAGGAATCACTAGTCCTATTTCCCCACCGGTCCAGTTCCTTCCTCCCAGGCTTTATTTACATGCTGCAGCACTGGCGTGTCTGTATACACACATGACCACTGCAGCCAATGACTGGCCTTGGCGATATGTGGCTCAAGACCACTGGGGCCAGTGATTGCCTGCAGCAGTCACATGTGTATGGAGAGGACCAATTGGCTGCGGGGGATCGGACCAATGAGTACAATTTATTTTGTTAATTTTTTACATTTACTGCCCTACCTAAAAATTTTTGAACTCTGACCAATTGGTTTAGCCTTTAACCTTTAACCAATTGGTTTAGCCCATTTTCAGTTGACTCGCGTTACACTTGTTCTTATGAAAAAGTGTATTAGTCCATGTGCTCGAGTACCGCACCTCCTAAGAAAGCTGTACAGGCATATACCTGCCAAGTCTATGAATACATCTATATACCTTTGGTAGGGATACAAATACACACTAAGTGGCCATTATACTAGACTCCCACTCAGTCACCCTTGGACTTTAGAAAGGTCCAGCTATATAATAATAATCTTTATTTGTATAGCGCCAACTTATTCTGCAGCGCTTTCAGCTCATCCAAAGGCTTGGGAAAACTTAAAAGGGTTTTTCAGGCAAATACCATTAGTGACCGATCCTCAGGATAGGTCATCAATAATTGATCGCCGGGGATCAGCTGATCATCCGAACCGCTGTTGGTGCAGCTGGGCCGGACGTTCTCATCAGGATCTGAGCAGGAAGTGGTAAAGGCAGCTTCACTCCCATGAAATCAATTGGAGTGAAGCCGTCAATTACATTTCTTGCTCCACATTGGGGTCGCAGTAGGAAGCTTCAGAGGTTGCTTAACTCCCATTGAGTGAAGCCAGCTCTAAGACGTTCCGCTCCAACCCTAATGACATTAGGCTTGATAAAAAGCTGATCAACGGGGATCCTGAGTGGCAGATCCCCAGCGATCAACTGTTGATAAACTATCCTGAGGATTGGACATCAGTAGTATTTGCCCAGAAACTCCCTTTTTAAAACCAAAAGCTTTATCCAGCAACAATAAAATGTTGTTGGAAAAGTGACCATGACCCAAACACTTCTCTGACGCATTTCTAGCACCGTTGTCCTTAGTCTTATGCTATGACTTAAGGGCATTGGATGGTGCCAGAAACATTGCGCTAAAATGCTCGTCTGAGAAGCCCCATTGAAATCAATGTATGCTCGGTACATACCTGTGTGAGAGTGGCCTTAAGGAATCTATAATGAATTGCTGCGGTTCTGAAGGCCAAAAGAGGCCCAACTTGCAACTAGATGGGTGTGTCTAATAAAGTGGCCATTCCATGTTTGATGTTGGCCGAAAACGTGCTTCGAACATAGCCTGAGGGCGCTTTCACACAAGCTGAATATTTCCACAATTCTGCACCAAAATCTGTATGTATGCATGCAGGTTATGGGAGGGGGGGTGAAATCCGCAGCAGCAGATGTCTTTAGGGCTCATGTCCACAGGCGGGTTGGAATTACGGGTAACCATGCGAATGATACGAAAAACAAATCGCTGCATGCTCAATTTTGACACACATCCCGCAAGGATGGCCATCCGATTTGTGGCACACTCACAGCCGTCACTGCAGGCGTGCCACGGATCCCGCAGGAAAGCAGGAGATTTAAAAAAAGAACAAAAACTCCTCTGCGCATGTGTGGCAGCCACCCACACCCACAGAGGATGCAGAAGGGTAAGTAATGTCCTCTTGCCACGGGCAAGATGGGATTCCACTGCTGGCTCCCGCCAATGGAATCCAACCTGCATGTGGACATGGGCTCTTAGGTGCATATTATGAAAGTCTTCTGCTTGTGTGAATGCACACTTGGCGATCATTCACACAGGCATTAGTGTATTTCACATTCCTCCATTTTTTTTCTATTTGCTTGAGTTGTCGCTGCATGCTTACACGCACCACTAGGTATTTGCGCTGTCCCATTCACTTCTATGGCCTATTTTGGTGATGCTACGCACCAAAAAAGGATGTGCTGTGTATTTTTTCATGCGGTCAAAAATTGTGTAAAAATGTGATGATGTAAATAGACCCATTGAAATCAACAGGTTGTGTACACTCTGTATTACGTGCGTAAAATGGAGCGTATTTACGCCCGTGTGAATAAGGGAATGAGGCCTTAATGTGTCTCTTTCCTCTGTCTTGCCCTGATCCGCGTGGCATTTAGGCGGTTGAGCTCAAGTTTCTGAGCATCCCATACTGCCTCGTAGCCTTTTCAGAGTTTGTACTAGTGACCTACATTTTGGAAAGTGTAGTCCTATAGACCAGTCACCGTGCAATTAATGTCCTACAATGTAACTCTCTTGGGCCGCTTTCACACGGCCCAGAAATGCGCGCGAGATTTGTGCGTTGCCAGACCCGCACATCTCGCGTGAATATGAACCCCATTCTTTTGAATGGAGTCATACACATGGGCAATGTCCTATCTTCTATTCTTTCCTTGGAACGCATTGCTCATCGTTTTCAATGAGACCGTAAAACACATCGCACGGCGTGCAATGCGAGGTTTCCCATTGCAAACAATACCAAATACTTGCTGATCCTCTAACGCTCCTGAAAGCTGCAGCGGAGGATCACTACTTCACAGAAGTGATGGGAGGCGTTTGTGACAGCAAGCCACTTCGGATCGGTGTGATATCGGGCCCACCCGGTGAGCGTGGTATTGGGCCCAGTTTTACGGCCTGAGATCGCGCTCGTCCGTGTGGAGGTAGCCTGAGGGGTGCTTGTCGCCCATTAGCAAGCAGCAGTTCTGTATAATGAGGACGGCTCACACTGTGACACGGGAACACGGGACAAGATAAGTAATCAGACTATAACATCTATAGTTTCCATGGTATATTTCATTGTGAACTGGATGAGTGAGGATACTGTATATTGGTGAGGTCGTATATACTGATATAAGGCCATGGCAGTCTTATCTCATGATGTAACTTTTCCTACAGATGATTTAGGGCTTTCACTTGGATCAAACAAAAAGAAAACTTCAGACCCTATTTGGACAGCCCAAGCTGAAGTGAAGCCGTCCGTCCTCTACTTTTAGCCTTGAAATTGTGAACAAGCTTTTTTTTTGTTAATTTTTTTGTAGTTTTTGTCCCTTTCTGTAGCTCCAGTACATGTACACACAATGTGGGTCAGCCAATCCCCTCATAGTAAATGAATGTGTGTACAATGTTACTCATAAAATCCCAAATGGATAACGGTGACCCTTGGTCAGGTTTTTTACACACTTGAGAACAATATGCTTTGTATCGTCCATATGGCCATATGAATAAAGCCATAAATAAGGGGTTTCACAGGACATTTATGACACGTTAATGTGATACCAGATTCTTTTAATGTTCTAACTGGAGAGATGGCCATGTCAACACCAATCTATTGCAATCAAAGTAAGTTATGGAAACTTCTAAGTGTAAAACTTGACACAGAATGAAAAGTGTTTGCTCCGCACACCGGTCCACAGGTTGTCTAGTACTGCTGACCTGCAATCCAGACACAAGTGGACAGGTGTGCTGCTGCAATAGAACAGTGCATCATGGTGATGGCATGAGCACAGGGGCTGTATCCATTCCATCCTTTGCTGGTGCTGGCTTTATAATACAGCCATTACTCTGCTCTAACATGTTATGTCTTAGCTATTTAGTCTGTGTTATGCTTTTGCATGAATCCTACTACAAAAATTGCCAAGAGGAGGACACAGACGCTCATATCACAATACTGATGATCACACAGCTAGTGGCACACAGCTATAATAGAGGAGGGTCCCAACTCATCCTTCTGACTGTATACTTATAGACTTTAGCTTTTTTTAGGTGCATATAGAAGGTAATGATAATTAAACTGCCTCCTAGCAGGCAGAAATGGTACAGATGGTGGCTGATAAGCACCAGATAAGGGGCTGCACTGCATAGAAGTGGCTGCAATACACATAGGAGACCTCCAAAGTATGACAGGTAATCCGGTAAGGGGGACAGGGATGAAAACATATGTTTTTATAGGAATGGCCCTTTAACGTCTAATATGCCCTGGCCAATGGTGACTATGGCATTTAAGTGTTTAGATGGAGGTTGGGGCACCCCATTATCTGTCCCTATATATTCCATAATTGCTGATTTTTACTCCACCTCCCTTTACGATGGCACCAGTGGGCATAGCTCCCTGCCTTCTGTAGGGACAGGAACACACAGAGAGGTTAAATAATCCCTCTCCTCCCAGTGTTTTCTTGTCTTGTCTCAAGAGCAGGTACTCTTTGGGGCGTTAACACTCGGATTACTTTCTTTTGTGTTTATTATAAAATCATACAATGTTTCAAAGAGCAATTTTAGTTTATATGTTAACATGAAATCGTGCCCTAATGTGAACCTTTCTTGTGCTTCTATCTCCGCAGTGGATGAATTGGACAGCTATATGTACCAGACGGTGGGCCATCAGGCTCTGGAACTTTATGCAGAAGCCATGGCTTTACCGCTGTACCGTGCCACCCTCAGTGGTTCCAGTTTAAACACGGCAAGAGGGTATACACCTCAAGAAGGAGATGAGGTTGAAGATCTGTACCGCTTGCTAAAATTAGTTAAGGCAAGTATTGTCTGCATTGATGGCCATAAGGCAAAGACAAGAACCCTTAACCCTTTCCACTGTCTGACGTCTAAAGACATTCTGATTGAAGGCTGTACAGCTCCAATGTCGGAAGGCGTTCGGCAGGGTATTCTTACTGTAGATTACTGGCTGCTTTGTTGTCGGGGTCCTCTCCAGCATGTCCGATACCACATTAGTGGCTCTAGCCAGCAGATGGCGCCATTGTATAATGGCAGAAAGAGAAAGCCCCCTAGGAAACCCTGAATACAAAATTGGATTGCAAAGGGTTAACATAGAACAATTTAAACTTTACTTTGACTTTAAACACACAGTTGAGATGAATGAAGACACTAGTTATCTGTAAGGCCTCCTTCACACGGGCGACAAAGTAACGCGATTTTGTAGCGTTGCTACAATGCTACAAATCGCATGTATGAGAAGCCCATGCTTACCTATGGGTTCCTTCACACATGAGATATTTTGTAGCATGCTACAAAACGACACACAAACCTCGCAGGTCCGGTGATATGCCCGCGACACGCAAGGTTTTGTAGCCCATGTTTCCCTATGGAGCCTTCCTCTCTGTTGCATCGCACGAAAATGCGGTTTGCATGCGATGCAACTTTGACAGTAGCAAATGCTACTGTCAAAGCTATAAGCTAAGCCGTAACTGCCGGGGAAAAAAAACCACACGCACATCACCTTAGAAAAGCTGTCAGCCCGGCCGCAGCTTCTCCCCAGGTCCCAGCATGGATCTTCTACTTCTCTTTTGGCCGGGGATTTAAAAATCTCCGCCTCCTGGAAGCGCTGGCTGTGATTGGCTGACACTTAGCCAATAACAGTAAGTGCTCGATGAATGGCAGTGATTGAACCAATCACAGCCATTCTTTGAGCACTGGCTGTGATTGGCTAAGTGTCAGCCAATCACAGCCAGCGCTTCCAGCACCCGGGGATTTTTCAATCCCCGGCCAGATGATGAAGAATAAGATCAGTGCCGGGACCTGAGCAGAAACTGTGGCGGCGCCCCGGACAGCGCGGAATAGGTGATGTATACTTTTTTTTTTCTCTCCTTTAGTTACAGCTTATTTTCGGGGTAGGGCTTATATTTCAAGCCCCACCCGAAAATCCTCGCACGTGATGCTACAAAGTCGCGCGATTTTGTAGCATCACATGCAACTTTGTAGCGCTACAAAATTGCAGTATTGCGAGAAAATCGCAGCGATGCGATATCACTGCGATTTTCTTGCAGCAATGTGGTGTCGCCTGTGTGAAGGAGGCCTAAAGAGTAATCCTTGGATGTGGAGTTACCGAAACACCATAGTGTGATGTGCTCGTCTATTTCCATCCTACCTGCTACCACATTCAGGTTGGCCACGTGTGGGTTCCAAAGATGGGGAAAGTCTGAAATGGAAATACTGCTTTAGAGATTGATTTTCTAAACCAGATGCCCCCTTTAGGCACAGACTTATGTCAGACGTTCTTAACTGTTGAGTTCCAAGTTCATAAAATATTCATCAAATATATGTTCACATGTTTTAGATATGCTGACAGTTTTTCATCATGGATTTCTGTGCAAAATATATTCAGCGACTTTTAGGCCTTACGTACATGGTTGTGACGAACTCTGCAAGCGGAATACCGCAGCAGAGTCCGTCATGGCGCCCCCCCCAAAGACCCCATACTTGCCTCCGGATCCACTGGACGAAGTCCTGCATGACGCTCTGGTGCGCATGCGCAATACAGTGCATGACGCGCCGGCAGTGTCTTATGACGCGCTCAGCGGTAGGCGTATTCACGCTATACTTCCACTGCTACAGTGGAAGTATAGCGTAACGGGCAGCTTCCATTGACTACAATGGGAGCCGTCCGCGCGTATACCCACGGCAAATAGGACATGCTGCGGGTAACTTCATGCTGTGGAAGTTCGCGGTGGAATTCCACAGCATATACATTGAGCTATTAGGTTCAATAGAACCTAATAGCTGCAGTGAAACGCTGCGGAAATCCGGCCGTGGGCATTAGGCCTTGCAGACCCAATTCCCAAAAAGTTGGTACGTAATGTAAATGTAAAGAAAAAAGAATGCAATGATTTGGAATTCTCATATAACCATATTTTATTCACACTAGAACATAGAACACATCAGAAGGTGACATTGAGACATTTTTCTGTTTCCTTAAAAAAAATTACTCATTTAGAAATTGATGGCAGCAACACATCTTGGTCGGGGCCATGTCTACCATTGTGTAGCATTCCCTCTTCTTTTTACAACAGACTGTAAATGTCTTGGAAGTGAGGAGACCAATTTCTGGAGTTTTGGGAGAGGAATGTTGTCCCATTCTTGTCTGATGTAGGATTCTAGATGCTTATCAGTCCTGGGTCTTCATTGCTAGACTTTTTTCTTTTGTAATGCATCAAATGTGCTCTATTGGTGAAAGGTCTGGACTGCCGGCGGTCAGTTCAGCACCTGGACTCTTCTGTGAAGCCATACTGTTGTGGGGGATACAGTATGTTGTTTAGTATTGTCTTGCTGAAATATACAAGGCCTTCCCTGAAAGAGAATGGGATTATATGTTCTAACACTTCTATATACTGCTCTGCATTGATAGTGCCTTGTAAGATGTGTAAGCTGCCCATGCCATAGGCACTAATGCAACCCCATAACATCAGAGATGCAGGATTTTGAACTTGCTCACTGGTGAGAAGTTGGACGCCTTTCTCCTCTTCAGTCGCAGGAAACGGCATCCATAGTTTCCAAAAATAATTTCAAATTTTGATTAATCTGACCACAGAACCGTTTTACATTTTGCCCCAGTCCATTTGAAGTAAGCTTTGGCCCAGAGAAGATGTCCATGTTTCTGCATTGTGTTGATATATGGCTTCTTTTTTGCATGATATAGCTTTAATTTGCATTTGTGGATTGCATAGTAAACTGTGTTCACAGACAGTGATTTCTGGAAGTATTCCTGAGCCCAAGCAGTAATTTGTGCTTGAAAAATCAATACACACATAATTTAATAAGTCCATGCAGAATAAAGGATCCGCTGATCTGTTTTTTGCATTGAGCTTTCCTTATGCATTTTGAAAGCCTCATACTTGGTTTGCAGGCTCTCATACATTCAAGTTTCTGGCTTAGGGGCATTCCCAACACTAATCAGCTAGTCTATCTCATGAACATGCACAATCTCAGCTCCCCTTCTCTTTCAGAGGCTGTGTAGCATAACCACGCCCACTGAATACTACACAGCTATCTCTCTATATCTTCTTTCTGAGTAGCTGTGGATCATTCCTCCTCACTGCTGATAACAGCAAAAAATTCACTGCAGAAATTCAGAGTGAATTTCAGCCCTTTTGTAACAGTAGCTTTCTCTTCTCGCTATCCTCCTGATCTCTTCCACCATCCCCCGGTTTAATTATACAGCCCCCTGTAATTGTTCAGTGGAAAGGCAGTGAATGCTCATTCGCAACAGGGCAGCAGGCTAAAGAATGGAGTGTCCGTTTATTCCGACTGACAGAATCAGCAAAGATTTCAATCCTCCAATCTGCAGAGCCTTGGAAAACATTACAAGTATAGAAATAAAACGGTCAGAAATTTTCAATAAAAACCAATTACGAAAAGGCTTCTTTTCCAAAAACACATTGATTTAAAAGTAAGAAAAAAAAGAGTGCAAAAGTGTATGTATCCTTTAAAAATAACCAAAGGAGATGAGCGAGCACGCTCAGATAAGGCAGTTAATCGAGCGAGCATCGCTCTTCTCGAGTAACTGCATTGTCGTCTGAACAGGCTCGGAGGGGCGGTGGGGGGGAGAGTGAGAGAGATCTCTCTCTCTCTCTTTCCCTCCCGCTACCCCACGCTCACCCCCAACCCCCCCGAGCCTGCTCGGACAAGAATGCAGTTACTCGAGAAGAGCGATGCTCGCTTGAGTAACTGCCTTATCTGAGCGTGTTCGCTCATCTCTAATAACCAATCACATCTCTTCCCCATAGCAGATGAGAGCACTGTGAAACTAAAACTTAACACCTTATTATAAAGCATTACAGTCCCACGTTTCAGGACCATGAAACATGCAAATGATTTATTTTTTGACCCTTCCCTTCGCTCTGTGAATACACGGGTGCTGACTACATTAAATGCTCTTCAGTTGGAATTTAAGTAGCAACAAACTGTCTGAGAAGCTTTAGGATATAGCTTAACATTATCAAATACCATTTGCATATATGTATGTCATTAGAATTTATTTACGATCCTATATACATACATATATTTTCTTTTTCAATCTCCATGGGGTTTGTATAAATCACATTCTGGGTAGTTTAGTTACAGTAGACATCTTGAACCCCACTAGCCATCTCCTGCCTTGCATGCCTGTATACCCTCTATATACCACCAGACCTGTCTCCCAGCACTCGGCATAGTGTCCAGCACTGTCGTCACACACTTTGAGTCCTTTCCCTCACTTTGCTGCATCAGCACTGCACACATTAAGTGACCGAAACATCAGAGACTCCATTTCTCTCCCCAGGGTCAGAACCACTAACCCAAATGTAAGCCAAATGAGTGCTAATTAACAGTAATGACCACTAATCCCCTTCCATAAAAGGATGTGGTCCAATTTTCAAGCAGTTAGTTGCTCGTTCAGAGCAGGCGGCACATGTTCGCTCTTCTAGAGCTCGTGTCTCATCTGTAATTATACACTGCTTTTTACAAGCATCAAAGTCTGGGACAAATTACTGTAGACTTTAGTAGCCACTTTGATTTTTTTTTTTTTAATAGCCAAACGCTCCCATAAACAACCATATTAAAGACTGTAAATTTTTCGGCACATTTACCGCCCGGAGCCCTTATCTTGGCACTTTTTTTTTTTTAATTGCAGCAAGCTGTTTTATGGGGTCTGGTAGAAAGCAGATCACCAGTCATATGTAACTGGTTACGGTGGAAGTAAAAGTAAAAAAACAAACCAACACAAAAAGTGCCCCGTTCCGAGCCTACGTCATGTAGCTTGTGTTCGCCGCCGCTCACACACTGGTCCACTTGGCATATAAATGAAGCTTAATGCCTGTAATGCTATAACTAAGAGGCTGCCTATTTACTCTCATGTTCTTTTATGTTGTTTGACCTTTTATCAGACGGTAGAAGTGGTTACCCACCTTTACATCACAACTCTGTTATCTCGTATTACCCAAGCATTGTAGGAGTTAAGCTTCACCAGCAGTTTGGCTATAAGTAGCTGTCATTTGCTTTAAAGCGGCTTTATCAACTGTTATGCAGCAGCGCCCCCTGCTGATTTCTAGTACACATTTCTGCTTCTGCTAAAGATGACCACTGGCACGATGGAGCGCATTAGCTTGATGTTAGGAGGCTCCATGTTTCAGCATAGAAATGGGAATATATGCAGTATATAGATTGTAACAGTACAGCGATTATTGAGTATATCGCATACTGTAAAACGACCCTTCAATCATGATAGGAGGCATGCAAAGAAGATGCAGTCTAAGGGTCCTTTTAAACGAGCTGATGCGTTTGAACGAGCGGTGACATCGTTGACAGGCAGATACATCTTTGCTCATTCAAACGAGAATCGTGCAGTCTTTCGCATTCGCTGTATACATGAATGAGAGGACTGAACGAGCTCTGTTTAAACAAACGATAAGCAAACAAGCCAATGATGGTTTTTATGCCAGCATAACATGAATGACGAACAATGGGTCACGTTTGGACGGAACGAGTACCATTCACTTCTATGTGCCGGTCATTGTGTGACGCTATCTGACGTGT
The DNA here is from genome assembly GCF_035609145.1 of Eleutherodactylus coqui. Classification (NCBI taxonomy): domain Eukaryota; kingdom Metazoa; phylum Chordata; class Amphibia; order Anura; family Eleutherodactylidae; genus Eleutherodactylus; species Eleutherodactylus coqui. Next base: position 200,076,740 of record NC_089842.1, on the reverse strand, counting down.
CAGGTACATGTGACTTCAGATTGCTGCTCTCATGCTTGACCTATCCCTGTACATTGGGACATAAGGCTGAGACCGTTCTGCGTTGCCTTCTGTTTGCAGATTTGCCGCAGTCTTCCATTTGCAGATTTGTCATTGGTTTGATACCCCTCGGTGTTACGGCTATTTTTCCGTCTTCGTTTATATCCAATCTCGCTTTTAATTATCTCTCGCCGGCTTCTCTGGCCACATTCTTAGCCCTACCTCCCATCTAATTTTGTCCTTTCATTTCTGTCCTTTTCCTTCTCTCATTATGTTCTCACTCTGTTCCTTCCTCCTCCCTTTTTTCTCACCCCCCCCCCCTCCTTCTTACTCTTTGGGATGAAATCACTAAATTAAAGTCTGGTTTAATTAAAATAGTGATGAATGCAGATTGCATGGAACACAGACAGTAAAATACAGCCACTCTGGCTGGGGACAGACTATAATTACAAGAATTGAGCAGCAGGCCGTGGACCGTCTTCTCTCTTGACACTTACAGGAAATGCTCTATTAGCGTACATGCTTTCTTTAAGGAGAAGAAAGCGGATCTTGTTGAACCCTTAACTATGGGAGCACTGGTTTCTTGGGCTAGTCTGTGGAATAGTAGGATTTTCCATCTAGTAAAATGTTGGGATGGCCAAAGCTGCACTTCCTATTTAATGTAAATGCATTTATATAGTGCATACATAGTCCACGGCACTGTACAGAGATTGGCATTACTTCAAAGTCCCTGTCCTCATTGGGGCTCACCATCTAAATTACAAATTGACATGTAAGTATATTTTTTGAGCATGGGAGGAAACTGGGAAATGCACGCAAACTTGGGGAGAACATACAAGCTCCATCCAGTGTTGTCCTTCGTTGGATTTGAACCTGCAGTAGGACCCCAGTGTTGCAAGAAAACAATACTAACCACAGTTTTTTAATGTATTTTTTTACATTTTATTACATATTCTATCTATAATACTGTCATGATAAGATTAAAGCGACTTTCTGGTTTCAAGACATAATTCTGTCCCAAGACTAGAGGGGGCGGGGGTATATTACCTGCAGTTTTTCTTCTCTGCTGTGCCTCCGATCTGCCAGTTCCAGGTCCTGTTTTTGGCTATCCTAGATGGCCAACACAAACTACCTAACCCCCACAGTGCATTGGTAGTGTTAAGACTACTAATGCACTATACCTGCTTTGTGATTGGTCAGAGTTTCTCATGTGATCAACATTGGCCACAGCTTTCATAAAGTGAAATGACCTAATGACTATGTATAAATATATCAGGGGACAATACAGAGATCTCTCCCATCATCTATTTACACCCAGGACTGTGACTGTAACAAGAGGGCACCCTCTACGTCTAGAGGAAAGAAGGTTTCAACACCAACATCGAAAGCGGGTTCTTTACTGTAAGAGCAGTGAGACTATGGAACTCTCTGCCTGAGGCTGTGTTGATGGCAAAAATTTGCTAAGAGTTTAAGAGGGGAAAGACACCTTTCTTGAGCGATACAATATTACTAGAGATGAGCGAACGTACTCGGATAAGCACTACTCGTCCGAGTAATGTGCCTTATCCGAGTATCGCTGTACTCGTCTTGAAAGATTCGGGGAGCGCCGCGGAGCGGGGAGCTGCAGGGGAGAGCGGGGAGGAACGGAGGGGAGATCTTTCTCTCCTTCTCTCCCGCCCGCTCTCCCCTGCTCCCCGCCGCAACTCACCTGTCAGCAGCGGCGCTCCCCGAATCTTTCAAGACGAGTACAGCGGTACTCGGATAAAGCACATTACTCGGACGAGTAGTGCTTATCCGAGTACGTTCGCTCATCTCTAAATATTACATATTGTAGTCACTGATTACTTTAGAAGGGTTAATGATCGAGGGATTATTTCGATTGACAGGTTGGAGTCAGGAAGGAATTTTTTCACTTAAATGGAAAAAATTGTCTTCTACCTCATTACGTTTTTTTTGTCGTACTCAACATTGGGGAAGAAAGGCTGAACTGAATGTATTTTTTTTTTGGCCTAGCCTACTATATTACTAAGTAGCTAAAAAATAGCTTGGACAGTCAAAAACTGGGCCCGAAACTGGCAGATCAGAGGGGTGGCAGAGAAGAACAGCTGCAGGTAATATACCCTCTAGTCCCCCTTGTCTGGGGTATTATGTCCTTTAGGCCGAATTCACAGAAACATATGCATGTTTGTATGTGCATTTGTGGCACGTTTTTGTACATCTTGCATGCGCAACAACGTTTTTTTTTTTTTACTGTACTTTTTGCACATTCAAAAATAAAAGGCACTAATGCTATCAGCCATCTAAATAGCCGCTTAGTTTATTGAGTTCAAAATGTGTTCTTTTTTCCTGTACAAATGCGCAGGAAAATAGAACATGCTGTGTATTTTCTTGCGCGACGGAATTACGAACACAAAATCCGCACATATGAACAAACCCATTGAAATCAATGGCTTCTATTTTCTGTGTAATGCACACGCAAATACGTTCATATGATTCTGGCCTAATTTCGGAATATCAGTTATAGGTACAATGTGTCGGCTTGAATGAGGCCTAAGCGATACATTGTCCGGCGGTAAAGATGACTTCTGGGTCTATAATCTCAGGTAGTCCATTCAGGATTCCCCAATCCCCTACAGAAGGCAGTAGCTTTTGTTGGAAAGGGTAAAAAGTCTAAATTACAAAAGACCATGAGATCTGACCGGCAGCGTAAAGGTTAATGTATAAGTTGTATAACCCCTACTGGGGGTAGGAAGAGGTGCAGCCGGGAGCGTCGCCAGTTTGGTCCCCAGCCGATCGGTAACCTTTACACATGCTGTAACATCATCCGGATGTCTTGTTTTGTTTGCAGCTCCCAAATCTTAATAACTGCGCCCCCTCCTCCTCCTCGTCTCCCTCTCCCGCCTCCCTCAGGCTGTTTGTGGTTCTGACTTGATGATTATTTCATTTATTTATTTTTTTATCTGATTAACTGACACGTTGGGATCAAGTCAGACAGAGGCCCCCCGAGGCTACGCAACGTTTTCATTTAAAGAAAAGTGGGGAGGTTTGTGATACACGCCACGTTTAATGGCTGCGTTTATCAGGCAGAGAAAAATTACCTACTTCTCTGCAGGGGGGACGGAGTTTATCCTAAGGACTTGCAGTTTAAGAAAATTGATAATGGCTGCAAGGTAATTTACTGTTAAAAGTTTTTTTAAAATTTTTTTTTTATTTTTCTCATTAATATTACATCTCTGCCTATAATTACAGGTTGTGTTATTTGCCAATTAAACTCTAAAGTGTTGCAGCTAATTTCTCCCCTGGACGATTTCATGGTTGGGAGCGAGCGTGGAATTAGAGGGACATATAATTGGGGAGTGGTGCCTCATGCTAATAATTGCATTACTATGTTTCCTATTTAATTGCCTCATAAATTGTTACATTGTTGTAGTATTGTCTAGGCCTTTTGTGACAATTCAGCTTGAAAGTGCAGCATGCAGGGGCAAAATATCCATCGGATCTCGTAGTCGGCATGATCAGAAATTGTACATAGACTTTTGATCTCCCTGTTTAACGCTCAGGTCATCGTACACATTTAAGGCCTTGTCTTGTATAGTTCCTCATACGGCAGGCAGCGTAGTGTCTTTTCATTGCTTCTAGAGAAAAACTATTTCTTCTGTGTTCTATGGGAGCAGCTCCTGTCCTGGCAGACCTTCTGCCATCCTGTAAACACTATATATACCCTGCAGCGACGGGCTACAAGGGTCATTTCTAGCTAGCCGTGGCTTTCCCCAGTAAATTCCGCTGCTGGTGTTGAGAGCGGTTCACATGGCGGATTTTCCATTGAGAATTGGCAACATATTCAAAATGAAATTTGATTGGTTTTGGACTATAAGTGTTTTTCAATTGTGTTCCGTGGGGCATGGATTTTAAAATTTGCATGGCGTGATAACCGTAGCAGATAGCCACACACGGATAAGCCCCATTGAACGGAACTAATCTGTGGCATACAAACTGTAAAACCGCTGCAGAAATCCAAGAGTCGCCCTCGGACTACCGCTGTGAATTCCTCTGCAAATACACGTCAGATTATAACAATATGTATTTAATATCATATGAGTACGTCCTACATCACATTTGGGATCTGTGAGATACGGATCATAAATACGCTTTATGCACCACGTTGCTGGAGGTGAAGTAGAGTCGCTGCTGCAAGCTAAGATTCTTACTATGCTTGGGCAAAAAGAATTAAAGTGCATCTGTCATGAAAACGCCATATTTTACAAATTTTATTAAAATCGTGTAATTATTTTATTGTTTTGCTGCTATTATTTAAACACAACTTTGTGATCCTTGTCATTTTCATCTGTAATTAATCAGAGTGCCTGCTCATGAATATTTTTTAGGGTTTCTGTCCCTATATAGCTCTCTTAAAGCGGTTGTCTCATTTCTAGCTGTTTTGTTGCAGGAAGCAGACATCGCTATATGTTGCACAGTGGCCCAGGTTGGTACTGCAGGCTGTGTCCCATTTACTTCAAAAGGACTAAGCATGCAGTACCACCTTGGGCCACTGTGCAATGCATGGAGTTGTCTGATCCATGCAGCAAAACAGCAAGAAGTGGGACAACCCCTTTAAAGTTTTTTTTTTTAATGCAAGCCAATTATTGTCGGGTGTCACTTGTTTTAGGACAGTTGTAGCAATAATTGTACAGTGTGAATGCAGGGAAAAATTCCCTATAAGGGTAAGTTCTGTAAATTATTCGCCATGTAAGAGATGTGGTTGCTTAGTGGCAAAACCTGTGGATCTCTAATAATTTAAGTGCTTACCGGTTGTGTATGGTTTATGGCATCGTGGTTCTAGGCGATCCATGCGACAAAGTATGCCCACTCAGCCCTTTTGCTGCACAGTGGTCGCATCTAATCTATGTGGCAGATGCTTTAGGACACCGAACCCTATAGATATAATTTATTCTAGACTCTAAATGAGTTTACCACTATAAAAATCATTATCAGGTACATTAGCAACAGGTATACCTGCAAGTGCAGTCAACAGCTTCCCTAGACATAAATGACACTGCCCGCACATCAGCTCAAACACCTATCAAAATGTAAAAAATAGTTACAAGTAAAGCTTGTCCCTGTCGTGACATTGTACTTTTATATTCAATTAATTGACCACGTTGCAGAGTTCACCAGAGTGGGATCTGCTGTCTGCTTTCACTCATACACAGGGGTCCCAACGGACCTCTGTGGCATCCTAATGAGGCATATAGAAATGGCTTGTCTAGATTGCACTTTATTTTATTACAGGTCCATTTAAAACTCAAATTATCAATTTAGTAGCAATTTCAGAAAAAATGTAATAAAATTGTTCAGGAAATGTAAATACAAACACAGTAGATGATACTTGGCCATGGGGACATGATAAAGAACACTTGGGAAATTCTACCTATAGGTTATTTGATAGTTTAATCCCTATAGTCTAAATGGCATATATTGATTTGCCATGGGTACAGGAGTTGTCGGCCAATCCTTTGCATCTGCAGATGTGCAAGTGAATGATGGAATAATCCGCCACAGCTCCACCTATTGCAATAGTCTATATCTGATGAGTCACTATGACTAGGAATGTAAGCCAAGTCAGAATATCTATGTACATACAGCTGTTTTGGGGTTATTGCCCCTCACCAATGTACAGCAGGATTGTGGTTTGTCTAAGTGAGAGGACCATTAGTGTGAGACTGTTGGGGGGATGTGTTTTTTTTTTTTTTTGTGGAAAGCTCGACAAGAGAGCAAGGAGTCTTATATGGGCCATGCAATCCTTCCTGGCAAAAAGACCTGTAAGTGAACAATAGAATAATCCTCCACAGCACCACCACCTGTCTTATATTATTTTTTGCCCCAAAAGAGGCAATAGCTCTTATTTTCAGGGGAGGTCTTATTATACTTATCTAGCAGGCTTGGCACAGGTTCCTCCCTCTCCTCTTCATAGTTCTGGCGCACACTTCCCCCGCAGTCGTCGGCTCTCATACAACATCACTTCCTAGTTACTAGAGTCATAAATACCGCCTCCATTAAGCAATGACTGTGATTGGTTCTTTGACCGCTGCTGAGCCAATCACAGCTTTCGCATTGATTGGCCGAGCAGCGGTCAATGAACCAATCAACAGCCATCGTGTTGTGGAGGCAGGATTTATTAGTTGGCTGTGAGTCACGGCCAGCCAATTCACAAATCCCACCTCCACAACGCGATGGCTGTTGATTGGCTGAGTGGCGGTCAAAGAACCAATCAATGCAGCAATGGATGAACCAATCACAGCCATTGCATTGGTTCATCTAGCGCTGCATTGATTGGCCGTGCAGCAGTCGCTGAACAAATAACAGCCATCACTTCCTGGAGCGCGGGGTTTATGAGTCCTGTAACCATGAAGTGGTGATGTATGAGCGCTGAGGAATGCGGGGAAGTGTGCGCCAGAACTATGAAGTGGAGCAGGAGGGACCTGGACCTGGACCAAGCCTGTTGGATAATGTATTCCAATTTTTTTATGCAGTGTAATAATGGCTTATTTTCAGGGTAGGCCTTATTTTCGAGGAAACACTGTAGTAATGGAGAGTTTTTCCATCGCTCATTTGCATGGCTTTTTCCAAGAGCATTGCATGGCCTATGTATAGGGTCTATCATATTGTGCTCCCCACAAGGAGCAACAATACCCTCCTGAAAGTGTGGAATGCGTAAGTTTTATGTAGCCATTCTTCACTTGTAGATTTGTTGGATGTAAAGGGACATCTCCTGTACTAGGTGAGACCAAGTTATATTGCAGACTTTACGCACATCCCATGCTCAGTTCCTTTATCTCTATATTTCTGTTGTTCGGAAACATCTTTACGTTCTTTTAACTGTTCATTAACTTTAGATAAACCACCACGGATTAATTTATTTTTTGCAGGATAAGGAGGCAGTGGATTCCGTTTCAGTCGGAGCGATCCTGTCTGATTACCAGCGTATACGAGTGGAAAATGTGTAAGATTTTTCTGTCCATTGAAGTATATCTTAAAAGGAAGAAGGCAGCCCAGGAGTCGCCTGTGTATGCACTTCTGTCTAGACACTTAACAGTATGGGCTTCTTACATAAAGGCCGTCTATATGCCGTCAGCTTACTGTTGCCAACAATGTTATTGTTGGAGGATGATGTATGTTCTGGCTTCCATTAAAGTGTAGTGTCCTTATTATCAATTTTGACCATGTATAATGTTGCTGTTGACAAGTAAACTTTTAAAGGGGACCTGTCACATATCATAACTTGTCGGAGCATCTTAGAACTCTACATTGTGCCTTTCCTCTGTTATGCCTGCTAGAAAGTTTTGAATAACTAGACAACTGGGAGTTACAATTCTTCTTGTTAGAGGGGTGTCTCCTTACAGTCAGCACTGATTAGGCAGCGCCAGAGTGTGTAAGGACACCCCCAAACTGGTAACACCCATAAATTCATAATGTTCTGGAAGGACTAATAGAGGAACAAATCAAAAAGCAGAGTTCTAAGAAATGCTCCGGAATCATTTCATGAAGAATACAATTATATGTTTAAACAGATATGTCTAAATAGCTGCTATGTCCCCTTTAACCCTTTCTTTTTAGGTGTCAACGACTTGGTCTTCAGCCTCTTGCTTTCCTCTGGCGTAGAAATCAAGAGGATTTGTTAAATGAAATGATTTCCAGTGGATTACAGGCCATTCTCATCAAGGTCGCTGCATTTGGTAAGAGAGACCTGTATCTGAGTAGCATATTTCAATACATTGCAACATTTTCTGTGCTTAAAGGGATTATATCACCAAATTAGTTTTTATTAATTAAAACCAGAGAGAGAATAATTTTCAGTTTTTCTAATCCGTTTTAATTTTCTGATTTTAGAATTTTTTTTTAATTCTCTTGTGTATGCAGGACTATGGGGGTGCCATATTGTCTGAGCTGCATTTAACAGCATTTAGAGATATGCTTTACAGCAGCCTCATGGGCCATTCAGATGCTGTAAACATGGGACCCATTGACTTGTATTGGAGACTGCTCTAGGCTTGCTCCGTGATTTGTGCAGAGGTCATTTTGCAGAGAGGGGAGTAGATGGTCTCAGCTGATCACCTCTTGTAGGGTGGATCCTAAGTTATCTACATATAGGTGTTACCTCGCAGTGTTATCCTGTTCATGTTAGTGAGATGACAGCTGCAAAGCTTTTTCTGTAGGAAGTAACAGAAATATATTAGGCTCTACGGTCAGTGTGAAAACTTTAAGATTTTTTTAAAAACAGATTGTGATCAAAAATTTAAAAAAAAAATAATGAGAGCTCATGTTAGGCTACCTTAATACTGCATCTGCTGTGTCCATCAGAGGTTTCTATCAGGAGGATCTCCAATGGAAACAGTGAATGTATATGCTTAATGGTTGGCACTCTTTGGCATCCATCACCTGTAGGTTGACTTTTCTAGATAAATGTATACTGTACAGTATACGTTTCTCACTGAATGCCTCTGCTGTCCCATGCAGTGAACAAAAAAAGAACCCTTTTGGATACCACCCGGAGGCCAGATTTGACTGTGTTGGGTGAACTGGGTTCTACGGATCCATTTAGCGTATGCGCTGGGAGCTTTAACTGTGCGTACGGTGAATGTATACTGCAGACACCGTGTGGAAGTAGCCTTTAGGTCTACTTTAAATATTATTTTTGAGTACATTTTTTAATAAAATAAAAAGGGGGCTCAAACTAAGAAATTAAAATTTGAACTGCTTTAGCTAGTTCTGGTCATCCCAGGCATCATTCGGTTGCCTTTCCCTATGTACTTTCTATTCCTTGTAGGACAGTATTACCTTCAATTTCTCATCCTGTGTTGGTTCACAAAATTAGTAGATATGGAATATAAGTATAGACTAGCCCTTCATGATCAATCCCCCTTCTCTAAAGACTGGAAATAATAGGCCTTGGTAATAAACTGGCATTCCAGGTTGGAATTAAGTTTGGCTACACAATTTCCCTGTAGCAGATATAATACATAGTAGAGCCAGGCAGGAGCCGCTCTTACTTAGGACATCTTCACACGGGACGAATGTTGAGTGCCTTACGCCAACAGCCGTCCCACGGGCTGCCGCCCACGTATCGCTCCTATCCTTTACACAGTAGCAATGGTCGTTCAATTGAATGAAGGTAGAGCGATCGGGGATCTTTCTGGCTGCTTGCCTCCACTCAGTTAATAGGAGTTGCGCAAACATTGAGTAAACTCCTATTTACATGGTCATTGGAATTTAGTTCAGCTAAAAACTAAGTGACTCTGACAGGTGAGCGATTTCTCGCTCCGTGCCCTGTTGGAATGTGCATGTACACGGAACAACTGTTGCCCGAATCAACTGTTTCCACTGAGAATTAATCGCCCCGTGTAAAGATACTTTTAGCTGCTTTCAGTTCTTGAGTAAATGACATCCACTATGAAGTTCATTAGCTCTAATAAGGCATATGGACAGCTTTTTCCTTGTGAGAAAACCACTATAGTTGTTAACCCTCAATACGCCTTCACAAATTATAAAAACAAGGTCTGTGGATCTTAAAAATGATGTAAATGGCAGTGTCACAGACATGTCACACACATATCAGCAGAGGGTGTAGGACATAGGATCAGCATCACTCATTGTCAAACAATGCGGTTCTCAACACCGGTAAATTGTTAGGCTAGAAGTAGTGTGCCCCTATTAGTCAGCAAACGGAATCATCCTTTACCGCTCAGCACTACTCTAATGGCCAGACTGCCGCCTCAGCATCAAGTGGCATGATTGGCATTTGCTGGGTCGGAAATGATCTTCTCTTTCCATCCTGTCATGTCTGAAAGCAGCTTTTTTAGTTCCTTCTAATTAAAGATTATATTAGAGTGGATTTGTAATGCATTCACCTATTACACCTATTTGAGAATGAAGTCCATTTAAACATATGAATGTACATAGAGTAAGATGTCCTTTATTGTGTATGTAGAAGGGACTTCATAGTTCTACCTCTGTATTCATACATAATATTCCTGTGTGCAATTATGTATATAAAACAGAATCTGGAAATCTGACACAGTTCTATTAAAAACGGCAATCCCTGAGCAGTGCCAAAGAAATTCTAAGGCCTCATGTCCACAGGCAAAATAGGATTTAAAATCCGCAGCTGATCACCCGCATGCGGATCCGCATCCCATAGGGATGCATTGACCACCCGCGGGTAGATAAATACCCACGGATGGTCAATAAAAGGGAATTTAAAAAAAATGGAGCATGAAAAAAAACGTGACATGCTCCATTTAGGTGCGGGTCTCCCGTGGGGACGGCTCCCGCAGGCTTCTATGGAAGCTGTCCGGATCCGCGGGAGACCTAAAATAAGAATAACTTGCCCGCAGCGGACCGGGCAGATCTTCTCTTCTGCACGGCCGGATCTTCTTTCTTCGGCCAGGCGGATGTGCACGGCGCATGCACGCAGCCGGCGTGCCGAGCACATCCGCCGACCGAAGAAAGAAGATCCGGCCGTGAAGAAGAGAAGATCTGCCCGGTCCGCTGCGGGTAAGTTAATTCTTATTTTAAGCGCTTATGTCCGCGGGGCAGGAGGGACACGCTACGGATGATTCTATGGGAGAAATAGGTGCATGCATCTCTGATAGTTTGCTAAAGTGTGTCAGTCTGCAGTCCAAGCTGTTTAGCTTCCCTTGATTGGATACAACTGTATCTACTACTCGACTGAGAGCAGAACTAGGTCTCTACAGGTTTCCAGCCTTTGCATGTCAAACATGTTCTCATTCCCAAACTAATATCTTGAATAGAAGTGTTGCATGGAAACATAAAGTATGTTAGGAAGTTGTAGAACATTTTGCTTTAGAAAGGGTTAACACTTTATAAACAGCAATTTAGGCCCTATGCACATGGACGGATTTGCATTGCGGAATCCGGAGCGGGTGACCGCCTCTGGATTCCGCAGGAAATAGCTGCCATAGCATGCAATGTAAAAGCGTGTTTCAATTCCCACCAGCGGTAATCAATTGCGGGAGGAGGGGGAATCGCAGCATACCTTATCTTGAGTTGGATTCCGTGCGGACAATGTTAGCCGTCCAACATGCAGCCCTTCCGCAATCATTATTGTGAAAAGGCCGCGGGATCTGCGTCATCGCCTAGCAATGATGCAATCATATCTGTACTGCGCATGTGCGCCGGCCAGCACATCTGCAGTACAGATAGTATAGAATCCGGACAGGTACGCAGGGCTTACTGGCCAGGTATCTTCTGACCGTATCGTGTTCATGTGGCCTTAGATAGAGCTTTGTTCATTCGGCAGGAAAAGGACATAACAGTTTTGGACGAACAAAGCTTGTTCTACTGCAAATAGTTGTAGCTCCAGTTCAGTCACTGCTACAGACTTGCTTTTAGTGTTATTTCAAAGCCAAGATTATTGTCTGTAAAATAACACCAGAAGATTGTCTGTCGCACAAAAAGAACCAGAGCTACAACTGTTTGAACTGGGATCAGAACTACTGAATTTACAGTTGCTACCTTTTAGTATGTACAGAGCAGAGAGGGAGGGGGGACCAGCAGGCAGCAGAGAAACTCATGACCCGGGTATAACGGAGTCGTTGCTGCTAATGACCTTACCTCCCCTTCCCCCCCCCCCCACCACCATTCGTCGAACAAACCACCGACACCTTCTGTTGGATAAATTTGGCCACAGCAGCCATTTATTAACACAAACAACATAAAATACATTTTTAACTTATTTCAACATCAACCTTAATGATGACCATATCCCGATACATGGAAAGGACCTTGGAGCCGCACCCCTGTGTCTGCCACCTACTGCCGCCTCACCCCTACAAGGAGATAGCTGTCCCGGTCACCTGCCGCAACTTGGCCGACTCAGGCGACGCTATCCCCACGAACTTTTTAACTATTTCCTCCCGCCGCAGGTCGGCAGACTCGGGAGCCCAACGACACTCCCCATTAACCTCCGGCCGCCATCTTTTACCGACCCCGAGGCCGGCTAGCCAGGCCTGGCTAGCCTCTCCTACCGCCTATCAGGGGTCCGCCCTATACCCTGGAGGCGACAGGTCCCAAACTCGAAAAAGGAGAGGAACGGGGGGGGGGGGGGGGCTAGGTAGCCCCCACCATTCCCCTCACTACCTTCTATACGGGCTCCAAGGGTCCCTCTCCATCCCCCGCTGCTATGACAAGAACTCCTTCTCCTGTCCCCACCTCCCCCCTTTTTGTTCTTCTAGGGCGGGCGGGTGGGACTCTTTTGTTTGTTCTCCTCTTCTTCTTTTCGCCGCTCTGACCTCTCCCTTGCTTGCTCCCCCTTATATAGGGCCTCCCAACGGAGGCCCCGCCCCCTCCCATAATCCACTGCGCCCGGTGACGTCACTCCTCCCCGTTTACCCTTTCATGCCGCCTCCCGCCTACCGCTCTGCGGGCTTCCGGCTCCGGCGGTTCTTGACCCGGGTATAACGGAGTCGTTGCTGCTAATGACCTTACCTCCCCTTCCCCCCCCCCCCACCATTCGTCGAACAAACCACCGACACCTTCTGTTGGATAAATTTGGCCACAGCAGCCATTTATTAACACAAACAACATAAAAATACATTTTTAACTTATTTCAACATCAACCTTAATGATGACCATATCCCGATACATGGAAAGGACCTTGGAGCCGCACCCCTGTGTCTGCCACCTACTGCCGCCTCACCCCTACAAGGAGATAGCTGTCCCGGTCACCTGCCGCAACTTGGCCGACTCAGGCGACGCTATCCCCACGAACTTTTTAACTATTTCCTCCCGCCGCAGGTCGGCAGACTCGGGAGCCCAACGACACTCCCCATTAACCTCCGGCCGCCATCTTTTACCGACCCCGAGGCCGGCTAGCCAGGCCTGGCTAGCCTCTCCTACCGCCTATCAGGGGTCCGCCCTATACCCTGGAGGCGACAGGTCCCAAACTCGAAAAAGGAGAGGAACGGGGGGGGGGGGCTAGGTAGCCCCCACCATTCCCCTCACTACCTTCTATACGGGCTCCAAGGGTCCCTCTCCATCCCCCGCCACCGCAAGCGAGGCTCGACCCCCTTGAGCCTGCGCCGCCCTCCACACTGCCAGCGCTCGCTCGATGCCTTCTTGTAAACCTTCCATCCATAGGTCCATCCCTATGTCGTTCAGATGAACGCCGTCTGACCTCCAATAGTTACCCGTGCCTTTTTCCAGGTCTATGTGCCGCACTGCTATGCCCCCTTTTCCGCCCACAAAACGAGAGACTTCTTTGTTTAGCTTTACTCTCGCCCTGTTCAGCCCCTTTTCTGAGCGCGCTCCCCTCCATACTTTTCTCGGCACTAGCTCCGACCAAACCACGACTATTCCCGGGTATGACTCCTGTAACCTAAGGAAGTCATACCGAATGTCCCTCGATAGGTCCCTAAATCTCCTCTTCCCCAGGTCATTCCCCCCTGCATGAATGACTAATACGTCCGGCGCTCTATCCCATATCACCCTCCTTTCTACCTCCTCCAAGACCGCGCCCCAGGACATGCCTCTAATGCCCATCCACTTTATCCGTGCTTCGTTCTTAGGGAACCGTAATTGCCTGCCGTTGGGTCGTGCTCCCGCTCTCTCCGCCCCCCAGAAGACATAAGAATGGCCTAAGATCCACACTAACGCTGGATGCTCATCTGTAAAACAAAATTACCGGCATAATTTAGTAACGGTCGCTCCTACTTTTTTACTCCCCCCCCCCCCCCCCCCCCCCCTCCCACCCTCACCCTGACCCTTAGCCTTAAAGTAGGTGAGGGCGTACATAGGATCCAAAACGTCTGGACTCCCATCGACCTATTCTTTTTATAGCTTCCACCCCCATACCTCTCACTGATGCCTCTGTCGCTGCTCCCACCCTAAATGAGTGTGACCCAAATTGTTCTTTATCAAACCCTGCCGTTTCCAGTGTCCTCTTAAATATAGTTATAAATTGGAAGCGAGATAAAAATTGGCCATTCTCATGGCACAGCAGGGGGCCTGTTCTAGACTCTAACCCTCCCCTATACTGCTCCCATGTCCTCTTAGGGCACATGAGGGCCCCTGGCACCTCGCCCAATTTAATAATCTTTCCCCGACCTTGCTGATCCGTCTTAGACCGGCGGATCCGCAACTCCAGCCTCCCTTCAACTAACCTTACGTCCTCTGCCTGCAACCCCCCCCCGGTCTTTTTGCTTGGAGACACCAATTCATTTATCCTGAATGCTCCAAAGAATGCCAGAGAAAACGCCGTCCTGAACAACCGTCTCTCAAATTCACTTCCGCACACCGTATCCAATGCTCTACCCAATTTTTCTAATATGTCAAAGGAAACTGGTCGCCTAGTGTCTACACTCTCCCTACCTCTCCTGAACCCCTTCAGCGCCTGTGTTACTAAAAACTTTTTAGTCACATCCCCCATCCCCCTTAACTTGAACCCAAATGCTAGCCCTGCTATAAATTGGTTTACTTGCGCCACTGACCTACCCCCTTCCGCACTTCTACCCAACCAACTCAGCAGCATACCTACTCTGTCTTCCTCTGAGTCCGCGCCCCCCTCCTTTCTCACCCATTCTTCCCACTCGTTCCACGCTGCGCTATACGCTACCCTGGTTCGCCGAGCCAATGACCGCTCTAACAGGCCCCTCACTGCTCGCTTACCACGCTCCAAATTAGATCCGGGCACTCTCTTCCTTTCCTCTCTGCACCCGGCGCCAGTGTCCGGAACCGCTCCCACTGAAACCGAGAGAGAGCATCCGCAATTGAATTGTCAACACCGGGAACATGAGCCGCCACTATCCACATGTTTAGCGACAATGCTTCGAGCACTAAGTGACGCAGCAAGTTTACCACCGGGGGGGATGATGCCGAAAGGGTGTTAATCACTTGCACCACCCCCAAGTTGTCACAGTGAAATTTCACTTTTTTATCCCGAAAGTGGTCCCCCCACAGCATGATGGCCATCACTATTGGAAATAACTCCAGTAGCACTAAGTTCCGTATCAAGCCTTCCTGCTTCCACTTCTCCGGCCACTCCCCCGCGCACCATTTCCCTTGGAAATAGGCCCCGAATCCAGCGCTGCCCGCCGCGTCAGTATATAGCTCCCAGTCCACATTGTTACTAACCTCGCCCATGATTACCGACCTGCCATTATATTTTTCCAGGAAGGTAGACCATATCGTCAGGTCTGCCTTGTGGCTGGCCAGCAAACGAATGAAATGGTGGGGTGCCCGAATGCCCGCTGTTGCTGACGCCAACCGTCTGCAAAGCACCCGACCCATGGGCATAATCCTGCAGGCAAAGTTCAGTTTGCCTAACAGTGACTGCAGCCCTCTTAGCGTAATTTTTTTACTTCCTAGCGCCGCGCGCACCTCCTCCCGTAAGTCATCCAATTTATTCTTAGGTAAGCGACAGACCATCGCAATTGAATCGATGGTGATGCCCAGAAAGCTTAAACACGTAGTGGGCCCCTCCGTCTTATCGGGAGCTAACGGCACCCCGAACCGCCTTGTCACACATTGTAAAGTGCCCAGCAGGCTCGCACACACGGGCGATCCCCCAGGCCCCACACACAGAAAATCATCTAAGTAATGAATGATCGACTGCACCGCAGCCGCATCCTTCACCACCCATTCTAAAAAGGAACTGAACGCCTCGAAGTATGCACACGAGATGGAACATCCCATGGGTAAACAACGATCCGCAAAGTAATCCCCTTCCCAATAGCACCCCAACAACCTCACGCTTTCCTGTGAAACCGGGAGCAGGCGAAAAGCCGATTCTACGTCCGCCTTTGCCATCAATGCTCCCTTCCCGTACCTTCGTATCCATTGCAATGCCGCATCGAACGAGGTATACACCACCGAACAAAGCTCCTGGTCTATTCCGTCGTTCACCGATGCGCCCTTTGGATAAGATAAGTGGTGTATAAGCCGAAATTTTTTCGGCTCCTTCTTTGGGACCACCCCCAAAGGAGACACCACGAAATCTGGCACCGGCGGTTCTTTAAACGGCCCTGCCATGCGCCCCAACCTTACCTCCTTTCTTATCTTCTCTGACACCATCTCCGGGTACTCTAATGCTGATCGCAAGTTTTTTAACGAAAAGGGGACCGCATGCAACGGGGCAGGGATGTGAAACCCATCCCTAAAACCCTTAAACAGCAATTCCGCCTTCTCTCTATCAGGGTACCTACTTAGATGAGGTACCATCTCTTCCAAAATCACCGGGGTCGTCCCTTTTCGTAAAACCGCCGGGCCCTTTTCCCTTTCCTTTCTTAAAGCACCGTGCCGCTCCGTGGGAGCCTGCACTGCAATGGGAGCAGGCATGACGAAATTTGCATGTTGCCCCAAACTTACACTGTCCCTCATTGTATTGCCAACAGTACCCGAGCCTGCTCCCCCCCGCTGTGCTGCCTTGGCCCCCTGCTGAACTAGTGGCCAGGCCGAATGACCCGGCACTTCCCTGAAAGGGCTGTCCAAATCGTGCGGGGGCCATTACCCTCAACCATAGGCCTATATCTTTGTGCTCCCATCTGATAGATGGGCGCACCGCCTTACGCTGCCTAAATTGCTCATCGTAGCGTAGCCATGTCTGGCCCCCGTATACCCTATAAGCCTCCCCTATTGAGTCCATGTAGCAAAAAAGGCCGGAACAATTTTCCGGTGCTTTTTCTCCTATCACGCTGGCTAAAATGGCGAACGCTTGTAGCCAATTAGCAAACGTCTGGGGAATCAAGCGCCATCTCCTCTTCTCTTCCTCCTCTTTTTTAAAGTCCGTTCTCTTCCCCTTGTCCAAATTAAATTTTTCCAAGGGGAGGAGGGAGAATATCTCAACATATTCGTCCTTCCAAATCTTCTCCCTCACCTCTTTTTTGAGATGCGCCCCCAGAGGTCCCTCAAAGCAGACGTATACTTCGCCCTTCGCTTTGTCGTCTAACCTTACTCCCTCCCCATCTTTTTCTGTCTGTACTGCCACCGCAACGCCTGCTGCTGCCCCTGCCTCTGAAGCCCCCATTATTGCCCCCGTCTGTAGGTTTTCCCCGGCGACAAATGATGTCGCCGTGGCTACTCTCTCTACTGTAATGGGGGTTTGTGTGCTTCCTATCGCCTGTCCTGCCCCAGTCCCCCCAGCTAGGGGTCCCATCCGACCTTCCTCTATGCTGGATGACGCAGTGCATGGTGAGCTCCATGCTGTGACAGGCGATGGATTACCAACCCCCCCCTGACGTCTCAAAAATTCTACCATGATACCCAGCAGTGCCGATGCATCGTTGCACACGCTTGGTGTAGCTGCACTACTCCCCGATCGTTGACCAAAATTGCTCCCAGCCAGTACCCCCCGATTAACATTACTGGGCATCCCGCACATATCCCCCACATTTTCAGCGAGATTAACATTACTAGACATGGTAAACATATCCCCCACATTTTCAGCCAGGTTAACATTACTAGGCATGGTATACATATCCCCCACATTTTCTGCACGGTTAACATTACTAAACATCGTATACCTATTACCCACATTTTCTGTATTACTAATATTACAAGACATACTGTACATGGAGTGTGACTCACCTGGCCGCGTGGGAGCTGTGGGCCCACCAGCCGCCGGACCTCCAGATCGAGCTTCTTCCTGACCCCCGCTGTGCTGCGACCGCTCTGCTGGCCCTGCAAACGCCTCCTTTCTTCTTGCCGTCAGACCTGTAGATGTCCCGGGCCGCTGTGCTCCTGACTCGCTGCAGGCTTGTTCCTGCTCTGCAGCGCCGCCTCCTTCTCTCCTTCTGCTCTTTGCCTGCCGACTAGCGGTAGGTCCCGTCCCCCTCTCAGCACGGGACCCCACGCTGCCTGCCGTCCTCCTTTGCCTCGCGGGAGTTCTCCCCGCCTTGCTTCCCCTGCCTGTTGGTGTTGCCAGGGGAAGCGTGCTATGTGGGGGGGCCGGGGAGCCACTCCGCCTCCTTTTTCCCCACGAGGGTCCGTGCTCGGGGCTAAACCTTTCTGGTGCACGGGCCCTCCGCGGTCTTAGCTCTTTCGTGTGCCCCGCTGGTGCTGCCGCCGCCGGCCCCGCACCCTTTGCCAAACTGCTTCCCTCCATCGGCCTTGCTCCTGAAGGCTCTACGCTCCCTGCCGTCATGTCCTGTGTTGCAGCGTTCCTCATGTCGGCAGACCTTGGAGTTGATCCATCCCCTGTGCTGAGTCCTTGGTTTGATAGCTGTAGTAGCCATTCCAGGCCTCTTTCCTCCGCTGCCGCCCGAATTCGTGCCAGAACCGCCTCCATTCCTACAGCTGCTGATATCTTCGGACGCTTACTTCTTTCTTCAGTGACTTCCGGTTAATCGCTGTAGCTCCGCCTCCTCCGGACTCCTTCCGTTGTTGGATCAATGCCCACCTGGCCGGTCTTGCCTTTTGTTGCTTGCCGCCTTCTGATCGCCGCTACTGACTGTAACTTCAGCGCTCAGCCTTCTTCCGCCCGTTCGCCCGACACTTCCAACTTCAGCGCCCCTCGGACTTCTCCTGCGCTCGCCGCTCCGCTGCCGCACTCTTCTTCAGCGCTCGTCGCTCCGCTGCCGCACTCCCTATCTTCGTTCTCCGCTTCTCCGCTCTCCGCTCTCCGAACTCCGCTGTGCTTCTCCTGTCGTCTTCGCTCTCTTGACTTCACTCTTTTGTTTGTTCTTCTCTTCTTCTTTTCGCCGCTCTGACCTCTCCCTTGCTTGCTCCCCCTTATATAGGGCCTCCCGACGGAGGCCCCGCCCCCTCCCATAATCCACTGCGCCCGGTGACGTCACTCCTCCCCGTTTACCCTTTCATGCCGCCTCCCGCCTACCGCTCTGCGGGCTTCCGGCTCCGGCGGTTCTTTAATTCTCCTTTTTCTCCTCCTGATCCAGGGGAGTGGTGATATAGACGTTTCTTCATTTTATCACCCCTTCCTAGTTACATATGGGGGTCTTATTACCAGAAAAGGAGTAGAAGTGAAAAAATGCTCACTTCTATGACATCTAATCACTACTCCATTTAACCCTGAAGATGCTGCAGTCATTGCCGCGTGTGGTAGCTAAACGTTTTTACAAAAAAATTTTTAAAGTTTTTCTCCTCTGGTTGTTTACTGCTCATCACCAGGTAAACAGACTACCTCTTCTATGGAAAAAACTAGTAGAGCACAATGGTAGCTGGTGGCCTGGCCACAAGCTAGTGTGCATGCGCTCCGGAGATCCCGGTCACTAGATTTAGATGAAACAAGTGTGCAAGCGCCGGCCTCGTCTGCTCTTTCTTACCGTAGAAAAGGTGATCTGTTTCCTGGGCAACGAGCAGTAAACAACCAGAGCGCAAAGGAATTGATAGCTGCAATATCTGGAGAACGGAGCATTTGGGAAATTAACATCTTATGGGTGAGTACATTGTTTTGTGATGTTGAACACCTTGAAATAGAATTCCCAAGATGGGAGTATGCGTTAAAGGCTAAGGCCTCCTTCCCACGAACGGATTTACGCCACGTAAATCCGCGGCAAAAATCTGCTGCGTTGCCCCCTGCTATTAGGTTCTATTGAACCTAATAGCACAATGCTCACGGTGCGGAATTCTACCGCGGAATTTCGCACAGTGAAATCTCCCGTCCTCACCCGCAGCATGTTCTATTTGCCGCGGGTGTACGCGCTGATGGCTTCCATTGCAGTCAATAGAAGCCGTCCGTTCACGCTATCTCCCGCTGCAACCAGCGGAAGATAGCGTGAAAAAAACGCTTCCCCGCCTACCGCCGCGCGTCATATGACGCGGCCGGCGCGTCACGTGACACGGCCGGCCGCGTCATGTGACGCGGTGGGCGTGTCACATGATGCGACGGCGGTGGGCGGGGAAGCGTCTTCACGCTATCTTCCGCTGGTAAGTATGGGGTCTCTGGGGGCGCCGTGACGGGCTTCACTGCGGAATATAACGCGGCGGAGCCCGTCACGCTCGTGTGAAGCCGGCCTAAAGCTAGTTATGTCACTGAGGGGTTTAAAATGCACTTAAATTGACTAAGTTCTGTACCAAATATATTTACATGAGACATAAATTCAAAATCTTCAATAAAAAAACCATTTTTTTGGAGGGTTTTTACACATTTAATGTGAGTGTTGGAGGGTTAAACTCCTGTATAAGAGTCTTTTCATGATATCCAATATGATCTTCTCTCGTGTGTCTGACTTATCAGAGGCTCATTGAAAATTGTAACTTTTGATTTTTAGGATTAAATCCTGATAAACATCTTGGAAAATCCTTAGAAGAAATGAGACCTCTCCTGATGCAGGTCGGTTTTTACAGTGAATTACTCTTATTTTGACATTAGAAAAGAAATAATTTCAATTGCAGCTTTATAAAAAACACATTGGGTCTTCAGCCACAGTATGAAAGCTAGGGCTGCACACCGACTACTTTGAGTAATATCACAATTTACAATACAAGTTTATTTATTTATTTTTTAAAGATCAATTTTTGCTTACCATCAACATTTTCTTTAATTTTTAATCTTATGCCATTTGAGGACAAGGAAAGACTTTAGCTTTGTCTACTGGGTCTCTATCTACCCTTAGTACTATCAGATTTTTAAAGGGCCACATCCAGTTATTCTTTGGAGATAATCTCCACCACAATGGGGCATGGCATCATAAAGTGGTGAGAGTCATATAGGATCTTGTGCATTTAAAGCGCCATACAATTACCATAACACGAAGTTTACAGACAACAAGGGCATCAAGTCTTCTACAGCAGAAATCTTAAGTATTAACCCCTTAAGGACCAAGCACTGTAAATATACGGCGCTTGGTCCTGGGTTTTAATCTCGTCCGATAATAAAAATAAGGCGCGGGATTAAAGCCTCTGCTCCTGCAATCAAGCAGAGGCAGGTTGCGTTGTCAGCCGTTAGTCACAGCTGAGAACCCGAAGGAGAAGGGAGAAGAAGTTTTTAATCAGTTCTGCCTTCTCCTTTCCCTGGTACATAGCGCTTAATGAGTGCTGTGTACTAAAAAATGAAAGTGGAAGTGTTTCTTGCACTAAGCGATCCAGCAGTCACGTGACTGCCAGGATCCCCTGGCACAGCAGAGTTGCAGGGTCCTAGCAGACCCTGATCAGCTCTACCAGTGACTATTGTCACTACAGGGGGATGTTTTTCCCTATAACTGGGGCTCCTATGGATGCTCCAGCTACAGTGGAAAAGTGTATAATGAAAAAAAAAACCAAAAAAGTTAATGTCCCGCAGAGGTCTTATATGACGTCATGGAGGATATGCATAGTAAAAAAAATATTTACATAAATAAGTAAAACAAAATTACTGATTAAAATAAAAATATATACATGAAAAAGAAAATAACCCAAAGCCGACGCCAATCAAAACTGTCGCTGTATGCACCCTGTAATCCCAAACCATACATGTTCTAAATCAAAATGTCTGAAACAAAATGAGGAACCCATTTCCATACTTTTATTTTAGCGTAAATGTACTAATAAAAAAACTTACCATTAATTTTTTAAAAAAATCATTTTTTTAGCTCCCCCCCCCCCCCAATAAAATAACAAAAGGCAAAAAAGTCAGTGAAAAAGATATTAAAAATTGCCCTATATGTCACAGAAAAAAAAACAAAGCAAAGATAATTTTGTTGGCTGAAGGAAAAAAAAATAGGGCAGTAAAACCACATGAGTAAAATCCCTAAAAAGTGTCTGGTCCTTAAGGAGTAAATGGGTTTAAAGCAAATCCTGATCACATGTAGAGTATAAAGAAACTGAGCAGATTTTCTGCTGTAGCTCTACTCTAAGGCCCCCTGCACACGGGCGGAAATTCCACGGCGGGATTTCCCGCAGAATTTCTGCCCGTACACTCCTGCATAGGATTGCATTACAATACGCAATCCTAGGCAGATGGCCGCGATTTGTCTGCGCAAAATCACGCGCAGAAAACAAATCACAGCATGCTCTATTTCTGTGCGGAGCTCGCAGAGACCTGCACAGAAATGTCACTCCCCGGTCGCCGGTTGCCAGGCACATGAAACATCCGGGGCCGCGGTAGCAGGTGAGTGCCGCACTGCTCTCTGCAGGGGCTCGGGTCGGGTCCCGCTGCGAGAATTCTCGCAGCGGGATCCGACCTGGCCGTCTGCTGGCGGCCTAACGCTATCTTGCGGCTTTCCGTAACATGTGAACGCCTCTCTAAAGTGATTATACTACAATATCTTTTTATAACCTATCCATAGACCCCCAACATCCCAAGAAAGGGAGTTTCTCTTCTCTCTTACTGTGGGAATGCTTCTCCCACTCATAGTGACATCAGAATGAATGGCGTTGTGACAACACGTGTGGCCACCACACCATTCATTTCATTAAGGCTGACGGAAATAGCCGAGTGCTTGAACTCAGCTGTCTTCGGCAGTCCCATTGAACAATGAATAGAGCAGCACCATACAGCTCCATTCACTGTCTACTTGCTGTAGGGGATGCAACAAGCCTGCCGTTTGGGGAAAAGGGACCCTCATTCTTGGGATCATGGGGGTTGTAGCGCTCACACCTTTACCACTCAGACGTCTATCGCCTATCCTGAGGATCGCTTATAAGTGTATCTTGATTTAAACCCCTTCAATTTAGGGTTTGTGTGCATACACTTTCCTTCCCAGACTATCAAAGCCTAGTTGTATGTGATTTTCACTATTTTGTATAGAAAAGAAAATTCTAATGTTTGATTTAATTTTTTAGTTAGTTTTCATGTTGCCGACACATTAGATCTTAAATGTAATTCTGCTCCATTGTTTGTATTTGCTTCAAATCGCCATGCATAGTGAATGTAGACAGCTGTGAGGGATTTTTACATTGCAAAATGTGTAATACAGATTGTTATATAAGGGTTAAATAGAATATATTTTCTTACTTTTCTGACTTTTGTTTAACACTTTTCTGTGCAATGTGTCTGTAAAACTTTTAGAATAGAAAATTAGTTTTAAAGTGATTTCACCACTAGCTTTTCATCAAACCTGTGCTTATGTGATAGCCAATGTAATAACTAGCAGAGGTGCAAAGCACTGTAAAATGCTGGCTCCTAGGTGTGTCTTTTCCTTCTAATTTTCTATCCACTCCCTGTTGTCAAGTCTACTAACAGAGATAACAAGAAATGGAGGAGGTGATGCCTGTAGAAGTCTATGGGGGAGGAATGGGGGAGGAGGGAGGAGAAGCAGAGACTCACACAGACATGGCTATTTGCAATAGTGACTTAAAGTATTACAGTTGCTGAACTCTGCATTGCTCAGTACTGCTGTGTAATGTCCTCAATGATGCTGTTCTATTTATTTTTATTCTACAGAGACATAGGGAGCAAACTCTGCAGTTTTCTCCATGTGTAGTGTATGTGAGACAGAATAGCACCTAATTTTCACCCTTCAGTTCAGAGAACTGCAAATTACAGCTACAGCCTGCAGATGGAAAAATCTGTGTACCTGCCATTCCCTGGCTTCTATGTACCGCTTGGAATGGCTTTCTACACATTCATGAAATGCAACTTTAAAAAAAACAAATTCAAAAATGGAAAAAAGTTGGCCCGGTAATCCACACTTAATTTAGTTTAGAAAGAGTAGCATTATTTTAACCAGCATGGAAGTTCATGGCAATGATGTATGCTGTCTTCATTTATCAAATAGGGGAGAGAGGGGTAATAAGAGACGACCAAGACTTTTTATTGCTCAGTGGAACGTGCACAGATCCCATATTGACATCAATTACAATGTTGTAGAAAGGCTCTATATTGATGGTGCATTCCTTTTCATAATGCATATTGTGTAATGGGGAACAATTCCTCTTAATACCCCAAGTGGTGTCTCCTGTTTTCCACATGGGATAATAAGAGAAACGGCAGCTCCTCCCTATACAACATCATACACTGAGGGAAACGAGGGACAAGATACCACTGACAGGACAACCAAGTTTGGTTTCTTTATATTTATTAGAAGCAAACTTACAAAAACCTGAAAATTGAATACAGAAAGTTACAAATCAACTTTGGGAGGACCACTTTTCTGGGAACTTTTGAGATGGAACATCAGTCTGAATGGCAGTCTGAACAGATGCAACCAGTCGCGTCAAGCCTCTTCAAGTTCTTCTCCTTCACTAATTGTCACAAGCGAGTAATTCATGCTGTACTAGTCCTTAACCACAGCTCCCACACTCGCAGATATTTTGCCAAGCTATCTTCATCTTCCTTTGATGGCTTTCTTCTCCGTCTTTCTCTAACATGTGTAGGACCCTCGTCTTTATAGTGTTTACCGAGTGAAGACTTTGGCATATTGTGACGTTGAGCAGCTTCAGCGAGTGTCATTCCTCTACGAACATCACTAACAGCAGTGTCCATAGTGTCTGTGCTATAATTACAGTGGGTGTTTTTCTTGGCATACTTTCTAGGCATCCTGACTGACACACTTGGGTGTTATTCACAAGAGCATTATATCGCGGCTGATTTAACCACACACAAAAATTGCGGCAATCTTAAGCATTGGTTTTTTAACGTATTCATTTAAACAAAAGATATTTTGGTGCGCTAAAATATGGGAGCGAAAAATATAGCCCATAAGCATGTGATTTTAATGAGTGAAATTTAATTCTGCGGAAAAATATAGGCCTTGCCCTATCTTTGGACTGAACAACGCTGGAGTCTCCATAGACTCCTATAGGAGCGGTCAGAAATGGCATGGGGGTAGTTTAGCAGTGGTTAGCGCTGCTAAACACTGACCGGTGCCTTCAGTGAGGCATTTAAGAGAGATTACTAGTAGTTCTGCCGACCAATTTCGAGGTTGTGGTGTAATTGCCCTGCATTACGCTGCAATTGGCCGTGTGAATAGAGGGGAAAATTGTGAATAATAGCCGTGAATTAGTCGCAGTTATTCTTCATTGATGCAATGTTATGGTGGGAGCTGCAGAGCATAAAATCGCAAGGCTCATGTGAAGGAAGCCCTAATGTGCTAAAAACAGTGGCAGACATAAATCTCTTATTATCCACATGTGACCCAAAATGGGGTAATACGAGACACATGCACAGAACGTACCCGTGACGAATGGCTTACAAATTAGTCCTGGTTTTCTTTCTTCGTGCATTTTCTATCCTTTTAGTGGCAGCATCCCTTAGCTGCAGCAACTGGGTGCAATTTTTTTATAGCATTTTCTGTGAAAAAAACACCTGAATTTGGTTAAAAGTTGCACGTGTAGACCTTTTTTAAAGTTCTGTTTCAGCCTGTGAAACTTCAAGTACCGGGTTTCTAATTTTTACTGTATACACTTATATTTTTGCCATATACGTTTTTTTACCATAAGCTGAGGTTCTTTCACAAAAATGATAGGCTCCCTGCGTTTGTTAGGAGTGGCTGTGGAAGTTTTGTGTCTTATTACCTTATTCTTTTATTACCTAACTCCCCCCTAGGGCACATGTGTTCATAAATTTCTTGCAACATGACAATAAATTGGCCTAGCATTAACTTAAGCATTGTCTTAAATCACAGCACTATTCATCAATGTGAACCAAAGTATATTAGAAAGTTGTGATTAACCTATATTTGCATAAAGCCAGTGTGTTGTCATTTCTCTGCCAGGAACGGGAAACCTAGCACAAGTGGGGTCTCAGCATTTGGACCAAGTCCATATGGCATAAATGTCTTTCATGGGAAAACTCATATAATTTGTACTTTTTTGACCTATGTTTCTGTGCTGCTCATTGATCACAAACCCACTGGATAGCAAACTGGCATTTTGAAGTGCACTCATATAGCACACTATATTCCATTAGGGTCTCCTGACCCATCTGACCTTTTGTGTATTCATCATTTTAGAAATTCTATAGATTTGATACATTTTCATAAAGTGTACCTACTAGAGATGAGCGAGCATACTCGTTAAGGGCAGATAATCGAGCAAGTATCATCCTCCTCGAGTACCTGCCTGCTCGTCAGAAAAGATTCGGGGGGCGGCTGGGGAGACCCGGGGGGGGGGGGGGTGCCGCTCACCCTCGCCGGCACCCGAAGCTTTTCTGACGAGTAGGCAGGTGCTCGAAAGGGATGATGCTCGCTCGAGTATCTGCCCTTAACGAGTATGCTCGATCATCTCTAGTACCTACACATTCAGATGACTTTTCAACATAAGCTGCCATGTGTGCACATGAGGAGTAACACTATTTCTGGCTAATAGATGACTTGTATCCTGCATTCTTCACCAGATTTGCCCTCTGCAGACTGCATCTTTAATTTCTAGTTTCAGCAGCACATCTATCTGAATGTCTCGCCCTCCTTCCACTCTTCTCTCCATAGACTTCTGTATACCGTCTGAGTCATTACCCACCTTCACTTCCCGTGTCCCGTCTTGTTATATCTCTTATTAGAGTTGGACGTCATATGACAACAGGTAATGGAAGCAAATTAGAAGGGAGACCCCTAGCAGCTAGCACTTGTGAACCTTTTTTTAGCACTAAAACGTCATTTCAGGTAAATAAAGATCTCCACTTTTGCTACCGGTAGTTATTATGTTGACTCATATTAGCACAAGTTGTTTCATTTAAATGGTCACTGCACTTTGAAACAGTCAGCTAGTTATGATTCACTTGCTGCCAAGTAACTATCCTTCTGTATTATCTGAGAATCCGTTATTTTGGGACTTCATGTTGAACAAAGGAGCACAAAGCCCCAAGTTTTAGCCAGCAAAAGTTGAGACTTTCCTTCATTTGTTTCAGCTCTCTGCCAAATATGGGGTCCATGTGTGTGGAGAAGGAGGGGAATACGAGACTCTTACTTTGGACTGTCCACTATTCAAGAAGAAGATAATTGTGTATGTTTAGTTGCATCATATTTTTCCGTCCTACTGTACCACAAAAGCTTGTTTAGATAATTTTGTAATCCCAACTTCAAGTTTAATTGAAATATTGTACTTGTAGGAATATTTGTATTTATTGAATTCTTGTATTCTTCAGCATATTCCCACTAACCTAGCCCTGATAATAAGAGCATTCTTTTTTTCTCAGATGCCACCTCTAACTTTCTTTTTAGACAGTAGTAATCTAGCTTTTGTCCACCGTCTTGATTGTACTTCATCTTTCTCCTCCCTGTGCAGCAGTACCAATCTCTTCTCTCCCAGCATGCAGCAGTACCCCATATTTTTTTTCCTCCTTGCAGAAATACCCTGCCACCCACCCCCATGCAGCAATATTCAATCTTTCTCCTTCCTATTCAGCAATATTCAGCCCTTCTAGAACCCCTGGGCATCAGTACTCCATTCGTCTTTCTCCTCCCTTCATGCAGCAATTTCATTTCCTTCTGCCCCAATACAGCATTATCACATTCCTCTCCCGTTTTTAGTTAAAGGGATTGTCCACATATGAAAACAACCCCTTTTAAAGGGATTCTATCAATTGTTTTGCCTATGCAAAATTGCTAAAAGTTTTACATAGGGATCGGGACAAGGGAGGCATCATAGCTTTATTGACCCTGTCACCAGCTGCATGGAGGTGAAATTCAACTTTTAATTTCTGGCACATGCCCACCGCAAGCGCTCTACGGGCAGGACTTCATTCTCCGGTGCTCTTCCTCTCTCTCTAATCAGATGCTCTACAGCAAGGATTGACAACTGTAGGGGTTTCTTGATTGTACGCTGCAGCTGTCAGTCATTTCTGTAGAGCATCTAATAAGACAGAGGTCAAGAGCACCAGAGGAAGGTGTCCCTCCTGCAGAGCACTTATGGTGGGTGCATGTCAGCCGTTAACAGTTGGACTCTGCCCTGATGCAGCTGCTGACCCTGTAAATAAGGGTATGATGCCTCTCTGCTCGCTGGTCTTATGTAGATCTGTCAGCAGTTTTGCCCCGCCAATACTGCTGTTGGGATTTCTTAAGCGTGTGTTCCTAGGTTGCTGATTTGCTGCACAACAGCAGCAAATCAGCTGTGTGTGAACACACTCCTTAGGCTTTGTTCCCATGAGCGTATATTGGCTGCCATTTTCACGGCCGGCCAATATATTCTACGATGTGAGAGTTAAAACTGGTGAATGGGCACACAAATCTAACGTTTGTGTGCCTGTTCAGACAGTGTGGGCCCTGGTGCATATATGCCGAGGCCGCCATGCCGTTTCCCCTTCCCTCCCCTTCGCCGGCTCACCTCCCCTCTCCTCCCTTCCGGCTGATTGCAATGGGAGGGAGCGGGGCAGAGCTAAGCACAACCCTATCCCGCCTCCTCCTATTGCTAGCTGCGGACAAGCTGAGGGGTGGGAGCTTAGCTCTGTCCCCGTCCCACCCTTTTTCTGCAGCCAGCAATAGGAGAAGGCGGGACGGGCTGGCACTTAGCTCTGCCCCCTCCCATCCCTTTTCCGGCCGCTGTCATTGGCTCCAATAGGATCCCATGCAGCGGCCGGCGTATTCTGGCCCAAAAGATAGTTCCAGGACTATCTTTTAGCCCCGACGTAAAAACGCCCGGCTCTATATTGGCCGAGCGCTTTTCCGTCACAGGAATACGGCCATGTGATCTGATGCATTGGAATCCAATGCATCAGATCACAGCGTATATCGGCCAACCGTGAAAATGGCGGGTTGATATACGCTCGTGGGAAAGAGGCCTTAAAGAGATTTTATCAGTTTATATAAGGCGCGGTGTCCCTATGAGCTGCCATAGCATGGAAAATGTATTGCTGGGGTGATGTAGGTACAGAAGCTGCTTTCACCTGGACGTCTACTTTCAACATCTGATAACTTGACACAATAGTAAGAAAATTTAAAAACAAAAAATTCTGGGGCTTTAAGAAGTAATGACGTTTTCCCCCCAAATCAACATATTTCCCATCAATTTACATTTGGGAATGTCAAAGAAACTTCAAGTATTTTCATATGCTAAAGTACATGCATTAAAGCCAAGTCCTGGAGATCCTGCTGAAGGTTGTGAATGCTTAAAAATCTACAGCAGCCTTTTCAACTTTGTGAGAGCCCATGAGACTTTCCAGAAGCGAGCAGAATGTGCCAGTCTTGTTTTTGGGTCTGGCAGCCTGTTTCGCAGCCACCCACCCCACGAGGTATTTGAGCACTTTGATTTGCCTTGGTGCTGCCTTAATGGCACAGCAGTGTTCACAGACAATCAGCTTCCTGCATTCGGTGACAGGCGCTCTTGCTGAGAAGAAATCACCCAGAGCGACAACTTTTTTTTCATACTGTTACAGCAAAGTGCGGCGACTCCGGCACTTAGAGGCTGCAATTGTTTGCTATTCATTGAGAGCTTTCACTTTTTAACATTAAAATCCCTGTAATCATGGCTCATAATTCTCTCCTGACAGGGATTAGTCATGATACTCTCTCTCATGGGGGCTGCTTGTACTGTCCTGAGAATTAGGACGTGTTCTTGACATTAGGAACATTTTGCTATTTTCAACTGTGGTAAATTGATACGAAAATAACTGTTGAATGCATTGAAGCTGCTAAGAGGGCAGTACATGTACCCGGGATGTGTCAATGAAAGCGACTGCTGCTCAGAAATCCTGTACAAGGGCCACTTTGATGTCCTTGCATGTGTAACTTTTTAAACTTTTCTATTAATGTGCATTTATAGACATAAGAACAAAATCTGACTATAATAGACTTCTTCACTTTTATATACAACTTTCTAAGTTTCTAATCACATATTACCATATTTTTGTGGTGGTGTTAGCCGTTTAGTCGTTCACAATCCTCGGCGACCCTAAAGGCGAGCTCTCTCCATGTTTTTCGGTTTTGCACTGCGTCTTTAAGGTATATATAAAGAAGTTTAGGAAAAGCGCCTCGTGTATAGTTGCTAATTGGCCAATAAAAGTAGTAGGTGAAAAATTACTCACCTGATGCACGGTGGGTGGAAAGTCCTTCCCGTATGATGAC
Organism: Eleutherodactylus coqui; assembly: GCF_035609145.1. Taxonomy (NCBI): domain Eukaryota; kingdom Metazoa; phylum Chordata; class Amphibia; order Anura; family Eleutherodactylidae; genus Eleutherodactylus; species Eleutherodactylus coqui. The sequence continues at coordinate 200,046,837 of NC_089842.1, read as the reverse complement.
TAAATTAGACTGCATCGAGGAGTACCGTGACGGAAGCCTCATTGTAAGTTATTTTACGTGTGTATATATACCTGTGAGACCTGTATTTTACTTTATTCTAGAAAAGGGCACATTTTGTTGTGCCGAAACGCGTGACTATGTATTATTAAGTGGATGAAAAACCCACATGTGGATATCCACTTTGTAAAAAGAGTGTATCTTATTCCAGAGGAGCGCAGAGCTTTTTTTATATATATATCCTGCTTCTTAAAGTTGTGTAATATCCATGGCAGTATCCGCTCTGACGGGATCAGCCATCGTATCCTTTGGCGGCCGGGTCTTGTTTTGCCACTGATCTGTCCAAGCATTATAGATTTTTCTATTGACTCTGCTCGCATTACATGGCCAAAATCTGTGATCCTGAGCCCGCCATCCTACCCTCCAGTGATATATCAGGTCTTATATGATTCAGGACTTCTCTGTTTGTTACTCTCGCCATTCAGGGTGAGTGAGCCAAGGAAGATGAAGTCTCGCACGCATTCTACGTCCTCGTTGTCGATTTTGATTTGAATTTGGCCATTTCTTTGCCGTTGCCATAATTTTAGTCTTCTTTACATTCAGATAGAGGACTGTTTTTTCACATTTTAAGTTGTAATCTTCCATATCAGCTGCTTCAGAGCTGCTTCTTTTTCTGCAACCAGAGTTGTGTCATCTACATAACGGAGATTGTTGATGTTTTTGCCACCTATTTTCACCCTGATTTCCAATTCATTCAGGTCCATTTTACACATGATCACTTCCGCATATAGGTTAAACAAGAAGGGCGAGAGGATGCAGCACCATCAGACGCCTTTACTGATGCCAAACCAATCGGTGTCCCCATACCGTATTCTCACAGTGGCTTCTTGATTGGTATAAAATGATCTTATCAGCTTAACTAGATGTGCCGATACGCCCACCTCTTGTGGGGTCTGCCATAGCTTGTCATGGCCAACGCTGTCAAAGACATTTAGTTATTCTTTTGGTATTCTCAAGCTTCTTTCATGGTCCATTGCAGGTTTGCAATATGGTCGCAGGTGCCGCGTCCTCGCCGGGATCCTGCCTGCGCATCAGGGAGTCCTGCTTCAACTACTGATCTCAGTCTTTCCTGTATGATTTTGAGAGGGTTCTTGCTTGCATGCGGAATAAGGGCTATTGTTCGGTAATTGGAACAATTCTGGGAGTCCCCTTTCTTTGGTAGACGGATGAAGACAGATCTTTTCCAGTCCTGTAGGCATTGCATTGATACCCATATTGCCTGGCACAGCGCTGTGATGGTTTTCACTAGTACTGGCAGCAGTAGCTCTGCCGGTATGTTATTTATGCTTGATGCTTTACTTTTGGCTAGTTGTTTCATTGCCATAATGATTTCTGACTCTCTAATGGAGGGCTCTAAGTCCACAGGCTCCACCTCATGCAATGGTCCAGGTATGTGGTTGCAGGCATATAGTTCCTCTGAGTATTCCCTCCACCTATCCTTGATACTCTGTTGGTCATTCAGTTCCTTCTCATTTTTGCCTTTGATTGTGCCGTTGCGTGCAATGAAAGGTTTTCGGGCCATCTTGACCTGTGAGAATAGGCTGCGCATATGGCCTTTCATGGCTTCTGTTTAGAGTTGCTTGCAATGTTTATTCCAGTTCATATACTCGTCTTTTCTTGCCGCCCGCTGAAAATCGGCATTTTGTTGCCGGCCGCCTTTGCCTCTCTTCTTTCATCACCTATTCTGAGGCATTGCTCGGACAACCAATAGCGTAGTTTTTCCTGATTCTTATAGGTGAGATGCTTACTGACTGTTTCCATAACTGTGGACTGTATATCGTGCCATAGTTCCTCTGGATGCCTTTCTGATGTGTCAAGCAATTCAAATCTGTTTGCTACCTAAATACTGTATGATTTGGGGTTTTTTGAGGTGTCGAATTTTCTCAATGAAGCACCTTTCTTAATGCTACAGAATTTAATCTTGACGAAATAGTAGAATAAATATATATAATTTATTGCAGTTTAGAAAGTTACAGAACTTTTCACTATATCGTGAATAAACTTCACATAAAAGTGGAAATCCTCTCTAATAAGCTCTATTACCCGTTTCAACCCCAGTGACTGCATGATAGTTGACGGCTCTGTTTTTCGCCATCCTTTATTAAACAATTGTTCATGCTTTTGATACATAATGATTTGGGATGAACCTTTTTTTTGTTTTGTTTCAGTATTGATACCATATTGTAATTAATACACCAGAAAGTCTTATTGGTTCCTCCAAACTTATTCTCGGATTAGATTGTCTTGAAGTAATGAGATGAAGCAAAAGAAGCAGATTTTCTTCGTCTTTTAGGAAAAAGCATGACACTTAAGGGTTTGGCTCCCTCACATGGATCTGGTACTAATTATAGACTGTTATTCGTGAGTTCTCCGTATTTCTCCCTGCCGGTAATTATAGCTGCACTATTAACAAGCTCCCATCATAGCTGCAGGCGACAGCCCTGTGAGGTCATCTTATGCTTACAGTCCTATCTGGCTGCATAGCCATTGCTTATTTGGATATATTTGGTTTTGATGCTTCATTATCCAAACATTTCTGGCACGGTCGTCATTCATACAATGGAAGAGAAATATGCGCAGTTGTTAGGCTCGGTCTTAGACTCTGTTCTAACTGACCCATACACAGTCTTGGTTAATTTATGGTATTGTGGGCAGCATATCTTCTGTGCCTGCGCCTCTGATTGGCACATTATGTTCTTGTGTATATGACTTTGCTATCTCTATTTTGCTGCAGCGATTCCTCGGAGGTGGTGATGCATTCGGATGATGCCTTTGCTCCCGTGGCTTATATGCGAGTGTCAAAGCTTCATTTGGAGGATAAAGTGAGTACGGGTCCTGAGTAATTAATCGTTGGAATGAATGAACGAGTTGTTTGCTTTCAAACAACGCCCGAATACATAGATAATCGTTCAAACATTTTAGTCATAGCTCGTTCAGTCCATCGCTGGTCTGCAAGAGGAAATGCCTGGGAATGGTTTGCGAACTACTGAACGATCGCCTTTTACACGCAACAACTGGCAAACGACGAATGAAGATTTTTATAACGAACATAAGCAAATAGATTACCGCTCGTCGTTCAGTCATTGGCCATGTTTACACTGAACAATTATAGTTTTTTTTCACACAATTCGACGATTATTTGAGCGATAATCATTCCGTGTAAAAAGGCTCTAAGTTGTGGGCAGCATCATATTAGTTATTCTCCTATACAACATCTTATTGGGGTGTTTCAGCCCTGCAAACATTCTTGCTACATTCTCTATGAAGGGTACTTCACACATTGCGGAATCGGTGTGGATTTTCCACAGCGAAAAATCCAGACCAAAAACCGCACCAGAATCTGTTAACCCTTTCCAATCCACTGTCTGACATCTGAAGACATTATGATTTAAAGCTGTACAGCTCCGATGTTGGAACACGTCCGTTGGGGTTCTCTTACTATATATTGCCAGCATCTCTGCTGTCGGAACCTTTCCAATATGTCACCTCATGCAGTACTGGCTTTAGCCAGCAGATAGCGCCATTTTATAACTGCAGAAAAAGAGTAAGCTCCCTAGGAAAACCAGGATACAAATTGGATTGGAAAGGGTTAAAAAAAACGCTTCAAAATCTGCTGGTGCGTATTTTGATGTGGATCCGCAGCAAACTTCACCCCTTCAATCGAAAGGGGAAAATCTACTGTGGATTAATGCCAGAAACCACACTGAATGATGCGGATTTTGACTGCATTTTGGTGTGGATCTGCACCAAAATCTGTGGAAAACACAGCGGAAATAAAATTGTTTGCAGAAATGGGAGATGAAAAAATTGCCCCTGTAGCACCCCCCTATTGGCAGATAGCATTCTTATAAGGTGCTCCCTCATGAGCGGATTTGGTGATCGCTGCCTGTGCGGACTATACACGGTAATACACGGGCAATGAAATGCATGGACTTTGCTGGTTCATTCACACTTGCTGGTAGGAATTGTGGATTCTGAGTGGATGGAAAGTCGCAGCATGTTGTATTTTACCACGGATTCCATGCGTATGAGCTCCATTGATCTCTAGGGATGCGTTCGATCCGCAGTGCATACGCAATTAGCATTGCATAACAATGCAGTTTTGCTCACAAGTTGTTAGAAGACCGCTTACAAATGATAGGAAGAAAGCAGGAATTTGTGGCCAGACAATGCAGGACAGTCTGGGGAGCAACACATCATCCAGCCTGCTGTCTGCAACCTCCACTTATTCCTCTGGGCTCTTCCTCCACTTGAAGTGTTTTTAAAAAAAATGGTTTATACTACTTACAAAAAAAGTAGTATAAACCAGCCAAGCCAAGAGAGCAGTATCCCGTTCTGAAGGCTCTCAGACCATCTCTCACCACGACAGCACAAGGGAATATCGCCTGAGTGATAGAAGGGTGTTTCTGATGTCATTCCCTGCTTGCAAACTTTCTTCCGCGCAGACTACATGCTGTCCTTTAAATATACATCCGCGTCGAAAACTGCACGCATCCGTGACCATTCGTAATTCTTCTCCACGATAATTCGTAGGTCTTCTGTTGCACATATCCGCAGACAGAATCCGATACGCTCGTGTGAGCCCAGTTTAAGTCAGTGGCTGACTTTTTAACAGGCCATGCAACATGACTGAGGCTGGGTTTACACTGGGTAGAAATATCGTGAAATGTCAGCACCGGGACCGCAATTCCGTGAGATTTCCGCACTGGAAAGGCAGCTTCAAAACCTGCGCCAAGCGGTTTGTCTGCCTGTATTCCGCTGCGGGAATCTCTCCCCGGAGAAAGCCTGCAGTGGAAACGGCAATTGACATGCCATGGCTTTGAATTCCATACAGCATGTCAGTTTCAGAGCTGCTTGGCCACAGCGGACTGTCCGCAGCGTATGGACGAGATTTTTGCAAATCTCGTCCACTTTGCTGCTTAGTCCCGGGCTTAAGATTGCAGGCGGAATTTTGGTATGGCAATTCCGCCCCGTGTGAACCCAGCCTTGGGATATAAACCAAGACAAAGTGTTCTCCATTGACTTACAGGGAGAGCACCTTCCAATTGGTGGCATTATAAAGGCATTTTTCCATCTCCCATCTGCTTAGCTTATTTTCCATGAAGCATTGCCTCGCCTTCAAGACACCTATATCATTTTTTGAAGTCTCCACAAGTACCCTTTCAACCCCAAGTCAAAGACCTCTCACCCAGCCAACCAGGACCCTGCTCTGCACTGATGAGGAGCAAGAACCCCCAGATCAACTGGCTGTATATGGGTGTCTTTTCCTTATCGAAAAGATTTTGGTTCAGTTTATATCCCTAGTCACGTTGCAAGGCCTGTTAAAAGGTTGGACATTGACTTATACAGAAGCTATCTTCCGATAGCTCTTACTACAGAGACCTGTTTTGTCCACAGACATTTCATCCTCAGCCCATGGAATGGAGTTGAATAGTGCAATATCGGATACAGCCAATGGTCAGATGTGGCACTGTTTCTGCAAATGGGAAGATAGAACAATACGTCTACAGCACCCACTATTTGCACGTTTCCCAGAGAAGCATGGATGGGCTTAGAAGTCTCCCCACAACTGCTAGGTGCTCTCCTAGGGAGAAACAATACCCTTCCTGACCCACTGTTTTTTGCAAACACAGCAGACTTTATTTTTTCTAATCTTTGACAAACACCTTTAAGGCAATTTTGCCAAGGTATGCCGGCTACACGAATGGTGAAAGGATTCTCTTTTGGCATACACCAGGACCATAGAAGTCTATGTGGATGGTTGGCACGTATAGTGAATGTGCCCTGCAAATATTGTGCCTTAAGTCTTCTTGTCTACAGATGTTGCACCTCTTGCTGTGGTATCTCATCACTGACCTTCCTTCTACAGGTTGGATCTTCAGCTCTTCCTTCAGTGGAGTCTTGTCCCTGCGATATTGTACATCTTCTGCCTGATGAGGCAGCATTGCATAGAGATGTAGAAGAGCAACCTATGAGGTTTATCCCCCAGACGTGGCCCTCGGGTAAATATGCAGGAAAATACAAAAAAATCCCTTTGTTCCACTGCTGCATGAATTCCTGGTCTGTTCTTCTCCATCTTAGCATGATAAATTCTGCTGTTGATTGTCCTCCCCTATTTACATCCTATGTCTTCCTTTTTAACCCTTTCAGTTCTGTATCCTTTGCATTTGGCACGTTTATACTTTTTCTATGTTAACCACTTAAGGACGCTGCCCTTTTTTTGGGTGGAGTGGGTGGGTGGGGGGTTACTCAAAAAAAAATCAGAACTAGGGCCTAGGGGCTTTCAGAAGGCCCCTGACTGCCATGGCAAGTGGACGCACCCCGCGATCTTATCACAGGGGGTGGGGGTGGGGTGTTTGTGACCTCTGAACATTAAATGCCGCTGTCAGAATTAAAAGGGTTAACCGCTGTGATTAGCTGTGGTGCTGATTGGAGCTTGCACCCACATTCTATGGAGCAGGATCGACTCCCTATCCCCCTCCACACAAACCCTTGCCCTACCTGATGTAATTGTACATTATGGAGTGTTATGGGGTTATTATACTTTAGTCCAGGACGTAGTAGTTCTTGTGACAAGCACCAAGACGCGGCGTAGGGAGTCTTATAGGCCATGCAGTGCTCCCTGGATAAAAGCTATGCAAATGAGTACAGAGGGCTGTAAAGAACTGGCATAGCTTATTTATCTAAACATACTACGTTAGATTAGAGAGGGAAAAGTATAAGGTGAATTCATTAGAATTATTCTTTATATCCATAGGGAAGTAATTTTACGTTGCTGTGTGCTCTATTGACACATAGGGGGCAGTGTGGCTTGTTAGTGTTCATGCAGTACACTGGCACCACACACTTTTCACATTGTCTAATGTTCTATGCTTATATAATAAAAATAGCCTAAACACACCTTGCTAAATGTTTCCTCGTTTGTAGATACTGTAATCCAGCGGTCGGCTCAGTCAGAAAATGGATTTCGATGGATTAGTGAGATAATTGCTCGGGGAGGTAATGTCCATGAAGCCGCTCTCTCAGCGCTCTCCTCTTTGAAAGGCAAGTATGCAGAGGAGTAAAGATGGCGATCTTTTATTCACTGACACTGAAGCAATTTTCTCATATGTACGTCTTAATCATATCGCTTCTTCTACAATGGGAACTAATTGGGTAATAGGGGAGTACGACAGAGCTACAAAATCAAGTTCTCCCTGACTGCACTTAAGGCACCACAAGCATTATTACTGGTGCTGTTTTACACCAACCTGTAGTCCGTAAATGGCGAATGAGTAAAGAAGTTAGTTGTACATAATCAACACATTATGACAGTCCTCCCTGGTGTCTGTTGATCAAACCCATTGAAATTGCACGCGTAATACTCTGCATTTCAACGAGCCCTTAAAGGGGTTGTCTCACGCCGAAACGGGTTTTTTTTTAATTCAATAGGCCCCCCCGTTCGGCGCGAGACAAACCCAAGGGATGGGTTAAAAAAAAAAAAGTTTATTACTTACCCAAATCCCCGCGCTGCGGCGACTTCTTTCTTCCTTTACCAAGATGACCGCCGGGATCTTCACCCACGATGCACCGCGGGTCTTCTCCCATGGTGCACCGTGGGCTCTGTGCGGTCCATTGCTGATTCCAGCCTCCTGATTGGCTGGAATCGGCACACGTGACGGGGCGGAGCTATGAGGACCAGCTCTCCGGCACGAGCGGCCCCATTCACCAGGGAGAAGACCGGACTGCGCAAGCACGTCTAAAAACGCCAGAAGACAGCGAATTTAGACGGCACCATGGAGACGGGGACGCTAACAACGGAGCAGGTAAGTGAATAACTTCTGTATGGCTCATAATTAATGCACGATGTATATTACAAAGTGCATTAATATGGCCATACAGAAGTGTATAACCCCACTTGATTTCACGAGACAACCCCTTTAAGGCCCCTTTAGACACAACCATTATCGCTCAAAAGATGTCACGCAAGCGACTTTTACAGCGCAAGATGATCACTCAAGATGGGCAATTGCCTTGCGCTGCCAGCGGAGGATGCAGAAGACAAGCGGGGTGTCCCTGCTTGTCTTCTGCATCCAGCTGTTCCCGGCTCTGAGCGCCCGACTGTTATACAGCCGAGTGCTTGGAGCAGAGGTTGTGGAAGACAAGCGGGGTGTGCCCGCTTGTGTTCTGCATCCAGATGTTTTCTGCACAGAGTGCCTGACTGTCATACACCCGAGCGCTCCGTGCCCGGTATGGAGAACAGAGCTGGACCGCTCTGTTCTTCATACCCAGCCTGTCATCAGGGAGCGAGATAGAGCTTAAACAATAGTATCAGCTGTATCCCGCTGTGAATCCCTGATAAGGCTCATCGTTGTCTTTCAGCATGCTGAAAGACAACGATGAGCGACGGCTTAACGAAGACTGCATGATGTCAGTGCAGTTACACACAACGATTATCGCTCAAAAGACAGCTTTTGAGCGATAATCGTTGTGTCTAAATTGGCCTTTAGAGAAGTGGTTTCTTTTTAAAAAGGGTGAGGTCCTTTTAATCTGTCATAACTTCTCACTACAGCTTAATGACTGAAAGGCTGAATGTTAAGCAGCTCCAGACTTCCAAAGTGGAAGAAGAGTAATTGTTATCTGATCATCCGGGGTGTGCCTTGTGTAAGAATATTAACCACAGTGAGAACATGCTTAAGGGTGATTTAGTATCACATAGCGCCTGTTGAGGTGCAGCATTAGTTGCTCTTGACAGATGCATGTTAACACTGTGGTGGCTGTAGGGTTTTCATCTGTATTTGTGAATGTAATGGTTTGAGTCACTGGGTATCTGCGGACAGCAAGGAGTTGGTGAGGCACATTTACATCGCCGCCTACAGCTCTTTAACATTAAGAGGTTCCTGTTTTCGTTACTAATGTAGAATTCCTGTAGTTTTTAATTGTGGTGTTTGTGTTTTTCTGAGCATGGAAACTCATTAAACACCTGGAAGAACATCGCCCATTATAATCAAATATATGAAGTCCAGGAAGCATAGTTCCAGCAAAATAACTCAAGCCATACAGATTGGATTGTATGACGGGTTAAAGTGAAGTTTTGCTTTATAAGCCCCAAGTCTGTTGGCATTCAGTAAAGGAGTTGTCTCATAAATATCGCCAAGATGTGATTTTCCTTCCTATGGTGAACCATGATTACCCCTGAAGGACACCGCCTATTCCAGCCATAAGGATGCAACAATTTTGGGGGGATTTTCATTTCCACTTTTCAGAAGCAATTGGTTTTTTTATTTTTCCATCAACAAGGCTATATGAGGGCTTGTTATTTGCGTGGTAAATTGTAATTGGTACCATTTTGAAGTACATACGGCTTTTTTGATCACTTTTATTTTTTATTTTTGGAGGCAACATGATCAAAATATGCATTTTGCCTCTGTTTTGTTTTGTTTTTTTTAAAGTTTTTTTTGCTATGCGGGATAAATAGTCTAATTTGTATGGACACGATGATACCAAATGTGTGTGTGTTTTAATTTATTGTATGCGGTATATTTACAGTATTTTTAATTTTTTAACATTTTTTTGGTCCCTGTAGGGGACTTGAACTAGAAAAGCTCTGATCGCTATGATGATCATAATAGCAATCACTGGTCATGTCAGGCTTAGACACCAGCGTCTGTTGTCCAGTTGCCCTGGCAAAACATTGTCCCACTGCGATTACATAAGGGAGGGCCAGTAATGTCACTCCCTCTATGTTGGTGTAGAAACTTTCTTTCCTCTAGACATAGAGGATGCCCTCTTGTTACAGTCACAGTCCTGGGTGTAAATAGATGACGGGAGAGATCTCTGTATTGTCCCCTGATATATTATGGCCCCTCAACCATCTTTTTTTTATAAAGTGAAAAATCCCAAATTGGATAACCTCTCTGGGTATTGTAGTCCACCCATTCCATTTAAAGCTCTGATTTGTCCTTCTTGAGTACCGGTGCCCAAGACTGTACACAATATGCCATATGTGGTCTGACCAGTGACTTGTAAAGAGGAAGAACAATGTTTTCATAATGTGCCCTTATTCCGCTTTTGATGCACTCCATGATCCTACTTGCCTTGGCAGCAGCTGCCTGACACTGGTTGCTGCAGTTAAGCTTACAGTTAACTAAAATTCCCAAGTCCTTTTCTCTTTCAGTGTTTCCCAGTGGTTTCATGTTTAGTGTATAGTGATGACAAGACTTGCATTCCCCATGAAATACCAACGTTAGAGCATTTTTACTTATAATTTTGTGTTTTGCTGTTCCTCTGTTATTCCCCCGGGAAATATATGAATAAATAGACAACTGGATATTACTATTCCCCTTGTCAATAGTGTGTGTCCTTACATAGATTGATACTCTCATCACTGATTGGACAGTGTCAGAGTTTGAAAGCAAATAAGAGCTGGAACATTATCTCTGCAGCACCACCTATTAGAAGGCAGCATTCCTGCAAATCAATGTTAGACTCTTTTTACAAGCCTTGTAACAATAACTGGGAATTGAAAACCAAGCCAGAATCTATACACAGACAGCTGTTTCGGGGTATTTGCCCCCTCATTAGTGTTAAAAGGTAGTGCTGCAGAGATATTGTTCCATCTCCCTTATTTGCATATTACCTAGAGGAGCATGAATGGCCTTATAAGTCACCTCACTCACTCACCTTCTAGGTGCTCTACCTAAAGAGAAAAGATAGCGTTTCTGACCAAGTTTGTAAGGACACTCCTCACTGACGATGCTAATGGTAATATCCATGTTTCGGTGTATTCATACATTTTCAGAAAGAATACTAGAGGACCAACACAATGCAGAGTTCTAAGAAAAGATGAGCCAGAATTGTTGTTTTAAATGAAATGCAAAAATGTCCTAAAACAGACATGTCAGGAGAGGTGACAGATCCTCTTTGTCTTTCGATGTGCTTGAATCCACTCTGAGGAGGCACAGGCTCTGACAGGTTTTACTATATAATAAGTTGGTTCCTGAGGATAGGTCACCAATAGTTGATTGTGGGGGGTCAGCTGCTTGGTATCCCTATAATAAGCTATTTACTGCACCCACTGTCATTGTGAACAGAGCCGGAAGCAGCTAGTTGTGTCCACATTGCAGCTTGGGTTGGTATTGCAGGAACAGCTCCCACTGAATTCAAGTTCCAGAAAACCCCTTTAAAGGTAGACAATAGGAAAAGAATGATAAGAAATTATTGACTAAATGTCTAATTGTCCTTTGTCATAGCACAAGCACAAGAGATTGGCCTGCAGATGAGTGACGCAGTATTGGTTCATCTATATGTCCAAAACATGGATGACTTTGCTTCTATCAACACTGAATATGCAGCGCTCTTTCCTTCAGCCCCTCCTGCTCGGTAACTTTTAACTTTTTACAAAATTTTTAGCAGCCATACAAAACTTTAGCCACCAATAGCATTGCTTTTAGCTTGTTCCCCCACTATGTTTCTTTTACTAGATATGGCTATCATTGTTAATCTGACTGCCAACCTATTAGGCCCTGCTTATATTGGTAAGACATTGGCCCCAGCGATGATGTCCCAGAACATCATCTGTCCAACATCTTAGATGCTGCGGTCGCTACCAGCAGTGGCATATAAGGGGTTAAACTGCCAGGGTCAGAGTTGCCTCTGATACCAGCAGTAACATCAGCAGCTTGGCTCTGTATTACAGCCGCACTGTTTTTGGGACACTGAGAAGTACTCACAAGATTATGACAACATATATTTTTTATCTGGTGTTAACTAGCACTTGCCTATGATTATTTCTGACAAGAAATAATTGTATAAAAATGGTTATCCAGGAAGAAAAAAAGTTTGTGAAAGCTGCTTAAAGCGGTGGCACAACTGAAAAAAAAGCAAGGTTTGCCTCATCCGATCCCCTGTCACTCTTGATCAACTGGCGTCCAGTCCCCCTGCTCTTCACTTCCGGCAAAGCCAGTAATAATGGAGATGTGACCGCTGCAGCTAATCGCAGGCCAAAGTGAGAGTGAGCAGATGATTGGCTCCAGTGGTGACTGCAGTGGGGGAAGGGGGTGGCAGGAGATCAGAGGAGGTAAGCATGGCGTTTTCTATATTTTACTACCACTTTGAGCAGCTTTTGAAATCTTTTTTCTGCCTTGATAACCCCTTTCACCAAATCACAGTGATATTACATACCACAGTCTGTTATAGGCCTACTGTGGATCCTGCAAACGGCCCCCTCAGGCCTCATGTCCACGGGGAAAATCAGGCCCGCTACGGATTCTCCATGGAGAATCCGTAGCGGGTCCCTCCTGCCCCGCGGACATGAGGCATAAAAATAAGAATTAACCCACCTCTCTCCCGCGCCGGAACTTCCCTTCGCCGCGGCTTCATCTTCTCTCCATCGTGGCCGGATCTTCTTTCTTTGGCCCGGCGGATGCGCAGGGCACGTCGGTTGCGTGCCGCGCGCATGCGCCGGCCCGAAGAAAAAAGATCCGGCCGCGACGCAGAGAAGATGAAGCGGCGGCGAAGGGAAGATCCGGAGCAGGTGAGTAAATTCCGATTTTGGTCTCCCGCGGGGATGGCTTCCATAGGCTTCAATAGAAGCCCATGGGAGCCGTCCCCGCGGGAGACCCGCACGAAAATGGAGCATGGTCCGGATTTTTTCATGCTCCTTTTTTTTTTTTTTTTTAAATCACTTTTATTGACCACCCGCGGGTATTTATCTACCCACGGGTGGTCAATGCATCCCTATGGGATGCGGATCCGCATGTGGGTCATCCGCTGCGGATCCTAATTCATAATTTGCCCGTGGACATGAGGCCTTAGATCTCCGCTCTCTAGGCCCCTGCCTTTTTTTTACTAAGCAATTTCTGGAACACTTTACAAGATCACTGAAGACAATTTTCTTGACTGTTTGTATCGCCAGACGTGACGTTTTTATCCGTTCTTTCCATAACTTAGTGATTCTTTTCATGGCTTTGCAGGGTTTGCGTGCAGTGCTGTCTACCCCGGGATAGCCTCTTGAAGATGGATGTACTCTTTTGGCGGCGGCCTGTCATTTGCAGAGAAGACTGCCCCCCAGAGAAGATAGCCATGCATGTACAAAGCATTTCCCACTGGGCCCCTGCTAACATTGGTCCCTACAGCCAAGCCGTGCGGGTGAGCAGCAATGTGAATCCCAGACACTCTTGGCATTATTATAAGCTTAGTGTCACTTAGCACCTTGATTAATCTTGTCCGTGCAGTGGTATTAATAATATTCACTTACTGACAGCAACTGACATCGAGGAAGAAGGGGAACGGAGCGGTCAGGGCAGATAGAGCACAGTCTGGCAACAGAGGTAGTGCAATGTAGTGTGACACATCTCTGTCCCCTTGGGGACTTCTTGCTAATCACGTGGAGCTGTACGAAACAGTGACTCACAATGCATCTTTCCAGATTATTTAAATCTTCCGTGATTATTATTATTGAAATCTTGAGGTTAGCCAGTAAATGTGAGAGGTTTTCGCTTAATCCAGGTCACTGGTTATGAGATCTTGTCATTCACTTGACCAAAACGGGTTCAGATTTTTTTTTTCCAGATTCTTTATTGCTGCAGTGAATGTATATATAAATGTATAATGTGTATATATATATGTGTGTGTGTGTGTGTGTGTGTGTGTGTGTATGTATATATATATGTGTGTATGTATGTATGTATGTATGTATATATATATATATATATATATATATATATATATATATATATAAATAATATACACACAGTGTGTGTGTGTGTATGTGTGTGTGTGTGTGTGTGTATATATATATATATATATATATATATATATATATATATATATATATATTCATTTTCAATTGAATATATATATGACTTGTGTATAAGATGGCTTGTGTAGCTTTTTATGCAGCGTAGCAAGTCCCTGGCACGCACAGATCAGAGAGTTCTGTGTAAGTAAATGTAAAAGCTGTGTTTGGTGGCTTTCCTTGTAAGTGTAGAGTGAGACGCTAGAATGACAAATGTTTTAAACAGGCATGTTTATTTGTTTATTGTGTAGCACAAATGGAAAGAATATTGCATTTTTATATACCGCCTGGTTGTAATGTCACAGTGCCACCTAGTGTTGGAATACTTTACTTGCATGTCATATCGGTTGCAAAAAAAAGGCTAGATAGATTGGAAGAAGGTCTGTAGGATGTGACAGCCTTGGGTAGAGACTGTCCCTTCAGCATCAGTCAGTCAGACACTATGCCCTTTAGCTGACGGTCTTGCAACTCCTCGGAATTAGGGGTATTAGAGTGAGGCGCTTAATGCGGGGTGATGGGGTTTGTCAGTATTTCCAGTGTCCTGGAAGGAGACCCCGGCGGGCAGGTCACAGGAGGCACCTTGGCAGAAATAATGTCCCCTTCTAAAACCCCCACCTCTTTGAAGGAAACAAGAAGATGCTTGTAATATTCATAACACCAGAAGCAATAAATAAACCCTCCTTATCTTAACCACTAACGTCTTGCGAAAGACTATGACAAAGATATAGCTTGATTTAGCCAGTGTCATAAAACACCAGATGGAAAGCCTATATTTAGTTTTCTTTAATTCTTGTTTGTTTATTTTGACTTTAAGGTCATTTTTGCTTATTGCATGATTAGTTCATGTGACACTCGATTAAATTTGCCACTTTTTGGTTAGACTGTTTGTAGTTTACCATCAACCAGCCGACACTTTGTTTCTTTTTTCAGTCCTCAAACAGTTATTTTGAGGTCACTGTTAAGCTGATTTCACATCTGCGTCGGAACCTCCAGCTGGACGTTCTGCTGCAGATCCAGCTGTAAATACCAGCAGAAATGATGCTGCATGCAGCGCCTTTTTCTTGCATCTAAAAGCCGAGTGGAAAGCAGACCGACCCCATAATAGTCAATGGAGTCCATCCGCCGCTATTCAGTTTCGTCCTGAGACAGAACCATTCAACTGTGGGGATTCCCTTTTCCTGCTCCCCGAACGAAGCAGGAAAGTGGAATCCCCAATGCAGATGTGAAACCTCACTTAATGACATACTTGGTTTATTAATTCATAGCCGTTACCATGTATACGTTTTTGTATGCAGGTTTCTACATAAATTATTCCACTGCCTCTCGGTGAGCTCATTATAAACTGCTTATTTTGCTGGGTTTTGATACATTGCCCAGGTCTCTCCGTATAACATGATTAAACCCAAAACTAAAGCGGAATGCAAACGTGTGTCACCTCTCACCACACCTGCATGCCAAGCCTTTCTGTTGAGCGTTTACTAGTTGTCATCTACATAGCAGAGGGTCGCAGTTTCAGGTGAGTGGATCCCAGCAGAGAAAACTACTTAAGAAATATGAGTTTTTTTCAGGTTGGGATTAGATCTTAAATAATGATCCAAATTTGGGTATTGAATGCATGGATATTTTGCCGTTTGATAGGGCGCCCCCAATCGGGCATCACAGGATGAGGTTGCCTATATTTCTGCCCCATCTGAATATGTTGATGTGATTGTCTTACCATATCTTGTACCTGTTCACTGGTAATTGAGAAGGTAAGTATCCAAATGGAATTTGCTTGTCTTCTAGAATTGCCTTATGGAGCACACATCCATGGATTAGGGCCCGAAGATGACTATTTTCGTACAGACACATGCTTGTACTCTTCCAGCAGCTTCGAGGAGTCTGGAGATTCCTCTGCAGGGGACAGTGCAATCATTTTGCAGGCTTATTAATTCATTACAGCTTGTTGATCACGTTACAAATCACTTGCCTTTTGACTCCCATCGTGCTGCATAGGGATGAGATCTGATAAAAGGCACTTCTCTACGTTCCCATTATGTTTCTTATATGAGTGCCGTCTACGGGAAGTAATATTGGTTCTTTCTCCTGAATATTGCACCCAGTGAAACACTGCAGGGGAGGGAGGCACATCCCAGATTGCAAGGATGGAGGGGGGGGCTGTGATTTTGTTTTTCTGAGCGACTGCACCTGACCTTGATGGTATTCGCAAAGCGAAGCTCGGCATAAAAAAAGAGGGTAATCAGCGCGCCGTGGACAAAGCGGAGGTGACAGCGCTGCCTGCCCTGCACAGCACATCCAGTACGGGGGCATTCAGCATTCAGACAGGCAAACAGAGCAAGACTGAGCACCACCCAACAGCGCACACACAGCGAGGGTTACTTCCACCTGAGCAGCTGCCAATGGCCACAAATTTGCACAGATTTCATTTTATATATGGGACGGGTACCATTCTCCGGAAAGACTTGACAGACTCTTATATAATGTACATTTTTGTGTGTGGCTACATTAATGGACATGTATATTACGTAAGATTGGGTGTTTGCGATTACACCCAACAATTTCTGTGTGTAATGTGAAAAATCCTGAAAACTTTTCATATTGCATATACATCCCACAGTATCATGTGTGTGACACATACAGTGACTACTTTAGCCATAGAGGATGTCTGATATTTTCTTATATATATGTAATATATAATGTTAGATAATAGACATATATTTTATACATATATATATATATATATATATATATATATATATATATATATATATAAAAATATTAGACATCCTCTATGGCTAATGTAGAATGTGGTCATTGTACATGTTTTTATCCCATGGACACACATGTTATGCTGGGGGCTGTATATGCAATATGAAAAGTTTTCAGTATTTTTCACATGAGTAAGGATGAGGATATACTGCACTCTTACTCACGGGCTCCGCAGTGGAGCCCCGACATGCAATCATTTCCTCATTTGGGCAGGTTTTCTATAAAATATCCAAGTGTAACTTCTCTCCGTAGCCGCTGCATGTGCTGCGGCAGCAGAAGCTCCCTGCAGGGACTGCTTCTATTAGTCTAATTACTGACAGGATTATCACACACTGTGAGATGAGAAGGTCCCTAATCCCGTTAGGGATCTGATGCGGCAGGTTACAGCTTTTATTGATTTGGGTCTGAGCCAAGGCCAGAGGTTAGATCTCCGGGGGGAGCCACTTACATGCTGCTCCCACCTCATCATAGATATTTACACAGGTCATTTTCTGCTAGGACATAGGTATTACCTCTCTGATGGTTACTGTGCGGTCACTGCTGGTGGTTTTACTACTCCGTATGTCCATTGTACAGACTACTTCTAGGTAGTGGCTCCTGCACTATTCTTCAACTCTAGCCCATGACAACTCTGTGCGTTTTGTTCCCTGTCATCATCATCCCCTGTCCAAAGCAGCAGATGACGGGCGCCCTGCAGAGAGACCGGTCTCTGTGTCACTCAGTATGCAGAGAGATGCGCCCTCTTCCCTGCAGTGGGAGATGCAGTCAAATAAAGGGAAAATGCCGTTTTCCCTATTGAATATTGGATGGCCTCTGACCTCTGGATAAGAGCAAGCTCTTCAGGCGCTGGGCTGCATTTATCAGGTGGATTCAGGGTATTGGGTATTGATGTGAAACAGCGTTAGTTACAGACAGACGATCTATGTGGGGTTACAAAGAGGAAGAAATTTAGAGGATTTCTGCCCTAACAGAGGGCAGCTTTGTTATATGCGCTATTGGTAATTCCTGCTGGGTTGAAAGGGACTAGATGTATTGCAAACTTTTGCAAACTGTTAGTTAATGCTTTCTTACATATTGCTTACATTACTTTTAAGGCATTCTTTTTGTGCTCACTCCTATGGTGCATGTATATAGTATACAGCTAAAGCAATATATGAAGCGTGCCCAGATCTTGCAGCACTCACAACCTGCAAATGTCTATAATGTATAGTCCATTAGACATTACATGCTATAGCACCGTCCCAGTGACTATTAAATAAACTTTCTATTATGGTATTCGCTGTACGCAGTAAGTACATGAAGAAACTGAAGAAAAGATGCATTTTGAGGGTAGGGTGGCTTTACATGTGCATTAGCTTCCTGCGTCAGTCTCAGCTAATAGATATTGATGCAAGCACTGATGACTGCATTGTCATTATATCTACTGTCTCTTTAGTAGGGCCGCTCTCTCTCTATCTGGGCAAATGCAACAAGTTGCTGTCACCGTCAACCAAGGTCCCAGCATGCCCTGCTATTTTATTTAGTTTTGGGAGAAAATCCAGATAATAGGAAGTTTTGTAGATTTGGCAACTGTTATTTCTTCAGCTCTAACATAAAGGTAGAGGAGAGAGCTGCAAAAATAACAAACCTGTTCCATGCAAGATATTTACCCTATAGTGGTTATAGGAAGTGCCTTGTGCTGTGACACACCTGTGTTCAGGGGGAATATGCAGGAGTAGCGCACACTGGGAGAGGTGATTTTAGCGAACCTTTTAGGGTTCTGTGACATTAGACACTACACTATCCTACCAAAAGTATTTGGACACCCCTATCAGTAGAATGGATCGTGTCTTATTAGCATGTCACGTGTCATAAACCACGCTACATAAGATGCAGATCCTTGGAGGTGTCAGCCATAGTTTGTGACAAGAACTGCAGGATATTGAATATATGGAGCGGGAGGGGTATCATCTTTCCTTAAGGGTGACTACCCACTAGCGGGGTTTTTTTCGCTGCAAATTCGCTGCGTTTTTTTTTTTCAGATGCCTATGGGACTTCCTAATGTTAAAAACGCAACGCAACATTGCCTTTTTAACATTAGAAAGTCCCATTGACAATTGGAAAAAAAAAGCAGCATATTCGCAGCAGAAAAAAAACACTAGTGAGTAGTCACCCTTAGGCCTCCTTCCCACGAACGGATTTCCGCCGCGTAATTCGCGGCGAAAATCCGCTGCGTTGCCCGCAGCTATTAGGTTCTATTGAACCTAATAGCACAATGCTCACGATGCGTAATTCCAGCGCGGAATTACGCACCGCGATTTCTCCCGTCCTCACCCGCAGCATGCTCTATTTTCTGCGGGTGAGGACGGGCTGTACGCACTGACGGCTTCCATTGCAGTCAATGGAAGCCGTCCGTTCACGCTATCTCCCGCTGTAACCAGCGGGAGATAGCGTGAAAAAACGCTTTCCCGCCCACCGCCGCGCGTCATCTGACGCCAAATGACGCGGCCGGCCGCGTCACGTGACACGGCCGGCCGCGTCACGTGACACGCTCGGTGACGCGGCGGTGGTGGGCGGTGACGGGCGGTGACGCGGCGGTGGTGGGCGGGGAAGCGATTTCACGCTATCTCCCGCAGGTAAGTATAGGGGCTCTGGGGGGCGCCGTGACGGGCTTCACTGCGTAATATTACGCGGCGGACCCCGTCACGCTCGTGGGAAGGAGGCCTAAGGGAGAGCATCTAAAAGGTGAGTGAGGAGACTTATAAGGCCATGCATGCTCCTCTGGGTAATATGCAAATAAGAAAGCTGGAACAATACCTCTGCAGTGCCACCTATTGGAGGGCAGCATTCCGGCAAATCAATGTCCAACCCTTTACATAGGTCTTTGTAACAATGATTGGAAATTGAAAGTCTAGCCAGAATCCATATGCAGACAGCTGTTTAGGGGGTTTTGCCCTTCATCAGTGTTCAGTAGGATTCTGGCTTGGCTAGTGAGAGGCCTGTATACGTGTGTTGGAAGAGGTATCATCACTCCTTAGGGAGAGCACCTGGAATGTGGGTGAGGAGACTTATAAGGCCATCCATGCTCCTCTGCAAAATATATGCAAATAAGGAAGATGGAACAAGACCTCTGCAGCGCTGTGTTACATTGGTTTAAGGATATGGATGTTCCACAATTGGACTGGGCTGCACAGAGTCCTGACCTGAGCCCTACTGAACATCTTTGGAATGAACTGGAATGTTGGGTCAAGAAATATGAACAGCGTCCTTCTTTGAGAGAACTTGATAGATGTTTTCAGGATGAATGTAGGGAAATGCCCACTGAAATGTATCAGATGTTAGTAGAAAGTATGCCATGGAAAGATGGAGCATTAGACAGGAGAACCACACGGACTTTAGTACACATTGTGCAACCTCAGAGCTTTCCTATATAAGAAGAAAATTCAGCAATTGTCCTGCAATCCTTGCAAAGTCTCCAAGAGATTCTTTTGTGTAGCACTGTGTGTTATGATTGCTCTGCCTATAGGAAGATGCTGTCCTAAGACACTGTTTTTAGAGGAAACTGGTTTTCCCACTTGCCAGTTGCATCTACCCAGCGGTTCACTTACCCAACATAGTTATATGTTAGACACGGCTATGAGCCCAGGTAACAGTGAAGCTACTGATTTGGGGATCCTCATAGAAGGACACAAGATAGTTATTTTATTTACTGCATGAAATAATGTCCAAGAGATCACAAATATTTGTTTTGTGTCTCACCTTCTTGTCGGGAAAGTTAATCACTCTAGAGAAATAGATTCACGTAATTCATTAGACGCTAGTAATGTCAGTGAGACATTAATACGAGATCAGTTACAAAACGCATGTCTCCACTGTGTCTAGGTATTGGGAATATTTTAATGGATAGTAATTAGTACATAGTTGCATCCTGTAGGCATCATAACCTCTTCTAATAGGCTAGTGGCCAAGTAACATGTGGTCACCGGAAGATCACGGCCATGTGTTCCCGTTGAAGTTCTCAACCAAACCACACGCATTAATAGTTTGGTACCTGTTTTGCATGCTCATCTGGTGCTCCACCCTGCTTGGGATGACTCTGCCTTGTCAATTTTGGATGTTTTTGGTTTGTGTTAGACCACAGAATTTTTTTTTTTAAAGCGTTAGTACGGTTGTAAAACACAACTTGTTTCGATTCATCCCATGTTGATTTGCTAGGGTCGGTGTCAGTTTGTGTGCAGATTGGTCAGGCTCTTTTTTTATATGCACTTTGCTTTGTGCAATGGAGAATGGTCATGCTGGATCAAGACTTGTTGGACAAAGCTGGATCACCTGTCCATTGTAAGCTGTAACCTGTACCTGTTCAGGCAGTAAGGGGCCCATTTGAAACTCCACCCAATGTTAGAGCTGGCACACTCTACTTCTCTATTTTGACCAATCCCAAATCCCCAGAGCTGCTGGTGGTAACATATTTTCCTGTCACATTTTAGATCTGTTACTTTTGTATAAAATTATTGCTTTTCAGTGAAGATAGAATATTTTTGTGACTATAATTAATTTTTTTTGTCTGCTTACATTTCAGGTCGGTGGCACGGTATTTTGTGCAGGACAGATTGCACTAATCCCTTGTACTATGAAACTTATTCCGGGAGGAATCGTGGCAGAGAGCAGTTTGTCGCTGCGCCATGTTGGTAGAGTCTTGGATGCCATCAGTCCTGGCACTTCCCAAAGTCATGTTATGCTTGCCCATTGCTACGTGACACGGAGCTCCTACATACGTTACGCTATGAGAGCGTGGGAATCCTCTGCTGAAAACGAGGTGAGGAAAGTTATGAAAGTTGAGTTATGTTCGTAAGGCACAGCAGCTCAGGTCTTCTTCACATCGCTGGTATTACGGTGTTATCGCCTCCATTGTTCTGCTCCATTATAGTCGCCTAACAGTGAAAGTGACAGCGGTGCTGGAATCATTGTATGTTAGGCATGAACAGCACTCGATGGATTCACTGGACTGAAATGGTGTCTTACCGGTTTACCGTTTATTTCTGGTTACTTTAGCAAAATCTGCGATGAAGACTCCTAACGGAAGCTCTGAAAGGGCCTTAGAAATCAGTGGGTCTAAATGTGTGTGAATAGATTCTCTAGACAAGGCCGAGGAATATGTCAGCGTGACCATATAAATCATTTGGAATGTAATATCGGATAACGTTTTACGCTCATCTGCTTTTCATACTGGACGTCTAAACTGCAAGTTATGTCTTTCTTTTACCTGCAGGGTACCTGCCCTGACCTTACAGTAGCTGTCGTTCCCCGGCTCCCACGTGGGGCTGTTGTAGAGTGGCATGTCATGGCTGCTGTCAGCGATCCGGATGGCAGAAGAAATATATCAGTGACTGAGAAAAGTTGCGGATTCCAGGTTGCACTGAAGGGCTCTGTATCTAGCTGTGAGACCTGTGCCTCTCTTGTACTGTCCCTTTCTGCAACTCGGGCTGAGTCTTTGGACTGGTGCAATGTTGGACGACTTGTGCAGACTTTTCTCCATAAAGCCTTTGCTGAGCTGCCGAAAAAGTCGGCTCTCATACCAGTGTGCTGCAGAGTTTTCCACCGGAGCGACGGTGTAGGCTTACAGAGCCTCATAGGAGGTAAGTCAAGCATGCCACATGTGATGTAAGGTAAATTTATGCTTTCTGTTCTGTCTGTTACTTTTGGCTATCTGTTGGCGGTTTACAGCAGTAGTGGGACAAACTCTTTGCCGTTTTGGTTGACCAATGTAATCAACCTGTTGCAGGACTGATGACATAAAGCTTTATGCAGCTTAAAAGAATGGCGCGCTGAGTATTATTTGAGTGATGCTGCCAATCACATCATGAGGCCATCTTATCACTGCTTTAGGGTATGGCTACACGAGACAGCTGAAAATCCACTGTGAACTTGTTAATAATCCACAGCTGGAAAAAGGGCTGCTTTCACATCTGCAGGGAGGGTTCCAGTTTCCTGCCCTGTTCAGGGAGCAGGAAAGGGGAATCCCCTATCCGAATGAGTCCATCTTCTGATGTAACCAATTGGACCCTATTGACTATAAGGGGGTCCCGTCTGTTTCCCCTTATTTGGCTGGCATTTTACTGGAAGAAAAATCGCTTAATGCATCACTTTTTGTTCCAGTATTTTGTGCCACATCTACGAAAGAACCTCCAGCAATGCAAATGTGAAACCACTCTAAATAGTGCAGAAAATCCTCAGCAGACCTGCCTCATGTACCTGGAGAGGTTGTCAAAATACTAATGATGATCTGTCCGTCCATGAGTGAGTTACATACTCCTTCCCTGATCACATGACTGGGACTTCAACACAGGTCCTGTAAGCACACGGCTGCTGTCCGGCTAGGTGTGCGTTAGTATTCCTCAGCAACTGAGGCCACAGGGGGGGGGGGGGGGGGGGGTTGTAGGGGATGGAATACTAACAAATACCTACAGCAGCCGTGTGCTTACAGGACCTATCATGCAGGACTCTACTGTGCTTCTTTTCATCACTGTTGTATGAAGAATGTATGAAGCAGAGCTGTATGTGATGTTTATGTAGCGGTGCTGTGCGTGTGTGACATGCATGTAGCAGAGCTGTGTGGCACAATGCGCCACCAGAAGCACTGGCACTATATATTTTCTAATAATTACTAGTCTTTTATATAGTAACTGATAAGAAAGAATATAGCTGAGGGCTCATTCACATGGGTGCATTTTCCATCTATGTGCTGTTCGTATATTTCATGGGCAGCACATGAACCCAATTAGGCTAGTCATTTTTTCATACAGACCGATGGTCCATATGAAGAAAACCACAGCATGTTCTTTTCTGGTCCATATTGTGGACCAGAATTGGACATGCAATGTATTCTCCCTGTGCACACAAACGTGTCCATTGCCCATCTGCTGTCTGATGCAAGTTACCCGCATCATACACCCGTGTGAATAGGCCCTGGGTGAGTCTGCTGTGTACATGAGCCCAGTGCTCTCCCTTTCCCTATACCAATGATTGAGAACCACCGTATAGTGGCAGTCAATCATTCATGGGGGTGATGGGCTACAAGCCCTACAGCATATTCAGGTAATAAGTGGCCATGCAGCAACTGCATGGACAGGAGGATGTCATCCATTGAGCTTTTGTGGAGATCACTCTTCATTTGAGGCCTGGATGGTGGTTTTGGTTCCTGGTCGGTAAGTGGAGTTAGGATATGAGATCTACATGTATTAATAGTGCTAGCTGGAGGGCGCTGACTCTACTACATGACATAATGGTGCCCACTTGGCTAATCCGGGCGTGGATATTCTCCATACTTTATGCTGATGTCACTTTTTTGGTGCCAGCGTTAAGAGACTTCCCTGAAGACAGGAGAAAACCTGTAAGCGGATGAGATATCATTAGTAAAGCTTTCAGCAGTAGCTCATATCTTGGAGAAGGCTGCTAATTAGTTAGTGCCTGCTACTGAGGTAAGTCTATTACCCGTTCAGGCGAAATGCAGATTTATTCCAAGTCTAGGCATACTTAACTCTTTAATAAAAGAACTCTTGTAAATAATTGCAATAGAAAAATATTTTTTTAAATTCCCTAAAAAAAAATACGACTAGTTGTCTTTTCCAGTGAAATCATTACAATTCTTACTTTTATCTGTTAGCAAAAACTGACTGCCAGCTTAGTTTTACTGCCCTGACAAAGTGTGGAGCTACATGGGAGAGCGGGATCTATCACTGATTAACCAGGCAGATGTTTAATTCAGGAGCGTAGAGACAACCCATGCAAAACCGTTATGTCAGCGGTAATAGTTGTCACCCAGCTTTCTCAGAAACCGGTATAACGAAGAGCGGCGCAACAGGATCTCTAATGATGGGGAAGAAGAGTCGTCAAAAACTTATACTGTAAGGGAAACCGCCCGGAATATTTACACATCAGATATGGCAGTTATGGCAGGTTGTCGACACCATTTGCATCATCAATATTTCATGAAGATTTCTACTTCGACATAAAGTGTTGATCAACTTTATAACTGCTCTACTTTACTTGTTTTGTACTGATTTCGCAAGGTGCCTTTTTTACACCCATCACTGTGACACTTCAGCTACAACCGCAGCCTTTTTCAAGCAATGTGTAGAAGCCTATTGAAACAGCCCTTGGCATCAAAAAAATGCATGATTATATACTTGTCTACCTGGGGTGTTGGATTGGAAATGATCCCCTTCCCAATTCTGAGTCTCAGCTGTCAGAGTTCCTAAAAACCCCTAACTTGTGGCCTATATTGGAATCTCCCTCAATTGTATCTGGTAAAGTGCTTCTTAGTGAAGATTCACAGAAAAGCGTACTGTATATCTGTTTGGGACATTACTTACTAAGTGGTGAACCCTTTGATCATATGGTTGATTTTGTAGGAATTAAAAAAGTAATCTATGGTTTGATGTCATGAGTATTTGATGATAAATATATATTTTTTTATGGGTTTTTTTGTATTAGGTCTCCTTTTTTCATGGGCATTCAGTACCTTCTCCACTTTTTAACCCATCCCTATTTTTTTTTATAAGGGAAGTAGAAGGAGAGGCAGGTCAGGTTTCTTTGTGGGGGCGTCCTTTTCAGGACGGTTACTCCACTTGTTCATCTAGATGTTATAGATTGGGACATTGTATGGCGCAGTTAGGTTTTTTTTAATATAATTTGATTGCTTATTAAAATGTTATCTTTTAATCAAAGAATACAGTACTCTTTTCTGTGAATGTCTTGTGGCTGTGACTATATGTTTTTGCCTGTAGGGGGTGTTTTATTCCTGACATTCTGTGAGCTTAAAGTGCTTCCTATACATAGACTGACTTCACAATATTAATCTCATTCAGAAGAGAGAAATAAATATACCAAAATGATAGGTTCAGCCAAATTTGCTTTAAAAGGTATGGCCATACATTATTTTTACTATACCACAATGCACAATCATTCCATTGCGTGGCTTTGGGGGGCATGCTGTGGTTAAAAATGTCAGCATGCTATATTTGTAACGTTTTTATGGTCTTTTTGCCGCTTCAGTGTGAAGACCGTGATTACGGAATGTTGGATTTCTTGTTTCTTTTCTGGAATCAAAACTGCAGCTGAAATCGCATATTGACCTAACATTTGTGGAATACGCCCCTACGGTGGTGACACGAAGGCCATCCTTACGTAGTCCCCTGGCGAACACAAAGCTGCTTTAACTGTTTATAGATAATTGCCAGCTTATGGAATCTGCTGCCAAAACCTTATGTCTGTGGGCATTTTTAGTGTGTACCCTGCGCCCCCCTCCCAGTTGGGGCCTGGATTGATTATTTGAGGGGTCCTCATTCATACATACATTTACATTACAAGTGCATGCATTTGGCTGTGCGTTCCCTCCTTGCCCCCCTCACTGGTACAGCTGGGGAACTTGTAATGAACGACTCCTTGATTTAATAAAGCCCAATTATTGCTGCTGTTTATCTGCTCATTTGGAACATTTTGGGATTCAGCAAATTGCAGCGCTCCCGGCCTTTCCAATTTCAAGAGCTGCTAATATCCCCATCAGGCCCTGAATTAATAAAGCACAACAAAAAAATCCTCTTTCTAAGGAGATTATCATTACACAGCGAGCCGCTGCCGCTTCTCCGCTCCCTAGAACTTGTAAAGAGTCAGCGAGGCTGCTGAACATTGTCTTTCTTCCCTCTCTGGGGCCTCTCTTGGGCCATATTTCAATTTTTGAGGCTTTTTGTACTGCTCAGAAATATATGGTCAGTCCTGTGCATCAGGAATCGACATGTGAAGTAAGACTACAAATATACTATGGGAATATACCATCAATTCCCCGATATATCCCTATCTGGCCCCCAGCAGAGGCGGAAAGGAAAAGCAAGCATGAGATCGCATTCCAGCGATGGGGAGCAGCAACAGTCTTGCTCCCTCTCTGATGCTGGAAGAGACGGGTTGTCTATGTGCCACTCTATGTATATATGCCATTTGCATGTCGTGGATAAAGACATACAGCCTACACTCCGCTGTCTCTACTATGGAAGCAATAGACGTTTTAGTTTTGGTACAACCCCTTTAAGTAGCTGCATGATTAGGCATCCATGTCATTCTGGGGTATAGGAAAGCTGGGTGATGACCTCTCTTACAGCAGTAATGGCAGCTATTTCAGTTTCTATCCAATTACTTAAGAGATGGCTATAACAATATCTGACCACACAGTTTAGATAGCTGTTGGCCGACAGCTATTCCTCCCATCTTACATATGCATGCACATTCCACTTGTATGTGATTTTAGTTAGCAGAGGGCAAGAAACTGCCACCATATACCTCTGGCAGCAGCCTATGTGCCTTGGGAGCAAAGGATTGGGCATGTTGAAATTCAGCATGTCTGATCCTTTTTTTCCCAAACATCTGTCTGTGAAGATGGGTTTGGCTGACTTTGATCTATCATGTTACCTTCAAGCAGTTAAATACAGCGGTCTCTCAATATACAGTAATAATTGATTATGGGATGAGCATTGTATGCTCAAAATATTAGGGCTTACTTTTGGCAATTTGACAGAAAACTGTCGTACATGTTTCGCACCATATTTACTGTATGTTTAGACCCTTTCAGACTTTTATTTAGCTAGTCCCTTGTTTAAAAGGGGGCGTGGCCTGAATTGCACCAAATTGCTGCAAATTGTGCCAGAATTTTGGCACTTTTTTGGTGTAAACTAAACCAACCAAAAACTGGTCTAAACTTAGACTAGACAGCCTTAAAATGTAACAGATTTATCATTCAGCAAAGGTTCTGTGATAAATCTGGTGCATTTTCAGATTGTCTAGTCTAAAGGCCCATTTACACGTAACAATTATCGCTCAGAATTTGTTTAAACAACTAATAATGAGCGATAAGCGTTACATATAAATGCGGGCATTGTGCACTTTTCGTTTGAACAATGATTTTAAGGTGAACTTCAAATTCATCTACTGGGAGATAAAGCAAACACATTTATCTCTCAGTGGCACAATGTTATCTCCATGGGAGTAGGCAGCCCTGAGCAGAACAATGCAGCAGTGTGCACAGCTTGGTGTGTGATTAATCACACGCTGGGCTCTGCAAACAGCTCCTGGAGGCCCTTTTATATGCGAATGCAGATGATGAAGTGTGAATGGATATTAATGCTTTATGAAAATCACAAAATCTTTCAGTCTTTTCAAAGATTATCTCTGGCATGTAAATGGGCCGTTAGTTTGTACTGTCTCACTTTGAGATACAATGTGATTTATTTACTAATGCTATGTTGAGACCTAAGCTTTATGGAAAACTAATTGGTCTTAAAACCCCTAAAATGATGATCAAAGTTATGTAAAAGGAAGATTGAAGAAAATAAAGTACACAACTATTGAAGCAAGTCCTTACATATAAAGCTGCTGGAAGTAGTAAATCACCTCCTATATAGAGGACAGGAGCTTCTATAGGGTCCGGTATAGTACACCACAAAAATCACATTGAGCCACCTTCACCTGGCGCTCAGCCTGGTACATGTACAGCACAGTATAAGACATGTAGTACATATATAAAGAATGTTTGTAATTAACCAAGTCTTTTCTGTTGTTTGCAGATTTGCCTGCGATTCTGAGAGACGTTTGGGGTGAGACGTCCCCCTGTCTGGCCTTGGTTCCTGTAGTAGAACTGTCCAGTTCAGAATATCTGCACTTGTCTATGTGGCTCAGCACTTGATCCTATGAAAAGGCACATCCAAGAGTTCTGTGGACTTATGATAAGAGTTTACAGCGTGAGACTCCTCTATGTGCATAGGACCGGTGGGCACCGTCGTTCTGAAACATCGAGAAGATATCCGCATCGTCATTCTTTTACTCTGAGCCATGGACTAATCTTTTGTATATACCAGTATATCATTGTTCTATATACTGCAGCTCTAACAGAAAACTTTAGAGTTGTTTTATATTATACTTCCACCTGTGCCCACACACAAATCAACCACGGAGACGGGCATCTTGAGTGGTGCACCACCCTCCCATATAGATATATGTTGGGGTGCCATTCCACGGGCCATGTTTAACACATCTTACCACAGATAGCTGGGGTGAGGTTGCAAGTCCCGCTGCAGCCCAATTATGGCAAATCACAGGCATTAGTGGCAGCTTCTAACACTTGTATGGTAGCCCCCTAAACTGGTCATTCATGTAATGATAATAGTTAGGGATTATGATTGTCTATAAGTTGCTAAAATGTTTTAGCTGCTACCAAAGGAAAATCTGTTCCTTTGTTCATAAATTAATGCTTGGTTCACTTATTTATTAACCAACAGAAGTAAAGCGGGTGCAATGCAAAGGTTCACTATGTGCTGGTATATTTTCTTTTGCATTTGCCCCTTCCCCAGCAGGCTCCTCTCTACTGGTGGTCTGTCGGGGCATCCTGAGCCCGGTCACCTTGTGTGCCCTCACACATCCACTGGCCCTAACACCTCCCAACAGTCTGGTCAGACTCTCCTCTCTACCGGTGGTCCATCGGGGGGTTCTGATCCCGGTCACCTTGTGTGCCCTCATACATCAACTGGTCCCAACATCTCACAGTCTGGTCAGAACAGCCCAGGTGGGGGACAATTCATCGATACGACCATCTAGCTTCTCACATCCCAATAATGCTCCCCTCTCAGACTCTGGTAACGAGGTGAAATCTCTTCTCTGCGTCGTAGAGGTGTCTAGTGGGCAACAGGCTCTACAGAAGCAGAAGTAGAGGTCACTACAGACAAGGAGTCTCCCAGAGCCTTTTATAGGCCAAGGGGGAACCACTTTTAGTGCCTCAGGTGACAAGACCGTTCATCTAATCACACCACAACGCTAATCATTTGTATATCTGCCTGAGATGTAACTGCATGCCGAGTTTCGCAGAAAAGCGACAACTTCTCCTACGGGCTGGAATTTTTTTTTACAAAAAGTGTAGATATTCCTTCTTCACAGACTAGTGTATGCAAACTAACAATGACCAACCACATGAAGTTGTACATCAGCAATATTGAGGGCCTAAAATTGGAGTATATGAGAATGCTGTTAACCTATATAGAATTAATCAACAATTTACACTGCTCCCCTTCAGTGGTCGTTTGAAGTAGGTTATAAACATAAAAGTTGGCCAAACAGGATGAACTTATACATATGGGGGCCTCGTGACTCTGGCCTGATATCAGCTGATGAATTTCAGCATGCCCTGTTAAATGTCTGCAAAGTTGAAGTGACTGGGGACTGCCAAGTTGGTGATGGCACTCAGGCATCTGCCTGCATACTTTATTCTCAAGCAGCGGGTAGGTGGAGGAGTCGCAGGTTGATGGAAGGGCTACATGAATACTTTCGTAACTCCAGAGGAAATGAAATTTGCCTTATTTACAAAAACAGCAGATTTGTGTGTGCATCAAATAAAGTAAATGTAACACTTTGGCCCTTATTTACTAATACTGTCTAAAGGTTAGGTAGTGCAAACCGATTAGACAGTCTAAGGCCGGCTTCACACGAGCGTGACGGGCTCCGCTGCGGAATATTCCGCGGCGAAGCCCGTCACGGCGCCCCCCAGAGACCCCATACTTACCAGCGGAAGATAGCGTGAAGACGCCCCGCCCACCGCCGCCGTGTCATGTGACACGCCCACCGCGTCACATGACGCGGCCGCCCGTGTCATGTGACGCGGCGGCGGTAGGCGGGAAAGCGTTTTCACGCTATCTTCCGCTGTGTTACAGCGGGAGATAGCGTGAACGGACGGCTTCCATTGACTGCAATGGAAGCCGTCAGCGCGTACACCCCCGGCAAATAGAGCATGCCGCGGGTGAGGACGGGTGATTTCACGGTGCGGAATTCTGCGGTGGAATTCCGCACCGTGAGCATTGTGCTATTAGGTTCAATAGAACCTAATAGCTGCGGGCAACGCAGCGGATTTTTGCCACGAATTACGCGGTGTAAATCCGTTCGTGAGAAGGAGGCCTTAAAATGTGCCAGATTGATCACTGAATGATAAATCTGTCGAATTGTAAGACGGTCTAGTCTGTTTAGATAAACCCTTAGTTTATACCAAAAATTGTGCAAAAATGTTGGTTTAATTTGCGTCACTTTGGTGAATTTTAGGCCACGCTTTTTTTTTCGTACAAGTCGAAACATTGTCTAAAAGTGCCTAAAAACACATGATAATTGTGCTGCAAGCATGTGAGACAATTGTCCTGCGTTATTTGTGCCAGAAAACTGTATTTTGAATTGTAAATAAGCCCCAATGTCTTCTGTCAGGGCTACATTTAGTTACATACAATAACACACATACATGACTGGGCACATTCTTTCAGGTTATGTGATGTACATATGGTGGCATTTCTAATGGTTTGTGAATTTTTCACCTGATATTTTTACTTTACAGAGACCTAATAAAGCAAGAGTTTTTTTTACTTAACGGTGTGACTTATGAGAAATCACTGCCTGTAGTACATGAGAAATAAAGAAGCACATTTTTCCATCCCTGCTGCTCTCATCTGATCTAGGTGTCTCCTATGTATATTGTAGTCACTTCCATGTAGTGCAGCCTCCTGTCTGATACTGATGAGGCACCACCTTGATTTCTAGATTTCTTCTTACTTTCTCTTCCTTTTTGCTATTTCAACAATCCCATGATGCATCAGCACAGCATTACATAACCAGCTAGAGACCATACTATCTCAGCCTGCTGGGAGGAAAGTGTAATTATCATTAACCTAAAATAAGCTAAGTTAAGTAATGGAGGATGAGCTGTCGTGTTCTTCATTATAAGTGTATAACAGGAGCATCTAATCGTTTGCAGTAACTAGGATAGGAGTTACCCCACCCCCATGAACAGTTTGTGTGGTACAATCCATGTGGTTTCATACAACAGGACATTCTGATGACTGAGCTGTGATGACCCCTCCAGAGAACAGAAAGGCAAGGAATTCTCAGGGGAATGGGGGTGGGGGGTCCCCATGAGATCACATGACCCAACTGAAGAGTATTTTTCAGATAGAAAGGATAACTAAACAAAGTAATACTAGCCATCCTAGACATAGGAGGGTTAATAATGAATGAAAAGAAGAGTCACCAGAGTCTCTTTAAACATATGCATAAAATGAAAGGTGAAATACTAGAGATGAGCGAGTATGCTCGCTAAGGCACATTACTCGAGCGAGTAGTGCCTTAGCCGAGTATCTCCCCGCTCGTCTCTAAAGATTCGGGAGGCGGGGAGGAACGGAGGGGAAATCTCTCTCCCACCCCCCACCCCCCCACCCCCCCGCCGCAACTCACCTGTCACCGGCGCCGACCCCGAATCTTTAGAGATGAGCAGGGAGATACTCGGCTAAGGCACTACTCGCTCGAGTAATGTGCCTTAGCGAGTATACTCGCTCATCTCTATGAAATACATATTTGCATCTCATCTGTGAAAGCATAGCAGAAAAAAGACAAACACTTTAAAGTCTTTTTCTATTTCTGTGTAATTATTCCATTTCACCACTTGAGGGCAGCAGTGAGTAAAAGTTGTGTGTTGAATGATGTTCTGTGAATGCATGTGCACACTAATGGTAGATAAGGTATACTGCGCTGTACATACCAGCACAATAACAACATTTCAGTTGGGCAAGCTCATTATTATGTTATAAAAGCTGCTTTTAAACTGGGCAATTATCATAGAAAAAAAGTGTCGCGATCGAGCGCATGTGTGCAAGGCCCCATTGAAATCAACATGAGCATTATACCGTGATTACCGCGGCATTTAAAACATTGCAGTAAAAAAACAATGTGCGAGAGTGGCCTAAGGCCACTCTTGGACATGTGTTCACAAAACTCCACATTCAAAACCGCAGCATTTTACCACAATTTTGAGCGGCATTTATGGATGCATTGCACAGTGTTTTTTAGCGCACCCCATCATGTTCAAGCGTAGATCTGCGAAGCACCATTGAAATCAATAGAGGCGTTGTACCACGATTAGTGCGGTGTTTGAAACGCTATGGTAATCGCGGTAAAAAACGGGCTGTGTGAGAGCGGCCTAAAGCCGACTTCACACAAGTGTATGCGTATTTGCATAAGCTTAGTATATTTGCGGAATCAACAATGCTTTTTCGCATGTGCATCGGCATATCTGACCGATTTGCTTTGATCCCGCAAGGCATGTTCATGTGCGCAGCAAACAAAGACTCCAATTAAAATGGCTAATTAGATCCAAATGTGTTCTTATTCCAGTGGAATTCTGCAATATTTTTGCGTGACTGAAATGCACATGCAAAACGCAGAAATCTAAATGAACCCATTGAAATCCATTGGTTCTATTCTCTGCATGTTACACACGCTAATACGCCCGTGTGAAATCGGCCTAAAGTGCATGAAGTGCATGCTTCTGTATAAACCGTATGGGTGAGGGGCGATGCTGCCGGTTAGAATCCCACCAATTCACTCACTTTCTAAAAGATTTGGGCCGAAACATTTTTTCCGTCCTCCAGACGAAAAAAAAAGGTAATAGCAATTGCTTGCAACTACGATGGCTTCTCTACGGCGCAGCGGGAAGGAGTTATATGTGAGTGGCAAAAGAGTGCTACAAAGTTGCGTGACTTTGTAGTGACATGTGCAACTCTGTAGCGACGCAGAATCGCAATATCATCACAAGAAAATGCAGTGATATTGCACAGAACACTGATGCGATATTGCTGTGATTTTCTCGCGGCCATATTGCATCGCCCGTGTGGAAGCGGCCTTAAGCCTTTTCTATAGTAGAGCGTAATAGGCAACAATGACAGGTACAATACTAAGTATATTGTACAAACGACTACATGTTCAAGTCCCCTAGCGGGGCCAAAAGAATTAAAATAAGTGTAATAAGATTGTGAAAAAGTATTTAAAAAATTATGCCCCCTCCTTTCTGATATTTAACATAAAAAATCTAAATAAATAAACAGTTGGTGTAGCCACGTCCATAAGAGTATGAGCTATTAGGGCCGGTTTCACATCTACGTTCGTACCTCCAGTGCGTCACGTTGATGTAACTTGATTCATTTTCACCTTCTGCACAGCTTGTGTCTAAATCACCAGCTGTCAGTTTTCATTTTTTATGTTGATTTCCTTACTTCTGAGACACCCTGTATAGCTACCGCTACGTATTCATCTTGCTGCAGACTTCAAACATAAATCAAGGTGGTGAAATCATTAAGGTTGGCTTGCACATCTGCGCTGGAACCTTCGTTCGGAGGTTCTGTAGCCGATGGGGCACAAAATACCGGGAGAAATAGCGCTGCATGCAACACTTTTCCTTTCGTTAAAATGTTGGGGCAGCTAAGTGGAAACCGAACGGACCCCATTCTAGTCAATGAAGTCTGTTCGGCCAGGGGATTGGGCCAAACGTAGATAGCTTAACCCCTTAGTGACGAAGCCTATTTGCGCCTTAGTGATGGAGCCAAATTTTGGAAATCTGACATGCGTCATTCAACGTAGCATTACTCCGTAAAGGCTTCACATATTCAAGTGATTCTGACATTGTTTTTTCGCCACATGTTGTACTTCATTTTGGTTGTAAAAAGAGACCGATAGAATTTGTGTATATTTATTAAAAGCGTCAAAATTGGGAACATTTTGAAAAAATTGTCATTTTTTTCACATTTTCAACTGTAATATCTCAAATATGTCCAAACATACCGTACAAATTTTTGATAAGATATATATTTCCATCTGTTTACTTTATTCTGAATGCACATTTGAAAAACTTTTGTGTTTTTTTTAACCATTTAGATGAATTACAAATTTAACATTACTTTTCAGCATTTTTGAGGAACACTTTGTTTTCCTGCACCAAGCCAAGTTTGCAAAGGCTCATGAGTGTCAGAATAATAGATACCCCCCCAAATGACCCCATTTTAAAAACTACACCCCTTAATGTATCCACTGAGGGGTGTCATGAGTATTTTGACCCCACTGGTTTTTTTTCAGGAATTAATTAAATTTAGAGGAGAAAAAATAAAATTTCATATTTTTGCAAATATGTCATTTTAAAGACATATTTTTTTTCCTATAGTGCCCATGAAAATAAGGATTTACACCCCAAAATGGATACCCGTTTCTCCCGTGTTCAGAAACATACCCATTGTGGCCCTAATCTTATGTCTGGACGCACAACGGGACCCAAAATGAAAGGAGCAGTCGGTGTCTTTCAGAACATAAATTTTGCTTGAAGGCGTTTTAGGCCCCATAGCACACATGTAGAGTTCTTGAGCGCCCAAAACCATAGAGGACCCCCACAAATGACCCCATTTTGAAAACTAGACCCCTTAACGAATTTATCTAGGGGTGTACTACCCATTTTAACCCCACAGTTTTTGAATAAATTCAAGCAAAAGGAAAAAATTGTGATTTTCGTTTTTTTGTCAATTCTGTCATTTTAAAAACAACTTTTTTTGTACAGCACACACATGAATGAAGCCCTGCACCCCAAAATGGATACCCCTGTTTCTCCCATGTTCAGAGACATACCCATTGTGGCCCTAATCTTTTGTCTGGATGCACAACGGGGCCCAAAATGAAAGGAGTAGTCGGTGGCTTTCAGAACTGAAATTTAGCATGAAGGTGATTTAGGCCCCAATGCCCACTTGTAGAGCCCTTGAGCGGCCAGAACGACTGAGAACCCCAACAAATGATCCCATTTTGAAAACTAGACCCCTTAACGAATTTATCTAGGGGTGTACTGTGTATTTTTACCCTACAATTTTTGAATAAATCTAAGCAAAGCAGTAGGAAAAAAATAACAATTTTCATTTTTTTGGCAGTTGTATCAATTTAAAAACTGGGTTTTTTTGTACGGCACACATAGGAATGAAGACTTTCACCCCAAAACGGATACCCCCATTTGTCCCGTGTTCAGAACCATACCCCTTGTGGCCCTAATCTACTTAAAGGACACATGGCTAGGCCTATAATGGAAGGAGCACCCGTTGGATTTCAGGGTACAACGGAATAAATTCCAGGCCCCATTGCCCACTAATAGAGCAATTGAGCGTCTAAAACGATAAAGAACCCCCACAAATGACCCCATTTTAAAAACTAGACCCCTTAACGAATTCATCTAGGGGTGTACTTCACTGTAGGGAACCACAGAAAAATACTTGCCAACCAAGCACCAACAAGTGGTTGGCGTCTTCACGCTTGGGCTTCACTGCACATGTGCAGAACTCGCATAATATCGCGAGACTTCGGGAGAAGGTGTGTGGCAAGGCTGACAGCCTATTGGAAGCACAAGAGCCAATCCCCTTGCTTGGGAGGCGTGCCTAGGGCCATATAAACCTCTGCTGAGAGCTGAGTTACCATCTATGCTCATTTTGTTAACAGCCACTGTGCTGTTCAGATCAACTATCAGCCACTGCTCTTTGTGGCTTAAAAACTGTGCTGTTAGGATAGAATCCATCCTGATGACGCTGCCAGAAGTTCTCTGACAGCAGAAACGCGTAGATGGATAGAATTTCTGACTAAAGTGATAGACATCTATACCTGGCTTTTATGCCAGAGCTATCATTTAGGCACATAACTACCGGGACCAACAATCTTAGTGTCCCTTAACAGCAATTTAATATAAAGAGTGACTACCTAGGTGATTGATATCAATAGTTTGGCCTTGCACCAAATCAACCACCTAGGACTTATACTGTTGGACACAGAAACCTAAGTGTCCTTTACAGCTATCTAAGAGAAGCTATTTATACTCATAGCCTATTGATCTGCAGCATTAGTCCAGACGAATATTTTTGATCTATATCTTCATCCGAGATCACTATGTATCCGTCTTTGGACTTTTTAGAAGTTCTCTAATTATTTTATATTGATTCACACTGTGGTAGTTGATGAAAATCCTGCAATAGGTTATTCCCCAATGTGTGGGGCATACCTTGCATGACTCACTTTATCCACTATCCTTAAGTTAAACACAACACTTGTACTTGGGATGTACATCTACCCCTTGACGATTGTGGACATATATAAGCAATCTGCGTATGACTTCGATATACTTCTGAGCTTGGTGATATACTCACCGTGCTCAAGTCCGAGATAAGATTCCAGCACTCTATTACATATCTAGAGAAATACGTAGCCCTGTGTATGGCGGGAATACAGGGTTCTGGTTAATAATCTCCTCTGTGACTAGAACATCATAGATATACGTTACTATTCCCTTTCTCTCTATGTGAGAATACATAAGAACCTCCGATAGGGGAATATACTGATATCCTCTACTTTATAGAGGGGGGAGAACGAGTAATAGAAAATAACAACTAATTCTAACTACTCAGTACCTTACGGATATTGCAAGAGGGTATAAAGATTTTTCCCCTCAAGGAATTATCTTAGCCTATGAAAATAATTGATAAAATCAAAGAGACTTCTTCTTTATTACTATTCGAGCATAGTTTTATCTCATCACCTTATATCGCACTATATTGTTTTTCTTTTGCTTTTTTATCTTAATTAATAAAAGTTATATTTTATTCTATTTTTCTGTGGTTCCCTACAGTGAAATACACTTGATTAACGGGAACTTAACTGCCTCGGTGATATTCATCTAGGGGTGTACTGCGTATTTTGACCCCACAGTATTTGAATGAATCTAAGCAAAGCTGAAGGAAAAAAATTACAATTTTCATTTTTTTGGCAATTTTGTCAATTTAAAAACAGGTTTTTTTGTACAGCGTACATAGGAATGAAGACGGTCACCCCAAAATGGATCCCCCCGTTTGTCCCGTGTTCAAAAACATTCCCGTTGTGGCCCTAATCTACTTATAGGACACATGATTAGGCCTATAATGGAGGGAACCCCCGTTGCATTTCTGGGCACAACTGAATACGTTCCAGGCCCCATTGCCCACTTGTACGGAATAAAAATTGACACCTTAAAAAAATCCCCCCCCCCCCTCCGCGCCCTTTTCGGCGTTCCCCAAATCTTAGATAAAAGTAATAATGTGAACTGTGTGGTATATCCGAAGACCGGGGTAATTACAGAGGCTGGTTGGGATGGGCCCATGGGGCAATAAAACCGGGTATCCCCCTTCTCTCATGCTTTTTGGGGGTATTTCGCGACCTCAGTAGAAGGTATGGGGTGTAAAAAGTGGCGTTCCGTGAGTCTTCATAAGCTTGTGGAGGTGCGGCGGTCTCACACAGAAGACGCTCAACAAGGTGCTCCTGGAACTGCAGGAAGGCGAGCGTTCCCGGGGCTTCTTGTAAATTATGTATTACAGGTAGCGGTCTGAATAACGCCGGGCTCACACGGCCGTAGGTGGAATCCGCTTGCGGAGGCCCGCAGCGGATCCCAGCTGTGAGCCCGGCTGTGACCCTGCGTACGGCCGTGTAATGTACTGCACATAACTGCCTACTCACACAGGCGGTCAGTCGCAGTACACTTTTTTTTTGTTTGTATTTCCCGCACCGTTGCTTAGCGATGACGCGGGTACCTGCAGCCCGTACAAAACGTAGTTGCGTATGAGCTGCGGGTATATCCGCGACCATGGAGCACAATGGGCTCTATGTTGCTGATAGCCGCGGTAAAATAGAACCTGCTGCATTTTCTTTTCTCCGAGTGGATTACGCAGTTCCGACCCGCAAATGTGAGCGGAATTGTGTAATCCAATGCGATTGATCTGCGTAATACCGCGGATCAGACGCATGCGGAATCCTTAATTCTTATCTGGTTGTGTGAGACCAGCCAAAGGTAGATCGCTACCTTTTTTATCACGTGACCGGGGACCGCTCAACGAGGCCACCCGTCACTGCTCCAGGCTCTCGGCGACCGTTGGTCACTGGGAGCAAGGAGATTTTAAATTTCCTGGGCTCCCCGACTCCTGCGCATGTGTCCGGTGTTTTGCCGGCGGTCGCATGCGCAGAATCCAGGAAAGTTCACGGAAGAACATCGCGTCGGGTTGCAAATACGGAGGCCTCCAGTAAAAAGTTTCATCTCCTCTCACTGATCGCATCGGTGAGGGGAGATGAACCTTTACCTTTTTTTTACTTTTACGTGATCGCCATTATCCATTGGATAACGGCGAACACGTGATCAGGAACCGCTCACCACAGCTCTCCGTGAAATCTCCAGGCTCTCGGCTAAGTTTTGTAGCCAGGAGCATGGAGATTTTAAATTACGCTGGCAATCCACAGCTTTTGCGCATGCGTCCGCCACTTTGGCGACAGGTGCGTACGCAGAAGCTGGAGTAAGGTCCGCGGATAAATCTGCGGGCCTTAGGTACGTCATTTCATCCTCCCTCACGGATATGATCCGTGGGGGGTGATGAGACGTAAGATTTTTAAACTTTTTTTTTAAGTTTTTTACACTTTTTTTTAAACTTTTTTACACTTTTTTTTTTTTACTTTACATGATCACCGTTATCCATCGGATAACGGTGATCATGTCCCTGGTGACATCCCTCTGCTCCGGGCTACACATGGCAGCCAGGAGCAGAGGGATTTTAAATTTCCCGGGGCTCGAGCCCCTCTGTGCACGCGCCCGATGATTGACATCAGGCGCGCATGCGCAGCCGGGGACCTCGAGTCCTGGGACATCGGGGAGGACCGGGGGTGAGTAATTTCACCTCCATTGGAAAGCGCCGATCGCAATGCCGAGGGTGACTGCCCGCATCCTGGGATGACAGCGCCATGCTGTCGGCTACCTGCGGGCACCGACAGCATGGAGCTGTCACGTCCTTAGGCAAGTGGGCATTAATCCTAAGAGGATGCATAAAACTACGTCCTCTAGGATTAAAGCCCACTTACTGAGGACGTAGTTTCCTGATGGGGCCATCACTAAGGGGTTAAAGGTGGTTTCACACAGGCGAGAAAATTATGCAATTTTCGCGTGATGCAAGAGTGAGGGCTCCTACCCACTTACGTTTTTTAACATGTATGTCAATGGGACTTTGTAATGTTAAACACATCGCAGGTTTGTGCTTTGTGATGTTTGTGCGATGCGTTTTTAATATTAGAAAGTCCCATTGACATTTGCCTTAAAAAAATGCAAGTGGGTAGGAGCCCTCAGTAAAAAAGAAAGTAGATTATGAAACCAATGATTTTCAATGGTTTTCTTCCCATTAGCCATGTTTTCATACATGGGCAAACAATCATGGCATGTTCTATCTTTCTGAGATGTGTTTTTTTTATCTCCCATTTTTCCTTATGGAGCCTCCTTTTTATCGCATTGCAACAACCCTTGCGATGCTAACATTAGAGAGTCCTATTGAGTTTCACAAAAAAATTGTGCAAGAAAATTGTGAGAGGCAGCAATGATTTTGCGAGAAAAAGCAGCGCTGACTCTCAAAAATCGGGGGAAAAAAGATGTAATTTTGCCATGATTTTCTAGCTGCAAAATTGCGATCGCCCATGTGAAACTAGCCTAGATGCTGCACTGTAAAAGGCTGTCAGCAAGAACATTCATAGAAACTAGTGACAGTCCGTAGACTTGTGGACACTTTGATAAACACTTTTGTATATCGTTTCAAATCATCTGCATCGATTTTTGGAGTAAGGCCGCCTGCAGACGTCCGTGCCCTTGCAGAGACCTGCGGCTCACCCACTCCCGGTGTCTTCTGTCTCTGCTAAGCGCCGACTGGCCGGCCAGCCAGCAGCGCCCGGCCCATCACCACTGACATTTCTGTGCGGGCCTCACAGAGATAGAACATGCCGCGATTCGTTTTCCGCGCATGTTTTCACGCGGACAAATCGCGGCTGTGTGCATAGGATTGCGTTTTGCGGAAATCCTGCCGCAGAATTTCCGCCTGTGCCTGCCTGCATAGGATTGCATTACAATCCTATGCACACAGCTGCACAGAAATAGAACGTGCCGCGATTCGTTTTCCACGCGTGTTTTCACGCGGGCAACGGGCACGGGCGGAAATTCTGCGGCGGGATTTCCGCAAAACACAGTCCTATGCACACAGCCGCGATTTGTCCGCATGAAAACACGCACGAAAAACGAATCGCGTCACATTCTATTTCTGTCAGAGGCCCGCACAGAAATGTCATTGGTGATGGGCTGGCACTGCTTTGCGCATGCGCTGGCCGGCAGCGGGCGCTTAGCAGAGACGGAAGACGCCGGGAGTGGGTGAGCCGCAGGTCTGGGCACGGGACCGCATACGGCTGTGAGAATTCTCGCAGTGGGATCCGACCCAGCCGTCTACAGGCGGCCTTACTTCAAAAATCGATGCGGATGATTTGAAATGATATACAAAAGTGTACACGGGTGGAAATTCGGCCGCAAATCCCGCCACAGAATTTCCACCCGTGTGCAGGGGCCTTATTTAGGGTAAGATCAGTACTGTTGCTGCCATGTATACCCACAGATCACTACTTACCTGCTTTGTCTGATGGTTAGTCAACATCTTAAAAACTATCACATTACTCTTGATACTAAATTAAAGCATTGCAGGCGCCAAAAATAAGGTCCCAACCCAAGAATCAGTTTGTTGCAGAAGATGAGTGCGGTGCGGACTTCTACTCTGCTCCAACTCCAGAGCCAGAGGAACAGTTGCAAAATCATCCATGAGATGCTCTATGGGGCAGGCTTAATGTCTCCCAAACATATTCTAGAAAGAGTCAATAGGTTATATTACAAGATCAAAAGCAAGAGGTCAGCACCATCCAGTGTACATATAGAGTTTGAATATTTTTAAATTGTCACTTGGTCTGGTAAGAACTTTATTATTTGGGGTCTACACTTTGTATTGTATACGTTGAATTTATATTATGTACCTCTGGTGACCTCCAGTGGCAGAAAGCTGAATAGCAGGTACAAATCAGTTCAAGAAAGCACATTATTAATAGAAGTATGGTAGCTGCACTGCAGGATCCAAAGTTTTTTGATAGGAAATTCAGTATACTTCTAGCATCGTATGTAACGCCGATAAAAGACACATGTCCATGTAGTTCAGCCTATTACTCCCACTGTTGATCCAGAGGAAGGCAAAAAAAAAAAAAGTAGAAGCCAATTTTCCTCATTTAAAGGGAAAAAATTCCTTCCCGACTCCAATCTGGAGCGCTATAGGATTTAAGTGTGAATCAATTATATGGCATCATTTTTGATTGACTTATATGAGAAAGCTTTCACTATATACAGTATTTGTAAGCATTATATGATATGTTATTGGAGCAGCCTGTTGCAGTTGGACCTGGTCAGTTTCATAGGAATCTAAATCAATACATGACACTGATAAATGTAAGGTTATGCACATGAGCAGAAGAAATACAGGTCACCATTACATACTGAATGGGGGACACTGACATGGAAAAAGACTTGGGGATTTAAGATAACTATAAGCTTAACTGTAGCAACCAGTGTCAGGCAGCTGCTGCCAAAGCAAACAGGATCATGGGGTGCATCAGAAGAGGTCTAGGGGCATTTGACTAGAACATTGTTCTTCCTCTTTACACATCACCGGTCAGACCACACAATGAAATTTTGTATACAGTTTTGGTACTCAAGAAGAACATATCAGAGCTTGAGTGGGTACCACGTCGAGCAACTAAAGTAATAAATGGAATGGGCGGACTACAATACCCAGAGACGTTATCAAAATGGGGGTTATTTAGTTTAGAAAAAAGACATCTGAGGGGCGACCTAATAACTATGTATAAATATATAAGGGGACAATACAGAGATCTCTCCCATCATCCATTTATACCCAGGACTGTGACTGTAACAAGGGGGCGCCCTCTACGTCTAGAGGAAAGAAGGTTTCTACACCAACATAGAAGAGGGTTCTTTACTGTAAGAGCAGTGAGACTATGGAACTCTCTGCCTGAGGATGTGGTGATGGCAAACTCA
Source organism: Eleutherodactylus coqui (assembly GCF_035609145.1). Lineage (NCBI taxonomy): Eukaryota > Metazoa > Chordata > Amphibia > Anura > Eleutherodactylidae > Eleutherodactylus > Eleutherodactylus coqui. The sequence goes on along the minus strand of NC_089842.1, from coordinate 200,004,424 downwards.
CTACAAGACTACAAGAGGGGCCTGGACGCCTTTCTTCAGTGTTGCAATATTACATGTTATATCACTGATTACTTCAGAAGGGTTGTTAATCCCCCCACTGATCTCAAGAACGGAACTCCCATTTCCTGCTATGCCTGTAACTGCAGGAATCCCTTCTCCCCCCACGCAGTGACTTCACTATGAATGGAGCGCTGGCAGAGAATACGTGAATCCAGAAGACAGTACCCAGTAGCACTCAATACCTACTCAAGATGGGGTGAGGATCATGCACACCGCTAAATAGGAGTCTGAACCTCAAGGCTCCATATGCAGTCCCAGGAAGGATATGAAGGAGTAGCAGCATAAGCAGTAAAGTTAAAAGTAGAAAATAACCCTACTTATTCCAGGCGCTCCCCGTACAAGTGCCCAGCAATTCCTTCAACAACTTTCAGCTCTCACATCCAAGTTCATCTGGGCGGACAAAGCAAAGCGCATCTCCCGCAACATCCTAACAAGACCCAAGAAGGAAGGGGGAGTAGGCCTACCCAACTTCACGCAATACCTCCAAGCAACCCACCTAACCCGAGTAATAGACTGGCACAGACACCAGAACCTCAAACAATGGGTGTCCATTGAACAAGCCGCGACGACCATCCCACTGAGGGTATTACCCTGGTTGACGGAACAGACTCCCAGAGAGCTGACACGGCACCCCACAATTGGCCCCACCCTGGCGACGGTAGCAAAAATTCGGACAAGGCCGAATATCGCCCCCAATCCCTCACCAATGTTCCCAGTCCTGGGCAACCCCTCGTTTCCCCCGGGAAGTGAAAATAAAGTATTTCGCAGCTGGGCACGGGAAGGTAGATACAGAGCAACCCACTTCTTACACGAAGGCCACTGGCTTATCGCGGCCCAACTGACAGAGACACAAGACCTTCCCCCAATCCCTTTCTGGCAAACGATGCAACTGAGACACTTTCTCAGCACACTCCCACACCCGAGTTCCTTCACGCGCCCAAAAACACTATTCGAGGCAACATGCAGTACCGAGAGTCCGCACAGACACACACTATCCCTAGCATATGACATCCTCAACACACAGATAGAACCTGAACCACCTAACTATGTACAGAAATGGGAAGAGGACCTCTCAATAACCCTCTCCCAAACAGAAAGAGAAAAAATCTTCACGCTGACACACTCCACCTCCATTTCCAGTAAAACACAGGAAGCCGGATACAAAGTACTATCGCGTTGGTACAGGGTACCGGCGCAACTAAACAAACTGTTTCCATCAGTCTCCCCCCAGTGTTGGAGATGCAATGCCGCCCGAGGGACCCTCCTCCATATCTTTTGGGACTGTCCAGGGCTGGCGGGCTTCTGGGAGAGGGTGGAGCAGATTTCCTCGAAATTTACCCAATATCCAATTCCCAAAACACCAGTCTTTTTTCTTATTCACCATAACGAGATTCCACTCATAGTGTACAAACATTCGGTAGTGCGCCACCTAGTCAACGCAGCCCGTTCCTGTATACCGAAACTCTGGCGTCAGACAACACCACCTTCGATTTCTATGTGGCTCAATCTAATACAGGGGATAAAGGAGATGGAGGACCTCACGGCAACGCTCAAAGGCACTCAAGAAAAAGTCACAAAGACCTGGTATCACTGGCTGGAGTTCCCCCCTCCATTACTCCCACACCTGTCCTGACTACCCACCTCACAAAACCCAACAACCTCCCTTCTGTTTCTTGTCTTATGTCTTAGTTCCCCCCTTAAGATGTTTTTATGTCGGGTTAGAGGAGTTCCTAACTCAACTCAACCTATACTATGTTTGTATGGCTTTAAGTAACGGTCCTTAAGACAAAGTTTCTACAATAGATGTACGACGATTTTGCATAAGGAACGGAACAGTTTAATGCTCAAGCAGAGCGAGGTGTATTGATACACTTCAAAGTTTAACTGATGTTCAGAGTTGATACTGCACTTCAAATATATGTTTTAAAGTTACTGAACAACTATCACATTATCTGTATTAACCCTTTGCAATCTAATTTTGGATTCAGGGTTTCCTAGGGGGCTTTCTCTTTTTGCCATTATACAATGACGCCATCGGCTGGCAAGAGCCAGTAGTGCAGTGTGAGACATGCTGGAGAGGCCCCCGACAACAGGGTGGCCAGTACTATAGAGTAAGAATACCCTGCCGGACGTCTTCCAACATCGGAGCTGTACAGTCTTCAATCAGAATGTCTTCAGACGTCAGACAGTGAATTGGAAAGGGTTAAAATTGAAAATAAAGAATTAAAAAAAAAAAAAGTAGGAAATAACCTTTATTGCTTCATGGTCTTAACCCTTTAATGACGCGGACCCTTTTTTTTTTCCATTTTCGTTTTTTCATCCCCCCTTTAAAAAAATCGTAACTCCTCTATTTATCCATCGACGTCGCTGTATGAGGGCTTGTTTTTTGCGGGACGAGTTGTACTTTTCAATGGTGCTATTTAATATACCATATAATGTACAAAATTCTAAGTGGAGTAAAATGAAAAAAAAAAATGACATTACGCCATCTTTCAGTGCGTCTTGTTTCTACGGCACACAAACTGCAACAAAAATGACATGATAACTTTATTCTATGGGTTGGCACGATTGCTACGATACCAAACTTGTATAGTTATTTTTTTTACTATACTACTCATTTTTTCAAAGACATTTAATTTTTTTCAATTATTTTCTGCCGCCATCTTCTGTGCGCAATAACTTTTTTACTTTTCCGTCGCCGTAGTTGTGTGAGGGCTCATTTTTTGCAGGATGTTCTGTAGTTTACGTTAGTACCAATTCGGAATACATACGACTTTTTGCTCGCTTTTAATTGAGTTTTTCTGGGAGACAGGGTGACTAAAAAAGTGCATTTCTGGCGGGGGTTTTTTTCGGACGACGTTCACCGTGCTGGATAAATAATGCGCTACTTTGATAGATCGGACTTTTACGGATGCGGCGATACCAAATATGTATTTTTATTTTATTATTTAGACTTTTTAATTATAGATAGGGCAAAAGGAGGGTGATTTAAACTATTACTTTTTTTTTTTTTTACATACATAGCCCGATGCTCCAGGACGTAAATGTACGTCCTGGAGAGGGAAGGGGTTAAAAAAAGGCAAGATACATTTCGGCCCAAAGGAGGTCTTTTTCAATGGGGCTGACGGAAATAGCCAAACGGCATTGGCTCAGGGATCTCCGCAGTCTCATGTAACGCTAGGATGCTTGTGCAACCAGCACTGCATTCAGTCTCCTCCTCACTGCAAGGGGTACAGTAACCCCACAGTGTGGTGGGAGAGGGACACAGGACCCCCATTCTTGAGATTAGTGAGGGTCTCAGCGCTGACACCCCCACTGATCAGCAAGTTACTCACCTTTAACCCCTTAACGACGTGGCCCTTTTTTTCCTCCTCCCTTTTAAAAAATCGTAACTCCTTTATTTATCCATTGACGTCGCTGTATGAGGGCTTGTTTTTTTGCAGGACAAGTTGTATTTTTCAATAGTACTATTTAATGTACCATATAAAGTACTGAAAAACTGTACTAAAAAATTCTAAGTGGAGGGAAATAAAATTAAAAAATCATTCCGCCATCTTTCAGTGCGTCTTGTGTCTACAGCGCACAAACTGCAACACAAATGACCTGATAACTTTATTCTATGGGTCGGTACGATTACTCCGATACCAAACTTGTATAGTTTTCTTTTACTATGCTACACTTTTTTTTTCAAAGACATTTAATTTTTTAAAGTTATTTTCTGCCGCCATCGTCTGGCGCGATAACTTTTTAATTTTTTCATCAACGTATTTGAGCAAGGGCTCATTTTTTTGCGAGATGTCCCATAGTTTACGTTTGGTACTATTTCGGAATACGTACTTTTGATCGCTTTTTATTGCGTTTTTTTCTGGGAGACAGAGTGACCGAAAAGTGCATTTTTGACATTCTTTATATATATTTTTTCGGATGACGTTGACCGTGCGGAGTGACCAATGCGCTACTTTGATAGATTGGACTTTTACGGATGTAGTGATAGCAAATATGTATTCTTGTTTTACGATTTAGATTTTTTTAAAATTATAGATATAGTGAATAGGGGGGGGGGGGGTAATTTAAACTTTTATTACTTTTTCTTTTTTTTACAAATAGTAAAACTTTATTGATCTTGTTTTTACTTTTTTTAGCCCCCCTAGGAGACTACAACTTGCGATGCTTTGATTGCTCCAGCAGTATGATGTCATAGCATTACATCTTACTGTAATCTGACAGACAGTCTATCAAGCCACCCCACGGAGACGGCTTGATAGGTAATCTGCTTTAAAGGGTGAGGGTCACTGCAGTCAGACCCCCCATCAGTTTTCACCCATCCAGTGGATCGGTATTTCATCCCTATTTGATCTGTATATTTTTTTCTACTGGGCAAATCCTGATCAGTACTTGCACAATAGGAAATAATAGCACACGCGTTATATTTGCACAGCTGAATTGTGCTTGTGTGACCCCGGCCTAATAAGTGAGTAATAAGGGACCGTTCAAGTGTTCTCAGTCACTTATACAGCGAATGTGAACAAATAAACAATTTCTTGAGCCAACGATGTATCTGCTGTATAAACAGTCTGTCGGTCAGCCATGTTTACACACGGTAATGATCGGGAACAAATGTTCCATCGTCAGCCCATATATAGTTAAAGGGCTTCAGAGGAGTTCTCTGGGACCTCAGGATAGGTTGTCGAAAGTTGATCAGTGGGGTTCCGCCGCTCGGGATCGCCACTAATTAGTTCTCAGTGTGGCCTGTGAAGGAAACAGATAGCACTGTCAATACTGCAGTGGTCTGGTTTGGTACTGCAGGCTCAGCTCCCACTGAATTTAATGGCAGTTCTGTCTGCAGTACCGAACCTGCCACTGCGCTATCTTCTTCCTGCGTTATTTCCACAAAAAACGGATGTTCTTCCACACATATGCAGGTCCTGGACTTGGTCCATGTGATCCTTTTTTTTTTTTTACATGCGCCATACATTTTTCGCATTTGCAAAAAAGAAACCTAAAAGCTGCACCTCTTTTGAAAAAACAGACAACAGGTCAGTCTTGTCCGTAGTGTGGCTCTATATGTTGTTTCCCCTTTAATGGACAGGTGAGCACAATATCTGGTCACTGATATCGCGCTCGCCAACATGTGATATACCCACAAATGTGAGGTGCTTTTCTGTTAAAACCGTCTCCTATCACTTCTGGTAAAGTAGCAGACCTCGTATGGCACACGGCGTGCGATGTGTTTTACTGTCCTATTGATGACGATGAGCGATGCGTCCTGAAGAACGCAAAAAATAGAACAAGTGATTTTTTCCCCACCGCATTGCTCATGTGTGTGACTCCATTCTAAAGAATAGGGTTCATATTTGTGCATCTCACAACGTACGAATCTCACGCGATTTCCTAGGCTGTGTAAAAAGCGGCCTTAGGTTTGATTCACACAGATGTATTTGCACCTAATTACGCAAAATATAGAACCCATTGATTTCAATCACATTTCCGTATTTTGCATGCACATTTCAGTCACACATAAAAAAAAGGCACATACTTTATTCTCTGGCATATTTGCGCACCAAAGGTTGTCAGAGCAGTTAATGCGGGTGCGCTAATGTGCTGAGAGATGCGCGTGCAAATACGCATATATGAAGGGGGCCTTAAGTGTAGTTCTAATATACTTTCTGCTTTAATTCCTCAACCTTTTCATCTCTGTTGGGAACCTCCTCTGGATATAAACAATGAAGGTTCCATTCACTGACAACAAGCAGATGTGGGGGAATTAATACAGAAACTACCTGTAGAATCTCCCATTACAGGATTAATAGACTATCTGCACACCGGTGCCATATTATGTGCCCGCAGACATGAAAACCCGGGGCGGCTACTGCTACTCTGGCTCCCGCAAGGCTCTGAGGCTAGTCTAGTTTGAGAAACTACATTTCCCAGCATGCCCCGACGTCCATGTAGCTGGTGGGGCATGCTGGGAGTTGTAGTTTCAGTAGAGCTGACCGTAACTTCGTCACCTCATCCCACATCCAAGATGTCCGCGGGTGATTCGGTCGCTGTTTGATGACGTAATGTTTATCAGATGTTCTGACACAGGAACGGCAAGGACTTCCGGATGCAGGTGATGGCTGCAGTGCTCAGCTCATCCTCGCGGTAGATGGAGCAGAGCATGGCCCGGTGTCTCTAGTGCTCTGAGCCGCTATACAGGGAGGAGCCTCAGCACTGGGGTCATGTGAGGACACAGGCATGTAAGACCAGGCTGCTGCCCACTGTGCGTTCTGCTCCAGAGAAGATGTTTAAAAGCCATCAGCACAGAAATGCTAAGAAAGTCCCACGAAGGAGGCCATATTGCTGTGACAGCTGCCCCAAGCAATTTGAAACGCCCTCCAAACTGGCACGACATTACCTTACCCACACCGGGCAGAAGCCTTTCCCATGCCCAGACTGCAACAAGACGTTCCGCCAGTTAGTGCACCTAGAAAGGCACATGATGACCCACCTGCTACCCTTCCAGTGCAAAATTTGTCACCGCCACTTTAAAAACTCAGAGACGTTTTCCAAGCACCAGCAGCTGCACCACGCGGTCGCCGTAAAGGACATGAAGTCGTACAGAAGGCCCGTTCACAAGAGCTTCTCGTTACCGCTCTACTGCTTCGGATGCCGGAAAACCTTTCTGAGCGAAGAAAACCGTTTACTCCATCAGTGTGATGTCATGAATGTCATCGCGTTCCAAAAAACCCAAACGCGGAGCTGTGAATTCTGTGACAAGGCGTTTCCTTCTCACTCGAAGTTGGAGCGGCACTTGATGATCCACACGGGCCAGAAACCGTTTGCTTGCGCGCTCTGCGGGAAGGCCTTCCGACAGAAGACGCACCTGAAGATCCACCAGATAACTCACTCTCAGGAGAAACCCTTCCGGTGCGACCAATGTGCCAAGTCCTTCAAGGTGCCGGAGAAGCTTCTCAAACACCAAGCGATGCACACCAACCTGTCCAACGTCAAGGAGAAGGATCCTGGGACAGAGGTGAAGCAAGAGGATGACGACGCACTCCGCATATTTGTCATCCCCTTCCAATGTTCTTCTTGTGGACGTTGTTTCGAGAAGCAGGACATTTTGGACAACCATGAATGTTTGGTTGAAACTAATGTCCCCGAGACGGCGACTTCCGCCGGAAGACCTTGTAATGGAAGATCTGTCAAGAAAACGGAATGTCACCTTGATGAGGAGAGTCTTCCACAAGCTCCGGTTGGGAGCTCGCTGAAAGCGGAGTACCTAGATGAATCTGATCGTATGGCCATCAGCGAAGAAGAAACCCAACAGCTTGATGTCTCTAAGAAGGGATTTCAGAAAGGGAACTCAAGTCTTCATCAGTCTGAGATGGACGTGGAAGGATATTCTCAACACCAACAGCTCAGAGTGAATTTTCCTGGTAGGTTGAAAAACCGGAACGGTGAAACCATTTGTGGTCCTTTTCGTACTTCTGAACAAAGTCAGCATGAAGGCGAGGGTCATTCACTTCACTGGATTCTTCAAGGGGCACAGAGCATTTTGCTGCCAATACATAAAGTGGCTAAATGTGACCAGTGCAATAAAACATTCCCATCTTTGTCCAAGTTACGTAGACATTACCTCATCCACACTGGGCAGAAGCCTTTCACGTGCACGGTGTGCAGGAAGACGTTTCGTCAATCTACCCACTTAAAGCGTCATCAAGTCACACACGTTCAAAAAGTTCCTGTCCTTGGATCACCAGATGGGCTAGAAAATTATTACTCTACCTTCTGCCAACAACAAACCGCAAACTTGCCCCTTCCTCGGCATTGTCATGATCCGAAGGTAAGCCCTGAAGAACTGGACCAGGTCATGATTATCGCGGACACTGACATCAAAGTAGAAAGTGAATCGATGGACGTTTCTCTGAGCCAGAAACGAGGGACGCGGAAGAAGTCAAGGACAAATTTGGCCAAGGAGCGCAACTTAAAATCCCCTCAGGAATGTCCCATGCAGAAAGTAAGGACTCGAGGTGTGCAGAAGAACTACAAGTGCAGTGTGTGCCCGAAAATTTTTCTTTCCCCTTCCAAACTTGAGCGTCACTATCTCATGCACGCCGGGCAAAAACCTTTTGAGTGTACGGAGTGCGGCAAATCTTTCCGTCAGGACCCCCACCTGAAACGGCACATGTTGACACACATTCGGATGAAGAAGTAAACTGAGGATGTGTCCTGGTGTAATTTTTTTTGGAATAATCACTAAATCCAACTTAATTAATTTGCAAAAAAAAAATGTATATAGTGGGCAGAATTCTCAAAATTGTCTAACAGAAAAATTGGCCATCGCAACCAATCACGGTGCGGCTTTTGATTTTCCAGACTAGTTTAAAAAATCAAAGCTGAGCTGCGATTGGATGCAGAGTGTGTCAAAGCCGGATTTTCTTTTAGACAGTATTGATAAATGAGGCCCAACATTGTGTTTTTTGGTCTACACACTGGTCAGATAGCAATAACATTATAATGTCTAGTAACTGAAAATGCAAAAATAACAAGATTACTAAAACGACTATTTATTTCTGTAAAACTATTATTTGCTGTTACATTGTGTACTCTTTAGATTCTTTTAGTGCTTTATTGACTTTTTTTCTTTATTTTGGATGTATTTTTCAGATGATTCTTGAGGGCTGAAAGCTCGCCTCAAACTACATGGACATTTACACTGAAAGTTCCTGAGTGGTCACTGAGTTAAAGGGTCCTGTCACATCCTCTGGCAAGTGAATGGGCTGCATACGTTTACAGCTCGGTCCCCGATGACTCCTCTACTGTATTTTACTTCTGGTCTAGCCCCCTTCACCCCCTGCAAACGCTCCTGTTAATTTTGGAGTCCAATACTAGTCAATTGTCATGTGGGCAGACTCCTCCTCCCGGTGCAAATGGCATTGTAAATGGGAGTGACATTGATTGCCCATCCAAGTGACAGTTGGCTAGTATTGGGCTCGGAAAATAAACCATTGTGGTAAAACAGTGGGAGGTTAAAGCAAAAATAAAATCGGAGGAGGAATCGGCGAGATGTGACAGGTGCTCTTTAAACTAAGGATGGTGGTCATGTGACTCTACGTCCATAGATTTATTGCCAACATAATAAGCAGGGATATGGAAAGTAGGAAGTCATTGTGTTTGGACAGTTGCCTTTTATAGGCTCTGTTAACTCTAATATCACAGATTTTGCTCATAATGGAATGATGACGGCTCTGGTGGGGTCCTTTTTCTTTGACGGCAAGAATAGCGCAATAACGATGCAAACTGTGTTATCCTTGCCTTCAAGAATACCCCATCGAAAGGCAAAAACCGCTATTGTGAACAGAGTCTTGCTCTGATGGTCTCTGCCCTCGGTTTTGACATGAATTATGCTGGACGTAATTACTACCTTTATTAAAGCTGTGATTTTTTTTTTCTCTTTTTGCATGAGAATTGCTCTATTCTGTTACTACAACTTAGAAACATTCTCTACTTTGTTTAGATGTAACCTCTGCCAGTGATCTATAAATTGAGTAATCTACCCAGAAAGCGATTTTGCAGCAGCGAGATCAAGCCCAATGACATTCTGGTTCTATGCTGATAGCTAGACTTATGTGGACTTAAAAGCTTAAAGGGACTTTCCGTGTTTGGGGAAACAAAGATGGCCACACCAGCTTCTCTGACTACCTGTACATTAGTATGCATTAGTCTAAGACACTACACCTGCTTTGATTAACCAGTGCTGACCAGTCAGAGCAGTATGTAGTGTCTAATAGTCTGTTCACACGATGCCGACGCTTGTCCCAGTGATGCTCCCTCCTGCGCTGTTAAACAGGAGCGAGTACCGCTGGCATCGCTCACAGCGCTACCGGCATGGAGGTGGAGCAGCCGATCAGCGTTCTTCCACTGCCTGCCTCCATTCTTTGTAAGCAGACGGTCGTTCAAAAGTGAATGGCTGTTTATACTGAACGACATGTCACTCAGGTTTGTTCATGCAGAAACTGAACGATTGACCAATTCTCGTTCAGCCGCTGTATGCATTGACACGGGACTATAGTTAAAATTACTGCAGGAGTCTCAACAATTCTGAACGATAATCGTCCCGTGCAGAAGGGCCATTAGACTACCATTGAACACTAGTGTGCATCAGGTAGTTGGAGAAGCGGTTCGGCCAGCCTTGTTTCTCCAGGTCCGGAGGGTCACCCTAAGGGTGTTGCTCATCATAAACATTTATGCCATATTGAGTGGATAGGTCAGAAATGTCTCATTTTGGTTGTCTGGCCCCGTTTTCCCTGCTCCAGCAGCCACTCTCCGATAAATAGGTATTCCCATCTCATCACGTTATTCCTTATCCATAGGATAGGGGTATAATTACTGGGACCTCCATTGATCCCAAGATATTACGCCAGGCAGCAACCCGAACCTTTGACAGGTGGCTGCACATACACGCCAGCACTCCATTCACTTCAATGAGACTTTCGGAGAGAGCCAAGTTCAAGTGCCCGGCAGTCCCATAGAAGTGAATGGAGCAGTTCTGTACTTGCGCGGCCACCTCTATCAAAACTTTAGGACACTGCCAGGGGTAATATCTTGGGAGCAGTCGGGGGCCTAGATTGCCTATCTTCTGAGGCCGGTGACTGGCTGCAGCAGCCATGTGGTCAGACAGGCACTGCAGCACAGTAAACAGACACAGGACCAGTGAAATAACCATGCTAAGTCAACAGTGGATTTCTTAGGGGGGTATAGATTTTTTTTTTTTTTAAATGCGGTTTCCTCAATTTTCTTCCCTTCTCAGAAAACCCTTTCAAGGAAGATAAGGAAAGTGAGGGGCCATCCAAGAGTGACTATTTTTCTTTGAGGAATGAGTAGTCAGATGCTCACTGGTAGAAGGCTCCCATAGGAAACCCCTTTAAATCCCAGATAATTCTTTTGAGTACAATTGTAATGTAAATAGACTCTCCATGGGTCAAAACAACAGATCCCCTTATACTCACCTCTCCTGGCTCCCTGCTGTGTCCAGCTCCAGTCTCCCTCATGACATCATGTTTAGGAGACCATGACAGGCTGCTGCAGCCAATGATAGCATTCAGCACTTGATCACAGCTCTGTCATTGGCTGCAGCAGCCTGTAACACCCTGTACACAGGCCAACTGCAGTCTGTAAATAAACACCGGGCATGGAGTACTGAGTGGCCTCATGGGAGATGCAGGGAGCCAGGAGTATAAGCTGATTATTTGCTTTATCCCATGGGAAGCCTGTTTACATTACAACTGTATAACTAGGACAACCCTTCAAATATTGGTGACCTACCCTTATATTAGAGGGTTTCTGACTCCCTGCACTCACACCGAAGTAGCTGGGGTGACTCTTCGGTCTCCTCTTCAGCCTTGGACGTCACATTCATTGGTCACATGGCCTTTCTACGGCTCGGTCCAATTCAAGCGGAGGGACTGTGCTGCTGTTACCAGATGAATGTTGAAAAGGCTGTAGTGTTTGCCAATTGCTATGGCAGCTGATCAAGAACTGGGAGCCAGACCTCCACTCATCTGATACTAATGTCCTATATACGGGACAACAGCTGTCCCAGCGGTAGCCACTCCTGTGCCTTCATACAGGAGAGAGGATTGCTCACTGAATGGAGGCGGGTGAGCTGGAACATTCTCTGTCCGTCCGCCCACCTTCATTCACAGTAAACAGACCGTCGTTCATAAGTTGATTTCTACACCTGCAGAAACTGAATGACTAACGAATTGTCGTTCGTCGATCAATTGCTGCGTGCAGTTATATGGCCTGATGGTCGTTCAGATTCCTGCGAGAATTTGAACGATGATCAGACTTATCCATTAACGGGCTGAAAAAGCCCTTTAATGGATAAGCAGCTGTACACGCTATATATAACCTGTACCTTACAAGCAATGCAATCCTTGTCACTATAATAAATCTAACACTGCATATAGCAGTCACGCCGTCCGGAAAAATCCACGCCAAAGACCACATATCTGCTGTGTGAATTTTGATTCAGAATTGAAAAGGACTTGGGCCCTGTTCACACTTGCGCCCTGGGGTCCAGCTGATTTTAGTTGTTCGACTTCGAGAACAGAGAAGACTGGATCCAACACATGTTGGATATAAATGGCGCTTAATGGACCCCGTTGACTATAATGGGTCTGTACGGCTTTCTGACCAGCATTTTACTTGACAATATAGCAGTCAGAACTGCGATGGGGACTCTGAATGGAACCTCTGACAAAGATGCAAATAGTAAATAAAAAAAGATGCAAATGGGGCGTTAATTCTTTTGTGCGATGCGACAGCGCTACAAATCGCATGTATGTACAGCCCATGCTTTCCTAGGGGTTCCTTCACATTAGCGATGCTTTGTAGGCTGCTACATTGCGAGAGAAAAAAAAACACAGCATGCTCTATACAGCCGCGATTTGTTATGTTTTGTAGCCCATGTTTCCCTATGGAGCCTTCTTTTCTGTTGCATCGCATTGCATGAAATTGCAGTTTCTGTGCGGTGTGATGCAAGTTTTACAGTAGAAAAACCTACTGTTTGTCTCTAAAATAAGCCCTATCTCTATTAAAAAACAAGACATTACCTAACAGGCGCTGTCCACTCCGCTGCACTTGTTTGTAGTCTTCAGCCAGTACTTCCCGGTCAGGGGGTTCAAAAATCCCGCCTCCAGAAAGCACTGGCTCTGATTGGCTGAGCTGCAGCACTCGAGAACCAATCACAGCCATTAGATACGTGGATTTTGGTGTACCTTATCCCTAGCAGCAATGTAAGGTCCATGTGAAAGAGCCCTTACAAAGAAGTAGTTGACATTGTAAGAGTCTAGTTTGGCAAGATGTTATCCAACGTTTATGCCTCTCTTCAATGTTGGCTGCACTTCTGGAAACATCATACATCGTCATCCACACTTGGACAGATGAAGAATAAAAGATGAAAAATAAGAGATGTGACGGAGCACACCGCTTACTACCAGGGCTGTATTTATCATGTAAATATAACGCACAACGTCTTGGTGTCTTCCATTTTTCATCATTGACATTGAAGACATGCAGTGCCAGGCGTAATAAGAGGAAAAACAAAATCGTAGTTTTTGAGCGATGCAACTTTTACAGTAAGAAGTCCTGCTGTTTGTCCCTAAAATAAGCCCTAGCTGCATTAAAAGAAAAACAAAAAACAATATATTACTTAACAGGCGCTGTTCGCGCTGCCGTCCTCCTCCTCCGGCAGTTCCGTGGTGCTTGTTTGTAGTCTTCAGCTGCCGCTTTCTGGTTAGGGGGTTCATAAATCCTGCCGCCAGGAAGCGCTGGCTCTGATTGGTTCTCGAGTGCCACGGCTCAACCAATCAATGCAGCGCTCGATCAATGCGATGGCTGTGATTGGTTCATTGAGCGCAGCAGTGATCAGCTCAGCTGTGGCTCTCGAGAACCTATCAGAGCCAGCGTTTCCTGGAGGCGGGATTTATGAACCTCTTGGCCAGGAAGTCTACAAGCAAATGTGGGGTAGCGCACAGTGCCTGTTAGGTAATGTATTGTTTTTTTTTTCTATGCAGCTAGGGCTTATTTTCTCGGTAGGGCTTATATTTTAAGCCCCCCGAAAATCCCAGCAAAAGAGCGCTACAAAATCGGCACAAGAAAACGCAGCGATATCACGCAGGAACACAGCTCTGATTTTCTTGTGGCGATATTGCTGTCGCCCATTTGAAGGAGGCCTTAGGGTGCATTCCCACGAACGTATATCGGCTCGGTTTTCACGCCGAGCCGATATAGGTCGTCCTCATGTGCAGGGGGGGGGGGAGGGATGGAAGAGCCAGGAGCAGGAACTGAGCTCCCGCCCCCTCTCTGCCCCTCTGCACTATTTGCAATGGAGAGGGGTGGGGCTAATTCTCGGAACTTAGCCCCACCCTGTCCCGCCTCCTTTCATTGCAAATAGTGCAGAGGGCTGAAGAGGAGGCAGAGAGGGGGCGGGAGCTCAGTTCCTGCTCCTGGCTCTTCCATCCTCCCCCCCCCTGCACATAAGGACGACGTATATCGGCTCGGCGTGAAAACCGAGCCGATATACGTTCGTGGGAATGCAGCCTTATGCTGTGTAACTAGAGTTGAGTGAACATACTCTGCCGAGCTTGATGCTCGTTCGAGTATTAGCATACTTGATGGTGCTTGTTACTCGAACGAGCATCAAATCGCGTTCGACCCCGCCCTACCGCGTGTCATTGGCAAATTTTTTGTCAGGCAGGAAGGGGAGAGAGGGGGGGAGACAGAGAGGGGGGGGGAGAGAGAGGGGGGGGGAGAGAGAGGGGGGGAGAGAGAGGGGGGGAGAGAGAGGGGGGGGGGGGAGAGAGGGGGGGGGGAGAGAGGGGGGGGAGGGGGAGAGAGGGGGGGGGAGGGAGAGAGAGGGGGGGAGAGAGAGGGGGGGAGAGAGAGGGGGGGAGAGGGGGGAGAGAGAGGGGGGGGAGAGAGGGGGGAGAGAGAGGGGGGGGAGAGAGGGGGGGGAGAGGGGGGAGAGAGAGGGGGGGGAGAGGGGGGGAGAGAGAGGGGGAGAGAGAGGGGGGAGAGAGAGGGGGGGAGAGAGGGGGAGGAGAGAGAGAGGGGAGGGGGGAGAGAGGGGGGGAGAGAGAGGGGGAGAGAGGGAGAAAAAAAAAAAGAAAAGCTCGGGATCGGCGTTCCACATACAAAAATGATCGAGTCTCCCATTGTAGTCAATGGGGTTTGTTACTCGAGTAGAGGTCTCGAATTTTACAAAAAGCTCGACTCGAATAACGCGGACCCGAGCATTTGGGTGCTCGCTCATCTCTATGTGTAACTATAAGGACACGTTAAAATAAGTCTGCCAGCTGGAACATGCTGACCAAACTGCAGGCATGATGTTATAAAGTAGCTGAGCAGATTGTATAGTTTTATGGGGTAAGAGTCATGACAACGGTGCCCCCTATAGGTCATCGTCCAATAGTGCTGCTGCTGCATGTTGGTTCTCTTCGGTGGAGTAAATCAGGTTGCATCCATGGTGAGACGATGCGGTGTCCCGTTGCCCAAGCCTATGTGAAGGGCATCTACTGCTGATCCATACTATTACAGGGCTATTCTGGGCCTTTTTCACGCGTGAACCTGCTGTATTTTTGTGCGCACCAAAGTTGCCGATAGAAGTCTATGGGAGGTGTGCAAATGTGCACTCTATACGCATGAAGAGCACATCTGGCCCTCCTTAGGCTGCCTTTTAAACTGCAGTGTGCGAATGTGAACAGGTCCTGCGTGTGCAAAAAAGCACAGCACACTGCGCCGATACGTGCGCAAATCTACCTCATTTGCGGCACAAATACATTGCACTGCAGCAGGCACAGTAGCGTATACTGTCGTCTAAAAGTGCCTTAGTGTTCATTATTGTATCAGTTCTGTCAGCCAGGACACACAATGTATAGTGACTAGGAGCCCCTTCAGTATGGCAGCAGACACCCCCACCACTCCTCCCCGACGCACAGCCGGCGTTCCCTGCTGTCCTACTCTGTCGCGTCCCTCTGACGTCACGGCCGCGCAACCGCACTCTACAACTTCCGGTGTGAGGGAAGTGGGAACGTTCAATTCTGTACACACGAGGTTCGGGTACCCGAGGAGTTACCATGGAAACCCGGGCGGCAGCACCGCCGGCAGCACAGCCCCCCGCCAGGAAGATGATCACCCCGACAGTGACACAGATGAACGCGGAGTTTGTCACCCAGGTGAGCCGTCATCTCAGTCAGTACTGCTGTCATGTGTGCTGCACACAGGGGGCGCCCCTGAGCAGTGCCAGGATGCTGCTGGTAGCTCTGAGGACCTTCTTCACCATGGGAGGAGGTCTCTGTGGTCTCCACAGGCTCGTTTACACCCGCTTTGGGGCTCTCCGTCCCGCTCTTTTTGGGGCTTTCACACCTGTGGTTCCGTTATCCTGCTGTTTGTGGGGAATCCCCTCGCTGAACACCTCCGTCTAATGACGGAACCGGAAGGACCCCATTAGCTACACTGGGAGCCAATTAGTTTCCACGCAGCTGTCCGCCATTTTACCGGAAGAAAAACCGCCGCCTGCTGCACTATTTGTTCTGGCGGACGCCGGAGCGCACACGAGCGTATTTGTGTAGGACGCGCATTTCAAATACATTGATTTCCGCTCTTCTGCTCACACTTGCGTATATTCATTGCGTATAAAATGTGCGTTAAAGAAGAACGCGATGTGTTGTATTATATTCAGCAGAGCCCTATTGTCCTCTATGGCTGCGTACAAAACCGCGGTACATATGCCATTGTGTACGTGCGGCGTTTTTACGTACCATCGCTACTAGAAGCAAAGTAGAGAAAAAAAGAAGAAACCAGGAAGCCGGCGCCTGACAACGTGCGTGAGAAATATGGTCATGTGCAGGCAAAAAAAAGTCACGATACGCCTTTTCATGCCACGGTAAAATGCGTTTCACCACACGGCGCAAAACATTTCCTTATTTTTCCACACTAATTTCAATAAGTAAAAAAAAAAATGGAAAGCTTTGTTTGTTTCCATTCGGTTTACGTTTTTTTTTTACAGAAGAAATGGCGCTGCAGACTGCGCTACACCTTCCGTTAAAAAAAAGGAACACTCAGGCCTCCTGCACACGAATGGATTAGCATTGCGGTTCCGCAGCAAATACCGTTCCATAGTGCGCTACGGGAAGTGAATTCTTCCTGCGCGCTCGCGGAAACGAGTTGTGGTTTCTGCTCACGGAGAAAAAATCGCAGCGTGCTCTTATTTATGCGCGGTGTCCTCATAGAAGGATTCCATTAAAGTCAATGAAAGCTGTTCGACCCGCAGTCCACCCGCAAATTACATTGCAGACCGTGGATTCCGCGTCATCACCTAGCTACAGCGCAGGAAAAAAATAAACCCTTTTAACCCCTTAATGGCACATGGCTGCTGGGTACTTAATGAAACAGGGCGTACAGTTACATCCTGTGGATAACGGAAGATCAGAACAGATCCCGCGCTATCCGGCGGCAGCGGGAGTCGGCCTCCCCCTGCAACCGTGAAGGTGCATCAGAGCAGTGACCCCCGCTGTTAACCCCTTCCCTGCCGCCATCTATGTAGAGGATTCACAGAGGGAGTTTGCTCCCTCTGTGACGCCATTAGATCCCCGCAACGTAATCGCAGAGGACCGACGGCTTGACATGGCAAGAGGTCGCCAGATACAGGCATCCTGCATTGCCAGTGCCTATGATGGCTGTAACAAGTGATAAGGCATCGCAGGCGAAAAGTTCAATTCCGTTTTAATTCTATGTCTCTGCTCCAAAAACGAGACGGAGAGATGAAAATGCTTAACGCTGGTGTGAAGGCGCCCTGATTCGACACCTCCAGTAGCCAGATGTGTATACCCTGTTGTTGTGTATACCCTACTTACACTATGCACAGTTACTCACGTTCTCCCCAATATGGCACTTGGCATCCTGCCGGCTGCTGTCCCAGAAGTTAGGACTTGCGGGAGCTTGTTGACGCGTGCCGGGCACACAGCGACAAGGCGTTTTTCCCATGCAGTCAGTTCTGTTAGTTTTGCCAGCCTGATACTAGTCAGTTGTCATTGGCTGACATGGCATTTGCTTGCCACTAGGGGTTGAGAGTGCCCTTCTATTTACTAGTGGTAACAGGAGGGATTGCAGGCAAATGGGGCTCCTTGAAGAGTCATAAAATGTGTTGGAATAAGTGAGCAGCTGCTTATGAAGGTACGTCGTCTGTTTCACTTGGGAGCTGTCTGAAAATCTTTGTATCCCCTATCCCGTTCCCCCTGTTCCCCCTTTTGCAGTGGCATCACATTGACTGCACCACCGCCGCTACATTTCCAACAGTCCCACTGAAAGTGAATGGAGCATCACTGTACATGTGCGGCCATTTCTCCATTCAATGTGACTTGACTGCGTGGGGTGAGCGGGACACGGGACCTGCCAATCGGAGGCCGCGGCATCACTGCTTATTCCCCGCCCATCAGCATTCACATCCTGGGCACCATGGTGCCAGTTGTTCCAATCAGTGACGTTGTGGCCTTTGATTGGCTGGCAGTGGTCCCCTAACTTTTGCTGTCAACAGAGACGGGGAGACTCACAACGCTGGATGGTCGGGGCGGGTAAGTACTGTTTGTATTAAGGGATTTGACAACCTCTTCAGGCTTTGGGGCTCATTCACACTAGCGCTGACCTGCGCTGTCTTTGTGGTCGTAGGAACCGAACAGCGCTGGACGGAGCTCACTGACTATAATGGGTTCTGCATGGTTGCCTTTATGCAGTCCAGGGTTTTCATACATATCGGCGACAACGTTTCCGACGCCGATGTCAGCAAGGCCTGCCGTTACTTCTGCACAGACAGATATTTGGCGCCTATTACTGCCATTGAAAAGCGATCACTATTTCGAGGACAAACAGTAGTTACTATAATGGATCATCCTCGTATGCCTGGTGGCTATCAGCAGTATATCCTCTTTTTACACAAGGACAAGTGTATTTTTTTTGTACATTTTAACCCTTTCCTATACACTCTGACGTCTTCCAACATTCTGATTGAAGCCTGTACAGCTCAGATGTCGGAAGACATTTGACAGGGTATTCTTACTGTATATTACTGGCCACTATGTTGTCACTGGCCTCTCCCACATGTCACATACTGTAGTACTGGCTCTAGCCAGCAGATGGCGCCATAGTATAATGGCAGAAAGAGAAAACCTCTAGGAAACCCTGAATCCAAAATTGGATTGCAAAGGGTTAAATATCAAATCAGCCGATAAATTTTGCGCAGTAAAAACGCAGACAAGTAAGCTGATGATGTCTTCATTTTTCTTACTCTCCCTGTGGCATAGCATCCTGTGTGAAAACGCAGTATTGCATGTGCAATTGTGTATTTACTGCCTTTTTTATGCATCCCATTAATTTCAATGGCGATTTATGTGCGAGATCCGTGTTAAAACGACGAAAACAGGACATTCTGTGTGTGATGTTGCGCTAATGTGAGAGGCCACATGGAATTACACGGAGGTTTAGTGTTGCGTATTTCATGTTAGCGTGGACGACTTGCACAATGTCTACTGGATATTAGTGAGCCGGGTCCTCCAGAGTCAGAGATCCCCTTTACAGCAGCCATCTACTCTATCGATGGAGCCCAAGCTGGGGGTCCCCTCTGATACATTGCAGACTGCTCTAATATGTATATGTCTTGTTCTTTCAGCTGGCCAAGTCCTACTGGGCCCCTCATTCTAAGAAGAAACTTCCCTTTGATTATAAGGTAAGACTACTGGTGCAGACTAATAACCCGTGTCGTGTCAGTGTGTCAGGACGTGTCTGGTAAGATGTGCCATATGTTGGGAAGTTTAATGAGCATTGCGCTCTGAGATAGTGAGCTGTCAATATGAGTCCTTGAGAGGGACAACTGAAGACCTTTTATATCTACTGGTAAGGCCGCCTGCACACGGCTGGATTTGCATTGCAAAATCCAGAGCGGACGTCCGCCCCCGGATTCCACAGTAAATACCGCCCGTAGCAGGCTATGTAAAACGCTTTTTCCTCTACACAAGCAGAAAACAATAGCGATTTTCCACTTGCAGAGGAAAAATTGCAGCATGCTCTATTTTTGTGTGGATTCCAAACGGACGGCTTCCATTGAAGTCAACGGAAGCCGTCCGACCTGCGGCTTGACTGCAATAACATTTATTTTTACTTCAATGCTTTGTCTATAAGTTCGGTCTGGTAACTCTGTCCCAGATTGTCCGTGTGCTGCGGGACGGAGACACGATTTAGCAGACTGAGAGAGGAAAGCTTGGAGAGAAATGTTTAGGCAGTCCCTGCAGCTGGGGTGGGCTAGGGGCAGTCACCTGAGGGTTAATTCAAAATGACTGCTCAGCTCACTGCTGAGGGCGATATCATTCGGACTATAAGATGCAGGGGCACTTTAAGCAAGATTTATCTTATGGTCAGAGAAATGTGTTCTACACAAATCTCCCACCTTTCCCACAGCAGCATGCTTATCACACGCCCGCATCATTCATTGTGCATCATTTTATGGTCAGTAAGCCGTCAAAGATTTTTATCTCAAAAAACTACAAAGAACGCCTTCCTGAAAGTAAGAAACTTCAACGTATGGGGCATATGATATATAATATACAGTCTCAGCTTTTTCTATGGAGTGGTTCCGTTCTGAATAAACAAATATTTGTCAAATTATACTTTACCAAGTATCGCAATTATAATGTTAGGAAAATTCTGTTATAAATCTACATATTCGTATGAAGAGAACAACAACCTCTAAAATTGACACCCCATGACCCAATGGGTCTGAAAATTGAGCTCTTTATATACATTCTAGTCACGAACAAATATGCAAAGTTTTGTAAAAAAAATGGAATGGTCTAATGTTACTGTTTGGGTGATTTGTCCTGGAATGAGCGAAATGTATTTGGCAGAATATGAGAGCTGTGTGATGTCCATTATTAATAATACGTTCACATTCATGTGTTTTATTCCATAGGTTATAGAAGATATATATTTCAAGGAAATTGTCAAGTCTCGGTAAATGGTTTTGTTTTTCACTTTTGTCAGTCTCTTGTGTATAAATGACTCATTGGCCACTATTGTATATTGTTTATATGATTAAAGGGGTTGTCCCGCGAAACAAAGTGGGGTTATACACTTCTGTATGACCATATTAATGCACTTTGTAATGTACATTGTGCATTAATTATGAGCCATACAGAAGTTATTCACTTACCTGCTCCGTTGCTAGCGTCCTCGTCTCCATGGTGCCGTCTAATCTTCAGCGTCTAATCGCCGGATTAGACGCGCTTGCGCAGTCCGGTCTTCTCCCTTCTGAATGGGGCCGCTCGTGCCAGAGAGCGGCTCCTCGTAGCTCCGCCCCATTACGTGTGCCGATTCCAGCCAATCAGGAGGCTGGAATCGGCAATGGACCGCACAGAAGACCTGCGGTCCACCGAGGGTGAAGATCCCGGCGGCCATCTTCACAAGGTAAGTAAGAAGTCACCGGAGCGCGGGGATTCGGGTAAGTACTACCCGTTTTTTTTTGTTTTTTTTAATCCCTGCATCGGGTTTGTCTCGCGCCGAACGGGGGGGCTATTGGAAAAAAAAAACCCCGTTTCGGCGCGGGACAACCCCTTTAAGGCCTCATGTCCACAAGTGGATTGGATTCCACATGCGGAACACCTGCGAAAACCACTGCGGATCATCCACACGGAAAAAAAAACCCCACAGCCCCACCTCCCTAATTGATTTTAACCTTGAAATCCGCAGTGCATCTGTAAATACACCCATTGACTTCTAGTCGCATCCGCACGGAATCCGCACTGAAATGGAGCATGCTGTGGTTTGTTTTCCGCACCAAACGGTCCGCAAATCAAATCCGCATGCTTAAATTCAGTTTTGGATGCCAATGCTTACCTATGGGCATTTGAATTGCGGATCTTCCACACAGGTCACCCGCAAATCAGATCTGCCTGTGGACATTGGGCTTTAGACCGAATGCACAAGGCTGGGTCGGATCCCGAATGGGCCGGCTGGCACATGCGCAGTACAGATGACGCCGTGCCGTCGCTAGGCGATGACACGGATTCCAGTAGCAATGACAGCTATGGATGGGCCGCAGATTAGCCGGCTTCCATTGACATCAGTGGATGCCATCCGTGTGGAAATCGCGATAAAATAGAACATGCTGGGATTTTTCTCTCCGCAAACGGAAAATTGCTATTGATTTATGTTTGTGGGTATGGAAAAGCGTTTTGGCATAGCATGGCTATGGGCAGTGTTTGCTGCGATATCCAGAGGCGGATGCCCACTTCAGATTCTGCAATGCAAATCCGCCTGTGTGCATTGGGCCTTTAATGAGCATTACGGTTGCAGCGAAGCTTATTCTTCTTATGATGAAAAGCTGTATATATTTTTCAATATTCTTTCACAATCAGATCACTACATTTTACAAGATTTTTGCAAACTTTCAGTAAGAACTTTCATTGTTTACTTCCAGGAGCTGAAAGTCTGTCTCGGGGTGTGATGGACACACAAGATAGCAGAGTGCTCTGATAACTGTAATGCTGGGTTCACACAGGACAACTGTCAGCCAAACGACTGCATGCGTGCTGACCCCACCGTTGGTAGTTAGCTCACGAAAAGTAAACAAATAGTGAGCAATGTTTTTGCATTTAGATGTAACGAGTATTGCGCATTTTCGTTTGAACGGATTTTGCGCGATTATCTTCCCATGTAAATGGCCCGTAAGAAGCCGTGCCCCTGTGTGTCCATTATATGACCAAATAAATTTTCAGCCCCCTAAAAGGAAACCATGCAGGTTTCCGTTGATTGGTTGCAAGCAGAGATCTTGAAAACTACAAGAAGTTACAACTACTCCAACAGATACAGAAAGTATATTGGAAAATTGTATAGCACATATATAGACAATAACGTGTATGTGCTGAAACCATTATAGCCCTTTAATTTGGTGGTCTGTAGTTGTCAATCTGAAGTTTTGCATTCACACATGGCGGATCCTCACCAAAATCCGCAGCCTATTTTGATGCGCATCTGCAGCAGATTTCACCCTCACAATTGAAGGGCTGAGGTCTGCTGTGGATCCTTTTCAAAATTCACACTCAGGATATGTTCACACGAGGTGGATCTGCCACAGTTTTTCTGACTGGACTCTCTGTTTTGGAAAATCCACAGCATTTACAGCAGCAAAGCAAAAAAATCTCATCCGCACACTGCGGAAAAAGCCTGCTGCAGAAATGGACCTGCGGTGCAGAACTTAAACCTGCAGCTTGTTAGTTTTAGCAGCAGATCTGCGGTGCGGATTCCACCTTTTTAAATCAGAGTATGAATTCTGCACCAAGTTCTGTGTCAAGAACCTCCTCAAAATCCTCTGCAAATGCTGTGGATTTTGCTCTGTGAATCTGATGTGTGATGTCCGCTGTGGACACCCTGCAGCTAATTCCACCCTGTGTGAACATCGTCTGAATGGGATGGATTTTCTGCTATGGTAAATCCGCACAAAATCGGGTACTTTTGAACTTGCCTTTGTACTGCTGTTAACTGAGCCCAAGGGTTTCCACAGCCTGGAGCCCGCCGTTCTCTGAAGCTTTATGCATGGTTTGTAGATGTGCCATATGCCTATACAGCACTTTTGCACCAAAGCAAGTGTTCATCTTCTGGTATCGGGAGGAGGGAAGTCTTTCTCTTCTGGTCGGCTGTCTGTACGGCACGTGCGAGTAACTTATGGCTCTTGTATATTTTATATTGCAGATTTGCTATAAGGAAGATAATGCTTTTGGAATTCAGGTGAGAAAGAAACATTGCTTGGAATAGATGTCATTGATTAATGAGTCAGGAATTAAAAATAGCATGCAGTATTTAATATATTTTTTACCTTAAAGTTCCATCACTTGGGTAAGCGGAGATTATTGCGTCTGATCCCATTATTAGCACAGCTCATTATGTCATACTCCATAACCCGTTGGGATGAGTGTTTTAAAAGTATCATAGGACAAGTGGTCTTGTTTCTTAGGGTACATGCAGATGGACGGTATTTCTGTCCGGTTTTCAGATCTAAAAACGCGTTCGAAAATCGGACAGCAATAGCACCTATTCATTTGGTTGGTTGTCTGCACATGGGCTTTTATTTACTTAGACGGAAAGTCAGAGTAAAAAATCCGATTCTCTGACAAAAATAGCACCTGTATACGCGTGGGGTCCCGTGCATCGGACAGCATGTCTGAATGCTGTCTGATCCGAGAATATTGGGCGCAACTTTCAATTTGTATGCAAGTAGCCTTTTGTCAACCAAGTCATCTGTCAGTTTCTAAACTGCACTCAACAGTGAAGCATAGGCTGGCATCTATAGGAGTCTGGGCCACATTCTCATCATCATTTGATATGTCCTGCATCTTCTAAGGTGCATTCCCATCTTAGGAATTTATAGTATAGCCGCAGGATATATCACAAAGTCTAACAGGTGTAGTTCCCCCTTTATTGGGTGACGCTTACCCCTCTTTTTACATAGGTTCTATAAACTTGAATGGAGATAACTGTACACCAACGCACCTCCTTTCCATTGAAGTATATATAGAATGCGAACCTGGATCATCTCTGGGCATTTTACCTATTGGGAATTTATGGCCTATACAAGTGGAAATTGGAGAATCGGCTATCCCATACTTTGCATTGTAAAGGATAATGTTATTTTCTGCAGACATGATAAATGCTGGATCAGTGGGGGTCCGACACTTCACTGCATATAGCAATAATCTTTATTTGTATAGCGCCAACTTATTTTGCATGGGAGCACACAGACAATACAGCAATTACATGTGGTATACATTCAATTTGAAATAAACAGGGTTGCGGTGTTATAGGAGGTACAGGGTGGGAGATAAGGCACAGTACAGGAGTTACATGTGGAAATCAGTTATTAGGAAGCAAACAGGGTGGGGGTGTTATGGGGGTGCACGGGTTGAAGTTATATGTGATAGGCAGGGTGGAAGGGGTAGGCAGCTGTAGGGAGGGACAGGGGGACTAGGTCAGGAGATTTGATATGCCTCCCTGAGGAGGTGTGTTTTTAAGGCGCGTCTGAAGTTTCATGCATCGGGGATTGTCCCTATGTTTTGGGGTAGAGCGTTCCAGAGGTTCCGTGCTGCTGTGGTGAAGTCCTGCATATATCACATATGACTATATTTCCAACAAAACACATTTTTTTAACCTTCTTCTAACTAGTAAACCCACTATAACCCATTAGAGAGACTCCACTGCTTCAGTAGTTAACATTTGTTAACTATGTCTACGGTGATACAGCTTCTAGCTTGAGTCATTTTATGTGATGGGATCCTTTGAAAATGCCACCCAGCATGCAGTTGTGCGTCTCCACACCCCATCCCATGTCAAATCAGGCGAGAGAGTGTGCCTAGACAACCTTAAATGAATAGAGGACTAGTTAAAATGTAATATTAGCTGCCACAAGGCAGTAACAATAGTAATTGCCCGCTCATCAGCTTCTGGATCAGTTTCACCACTTTGCTTTGTTTTTACAGTATACTAAACAACTTTTGTTTGCATTTAAAACAGTCAATACTTGGAAAATTACCTGTGGTTGAACTACACGCCTGAAGTATCTAGTAAGGCCTACCTTATGTCCATCTGCTGTATGGTGAATGAGAAATTTCGGGAGAATGTCCCTGCCTGGGAGGTAAGAACCGTAAGGTCTTGTCATTTCCTTTATGTAACCCATTAATGACCCCCTCTCCTCCCCTCTCTCGCCAACCCCTCCCTGCTGTGACGTGCGCATGTTGACACGTCACAGCAGGGAGGGGTTGAACACAGCGTGGTACTCGCTCGAGTAACGAGCACCATCGAGTATGCTAATACTCGGACGAGTATGTTCGCTCGTCTCTAATGACCACCCATACGCTTTTTGACTGCAATAGCTAAAAATAGGCAAAACTGCTGACAGTCCTTCTAAGATAGTGGCACTCTCGCCTTATGGCAGAGCTCCACAAGAGTGTGTAAATAAATTGATTTTTAAAACTTCTCTTTTTTTAAATTATTTTGTTTCATTGCCTCTGAATGCTGCTTTTTTTTTTCTGCAACTCCCATGCAAAAACTGAGCTATTAGGTTCAATAGAGTCTAATAGCTGCGGGCAACGCAGCGGATTTCCGCCGCGAATTACGCGGTGGAAATACGTTTGTGGGAAGGAGGCCCAATAGCTCAGTGCTCACGATGCGGAATTGCACCGTGAATTCACCCGTCCTCACCCGCGGCATGCTCTATTTGCTGTGGGTGTACGCGCGGACGGCTTCCATTGCAGTCAATGGAAGCCGTCTGTTCACGCTATCTTCCTCTGTAGCACAGCGGAAGATAGCGTGAAAACGCTTCCCCGCCCACCGCCGCGGTGGGTGTGTCACATGACGCGGCAGAGGTGGGCGGGGAAGTGTCATGCGGGAGCAAGGACGCCGGATCCGCAGGTAAGTATGGGGTCTCCTGGGGGGCGTCGTGACGGGCTCTGTCGCGGAATTTCGCGGCGGAGCCCATCACGGCCGTGTGCAGCCGGCCTTAGAAGAGAAATAGACCGTCTCCTGCTGGTTTACAATCTAATATATTCCTGAAATGGACCAAGTTCAAGGGTCTCCTAGTTGCTACATAACCCACTCATGGGTTGTTATTTATCCTGTGGTCTACATGTTTACATTGCATTCTGGGTGCTGGTAGAAGATTTGGTCTTGTGTTTATAATTTATTTTTTGCTTTGTATGAAAAATGTTTTTTGATCTATAATTTTCAGACCTTCAAGAAGAAACCAGAGCATTTCCCTTCTTTCTTCAAGTGTATTAGAGAGGCTTCAATGGCTGAAGAATCCGAAAATGATTTCTCGTTGCACGAGCGGACAATTTTGCTTTTGTTCTTAGATCATTGCTTCAACAGTCTGGTAACTGTCTTACATTTACTATACATTATAGTGGACGTCCAGAAGCTGCGATAGGCATGGGGATCATCTGTAGTACTGCGTAGACCAGGCAGCTTCCATTAGCTTATGGATTCTTCTGTATGGATTGTGAAATTGAAGGAGTTTTCTAGGGAAATACTATTGATGATGTATCCTGAGTATAGGTCATCAATAGTTGATGGGCTGGCGTCCGTCGCTCAGGACCCCAACCGATCAGCTGAGCGGGTGCATGCTGTCAGCGCAGCAAATACACAAAGGTCGGAGCTAAATGCCTCCTGCAGAGGCCCAGGTTGGATCCCGCTGCGAGAATTTTCGGAGCGGGATGCGCGTCGTGCCCCTGCAGAGGCCTGCGGCTCACCCGCTCCCGGCGTCTCCCCTCTCTGCTACGTGCCGGCTGCCGCCTAGGCGGCGAGTCACTAGCGGTGTCTACAAACACTTTAAAGTTTTTTTTGGAAGAAACGTTTGCTTTTTATTGCTGACATCTATTATGAGTTATAGCCTCGCTATTTTGCACTTTATCCTGGGCTTAGTGGTCCCCATATGTTTCTTTTTCTCCTTTTAAATGTTTTTAACCCCTGTTTGATGCATAACCTGCATTTATGCAATTAAGCATTACAGTGCCTTGTGAAAGTATTCACCCTTTGGTGTTTTTATTGTTTTGTTGCACTACAGCATGAAATTAAATTGGATTTTTTGGGGGAATTTACCGAACATGCCTATTGTTTGGAATATACGAAGTATTTTTTGTTGTGACACAAACAATAATTAGCTGGACTTAAAAAAAAAAAAAACAACAACTTTTGACGTGTCAGAGCGACATCTTAATTTTTGATCAGTATGGGTCCGAGGGGTGAGAACCCGCTGATCAGTGAAGTGAAGGGGCAGACTGAGACAAATTTTCCTCAAAAATTGCCCTATTATGGCCAGCAAATCTTGCCTTCACTCCTGACCAGCATCCCCACAGCATGGCGCTGCCACCACCGTGCGTCATTGTGGGAATGGTGTTCTGGGGGTGTTTTCACCACACACAGCGCTTCCCATGACAACAAAAACCTCTATTTTATGCTCTCATCTGACCAGAGAACCTTTTTCTGTGTGATGGGGAGTCTCACATGCTATTTGGTGAACTCCAAATGTATTTTCTTATGTTCTACCTTAAGCAATGCCTTTTTTCTGACTGCTTTGCCATAAAGCCCCACTCTGTGGAGTACGGCCTATAGTGGTCCTATGGCCAGATACTTGCTCCTCCGATGTTGGTGTCTTTGAGTCTCTGATTAATGCCCTCCTTGCCCGGTCTGTGAGTTTTGGTGTGTGGCTTTCTCTTGTCAGGTTTGTAGTCGTGCCATATTCTTTCCATTGTGTTATAATGGACTAGCTGATATACCCGGCTTTGCCCCGAGTTAATTTGGTACTGGTGTTTATCTGGTGTTCACAGGGAAAATCTTATGAAGTCATAGTTACTTTAGAGATACCGGAAAAACATATGTTCACCATTTTGCATAGTTCTCTGCGTTACCCAGGAAATACCACGGGGAGGTAACCATGCGACGTTTCCTTAATATAAAATGACATCAGGAAGTGAGAGAATTAGATTACATACGTAAAATTTGGACACTAATTCTTTTGCGCTTAGAATTGAATAATGGAGTTGGGACCCATTAGCTTTTCCTATTTATGACATAATCAATGCTCGTGCCAAATTTCCCGTTTCTATGACACCGGAAAGGGAAGAATTTACATTCCGCACGTAAAATTTTGACGCCAATTCTTTTGCGCTAGAATTGAATAATGGAGTTGGGACCCATTAGCGTTTCCTATTTATGACATAATCAATGCTCGTGCCAAATTTCACATTTCTATGACACCGGAAAGTGAAAAAATTACATTTCGCACGTAAAATTTTGACGCCAATTCTTTTGCGCATAGAATTGAATAATCGAGTTGGGACCTATGAACTTTTCCTATTTATGACATATTCAATGCCCGTGCCAAATTTTAGGTTTCTAAGGCATTGGGAAGTGACAGATTTAGATTACGTACGTAAAATTTCGACGCCAATTCTTTTGCGCTAGAATTGAATAATCGAGTTGGGACCCAATTACTTTTCCTATTTTGGAGATAATCTATGCTCGTGCCAAAATTCATGTTTCTACGATATCGGGAAGTTGGAGAACTTTTGGCGAGTCAGTGAGTGGGTCGGTGCGTCAGTGCTTTCAGCTTTATATATATAGATATAAGCTGTCATGGTGCTATATGGCATGTTTGGGGATGCTTTTTATATAACCCAACCCTGATCTGTAGTTCTCCCCAACTTTCTGACCTGTTTTGGAGAGCTCCTTGGTCTTCTTGTGATTTGCTTAGTGGTGTCGCAGACTCGGGGACCTATCAGAAGAGTTGTATGTACACTGACGACATGTGACAGATCATGTGACACTTTGATGGCACACAGATGATCCTTTTTAACTAATTATTTACTGAAAAGGAAGCCAATAACGCAACACCCGATATACTGCAAACATGCCACAATTTGTTTTGCACGCATGTTTTTACACGGACAAATCACGGCTGTGTGCATAGGATTCCATTATGTAAGGCAATCCTATGGCAGCGGGCTCAGGCGGAAATTCTGTGGGAAATCCCGTCTAATTCTTATCCTCCTTTCTGTTTCTTAACACCACCACATGATGTAAGTCGCCGTCAGTGTAAAAATATTCTAGGATATCTTCTCATTATGTTTTAGCCTTCCGTTGGAGGTGTATTTTTGTAGGGAGATTTACTGTCATATGCCTCTGATAGAAGATTCAGATGTACTGGGTGATCAGAATTAAGGCCCAATGTCCACAGGCGGAATTGAATTGCGCAATTCAAGTCATAGACGATCATGGGTGCCTGCAGTTGAATTTAAGTATGCGGATTTGATTTGTGGACCATTTTGCTGCGAGTCCCGCATGGACAGCTTCTATTGAAGTCAATGGAAGCTGTCCGATCCATGGCCTGCCCACAGCTGACACTGCAGACGGGCCTTGATCCAGGGGAAAGCGGGAGATTTAAAAAAAAAACACAAAAAACTCCACTGCGCGTCTTCGGGGGCACCGCGTCCAGCGTGCCCGCCCACATCCGCAGTGGAGAAGATAGAAGACCCGCACAGCCATGCAGAGGATCCAGATGGGTAAGTAATGTCTTCTTGCCGCAAGCAGGATGGGATTCTACTGTGGGCTCCCGCCTGCGGAATCCAACCCGCCCGTGGACATGAGGCCTAAACTAGAGGTGCTTGCATATCTCTAGTGACAAAACTAAGGGGTAGAACACAATGTAAGTTGACATGCATCCTCAGTGGGGAATATTTGACGCTGTTGAAGTGTAAGGTATAACAGTACATCACAATTAATGGCTAAGGTTCTTTTTACATGGGACGACCTGCCGGTAGCAGATGCCTGACAGGTCGTCCCAGCGATGACCGTTTCTGTGGTTTTACACAGGTATTATTTTCACTCAGTGAATGGAGGTGGGGCGGGTTGGAGATCGCTTCTGGCCGCCCGCCTCCATTCACAGTAAACAGGCAGTCGTTCATAAATGTACAGCTGCCTGTTTACACGGCCGATTGTTGTTTAGTGTTTATACCTGCAGAAACTGAACGACTAGCGATAAGCGAACAAATTATCATTCAGTTGGAGCATGCATTTACAGTAAACAATAATTGATTAGATCCTCGCTGGATCATGGGAGTCCGAATGATTTATCAGCCCGTGTAAAAGGGCTGGAAGAACCTCCCATTGTGGCTTGGGGCAGGATGATGTTTACTGTACCATGCTCAAGGATTCTTCTGGTTGGGAAAACCTCTAGATGTGTTTCCTTGTGTGCTTCTTCACACGTTCAAGGAGATTGTTACCGCCTCGATGATCAAGCTTAACCAGCAAAGCACGTTCAGGCCAGGTTAGAGTCCTAGTGATTCCATCGGAACAACGGGCTGACAGAACCCTCTCATCATCCGCATAATTCCAGTACAGAGCCACTTCTTCTCCTGGTGGCAACATTTGGTACTGTTTTTATTTTAATCTAAAGCCTATACCCCACTGAATATACGCACCAACTTTTATTGTTTTTTTCCCTAGAGCCTTCTGAACACCTAGTTTAATTTAGATGACCCCAGTATGTAATTGTATGGGCATACAGGGCTGTGTCACCCTAAGGGCTAATGCCCACGGCCAGATTTATGCCGCGTTCCCTGCGGGGAAATAACGCAGCTATTGGGTTCTATTGAACCTAATGGCTCAGTCCTCACATGCGGGATTCTGCCGTGGATTTACGCCGCGGGGAAAAAAATCGCTGCATGTTCTATTTTACCGTGTTTTTCCGTCGCAGGAGGTCTCCATTTACTATAGTATTAATGGAGACTTCTGAAAAACGCGGAAAAAAAGCATGTTTTTTCCGCGATCGCCAGTGGGACTTTTTTGTTGATTCCTGCGGCGTAAAACCGCGGACGTATCCCGCTCCGTCCATGGACAGGAGGGCTTTGGCATCCATGTTAAAAACACGGTCTCCTTTATTTGCCTGTTGCTTTTGCTTAAATAGTGTAGCTGACTGCACTTTTATGTGCAATAAGAAAAAGTATATCAACATAAACCAGCTTGTTGGGTCATTTTGGCCTAGTTTGATGTATGCGCTGGGAGCTTTACCGCTGCAGAAAACTAACACAAAGAAGAAAAAAGGTCACTATTAGTGTGTTGCTCCAAGACATCGCATACAGGACTAAGAAACTATTCAAAGAATAAATTGTCAGAAGATTGCCGTATATACTGATTTCAGGGTTTCATCAGATTTTAGTGGAAGATGCAGTTCTTTTTGCATTTTTTTAGAAAAACTATGCATTGTTGAATAGGATATTTTCTGATAATCTGATGTGTTGTTTTGCAGGAAGTTGATTTAATCCGAGGTCAAATCCAGCAAATGATCTCCCTGCCTATGTGGATCTGCCTGCAGCCTGTAAGTTTTTGGGGCAGTCACTATTTACTGCTTTCTCATGTTATTTTTACGTGGGCTGTATTTCACAATGTTTGTCATTTCCTAATGATGTACTGACATCTTAAATCTGTAGGCTCGACTGGAGCAGGAATTGAAGAAAACTCCAAAGTTGAAGAAGTTCTGGAACCATATTAAGAAAACTGATGAGAAAATGGATGAAAAGGCACGTGAACTGTACGTAAATATGTTACCATTACAAAGAGGCCACAGAATCATTAATGTTGTTGCTTATGTTAACTCTTGATCTGGTCTTCCTCCGGCTCTGCTCTGCTTCCAACTTCACTAACTCCCCTCTCCCACTCTCAGATCATAACCTCCTCTCTTTCTCTGTCACGCTCCCTAACATCTCTCCACACCCAGCTACCTACCGTACGTACAGGAACTTTGAGGCCATTCACACACAAGACTTTGCTGAATCCCTACAGTCCTCTCTGTCCCCTATCTCTCTCCTCGCCTGCTCCAACCTGGCTGCCGATCACTACAACACCGCTCTCAAACATGCCCTGGATGAAGCAGCTCCCCCCAGGATCCAACCCATCCGATGTAGAACGCGCCAACCCTGGCTCACGCCTCAAACGCGCTTTATCCGGCGGTGCTCTAGAAGTACTGAACGGCTGTGGAGGAAGTCGCAAACGCCCGCAGACTTTCTCCACTACAAATTCATGCTCAAAACCTACAACCTCGCCCTCCACCACGCCAAACAAGTCTACTTCACCTCTCTCGTCTCCTCACTATCGCACAACCCTAAACGGCTCTTTGATACTTTTCACACTCTTCTCAGCCCTAAACCGCAGCCCCCTGTGACGGATCTCAGTGCTGTTGAACTGGCTGCCTATTTCAAAAAGAAAATTGATGACATCCGTCAAGAAATAACTTCCCAATCCCAGACTAGCCCTGACCTTAGTCTTGTCAGCACTGCATCTAGCTCCTGCTCACAGTCTGTACTCAGACCAGCAACAGAGGAAGAAGTCTCCAAACTGCTCTTCTCTGCTCGCCCCACCACCTGCGCTAGCGACCCTCTCCCCTCACACCTCCTCCGATCCCTCTCCCCAGTGGTCATCTCCCATCTCACCACTATATTCAACCTCTCTCTGGCCTTTGGCATCTTTCCCTCCTCTTTCAAACACGCCATCATATCCCCACTGCTAAAGAAGCCGACTCTTGACGCAACTGACGTTGCCAATTACCGACCCATCTCAAACCTCCCCTTCATCTCCAAATTACTTGAACGGCTGGTTTATTCCCGCCTTGTAAGCTATCTATCAGAGAACTCTCTCCTAGACCCCCTACAGTCTGGCTTCCGACCCCAACACTCTACAGAAACTGCCCTTACAAGGGTATCAAACGACCTACTATCAGCCAAATCGAGGGGTGACTACTCCCTACTGATCCTCCTCGACCTCTCCGCAGCATTTGACACTGTTGACCACAAACTCCTCATCAGTATGCTTCGCTCCATCGGCCTAAAGGACACTGCTCTCTCCTGGTTCTCCTCCTACCTATCTGACCGCTCTTTCAGTGTCTCCTTTGCTGGCTCTACCTCTCCTTCTCTTCCCCTTGCTGTTGGGGTCCCCCAAGGCTCGGTCCTTGGCCCCCTCCTTTTCTCTATCTACACAGCCCCTGTTGGACAAACCATCAGGAACTTTGGCCTCCATTACCACCTCTATGCTGATGACACCCATCTATACACCTCTTCCCGTGACATCTCTGCACCTTTCCTCCAAAACATCACCAACTGTCTGTCTGCTGTCTTTAACACTATGTCCTCTCTCTACCTAAAACTAAACCTCTCTAAAACTGACTTACTGGTGTTTCCTCCTTCCACCAACCGCCCTCATCCTGACATCTCCATCTCAGTGTGTGGCGCCACCATAACTCCCAAACAACATGCCCGCTGCCTTGGGGTCATATTCGACTCAGATCTCTCATTTACCCCCTACGTCCAATCAGTGGCCCGAACCTGTCAGCTGCACCTCAAGAACATCTCAAGAATCCGCTCTTTTCTCACAATAGACACGCTGAAAACGCTTATTGTTGCCCTCATCCACTCACGGCTCGACTATTGCAACTCATTGCTGATCGGCCTCCCCTGCACCAGACTCTATCATCTCCAATCCATCCTAAATGCGGCAGCTAGGCTCATATTCCTGTCCAGCCGCTACTCAGATGCCTCTGCCCTGTGCCGGTCACTGCACTGGCTGCCCGTTAAATACAGAATTCAATTTAAACTTATTACCTTAATCCACAAAGCCCTCCACAGCGCAGCGCCCCCCTATATTGCCTCCCTCATCTCCATCCATCACCCAGCCCGGGCTCTCCGCTCGGCAAATGAAACTAGACTGCACACCCCTCTAATTCGAACTTCTCACTCCCGCCTCCAAGACTTCTCCAGAGCAGCACCAGTCCTCTGGAATGCACTACCAAAGAACATCCGGGCAATCCAGGACTCGAAAAACTTCAGGCGTGCTCTAAAAACGCACCTCTTCAGGGATGCATACCGCATTCTCTAAACAAACTCCTCTATTCACTGCCTGATAACATGTTCCCTGACCTACTGACCACAATCCCTGCTAGCCATCATAAACCGCTCCTGTAGTCATATTGATCTTGCCGTCGCATAGCTAAATGTCTGACTGTTGTCAGTATATAGCATCCCTCACTCTCCATCACGCGACACTGTGCACACCTCCAGCCCTTTATCTTCTGTATCACCCCATTACTTGTAGTATGTAAGCTCGTTGGAGCAGGACCCGCACCCCTATTGTCTCCACCAACTGATTACGATTGTAACCGTGGTTCTGTAATTTTTTGTACTTTTGTCTTTCTGTATTCCCCCTGTCTATGTAAGCGCTGCGGAATATGTTGGCGCTATACAAATAAAGATTATTATTATTATTATTACTAGCACCTTATTTGTGGGCATGCTCCTGATCTGCACAGTGACTGCTGTTATATCTACATACTGTCAGTATACAGCACTGTACACGCTATCAAGTTAAAGTTGATATATGGGTGTTTATCTTAATGTAATGTGTGAGTATGTGTATAATATTTTAGATTTTAATTTTTTTTTACTTTTTGTTTTACCTAAAATGTTCTGCAGAGCTACCCAGGAAAGGAAGTTTTTATGGCACATTATACAGAGGTTCCTGTCTGTACTTCAGTCCATTCCAGCAACAGGTATCTGTCAATACTTATTGTGCATGCTCACTTCTGGCTTTGCTTTCAATTCTCAGTCATTGTTACAAGGCTTGTATAAAGAGTCTTACATTGACTTGAAGGAATGCTGCAATCCAATAGGTGGCACTGTGGAGGTATTGTTCCATCTCCCTTATTTGCACTCTACATCAAACATACATGGACTTAGCGTATATACTCGAGTATTAGCCAACCCGAGTATAAGCCGAGTCAATAAATTTTACCACGAAAAACTGGTAAGACTCGAGTATAAGCCTAGCTATTCTTGAGTATCTACTAGGTAAAGAAAATATGCAATATTCACCTTCCAGCCGGTGTCTGTGTCCCCAGCGCAATTGTCTTCCCAGTGGTGCGGCAAGCTGCTTGTGAATTCTCCCCGCTGTCCTCTCCCTGTTCGGCTTTGAATTCCCCCACTGTCAGCTCTGTGTAAGTTAAAGGGGTTGTCCCGCGCCGAAACGGGTTTTTTTTTTTTTTTCAACCCCCCCCCCTCCCGGTCGGCGCGAGACAACCCCGATGCAGGGAGGTAAAGAAAGCTTACCGGAGCGCTTACCTTAATCCCCGCGCTCCGGTGACTTCAATACTTACCGCTGAAGATGGCCGCCGGGATCCTCTGTCTCCGTGGACCGCAGCTCTTCTGTGCGGTCCATTGCCGATTCCAGCCTCCTGATTGGCTGGAATCGGCACGTGACGGGGCGGAGCTACACGGAGCCTGCATTCTGCACGAGCGGCTCCATAGAAGACTGCAGAAGACCCGGACTGCGCAAGCGCGGCTAATTTGGCCATCGGAGGGCGAAAATTAGTCGGCACCATGGAGACGAGGACGCCAGCAACGGAGCAGGTAAGTATAAAACTTCTTATAACTTCTGTATGGCTCATAATTAATGCACAATGTATATTACAAAGTGCATTATTATGGCCATACAGAAGTGTATAGACCCACTTGCTGCCGCGGGACAACCCCTTTAACGTTGTGATTAGATCGAGCGCCAGCCAATCACAGACGGCGCTTAATAAACCAATCACAGCCATTCAATGATGTCATCCACTGAATGGCTGTGAGTGATCGAGCGCCGGCTGTGATTGGCTGGCGCTCGATCCAATCACAGTGCTTACCTACACAGCACTGACACCGGGGGAATTCAAAGTTGAGCAGGGAGATGACAGCGGGGAGAATTCTCAAGCAGCTCGTCGCACCGCCAGGGACACCATCACGCCGGGGCCACAGACGCCGGCTGGGAGGTGAGTATTGTGGGTTTTTTTGTTGTATTTTTTTTTTTTAACCTCACTCGAGTATAAGCCGAGGGGGGCTTTTTCAGCATAAAAAAAGTGCTGAAAAACTAGGCTTATACTTGAGTATATATGGTATTTTAGATTCAGTTAAAATATATCTTCTAAAATAAAAAGCTAGACTGTTCCCCTATATGGATTAACTGTATGCAGCATTGCTGCTGTGCAAATTCAGTTAGGTTATTTTTTACAGTGGTTACTTTGCACTATTCATTTCACAATGTCCGTTTGCTATTCATAGACATCAATTCGCCCAACTGAGGCTTTTTTTTGCCTTATAGAACAGCATAGCAAACTGCATTAGAGTAATCTAATACATTGTGTTTGTATACATTTTAAGATTATGAGACTATGAATAACGAATGCCACTATATGCCTATACAGTAGCATTCATCAAAGGTACCATCCGGGAGTATCCATCTGGAAATCCTCCTGATGGAAACCTCAGTCAGACACTGCAAAACTCTGTCAAAAGAGTCTTACTTGTCCTCCAGATCTTTCCAGCCTGCAGTTTCTAAGGAATGATGCATGACGTCTTACATTTACTATTGTCAGCCATATTATCTCATAGAGCTAGTTTTCCTGTTGTGCAGCACATATGAGAATGTTGTTGTTTTTTTTTGTCTCCCTCTCTGCTGTTATATAGTAATTGCAGCCAGTGAGCTTTTCTCAAATACCTTTCACTGTGCGCACATGCTAGATTGAAACAATCATGGATATTTACAAAGCTGTTTAAAAGTTGCAAATTTGGTGCAATAGTCGCTTGCACTAAAACTTTGCTGCTTTTGCTCCACTATGCAAGAAGGGTGTGTGGCTGCTATGAACAAACACATTTATGTATAATTTACGCCAGAAACTGGTATAAGTTATACTAGAAATGTACGCTCTTCATGTATTAGGCACATTGTGCGCTGGGGAAAATTATATTAAGACCGGCATTTAAAACGCCTACTATTTCTACACCATGTCCTTCTCAATGAAGGTTCCAAGGTGGTCACACATGCTCAGTCTTGCTTCTCTGCCTGTTTCCCTGGGTATGTGAAGGGATCCCTGGTGTGGTAAACATCTGCTCAGAGGATTTGCTGAGCAGTTGCAGTAACACTGTCTTATTTTATCATTCTTCTCTGCATCTCCTGCACAAGCAGAGCAGACACTGAGATTCAGAAGCAGCCAACACACCCCAACAGGCATCCCTCCACATATACAGTGGAGCAGAGAGTGAAGGAAGACTGAGCAGGTGTATTCACCTCGACACACTTAGACCTCATGTCCACTGGCAGATCGAATTCTGCATGTGGGAGCCCGCAGCGGAATTTGACTTTGCCTGCAGCCAAGGACACTACTTGCCCATCTTGGTCTTCATTTTTTTCCCTGCTGATATGTGCGGAAGCATCGGCGTGCACGGCGCCACACATGCGCAGTGGAGTTTTTTTTGTTTAAAAACTCCTGCTTTCCTGCGGAATCCACAGCCCGTTTGCAATTCAATTCAAGATGGTCCGCGGATTGGACAACTTCCGACAACTTCCATTGACTACGATGGAAGCTGTCGGTTCAGGGTCCGCAGTAGAATGGAGCATGCTGCGATTTATTTTTTTTTTCCGGACCAAAAGGTCAGCAAATCAAATCCACATGTTTTATTTTGTTTGCAGATGCCCATGTATCCCTATGGGCGGCTTGATTTATAGATCTTCCGCGCAGGTGACCCGCACGGATCCCGCAAATCAGATCGGCCAGTGGATATCGGGCCTTAGGGCTCTTTTACGCAAATGACCTGTCAGGCACAGATGTTCGACAGGTAGTCTCAGCGATAATCGTTCCTGTGCTTTTATACAAGAACAACCATCGCTTAATGAATGGAGGAGGAATGGGCTGGGGACATGCCCACCCGCCTACATTCATGGTAAAAATAGATGAATGACTGCCTGTTTTCATAGGCCGATACATCATTCAGTTTTTTTACATGCAGAAATTGAATGATGAACGAATTCTTGTCAGTCGTTCAGTTAGGGCATGCATTTTCAATCGGGGATAATCAATCACATTCCTGCTGTATGTGGGAATTTGAATGATCTATCAGCCTGTGTCAAAAGGCCCTTAGGGTGGATTCACATACGTTGTAATGTTACACGACAAAAAAATCCACCACAAATTCCACACATATCACATACAAGTTGAGATGCGGATTTGCTGTGTAATGCCACCTCGGCATATTTACTGAAGTGAGCACAGAAGTGCCATTTAATAAAAACAGCAGGTGGCGCTATTCCAACTTTAGACCTAGGATATAAACCTTTTTGATACTGTATTTAACCATAAACAATAGTTTAAAGGGGTTGTACCAAGATTGACTTTTATCACCTATTCATAGGATAGGTGATAAAAGTCTGATTCATTGGTGTTTCACTGCTGATTTTCCCACCTATCTTAAGAATGAAGGATCCCGTGTCTTCCTCTTCAATGGGATTACTAGTGATAACCAATCACTTATACTTGGCTATTTCTGTCAGCTGTATTGAAATGAATGGAGTGGCGCTGCACATGTGCGACTTCCGCTCTATTCAATCTCCATGTCACTGCAGGGAGGTGCTGCGAGCCTGCAGTGACTAGAATTGGGGTAGAGGGTCTCTGAACCATCGTTCTGTGGATCAGTGGGGGTGTAAGTGGTGAGACCCACACCGATCGTTCTTTTATCACCTATCCTGTGTATATCCTGTAAGTCAATCTTGATACAGCCCCTATAAAGCTTTAGGTACGAAAAAGAAGAAAATCCTTCTGCATTGCTGATCCGTAATTATTTCTAGTTTTATATATTCTTATATAATTATTTGTAAAACACTTACTCTAGTGTTATTGGTTTGTTTGTCGTCTTATGCCTGAGCTAAGATTTCTGTTCATTCTTTAGGTCCCGTCTCCATGGAGAAGATACATTACTGTGAGCGTTTCATAGAACTCATGATTGACCTGGAGGTACGGTGTATTGGGAACTATTACATGTTGTATATGAGTGCATATGGGTTATAATACAGCGGTATCCTAGATACAGCACAGTTAATTCTGAAAAAGAGTACATAAATACGCTTTGTTAGCTGAACTTGAATAAACCTCAGTGTCGGCTCTTGTACAGGTGAGACTGTGGCATCCAACAGTTGCTTTAGTAACCGTGCCTCGTTCACCTTTCTTTTAGCATCCTCCACCATCAGTTGTACACCTTGCTACGTTTTCCTCTTTTGACATGTTAGTAGTAGATTTTACAATGACTAATTTCCTTTTCCACCCCGTAGGCTTTACTTCCCACACGTCGGTGGTTTAATACAGTGCTGGATGACTCCCACCTCGTTGTCCATTGCTATTTATCCAACCTCTGTAAAAGAGAGCAAGAAGGACACTTGTTTTCTCAGGTACCTTGTGGTTTACACAAAAAAAAGAAAAGTTTTAATTTTCTAAGCTTGTTTGAACATTATTACCATCTCTTAATAGCTCTTGGACATGTTGAAGTTTTACACTGGCTTTGAAATCAATGATCAGACAGGAAATGCCCTGACAGAGAATGAGATGACAACTATTCATTATGATCATATCACTTCACTTCAGGTAGGTCTAAATTATCAAATGGATATTAGTATGGTTGTCATTTTTAATCCTGGGATTCTGGTAGTAGCTAGAACTTAGTTTGAGAGCCACAATGTAAGATTTAATAGTGTTTCCCCGAAAATAAGGCACTGTCTTATATTAATTTTTGCCCCAAAAGAGGCACGCAGTCTTGTTTTCAGGGCGTTTCTTAATACTCACCTAGCAGGCGGCATTCGGGTCCCTTGCGCTGGTTTCCGGCGCTGCTTCAGGCTTCAATGTAATCCTAAACGCTGACAGAACATTGCTTGCTAGTAGCGGGGCTTAAATACCCCGCCTCCAGCAAGCGATTGCTCTGATTGGTTCATCGAATGCCAACTCATTCAGTCAGGGCCGGTGCTCGATTAAGCAATCACAGCCATTCATTGAATTATATCATTGGGACACGAACGCCGCCTACTAGGTAAGTATTGTTTTTTTTCGTGCAGTTTAGCTAGGGCTTATATTTCAAGCCCCCTGAAAATCAGGGTATGGCTTATTATCGGGGTAGGTCTTATTTTTTGGGAAGCTAAGTACTGATGTTTAGTTCAGTTCTGTCCATTTTAGGAATATTTTGTGGTTTAAATACTGTGAAATGATAAGCTCCAAGTGGAGTGAGTGTGTGCATGCTTTTCCATTGCAGTGCTATCTTTAATGCATTGCTCTTGGGTATTCTTCTTATCACGCTATGTAAAAAAGATATTACCAAAGTGAACCAAAAATTTGACGTTGTCATGTCATTGCTATCTGTGCTAATTCTTACACATTTGTCCACATAGAGAGCAGCTTTCGCCCATTTCCCAGAGCTGCACAATTTTGCGCTTTCCAATGTGGCAGCTGTGGATACTCGGGAATCCCTTTTGAAGTGTTTTGGATCACTAAGGTAAGTAAACAAAAGCTGTCCATTGCACGTTACCATTGTATTTAAAGGGGTCGTCCCATGGTAAATGTTGTTTTATAGTTAAATGTAGCCTTTAATTATAAACATTTTTGTATTTACTCTTATTAAAAAAAGTGCTTCTATTCCCAGATATTCCAGGACTAATATTAGAATAGCGCCACCTGCTTTTTTTCATTTGAAGAACCCTTGTGGGTCTGATCCACTTCATTAAATATTCCAAGATATTTGCACCTACTCACTCTTGCTTCTGTGCAGTAACACCTGAAGCAGCTGCTCAACACCAGAGATCCCGCCACACACCCAGTGGTGCAGAAAGAGAGGCAAGACTGAGTAGGTGGAACAATTATTGAGGTGGACACAGAATAGAAACAGTGGGTGGCGCTATTCTAACATTAATCCTGGAATATCCAAAGATAGAAACTTGTAAATAGAAAAAATATTTAGAATTATTGCCTGGATTTAACTATAAAAATATTTGTCTCATTTTCTGATAGGGAATGTTCCCCTCTCCCTTATGTCTAGAGTCGATCTGCCTTGTGATCATAAGGACATAAAGGAGAGTGGATTCTGTGAGTGTGATGCAGGATACGTAACAATTCATACACTACGCCATAAAGCTCCATCCATACTGCTACTCTTATCTTTAGTATTCTTTATCAATGCCGTTGAGAGATGGTAGCCTGGGCCCTAGTGAATGCTCCCAGAGCTGCCATGGATTTCTTCATATTAAGCCCTGCTTGTTGGATGTCGTTGGGGCTCATGCCCACGACCAGATTTGTACCCGCGGTTCCTGCGGCGGAATTCCGCAGCTATTAGACTCTATTGAACGTAATAGCTTTTCTGCCAGCCAATGCCAACATGCAGAATTTTACTGTGGATTTACACGAGCGGTAAAAAAAATGCGACATGTTCTATTTGCCACGGATTTACACAGCGAAAGGTCTCCATTACTATAATAAAGAAAAGAAGGCGGGTGCGTATTGTTCACCACCGCGGTACTCTGATGCATAAATCCGTGGGCATATCCCACGACGGTCGTTGGCATGAGCCCTTAAGTGTACAAAATACTGAATTATTGGAGTGTGTTCTTCAAATGACCACATGAGCAAAAAATCACAGCACGTTCTATCCTTTGGCGTTCCACCAGAACGTCTTGCCCGTTGTTTTCAATGGGACCTTTAAAGACAGCGCGTGGCAATTGCATGCCGTGCGATGTGATGTTTCCCACTGAAATCAGTGTGATACCGCTGCAATCCATTAACGTGCATGAACCCGCCTGAGGATTGCAATTTCACGGTAATGCAAGCTAGTTTTAAAATGAAAAACTCATAGCATCCGCATGAAAAATGCATGTTGGTAAGCGCAAGAGAAACTCAGCCCGTTATTCCCCTTGCCCATGTGAATCTGGCCTTAGGCCTCCTGCACACGGGCAGATCTGCATTGCAGAGTCCGTGGTGGGAGCAGCAAATACAGGCCCATAGCATGCTATGGCATATTATGATTTCATCTCCGCAAGCGAAAATCGATTGTGCACAGACTGCTTCCATTGAAGTCAGTGGAAGTCGTCCATCCCGCAGTGAGCACTGTGAAAGTATCGCGGGGTACGCGTCATCGCCTTGCGCCGACGGCTACTGCGCATGCACGATGGAGCGCTGGCCCGGCATATCCGCAGCATTGACAGATGACACCTGACAGGTACGCAGGGGTCACCGGCCAGGCAACGGGTCGAATTCTGCTGCAGGAATCCTGCATGCGGGTCCGACCCGCCTGTGTGCAGGAGACCTTAGGCTGGATATTTGAGATTTATTTTCTTGTAACTTATACAGAGCAGACATGTTGCATGGTAATGTACAGACCTCGAACCTCAGCAAACTCTTTTGCTTACAAAGTTTTTTTCATTTCCAGCTCCAACACACTCCACCAAGTGGCTTCGTACCTCTGTTTACTGCTTGCTTTGACTGAAGAAGAAGAGACTAAATATGACAGGGAGTTTCTGTTGGAGCTGCTGGTAAGTTCAAAAATGTTTGAGGTATTAAATATGTTACTGTTGGTTGTTTCTTAGGCCCTGCTTACATGGCGTATTGTGCTACGGAACTGACATGGCATCAGCGAGCATTGTGACCATCTGAATGGGAATCGCACCATAGTCTATCCAGTTTAGATTTGAAATCTGCATTAAAAAAAAAATATATATATATATATATATATATATAAATAAAAAACTTCACATCTTGACACGGATTCTGTGACTGGTTACCTACATTCACATTAGTCCCATTAAATGAGGCTGATCCGCATGCAGAGCCACAGCTGCAGTTTTGTAAACCTTTGCAGAATTCTACACTAAGGGCACTTTCACATGACCGTTTTTATCTTCAGTTTTTTGTGAGCCAAAACCAGGAGTGAAGAGAAAGTATAATGGAAATATTTGCATGTCTTCTGGATTTTGGACGCACTCCTGGTTTTGGTTCACAAAAAACTGAACATAAAAAGTGTCGTGTGAAAGCGCACATAGGGTGTGTTTACATGTAGCTGATTTGCTACAGATTTTGATGCGGATTTTGGAGTAGACCTGAAGCAGATTTCACCCTTTCAATTTAAAGGGGTTTTCTGAAAAATGAAGCTGGGTGTCACATGGCTGTAAGCCCATTTGCACAGTGGTAATTACGTATTTGCACAGACATGTGCATGTTTTCCTGTACTTGTTGTGTGCAAATAGGTAATTAGTTCAATATGGGCTCTTTGCCTGTACAAATGCGCAGAAAAATAGAGCGTGTGTGTGTGTGTGTGTGTGTGTGTGTGTGTGTGTGTGTGTGTGTGTGTGTGTGTGTGTGTGTAAAATACGCATATGTGAACGAACCCATTTCGCAAATTGTGTGACACAGGCCTAATAAAATACATATATAAAGGGTTACAATCAAGAGAAATTGAATACTCCTGTATCCCAACGGCTCCCCGTCCAATGTTGCGGCTTCATTCCTTACGGAATCCGGAAGAAGCGGATGGTTGCGCGTTGTTCATTGTGCACATGACCGCTCAGCCACTCACAGGTTTCAGCGGCCATAGAAGAATTGCTGCTGTTACTACTCCTCCCTGTGTATTGTCCAATTAGGGCTGGTAGTGATGCGCTGCGAAGAGACATGCTTTTTGACAAGGGAAATGGTAAACCCGTACATAGAGGCAGATTTTGATCAGCCAAAATTCAGCTGTTCAATTGTCTCTGAGATTGTGTACTTGAGCAGTGTCACCAACGTCATGACAGACTACCTGCCATCATAAGGAGGAACGTTTGCATAAAGTGGCAAATGATTGGCTGATCATACCATACAATCTCATTTTCAGCCAATCATAGCCCCAAAAAATTAGAGGACATGTTTGATACATAAGAGTTTGCTATTGGCCATCAAAAACTATAATTTGCGTATAATTTTCATACAATGTTGAGCTGAAATGGTCAAAATTCTATCTTTATCGGCGTCCTAATAGCTCTTAAGCCATGGCCAGGGGCGTGGGCTAAATGTAACTTCATGCACCAAAAACACGTGAAACTAAGCTAG
Source organism: Eleutherodactylus coqui (assembly GCF_035609145.1). Taxonomy (NCBI): domain Eukaryota; kingdom Metazoa; phylum Chordata; class Amphibia; order Anura; family Eleutherodactylidae; genus Eleutherodactylus; species Eleutherodactylus coqui. The sequence continues at coordinate 199,960,317 of NC_089842.1, read as the reverse complement.
AAGGTGGTACAAAGTCAGACTTGACAGTCTCTTAAAATAGTTTAGGTTTGTTGTATGTGTTAGACAGTATTAGGTCCACAAGCAAGGAAAGAGAGTGTCCTGGCAGCACACAGAACAAATCCACCTGGATGAGGCCATCATGTATGCAGTGCCAGCATTACGGAGCCTGAGCCAAGGCTCCAAGGGAATCCACAGCAGAAATTAAAGACAGCGGCAGCATATATGGTGCAAAAAGATTTTCTTCTTATTTATTTCTCCGAGTAAAAATCAGCAACGGCCTTTGTCACGCTCAGTTAACAAATCACATAGTAACAGTCATATAGACTGACATACCTACATAGTCCAATCCCAGTAAAGTGTACACCCACATATAATTAGTTTCACCTATTAACAATTTGTCACAGACATTTAATCAAATATATACCACTCTAAACCGATACAATTCACATAGAGATGGTCCAGGATCCATATGTACTCCATCTTGTCCAGAATCCAAGTAGTTAAGCAGTTTCAGTGTCCCAGTATTACAACTGTGCGTGTCTGGCAAGATAACACATCACGCGATATCATCAGCTATAATGTGAAGAGAGCGCATGTGCAGATGTCTATGGAGAGACGCTAGGGCCAAAAAAGCCAGAGTCATTAAGGAACGAGATATATCGCATGAGTATCTTGTGATCGCAGCTTGCTGATCCCGTTTGCGCAGACGTGATGGTCCGTGAGAGTATCCTATATCAAAGGAGATAGAACTCTCTCTATCAAAAGTAGGGGGGCACATAAAACTGCACCTTCAAGACATCAGTACTATATAAATGTTCAAAATCTGTTATATATGAAGCATTGCCACCCTAACCTACCCGGTTTCCCCGAAAATAAGCACTAACCTGTAAATAAGCTCTACCATGATTATCTCAGTATTTTCAGGGAGGCTTCAAATATAAGCCCTACCCCAAAAATGAGCTCTTGCTGCATTTTATTTATATATATATCGCACTGTGGAGGTGGGATTTGTGAATTGTCTGAGCCATGGCATTACTAAGCCTGCTAGGTAATGTATTCATTATAACTATATATATAATGAATACATTACCTCGGTAATGCCATGGCTCAGACAATTCACAAATCCCACCTCCACAATGCAATAGCTGTGATTTGATTCTTCGACCACTGCTCAGCCAATTATTGCACCGTTCGATGAACCAATCACAGCAATCGCATTGGTTCATTGGGTTCTGCATTGCTTGGCTAAGCAGCGCTCGATGGCCAATCAGAGCCATCGCTTCCTGGAGGAAGGCCAAGGACTGCAAGGAGTGCATTGGAGCTTCAGAGAGCAGCAGGAGGGACCTGGACAAAACCTGCTAAGTAAGTATAATAAGACATTCTCCCCCCCCCCCCCCAAAATAAGACCTAGTTCCTCTTTTAGGACAAAAATTAATATAAGACAGTCTTATTTTCAGGTAAACCTGGTATGTATGGGGTTCCTTGCTTATCGCCATGCACAGGAGTATATAGCAGGACCGCAAAGCTTTCAGTGTGTGTGTGTGTGTGTGTGTGTGTGTGTGTGTGTGTATATATATATAATATGTGTGTGTGTGTGTGTGTGTATATATATGTGTATATATATATATATATATATATATATATATATATATATATATATATATATAATATAAATAATATTCACACACAGCAGTAGCAAGGAGTCAGGAGACGCCTAGTATCCTGTATCCTTTCTGGATATTGGACAAAGAAAGTATTTGTTGTCTTCATTTCACGCAGCTTCGGACTGAGCAAAACCTTCAGATTTTGCAAGTGGAGAGTTGTGGAGTTAGGCCCTTGTCTGCTGACACGTTCTAGTCATCCTCTACTGGTGCACAGTGCAGAAGTGCAAGATGAAATAAGTGTCTTGGTGCAGCCGGATATATTGTAAACTGTAAATTCCTTTGGAAAAAAACTAAAGAGCAATGACATGAACTAAATGGAACATGTTACCCACCTAAAACTACACACATGCATTTAATGCCACTTTCACTGCCTGATCATCGTGGGGATTGTTATCAAGTAGTGCCAACTTAAAAGCTTCAGATTTTCTATTTTTCTATTTGTATTTCTGTTTTATAGAGTGCTCTGCTGCTGTGCTGAAGCTACATTTCATCTCCATTCCCTTGGGTTGTAATTCCAGACACTGTTTCTACTCAGCAGCACTTAGTCACAAAATATAGATTGCAAAGTCCTAATCGGCCACTAGATGTCAGTCCATCCCGTATTTACTTGTCAGCACGAGCCATATACAATTTGATAGTGTATTTTTGCTACATTGTATACAAGCCTGTAGGAATGTGTGCTTGTAACAGAATGTCTGTGTGGGGTTTTCTGGCGCACAAAGCCCTTTCCCTCCCTCACTAATTCATTTAATGCTTACTTGCACATTTACGTATACATATAAACAAATCCGTTCCATACTGCTGGCTGAAAATTCTTCTTTTGTCTTTACTCCTGTTTAATGCTGCTTTTAGACTATGTTCATTTGAAGGAGTGAATTAGCGAGTGACTTCACCGCTAACTCATTTGCACTCATGCAGCATGTTTAGACAGGCAGATCGTCGTTGAGAATCAGTCACTTCTCGCTCAGTGCTTCACATTCCTATGTACAACACTGAGCGGGGAGTGTTTGAACACACCAACAAGTGAACGAGCCAATGATGATTTTTAGTCCTGCTGAAACTGAACGACAAATGAAAAGTAGAAATAAAAAATAAATCTTGTTATTTGTATAGCACCAACTTCTTCTGCAGCGCTTTTAGGTAATGTATTTATTACCGTCCACCAACTGGGTACTCATTTTACCAACTTTGGAAGGATGGAAGGCTGAGTCGACCTTGAACCGGCTACCTGAACCATGCAGGGATTGAACCCGCAACTTTCAGGTCGTTGTGAGCAAGAGCTTTGGTCTGCATTTCTGCTGCCTTAACACTCTGTGCCACATGCAAGTTTCAAGCAATTCGCATTAGTCGTTGGCACGGGTATAAACCAAATTATTATTGCTCACTTTTGCTCGTTTTAACTTTTTTTTTTTTTTTTTTTAACGATAATCGTTCCATTTAGGAGCACCTTAAGCCAGTGCTCCACAGTGTTACATGGCAGAGCAGTGTTGGATTTTTAGTGATTATTGCAAAAACCCAGTTACTGTCCTTCCCCGTAGTTACGATTGCTCGCCATGTGGCGCCCTAGCTTTAGATGTAGACAGTGAAATGCAAAGTTTAGACACATCTGCTGAAACCAGACTATTGTCACCTTGATGTCAAGTCCAGTTAGCCAATCTGTAGATTTCACTTCTAATCTGCAACAATTTACAGTGTATATGGGATTTTGAAAAGCCTAGACACGCACAGAAAAAACTCAAGACTGATTTTTAAATCTACAGTATATTTATTAGATTGTGCCTTTAATGTGATGAACATGGGAATTCTGCAGCTACATCCATGACAAAATCCACATGTAATATCAGGTTATTTTCCCATTTTACACTATCCCATCTCGTTCTCTGACACTCTCACTCTCAAAAATTTTTTTGTCTCTACCGTGACACTCCTACCTATCTAACACACAGAAACCTACATACCAAATGTACTCAGCAGTTTATAGACTCCCTACAGTCCTCTTTGTTACCAATCTCTTCACTCTCCTAGCCTGATCTGACGGCCAAACATTATAATGAAACCCCTAAGCGCACCCTGGACGCTGCCTTAACGCTCCGACCCTCCACCGCAGTCCTGGCACACTCCTCAAAGACGTTGCCAACAGCAGTGCTCTAGATGTACTGAACGCCTGTGTAGGAAATCGCAGGTGTCAACAGACTTTGACCATTAGGAGATTATGCCCTTCATCGTGTCTAACCAGCCAACTTCACCCCTGTCCTCTTCTCACTATCCAATGACCCTAAAAAACTCTGAGACCTTTCACCCCCTCTTTAGACCTAAAGTGTTGCCGTTCATGACAGATCTTAGTGCAGAAGACCTGGCCACATATTTCAAAGAGAAAATTGAGAATATCCTGCTGGAAAGAATATCACAAACCCAAGTAGCTTTGATCCCTTTCATTCCTCTCAACATTTGATCCTATAACAGAAGTAGTCTCCAGGCTTCTCTCTTCTTCTCACCTTACTATATGCATTAGTGACACTATTCCCTCACACCTCATCCAGTGTTTCTCCCCAGCCATCATCGGTCATCTCACTACAATATTTAACCTCTCACTTTCCTCTGGTTTCTATCCCTCCACCCTCAAACATGCAGTTATTTCCCCTTTATTAAAAAAGACAACTCTTGACACGTCCTGTACTGCCAACAACCAATCCGTCTCCAGTCTCCCTTTCATCTCCAAACTCCTGGAACGTCTGGTCAACTATCGGCTAATTGCCTACCTGTCTACAAACTCTCTTCTTGACCCCTTGCAATCTGGGTTTAGTACTCTACATTTTACAGAAATCATTCTTACAAAAGTCTTAAATGACTTACTGACAGCTAAATCTAATGTCGGCTACTCTCTACTGATTTTTCTGGATATCCGCAGCATTTGACACCTTGGATCACAACTCCTCCTTAACATGCTCTGCTCAATAGGCCTGAGAGACGCTACTCTGTCCTGGTTTTCCTCCTACCTCTCTGACCGCTCGTTCAGTGTATTGTACTCTGGTCTACTTCTTCTACTCTTCCTCTTGGGATTTCTCAGGGTTCAGTCCTTTCTTCCCATTTACACACCCTAACTGGACAAATTATCAGCAAATGTAGCTTTCAGTACCATCTCTACACTTATAGCTTGCAATTATACACCTCTCCTCGAGACATCACCCCTTCACTACTACAAAACACCAGTGATTGTCCGACTGCTTTCTCTGAAACTATGTCTTCTCTCTATCTAAAACGAAATCTTTCCTAGACCGCTCTTTTTGTGCTTACATGTTCAAACTTAGTCTTGACATATTCTGTTTGTGACCTTACCATAACTCCTTGGTAGCTTGCCCACTGTCTTGGGGTCATATTTGACCTTTCTTTTGCCCTTATATTCAATCACTTGAACCCTCATGTCACCTGCACCTCAAAAACCTCTCTAGAATCCATCTTTATTTCACAGTAGAAACAGTTAATGCTCTTATTATTGCCCCGATTTCATTCTCAGCTTGATTACTACTAATCAGTTTTCCCCTCACCAAACCCTGCCCTCTCCAATCCATCCTGAATGCAGCAGCCAGACTCATCGATTTGTCTAATTGCTTCCCTGATGCCTCAACCCTGTACCTGTCACTGCACTGGTTGCACTATAGAATTCAGTTTAAATGTATTACTCCCATCCATAAAGCTCTCCACAGTGCTGCACCACCCTACATCTCCTTCTACCCATGCTCTCCATTCAGCCAACGACCTCCGATTTAATTCCGCTGTAGTCCAAACCTGCCACTCCCGTCTCCAAGACTTTTCCTGAGCTGCACCAGTTCTCTGGAATGTGCTGCCCAACAGCCACAATTTTAAGTGTGTCCTAAAACATTTAGAAGGCCTATTACATCCATTAAATGCTTTTCCTCCCATCCCCTTCAATACCCTTCATCCAAACCTGATCACAGGATCACCCTCACTATATACATATGTAGATATTGGCTGGTGACCGCCTCCATAGTATCATGTATACTACCCTATTTACATAAGTTGGTCGGACCACTGCACAGAACAGGGACTTGTCCCTCGTGTCGCCCTCTTTCCTCATATATTATAAGCATGGCTCTCACCACTACTGTTCTATTTGATTATTAGCTTTGCAGTGTTTGTTATGTCTGACTTTTGTCTCTATATGGTCCATTTGACTCGTAAAGTGCAGCGGAACATGTTTGTTTTGTTTTGTTTATTTTTATATATATAATATAATATATATATATATATATATATATATATATATATATATATATATATATTAAAGGTTGTTGTTATTTCATACAGAAAAAGCCAAATGGACTTAATGGATTAAAGTCCGGAGGGCCTGATCTATGCTAATCGTTTCTGCTTTGTGATGAAAAGGGCTTTCCATGTTACTGCTTCCAGGAAAATGGAAACTCTAACAAGCTCTTAAGAAAAAGTTACTAACAAAATAATATATTTGCATTGATCAATCTGTTTTTTTTTTTTTTTTTTTTTTACAAAATAATGATGAAAATGTAAAGATGGAGGACCTCTCAACTCTCGTGATGTGTTTATATTCGTAAATGCTTATATTCTTTTTGAAATAACAATTCTGGGGCATCTTTTTGGTAGAACACTCACACTCGCGGGGCCATCTGGGAGATTTAACTGCTTCTGTCAGAACTGACAAGGGCATTTAAAGGGTTAACAGCCGCAATTAAAGTTACCTCCGATCACACGGCTGTTGCCAGCGGGTGTCTGCTGTCGAAGACCACCGATATCCGCCGTGTATGGAGCAGGTTCAGCTCCCTAGCGCCCCCCCCCCCCCCCTCTGTGCACACCATTTGCAGTGGACGGCTATGTACGTGCTAACTCCAGTCCACAGGGTGCAAAGGGGTTAAAGACCTTTTTAAAATGAATGTTTCCTGCTCTTGCACTGCAGATATGATCCCATGTACATTGCTTCTGCATAAACCCATTTTATCTTCCCACTATTCAGGTGTCTCGTCATGAACGGCGGATCTCCCAAATCCAGCAGCTGAACCAGATGCCCTTGTATCCCACAGAGAAGATCATATGGGATGAGAACATTGTGCCCACAGAGTACTATTCTGGGGAAGGTGAGGCTGTAAACTGATAGGCAGGCCTCATTTTGATCGTTCTAATAAGCTCTAATATCGTGAAAACCACCAATATAACTCAAGCTTTGAAATGTAATCTTGTCTTACCCATGCTGCCTGGAGGGCTTACACGGATGTGACTTTTAGCAGTCACAGTACTTAACTCTTTAACACTTCAGTTGCCAGACTTGTGCATCACATACAGCGGCAGACTGAGATCTGACACTCCAGGCAACACGCTGTGCCTCTGAGACCCCATACTGGGATGTTTGAGATTATTTAAACTTTTTATGGATTTATTATATATGTGTTTGTTTCCGTTTAATACTTTTTACAAACCTGGGATTCAGAAAGTTAGGGGGGTGGTTGATGTTCTTTGTGTGTGTGAGATGTTTCAGTAAAAGACATGTATGACCTATCATTCAGGTGTGTATATCTGGAGTCCTATTAATCAGGGACATATTTTATTATTTACTAGTTCATATAGTGCATACGTATTCTGCAGTACTATACATGGATAATGGGCTCTGTCCTTATGGCGGTTCACAATCTAAGTTTGCCAGTTAATATATTTTGGGAGTATGGGAGGAAACTGGGGTACCTGGGAGAAACCCATGCAAACACAGAAAGAACATACAAACTTCATGCAGGTGTTGTCCTTGGTTGGGTTTTGAACCCAGGAGCCCAATGCTTCAAGGATACCGTGCTCAACACCGTGCTGCCCATATCTGTCATAAGTCTGTTTTGGTATGCATAGAAAGTTTACTTGTTTTAAAGAATATTTTTTTTAGGATTTCTTTTCTCAAATGTAAAGAATTTCAGAGTATGCTGTCATGGATATACGCAATATTATTAGCAGTAGTAATTATAACTATAACCATTTGTCATCCTGTTCTTTTAAAGGGGTTGTCTGGTTAGATAATAATTAATAGAATTAAGCAACTTAACAATATTTTAAAAAAAGGGTTCAACTTCTCACCTGTGCTCAACACTGGGGAGCCAGCACCTCAACCCTGCAACTCTCCCAGTCTCTGACAGTGGAAGTCAGGTGACCACTGCCTGCCAATTAGAGACCACAGCATCACCGCCTGTTTTCCTGGCATCAGCACTCACATCCTGGGCACCATGATGCTAGGAGTTCTGAAGGGTGAAGCTCCAGCGTCTGATTGGTAGGCAGCGATCACCTAATTTCCGCTGTCAATGGTGACCTGGAGAATCTTGGGACTGCGTCACTCGATCCCCAGTGCTGAGAGTCGGCGAGTACCTTATGTTTTATTGCTTGAAGTCTTTGGCTCTATTTTTAAAATGTGAATATATAACTGGACAACCCCTTTAAAATAGTTATACACCCTTTGTATAGGTTTACTGCAATTGTCATGTAACATTTTATCCGATTACCAAGTAGGAAGGTTTGGAAATCGCCAAATCCAACACCTCCCCGTGCTATCAGCAGAGCACAGAGACTCCATTTGCACGTGCTGGTGAAACTTTTCTGAATAATTTGCAGTTTTTTTTCTGCTGTGCACTCTGCTGAACTTTGACTTTCTTTTTTAGGGTGTCTGGCATTGCCGAAGTTGAATCTGCAGTTTTTAACACTACATGACTATCTTCTTCGCAATTTCAACCTCTTCCGTTTGGAGTCTACTTATGAGATTCGTCAGGATATTGAAGATATTGTGTGCCGGTTGAAGCCCTGGTGAGCAACACATTACACTTCTTCAGAGCTGCCTGAACTAAGCTAGCCACAGAAACAAAGTTACCAATTGTTAGCAAATGTTAAAGCCACTCTCACGTTTCAGGACAAAGTTCTGTCTTTGGAGCAAATGGTGGAGGGGCATATTACCTGCACTCAGTCTTTTCTGTCGCCATCTTTAGACTACCAAATAACGTACAGTGCATTGGTATTCTTATAATGTAGTATACTTACTCTGTGATTGACCAGTGTTGCTCACATGATCAGTACTGGCAAATCAATCACGGAGCAGTGCATAGACCAGTTAGAAAAATTAAATGAGTGAACACAATTGCTAATTTTCTAATACACTCTTTGTCAAAAATAAAATACAGCCTGTAGAAGGAGTTGATGTTTTTCTGCAAAACTTGTCATGCAGTTACATCTCAGGTAGATATACAAATGATTAGAGTTCTTGTGTGATTAGATGAAGGGTCTTGCCACCTGAGGACCTAAAAATGCTTCTCCCCTTGGCCTATAAAAAGGCTCTCAGAGGCTCCTTGTGTGTAGTGACTTCTTCTTTCGCTTTCTGTAGCGCTTGTTGACCACTAGGTGCCTCTACGACACAGAAGAGATTTCGCCTAGTTAACAGAGTTTAGGAAGGGGGCGTATTACTGGGATGTGAGAAGCTGGATGGTCATATTGACGAATTGCCCGCCACTTGGGCCGTTTTGACCAGACTGTTAGGTGTTACAGCAGTCAGTGGAAGAGCAGCGTATGGGGTGCAAAAAGCATAGTTCTCACATTAGCAAACAGCAATGTTTCAACCGCCAATTGCGGTCTTTTGTCAAGCTGCTTTTCTTTCAGCTTCCATTTGCAGCGATGTTGTGAACAATGAAACTGAACTGCTTTGAGGGGAACTGGGGTGTCTTCGGTGACGCATCCAGGTTTAGTTTTGGCACTGATGACGGCCGTGCTCATATCTGCAGACCTAGGGGTGAGCGCCTTTGCTGTGGAGTGGCGCACTGCCCCCTGCTGGTGTGGTAGTCTGGGGGGCATCACATACGACGATCGGTCACTCCTAGTAGTGGTACGAGGGACAATGACCACTCAGCGATATGTTCAGGACATCCTGTAGCCTCATGTATTCTTCTCATGGCGGCTTCCTAGAGGGATTTTCCACCAGGATAATGCTCGGCTGCGCATACAAGGGGGTCACAGGAGCCTTCACAACATTGGCGGTTGCCAGATTTTTCACCAACAGAACATGTATGGGACCATCTGGGACACCAACTTAGACAGTGTATCAGTTTGCACGATCTAGAGGCTCAGTTACAGCAACTGTGGACTGATATGCCGCGGGATACCATCTGAAACTAGTATGCCTCCATCCCTGCCTGTATGACACCTTCATCCAAGCTAGAGGTGGTACAACAGGGTACTTACTGTATGCTCAGTTGAAAGGTTCGGTTCTGCAATAAATGATCCTTTTCTCTGATATGTAATCGCTTACTTATATCAATTTTACAATCACAATTCCTTTTATTCCAACAACTCCTAGGTGCTTGATTTTTTTTGACAATGAGTATATTTAAAAATTATTCTTTATTATTATTTGTTTTATTTTTAATCCCCATAGGGGACTTGAACTTGCGAACATTTTATCGCAGTTACTGAGTATTGCAGGGCTTAATATGCTGAAATGCATGTGAGTTTTCACAAGGTTCCGAGTTGTCATGTGAGCTCATTAGCACCCCACGATTGTATTGCAGGGGGCCGATACAGCATTTAAGCAGTTAAACAGCCACAGTTCGAGCTAGCTGCGACCACAGGCAATGCCAGCGGCTGTGGTCATGCAAGGCAATGCATCATCCCATGCTGCAACAAACCATTGACTCCTTGGCTATTATGAGCATAAAAGGAGATAGTCATGGTTTGGCCACCATCATCTCCTGACCTCAGTCCTGTTGGGAACCTGTGGAGCATCCTTAAAAGGAAGATCTATGAGAGTGGGCGTCAGTATTACCCAAAACAGCAGCTCTGGGAGGCAATATTGGCATCCTCTAATGAATTACAAGCAGAAAGCATGCATGGACTTACAAGTTCAATGGATAGAATAGTTGTTAAAGTCATATTAAAGACAGGTTTATATATCAATATGTAACTTCACCTGGAAAGATAAACTGTTGGAGTTAGTGGGTTTTAATTTTTTTTTTTTGCAAAATGATCTGCGCATGCAGCAAATAACAGATCTGTTATGGTAGTGATATGAATGTCACTATGTGTCCAAAAGGGGAATTCAGCATAATACTTTGGGGCAACATATTGTGTTTTAATTTCTAAATCTAAAGCCAATCGCCATTATCCGCTTCTACTAGTAATCGTATCCACAGGGAAATAGAACGTTTGAGAATGAACTAAAAATCCTTGTCTGTTTTGGAAAAGGAAACAAAAAAATGGCATGTGCATAATAATTTGGAACACATGTAGTTCTGGTCCACATTGTCGTGGTTGGAAACAGCCAAACATGAATGGGAGTTGAGCATACAGCATATCCTAGCATGCTACACTGTTTCCATAACTCAGGTCCTGTATCTATCAGACCTTCCTGGCATATTCTCAGATGAAAATACCCCTTTAAGATCCTACAGGTGAGACTCCCACCAATCCGATATTTAAGGCATCGCCACAAAACCCTCTTAATCCCCGGCAGAATGACAGACTGCCTTAACTGCAATTAAAACCTGAAGAATCTAGGTTTTTTTTTTTGCCTATTCCTCACCTCGAACTCTTAAGGGTTTGTTACGTTTGGTACCTAAATCACTGGTTTCTGCTAGAAAACAGAACAACATAGCACAGCAAGCTGCACTATTTCGTCCTGTAAACTCCAGCAAAATGCCGGCCTGCAGGCCAGGAATCACACAACCCTCCATTATAACCAATGGGGGCTATTCAGCGTTGTTTTATTCCATCATAAGACAGAACTGTTCCACCAGGGGGTGCCGTTTTTCTGCTCCACAAACGAAGCAGGAAAACTGAATCCGCTGGTGTGAACGAGCCCTTTTTCCATAGGTGATATCAGAAGGGTATTTGCCATGAATTGCTAGTTGCTGCGATTCCTCTTCCCCCGGGCTCCTGGAGAAATGGGGTTATCCTTTAAAGAGAACATGATGAATGGTTATGGCTTTGTGCCTGGATAAGCAATGTGATACAATATGTGTCCATTGCAGAGATTAGGAAGGGTTACATTGTAACTACCAAGTGCTGCTTTGCCAGGTTAACCAGGCATACACCAACCAGTGCTGATACTTACTGCTTGAGAGCGCTGTATATGGAAGAGTTAAGATAGTCCTTAGTCTGTGCGGGCTGCAGTTGATTGTAGGTTTTCAACGATCCATATGAGGTCACAGCCCATTTTTTGGGAGGAACAGAACACTTTGTAGTTGGAGTGAATGTTGCGGACTTCAGTCTTCCTACCAGTTGGAACATCCTATGGTTATAATGAGAGTCGGCACTTTAAATCCTTTATCCTCTTGAACAATAAATGGTTAATTACATGTTCTTGTTCACTCCCCGGCAGGCAGAGGCATACAAAATTCCCTCCGTTGCTCTGGCTAATGTGGAGGAATGATTCCTGGAACCTGAGCCATGCCGGCTGTGTCATATTACATGGTTATTTCAGGGTGCTGAGCTTGCTTGTCTTTTTATCTGTTACTTTCATAGCTCAGATCTGCTATTCTAAGCAAATAGACATACTTGTCACCTCCAGACCTGACATTATTCCAACCCTCTGATGTTCAATTGGCACATACCTAAATAATGTTGTATTAATAACCAGAGCCTGGGGCCATTGGCTTTTTATTTTATAAATTTTTAGATATTAATTATGATTCTGTATGTAATGGGGTGTAAGGAATATTAAGGGTCACATGTTTTTGCAATTAATCGGTATTGCTCGTAAGGCTCATATGTTTTGTAATTGTACACAATTTTCCACGCAGGCAATCTGAATATGGCGGTGTGGTTTTTGGTGGATGGGCACGCATGGCCCAGCCTATTGTTGCTTTCTCAGTGGTGGAAGTAGCAAAGCCAAATATCGGAGAAGATTGGCCGACTCGAGTTCGAGCGGATGTCACAATCAACTTGAATGTCCGAGACCAGATAAAAGATGAATGGGAAGGTATGGATAACGTAGTGATGGCAGTCGCTCTTCTACAAGGGGGTGCTGATAATTCTGAAACGAGATAGGAAGATGAAACTTTACATTTATTCCACATACTCTCCACTGATGCCAACACACGTCTTACATCAGTATTCCAAGTTCTTTAAGCCTTGCAAAAAGAAGGATTTCGGTTGTGCCTCAAACCAGTCATCCGTAGCAGCCATGGCATCAGAAATGGTGTGAAATTTGGTACCCTTGAGGTGTTTCTTCAGGTTTGGAAACAGATGATAGTCGGAGGGAGCTAGATCTGGTGAATAAGATGGGTGGTCAACCAGCTGTAAACCTAGCCCGACCAGTTTTGCCGTGGTCGCTTGTGCAGTATGAGTGGAGGCGTTGTCTAGCAGGAACTAGATTCCTTTGGACAGCTTGCCACACCTTTTGGCCTTCAGAGCTGCCTTCAATTGGTCCAAAAGTTCAATGTAATACCTTGCATTGATGGTGGAACCATTTTGAAGGTAGTCCACTAGCAGCTTGCCCTCCTTATCCCAGAACACAGATGCCATCACCTTAGTGGCTGATTTTTGCACCCTGAACTACTTTGGGCGAGGAGAACCACTGTGCCTCCACTCTTTTGACTGCTTCTTTGTTTCAGGGTTATATAAAAAAAACAGGTCTCTTCCATAGTGACCAGTCGATCCAGGAAGTTCTGATCAGTCCAGAAACGCTGACAAATAGACCGTGAAGTTTTCACTCACATGCTTTTCTGATCTGTTGTCAAACATTTGGGGCCCCACTTTGCAGATGGTTTCTTCATGTTCAAATGTTCATGGATAATGACACAAACACGTTCACCAGAAATTCCCATGATGTCTGCTATTCCTTTAGCTGAAATTGGCCGATTCTCCAGTATAAGGGTTGTGTACAGCATCGACGATCTCCGGAACAACAACCTCTCATGGTCGTCCAGGACGTTCCTCATCATTGGTGCTGAAGTGGCCCGTTTTAAATGTGGCAACCCAGTTCTTAACTGTAGAATATGAAGGGCATTGATCCCCCAATGTCTGCGACATATCACCATAAATATCCTTGCAGAAACAAGAATTTTATTACTCCTCAGCTCTCATTTGCGGTGAATATCGCCTTAGACTCCGCCATTTTGTGTTCCCGCGTGCCGAGATCACTGTTGCCATAAACTACAAACACAACATTTTGAAAACATATATTAGACACATAAGACTTTCATGTGATGTAACATTCGTTACCATAGAAACAAAAAAAGAACACAAAGCCAAAGAATTATCAGCAGCCTCTCGTATAATGAGTTTTATCAGCTCCTATCTCCATTTTTGAGTTATAACCGCTGTTCTGTAATGCTGTTATATAATAGGCTAATATGGGAGGTGAAAGATCTCATTGCTCGTGGAGTTTTTTTAAAGATATTTTTTAATTAGGAGTGAATGAGTCTAAAGATTTGAGCTTAAAGGGGTATGCCCAAGATCGCATTGGTTGTTTAGTGTGTACTGTATCTAAAATCATTAAAGGGGTTGTATGAGACTGTTTGGATTTTTTTTCTGTTGATGACCTGTGCCTTGAACGTGCATGTTTTTGTTTTTAACACCCTGTACCATCGTTGTGTGCGGGGAGACCACTTTTCTATTCATTGCATTACAACTGATTCCCTGTGCCACTGTCACTATGGACAGCTCAGGAAGCAGATTACGCTGACCTTATCACGGTGGCTCAGGTTGGTATTGCAGGCGCAGCTACCATTGAATTTAATCACAGGCAATCTGCTGTTTGGCAGGAATTCTAAGTGGCGGAACCCTGCCATTCGTCTATTGATTTGGACTGAGGACAGGTCATCCATAGGCTAAAATCCAAAAAATCCTGGAAACCCCTTTTAATCTTTGCAAATACACCCATTGCTGCAGTTGCCTCACCTGTAGCCGATACTCACAGTGCAGTATTCGGAAGAGGACAAGGGAGAGCGCCGCAGGAGGAGGACCAAAGGACACACATTCCAGCGCTGATAGAATGGCAGCGAGGAGACTGAGAGCGCAGTAGCTGGGAGGGCACAAGAGACAGTTGCGGGGTGAGTGACAAAAGGCGGGCAGGGAACCCAGCAGGGAGCACACACACAGAGCACAGGACATTGCAGGCTGTCGGGAGGAAAGTCATAGCGGTAGGCAGAAGTGCACAGCGGCTTCAGGAGTGGACATTGCAGGCCGCCGGGGAGAGACTCACAGCGGTGGCCAGATGTGCAGATCAACGGGAATGCCAGGGCAGTAGCGAGCACAATTGCCAGAAGGCAGAGTATAAGCCAATCCGCTGTTGTGGGCGTTACCTGGCCCTCCCCTAGAACTCAACCAGGGCAACCCATGTCTCCACCCATTCTTCTGGTGGAGACAAGATGCACCATACTGCCTTATGAGGGCTGGGAGAGAAAGGTTTTGCAGAACTCCATTCTGCTTCTCTCTTGATACTCTGTAAATAAAGCTCAGATGGAGAGCTCAAATGAACCCTGTCAGTGCACTGATAAATGCATAGAGGTTGGAGTTGCAGAGACCAAGAAAATTGTTTTTTTTGGAGTTTTCTAGTTAGAAATGGTAGTCATATGACTGAGCAGGAAGACCACTCTGTTTGCTTAGTTAAGAAACCTTCACCAACATAGAAGGAAGGCACATGATAAGCTTATTTGGGCTTGTTAGGAAGGTATTGGGCTTTAGACAAAAATGTTCGATTGTGGGATAACCACTTTTTTAAAAGAGTGTTCATTTTTTAATGTTTTTGTTTTAAGACCTCATGCACATAGCAGGTCCAAATTCTGCCTGCAGAATCCTGCATGGAATCTGTCCCTGACCGCAGTGGGTGACCCCGCGTACTTGTCTTCTTCGTCCATGCGGATCTGTCTTCTTCCAGCTTCTCTGTACTGCGGATGGTCCGCACGACATGCGCAGCGCAGATTTTTTTTTTTAACTCTGGCTTTTCCCACGAATGGGCTGTCCGTGTGGGACTGCAATACAGTGGAGCACGCTGCCTTTTTCTCATCCGCGAGCGGAAACCGTAATTGGTTTCCACCTGTGTGCATGAAGAATCACTGTTCCATAGCTTGCTATGGAGGGTTATTGCTGCGGAACCTGGAGGCGGACGCCTGCCTCAAATTCTGCAGCAAAAACCCACCCGTGTGCATGAGGCCTAATGCATATAAAATCTTACAAATATATTTAAAGGGAGCCTGTCAGCGCTTTCAACACTACTAAACTGCTCACAGCAGCAGAATACTGAATTATTGTAATTTCTAAAAACAAATTGATTTGATAGAATGCATGTAGAAAATGGCTTTTAACATTTTTTGTGCCACATGCCAATATCTGTGGTCTGGTCCAGTGGGCAGGCCCAGACAGTCTCTTCTGGCTGGCATTGTTAAGCATAAACCCACCTTGGCTGCTGTGTTTCACATCATCCACGGACCGCTTTGAACGCACACCTGTGCCGTAAGTTCGCAGACGTGTGCAGATGGGGATGATCAATCTGCCCACGAAAGGGCATGGTCCACAAAGCCCTAGCTAGTCCAAGTATTTGATGTATTTTATCTCAAGCACACCTGATGCAACTAATAATGCCCTTGATTGGTTGCATCAGGTGTGTTCTTATGAAGGATTCTATTCAGGGGGCAGCGAATGTTGGCATCTACAGGCTGTGTGTATTCTGCTGCATCTTGTGGTTTCACCCATAGCTTATAAATGTATTACACAGGAATGTTTCTTGGACTATATACCGCTGTATTGTGCAAAACGTATTAACTTCACTGATATGAACATATTTGTGTGGAATTTTACATACAGATAGTCCCCTACTTATGAACAGGTTCTGTTCCAGCAAGCTGTTCGTAAATGCATTTGTATGTCCGAACAAATTCTTGTATAGAGAGGGGATCGTAAGATGATCCCGCTCCATACAACGCGGTTGCCGGCTGTTTCTTACAGCTGACACCTACCCACAACAGCTACAGCTTCGATGAGCAGCGCGGCTTATTGGAGCTGTGGGAAACAGCCTACACACGACTTTTGGAGTCCCGCGCTGCCCCCTGTGATAAGATCACGTGTTGCCATGCAGTTGCCATGGCAGCCGGAAGCCTTCTGAAAGGCCCCAGGGCTGCCTATGTAGAGTGCTAGCAAGCCATGTCTATGGCATGGCTTGATAGAAGCTTGTTCTATCGCTGTACAGTATAATGTAATGCCATTGCATTACATCATACTGTAGGACACTTTTCTCGCATCTAGCGAAGTTTGT
Source organism: Eleutherodactylus coqui (assembly GCF_035609145.1). NCBI lineage: Eukaryota > Metazoa > Chordata > Amphibia > Anura > Eleutherodactylidae > Eleutherodactylus > Eleutherodactylus coqui. The sequence goes on along the minus strand of NC_089842.1, from coordinate 199,943,400 downwards.
AACTCGAATGTTTGCAAGTAGGGACTTATCTATACATGCATTTTAGAAAAAGGTATGAATTCCTATTATAAAAAATCTGAAATATACCTTCAAGTGATTGCTTTCACTTATCACATGAAGGACTTATTCACACGAGCGTATTTTCATTTTCATGGCCTAGAATTGCCCATTCAAGATAATGGGTACGCCAGCAATGAAATAAAGGACATCCGTTTGCGCTGTGATTCACTGATCATTACTACGAAATTCTAGAAGAAAACGAAGTTGTCCTTCACTTTTTTCTTTTGGAATGTGAAAAACCACTGATTACACGGATCACAGACAAACGTAATAAATAGAAACACGTAACGAAAACTCGCGCATTAAAAGCAGTCTGATATTGGACACGCACGTCTGAACAAGGCATAACTGTTACACAGTGTTGGATGGGAGGTCACATGATAATCGAATTTCATGGTCGGCTTCTAAGGCTATTTTCACACGGGCGATCGCGATTTTGCAGCAAGAAAATTGCATATTCCTGCGACATTTGAGTATCGGCTATGCTTTTTCCTGAGAATAATCTTGCATCGCGTCACTGCCATCCGCGATAAAATTGCGTGATTTTTTTATCGCAAAAGTCAATAGGACTTTCTAATGTTAAAAACCCATTGCACAAAAATCGCAAGTTTCACGCGTTGTAATTAGAGGTGAGCGAACATACTTGCTAAGGACAATTACTCGATCGAGCATTGTCCTTAGCAAGTATCTCCCCACTCGGAAGAAAAGGTTCGGCTGCCGGCGCAGGTGAGAGGTGAGTTGCGGCCATGAGCAGGAGGAAGCGGGGGGGGAGAGAGGGAGAGAGAGATTTCCCCTCCGTTCCTCCCTGCTCTCCCCTGCCGCTCCCCGCCCCCCACCGGCAGCCGAATCTTTGCTCCCGAGCGGGCAGGTACTCGCTAAGGGCAATGCTTGATCAAGCAATTGCCCTTAGCGAGTATGCTCACTCATCTCTAGTTGTAATGCAATTAAAAAGGAGGCTCCATAGCGAAACTTGGGCGATTTAAAAAAAAAAAAAATTGCACATCACTGAAAGATAGGACATGCCGCAAATTTATTTTCTTGCAACATCGCATCGGTGAAAACATCGCTAATGTCAAGGAAGCCATTGAAAATCATTGGTTTCATAATTCTGCTTTTGTACTCGCATTGCGCAAAAATCGCGTGATTTTTCTCGGCCTTGTGAAAGCGGCCGAAGAGAAGCTGCTGAATTATATTCTCTAATGTAACCCTAGTAAATGTTTGTTCACATCATTTGACATTAATACATGACATTCTGGACAATTGCAGTGTGATATTTAATTTTTACTCCTGCGTGATCACACATGATCCTCTACCCCATTGCCGGGGTCCTCTTGGACAGAGGTAACACAATGATTCCTGCTATTGTGCAGGCTGCTAATAGCAATCAGCACACTAGACATAGTAACTTCCCACCAGCACTGAACACATTATGTGGATATTCTGTGAAGGGATTTAAAAGAACACCAGGGGGCGCCATAATAAGTATATTATGGCAATATCTACACACATGAGCATTTTGTAAAATGTGCTGGCAAAAAAAAAAACTTGTGCAAGAGAACCTAAGAAAACGTAAATCACATTAAAACATGCTGCATAGTTGAATAGGGATGGGGTAGCAGGTCAAGGGGCTTTTTTTTGTTTAGCTAAAAATACACAAAATAGGCTGATTGAACATATTGCAAAAATGCTTATGATCACTTGCTCTGTAAATTAGAAAGAAAGTAGTTGAAAGGTGCAATTTAACCCTTTACCTGTCAGACTTTTCTCTTATGTCCTTGCTTTTAACGGCTACATCTCAAGCTGTATTGCGGATAGAGAGTTTCTTGTGATCTCATTTTAAAGAGACAGCATTTTGGTCTTGCTTTAAAGCCAAGATTCTCATCAGCAATAAAGCCTGAGATATGGCTAGGTGAATTTGATACAAGTAGTTAATGTGAGTCTAACCCATTAAGGACCAGGCGCGGTAAATATACGGTGCCTGGTCCTAGGCTTAAAACCCCGCCAATAGTAAAATTACAGCGGCACTTTAAGCCTCCTGGCTCAGCAATCAATAAGAGGCAGGACAGGTTATCAGCTGTTAGTAACTGCTGATAACCCAGAGGAGAAGGCACTGTGTACTGAAAGAGAAAGTGGAAGGGAGTCCATACATCAGTAAGACAAAATTCCAGAATAAAACACAATATATACATAAGAAAGAAAATAACCCAAAGCTGACGCCAACCAAAACCGTCGCCCTGTGCGCCCTTTAACCGAAACCATACATACTATATATCAAAATGTCCGAAACAAATAGAGGAACTCATTGCCATACTTTATTTTAGCGTAAATATACTAAACAAAAAAAAATAAGTATAAATGTTTAAAAATTTTTTTTTTTTTTAGCATTTTACCCCCAATAAAACTAAAAAACGGGGGGAAAAAAGTTAGTGAGAAAGATATTTTAAAAATCGCCCTATATGTGGTGAAAAGAAAACTCAGCAAAAATAATTTTGGTAGCTAAAGGAAACAAAATAGGGCAGTAAAACCACCACATGGGTAAAATCCCTAAAAAGTGTCTGGTCCTTAAGTTACAAAACAGCTTTGTCCTTTAAGGGGTTAAGGACACATTCACACTAACGTCAAAATCTCGCGTTTTTCTTGCAATGCAACAGAGCTACAAATCGCATGTATATGAATCCCATGCTTTCCTATGGGTTTTTTCACATTTGTGATGTTTTGCGAGAAAGAAATCACAGCATGCTGAATATTGCCTCTATTCATGATGATGTTTTGTAGCCCATGTTTCCCTAGGGAGCCTTTCTTTGCGTTTCATCACACGAAAACACTGTTTTCATGCAGTGCGAGGCAACTTTTGCAGTAGGAAATTGTATTGTTTCCCCTAAAATAACCCCTAGCTGATTTAAAGGAAAAAAACATACATCAGTTAACAGGTGCTGTCGGCTCCACTGCACGTCTCCTCTTCTGCTCCGACACACTTTCCTGTAGTCTTCACCAGTGCTTCCTGGTCAGGTATTCAAAAACCCTGCCACCAGGAAGCGCTGGCTCTGATTGGTTGAGCTGTTGTGCTCGAGAACCAATCACAGCCATACCATTGAATGGCTGTGATTGGTTTACCAAGCACTACAGAGATTGGTTGAGAACCAATCACAGCCAGTGATTCCTGGATGCGGGGTTTTTGAACCCCTGACCAGGAAACACTAGGTAAAAACTACAAGCAAGTATGTTGGGGACCTGCGGTGAGAAGTGCGACTGAGCAGACAGTGCCTGTTGGGTGATGTATTGGATTTTGTTTTCGTTTTTTTAAATTTTTTAAATGCAGCCAGGGCTTATTTTCAGGGTAGAGCTTTATATTTCAAGCCCCCTGAAAATCCCGGCAAAAGAGCGCTATACAGTCACGCAACTTTGTAGAGACACAAAATTGTGGTATCTGGGCGACAAAATACAGCGATATTGCCCAGAACACATTTACGATATCATTGTCTTTTTCTCACAGAGATATCTTCGGCACCCATGTGAAAGAGGCCTTATGCTCCAGCATGTACAGTTATGTCATGCAGATTCAGGATTTGTATAGAGGGAAATTGGGAGCCAATCCCATTTCGTACAATGCGGGTGCTTGATATATATTTTTTTTTTACAGCTGACACCCACCCAGAACAACTCCAATTTGCACCACCACTAATCAGAGCTGTTAACCCTTTTAATGCCCTGATCGATGATCCATGTCAGCCGCAGACCTTCTGAAAGCTCCCAGGTCTGCCATTGCAGATTGCCTATCAATTCATGCCTGTGGCGTGGCTTGATAGACTGAGTGTCATATCACGGTATAATGTAATACTATGATATTACATCATACTACAGGAGCAATCAGACCGTCATAAGTTCTTGTCTCTTATGAGGACTACAAAAAAATGTAAAAATCAGTTTAAAAAAGTTTTATTAATTCAAAACATGAAAGGTAATAAAAGTAAAAAAAAAACAACCTTTTGCCATATTTATAATAAAATATATATAATAATTTGGTATCGCTGCATCTGTACAAGTCCAATCTATCAATAATATTAAATATCAAAAAGTCACGTGTACTCCAAACTGACACAAACGGAAACTAGAAGACGTCCCGCAAGAAATGAGTCCTCGCACAACTATGTCAACAGAAAGATAGTTATGGCTGTCAGAAGATTGCAGAAGAAAATAATTCAGGTTTTTTTTCCCCAAAGATATTTTATATTTTAAAAGTAGTGCAGGAAAAAAAAAAAAGGAAAAAAACTATATAAATTTGGTATAGTAGTAATCGTACTGACCCATGAGAATAAGGTTGTTATTTTTGCTGCAGTGTGAACACCGTAGAAACAAGACTCTTTTAAATATGACCGAATTTTAGATTTTTTTGTAAGGTTTTTCAGTACATTATATGGTACGTTAAATAGCACCATTGAAAACTACAACTCGTTCCACAAAAACAAGCCCTCATACAACAAGGTCGATGGATAAATAAAGGAGTTATGATTTTTTTTAAAACCCAAGATGGGACTATCCCTTTAACATTGCATATATGGAATTGTTGAGCATATAGGTGAGTAAAATTCTGAGAAATGATGTAGAAGTTCCTTTGAATACTGTGTATTGTAGGGTTGTGCAAACCTATTATGGCTCAGGCCTATGCTCACATGGCAGAATCTGATGCAGATTTTCTTTCCACGTGAATGCCACCTCTCATAGAATGGTAGAGTTGGAAGGGACCTCCAGGGTCATCGGGTCCAACCCCCTGCTGAGTGCAGGATTCACTAAACCATCCCAGACAGATGTCTGTCCAGCCTTTGTTCACTTCCATTGAAGGAGAACTCACCACCTCCCGTGGTAACCTGTTCCATTCATTGATCACCCTCACTGTCAGAAAGTTTTTTATAATATGTAATCTGTCTCTCCACCCACTTCATCTTATTGCTTCTAGTTTTTCCTTGTGCAAATGTTGCCGCCGAAATTTGCTCTGTTCATGTATACCCACATATCTGCATGCAGATTTAGCCTTTTCAGTGGGCAAGCCGACATGTGGCATTACCAGTGTGGATTCCACCCGTATACACTATGGAATCTACATCAATAAATGACATGTCACTTCTTTTTTATTTTTCCTCTGCACACTGAAATTTGTGGATAAAATCTGTGTGGTATATACGACAGCGCAGATTCCCATTGGAAGTGATAGGCCATGAATTTGTAACGGAATTAGCGTGGGTTTCGCGACACAATTCATCCACGCGAACGCACCCTAAACTTCTTTTTCTAGTTTTGTAAAGTATCCCTTTTGTATTTCATATGTAAAGTAACTTAGCATTTTTGGGCTTAATGATAATAATTCCAAGTTACCAGGAATTCCAGGAGTATGCGGATGGTCCTAATTATGACGTTGGTAAAAATTAGCAGTTTCATAATTATCACTTTCTGGGAAAGCTAAGGGACAACCCATACTATGATTCACCAAACTTTCACACTAAGGCTGCCTGCAGACGGCCGGGTCGGATCATGGGAATTCTCGCAGCGGGACCCGACCCGAGCCCCTGCAGGGACCAGTGCGGCGCTCACCTCTCCCGCAGCTCCGGCTCTTTGATCTACCGGCCAGCCAACGCATGCGCAGAACGGAGCCAGGCGCCGGGAGTGGCATTTCTTGGCGGGCCTCTACGAGACCCGCACAGAAATAGAGCATGCCGCTATTTGTTTTCCGCGTGTGTTTTCACACGGACAAATCACGACCGTCTGCATAGGATTGCGTTTTGCAATGCAATCCTATGCAGGTGGGCATGGGTGGAAATTCTGCGGGAAATCCCACGCAGAATTTCCACCCGTGTCCAGGGGGCCAGACTTGAAAAACAAATCTGACATGCAGCAGTACACTCACTGACTGTTTCACTTCCGCATTAAAACTTTGCCGTTTCCTATAAAATTTAGATTCCTAGTTTGGTTTGTTTTGCAGACTAGGGCTCAGTTCACATCACATCAGATGTATCCACAGGGCTCTAGTCGTCTGACGGATGCCAAATTGGTGTGCTTTTGGCTTCCGTTGGGCTGTTATATATTGATTTATCTTAGCCTTTTCTGTATAAAATGGCATAGTACTCTATGCAGAGGCATTCAGTAAAAACGCCTGTGGACATGGGAGAGCCTCCTTATCTATTTCACATTTATGGGCTTTTTCATTCACTAAAAATGGCAAATTAATTAAACTAATCACCGAGTTCTAGGTACATTATATACCCATGTCTTACTATCGGTGCTGTAGTGTGATGACCTTCACCTTGTATAATGGTCTAATACAGCTGTGTACCAAAATTACTGTAGATTAGGCCGGGCTCACACGACCGAATTTGAATTGCGGGTTCCAATATCCACTGTAAAAAATGGGCATTGAAAGGCATATATTTTCGATTATTTTTTTTTTTTTACATTCATGGATGTGAATTGCATGCTGTATTTTACTGCGTATTGTACGTGGACTGCCTCCATTGATGTCAATGGTGGCGTCCGACCGCAGCCCATGCACAATTAACATTGCATATGGGCTGCAGGTACCACATCATTGCTAAGCAACGGCGCAGGAAATTAAAAAAAAAAAACACCCTGACCTCCCTGGTCATGCTTAATACATATAATTGCCGTATGCAGGGTCAACAGCCGGGCTCTCATAGCCAAAATCCAACCTTGTCACGTGAGCGCTGCCTTAAATTAGATTTAATTCTAACAATATAGGGGCTTATTTATTAATACTGTTAGACTGTCTAGTCTGTTTAGACCACCTATTAGTTGGCGTGACGAAAATTTCACCAAAGTTTGAAACCATTCTCTGCAATTTGTCACAATTCTTGTTACAATTTAGGCCACACCTCTTTTTTTTGGACATGTTGTTTAAAATAGCTGTCCGAAAGTGTCTAAAAACACATGATAAATATGGCGCAAGCATGCAAGGCGGTTTTCTGATTTATTTTTGAATAGTAAATGAGCCCCACTGCCCGCACAACTGATTCAACAAGCCACATACATTGATTACTTGCTGCAACATTCCTATTTTACAGTACTCAATGTTTTTGCCTCTTTTAAGTATTATCCTGATATGGTCTTTTACGCCTAACTAGAATGAAATGCGTGAATGAGCTATTATATGGCAGTGCAGTTGGAGTGACATCACCACAGCTCACAAGTACAGTACTATTTAGGCGGACCATACAGAATAACTATTCAAGCCATTGTTCATTTATTATCATTAATGCCCTACAGTCACATCATATAGGCAGGTCCATTTGTTACCTCATTGATGTTTTTTTTTTTAATGGGCATGTTGAGGGATTTTTATGTCTGTCCCAAGAGGCCTTGCCCTGGTACTCTACTCTAAAAATAAGCATGTTTTAGGTTATGGGATGCCAGTGTAGCTGATGCAGCAAAATGTAATTTATATGTCGAAGGTCGTAGTAGTGTGCAGAATACTGCCAACTGGCATCGAGCAGAATAACATTGCCCCGTAAGGGCCTGTGGCCGCAGCAGCACACTTAAGGTGACCTCAGTTGGCACTGCAAGTAACTTCAGTATGTTTGACCATTACTGAGTGAGCCATGCCAACAGCTGGGCAGTACTTGCGTGCCACTCCATCTCCAGATGTCTGGCGGGACTACAGAGCAGGATTGTGTTGATGCCCATCCAAAGTGATTAATAGACATGAAGATCCAGCCGGGATTTGCTTACATCTGTGTATTTGTAATGAGCGTACATTTTAACAGTAGGAAATTTCTGCAGTGCAATAGATTTAAGTAAGTAGCACTGTCCAGGCATTGGAGTTATAATTTTTAACGCTTGACTGACTAAGATATGCACACAATGTGCCCGTGGTGTAGAGTTCCGCAGAAGGTTACCCTTCAATTAGTAATCAAAACAATTAAAATACTCAAAAATATATTAATATAATCATTAATACCAGAACAAAGTTAATTACATAAACACAGCACTAAAACTAACCTCAATACTTATATGAAGTGCCAGAACCAAGATCAGTACGTATATGCCGCACAAAAGAACCAGGCTCTGTACGTATACACAATGTACCAGAGCTGAGCTCTGTAAATAAATTGCAGTCAGGTCAGACCCTGCTACATAAGTTTGGATCATGTGAACCAACAGCTCCCAATATGACCTAAACAATGGTGAATAAAGGAGTTGCAGTTTCACAAACAAGAATGTTACCACCCATTATTAAACTGCAGAACATGCAGTGACTACAGAACTGATCAGATGCAGTCAGTGGCAGAATAAACAATGACATTGAGTGACTTACAGGTGTATATAATCTCTAACCGGTCTTGTTCTCCTTTTCTTCTTAATTCAGACCACCATAAGCATTTCTCCCAAACGGAACTTGTCTCTTCAGAAATGGCCACATGGATATCTTTGGCTGTTTAGTTTTCCTTATCGTTAACTCTATATTAGGACAAACTCTTAATAGTGCCACACACGCTTGCCTCCTAAAAATAACAGCGATACACACTGTGTTCCCTTAATGTTTAATGCACTACACACTGTGCCCACTAAATATCTAACAAGCCACACTGACTGCCTCAGTAATTAAGAATCCACACTTTCTCCTCTATAGTAAGCTACACTAGCTTCCTTAGTATTTAATAATCCACACTGTCCCCTTTAGTAATAATTGTCCTGCTCTGTGCCCAAGTAATATAATTAAATCACTAACCTACCTCATGCTGCTAAGGGATCTTCATTACCTTCTCGAGGCCAAGATCCTGTGGAACGATGAAGGCTGTGCAATGAGGCAGAACAGGAAGCCAACTGCGGCTCCTTGTTGCCTCGCTGCCATAGTAAGTTCTTCTATGTATGTTAGAGACGCAGATACAATTCAATTAACAGTATCACATTGGCATCCCGACTTAAATTTCAATTTAACAACCGCAACAGAAAAGCCTTTTGAGTTTCACCCCTGGTACTGTTCCAACAACTGAACATACAAATTTCACTTGTACAAATACTATTCCTGGACAATATACTACATTTTAGAAATGTCAAGATTTGCCTGTTGCTAAAAAAAAGTCCAGAAGCTGAAACAAACTTTAATACCTGATTGGTGGCTGCTTACAATGGGAAGCGTTCAACAAATGATCTACAGTATGATCCTATTTATGAGAGTAACCTAATTTGTCTGTCAAGTGCTGTATGAACTTGTGACGTGTGTGTGTGTGTGTGTATATCTATCTAGATATATCTCTATTTAAAGATACACGGGCGGGCTGTATTCCGCATGTAGGAGGTCCACAGCGGATTCCACCTGGCGATCCTGCGTACCTGTTTCAGTGTATTGTGAATAATCGTTGCAGCTTGCTGGCAGTCATGCGCAGTGAGGGCTCCTGCACACTTGTGTTGTTTTGTTTTTTTTACGCAAATGGCAATGGAAAATTTTAATGTTAAAAACGCATCGCAAGTTTGTGCTTTGCAAGGTGGGTACCCACAGCCGATACACAATGTTAATTGCGTATGGGCTGTGGGTCGGACGGCCTCCATTGGCATCAGTGGAGCCCGTCTATGTGGATTCCGTCACAGAATAGACCATGCTGTGATTTTTCTTCTGCTTGCGGAGTACGCAATTCATATTCTCAATTGTGAACAAAAAAAGCGAAAATATATGCCTTTTGAAATGCCTGCATTTTAACATGGATTTCCTGTGTGGATGGCAATCCACAATCCAAATCCACTCATGTGAGCCCGGCCTTAGACATCTGGTTCTTTTAAAAAGTGCCTAAAACCCAACTTCCTTTTAACAAAATGTGTAAACCTCTGACTTTGTTCTCCATTTACAGAATAAGAATTCTGCATATTTTCCATCACGCCACTCCATTTCTTTTCCAGTCCCATCAGCTGTGGAAAAGCTCAGGGCCATTTCCGACAGTCCTAATTTGCTGTTTTCTTTTAATTTCTCTCTTGTGTGTAAGATGAAGTTAGTGCTGAGCAAGTGTAGAATACAAACAATAGAAAGTGTAATGTTTGTTTGGCCCTGTAGACACACCATGTCTTTCTGCGCCAAGATTCACCTTCTTTTAGCATCCCATTGAATTTGGTGGGAAACTGCTCCGTAGTTTATGCGACACAAATCTTTTTCACCATTTTTCTGTGAATTTTAAAACCTATGTTGCAGGAAAAAAAGAATTGACACCGTAGTTCTTGACACAGCTTCTAGGCAAAAACCTTATTGGATTTCCGGGTAACTTAACCCTTTCCAATCCACTGTCTGACCTCTGAAAACATTATGATTTAAGGCTGTACAGCTCTGATGTTGGAAGACATCCGTCGGGATTCTCTTACTGTATATTGCCAGCCTCTCTGCTTCGGAGCCTATCCAACGTGTCACCTCATGCAGTACTGGCTCCAGCCAGCATATAGCGCCGTTGTGTAACGGCAGAAAAAGAGTTAGCCCCTTAGGAAAACCAGGATACAAATTGGATTGGAAAGGGTTAATTTTTTTATTTATTTTTTTTGCAATTCCAGGTCTCCGGAAACATGATGTGTGCTTCCTGATCACTCTGCGGCCCATGTTACTATATGGCACAAAGATTGATAGGAGACAATCTATTGTGGAGCAGACTGGTCTGATGTATGTACGAGGTTGTGAGATTCAAGGCATGCTGGATGAAAAGGGACGGGTCATTGAGGAAGGTAAAGTATTGTATGAGCTGTATACATAGTGCTACCAATTAGAATATTTTCATAAATTTAAATTGTTTAAATGGTTACTAACTTTTCAAACAAATTGTGCTTATGTGATAGCAAGTGTGATTTACTGCTATTTTTTCACATCTCCATTACTCAGTCCTTCTATACACTGTCCTACATGATGATATGTCTGTGTAGCTTGGAGACCTTTAAAGAGCAAGATCTGCAGTTCTCTGTGCACAGTCTATAGAACACAGCACAGCATCCAGCCTTCTTCCTTCAGTCCTCAGAGGACATGGAATCAGATGTACACCCTGCAGAAGGGAAACATAGGAAAAATTTCAGGATGAAGGTCATATAATGGCCAGAAATAGTGTTATTCCTCATATATACACACAGCAGCTTATTCTGAAAAGTCATTTGAAAATATAGATAGACTATAATGTCGTCCTTTACTGTATGTAATTCTAATTCTACGTAAGAGTAAGACATTCCTGGGAAGGGAACACAGAGAGGTAGTCTTTAAATAAATAAAAACCTTAGCTGATAGAGTTAGTAATGTATTTATTTTTCTTTAAGGACCTGAGCCTAAACCCAAACTTAAAGGAGATACAAGGACATTTCGGGTTTTTCTTGACCCCAATCAGTATCAGCAAGACATGACAAACACTATTCAGAACGGGGATGAGGATGTGTATGAAACCTTCAATGTGATCATGAGGAGAAAACCGAAAGAGAATAACTTTAAGGTAGGTCAGCCTGCTCTCCCTCTGGGCTTATTCAGACGTGTCTATATCGGTCAGGTTTTTACGCCTGGCTGATATACACTACCCCTCTCTGCAAGAGGAGGAGGCGGACCAGGAGCTAGTGCACCAAGCTCCCACCCCCTCTCTGCCCCTCGCCACTGTTTGTGATGGGAGGGTTGGGATAGGGGTGGAGTTAAGTTCTGCCCCTCCCATTGCAAACAGTGGAAAGGGGGCAGGGCTTAGTGCACTAGCTCCCGGTCCACCTCCTCCCTTTGCAGAGAGGGGCAGTGTATATGGGCCGGGTGTGAAAACCCGACCGATATACGCCCGACTGAATAAGCCCTCATACTGTATATACACTTCCTTCATTCCTCTTCTTAATGTTTTGTTCTTTAAACTCAGTGTTTTTTTTTCTTTGCCTTGGGCCGGTTTCACAGAGGATTTGTGCTTTGCAAGACTTGAGAATCTTGCACAAATATGAACCCCATTCTTTTGAATGGAGTCCTATACATAAGCGATGCAGTGATGGAAAAGAATCGCTGCATGTCCTATCTCTTCGCATCCCTCAGAACACATCACTCATTGTTTTCAATGGGACAGTAAAACCCATTGCATTGAAAACAATGGGAAACGATTGCCGATCCTGTAACACAGTTGAAAGCCTCACCAGAAGATCATTACTTCACAGAAGTGATAGGAGTCGTTTTTGTCACATCGACGTAAAAACGTACGCTGGCGAGCACAATATCAGGCCGAGTTTCTTGGCACAATATCGCACTTGCCCCTGTGTGTAGGTAGCCTTAAAGCATAACTTAACTTTCAACAAACTTTTGACATCCACCATATGCAAGGGAAGTGACAGCATATCAGGCATATAAGTTCCAATAGAAATTTTATTCCTCTTGGGGTCTTTGTCAAGCAATATACAGTACACAAATATATAGACTTTAGACATGTCAGAAGTTTTTATCAGTGAAGCTCTGAGTGCTGAGATCCCCACTGATAACGAATACGAAGGGGCAGAAACACTCTGCCTCTTCGTCTGTGATTGGTGAACAATGTACGGACTTATAGGCTTCTTACTGAGCCTGTACAGTAGGCCCCTTCTAGTGATTGGTGGGGGAGTCTCAGTACCCAAATAATCTACTTCTGCTATTACACTATGACCTGTTGAAAGCTTTCACAAAGGCGTGAATGTCGCCCACTGAAGGGAGGTGGAGCCCAGCCACCCGTCTCCATTCAGGCAGTCATTTACAGAATTAGCACTCATCGTTTAGCCGTTGACCGTGTTTACACTGAACAATTATTCAGATTCGCACGATCCAGCAATCAACTGAACAATAATCATTCTATGTAAGAGGGCCCTTAGGCTGGGATCTCATTTAAGTTCAGTGGGGTCAGTCAGTTTCAGTGGGAATTTGTTTAAAATCAAAATATTTACATAATCATGGTTTCAGACGTGAAAGGAAGCCATGATGCTAAAGGTGGCCATACTCCTCAGATAGCCATCAGCCAACGGCTATTCCCCACAAAGCCACTTCTCAAAAGGGAGAGGGGAATAAGCCACCACCAGAAACGTCTGGTCATGTTGAAATGAAACCTGTTCCTTGCTGCTTTTCCCCAACACCTGCTGTTAGGGGTAGGTTGCCTGGTGAAATCGTCAGGTCTGGTCGACCTTCATCTAATGTGTATGGCCACTTTGACGTGTTTCCTTTTTAGCATTTGGATCAGTTTACACCCCATGACATTACTTTGGTTGGAGACAAATAAAAAAACTGTTTATTTAACCCCTTAGTGACACAGCCTATTTGCACCTTAGTGACCGATTTAATTTTTCAATTTTTTTTTTTCATTATTGCGTACCAAGAGCCATAACTTTTTAATTGTTATGCCGACCTAGCTATATGAGGGATTGATTTTTATTTTTTTATTTGCGGGACAAATTATATTTTTTTAATGCCATCAATTTTGAGTACATAAAATGCATTGTATAGCTATAATCACATTTTTTAGGCGGATTGGGGAAAAAACAAAGAAATTCTTCCATTTGTTTTTTGGATTTCATTTTTATGGCGTTCAGTGTGCAAAATACTGAATGTGATAACGGTATTCTCTGGGTCAACACGATTCTGGCGACACAAAGTTTATACAGTTTTTTTAAATATATTTCACAATTTTTGTGCACAAAAAACTGTTTTGTTTTAAGATTTGCTTTTGTGTCGCTGCATTTCAAGAACCACAGCATTTTTATTTTTCCATTGCCGGAGCTCTATGGGGGCTTGTTTTTTTGCAGGATGAACTCTAGTCTTCATTTACCCAATTTTTCGGAACCTATAACATTTTGATTCCTTTTTATTCCGTTTTTTTTTTTTTACAGACAAGAGTAACAAAATCTGCACTTCTGGCATGTTTTTTTTTTAATTTGTAACAGCATTAACAGTGCAGTATAAGTAATATGTTAAATTAATTCTGCAGGCCGATACGATTATGTCAATACCAAATTTAAATAGGGGTATTTTGGCTTTTTTTTTTTTTTCACCCTGGAGTCAAACATTTTTGCTTTTGTCGACGTTGCTGTGTAAAGGGTTTCTTTTGTGGCATGAGTTGTACTTTTTCATGGTACAATTTGTTGATTCATGGAACGTTTTGATCACTTTCTATTCCGTTTTTTTGTGAGGTGAGAATGGAAACATATTTTCGACAAATTCTTTTGTATTTTTAGTACCCTGAAGTGCACTCTGAGTAAGGCCGGCTGCACACGAGCGTGACGGGCTCCGCCGCGGAATATTCCGCGGCGAAGCCCGTCACGGCGCCCCCCAGAGACCCCATACTTACCAGCGGATCCGGTGTCTTCGCTCCCGCATGACGCTTCACCGCCCACCGCCGCCGCGTCACATGACACCTCCACCGCGTCACATGACGAGGCCGGCCACGTCATATGATGCGGCGGTGGTAGGCGGGAAAGCGTTTTCACGCTATCTTCCGCTGTGTTACAGCGGGAGATAGCGTGAACGGACGGCTTCCATTGACTGCAATGGAAGCCGTCAGCGCGTACACCCGCGGCAAATAGAGCATGCCACGGGTGAGGACGGGAGATTTCACGGTGCGGAATTCCGCGGTGGAATTCCGCACCGTGTGCCCTGAGCAATTAGGTTCAATAGAACCTAATACCTGCGGGCAACGCAGCGGATTTTCGCCGCGAATTATGCGGCGGAAATCCGCTCATGGGATGGAGGCCTTAAATAATGTACTAACTTTTTTCTTTTCCTCTGTGTCATTACGAACACGATACCACAGGTGTGATTTGATTGATTTTTTTTTTTTTATTTTAATTTTTTACATAAGAAAGGAGTCTTGAGGTTTTTTTATTTATTTATTTATTTATTTATTTTTTAGTACTATAACGTTTTAGATTTGTCCCACTGGGGAACTTGAACATCAGCATCTTTTATCATTCTTCTAATATACTACTATACTTCAGTATACAAAGCCTTGCATTACAAAGCCTAAGAAGGTCAGCCAGAGGCTGAGCCTCATAGGCCACTGTAGCTGGCAGACATGATATGGCCTTCCAGTGCCATAGCAATCCATTAGGACCACACAATTACATCACAGGGGGGGTCTGATGGGCGAGAAATTGAGACCCTCCCTCTGTCAGCCTTTTACATGCCATGGTTGCACTGACCACAGCATGTAATGGGTTAAACAGCGGGTATTGAAAGGATCTTCGTCCCCGCTGTTAGAGCAGGTGCCAGGCTGTCATCCGATAGACAAGCACCCCACTCTGTGCCTGCAGTTATGAGCGTCTGCCATTACACAGTGATCAGAGCTAGCTGCTTCCGCTCCTTACCCCTGTGTGTTGCGGCACTGATAGCGGGTGCACAATCAGCTAATTGGCTGGGGTCCCGAGCAGTGGACCCCAGCCGATCTGTGCGAATATTATTTAGTTTTTCTTACTGAGAATGGCAAAAATGCATGTACAGTTTTTAGTGTTTTTTTACCACATCCAAAGCCCTGTGTAAGTAAACCCGAGTAACACTGTTACTCTTAAAATAAGGGAATTCTCTTTTCTACACTGGAAGTGCTACGTGTGGCACAAATTATAACACGTATCAGGATTGGAAGCATTCAGTCCTAATTTGTGCTCCCTTTAACATGAGCTGGTGGATAAGTCGTAGGATGTTCTATAAAGTGTTGTAACAATCAGGTTAATGTGGAGTGATCTGAAGGCCGACAGCTGCTGCTTCTTCCCCACATTTCCTGCCCTCTTGGGCTTCAGGACTCAAAGCCACATCTTTCCCTGTATGAGGATTTGATATGACAGTCAGATGAAGCTGATCCACAGTAATGTGAGGGGCAGGGAAAGCGTCTCCTCCTTATGTGATACCAAGGCCCTGTGTTTCCATAATCACTAGATACAAACGCAAGACTTGTTTACTTGTACTAAATTGTATCCAAATGCATGATCCTTTATGGTTGGGAGATGAGGTTTGGAGCCCCATTGGGAACGAGCACTGATGAACATTACTGTGGAGTATTTAGGGGTTAAACAGGCTACAGGAAATACAGATTATTGCACTGTATTTGCATAACCGCGCAGTGATTTAGAAAAGTCAAAATCTGTCACCAAAGTGTTAATGATGCGTCAATAGTATCATGAGGACAGGGCAGTTTTGCTAGGGGGTAAAAGAAAGAGGGGGCATGTGGTCTTTGGATGCAAAAAGACATAGGGCAGTACACAGACCTTGTGCTGTGCGATGTTCACAGAGCCCCACACATTGCGTGTGGCACATAATAGTATTTTTTTACACACATGCACATATGTTCCAGGTGAAAAATTGCATGTCTGAGTGTTCTCTTTGATCATTATGGGTCCTTGTGTTGTCCGAGAGTAATCCATTGTAGACTTGGACCGCACAGGGAGCAGAACTACAGTCAGGCGCAGCGGATTTTAACTCTTCTCCTGCCCGCAAATCCGCATCCCATAGGGATGCATTGACCACCCGCGGGTAGATAAATACCCGCGGATGGTCAATAAAAGTGATTTTTTTAAAAATGGAGCATGAAAAAATCTGGACCATGCTCCATTTTCGTGCGGGTCTCCCGCGGGGACGGCTCCCGCAGGCTTCTATTGCAGCCTATGGAAGCCGTCCGGATCCGCGGGAGACCAAAATCGGAATTTACTCACCTGCTCCGGATCTTCCCTTTGCCGCGGCTTCATCTTCTCTCTGTCGCGGCCAGATCTTTTTTCTTCGGGCCGGCGCATGCGTGGGGCACGCAACCGACGTGCCCTGCGCATCAGCCGAGCCGAAGAAAGAAGATCCGGCCGCAACGGAGAGAAGATGAAGCCGCAGTGAAAGGAAGATCCGGAGCGGGTGAGAGGCGAGTTAATTCTTATTTTTAGCCCTCATGTCCGCTGGGCAGGAGGGACCCGCTACGGATTCTACATGGAGAATCCGTAGCGGGCCTGATTTTCCCCGTGGACATGAGGCCTTATAGTTTGCTACAATGTATTAGTCTGGATCCTTGGTTATTTGCTCTGAGAGACTAGATATAATTGTATCTACAGCTCATCTGTAAGAAGGACTATAGGTCTTTTTACATCAAGGATTAGCGCTCAAAATTCATTCAAATGAGTGAAATTGAGCAATAATCGTTATGTGTAAATGTGTGGCCATCATACACTATTTATTCACTTGTCGCTTATCAATGAGTTTTAGCAGACCTAAAAATAGTTGTTAAATAGTTCGCTATTTGTTCCATTTGAATGGTAATTGCTTGAAAGACTTGAGGGGAGGGGTGATTGTTTACCTTGTCAAACTCAAGGACTACTTGTTTACTCATGCTGGCAGAAGACAATGGATTTTTTTCACACTAATTAAAAACCTACTGGCCAGAGTTTCCCTCGCATAAACACTCGCCCACCTGAGCAAACAACATATACAGTGTTTACTTTAGCTAATGAGTGAAAAAGAGAGGATTTCAAACAATTATCTGTGCGCTTTAATGTGCAGCATTTTATGTAAAAAAGTCGTTTAATTTGTTCAGCCATTTGGCTGTTCAACTGATAATCGTTTTGTGTAAAAGGGCCTTATGGCTTCATGTCCATGGCCGGGTCGGGTTCTGCATTCGTGAGCCCGCAGCGGAATCCGACCCTGCCGGCAGCAGCGTCCCTCACATTTTCTATACTGCGGATGGTCCACACGACTCGCAATGTCAATTGCGGACAGGACGCGGATTGGACAGCTTCCATTGACTTCAATGTACAATCTAGGAATCAAATCCGCATGTGTAAATTGAGGTGTGGACGTCCATGCTTCCCTATGGGTGGCTTGAACTGCGGATTCCGCAAATTAAATCCGCCTGTTTGCATTGAGCCTAAGTCTGCATAGGTTTTCATGTAAGCACAAATGTTCTCAGTCTCTGACAGTAAACTAATACCTCTGGAAATGGTGAGGAATTGAAGGATAAAGTATATTTGACAGTTGTAGAGCTTTTCATTTATGCAGTATGTAAGCTTTAGTTACTGTATATAAAATTGGAAAACCCCTTTAAGAATTGAAAGTTAAGAGGACCTCGGTGTTCTCTGCAATCTGACCGTCCCGCTGCATCAGAGAAAATCACTTATACTTTTGATGATGTGTGTCAATGAAAGTCTCCTATCTCCCGCCCAGTCTGACATCGGAGATATGCTAGTGCGCTCTGGGGCCAAGGATGGGTAAGTACTGCTGTATTTGTCATTTTACCACATCTGCACCTACCATTACATTCTCAAAAAGTAACCAAACAACCCATTTAAATGCCAATTCTTGGTTTAATCCAGATTGACATTTGCAGGCAGTGCTGGAGACTATCAGGAAACTGATGAACACGGACTGTGTGGTGCCTGGCTGGCTTCATGATATCATATTGGGGTATGGTGATCCAGGAAGTGCCCATTACTCAAAAATGCCAAATCAGATCCCAACATTGGATTTCAATGATACCTTTCTGAGCCTGGACCACCTGAAGGCTTGTTTTCCAGGGTATCAGGTGAAGGTCACTGTGGAAGACCCATCTCTGCACAAGGCCCCATTCAGGTAGCATTTGTTCTCTAGTTAAGTCTCTGGATAACACTGGGCCTTGTATGTCCCAATATTTAACGATATCCTGCTTGTTTTATCTTAGGATTACTTTTCCTGTCCAGGGAGTAAAGGGGAAGAAACGAAAGCAAGAAAATGAGGATGGAGCCGTACAAGAAGAGCCACTTACACTAATTGTGGAGCCTCATGTGATTCCTAACCGTGGCCCCTACCCATACAACCAGCCTAAGCGGTAACTACAAAGATATCGGTCTAGCATCATCCTCTGCATGAATGACCTTAGCAGGTAGAAGAGCATGTGGAAGAATCCATGCCCACCATAAAAAGGCACATGTAACAGTATTGCCCACTTCAGATAGTGGTACACTGCCGATGATCAAACATTTGTAAAGGCTTTATGTCACAACCGTCTATAGACCAATATTGCTCTATAGACCCTCATACACACTAGGCTTTAGTTGTCCAAGCACACCAATTACTACAGGGTCGGATGACTCTCTGATGTGAATAGAGGCGGCTCAACTGTCCCCTGACAGATGATGTTGAGGGAAAGAAGACATCGGGGATGTTGAATTTCAGTTCGCCATCCTTTTGTACCCTGGAGATAAGCCACTAACAGAGCTGTCTGGCTGCAGCTTACCTCCCTAAATATATGAATCTTCAGAAGAGCAGACTGTTCGTATTTATGAGCACCTGAGGGTACAGCTGTCAGATAAATGATCCTTAGGCCGACAGTTGTTGAAGATGTATGGGCAGCTTTATGAAGAGGTTAGCAATGTTGTTAGCCTATACACTATTTAGTGCAGTGTCGTATGGAATTCAGCGTATATACTGACAAGTGCTGTCTCTTATCTACTGTCCATTTCTAAACAACAGTAGTGACATGTCCCCACCGAGGAATATGCCATAGAAAACCTGATCATTGACAAGCAGATTAATCAACTTTGTGTTTTGTGGCATAATGGGGTGTTTTCTGCAATTTTCATTTAATGTTCACTATGTTCTCTGCCTAGGAACACCATTCAGTTCACGGCAACACAGACAGAAGCTATCCGTGCAGGAATGCAACCTGGACTTACTATGGTAAGAAGCAACATTTGTCATATATTGATGTGCATACATAAAACTGCTTTATTGTCAGGAGTTGCACAGTTCATTAACCAAATCACTAGCCTTAGTAGAACTGAAGGTACCTATTAAGGTCCTGTGCAATCCTAAACAGCTCCGTGTGCCACCATACAATGCTTTCTCGGGTACCATGTGTGCAGTGCTTGTAGGGCAGAGTAGCTTTGTATACATCGGCTGGAGCATGCCTGTATTCTTTTATATGTTTTATGATTGGATTCATATGGAATAAAAAGAACTCTGTATACCTCCATATAGAGACGTACAGTAAAGCCACATACACCTCTTTGGGAGTACTGTTATGGCTCTGAACGAGTCAGGGCTGTAATACGGGAATGTACATTAGGTTTTAATAGAATATTGCATTGATTCAAATGACCACTTTTTCATCCGTTGCCTTAAAGTGTGATTGGCCATTTCTGTAGCTCCCATAGCATTAGAAGAGACAGCAAACCTATGAATCCACTTGCTCTCTGCCGGGCGGGTCAGTGAATCCTGTTCTGGAGATAGGCGCGAGTCCTATCTTTGGGACCAGCTCTGTTCAGACATTCATGGCATGTTCTGTGGATGTGAATACCCCTTTAATGCTGGAAATCTATTCTACCTGCTTTAGGACTCCTGTCCACGGGCGAATTTTCACTCTGTTCCCCGCAGCGATAATCCGGACGCGGTGAACGCTTTCCATAGCGAATCTCCATTCGTGGACGGCAAATCGCATCATGTCAGATAGGCTCACCGTGGAGATCCGTCTGCTGGCTCCTGCTATCCGGCGGCGGGGATCCGCCGCGGGATACTGCGACGCCCGTAGACAAGCAGCCTTAAAGCATACTTGAGTTTTCAACAAGTCTTCCAAAATATAGTAGGTTCTCCTTACCCACTCATTTGCTGCTCAGAGGTTTTGATTGTCAGGTCGTCTTTCTGATTTTTCTGCTGTTTGCAATCCACTTTCAGACAGGGGGCATTTTATAAGCCTACCATTCTGTCAGTAGTTCACTGTCCTGCACTACCTTTCTCTCACTTCCTTTGCTGCATTGCTCTGTCTCTGGTCCAATCAGCAGGGAGGCAGTATCTTAATGCCTGCCCCTTTTGATTTTTCAGGATAATTCAGACATTCAGAGACATTCATTGCCTATTGCTTAAAGGGGTTGTCCCGCGCCGAAACGGGGTTTTTTTTCGGCGCGAGACAAACCCGATGCAGGGGTTAAAAAAGAACACCGCACAGCGCTTACCTGAATCCCCGCGTTCCGGTGACTTCTTACTTACCTGGTGAAGATGGCTACCGGGATCTTCACCCTCGGTGGACCGCAGGGCTTCTGTGCGGTCCATTGCCGATTCCAGCCTCCTGATTGGCTGGAATCGGCACGTGACGGGGCGGAGCTACAAGGAGCCGCTCTCCGGCACGAGCGGCTTCATTCAGAAAAGAAGAAGACCGGACTGCGCAAGCGCGTCTAATCCGGCGATTAGACGCTGAAAATTAGACGGCACCATGGAGACGAGGACGCTAGCAACGGAACAGGTAAGTGAATAACTTCTGTATGGCTCATAATTAATGCACGATGTACATTACAAAGTGCATTAATATGGCCATACAGAAGTGTATAACCCCACTTGCTTTCGCGGGACAACCCCTTTAATAAACCCAATTCACACACATGCTGTAATGGCAAGACAAACCGAGATTGTGGGAATATGGCAGA
This sequence comes from Eleutherodactylus coqui, assembly GCF_035609145.1. Classification (NCBI taxonomy): domain Eukaryota; kingdom Metazoa; phylum Chordata; class Amphibia; order Anura; family Eleutherodactylidae; genus Eleutherodactylus; species Eleutherodactylus coqui. The sequence continues at coordinate 199,921,989 of NC_089842.1, read as the reverse complement.
AATTGTCAGATCTGTCAGCCTATGAGTGCAGGAAACAGCCAATGTAGATGGCCCCTCCCCTATATCCTAGCATTTCTGTTACTACTGAAGCTTAGTAACTAACAACAAACAGTGGATTGGAGACCCCTAGTGGCAGCCACTGCAAAATTGATTTACAGTGGTAACACCACAAAATTTCTAATAGAAGTACATTACAAGATTGATAAGACAAACAGAAGATCTTACATAAACAGAAGCTGTCTGAAAAGTCAGTGCCCCATTAAGGCTGGGTTCACACTAGGCGTATTCCCGTCGGAAATCTCCGCGAGATTTCCGCCGGGAGAAACGCCGCGGCATTGAAGCGGCCCGGCCGCTCGCTTTTCCGTTGCGGCCGGCGCTCCCATAGAGGAGAGCACGGCCGTGACGAAAATAAACAAAAAAGGAAAGGTAAATAGACATGCTGCAGTTTCAGCCGAACTTACCGCAGCGGATTGGCCGTCCCGTGTGGACGAGATTTCTGAGAAATCTCGTCCACATGGCTGGCTAAACCCGAGATTAGCGGCCGCAGGCGGATTTGCCGCGGCAAATCCGCCCTGTGTGAACCCAGCCTAAGCATTGCTTATTTGCATTCATGTGCTCTCATAGATACACAAGGACTTATTTCTTATATTACAGTAATGTACAACAACAAATGCACTATTTAATTAATGTATTTAATCATTGTTCAAAGCCCCATTTTCTGACTGCACAGCTCTGATGTCCCCTGTCCTCTGTTCCATAAATGTCACAATTCACGGGGATGAAGGCAGAAGGACGCACACACGCACACACGCACGCACGCACGCACGCGCGCGCTCGCTCTCACTCACTCACTCACTCACTCACTCACTCTCTCACTCTTAGGGTCCTTTTCTACGGGACGACTATAGGGCGCTTCTCCCGACGATTATTGCTCCTGTGCTTTCACACAGCAGTGATAATCATTCACTGAATGGAGTGTATCGGAGATCGCTTACGGCCACCCACCTACATTCACACTAAACAGGCAACTGTTCATAGATGAACCACTGATTGCATAAATAGGCCAATCGTTAGATTTTTATTTTTTCTATCCCTACGTAAGCTGAAGAACGAACGACAATTATCGAACAAATAAGGCTGGGTTGCACGTCTGCGCTGGAACTTCTGTTCGGAGCTTCTTCTGCAGATCCAGCACAAAATACCGCTTTTACCTCCAGTAAAATGCAGGGCTGCTAAGTGGAAACCGAACGGACCCCATTATAGTCAATCGTGTCCATTTGGCGCTGTTTCGGTTCTGTCAGGAGATGGACCCGTTTGACTAGGGGATTCCCCTTTCCTGCTTCCCGAACTAGAACTCCCACCATAGATGTGAAAGCAGCCTTACTGTTTGTCGTTCGGCCGATGGGAGTGTTTACACGATGATCTGTAAACTGAATGATAATCTGATAATTGTTCCGTGTAAAAGGGCCCTTGGATTGACTGCGACACCAGGCTCACACTAGCGGATGTGAGTTGCGGATTCTGCGATCACCGTCCATACGTGGTAATGCGTGGGCATTGAAAGGCATAAACTTTCACCGGTTCGCTCAGACATGCGGGTACAAATTGCATATTCTGCGAGAGGAAGAAGAATCGCAGTATGCTTTATTTTAGCGTGGAAGGCCTCAATAGATGTCTATGGATGCAAGTGATCAACAGCCCATACGCAATTAACGTTGCGTGTGAGCGGCAGAAACGCTTGCAACTTTATAAGAAAATAGATAGAAAAGCCGGAATGCCAGCTGGAGGGGGAAGAGAGATCGATCTTCTGCGTGGACGATACGCTGTGCACCCACAATCTTCCGTGAACGTTCATAATTGCTTTCCACGATGCATCACAGGTCTTCCACTTGCGGAATCCGACCCGTTCATGTGAGCCCGGCCTGAAGTGTGGTTCCTGACTGGTTGCAATAGACAACATGGAGACTTTGTTAGAATAGTTGTTGCATGTGAGACCCCCTGTTCCTGCAGTAATGAGAGGGCTTTCTTACTGTTATATTCTACTTCCAGCCCCCTACTTACCACACACATTACACGCTGACGGAGAGCGAACAGCTGTAGTACAGTAGCTGTGAGCCATGGCTCTGGTTAGTTTGGCTCCAGCTGTTTGCTCGGTTTCCCTTCACTATGACGTATATACACAGGTGCTTACCCATCGCTTTGGCTCTCATCAGTTGGGATGTTACCAAGAATGCAGTTCATACTGTGCCATTAGGGGGAGTATTACAACAACTTCAGATGCATAGCACATGTATGTAGTCGCATAGGTTGCCAGAACAGAAAGTAAATCTAGTAATCATATATAACTGTAACCCACGAATACACAGTACGTTAATTACATGACCAACAGATATACCTTATCAGAATATACCTAATACCTAGTAGGTTTCTTGCCGGCCGTTCACTGCTACATACTGTGTGATTAGAAAAATGAATGCAAATAGGGAAGTTGGAACCATACCTTTACACCGCCACCTATTGGATGGCAGCATTCCTGCAAATCAAGGGTCAGACATTGATTTGCAGGAATGCTACCATCCAATAGGTGGCGCTGCAGAGGTATTGTTCCATCTTCCTTATTTGTAGATTACCCAGAGGAGCATGGATGGCCTTATAAGTCTCCTCACTCACCTTCTAGGTGAGAGAGATGATACCCTTCCTGACCCTAGAAAAGTTAATTCACAGGATGTCTTATTCTTTTCCCTAAAAGGTTGTCGGACCTCCTGGGACAGGCAAAACGGATGTAGCAGTCCAGATTATTTCCAACCTTTATCACAATTTCCCTGAGCAGAGGACTCTTATTGTCACTCATTCTAACCAGGTAAGTGCAGCGCTGATTTCTGCCTTGATTTGATGGTGGGGACCATAGGTGCTCAGCTACATATTTTTGAAGCCTTGCACGTGTTATCACTCCTAAAGAAATGTAATATGTTGCATTGTTTTATTTTCTGCACCTCAGTATAACTGCCTGTGGCATTTGGGAAATGTGCGACCCGACTAGTGTGTAGGTCCGTAGGTGGTTTACATGACCCCCTTTTGTCTGAGAGGGCAATGGCATGATTGTTAGCTAGTGCTTGCCTTAGAGTTGGATCTTAACATGATTTCGCAGGAGAGTCTGTAAGTGTTAAGTATGGATATGCAATGGATTTTGCAGCAGATTTGCCGCACTGTAAGTGAGACTGTGCTTATTTGTTTTGCAGCAAGTGGCTTCACTGCTACTGTAAATAATATGAATTTTCCACTCTGTGTGTACATAGCCTTAAATGCTAGACCCCGTATTCTGTTTTTTCTCTCATAAAACTATTCTTCAATGTAAAGCTAAGTTTGGAAATCCTTCCTTCATGTGCCTTGGGGTGATGTGCTTTCTGCTGTGAAGGGTATCTTTTCTCCTTAAGGAGAGCACCGAGAACAGGGGTGTCAAACTCATTTTTACCGAGGGCCACATCAGCCTTATGGTTGCCTTCAAAGGGCCGATTCTAATTGTTAATTGTAAGACAGTATAGTAAAAGTGAACCCCACAGTAGCCCGATTGGTAATAAGGTCCCCCGTAGGGGCCAGTGGCGCACACTAATATATATACGCACGCACGCACACATACGCACGCACGCACACATACGCACGCACGCACACATACGCACGCACGCACACATACGCACGCACACATACGCACGCACACATACGCACGCACACATACGCACGCACACATACGCACGCACACATGCACAGACGCACACTATTATACACATATACGCACAGACAAACACTATATATTCACTCACGCATGCACGCACGGACACTTCTGCATTTTTATACTTACCTGCATCCAATGTGGTCCCACTGGCAGGTATACCGGCTGCTCTCTTCTTGGGGCCCTCCTGGATACTTGGGCCCCTGATGTCTCCCCAGGCCTGCAGCCATGAACAGAGGGAGGGCCGATGAGAGGAGGTCAGCGCTGACCAAGCTCGCACCCTGCAGCTGCTCCACCTCATCGCTGCTCTCCTCGCACCAGAGTTCATGTTCTCTGCAGTCTTCTTCCCTCCTCCGCGGCCGTTGTCAGTCTGCTATCGGCACTCCTCTATTACTGTCTGCACTAGACAGAACAAGCCGAGAGAAGATCCCCTACTGACAGCAGCACGGAGGTGAGGGAACTTACTGCATAGCCGGCGGGCCACAGAAAATGAGGCGGCGGGCCTTGTGTTTGACACCTGTGACCTAGAAGGTGAGTGAGGAGGTTTATACGGCCATGCGCGCTCCTCTGGGAAATATGCAAATAGGGAAGATGGAACAATATCTTTAGGGTACCACCTTTTGGAAGGCAGCATTCCTGCAAGTTAGTGTCATACTTTTTCAAAAAGTCTTATAACAATGACTGGGAATTGCAAGCCAAAGCCAGAGACCCCGTACACAGACAGCTGTTATGAGGTGATTTCCCCTCATCAGTGTGCATTAGCTTGGCTAGTGAAAGTCCTATGATGTGGGTCAGGAAGGGTATCATCTCTCCTTAAGGAAAGAACCTAGAAGGTGTGAGGAGACTTATAAGGCCATTCATGCTCCTCTCAGAAATATGCAAATGGGAAGATAGAATAAGACTTGTTTAAAAAGCCTGGCATTGACTTGCAGGAATGCTGCCTTCCAATAGGTGGCGCTGTAGAAGTATTGTTTCATCTTCCCTATTTGCATTCTGTTGTAAAGTTATGTTCCCACAGAGCGCTCTGATCTTAGTGTTACTTGATTCCCTCCCTGCATGTGTAGATCTTCTCTTTCTATGGTATCTTGAATGCTAGTTGTAATATTGTTTGTTTTGTAGGCCCAACCCACAAAGCAGTTATCCTACTGCCCCCAACAATAGACATAGCAGCGTTTTATCTGCTCGCTTCTTTGCCCGTATGAGGAATAAAGAGTTGTAAAAGAGTGCCTCCCCCACTCCACTTAAGTCCAGTTTACTATACTTGTCTCATGAGCGTGCTTGATGCTTCTCTTACATTGTGTATATACAGATGCTGCATTAGCTCTCATGTAGACACATCTGTAGACTAAACATTACACCACTTTAAATTTACTTAGCAAAAAGTTGTCATTGGAAATGATAAATAGTCGGCGACAGGCTTGTACAAATCATAAGCGGGTCTGGGAGGCAGCAGCCATACCAAGCGCACACTGCAACCCAGCGATGTACAAGCCGGGCCTTGCATGTCATTGGGGTTTTCCCCTCCAGCAGACAAAATGGTATTTACAGTAGTGCCCTCCCTCTTAGTAGTAACTGTGACGGTCTTGTCCAATCCCCTCCACAGAAATACTGCGGTAGAATTGCACCAGAGTAAAACTACTTTAACCCTTTAAGGATCAGGGTGCTGTAAAGAACCAGACACTTTTTAGGGATTTTAGCCACGGGATGGTTTTACTGCCTTATTTTTTTTTTCTTCAGCTACCAATATTATTTTTGCTGTGGTTTTTTTCCCTGTGATTTATAGGGCTATTTTTTATATCGTTTTCCACTGACGTTTTAAAAGTTTTTTTTTAGTTTTACTAGGGGCAAAAACTAGAAAAGAAAAAATGTTTTTCAGATTTTAGCTATTCATTTTTAAAATTAGTATATTTAGGCTAAAATAAAGTATGGGAACGGGTTCCTCCTTTTGTTTTAGACGTTGTGATGTATAATTTATATATTTTCAATTACAGTGTCCATATGGCAATTGGTTTTGGTTGGCATTGGGTCATTTTCTTTTTTTAGATGTATACTTTTATTTTAATCTAATTTTTTTCACTTATTCTTGTAACTATTTTTTTATCATCTATGACCCCAATGATGATGTTCTCTTTTATTTCTATTTTTGTATTTTACACTTTTCCACTGTAGCGTGGGCGCACATAGGAGCCTCCATTACAGGAAAAACATCCCCTTCTAGTGACAGCCACTTCCAGAGCTGATCAGGGTCTGCTAGGATTCTGCAGCTCTGCTGTGCAGGGGGTACCCAGTGGTCCACGCAATCACTGGGTCGCATAGCGGAACAAACACTTCCACTTTTCCCCTTTGGTACATAGCGCTCCTGGAATGCTAAGTAGCTTCGAAAGTATAAGGCAGAAGCAGTTAAAAACTGCTTCTCCCTTCTTCTCTGGGTCTTCGGTTGTATCTGACAACGGAGGACCCAACCTGCTCCTGCTTGATTGCTTTAATCCTACGCCGTACTTTTGCTATCGGTCGGAATTAAAGCCCAGGATGAAGCGCTGTAAATTTACCACACTTGGTCCTTAACCCCTTCCCACTATAGGATGTACAGTTACATCCTGCAGCGTCGGGGTATGTATGAAGAGAGATCGCGGGGCAACCTCTCTTCATACAGCACGACTGTTTATTACAGCTGACACCCGCGGGCAATGGCTGCAATCAGCCGCGCAGCTGATCGGCACAATTAATCCTTTGAATGCCACTTTTTTACTGTCACAGCAGCATTTAAATCCCCCGAACGATGTTTAGGGGGTCCGTACGCTGCCCCCACCCCTCCTACCCGGCAGTGAGATCGCAGGGAGCCGTGCAGGTGTCATGGCACCCTTGGGATGGCTTGATAGACTGCTTACCCGATCGCAGTATGATATAATGCTATGACATTACATCATACTACATGAGCAATCAAAGCATCGCATGTTGTGGTCCCTTAGGAGAACTAAAAAAGAAAGTAAAAATCAGATCAACAACGACTTTGTAACATCACGTGTGAGGATTTTCAAATCCCGACCAGGAAGCTCTGCAGGAGAACTTCAAGCAACTGCCAAATGCCAGGGAGCTTCAGGGGAGATGAGTGCTGGAGAGGTGATGTATTCGTTTTTTTTTTTGGTTTTTTTTATGCAGCTAGGGCTTATTTTAGGACTTTACAGTAGCATTTTTTACTGTAAAAGTTGCATTGCATCGCACGAAAACCGCATTTTCATGTGATGCAACACATTTCAAAGCTCCATAGGGAAACATAGGCTACAAAAAACCCGCAAATTGCGGCTGTATAGAGCATGCCGTGATTTTGTAGTCTTGCAATGTCGCGTGCTACAAAACATCGCGTGTGTGGAAGAATCCATAGGAAAGCATGGGCTCCATATACATGTGATTTGTAGCACTGTTACATTGCGTCAGGCGAGAAAATCGCCTGTGTGGAAGCAGCCTAAAAGGGTTTTCTGAGTTATTAAAGGGCATCTTAATGTTCTCCATGGTGTAAATTAATAAAGGCGGTTTATAGTCGCTTCTTGCCACCCGCTGGCGGTCCCAGGTCTTCCTGCTGACATCATCTTTAAAGGCTGCAGTCAGCCTGACCCGTCTTCAAACAAGCTGCTGCAGCCAATGACAGCGATTATCTCTAAGCGCTGTGATTGGCTCCAGCGGCAGGTTTACGGGATGTCACAGGCTGACTGCAGCCTGTAAACAACAACATAGTGGAGACCCGGGGCTGCCAGCTGGGGGAAAATAGTGGGGAGAAGTGATTAGCAGCTACTTTGTTGTTTTACACCATGGGGGACCCTTTAGGATGCCCTTTCATAACTCAGACAACCCCTTAATGGATGAGAGCACAACCACTTGCTTTAAGGAAGCTTTTGTTATTTCAAAGGACAGAATCTGACCCTGGCCCTACTTGTACATGCACCCTGGCAGTTTTGGGGCCTTCTATGCTACTAAAATAGTTGGCTCACCAGAGGCCCTTTAGGTGGTACTTATTGTTTAGTTTTCTACTTCTGGCCTTGTAAGAGTCCAGATTATCTTTCCACCAATAATTCAATATGAAAGTTTATGCCAGGTGGAAGGATTGTTTAGTTATTGCTTGTGTCGCATTATCAGTTAGATGATTATGTAAGAAGACAAATCTAAGGTCTTGTCCACACTATGGTTAGTGATTTCCGTTACATTTTTGGAGTAGAGAAACGGAAATCAAACTGAATTAAATATTTGTTTTTTTTATTCACCCCATTGATTTCAATGGGTTAAAAAAATAAAACAAACAGAAATGTCTCCATTTGATTCCTTTTTGTTCCATTTCGGTTTTTAAAACGGAACAAATAGCGCAGACTACTGCTCAAAAATCGAAACCGAGATGGAAGACCTGAACGCAGGCTAAATACTAGTTTGAAACCACACTATTACCCTATGGGTCCTTCATTTCCAATTCCTACCAGCAGCAGATGTTGATCTTCTTCCTCTGTCTTCATGTTGGACTTGTCTGACCAGTGCCATCTGCTGCATGGTACCTAGCTGATTACTACAAGACCTGTCCACTTGGTGTTTGTACATGATGCTTGCCCGCCGCCGCCTCCTCCCCCCTTTTCCTAGAACATCAACATGCCTTCTCTAAATACCTCTCTCCTTCTGTCCCTATCAATCTGCAGGCGCTCAACCAGCTGTTCGAGAAGATTATGGCCCTAGATATTGACGAGAGGCACCTCCTGCGTCTGGGGCATGGCGAGGAGGAACTGGAGACGGAGAAGGACTTCAGCAGGTGATCCGAGGGACAGTCATTAACTTGTTCAGCGCCAGAGTCCCCAACACTGACAACATAACAAGACAGTCCGTTATTGTGCTCACTACAATTAGTGAAATATAGATAATCACAATCACCATTTCCAGTGCTCAGCAGTTTGCTAGCTGCTTTCCAGACTACTGGATGCATTTACTGTCCTGTCCAAATGGTTCCCGTTTGATTATCTGCAATTATTATAAACATTTGTCAAGGACTTTGAGCAGAACACTTACTGTTTATTGACTGTAATGGTAAAAGGCTATACCTGTAGGTTGTACGTCACCAAATATGACGCAGTTATACTGAGCCTTATAATGCAGCCAGGGTGTATTCGCTGCCGACTTACCACAGCGGAAAATTAGCAGCAAATTCACAGCAAATCTGCAGGGGACAGATTCACACCTTAAAGGAAATTAGTCTCCTATGTTTAGCTGAAAAAACTAAGCTTATAGAATAAAAGTAGGTGGCCCGTGGAGTTCGGGGATGTAAGTCTTAGGCCTCATGTCCATGGGCACGGTTGGAATCCTCTGCGGGATTCTGCACTGGGAATTCAGTGGAGGCAGAGAGCGCCGTAGATAGCTTCCAGACGCCTTCGTCTATTGACCTAAGGCAGGCAGTTGATAATAGATAAACGATTGCTTGTTTACACAGGCTGATTGTCGTTTCATTTTTATGCCTGCCTAAACTAAACAACCACCGATAAGCAGTTATAATTTTGCCCGACAAATATTCGCTCTCGTGCTGCTGCACAGGAGAGAGTATCATTGGCTCACAGCGGTGCAGCTGCAGGAGATTTCTCTCCTTGCCCTCCCCCGCTCCTCTCCAGTCACTTAAAGGGGTTGTCCCGCGCCGAAACGGGGTTTTTTTTTTTTTCAATAGCCCCCCCGTTCGGCGCGAGACAAACCCGATGCAGGGGTTAAAAAAGAAAACGGGATAGTGCTTACCTGAATCCCCGCGATCCGGTGATTTTTTACTTACCTGGTGAAGATGGCCGCCGGGATCTTCTCCCTCGGTGGACCGCAGGTCTTCTGTGCGGTCCATTGCCGATTCCAGCCTCCTGATTGGCTGGAATCGGCACGTGACGGGGCGGAGCTACAAGGAGCCGCTCTCCGGCACGAGCGGCCCCATTCAGAAAAGAAGAAGACCGGACTGCGCAAGCGCGTCTAATCCGCCGATTAGACGCTGAAAATTAGACGGCACCATGGAGACGAGGACGCTAGCAACGGAACAGGTAAGTGAATAACTTCTGATAACTTCTGTATGGCTCATAATTAATGCACAATGTACATTACAAAGTGCATTAATATGGCCATACAGAAGTGTATACCCCCACTTGCTTTCGCGGGACAACCCCTTTAACACAGCGGCCGTTTAGTACTGAACAGCTGCTGTTAACACTGAATGATCAGCTCATTGCCCATCGTTTAGGCTGCATAAATGATGGACAATGAGCTGATTTATAATCGTCCAGTGTAAATAGCAGCCGTTCAGCACTGAACGGCCGCTATGTTAAGTGAATGGGGAGGGGTAAGGGAGAAAGAGGAGTGAAATCTCCTGCCGCCCCACTGTGAGCCAATGATACTCGCTCCTGTGCAGCAGCATAAGAGTGAGTGCATGCGGGGACGAGTGTCGGGCATCGTTTGCTCGGCATTCGTCCCGTGTAAAAGGGCCTCAACTGGGACTGTTTGTCACTATGCTGAAACCTCCTATCTATGAAGATGGACCTGTATAATTGGATTTGCATAAAGTGGCCTCTTAAGGCTCATCATGTGCTAGAATGTGTGACCATTGTAAATACTCTTTCCAGGTATGGGCGAGTAAATTACGTGCTGGCACGGAGACTGGAGTTACTAAATGAAGTAGGACGTCTACAGGAAAGTTTGGGGGTTCCCGGAGATGTGTCCTATACTTGTGAGACAGCTGGCCACTTCTTTTTGTACCAGGTGAAAAATGGGTTTTGTAAATTATTAGGCCCTTTTCACACGGACTACAAAATGTCGCTACAAAACACATGTATGTGAAGCCCATGGTTTCCAGTGGGTTCTTTCACATGAGCAATGTGTTGTAGCCTGGAAGGAACCCATTGGAAACCATGAGGTTCACATACATGCGTTTTGTAGCGATGACTTTGTAGTAAGATTTTGTAGCCCATGTGACATACAGGCCTTAAGGTTTTTTCTTTATGTCTATGGGGTCACTGGACCTGTATATACAGTTTCACGCAACCACCATATGGTGATAGGAAAAAAATCCAAAAATGTTAAAATCATGTAATAGGTGACTGGACTGAGTCCACCAGAGCGACAGCTGCTCTTCGTTCTTCACCCTTCTGGCTAACAGACAGGGTCCTGTGCGGGGAAACCCTGGATAAAATCTATCAGCCCTAGTAGAACAAAAGGGGTTGTCTTATTGAGACTTGCCCATATTTCCAATTCGGGCATATTGAAGTCATAGAGAGAAATCTGCCACCCGAGCAGCCCTCCATTAGCCAAAATGGAGAGACGCTTTGTAATTACATGGATAGTCATGCATTTGTGAAGAAACTGGTTGTCGACACAACAGCCCTCTAAGTGCACACTTTATAATGTGTTTTGGATTTCTAAACCAATTAATATGTATAAATTTGATGACTTCCCTGCAGATAATGTCACGATGGGAGGCTTACCAGAGCAAGGTGAAAACCAAATCATCCCAAGCTCCTGATGTCGGGGACATTGCCAAATTCTTTCCTTTCCACCAATACTTCTCCAATGCGCCCCAACCTATATTCAAAGGACGGTCCTATCAGGAGGACATGGAGATTGCTGAAGGATGTTTTCGCCATATTAAGAAAATATTCACTCAACTGGAGGTGGGTATTATGGGAGAATGGGCACACATTATGTAGCATGCTCTATCCCACTGTTAGGATAGCATTGCTCGTCTGAAACTGAACATCACTGAATAGGTAATGTTTTAAAACTTGCATTGTTAGATGTTTATGTCTGTATTGGAGCTTGTAGGTCATGAGGTAGTAGTGAGGTGGAGCTCAGTAACTAGCAGCATTATATGTGTCATATCGGTGGTTGGGACTAGTGTGCGGTATGATAAATAGTACCTATTTTCAGTACTGTATACAGTTGATGTTTTCATAGATGCCCAAAGTTCATCATTGTAATCGAACACAAGTGATACTAATACAGTAATGAAGGACAGGCCTGTTATAATGAACTAAACTTCTCTACCTCTTCAGGAATTTCGGGCCTTTGAGTTGCTGCGCAGTGGGCTGGATCGTTCTAAGTATCTCCTCGTAAAGGAGGCCAAGATCATTGCTATGACATGTACACACGCGGCTCTAAAACGTCACGATCTGGTGGATCTGGGTTTCAAGGTATATTTAACACATTGATATCAATAATTGTAAGCAATAATAAAATATAGAACTATACCATCAATTAACTTTTGTTTTTGTATAGATGGCTGGGTCCCTGTCTATACTAGCGCGAATGCACAAGAGGAAAACCTGTGCAGGCCATATAATACCTCTGCAAACCATGTACTGCTTAAAAAGGGTATTCCCAGCTTAAGCATCTGTGATAGATAGATAATGATATTATTTATATATATATATATATATATATATATATATATATATAAATAATATCATTAAGGGCATTGTCTGGTTTTGAACTATTAATGATTTTTCCTTAGGATAGCTCATCAATAGTTGATTGGGGTGAATCTCCTGCTCATGATCAGCTGTTACCCAGCCTGCTGTTGGTGTGTACGGAGCTGTAAACTAACAGCTCCATACACATTGCAGTGGTCCAGGTTGGTAATGCAGGCACAGCTCACATCGAATTCAATAGCAACCAGGGCCACCGCAGCGTGTACGGAACTGTCTGCTTTCAGGTCTGTACTCACTGGCGTTGGGCTGGATAATAGCTGATCGCCGTGGATTCCTGCTGAGCAACTATTGCTGAACGATCCTGAGGATGCTCAAGTGAGCATCGATCTTCTCGAGTAACTGGTTACTCGTCCGAACAAATGCGGGGGGAGTGGGGGGGTGGGAGAGATCTCTCTCTCTCCCTGCTCGCCCCACCCCATCCATCCCGCATTTGCTCGGACGAGTAATCAGTTACTGGAGAAGACCAATGTTTGCTCGAGCATCAGCCTTAAATGAGCGTTCTCGCTCATCTCTAGTGATCAATAGTGTAGATCTAGACAGCCCTTCTAATACTTAATAGGTGCTTGTTTCAGCTTTTTGTCCCTTGATATATCAGGAAAATAGAAATCCCGTGAGCCCCACTTGCCGAAATACCTAGTTTCCCTGAAAATAAGACCTATCCCGTAAATGAGCCCTAGTGTCCAGGCAGCTATGCATGTAAAAAAGAAATATTTTGGAGCAAAAATTAATATAAGATCCGGTCTTATTTTCGGGGAAACATTATACATGAGCTGCTCTCCCAACAGCAGTCAATGGGGAAATAGTTTCACCCTTCCTTTCAAGTCTATGGGAGTTATGTAAAAAGCTGAGTCCATAACTCCCCTACAATTTAATTCTCTGTTTTCTTCTATGTTGAGAGTGTCTGGCACAAATGGTAAACATGTGAATATGCCATATGTGATGCAATTTAAAGAGTAAAAACAGACACACAAGGGTGCTTTGTAGGGTACCTCCATGGATGAATACTGTAATGTGGCCTGATGAGGTTATTTGTGCAGCTGAGTAGACAAGGACATGCAGTTCATGGATCTGATCTGTTGCTACACAGGGAAGGCTGATAATTGATGGAGATCTCTAAAGATGGTGCTTCCCCAGATTCCTTTATGGCTGGACACTTAGAACCTATACGATCCAGATAATGCAAAACTTGTCTGTATCTTTCTATGACTACTGACCTTCATAAATATATATGTTGAGAGTCCCCTTTAATTTCATCTATGACAGCCCTGCAGGGCAAATGAACGCTTCCCAATGAGTTTCTTCAATGTTTAGGTGTGATCACTGGAGGTCCTAGTTGTAGGACATCCTGTGATATGTCTGTGTTTGTGGGACTCTCCATAAAAAGGGATTGTCAAAAGAGGAACCCATTTGGGCTGTGTTCACATCGGTGGTGTTTTATCCATTTTTAACAGATCCGTTTTTTTTTTCTGTTTTCAAAATTAAAATAAACTGATGTCTAACTGATGCACATTAAAAAAAGTGGATAGTTAAGATCCAGTTGCATTAGTTTCTTATCCGTAACGGATCCATTCTTCTTTTTAGCTACAGTCTTACAACTGCTTATGTGTAGTGTGATTTAACGGATCCGGTTAAACGGAAGCCCAAATATACAAGCAGAATAGTTGTGTTTGTCCTCCAGTGAGTGCAATGTAGAAAAAAACATTCTGTTCAGTTTCTGTTTGTTGGCCTGCAAAAAGTTCTGCACTTTAGTGTTCTCTCTCCGTCAAAAAAATGGAAACCAGGTAGAGCGGAAGCAAACTGAAACAAAATAAGCCACAGTAAAATCAATTAGGTTTTTATTGGATTTGTTTATTCCGTTTTTCTCTTCTCGGGAAGGAACAGAAAATGAACTGCTGATGTGAACCTGGTCTTAAAGTGGTTATCACCTTCTCGGCTTTGCATGGTCAAGATGAGAAAACCCGGCCCTCTGTTTCCAACCACCCATTGAAAACAGCCGAGCGCCTCAGCCCAGCATTGTTCTTGTAGCGCTCATTGAAGTGAATGAGTGCTACAGAAACCGCGCTGGGCTGAGGCGCTTGGCAGCTTCTTTATGCCCCGGACGCGTGTTCGGTAGCTACAACAGCGGTTTCCCATCAATACTCATTTACTGTATTCGGAACTGTGACATTCATAATATATTAGTATACTGAATAAACTAGTGTGGAGAGAGACGAATATATATAATTTTATTTTTAAAGGTCAAAAGTAGCCATTGACTTTCATAAAAAGGGAAGGTAAGAGGTCGTCTTTAGACACAAAGCTGCCAGTGATTTTGTGAGAGGTATTTTAAGGTAATCTCATCCAGACGCATTCATCTTTGTTACCTGCATTAGCAACAAAAATGCTTTATTTTGTTATTGGCCCAGATGTTTCTGCAGCTTCAGACTGTTCTGTACGACGTCTGCAGACGGTCACCTTGAAGTTTTCTCTCCTATCTTGCTGACTCTTGGTTCCTGTCTTTTCTCTGCAGTATGATAACATCCTGATGGAAGAAGCTGCTCAGATTCTAGAAATTGAGACCTTTATCCCACTCCTCCTACAGGTACAGTATACCAGGCTCTGGCCTCTTGAACTCTGTTGTGAGCAGCAGTTGACCAGAAAGTCTATACCCAGGAACTTCAGCATTACTAGATATGCTGACCTAGACATCCTGATGTTAACCTGAAGCGTTCATAGACAGAGAAATATTGCTGTCTTGTTACCGATCTTTCATCATCTTTCGAGGTTGGGGTATGGAAAGTTTAATGACACATCCTGTGGAAACAGGTCATTTATTGCCCTCATGACCGTGGCCAAAGTCTGTGTGTCCTGGTACGTCTCAATAAATCATCATAAGGTCACTTTCGAATGTCGACAAAAACAACAGTGCTAAAAATCGCATGTATGTGAAACCCATGCTTTCCAATGGGTTCCTTCACAGCGATGTTTTGTAGGCTGCTACAGTGTGAGAAAAAAAATTGTGGCCTGCTCTATATACCCGCGATTTGCAATGTTTTGTAGCCCATGTATGCCTATGGAACCGTCCTTTGTGTCGCATCGCAAGAAATCGCAAATTTTGTGCAATGCAACTTTAACAGTAGGAAGTCTTATTGTTTCCCTAAAATAGGCCCTAGCTGAATGTGAAAAAAAAAATACATTACCTAACAGGTGCTGTACACTGCACCGCACAAAACAAACATCAGCTTTAACCTCAAAGAATCATGCCGCTTCGTTGATGTGAAAATAAAACTTATCGTTGTCGCACTGTGGAGGCACAAAAACGAAAAAAGTAAATTGCATCATTAAACAATTCACTTTATAAATCTCTTCATTATGTAAGCCCGACTGTATAATGTTTTCTGTTGTCTGAGCTACTATGGTCACCTATGTAAGGTCATCAGTGGCCAGCCCATGTTACCAGGTGTGTTTGTGATCCCACCGTATTTCAGTAATGTCTGACTAATGCCCCTTTTACACAAGCCCATTCTTGTTTGAGCTAGCGAGTAACGTCACCACTAACTTTTACAATTGTTCGCTCTTGTGCAGCCTGTTTAGAATCGTTCACTTCTCATTCAGTGGTTCACATTCTATGTGTTTAAGCCTAATGAGAAGGAAACAATGATTTTTAGTCCTGCTGAAACTAAACGGCTGACGAGATGTGCAGAATTCTCTTTAGTCATCCAGTCGTTCGCTCGCGTTTCGTCGTAACGATAATCGTTCACTTCCATTCACCTGAGTGAGGGCTCAGTTAAGGGTTTTCTTCTCTCTGCTCTGATTTTGGAAAATAAATAGAAATAAACGCAGACTGTACTATTTTTCCATCAAAAAAGAAAAACCGGAAACCTAGCAACATGGAAGTAAGCAAAAATCTTTCCGTTCGCTTTCCTTTTTTTCAAACTCCATTGAAATTGATGAAGAAAAAAAAGGATAATTTTTTTCAGTTTTATTTTCTTTTCTCTTCTCCAAAAACTGAAACCCTGAACTGAGCCTTAACACCGGTGTAAATTTACCCTTGATGAATTTTTAATGGTTGCATGTGATAATAGTGATCTTTATTTGTATAGCACCAACTTATTCCGCAGCGCTTAAGTAATTTTACTGTTTGTAGAACCCAGAAGACGGCTTCAGCCGGTTGAAGCGATGGATTATGATTGGAGACCATCACCAATTGCCACCTGTAATCAAGAACATGGCTTTCCAGAAATACTCAAATATGGAGCAGTCACTCTTCACACGGTTTGTCAGGCTTGGCGTGCCAACCGTGGATCTCGACGCCCAAGGGAGAGCCAGAGCTAGGTAGACCGCTTTTACTTTTATTTATTTTTTTACTTACGTCAATGCAGCCTATGGGCTAAATTATAATATTAAAAATGCACTTTTCCTTCCATTCTAGTCTGTGCAATCTGTACAACTGGCGCTACAAGAGTTTGGGGAACCTTCCTCATGTGCAGCTGTTGCCTGAATTCAGAGCAGCTAATGCCGGATTACTATATGACTTCCAACTTATAAACGTTGAAGACTTCAATGGAGTAGGGGAGTCTGAGCCCAACCCTTACTTTTACCAGGTACAGGTCACTGGGGAAATAAAGTGAAATTCCTTTAATCCAGCACCAATAGAACCTAAAATGTACAAATTTATCAGGTCTTCTGAATGAGTGCATGGTCACAGAGAAGTGTCTTGAAAAGGTCCACAAGATGCTAAGGCACAATCTGCTACTATAACATTTTCTAATAGATTCTCCCTGTGGAGTCTTGTACTTCTGTAACAATTCATAAAATATAGAAGTTTGGCAATGGAAACAAGTAGCGAATTGTCGAACGCTGGCTAAAATTAATTTCACTGCTCTTGGATATATTTGTATCATTTATATGCTTTTCTGATTGAAGATGGATATCAATGGGATGATAAGACACTAAATTAGAATTGTCACCCTGCAGAATCTTGCTGAGGCAGAATATGCTGTAGCCTTATTTATGTACATGCGCCTGCTTGGATATCCTGCCAGTCGTATCAGCATCCTGACCACGTACAATGGACAAAAGCATCTCATCCGGGACATCATCAACCAACGCTGCGGCAAGAACCCTGTGATCGGCCAGCCCAATAAGGTGAGCAATAACTTAATGCAGCATCACATTCATCTGTAATATCGATGCACAGGCACAGTTATAAGATCTAGACGGTAAATGTAGATTATAAACCGTCTGATGATCCCGAAGTCTGTTCAGTAGAAAGTGTTCTTATTGGTTTAACTTTCTACAGATTCCACAAATATATTAACACACATTATTTTTCTGTCGATAAAGACCTGTTAAAAGGGTTACCTGAGTGTCATGGAGTAATTCTGACCCTGAGAGGGTCTCTTTCTCTTGGAAGATCAGGGAAGGGAGAAACTTTTTAAAAATCCACAGTGTGAGCTGAAGCATGGTTTTGCTGCAGTATTCACAATTTTGTAATGCTGGCAACAACTATTGTTGGGCACGGACATTAAATGTATACTGGATTGTTAAATTAGTATTTTTTTTATCCACCAAACATGCTGTCATTGCATTATCAGACATTAGCTTACAGACACCAAGATGTTCTCTTCTTCCAAGATTCAGCATTACCCTCTAAAACAATTATAATCATGTCTGCGTTCTTGTAGGTCACCACAGTGGACAGATTCCAGGGACAACAGAATGACTATATCATCTTGTCACTTGTCAGAACCAAGGCTGTAGGTCACCTGAGGTAAGCAGCTCAGAACAGTAGCCTTGTGAAATCTAATGCCACTTATTGGCTACTCCTATATAACATTGTGTGTGTGTGTGTGTGTGTGTGTGTGTGTATAATAGGAGTATATGTATATATCTTTACTATAGTCAAATCCACACAACCAGTCGATTTTAAGGATCAGTTGGATTATCCAGAAAAAAAAGTGGGATCATGCAAGCCCATACCCATGCACCCCCAGTAGTAAAATTTGTTTTCCCTACTTTCTACCAATCCATGTCATACACACTCTTTATCTGTAGGTAAAACAGACACTTTCACTTCCCCAGTCGTCAAAGAATGTTGGCCTCTACTTTCCCAGTAGGCTTAGCAGACCTCTACTTGTCTTCACATCAGTCTCAAGTATTTTTTTGTCCAAAGTGTATGTATGTATGTATGTATGTATGTATGTATATTTTCTTGTTCGTGTCATTGGAGGAGATCTGTAGAACATGGATATAGCTACTTGCACTAGGAGGCGGACACTAAGCAAAAAAAGGTTGGCCCCTCCTACTAGCTGTATCTATCCTGCAGGCACCAAGCTAACCAGTGTCAGCTTAGTGCCCATAGGAGGCAGACTTATGATATTTGTCTCCGGTCTCCCATCACTTGGACTCAGGGAATACAGGATGCAGGGTTGGCAGGGCTCTACGTCTTACCATGACGAGAAGGTCGAACAGGGTAGAATCAACCATTCTTTTGCCTGCCCTCAGAAGAAAAGGAGGCATGGTAAAGCCCTAACTTGAATGTAATCTGCCAGCCATAATGACACACACACACACACACACACACACACACACACACACACACACACACACACACACACACACACACACACACACACACACACACACACACAGGCAAGTGAGTACAGGGGCACACACTACTGGACCTATAAACCATTTTCTCCTCAGAAAGGTATTTATTCCCTGCAAGGTGAATATCCTCCACACCCTCCTCCACTATGGCTTCCATCGTACTCCAAAGAATTGGAGGATCACTACAAATAGGCCATGCTCAAAGCTGTCTCCCCTCCCCTGTGCTGGCTGCACTTCTGTCCATCTGGTACAGCTGTCCTGAGAGGGAGGATAAAGAACCCTCCTCTAGAGAGCTACTGGAGCCGCTTCAGTCCCTGTCCTCGGCTCAAGGCTGCTTCTGAACTTCGGGCTTGTTCCAGCAGGCCCCAGCCAGGCAATGCTGCGTGCCTACTGCCATCTTTTTCATTATGGTGCTGGACATCGCATCTGGTGCCTGGCGGTAACTTCGTGCTGCGATGCTGTTGGCAGCAAGGGGGTGTATAGCCCACACCTTGGTCCCAGTACCGCTACCTCTGCTGTGTCTGTGTTGGGTGCCTGCTGCCTCTCTGTTGCAAGGGGAGCTTTTTGGTGGCGGTCTGCCAGCCATTGCATCGAATGGAGTCCCCGGTTTCAGGCCTAGCTAGGCCACTTACCCTGGATAAGCAGAGTCGCACCAACGTCTTCAAAACGTGGTGCTCTGCTTCATAGAGGGCTGCCTTCTCTCTCCCAATCTCTGCTCGCGCGCTTTCATCCTGACCTGCCTGTGTGACTGGATTCCCCAGTGCTTCACTCTTCATAGAGGGCTCCAGACCAGCCAGCATTCATCTATCGGTCCAGTGCTTTCCAGACCTAGCTTCTCTTCTCTAGCACCCCCTCCTGCAGTACCATTTGCAACAGGCCTATTAATTGGCAATATTCTATTAATTGCAATCCCCAGAATGAGCATGCTTCCTGTCATGGGCTATTTCTGACATTATTAATGGGTCTGCCGCTATTATGGACAGGCTGGATCGTACTACCTGTCAGTCGTCACCAAACGTGTATGACTGAGATGATTCCTCCACACATGACCTCTCCCATGGTAGACCATGAAAGTGGACTAGGCCTATTTACTCAAGGCAATCATCCAGGACCCCTGCATTGTTGACACCGCCCAGCGCCTCCTGAGATGCGCTCAAAACCCTCCTCCAGAGATGATAGTTGCTCAGAGGACAAACTTTCTGAGTCTCCCTTTTTTTCCGATCTGGATGAAGAACAGACCTTTAAACTCGCCACTGTGGTTGATAGCCTGATAGTCGCTGGGAAAGCTACTCTTCAGGTGAAAGATCAGACATATACTACGTCAATGGCGACCTTTTCCTTTAGATTGCCGAAACTGTCCCGAAGCCCTTTCCCCTTATTCGGAGTTCGAGGATATCTTAGCCGTAGAATGAAACCTTCTCTACAAATGCTTTACCAAATCGCATTTGGACCCTATGTATCCCTTTCCAGAAAAGTTAGTCAGGAAGCGATAGTCTTTACCAGCAGTGGATTTACCGTTATCCATTTTAGTGAAACGCACCAGCCCTCCTGCGGCTGATGCTTCCTCCTTTCAAGACATACGTGAACAGAAAATGAAATCACTAGCCAAAACTTTGTTTGAGGCAGTGAGTTCGGCACCAAGGCCATTTTTCGTTCTTACCTGGTCAGTAGGGTAACCACTGAATAAGCTAAGCAATTACAACGAGGTATCGTTTCTGGCTCTCCTCCAGAAGAATTAGCAGACACTGCGCATCAGATAGGCCACGCAAGGAAGTTTATCTGCAAAGTCTCCCTGGATACGGCCAGACTTTTGGCGTGTCCCTCTGCAGCTTCAGTAGCGACAAGCCAGACTCTGTGGCTAAAATCCTGGGATGCAGATGCCTGTTTTATGAGGTCTTTAACAGGCCTTTCCTTAGTTGGATCACGCCTTTTTAGCGCGATACTGGATAAGATCATCTCTGAAGCCACTGGTGGTAAGAGCTCTCACCTACCACAGAACAAATCCACACACGCTAGGTTATGCAGAAGTGAATGCCTCATTTTCCCTCCATTTACTGCTCTAGCCCCCAGATCTTCGATAGCAAGGAAAATTAGCAGGAATAAAAATGACCCTCCTGGCACTCTCAACCACAGACCTCAAAGTTATCCTATACTAAATTTTCCACTTTAAGGGTGTCCCCCCACCCAAACCATCAAGGGTGGTGGGATGACTTTCTCTATTCAAAGAGACCTGGCTCACCCACATCTCAAACGACTGGGTTCGGGAGGTCATTTTTTTGAGCTGCACCATAGAATGTTCTACCTGCTCTCCAGATTGTTTTGTTAGGTCCAGGATTTTGGGATCTCCTTCAAAGGCCAACACATTGGCTCATATGATAGACAACCTATCCTCTTAGTGCATCATTCTTCTGGTTCCTCCTTCAGAACGATTCAGGGATTTCTATTTCAATCTCACCCAAGAAGGATGACACTGTACGTCCCGTTCTGGATTTGAAGAAGCTAAATCAGTATGCCAAGGTTCGATATTTCTGCCTGGAGTTACTGAGATCTGTGATTGGGAATGGTGGAGCTTCTGTCATCCATCCACATCAAGAATGTCTATCTTCATGTTTTCTTATCATTCGAGCGCATCAGTGATTTTTCCGCTTCACCATCTGGTCGGAACATTATCACTTCATGGCCTTTCCATTCGAGTTGGCCATGGCCCCTGAGTCTTCACAAAGGTTCTGGTGTCAGTGATGGCTCTCCTTCACTTTAAAGGGATAGTGGCCATTCCCTGTCTTGACGACATCTTGGTGAAAGCCCTGATTCGGTCGGCCAACCTGGAGAGTCTCCATATCACTCTGAACACCCTGTCCAGGTTCAGATCTATCAACCACCCAAGTGTTCTCTCTCACTATCGCAACGTCTTGACTTTCTGGGCCTCTCCTTCAACATGGCACAGGCTCATGTCCTACAGCCGTGGCCAAAACCACACGCTCCCTACAAACTCAGAGCCCCGTGACCATTCGTCACTGCATGAAGGTTCTCAGGCTAATATTTTCCTCCTTCGAGGGGATTCTATTCAGCCAATTTCATGCTCTGCCTCTCCAGTGGGCCATTCTCTCTTGGTGGGACAAATCCACATACTCTCTTGATTGAAAAATCTGCCTACCGCTGTAGCTGCAGCGCTCCCTTCTCTGGTGGCTGAAATCCCCATGGATCCATCTGGGTTGTTCTTTTCTGACTCTTCAATGACTGGTACTTCAGCTGCCTGGTACTCTGCGGAGTCTCACAGCGCAAGTTACTTGGATCATAAAGGAGTCTACACTCTTGATAAATGTATTGTAACTTTAAGCCATTCTTCTGTCACTTCATCACTTCACACCCTTGCTAACAGGCCTCCAAGCCCAGGTTTAGACTGCGCGATGGTCGTCTGATAAATCTAAATTGTCAGGGTGGGACCTGCAGTAAGACTGTCATGGCAGAAGCGGTAAAAATGCTGGCATAAGATTTCCCAAAGTGCACTCTGCAGAGCCCTTGGGGCTCTGCGAGTGATTACCAGGGGCTCCGACAGAGGGTCTAGGATCCCACTCTACTCACTGCTGACCGAAGCCGGCTCATGTGATCCGAATTGCTATGCCAACCGCAGGTCCGGACATTTGTTTCCTCAGTACAGGCTGTCCAGACACTACTACAGGGGTGACTAGAGTTGGGCCAATGGTGGATTATGATTAGGGCCACTGGGCCCGAGACCCTAAGGGGGCACACGACCGTTCCAATCGCCCCTATCTGCACTGTTGATCCTCATTCATATTTGTGTATACGTATCGTGTGTAATATGCGTCATAAAATATAAACAGAACTAAACATTTCTTGGGGCTCCACAAGAAACTTTTGCTTCAAAAAGGACTCCATGGCTGAAAAAGTTTGGGAACCACTGCCCTGTAGGATCTCGTTATTATATTTTGCTCAGTACCACACCTTATATGACCTGAATATTTACTTATTGAGGCAAAAGTTGAATGACATTTTAAGACCCATTTACATGCTACGAATATTGGGCAAACGATGCCCGACCCTCGTTCCTGCATGTACTCGCTCCTGTACTGCTGCACAGAAGAGAGTATCACTGGCCTGCTGAGCAGGGAGACGAGGCGGCTGGAGGAAATTTCTCTCCTCCCTCTCCCTTGCCCGTCTCCATTTACTTTAGCTGCGGCTGTTCGGTACTGAACGGCTGCTATTTACACTGAACGATCATCGTTCAGGATTTTAAGCTGCATAAAATCCTGAATGATGATTGTTCAGTGTTAACCTCAGCCATTCAGTGCTGAACGGCCGCTTTGTAAAGTGAATGGAGATGGGTGAGGAGAGCGAGGAGTGAAATCTCCTCCAGCCACCCTGGCTCCCGGCTGGTCGCTCTGTGAGCAAGCCAGCGATACCCGATTCTGTGCGACAGCATGGGAGTGAGTATGTGCGGAGACGAGTGTTGGGCATCGTTTGCCCGACATTCGTCCCATTTAAATGGCCCTCTACTTGATTTCTGACTATAGTACTTCACTTTTTATCCCAGAAGGTCTTACAAGAGTTTGTGATAATGCTGAGATTGTACAGTGTCTTGCGAGTGGTCTTAAGTAGTTAACCTGTGGTAACATCTGGTATGTTGCATTTAAATGTTTTCTGCACTGTAGTGGGGCTTGGAAGTACAGAAAATTGGTTTTCTGTGGAATAAAATATTTTAAGGCTGGGGTCACACGGGGCGTATTCCAGGTGGATTTCTCACAGTTTTGCCGCAGCGAAAAACTGCAAGATATCCGCCGGGAAAGCACTGCTTCAAAACCGACGGCACTTAGCCGCGGGTTTTGAAGCGGCATGGCCGCATGCTTTTTCGTTGTGGCCGGCGCTCCCATAGAGTAGAGGAAAAAAAAATAGACCTGCTGCGGCTGTGGAATCTACGCCGGTTCGTCGCAATGAATTGGCCTTCCTATGTGGACGACATTTTTGACAACTCTCATCCACATGGCTGGCTAATGCTGGGATTAGCGGCCGCTGGCGGATCTGCCGCAGTGAAATTCTGAACGGAATTTCTGCAGCAAATCTGCCCTGTGTGAACCCAGCCTAACAGTTGTCCACAGCAGTAAAATAAAGAAGTTTGCTATATGTCATCTTACCAGTTTAGTCTTATTTGCAAGCTGCTGATTGGCTTGTTCTGCTGCAGCTTTTTGCATACATGCTTGTATTTGCAGCCATTCTTGTATTTGCAGTCAGTCGTCGCTTCTGTACACAGTGGTAAGTAATTGAGCAAACAGGTGGCTCAGTAATGGTATCAGAATGGTAAATTAAAGGTTATGAGAACCTTTATGCATGAAAAATCAATATTGACGTAACTTAAGCCCCTGCAGAAAAATAATACTTATCTTTTTTTCGCATTGCATTCTCCTTTTTAAGCACTTAGACTCAAGCCTCATACTTGCAGGCTTTCCTACGTTCAATTCTCTGTCTGGGGGCATTCTCGGCACTAATCAGCTGTCTCTCTCATGAATTCACGCAAGCCCAGTTCCCCTGCCCTCTCCACTTTTAGAGGCTGTATAGCATAACCTCGCACGCTCAACACTACATAGCTATTTCTCATCCTCTGGCCAGTGACACACTATCATATTTCGCCCTGCGTTTTATGTCCGTGATACAACAGTGTGTCCTAGCCTGACTGCAGGTCTCCTGAACTGAACTACCAAGCATCATACATTCCTAGGATGCTCAGAGTTTGCTTCAGGGAAATCGTGGTCAGGCCACAACTCACATACTATGGACGCAAAATGCACCCTAAAATAAGTATTGTGTCACCAGTCTCTCTCTGAATAAATGCTGGTCTTTCCTGCTTATTGCTGATTTGAGCAGAAAATTCACCTGAAGTGAATTGCAGCCCTCTGTAATAGTAGCTTTCTAAGATCTCCTCCACGATTCTCCGGCATTGTAATAGCTCAGTGTAAAGGCAGTGAATGCTCATTCACAGCAGGGCAGCAGGCTAGGGAGAAGCTGTCAGTTTACTCGGACTGACAGAATTGACTAAGATTTCAGTCCTCCAGTCTGCAGTGCCTTGGAATACAATACAAGCATAGAAATCAAAACGGTCAACATTTTTTTATGAAAACCAATTACAAAATGTCTTCACTTCCAAAAACACATTGATTAAAGGGGAAAAAGTGAGTGCAAAGGTGTACACAGCATTTAAGTATATAGCAAATTGTTCTAGGCATCTGAGAAAAAAAAACCTTTTTTTCATAAATATTTTGACTCCCTAGAACTAAAATGAATAGGGCATGTAATAAATTGTATACCAAACAACCCTTTTTTTTCCTTTTCCCTTTACTTTTTTGCGGCAGCTGCAGTTATCATTCAGCAAAAAAGGCCGCACAAGTATACGCGTAATGTGTAATTTCCGTATGTAGTTTTATTATTCACTATAGAATGGAGGCGATTTGCCATCATGTCCCCATATATGTTCCAGAACCTCCCACCGCCGTCACAGCTGGCCGCGTGCACAAGGTATTCCACTCATACATGACGTATTTCCACTGACAGGGTTTCAATTAGTTTTATTTTTTCTTCATTTTCTGTATCTTCTTATAGAGAGGAACTTGAAGAACAAAAACAATTAGGCTGCCATTGTCTAAAATTTAATGCGTCGTGCTTATAATAGGGGCGCAATACGGATAATTGTGTCCTGACAGCTCCCATTTGTTTGAATTGTACATTGTAAAATGTAATGGAAATACTCATTACCAACATAATACGCGTCGTGTAACATATTCTGCTCAGCGGACAGCCAGCTGCGTGTGATTGTGCTGCTGAAGTTACACTGACAGATGTATAATCACTGGAGATATGGGCAGTATTAGAGCATAAGCTATAATGTATTCTAGCTGCAACAACGTAGCAGTGCTGATATGTTACACATTACATTGTTATAGCCTAAAGAGGAGACTCCAAAAAGGGAATGGTTTCTGTAATACCATGTCCAGCTATGTACTCTGATGATTCAGGACAGAACGTCAATGGATGTCCCTTATAGGTTGTGATCAAACCCCAATGACATCCTTGTTCTTTTTAAAGCATGTGAGTCAGAAGGATCTACGATTTTTTGTTATTCTGCTTTATCCACTCCTAGCACATGCTAAATAGGACATCTGGGGGGAAATAAAAGGTGCATGTGATGTTCCACTGCGGTGTCTGCAATGGAGGCCAAGCCAGAATAAGTTCTGCATTGTTATTTACGCCTTATTTACGCCTTGTTCCCACTTGAGCACTAAGAGGAGCGGGAGGAGATATATTCCTTTTTTCCCCCTTTAAGAGCCTGCAGGAAATCTTTTATACTGAACAGTATCAGTATTTTCTCATTTCATTTAGATGTATTACACCCAGGCAGAATCGGAGGAAGACTTTTTAACCATTAGTAGCAATAAAACAAAGTTTTATAATCATTACTTTGACTATCTGGCTAATCTCCAGTCCTGACATTTATTATCATTAGGAGGTTGTGTTTATAATGTGCTTGGATATTCCTTGCAGCTTTGTTATATCCTCAGCTGTGTCTCCAGGAACTTAGTTGGTATGTCATTCCCTGTCTGAAGGAGAAAGCACACAACCCTGGCTGAAGATTGAAAATACAGATGGAGGTTGTAAAAAAAAAAAAAAAACAAGGAAAAGCTGCAGGAGGACGTGCAGAAGCTAGTAAATGTTTATGAAGGAGGGCATCCCGTGAAGGAGTCTGTCTGTTTACTCATCTAAAACTTCCTGAACAGCATTGTTGGCAAAATCTCCTGAGCCTAAGAAATCCCTAGAGATAAGTATAGAAATCCTCCATGCGACTTTAGCAAGAGTCTAGGGATGAGAGCTTAAGTCATATGGCTCTGTCAAATCATGCATTACCTTCAGTCCTAATCCTTGGTAGTTTTTTTGAGATATGGGCAGCATATATTATATATGAATATATTATACTGTTAGATAGAAACTTTCAACCATTTTGCATGGCAGTGCCCAGATTCATGGGCAGTAAATCAACATATAAAAGCCCTGGCTGTGCATGTCCTCTAGCCTCTGGCGACAACTGCCTGGTCCATCTCCTTATCCCCAATGCGTGACAGCGCTGGCCTGGCGAGCAGTGACACCGATCAGTGATCAAATGCCTTGCGGGGTGGCTGCTGTATCAGCTGATTTCTTGCAGTGCTATGCTGCAGCGGCATAGCCGATTACACGCTGAGGTCCCCTTGACAAAAAGATTGTATAAGAAAAATTTTAAAGTTTAATAAAATGTAAAACCAGTAAGAAAAATAACATCTGTTTTCTCTTCAAGGTGCTTTTTTATGAAAAAAATTGGTATTTCAACATTCATAAGTAGTAGTATAAAAATATATACATTTTCCTGCACAGTGAGCGATGTACAAAAATGCCAGAATTGCTATTTTTCATTCGCCTTCGCCCCAAAAATTGTAATAAAAAGCACTTAAAAAGTCACATGACCCTGAAATGGTACAAATGGAAAGTACAACTGGTCTCATGATTAGCAAGACTTCTGAGGACTCTTTCAAGATTGTTGGAAAACAATCCCAGGTGACAACTTCATGGAGCTGATCGAGAGAATGCCAAGAATGGGCAAAAATGTCATCCAAGCAAAAGGGGGTTACTGTGGGGAATCTAAAATATAAAACACAACAAATATTAATACTATTTTATTTACTACTTAATTCCATTTGTGCTCCTTCATAGTTTTTCATGTTTTTTAACATGAATCTACAATGTAGAAAAGAAAAAAAAAGAAAAACATGGCATGAAAGGGTGTGTCCAAACTTTTGACTGATAGTGTACGTTAACCACACAAATCACAGTCTTACCGTTTAGGAAGTCATTCTCCCAGTAGTGCAAAAACATCAGCTAGAAATAGGCGTATAGATGGTTTCACATCTGCAATGGGAATTCCGCTTTCCTGCTCCGTTCGGAAAGGGAAATCCCCGCTGCCAAATGGTTCAATCTCTGAAAGGAACCGGACAGACCCCATTGACTATAATGGGGTCCGTCCACTTTCTGCCCGGCTTTTGGACACAAGAAAATGTGCTGCATGCAGTTCTTTTTCTTCTAGTATTTTGAGCCAGATCTGAGAACAGGTCACCATTTGCGCACACGGTAAGGGTGTGGCCACTAATCTTTTTCATATTTATTTTAAGAAGTTCAGTTGTGGACCTAACACCAAAATTCTGCCAGAAACTCCAGTACTAGAAGCGAATGGGGTTTGAACAGAGTAAAAAAAAAAATCTGCAGCAGAGTCCAAGCATGTTGTATCCTGCAGAATGCTGTGGATTACAGGGTGCAGTCCGCCGGCAAATCCTAATTAAAAGCTGCAGCTCTTGTTCTGGAATTTCTGGTTAGTTCTGCAGTATATTTATTACTAAGAGCTACGGCACGTTTATCAGCTTGTGCCCAGGCAGCTTTACAGTATCATTAGTCAGGCTCTATGGCTAGGTTCACACAGGGCGGATTTGCCACAGTTTTGCCGTGTTTTTTCCGTTACGGGTTTTTGTTTCCGTTACCACTTCTGCGGCAAAACCGCTTCAAAGGTTCTTTTTGGCTTGTGTTTTTTCCACAGTGCTTTTTTACTTTTGCAGCATATTCAAGTGCAGATTTTGCTGCATCCATGGAGGCTATGGGCAGAAAAGCACTGCGGAAAATCCAAAAGAATTGACATGCTGCATATTTTAAAACCGCACCACAGCTGCATTTTCGCATTGCGACAGTGCATAAAAATTATGCCCTGTGAGAACAGCTTTTTGGTATTTGCACTGTATTGCACTGCAACCACAGCAAATCCGCACCGTGTGAACCCAGCCTACGGGTGCATTCACATGGGGTCATAGCAGGGCAACAGAGCCACAGTATAATAAACTTCCCTAAAAATTTGTATGTACATACGTGACGTTTATGACTAAAGCCGTCTTTTGAGCGAGAATCATTGGGTCTAACTGCACAGACATTGTGCACTTTTCGTGCATGAGTCGTTCCTCACTCAATTCTAGTTTTCTTGAATTGAGCGATGAACTCTTATCAGCGGTGCATGGTATTATCACTGTCCGCAGCGCGGATAAGATTCTTACAGCGGGACGTGAGCTGTAAGCGCGGAGAACAATACAGCTGTTCCCTTATGCAGAACAGCTGTATTGTTCGCTGAGGATAGTGTCCCGCTCATCCTGCATAGCTCTTTAGCAGTAAATTAACTACTATAGACTATGCAAAGATTATAGCTCAAAACTATCACCCAAACTATCGTTTGAGCAACTTTTGAGAGATCATCTGTCAGTCTAAATGGGGTCTAAACTTTTATAAGTGGGTAATTGCACAAAATCTGCAAAAACATTTTTCATTTAAATGCACTTTTGCCGCGTTGTTTATTTCCAAACTCATTTTGCACTATTACTTTCTAGCATCTCTATTGAAACTGAATTAGGACGACGCATGCAGCATAAGAGCTTGCAAATACCTGTAATAGGCAATATTATAACCTCCGTTATAACGGGGGCACCAGGACTTGCATTATAAAGAATTATTTCTGGTACATTGTATTCGGGCACCTGTAACTCTCATCAATCACTATGGTCATCTGCCCGTAAAGAGAGGCAGCCACCTTCCATTTGTACATTTCTAGAATCTTGGATCCCTGTTGCCTTACTTGTGTTCGCAGATGATGTCATTTTAGTCGTATGTTTTATGTTTGCAAAAAAAATTAAAATAAATATAGTGTCAAAAATACGGATTGGTGAGTGATGTGAATGCAGGATCATCTAGATAGTTATTAATGAACACTAATAAATTATAAGGTAAATGTGTTATCCGTACCAGATGCACCATATTACAGTAATGTTCCCGACACACAGGGGCATGTGAAACGCTTCATTCATACACTAAAAACGCGTGTCGCCATAATGGTCATTTATTACCTTTTTGAATATTTTGTCTTGCAGGGATGTGAGGCGTTTAGTCGTGGCAATGTCCAGAGCTCGACTTGGATTGTACATATTTGCTCGGGTTTCCCTCTTCCAGAACTGTTTTGAGCTGACTCCTGCATTCAGACAACTGACCGCGCGCCCTCTGCGACTCCACGTTTTACCAGGAGAATCTTTCCCAACACAGAGGAGGGTAAGTAGCGCAATCTCTGCCATAATGAGGCTTATCGTTATCCAGCAATGGAAATGTAGGCGTAAAATGATCACAATATTACTGAAATGTCAACATATTTAAACCTTCCAATTTGTTGCTACCTTGTTGGCCGTGTTTTATCTCATCACTAACAGTGAGTTTTCAAACCAGTACAAGGTAGAGTGTGGATATTGCCCATAATAAGCGATTAGGTGTTAAATTAAATTCTCATAGAGCATCTGAAAAATAAGAGCCATACCCGGATAGTTTAGCTTGTATTTGAATTGTTTTTTATATGATTGGAAATTGTTACCAATGTAGGACACGAATGATCTGCAATAAAAAAAAAAGTTTTTTAGAATTATTAAGCGGCTCAGCAGTCGGATGATAAACTTGATACGTTATTTGAGAAAAATGCCTCTTTTCCAACCTATCCCCCATATCCATCAACCCCTTAAGCCCTGCTTCAACTGTTCACACACTCCAGAGAGGATACAGCTTTTCATATTCACTGAGAGATCAGATTACAGCTGCCCATAGATGTTTATGGAGAGGGAAAGGGAGAGGAAGAAACAGCTGCAAAGCATGAGAGAGATAGACATTCAGATATGTTGCAGCAGACTCTAGTAAAGGTTTGTCATACACATTTGAAAGATTTTCTGTTGAACGATTGTCTTGCCACTGCAGCCATATACATTTTAGTATATATTGGTCGCTGCAGTTGTTCAAACTAGCCATAGATGTTCAGGGACAACAAGCAAAGGATGATCGATCTTTCTGGGAAAATTAGTTTTGAATGAAATGTTTAAAAAAACTATGGAAAGTTCAAATATAGCTAATTTCTTTCCACTCGATGACAGGGTGTGTACTGCGTCAAGATAAACGATTGTTTGTTATTTTCACCCAACTGACGGTGTTGGTTAAAGTTGTCCATTCTCATCAACTTTTTGTCTGTGTATGGGCACTTTAACCCCTTAACGACCACCAATACGCCTTTTGACAGCCTGTATCGGCGGCCTGTGCATGAAGGGAGATCGCAGGGCGACCTCTCTTCATACAGCACGGGCGTCAGCTGTTTATTACAGCTGACACCCGCAGGCAATAGCTGCAATTGGCCACGGGGCCAACAGCAGCTATTAACCCTGCCAGCGGCATTTAAATCCCCCGAATGATGTTCAGAGGTCCCGTACAGCCCCCCCCGCGTGAGATCGCAGGGAGCTGTACGGGTGTCATGGCAGCCGGGCCCTTCTGAAAGGCCTCAGGGCTGCCTTAGCAGTCTGCCTATCAAGCTGTCCCTGTGGGGTGGCTTGATAGACTGCCTGTCAGATTGCAGTATGATGTAATGCTGTGGCATTATATCATACTGCAGAAGCGATCAAAGCATCACTAGTTGTGGTCCTTCAGGGGGGCTAAAAAAAAGAGAGTAAAAATAAGATCGATAAAGTTTTATTAATTGCCATATCTATGATAAAAAAATAATCTAAACCATAGAACAAAAATACATATTTTTGGTATCGCCACGTCTGTAAAAGTTCGATCTATGGTGAACGCTATCTGAAAAAAAAAAAAAATTAAGAACGCCAGTCACCCTGTCTCACAGAAAAAATGCAATAAAAAGCAATCAGAAAGTCGTATGTATTCCGAAATGGTACCAACATAAACTACAGGACATCCCGCAAAAAAAGAGCCCTCGCACAACTACGTCGCCGAAAAATTATTGCACACACAAGATGGCGGCAGAAAATAATAGAAAACTAAATGTCTTTGACAAAAAAAGTAGTACAGCAAAAAAATAAAGCCTATACAAGTTTGGTATCTTAGTAATCGTACTGACCCATAGAATAAAGTTATCGTCTCATTTTGTTGCAGTTTGTGCGTCATAGAAACAAGACGCACTGAAAAAATGGCGGAATGTTGTGGTTTGTTTTTTTTTCCTTTTACTCCACTTAGAA
Organism: Eleutherodactylus coqui; assembly: GCF_035609145.1. NCBI lineage: Eukaryota > Metazoa > Chordata > Amphibia > Anura > Eleutherodactylidae > Eleutherodactylus > Eleutherodactylus coqui. The sequence goes on along the minus strand of NC_089842.1, from coordinate 199,890,082 downwards.
TTATTTTTTACGTTTTTCAGTACATTATATGTTACATTAAATAGCACCATTGAAAAATACAACTCATCCCGCAAAAAACAAGCCCTCCTACAGCGACATCGATGGATAAATAAAGGAGTTACGATTTTTTAAAACGAAAATGGGGGAGGGGTGGTGAGGGCCTTGTCATTAAGGGGTTACATTTGTGATCTGGCCTCCGTGCTAGTTTGACAGCTGCACTGCCAAGTATTGCTGTGTAGTGTCTCCCATGCTGCTTCTGTGGTGTGCTCCAGTGAGTTAAGAGAGCAGGCAGTTTTCTCTAATAAGATACATTACAAAGTTTATTATCTAGGCTTGATCTTCATTGATGGATAGTTGATTATAAGCAGAGGCACAATTTAAGGATCTTGAGATTTTTTCCTGAATTATTTATATATAACCTACTAATATCCTATAATGAAATAACATTGTATGCTACTTTTCAGAATGGAGATGTGCCACCCTACCCGGCGCAGGTTATCAAGAACATGCCAGAGATGGCAGCATATGTGTACAACATGTATTTGCACATGATGCAAAGCAGTCAGCAATACCAGTATCACCAGGTAAAAATACATTTATCAATGAAGTGACCCAAAATCACATATACCATCTCTAACAATGTGCTGCTATGTACATACCAAAACGTGCTGAAACTGTACAACTGCACTGCTACAAGAGGTAAAAGCACTTGCTTTGTCTAGTTCTGTGCTACAACCTTTTTTCGTCTGAAATTGGGGAAGACATATAGTTGTTTTGGCCAGTCACCAAGGACCTATGTCGTCAAACATATGTAGTCCATTAGGGCACTTGGAGCCTAACATAGTGTTACTTGAAGGAATTAGGTTCTAATGAGTTATACTGAAAATGGTATTAAAAGGAAAGTAGAGCAGTAGTAATAATGGCCGCCATGAAGCAAATGATGATAGAGAGGAAGTTTAATGAGGTTTGTGTGAGCGAAGAAGAGAGGTAAGGAAAAGAGATCCGGAGTCGTCTAGGAGTAGAAGTCAAAGTAAGCCTACTGCATAACTTTAAGGTACTTCAATGTATGATATAGAGAGGAGCTACAACCAACAAATGAAATCCTAAATGAGTGACTACAGAGGTAAGAGGATAACCGAATAGTACGATGCCACTTCTACAAAAGAGTAGAACCTCTGATGAAGGGGTTTGCAATCCACGGCATCCAAGGAGAGAAAAATAAGGATTTTACCCTTGGCTTATGTGTACAGAAGATCATTAGGACCTTTGATGGCATTGTTTGCAGAGTGCATTGAGTAGAGAGGAATGAAGAGGGTTGAGCAAGCTGTGAGAAGTACGTTGATCCAAAAGTTTGGCAATAAAAGATTGTTACACGGGAAGACTGTTTGGCACTGAAGCACCTGACATTCATCCCAGAGATGATCGCTCCTGTGCTTTCACAAAGGAGGATCATCGCTCAGTGAATGGAGGCGGAGATAGCCGGGAATCGTTCCAGCCTGCTTGTCTCCATACATCGTCAACAGGCAGTCGTTCATCGATGATCAGCTTCCTGTTTAAACTGAATGCAGCACCAGACCAACGATGATTTTATGGTCTGCATAAAAGATCTGATCGGTGATTTATTGCCGATTGGTTTTTCATTGCATACGTTTACACGGTACAATTAGTATGCAAACCACTAAATATAACAAGCAGTTTGCATTGCAATTGTGCCGTGTAAAAGGGGCTTAAGACGGTTAGGTTGATAGCTGAACAGTTGGAATAGAGGGACATTATTTTTACAGCACTGGAATAATTACACCATTTTTGAGTGAAAGGTTGAGAAAGGGAGTTACATGGATAAGCTAAGGTTGGATCAAGAGGGCAGATTGTCAGGTGGAAAGAGAATTGCTAGTTTGATAGTTCCTGCTCTGTCATCAAGTAAAGAACACAATGCATATATGTGGAGAATACGTCTAATTTCATAATAATGGAGAATGTGTTGAATAATGTCTAATTTCTTGTTGAAGCATGTGACAGGTTGAGTAGCGAGGTCTGTAGAAGGTCACGAAGGGTATCCTTTCTCCTTAGGGAGAGCACCTAGAAGGTGTGAGGACACTTATAAGATCATGCATGCTCCTCTGGGAAATATGCAAATGGAAAGATGGAACAGTACCTCTACAGCACCACCTATTGGAAGGCAGCATTCCTGCAAGTCAATGTCAGACCTTTTAACAATGACTGGGATTATGAGTTTGTTTAATAGGCTGTGATTTCACAGGTAAAAGGGATGTTTTGCAGCAGTCATACGGCTACTTAATTTTAAAAACTGCAGCTCCCTCCTGCAGTTTTCGGGTGCATTGCGTCAGTGCCTTTCTGTGTCTGTACCCTTAAAACACTATCAGAGCTGTTCAAAATAAGGTAAAAAAAAAGATAATAAAGACACGAGGAGTTAGGGCTAATTCCCATGGGCGGAATAGCTGCGTTGCCCGCAGCTATTAGATTCTTTTGAACCTAATAGCGCAATGCTCACGGTGCGGAATTCCACCGTGGATTTCCGCCCCGTGAAAGCACCCATAGTCACCCAGGCGTACACGCGGACAGCTTCCATTGCAGTCAATGGAAGCCATCCGTCACGCTATCTTCCGCTGTAGCACACTAACAGGTAAGTGAATAACTTCTGTATGGCTCATAATTAATGCACGATGTATATTACAAAGTGCATTAATATGGCCATACAGAAGTGTATAACCCCACTTGATTTCATGAGACAACCCCTTTAAGCCCCATTTACACAGATGATCTCTTAAAATTCGTTCAAAAGATAGTTTGATTGACAGTGTGAGCAACTATTTTTCATAAGCTGCTAATGGGCATTAGCTTAATTTGCATGTAAATGAGGCTTTCTTCCCTGTATGCAGATAACAGCAGGTGGTCTGTCACGCCCCTTTGCTCTGCCACGGGACTGCAGCTGAAAACAATGTTATCAGCGCTCTCATGGAGAACTCCCCGTGCGATCCCTACTATCACGAACTATGGATTTTACGTGTAAATCCAAATTTGAAAAAAGATTGCCGCTTTTAGTGAAAAAATCTTCAAGGATTTATTGCGATAGTGTTACTTAGTAAAAGTCAGACGCAAAACTGAGGGCGCGTTTCAATTCTGAAGCGAATCTTGGTCACCTATATAACGTAGTGCATCACTTCCTTTTATAGCTGAATAGGTTAAAAACCAATTAAAATCAAATACACAACAGCTGACATATTCTCATACTCTAAGTCAGAGGTCCCAAACTCCAGTCCTCAGGGACCACCAACAGGTCATGTTTTCAGGATCTCCTATAGTAAGAACAATGGCAATGTCTGAGGCACCGACAATAATTACATCACCTGTGCAATACCGAGGAAATCCTGAAAACATGACCTGTTGGCGGTCCCTGAGGACTGGAGTTGGGGAACACTGCTCTAACTAACTCATACATGGGGATCTCATAGCACCTATAGTAAACCGTGTCGGCTGGACATACACTTCTATACAGGTTAGCTGAATGTGCATACGAACACTTCTTTTTTGTGTGCAACACATATTAATTCCAAAAATATTTTATCAGACCTATTATGTATATACACCCCTTTAAAAATTATTAAATGAATCAATTAAATGTATATATTCATATACAATCTAGATTAAATAAATTATTTATGCTAAATGCGATTCCATAGATATGCATCCATTCATTGCAACATATCTGGGCTTGAATAAATTAATCAAATTAGTCAAGTTGGTTTTCATATAGGGGCACCTTTTTTCAAAACTATGTACTTCAGACAGAATAAGTCCATTGAACTCCTATGCATAGATCTCTAAGGTTCAGCATGTTTGCAAACCAAATTGACAATCAAAAAAAAAAGGAGCAAAGGGGGAATGTAATATTTGTACAGTATGTTCCAATAAATACAGAGCAGATCAGATCTAAAATTCAATCCTTTAGGGCAGTGGTCCCCAACTCCAGTCCTCAGAGACCACCAACAGGTCATGTTTTTAGGATATCCTCTGGTAAGAACACCTGTGGTAATGTCTGAGGCCCCGACCATAATTATATCACCTGTGCAATACTGAGGAAATCATGAAAACATGACGATCCCTGAGGACTGGAGTTGGGGAACACTGCTTTAGGATGCCTGGTGTCCAGTTTTAACACCCACTAAGCTTCTCTTTTAAACAATTGCTTCTGGTCCACCTTAAACTTTCTTCCCCTCTTAACCACCTCCATGCCATAGAGCAGTGATGGCGAACCTCTTAGAGACTGAGTGCCCAAACTGCAACCCAAAACCCACTTATTTACTACTGGTGCCAACACATCAGGGGGCGGGGCTTATCACGACATACGATTTTACCCTCGTCATTCTAAAAATGGACAGGGCTGCTTCAAAACAGACAGCGTGCAGATTTTTACTGCATTTTGGACGTGGAAATACTGCAGAATGTCCTCAGTGGAAATTTCTGTGGAAGATTTCCGCATCCAAAAAGCAGTCAAAATCTGCACGCGGCCTATTTTGAAACAACCCTGCCCATTTCCGCCACATGTAAACATCCCCTAGCTATAATAGTGACCCCCCCCCCCCCCCCCCCATGGCCCGAGCGATAATAGTGACCCCGCCCAGCGGACCCAGCAATAATAGTGACCACCTCCAGCGGCCCCAGCAATAATAGTGACCCTCCCTTGTGGCCCCAGCAATAATAGTGACCACCCCCAGCGGCCACAGCAATAATAGTGACCACCTCCAGCGGCCCTAGCAATAATAGTGACCCTCCCTTGTGGCCCCAGCAATAATAGTGACCACCCCCAGCGGCCACAGCAATAATAGTGACCACCTCCAGCAGCCCCAGCGACTGATTCACCAAACAACCAATCAGGTTGCTGGAATGGCTGACTAGGGCAGAAGTGGGGAAGAAAAAGTTAATATGCGGCGGGGATCAGCGCACATAGCAGCGCTGCTTAGTGAATGCCAGCAGGAAAGCCGCGGTCCCTGCCAGTATTCACTAACGTGGTGAGCGGCTGACGGCGATGCGTGCCAGCAGGGAGGGCTCTGCGTGCCACCTCTGGCACACGTGCCATAGGTTCGCCACCACTGCCATAGAACATAAATGCCTCAGTGCTTTTATTGTGTTTCTCAATAAAATGTTTGACTGCACCAGAATTTCCCTTTTCTCCATTCGTGATGTATCGTAGATGTTCTAATACTCTGATTTTACGCTTCCGACTTGTGCCGCCAATATATTTCTTATTGCATGAGGTACATTCTACGATGTACATTACGTTAGTACTCTCACAATTAATGTAATCGCCGATGCAAAAATGTTGTGCGTCCTGGCTATTACTAAAACTGTACATACTCTTGGTCTTATCACATGTGCCACAGCGGGGTTTTCCACAACAAAATGATCCCTTATGTTGTAACCAGTTTGTAAAATCTGACATCGGGGATTTAAACAAGCTGGGTGACAATATGTTGACGATATTATTATTTTTTCGGGCAACACATGTAATTCCATCGATTAGTAGGACATTCACTATGCTATCTTGTTGTAAGATGGGAAGATGTTTGAGGATAATTTTCTTGATGGTAAAAAAAATATCAACTGTATGCAGTAGAAAATATTAGTTATTTTGGAATAATTTTTTTGTTTTGTTTTTGGGAAGGTCTTTCAATAAATCCCTTCTATTCCTCATATCTACTTTCTCAGCAGCTTTCTTTAATATCTTGCTATTATAACCTTGTGGGTGTGTGTGACCTCCGGCAAATTTGATCTTTATGTAGTTTGTAATCATTAGCATCTGAGCCTAATCTTTTGGCCCTAATCATCTCACCAACCGGTATTGATTCTATAGTCTGCCTAGGATGGGCACTGAATGCATGTAGTGTCATAATTCCTGAACTGGGCTTCCTGTAGATACTAGTTCTAATTCTGTTTGTAAACGTGTTTCCTCTTAATATGAAATCTAGGAAAGGTACAGTTGTTTTATCTGTAGGGATCATGAAACTTAAAGGGGTTGTCTCATGAAATCAAGTGGGGTTATACACGTCTGTATGGCCATATTAATGCACTTTGTAATATACATCGTGCATTAAATATGAGCCATACAGAAGTTATTCACTTACCTGCTCCGTTGCTAGCGTCCCTGTTGCCATGGATCCGTCTAAATTCGCTGTCTTCTGGCGTTTTTAGACGCGCTTGCGCAGTCCGGTCTTCTCCCTGGTGAATGGGGCCGCTCGTGCCGGAGAGCTGATCCTCGTAGCTCCGCCCCGTCACGTGTGCCGATTCCAGCCAATCAGGAGGCTGGAATCGGCAATGGACCGCACAGAGCCCACGGTGCACCATGGGAGAAGACCCGCGGTGCATCGTGGGTGAAGATCCCGGCGGCCATCTTGGTAAAGGAAGAAAGAAGTCGCCGCAGCGCGGGGATTCGGGTAAGTAATAAACTTTTTTTTTTTTTTTTTTTTAACCCATCCCTTGGGTTTGTCTCGCGCCGAACAGGGGGCCTATTGAATAAAAAAAAAAACCCATTTCGGCGTGAGACAACCCCTTTAAGATACTCATTTCTACTAATATATCTCTCAAAAGATTCTAGCATAGTATCAACTGGGGTATGTTCCACATCTCTCCATATTATGATGGCCTGATCAGTATATCTGTTGTACTGCACCATGTGGCTACCGAACGGGTTCTGATCAGAAAATATAAAAAATTCCTCCCACCAACTTATAACCAAATTGGAGACGGTGGGAGGAAATCTGGAGGCCATAGGTTATCAAAATCCAAAAAATTATGTTTCGCCTGAGAAAATAAATTCCTTTAAGTTCATAATCACTCTATTTAAATTAAATCTAACCGCCTCCATAGCCACATGGTGCGGGATACATGAGAAGAGACTTTTCACGTCCCAAAGAAGCTATCTGTATTCAGATTTCCACTCAGCACTATACATCAATTGCGTAACACTTTTACTATCAACCAGATAGCCAGGGGTTCTTCGTACCCAAGGTTGCAGGGATCGATCCACCCACGCACTGAGACGTTAACAGGGTGAATCGATCCCTGTAACGATTGGACGAAGAGGAGGAGGAAAAACATCCTTGTGCAGCTTAGGGAGGCCGTTAGAAATCCCCATGGTAGGATTATCAGGGCACAAATACATGGCTTCTTTTGCATCAAGTACCCCCATTATAGCTCCCTCCTTCGTTAACTCTCTCAATTTCAAAATGCAGTCCTGCATGGGGTTGTGATCCAGCTTTCTATAGGTTCCAACGTCTTCCAATATTTCTGTAACCAGATTTGAGAATAAACCAGAATCTAACACTACTATATATTATTTGAATAATTTATTCAAGCCCAGATATGTTGCAATGAATGGATGCATATTTATCATAAATAATTTATTTAATCTAGATTGTATATGAATATATAAATTTAATTGATTCATTTAATAATTTTTAATAGTGTGTATATACATAATAGGTCTGATAAAATATTTTTGGAATGAATATGTGTTGCACACAAAAAAG